>NC_081330.1:33310000-34560000 GCF_026419965.1 Kogia breviceps | reverse complement strand
GGAAGTTCTGAGACACTTTTACTGAGATGGCTTTTTATTATTTTTCTGATGCAATTGAACACTTAGCTCTACTATAGAGATATTATGGTTTCATTACAACAGGGAACAAAACAAAATACCCCACAATTAAAGGTTTAAATTCTCCTGGGAAAAGTCTTTGACTCAATCCATTTGCTCATTTATTTTGCTTTTTTTAAGCCATGCTAATTATTTAAGGGAGCAAGAGAGGCTCTAAGCCCATACAATTTCCTTGACTACTTTTACACATAAATTTTAAATTTCATGTGCTAAAAATAATAAGTATGTTTTAGAATGTGAAGTTGATAATCTTTTAAAAAGTTTTTCATGTTTAATCCTTTCTGTTATGCCTCACACTCAATGATATAATTGAGGTGAATAAGAACTGACTGTACCAAAGAAAATTGAAAGGGTGAAAAGGACAAAGATCAGGTCAAATATGAATAGATATAATCATGTTTTAAATCTTATTATTAATTTACCATGTACAGTCCACAAAAAGATGCTGGCAGCAATAGAATCTCTCTGGTTTAAATCAAGAGAATTCAGGGATTAGAGATGACATTTAATATAATTATTATAAGCATATCTTATTATTAAGATGAATGAAATTAATGTTTTATCTGAGTTTCTGAACACATACTAGCAATTATAAGAATGTTTAAATAAATAAATCATCAGAAGTCTTCTACACAAGTTAATCCCCTTTAATTAGGCAAGAGCTTAATAGAAAAGATTAGTCTTTACAAAGCTATCAGTATTTGATAAATTTGTCAAATTCAATTTGACAAATGAAAGAGATTAAATTCAAGGCAAAGCATAGGGCAAGGGTCTAGCAATCAGGAGGTCTATTTGTGCACCTGATTCCTTGAGTAAACCTGGGCAAAGTACTTTAAATCCTCAGTTCTAGATTGATGGATGGATAGAGGGTTGGATAGATAGAGGAATGTGTGATAAAGCAAGTTAAATAAAATGTTAATTATAGAATATAGATGGTGAGAATATGGGTGTTCACTGTAAAATTCTTTCACCTTTTCTGTATGTTTGAACATTTTAGTAATAAAATATTGGAAATAAGAAAAATCCTCAGTTCTTTATAATAAGTGACAACAGGGTCATAGTCCCACTTTGACCATAAAAGATAGGGGTTTTTTTTTTTTGTGTGTGTGTGTATGTGTGTTTGTGTGTTTTACCTGACATACTAACCAATTTGTAGTACCTGTACTACATTTTCCACATATTCCAATATTTTAGCTCTAATTTAGTATGTTGGACTGGAAGGGACAGTGAAGATATATTCCTTCTTCATCTTCATCTATACTAATTCCCCTGAAGTTAGGAGAGCAGCCACAGGAACAATCAGAAGCTCCATATCACCAATCTTCATGAAATGATTCCAAGGTTACAGTTGTTAGTCCATCACACCAGAGCAATGACAGAGTTCACGTAGCCAGGTATGAGAACTCTGTGAGGCAGAGACTTTTTGGCTATTTCTGTTCACTACTATATGCCTAGGCCCTAGAATGGAGCTTAGAATGCAGCAGGTACCCACTAAATACTGAATAAAGGAATTCTCCCCAATTGACTAGATTGTAAACACATTTAGGGCATGGACCACAGCTCGTCACTGATCATATTAAAAAGAACCAGGCAGTCTAGCCCCAAATGAAATCACCATGGGCTAAAATTAGAATACCAGTGGGATGCAGCGTTTCTTATCATACCTGTACTATGAGCTCTCTCTCTCTCAGCTTGTTCATTTAGAAACTTTAACAGCTTAACACTTTGCATGAGATGAGGTATGTATTTTGAAAAAGGAGGAAAGAAAGGGAACTTCTACTTTTAGATATTTAGAGGACTAATATTTCCTAGTTGTAATTTTAAGGCATTTAGGCAGTCTTGTGTATATCTCAACTGACTGTTTTCTGCAAAAAGTTACCTACCTTCATGTTGCAATGACTTTTGTATGACTGGAAGAGTTCTTACGAATCCGGAAGTATCAATGTTGCTATTCCTGAAAAAGAAAAAATAACTGTTAAATTTGTAAGTTTTCACTGACTGAGATAGAGCTGGCAATTAATCATTTATTCATTCAATTATTCACCGGGTATGTAATGAATGGCTATAATGCTTCAGGCAGTGAGCTAGGCCCTAAGGATACAAAAACAGTGAGAGTGGACCCATCTCCTAAAGGAGCTCATAGCCTACTAGGACAGGGAGAGATAAGGATATCAATCATCAGAGTGCAGTATAATAGAAAAGTACCCTAAGAAAAGAATGAAGAAATGGGAAACGGGGCCATTTTTCTGGTTTAACTGATTAACAATTTTAACCAATAACAGAATCATTTTAAACAGTAATAGAATCATTTTCATATAGGAAGAGCTTTGAAAAACTATGAACCAACTACAGTATTTCACTTTAAAAAAGAAGATAACTTTTATATTATTTGGTTAGTTTGTTAGTGCACATGGTCTTTAAAAACAAAATATGAAAAATGTGAAAAATGAATTATTATAGAGGAAGTACAAGGTTTAATAAACAGCACAATTTTTAAAAGGGTAATTGTAATTTATAATTTATTTATTTGACTTGTGCTGGATATAATTACCATTATAATGTGTTATTATTTTCAGTCTGGCATGAGATCTGATTCCAATTTAATGCAGGCAGCCTGGTAGAGCTCTCAGTTTTCAGCAGCAAGTATCCAGCCAGAGACAATATTCAAGCCTTAGAAGAATGGAGGGCCCTCATATAGTCCTTCAGTGGGAACAAGTGCCATCAAGCCATGCACCTTCAGGGTTCTTATACTTAGAAAACCTTAACATATTTGTCTCAGGTATGCTGATTGAGAGCACAATTAGCTAGCTCTGTTATTCCCAACCTTCTGGTATAGGTTTTACATACATGTGACTCGGCCAACCTTCTTATGTTGACGCTACATGCTCCTCTGGCTATAGGTTTTATGAATAAGTAAATTAGGAAACCCTAATATTGATTCTGATTATATATAGTGGCCCTTGCAGCTCTTATGTGTTGATACTGATAAGATGTTATGACCAGATCTGGGACTCAGAATCATAATCATGACACTCTTCTCTCCCCTCCTCCTTCTCTCTTTCTCTCTCTCTCCCACTCTCTCTCTCTCTCTCTCACACACACACACACACACACACACACACACACACACACACACACTCACACCATAATTACCAAGGGGATATAGAGTTCAGAGAAGTAGGTAGTTGATATATAGGAAATAAAGAATGTGATAGTTCCAGCACACGTGAGTTTTTAGATTGAGAATCATGCCCAGTATAGTCAGAAAAACAAAACTAGAATACACCACAGTCCAAAATATATGTGAAGACCACAGTGTTAACAAGAGTGGTTTAGAGGTCTTCAAGACCAGCATCAGTGATATAAAGATCAAGAAGGAGCCTTTGGGAATTTTAGCATAATTAATGAAGAGCTGTATTCAGAGCACTTTGGATAACTGCGCCTCTGGGGATTAGTTCCTGTATAATGCTTTAGTCTGTGTACACATTTTGCTGCTGTCTTTTGCTCAGAATAAGTGTAAACAGTAGTTAGATACTACACCTAAAAGATAAACTACTGGCACACTCCATCTAGAGCATGTTAGGATTCTTCCCCACAATATCAGAGGCAGGATTTACTTTACAAAAAACAACATCGATAGAGAGGCTAGTAAGGAATCTCAAAAACAAAGATAAGCACACAAGCAAGAAACACCAATTAATATTTAAACAACAGTTATCATGTAGGAAACCAAAATTAATAAACAGAAAAACTACAATCAGAAGAAACAATAAATAATGGAAAATGAAAAAATATTTTAAAATAACTATAAGTAATGGTCTCAGAAGAATAGGAGAAGTTATCAGACCCATAAACAAAGAAAATGTTGATATAAAACAAAACCAATGGCAGTTTTTTATAATCACCTTTCCCGTTAATCTGTGCCTCAGACAGCCCTGCTTCTTTACTCTTTATCCCATAAACACCCAAGCCCCTTGACTTTTTGGAGCAGATTTGAGACCTGCTCTCCCATCTCCTCATTTTGCTATAAACCTGGGTGTCTCACCACTTTGGCTTGCTGCATATTGGGCAAAACAAACCTGCCATGTGGCTGACAGGGTCTTGGTGCTATGGCCGGGTATCAGGCTTGTGCCTCTGAGGTGGGAGAGCCGAGTTCAGGACATTGGTCCACCAGAGACCTCCCAGCTCCACGTAATAGCAAACAGCGAGAGCTCTCCCAGAGATCACCATCTCAACGCTAAGACCGAGCTCCACTCAATGACCAGCAAGCTACAGCTGGACACCCTATGTCAAACAACTACCAACACAGGAACACAACCACACTCATTAGCAGAGAGGCTGCCTAAAATCATAATAAGCTTATAGACAACCCAAATCACACCATTGGACGTGGTCCTGCCCACCAGAAAAACAAGATCCAGCCCCATCCACCAGAACACAGGCACTAGTCCCCTCCACCAGGAAGCCTACACAACCCACTGAAGCAACCTTAGCGACTGGGGTCAGACACCGAAAACAACGGGAACTACAAACCAGCAGCCTGCAAAAAGGAGACCCCAAACACAGTAAGTTAACCAAAATGAGAAGATAGAGAAATACTCAGCAGATGAGGGAGCAAGGTAAAAACCCACCAGACCAAACAAATGAAGAGGAAACAGGCAGTCTACCTGAAAAAGAATTCAGAATAATGATAGTAAAGATGATCCAAAATCTTGGAAATACAATAGAGAAAATACAAGAAACGTTTAACAAGGATATAGAAGAACTAAAAAGCAAAGAAACAATGATGAACAACACAATAAAAGAAATTTAAAATTCTCTAGAAGGAATCAATAGCAGAATAACTGAGACAGAAGAAGGGATAAGTGACCTGGAAGATAAAATAGTGGAAATAACTACTGCGGAGCAAAATAAAAAAAAAGAATGAAAAGAATTGAGGACAGTCTCAGAGACCTCTGGGACAACATTAAACGCAACAGCATTTGAATGATAGGGGTCCCAGAAGAAGAAGAGAAAAAGAAAGGGACTGAGAAAATATTTGAAGAGATTATAGTTGAAAACTTCCCTAATATAGGAAAGGAAATAGTCAATCAAGTCCAGGAAGCACAGAGAGTCCCATACAGGATAAACCCAAGGATAAACACACCAAGACACATAATAATCAAACTGTCAAAAATTAAATACAAAGAAAACAAATAACACACAAGGGAATCCCCATAAGGTTAACATCTGATCTTTCAGCAGAAACTCTACACGCCAGAAGGGAGTGGAAGGACATATTTAAAGTGATGAAGGAAAAAAACCTACAACCAAGATTACTCTACCCAGCAAGGATCTCATTCAGATGTGATGTAGAAATTAAAACCCTTACAGACAAGCAAAAGCTGAGAGAGTTCAGCACCACCAAACCAGCTTTACAACAAATGCTAAAGGAACTTCTCTAGGCAGGAAACACAAGAGAAGGAAATGACCTACAATAACAAACCCAAAACAATTAAGAAAATGATAATAGAAACATACATATCGATAACTATATTAAATGTAAATGGATTAAATGCTCCAACCAAAAGACATAGACTGGGTGAATGGATACAGAAACAAGACACATATATATGCTGTCTACAAGACACCCACTTCAGACCTAGGGATACATACAGACTGAAAGTGGGGGGATGGAAAAAGATATTCCATGAAAACGGAAATAAAAAGAAAGCTGGCATACCAATTCTCATATCAGACAAAATAGACTTTAAAATAAAGACTATTACAAGAGACAAAGAAGGACACTACATAATGATCAAGGGATCAATCCAAGAAGATAGAACAATTGTAAATATTTATGAACCCAACATAGGAACACCTCAATACATAAGGCAAATGCTAACAGCCATAAAAGGGGAAATCGACAGTAACACAATCATAGTAGGGGACTTTAACATCCCACTTTCACCAATGGACCGATCATCCAAAATGAAAACAAATAAGGAAACACAAGCTTTAAATGATACATTACACAAGATGGACTTAATTGATATTTATAGGACATTCCATCCAAAGACAACAGAATACCCATTTTTCTCAAGTGCTCATGGAACATTCTCCAGGATAGATCATATCTTGGGTCACAAATCTAGCCTTAGTAAATTTAAGAATATTGAAATCGTATCAAGTATATTTTCTGACCAGAAATCTATGAGACTAGATATCAATTACAGGAAAAGATATGTAAAAAATACAAAGACATGGAGGCTAAACAATACACTACTTAATAACGAAGTGATCATTGAAGAAATCAAGGAGGAAATCAAAAACTACTTAGAAACAAATGATAATGGAGACATGATGACCCAAAACCTATGGGATGCAGCAAAAGCATTTCTAAGAGGGAAGTTTATAGCAGTACAATCCTACCTTAAGAAACAGGAAGCATCTCGAATAAACAACCTAACTTTGCACCTAAAGCAATTAGAGAAAGAAGAACAAAAAAACCCCAAATTTAGCAGAAGGAAATAAATAATAAAGATCAGATCAGAAATAAATGAAAAAGAAATGGACGAAATGATAGAAAAGATCAATAAAACTAAAACCTGGTTCTGGGCTTCCCTGGTGGCACAGTGGTTGAGAATCTGCTTGCCAATGCAGGGGACACCGGTTTGAGCCCTGGACTGGGAAGGTCGCAAATGCTGCGGAACAACTAGGACCGTGAGCCACAACTACTGAGCCTGAGCGTCTGGAGCCTGTGCTCCGCAACAAGAGAGGCCGCAATAGTGAGAAGCCTGCACACTGTGATGAAGAGTGTCCTCCACTTGCCATAACTGGAGAAAGCCCTCACACAGAAATGAAGACCCAACACAACCAAAAATAAATAAATAAATATTTTTTTTTAAAAAAAAGCTGGTTCCTTGAGAAGATAAACAAAAATGATAAACCATTAGTGAGACTCATCAAGAAAAAAAGGGAGAAGACTCAAATCAATAGAATTAGAAATGAAAAAGGAGACGTGGGCTTCCTGGTGGCGCAGTGGTTGAGAATCCACCTGCCGATGCAAGGGTCACAGGTTCGTGCCGCAGTCTGGGAAAATCCTACATGCCACGGAGCGGCTGTGCCTGTGAGCCATGGCCGCTGAGCCTGCGTGTCCAGAGCCTGTGCTCCACAACAGGAGACACCACAACAGTGAGAGGCCCATGTACTATAAAAAAACAAAAACAAAAACAAAAACAAAAAAACGGAGACATAACAACTGACACTGCAGAAATACAAAAGATTATTAAAGATTACTACAAGCAACTGTATGCCAATAAAATGGACAACCTGGAAGAAATGGACAAATTCTTAGAATACACAACCTGCTGAGGCTGAACCAGGAACAAATAGAAAATATGAACAGACCAATCACAAGCACTGAAATTGAAACTGTGATTAAAAATCTTCCAACAAACAAAAGCCCAGGACCAGATGGCTTCACAGGCGAATTCTATCAAACATTTAGAGAAGAGCTAACACCTATCCATCTCAAACTCTTCCAAAAGATAGCAGAGGGAGGAACACTCCCAAACTCATTCTATGAGGCCACCATCACCCTGATACCAAAACCAGACAGACGCACAAAGAAAGCAAACTACAGGCCAATATCACTGATGAACATAGATGCAAAAATCCTCAACAAAATACTAGCAAACAGAATCCAATAGCACATTAAAAGGATCATACACCATGATCAAGAGGGGTTTATTCCAGGAATGCAAGTTTTCTTCAATATATGCAAATCAATCAATGTGATACAGCATATCAACAAACTGAAGGAGAAAAACCATATGATCATCTCAATAGATGCAGAGAAAGCTTTGGACAAAATTCAACACACATTTATGATAAAAACCCTGCGGTAAGTAGGCATAGAGGGAAGTTTCTTCAACATAATAAAGGCCTAATATGACAAACCCACAGCCAGCATTGTTCTCAATGGTGAAAAACTGAAACTATCCCCACTAAGGTCAGGAACAAGACAAGGTTGCCCACTCTCAACACTTATTCAACATAGTTTTGGAAGTTCTAGCCACAGCAATCAGAGAAGAAAAAGAAATAAAATGAATCCAAATTGGAAAAGAAGAAGTAAAACTGTCACTGTTTGTGGATGACTTGATACTATACATGGAGAATCCTAAGGATGCTATGATGCTACCAGAAAACTACTAGAGCTAATCAATGAATTTGGTAAGGTTGAAGGATACAAAATGAGTGCACAGAAATCTCTGGCATTCTTATACACTAATGATGAAAAATCTGAGAGTGAAATTAAGAAAATACTCCCATTTACCACTGCAACAAAAAGAATAAAATATCTAGGAATAAACGTACCTAAGGAGACAAAAGATCAGTAGGCAGAAAATTATAAGACACTGATGAAAGAAATTAAAGATGATACAAATAGATGGAGAGATATACCATGTTCTTGGATTGGAAGAATCAACATTGTGAAAATGACTCTACAACCCAAAGCAATCTACAGATTCAATGCAATCCCTATCAAACTACCACTGGCATTTTTTACAGAACTAGAACAAAAAATTTCAAAATTTGTATGGAAACACAAAAGACCCCAAATAGCCAAAGCAATCTTGAGAACGAAAAATGGAGCTGGAGGAATCAGGCTCCCTGACTTCAGACTATACTACAAGGCCACAGTAATGAAGATAGTATGGTACTGGCAGAAAAACAGAAATATAGATCAGTGGAACAGGATAGAAAGCCCAGAGATAAACCTACACACATATGCTCACCCTATGTTTGATAAAGGAGGGAAGGAAATACAGTGGAGAAAAGACAGCCTCTTCAATAAGTGGTGCTGGGAAAACTGGACAGCTACCTGTAGAAGTATGAAATTAGAACACACCCTAACACCACACACAAAAATAAACTCAAAATGGGTTAAAGACCTAAATGTAAGGCCAGACACTATCAAACTCTTAGAGGAAAACATAGGCAGAACACTCCGACATAAATCACAGCAAGATCCTTTTTGACGCACCTCCTAGAGAAATGGAAATAAAACCAAAAATAAACAAATGGGACCTAATGAAACTTTAAAGCTTTTGCACAGCAAATGATACCATAAATAAGACCAAAAGGCAACCCTCAGAATGAGAGAAGATAGATGCAAATGAAGCAACTGACAAAGGATTAATATCCAGAATTTTTAAGCAACTCAGGCAGCTCAATAACAAAAGAACAAACAACCCAATCCAAAAATGGCCAGAAGAACTAAATAGACATTTCTCCAAAGAAGATATACAGATAGCCAACAAACACATGAAAGAATGCTCAACATCATTAATCATTAGAGAAATGCAAATCAAAACTACAATGAGATATCATCTCACACCGGTCAGATTGGCCATCATCAAAAACTCTAGAAACAATAAATGCTGGGGAGGGTGTGGAGAAAATGGAACACTCTTGCACTGTTTGTGGGAATGTAAATTCATAGAGCCACTATGGAGAACAGTATGGAGGTTCCTTAAAAAACTACAAATAGAACCACCATATGACCCCACAATCCCACTACTAGGCATATACCCTAAGAAAACCATAATTCAAAAAGAGTCATGTACCAAAATGTTTATTGCAGCTCTATTTACGATAGCCAGGACATGGAAGCAACCTAAGTGTCCATCAACAGATGAATGGATAAGGAAGACGTGGCACATATATACAATGGAATATTACTCAGCCATAAAAAGAAATGAAACTGAGTTATTTGTAATGAGGTGGATAGACCTGGAGTCTGTCATACAGAGTGAAGTAAGTCAGAAGGAGAAAAACAAATACCGTATGCTAACACATATATATGGAAGCTAAAAAAAAAAATGTCATGAAGAGATTAGTGGTAGGAGGGGAATAAAACACAGACCTACTAGAGCATGGAGTTGAGGATATGGGGAGGGGGAAGGGTAAGCGGTGACGATGTGATAGAGTGGCAGGGACATATACACACTACCAAATGTAAATCAGATAGCTAGTGGGAAGCTGCCGCATAGCACAGGGAGTTCACCTCTGTGCTTTGTGACCACCTAGAGGGGTGGGATAGGGAGGGTGGGAGGGAGGGTGATGCAAGAGGGAAGAGATATGGGAACATATGTATATGTATAACTGATTCACTTTGTTGTAAAGGAGAAACTAACACACTATTGTAAAACAGTTATACTCAAATAAAATGTTAAAAAATATGCTAAAAAAAGAGAGACTAGGGGTAGGATGGCAATAAAACACAGACTTACTAGAGCATGGACTTGAGGATATGGGGAGGGGGAAGGGTAAGCTGTGACGAAGTGAGAGAGTGGCATGGACATATATACACTACCAAGCGTAAAATAGATAGCTAGTGGGAAGCAGCCACATAGCACAGGGAGATCAGCTCGGTGCTTTGTGACAACCTAGAGGGGTGGCATACGGAGGCTGGGAGGGAGGGAGATGCAAAAGGGTAGAGATATGGGAACATATGTATATGTATAACTGATTCACTTTGTTGTAAAGCAGAAACTAACACACCATTGTAAAACAGTTATGCTCCAATAAAGATGTTAAAAAAAATCTTCCAACAAACAAAAGTCCAGGACCATATGGCTTCACAGGAGAATTCTATCAAACATTTAGTGAAGAGCTAACACTGATCCTTCTTAAGCTCTTCCAAAAATTGCAGAGGTAGAAACACTCCCAAATTCATTCTGCGAAGCCACCATCACCCTGATACCAAAACCAGAAAAAGATATCACACAAAAAGGAAAACTATAGACCAATGTCACTGATGAACATGGATGCAAAAATCCTGAACAAAATACTAGCAAACAGAATCCAACAGCACAGCAAATTAAAAGGATCATAAACCATGATCAAGTGGGATATATCCCAGGCATGCGAGGATTCTTCAGCATACATAAATCAATCAATGTGATATACCACTCTAACAAATTAAGGAATAAAACCATATGGTCATCTCAACAGATGCAGAGAAAGCTTTTGACAAAATTCAACACCCATTTATGATAAAAACTATCCAGAAAATGGGCATAGACGGAAACTACCTGAACATAATAAAGGCCATATATGACAAACCCACAGCATGCATCATACTCAATGGTGAAAAACTGAAAGCATTTCCACTAAGATGAGGAACAGGACAAGGATGTCCACTCTCACCACTCTTATTCAACATAGTTTTGGAAGTCCTAGCCACAGCAATCAGAGAAGAAAAAGAAATAAAAGGAATACAAATTGGAAAAGAAGAAGTAAAATTGTCACTGTTTGCTGATGACATGATACTATACATATAAAATGCTAAAGATGCCACCAGAAAACTACTAGAACTAATCAATGAATTTGGTAAGGTTGAAGGATACAAAATTAGTGCACAGAAATCTCTGGCATTCCTATACATCAACAATGAAAAATCAGATAGAGAATTTAAGGAAACACTTCCATTTACCATTGCAACAAAAAGAATAAAATACCTAGGAATAAACCTGCCTAAGGAGGCGAACGACTTGTACTCAGGAACTATAAAACACTGATGAAATAAATCAAAGATGACATAAACAGATGGAGAAACATACCATGTTCTTGGATTAGAAGAATCAATATTGTGAAAATGAATATATTACCCAAAGCAATCTACAGATTCAATACAATCCGTATCAAACTACCAATGGCATTCTTCACTGAATTAGAATAAAAAATTTTACAATTCATATGGAAACACAGAAGACCCCAATTAGCTAAAGCAATCTTGAGAAAGAAAAACGGAGCTGGAGGAATCAGGCTCCCAGACTTCAAACTATATCACAAAGCTATAGTGATCAAGACAGTATGGTATTGGCACAAAAAGAGAAATACAGATCAATGGTACAGTATAGAATGCCCAGAGATAAACCCATGTACATATGAGCACCTAATTTACAACAAAGGAGGAAAGAACATACAATGGAGAAAAGACAGCCTCTTCAATAAGTGGTTCTGGGAAAAGTGGACAGTTACATGTAAAACAATAAAATCAGAACACTATCTAATACCATACACAAAAATAAACTCCAAATGGACTAAAGACTTAAAGACCAGACACTATAAAACTCTTAGAGTAAAACATAGGAAAATCACTCTTTGACATAAACCACAGCAAGATCATTTTTACCTACCTCATAGAGTAACAGAAATAAAAACAAAAATAAACAAATGGGACTTAAAAGCTTTTGCACAGCAAAGGAAAACTATAAACAAGACAAAAAGACAACCCTCAGAATTGGAGAAAATATTTGCAACTGAAAACAACAGCCAAAGATTAATCTCCAAAATATACAAACAGTTCATGGAGCTCAGTATCAAAAAAGCATACAACCCAATTAAAAAGTGGGCAGAAGACTTGAATAGACATTTCATCAAGAAAGACATACAGACGGCCAAGAGGCACATGAAAGGATGCTCAACATCACTAATTATTAGAGAAATGCAAATCAAAGCTGCAGTGAGGTATCAACTCACATTAGTCAGAATGGCCATTATCAAAGAATCTAGAAACAATAAATGCTTGAAAGGGTGTGTTTGTTCTTCTGATGTTGAGTTGTATGAGCTGTTTATATGTGCTGGATACTAATCCCTTATTGGTCATATCATTTACAAATGTTTTCTCCCATTCAGTAGGTTGTCTCTTCATTTTGTTGATGGTTTCCTTGGCTGTGCAAAAGCTTTTAAGTTTAATTAGGTCCCATTTGCTTATTTTTGCTTTTATTTCCTTTACTTTAGGAGACAGATCCAAAAAAATATTGCTGCAATTTATGTCAAAGAGTGTTCTGCCTATGTTTCCCTCTAGGAATTTTATAGTACCCAGTCTTACATTTAGGTCTTTAATACATTTGGAGTTTACTTTTGTATATAGTGTTAGAGAATGTTCTAATTTAATTATTTACATGCAGCTGTCCAGTTTTCCCAGCACCACTTACTGAAGAAACTGTCTTTTCTCCATTGTATATTCTTGCCTCCTTTTCATAGTTAATTGACCATGAGTGTGTGGGTTTATTTTTGGGCTCTCTGTTCTGTTCCATTGATCTATAAATCTGTTTTTATGCCAGTACCACACTGTTTTGATTACTGTAGCTTTGTTGTATAGTCTGAAGTCAGGGAGTGTGATTCCTCCAGCTCTGTTCTTCTGTCTCAAGATTGTTTTGGATATTTGGGGTCTTTTATGTTTTCATACAAGTTTTAAAATTATTGTTCTAGTGGAAAACAGTGTGGAAGTTTCTCAAAAATCTAGAAATAGAACTACCATATGACCCAGCAATTTCACTCCTGGGTATATATCTGAAAAAGACAAAAACATTAATTTGAAAAGATACATGCACCCCAATGCTCATAACAGCATTATTTACAATTGCCAAGATATGGAAGCAAACTAAATGTGCATCAACAGATGAATGGATAAAGAAGATGTGGTATACACACACACACACACACACACACACACACACACACACACACACACACACTGGAATATTACTCAGCCATAAAGAAAAACAAAATTTTGCCATTTGTAGCAACATGGCTGGACTTGGAGGGCATCTTGCTAAGTGAAATAAGTCAGACAGAGAAAGACAAATACTATATGATATCACTTATATGTGGAATCTGAAAAATACAACAAACTAGTGAATATAACAAAAAGGAGCAGACTCACAGATATAGAGAACAAACTACTAGTTACTAGTTGGGGGAAGGGCAATGTAAGGGTGGGGAGTGGGAGATACAACCTATTGGGTAAAAGATAGGCTCAAGGATGTATTGTACAACATGGGGAATACAGACAATATTTTGTAATAACTGTAAATGGAAAGTAATCTGTAAAAATTGTATAAAAACATTAATTTTTTTTTTTTTTTTTTTTTTTGCGGTATGTGGGCCTTTCACTGTTGTGGCCTCTCCCATTGCGGAGCACAGGCTCCAGACACACAGGCTCAGCCATGGCCATGACTCACAGGCCTAGCCGCTCCATGGCATGTGGGATCTTCCCGGACCGGGGCATGAACCTGTGTCCCCTGCATCGGCAGGCGGACTGTCAACCACTGCGCCACCAGGGAAGCCCCAAAACATTAAAATTCTTTTAAAAATTAAATTAAAAGTATAGCTATAAAAACACGTAACAATATTTACTATCTTAACCATTTTTAAGTAAACAGTGCATTAGTATTAACTATGTGCATATTGTTGTGCAACAGATCTCTAGAACTTTTTCATCTTGCCAAACCAAAACTCTACACCTATTAAACAACAACTCCCCATTTCCCCAACCCCCCCAGTCCCTGGTAACCACCATTGTACTTTCTGTTTCCATTAACTTGACTACTGTAGATACCTTATATCACAGAGGAATCATGCAGTTTTTGTCTTTTTGTGACTGGTTTGTTTTACTGAGGATAATGTTCTCAAGGTTCATCTGTGTTGCAGTATGTGACAGGATTTTCTTCTTTTTTAAGGCTGAATAATATTCCATTGTATGTATATACTGCTTTTTTAAATCCATCCATCCTTTGATGGACATTTAGGCTGCTTTCATTTCTTGACTATTGTGAATAATGCAACGATCACGGGTGTACAATCAATATCATTTTAAGATCCAGTTTTCAACTCTTTTGGATATATACCCAGAAGTGGAATTGCTGGATCATGTGGCAATTTTGCTTTTATTTTTTTGAGGAACTTCCATACTGTTTTCCATAGTGGCTGCACCATTTTACATTCCTACCAACAGAGCAGAAGGGTTCCAATTTTTCCACATCCTCACCAACACTTGTTATTTTCTTTTATTTTTATTTTTTATTTTTGATAGCAGCCATCTTTAGGGGTATGAGATAATATCTCATTGTGGTTTTCATTTGTATTTCCCTGATGATTAGTGAAGTTGTGCATCTTTTCATATGTTTGCTGTCCATTTGCATATCTTCTTTGGAGAGATGTTTATTCAAATCCTTTGCTCATTTAAAAAAATTGGGTTATTTGTTGTTGTTCTTGTTGTTATTGAGTTGTAGGAGCTCTTTATATACCTTAGATATTAATCCCTTATTAGATACATGGCTTGAAAATATTTTCTCCAATTGATAGGTTGCCTTTTCACTCTCTTGATTGTTTCCCTTGCTGCACAGATGTTTTAAAATTTGACTTAGTCCCATTTGTCTATTTTTGGTTTTGCTTCCTGTGTTTTTGGTGTTATATCCAAGAAATTACTGCAAAGTCCAATGTCATGAAATTTTCCACTATGTTTTCTTATACGAGTTTTATCGCTTCAGGTCTCACATTTAGGTCTTTAATCCTTTTTGCATTAATTTTTGTATGTGGTGTAAGGTAAGGATCCAACGTCATTCTTTTGCAGTTTTCCCAGCACCATTTGTTGAAGAGACTATTCTTTTTCCACTGTGTATTTTGGCACCCTTATCATAGTTAATTTGACCATATACGTGAGGGTGAGCACTCTATTCTGTTCTATTGGTTGATATTTCTGTCTTTATGCCAGTACCATACTGCTTTGATTACTATAGCTTTGTAATACGTTTCGAAAGCAGAAAGTGTGAGGTCTTCAGCTTTTGTTTTTCTTTCTCAAGATTATTTTGGCTATTTGGGGTCCTTTGAGATTCTGTATTAATTTTAGGATGTCTATACAGAAAGCTAAAACGGAGTCAAAACAATTAATTGAGGACTACCACGTGCTAAGCATCATTAAATGCAATTAAAACATCTATGTGGGCCTCCCTGGTGGTGCAGTGGTTGAGAGTCTGCCTGCCAACGCAGGGGACACGGGTTCGTGTCCCGGTCCGGGAGGATCCCACATGCCACGGAGCGGCTGGGCCCATGAGCCATGGCCACTGAGCCTGCGTGTCCGGAGCCTGTGCTCTGCAGCGGGAGAGGCCACAACAGTGAGAGGCCCACGTACCGCAAAAAACAAAACAAAACAAAACAAAAACAAAAAAAACCTATGACAGTCTTTACCCTAAAAGTAATCTTAATCTCTTTGGCACAACCAAATGGACTTGATTTTTTTTTTTTTTTTTGTGGTACACGGGCTTCTCACTGCTGTGGCCTCTCACTGTTGCAGAGCACAGGCTCCAGACACGCAGGCTCAGCGGCCATGGCTCACGGGCCCAGCCACTCCGCGGCATGCGGCATCTTCCCGGACTGGGGCATGAACCCATGTCCCCTGCATCGGCAGGCGGACTCTCAACCACTGCGCCACCAGGGAAGCCCATGGACTTGATTTTTAATCACTGTATTCCCAGTGTGTACAACAGTTTCTAGCACTAGTAGGTGCTCAATAATTATTTGTTAAATTAAACAAATATAATAAAGCTATTTAATACACAATTCAAATAATGGTAAGACCATAGGTGTGTGGGTTTATCTCTGGGCTTTCTATCCTGTTTCATTGATCTATATTTCTGTTTTTGTGCCAGTACCATACTGTCTTGATTATTGTAGCTTTGTAGTGTAGTCTGAAGTCAGGGAGACTAATTCCTCCAGTTCCAGTTTTCTTTCTCAAGATTGCTTTGGCTATTCGGGGTCTTTTGTGTTTCCATACAAATTTTAAGATTTTTTTGTTCTAGCTCTGTACAAAATGCCATTGTGCTAAGCTTCATCTGAACTATATGTTATAGTCTGAATCTTTTCCAGACTTTAGACCATTATTTTATCAAATGTTCTTTTTGCTTTTCTTCATCATGAATGTCTTCTGACTTATTTCCCTGTTAGAAGTGTGGTTAACAGCATGTACATTGGAACCTGTCTGCCTGAGTTCATAATCCCAGCTCCATGGGTTATTAGCCATATGACTCTGGTCAAGAGTCTTAACCTCTCTGACACTCAGTTTCTTCATCTGTAAAATAGGGATATTAATAGTTTTGAGGATTAAGCAAAATGATATTTGTTGTATATAAGTATTTGCTGCTATTATTTTTAGTATTATTATTAACACCAGTCAATTCTCTATTAAGAGAAAGACAAAAATACACATTATTAAAAATGTGTATTAGAGGTTGACAGGTAGTAGCTTTAAGAATATCCAGTAATGGGAAAGGTAGGAGTCTTTTTACAATTCCATTTTATTTCCCCTTTGTTCCCAATTGTAGCTATCCAAGTGGCAGAAGCACAAGTACTCACTACTAACTTCTCATTAAGCTACCTTAAACTGTAATTGAAATTACCTTACTCTTCATTTTGAAAGACTTGACCTATAAGGCACCTGAAATGGTATTGTCTATGGAATAATCGCCATTAGTTGGTGCTGCAATAAACTATTTTAACTTTTTTAAATCTTGAGAAGCTTACAAAACAGAAATGAAAGCCACTTTGTGAGAGGTAGTTTAAAGCTTCTTCAGAGTTTCCCAGAGCATCCTGCATCAGAGCATGAACTGTGCAGAGAATTTCAAGTTTTGATCTACCATAACCTAACCCTAACCCTATAAGATAAGGTCATGGAGTTAAAAACAAAGTTTAGGTAATCCATTCTGTCATGATACTCATTTCAATAAAATACTATTTGGTTGTAGCCTGTTCCTTTTAAGACTCACCCCTGTTGGTGGGAGCAACCAAAACATTTATAAAAGGGGATTGAAACTACACTCCCACTTCTTCAACATGCATTCCTGAACTACACTATGTGCCACACATCAAACTCCATTCCAGCTAGTTCTGTTGTCTGATGCTCATCTTGATATTTGTAGCCTCTTACTAACTCTAGTTCCTCTCATTTCTTTGGTACCTTGGTGTTAACTGTTTCTTTAGCATCTGGCCCACTTTGTCTCCTGGACCCCTGTTCTTCACCTCTCTCCCGCTTCAAGTTGCTCAGAATAATTAGCCAGGATCTAACCTTTCTGACTAGACCTCAGGATCTTTTCTCATTAACTGACTGCCACAATCAGTCCTGGTAAGTACAGCCAAGCACTCTTGGGAACTGCCCTTTTGTATGACTCTGGTCTCAGAGGAGTCAACACCAGATAATTATCATTTGGGGGAAGGTATACTATCACCCACCAGCAATGTTTCTTATCTCTCTGTTATTTATCTGTTTTCCACACAAACTCTCTCACATATGTAGTCTCTTTATTTATTATCTTTAAGAGCCTTTTAGTTGTATGAAGAGAGAAATCATTTCATAGACATTCACTCATACACAATGGAAAGCGTAAACGTGTGCACAGTGTGAATTTGTGTATGTATATATTAGCTGCATGGATGAGGGGCAGCTACCTGGTCAGAAATGTAGGTCCCTTGGGAAAGAAGAGGGAAATGGAGGCTGAGTAGGCAACCAATTAATATCCATGACAGCAAATGAATGTGTACAAGTTATGAAATAAATCTCATTCATAATGGATAACACTGTATTTTCAGGTGAGTATAGGACTATATATGATGCAAGTTAAATATAATATGTTGCCTTGTGGGTGTAAAGTCCTCAATTTTTAGGTATAAAAATGCAGAATACAAGGTGTCAAACCGGCAAGTTTTCAGTCTGCAGCCATAAAATTTCCTCCAAGATTCAACCCAGTGGGAAGAACAGGAAAGGAGATGAATTCCAGTGTAGACCTTAAAAAACTGTACTGAAAAGAGGAATTATAATGTAAGAATTGTGGTATAGTCAGTAATGATTACTCTCAGTAAACGAGTGCCAAGCACACAATAGGCACTGAGTAAAAATCTTATTGAATTGATTCCAACAATATAATTTGCAATAGACAGACCTGGATTTCTGTCTACTTCACTAAGTAAATAGTGAACATAGATCATTAGGATTCATTAAGTAAATAGAGAACACAGTTACATCTTTTTTAGTGTACCAATTAAAAATTTACATTTGCCTGGTAGTTACAGAAAGTGGAAAACAGTGGCTCAAACAAATTGGGGGTTGATTTTTTCTCATGAAGAAGTCCAGAGGTGGGCAGCCAAGAACTGGCATGGCTCACCACCATCCTTAGGGTATGGCTGTATTGTCAGCTCACCCACCACTTTAAGAAACATCCTCAGAAGTTGTAACCAACAGTTTCTCCTTCATACCTTTGACCAGAAGTGTGAAATATAGTCATGCCTATCTGCCAGGAAGGTTGGGAAATGCTTCCCAAAAGTTGGGGCTCCCTTAGTTAAAAAACAAAAAAGACAGGGAAATGGATATGGGGTATGGAACTTGTATTCTCTGCTCTAGTACACTCCTCTAACTTCCAAACATCTATTCACATCATTCTTCCCACTGTGGAACACACTCACCCTCCTCCCAAGAGAGGCAGAATTCCCATCTAATTACTAGATCCAGTAACAAACTCAGAATTTTGGGTGATGTGAAGTCCTCTTCATCAGGTTTGAATGTGGCAGAGGATACCAAAGCAAAAATTCCCATCAGAAAAAGGAGAATGCAAAATTCTGAATCCTAACAATTATTGTCATTCTAAACAGGAATAGTGAAGTAGAAAAAAATCAGCAGGAGAATAAATTCCTTGATTAGCTCATCTGGCAGCCCTTGAAATTGTCTGGGAGGATTCCCCTTGTCCATTGCCCTCCATTTTCCCTGATTCTGTTTCTCATAGTTCTTCCTTTTCCATTATCCTCCTGGTTACATCTGAGCTGGGCTTTGTAGAGGATGTCCTTTCTGGAAGCCACATAGCTTTGGACAGCTTGCTTCTTGTTGGTGCAGGTTCAGGACCTTGGGGATTGTTGTGGGGTTTAAAAGGCACAGACTGTTCCAGTCAGGTTTGGGATACTTTTTGGCAATATATACCTCAAAACTTAGTAGATTTCTAGCATATTTATTTCTAATCAATCTATATGTGAATAACCTTGGCCAAGGATATTTTCTAGACTAGCTCTACTCAACGTTCCAGACTGTGACAAGGTACGGTGCTCACAACAGAATGTAAATCAACACACTGCTGCCTTCACTGAGAAAGTCTTGACATAAAAAAGTCAGCTGGGGCTTCCCTGGTGGCGCAGTGGTTGAGAGTCCGCCTGCCAATGCAGGGGATACGGGTTCGTGGCCCGGTCCGGGAAGATCCCACATGCCGCGGAGCGGCTGGGCCTGTGAGCCATGGCCACCGAGCCTGCGCGTCCGGAACCTGTGCTCCGCAACGGGAGAGGCCACAGCAGTGAGAGGCCCGCGTACCGCAAAAAAAAAAAAAAAAAAAAAAAAAAAAAAAGTCAGCTGAACTAAACAGTGATCTTAGGGTCAAAGCTGACTTACATTCTGCTTGAAATTCCTTATTTCCTCTCAGACCAGTACCAAAAATTCGTTAACTGACAGCCAGTCAGTGGACCACACCTGGAGTACCACTGGTCTAAAACTTTTTAAGCCTGAGAATTTGGGGCTTTGAGTTGCTTATCTTTGCACTCTATCCACTTTCCTCTTCTCCTTTAACTTAATGGCCTCTGCCTTCAGGACATGTGAAACAGTAAGCTTTGTTGAGAAGAAAACACTATTAATTTTTTTAAACACTATTAATTTGATCAGAGAATTTGTCCCGCAGAGCATCAATCTTATTTACCGCTATGGCTGCAGCTTTGTTCTCACCACTGTCGATGCCTTCCTTTGGAGTACAGAAGCCTTTAGCTTTTTCAGTCCTGCAAGGCTCCAAATTACAGGAATCTCAGTAAACTTAAATTTCAGGCCAAAGGCTAAAAGCACCCCTCTTAGGACATTTATTTTTCTTTCCATTTCTGCAGCCTGAATGCATCACTTTCTTATGGAGCTTTTCTTAGAAACCACAAGAAGGAGCCAGTACACAGCAACTTCTGAAATTTCCTACCATTTTTCTTAATCCTACAGCCTTGGTTGATATTTGGTTTATACTCCAAGGAATAGCAAGCAAAAGCTTGACCACAGTCACAAGCCTTTCAGATTGAAATGGGTGCATCTTTAATATTTATTTCCCCATTGTCTCAATTCAGCCAATAACACAGTTTAGATACTGTTACTTGCAGCACCATTCTGATACCTATTACTGTAAAGGTAAGGATTCTTAGAAATAGATAAATGATTTCATTCTAGCTAGTTTAATAATTAAACTCAGCTGAGTTTATTAAAGGATATTAGATGATCCTCAGAATCACTGTGAGACCTGAAGGAACAAACTGTAGACTACATTTCTAGAAACAATTCCCTACACCTAACTATAGAACTAGCTTATTAAGGGAGCTACTATTAACCCAGGCCCCAAAACTATGCTGCTTCTTCCATAATTTCGAGACAGCTGCCTCCCTGGCTGATCCCAGAAGATCAAAATTCCTTTGCCAGTGTATTTGCTTTCTCCTTCTCCTTTACTTCGACAACATCAAATCTATAGAGAAGACAATCTATATTAACTCTTCAGCCCACAAAAATCTGGACAGGTCTGTACAGCCAATTTTTCTGAAAAATCTGAATGAAGAGAAAGCTTTGATTTTGCCTGAGTTAGTCAGAATGCAGATAAAAATAGAAATTTGCTTTATTTATCAGTATATAAACTTGATGTTTATATCTAAGAACAAAGTAAGATTCCCCCATAAATTTTATGCTTAAAGCATACAAAGTGTCATTGGGGAAATATGCAAGGAATCCTTTCCTTCTGTCTTGGCCCAAGTTTTCTGGTCTTTAAGAACAAACTTCAGTGAATATATCTGGCTACAAAAAGTACATCACAATGGTAACCAGACTTACTGTGGTAATCATTTTGAAATGTACAGAAATACCGAATCACTATGTTGTGTGACAGGAACTAACATAGTGTTGTAGGTCAATTATACTTCAAAAACAAACAAACAAATAAACTCATAGAAAAATAGATGAGATTTGCAGTTACCAGAGGCAGGCGGGTAGGGGGAGCAGGAATTGGATGAAGACAGTCAAAAAGTACAAACTTCCAGATATAAGATAAATAAGTACTACAGATGTAATGTACAACATTATAAATATAATTAATACTGTTGTATGTTATATATGAAAGTTATTAACAGAGTAAATTCTAAGAGTTCTTATTATAAGGAAAACATTTTTTTCTATTTGTTTAATTTTGCATCTATATGAGATGATGGATGCTCACTAAACTTACTGTGGTCATCATTTCATGATGTATGCAAGTCAAATCATTAGGCTGTACACCTTAAACTTACCCAGTGCTGTAATGGCAATAATATCTCAATAAAGCTGGAAGGAAAAATAAAAATCAAAAAAAAAGTATTGATAAATTCCTAAGTATGTATTACATCAACTATCTTCCAACCTCATATTTTCTGGATTTTAAACATGTGTAATTCATTCAGATAAACTTTACATATATGGGAAAACATAAATCTAAATTTGAGACCACTTACCCTCACCTTTCCAAAGTACCATATTTCAGGGCTCCCAGAGACAAACTGATCATAAATATTCCCTGCCTAAGAAATTAGGAAGCCCCCTTTTGTAAGCTATTGAATACCACAAAGGCTGTGTGATTGGTTTCTTCTGCATTATAACCACTACTAGCATAATACAATAATTGAATATGATGATCAGTAATGAACTCTGTAGCCTAGATAATTAGCCTGAAGTAGAATCATGACTAAAATGCTAAACTTTATATTGAGAATGTTAGAATCAAAAAGTAAAAAAGTCAAAGATAAACATGCATATTGAGCCCTATTGATCTGATATTCATTTATTGAATAAGGCATATTTTCTTGAATTATCCATTTGTTGTCACAACTCTTTTCTTTGCTAGTAGAAAACCTTGTCATGGAATAGCTTCCCTTCACTTCAGAGAAAAAGTTATAACTCTCCCACACCAAGAGGGCCTATATAAAATGACTGAATGGAAAAGGAGATTGGTATATGTCAAAATAACTTCATAAATGAGTGGGGGATTTGCATTGACATCATGTATGTGTATTCTGATAAGAACCCTAATTTTAAGCTTTCAGGATTAGGGATGTTTTGCTCAATTTAACTGCATTATTATCATCATCAACACATGGAATACTCAAGCTTAAAATTATTTAAGGCTGGTGGTTCTATGTTTAAAGTTTCCTAATTTACTGATTCTTCTATATGTTCAGCTATTCCAAGGAAGCAGAAAAAAATTAGTTTGTTTTGTGATTAATAGATCATTTTAAAATAAGATTTTTATTACTGAAGATGCCAATTAAGGATGGTGAAGATAGTAACACTTTTTTTGTTCAATGAAGTTTTTTGAAATGGCTTTATTGAAGAAAAATGACATAAAATAAACTGTACATCTTTAAAGCATACAACTTGTTAAATGTTGATATATGTACACACATGTGAAACCATTCCCTCAATAAGGATGGTGAACATATCCATCACCCCCAACATTTTCTCCTGCCCCGTGGTAATCCCTCTCTCCTACACCTCTCTACTCTCCCCTTCCTCAAGCAACTACTGATCTGCTTTCTGTCAATATAGATTAGTTGGGATCTTATTAAGATTTGTATAAATGGAATCATGAGTATGTGCTCTTTTGGGGCTGGCTTCTTTCACTCAGCAAAATTATTTTGAGATTCATTCATGCTGTTGTGTCAATAGTTCAATTTTATTAATGGGTAGAATTCCATGGTGTGGACATATACCAATTTGTTTATCCATTCACCTGTTGATGAATATCTAGGTTGTTGCCACTTTTTTGGCTATTACACATAAAGTTGTTATAAACATTCATGTACAAATCTTTATATGGACACATGCTTTCTTTTTTCTTCGGTAAATACCTAGAGATGGAAGAGCTGGATCATATGGCATCTGTGAATTTGACTTTTAAAGAAACTGCCAAACTCATTTCCATAGTGGCTGTACCATTTTACATTTCACCATCAGGATTATGAGAATTTCAGTTCCTTCACATCCTTGCCAATACATGTCATTTTAATAGGTCCATAGTGGTATTCATTATGGTTTTAATTTGCAATACCTTTAATGACTACTGACATTGACCATCTTTTCATGTGATTATTTGTGATCCATGTATCTTCTTTGGTGAAATGTCTGCTCAAATCCTTTGCTTTTTTTATTGGGTTGTTTGTTTATTATTAAGTTTTGAGTGTTCTTTATGTATCCTGGATATAAGTCTCTTAAGAGAAATATGCTATGCAAATATTTTCTTGTCATTTCAGTCTCCTAACAGTCTCTTTTGAAGAGCAAAAGTTTTTTTATTTTCCATGAAGTCTCTTACCCTTTTTTCTGGGTTGTGCTTTTGGTGTTGTATCTAAGAGACTGTTCCTTAACCAAAGGTCACAGAAATTTTCTCCTATGTTTTCTTCTAGAGCTTTATAGTTTTAGGCTTACATTTAGATCCATGATCCATTTTGAGTTAAATTTTGTGTATGGTGTGAGGTTTAGATTGAAGTTTTTGGTTTATGGTGTGTTTTGGTTTGTTTGTTCGTTTTGCATATGGATAAACCACTTGTCTCAGCAGCATTTATTTTTTAAAAATCCTTTCTCCACAGAATTGCTTTTGTACTTTTGTCAAAAATAAATTGTTCGTATATGTGGGTTTATTTTTGGACTTTCTATTCTGTTCCACTGATCTGTTTGTCTAGCTTGACGCCAATACCACATTGTCCTGATTACGGTAGCTTTACAATAAGACTTGAAATCAGATAGTGTTAGTCCCCAACTTTGCTCTTTTTCAGAGCCATTTTGGCTATTCTAGGTCCTTTGCATTTTTAAATGCATTTTAGAATCAACTTGTCAATTTCTTCACAAAAGCAAACTGGGATTGTAATTAAGATTGCATTGAATCAATCTATGGAGCAATTTTTGGAGAACTGACCTCTTAACAATATTGAGTCTTCCAAGCCATGCACAAGGTCTATTAATTATACGTCTTTTAATTTATTTCAGCAGTGTTTTGTAGTTTTCAGTGTTGCACATTTTTTGTTAGCTTTATCCCTAAGTATTTATCCCTAAGTACTATCCTTAAGTGTTTTTGATCCCTAAGTGCTATCACAAATGGCACTGCTCTTTAAATTTCAATTCTTGATTGTTCATTGCTAATATATAAAATTACAGTTGCTTTTTGAATATTGATGTTGTAGGCTTCAACCTGATAAACTCATGCTTTCTTGTGGATTCCATCAGATTTTCTACATAGACTCTCATGTTGTCTACAAATAAAGAGAGTTTTACTTTTTTCTTTCCAGGCCCACTAAATTGCTTTTATGGACCACTTTTTTTTTTTTGCTGTATGTGGGCCTCTCACTGTTGTGGCCTCTCCTGTTGCAGAGCACAGGCTCTGGACGTGCAGGTCCAGCAGCCATGGCTCACGGGCCCAGCCGCTCGGCAGCATGTGGGATCTTCCCGGACTGGGGCACGAACCCATGTCCCCTGCATCGGCAGGCAGACTCTCAACCACTGCGCCACCAGGGAAGCTACTTTTTTCTTTCCAAAATGGATGCCTTTTCTTTCTTCCTTACTCCCTCCCTCCCTCCCTTCTCTCTCTCTCTTTCCCCTTCCTTCCTTCCTTCTCTCCCTCCCTCCTTCCTTCCTTCTTTTTTGCCTGATTGCACTGGCCAGAACCTCTAGTACAATGTTGAAAAGAAGTGATGAGAATGAACACTTTTGTCTTATTCTTGATCTTAGGGGGAAACCATTTAGTTTTCACCATTAAATATGATGCTACCTATATGTTTTTCATAGTTGCTCTTCATCTGGTTGAGAAAGTCTCCTTTGATCTGTTTTACTGAGAGTTTTAATAGGGAATGTATCTTGAATTGTCAAATGACTTTTCTGAATCTACCGAAATCATAATATGTTTGAGTGTGTATTAAATTGTTAGTATGATGCCTTACATTGCTTCCTTTTGAATGTTAAATCAACTCTGTATTCCTGAGATAAGCTCAACATTGTTGTGATGTATTACCCTTTTTAGATATTGTTGGATTCAATTTGCTGAAGTTTTGTTTAAAATTTTTGCCTCTAGGTTCGTGAGGGATATTGGTCAGTAGTTTCCTGTTTTTGTAATGTCTTTGTCTGGTTTTGGTGTCAGAGTAATGCTGGCCTCATAGAATGAATTGGGAAGAAGTCTCTCTCCTCCATTTTCTGGAAGACTTTTTGTAGAATTCATATTATTTCTTCCTTAAATGTTTGATGGGACTCACCAGTAATCACACTTTTTTCATATTAAAAATTTAAATAAACACATATGAGAAACAAACAAAAAAACTCTTTGAAAAAATCTGGTTACGGTTTAAATATAGCTATAACTTTTCTAAAATTTGTCCTTTAGGATCACTAGTTTTCACTGTGTTTAATCAGATAGAATGAAATTCCTGCCCACCTCTATACATTTTTAACAGCTGTATTGAGATATTATTTATATATATATATATATATATATATACACACACATATATAATTTATTTATATAGCATAAAATTCACTCATTTAAATTATACAATTCAGTGTTCTTTAATTTATTCAGAGAGCTGTGCAATCATCACCTGTGCATAATCTAATTTTAGAACATTTTCATCACCCCCAGAAGAAACCCTGTACCCGTTAGCAGTCACTCCGCATTTACCTCTCCCCGGTTCCTGGCAACCACTAATCTACTTTCTATTTCTATGGATTTGCCTATCTGGACATTTCATATAAATGAATAAGTGGAATTATACACATGGCTTTTTATGGCTGGCTTCTTTCATTTAGCATGCTGCTTTCAAGATTCATCCATGTTGTAACATGTATCAGTACTACATTCTTTTTTATTGCCTAATAATATTCTACTGTAAGGACCATATACATTTTAAGGAAAACACTTTCAAATTATATTAGATGTACCAATGCTATAAAAAGAGCTAAATTTTTCAGTAAAAAGGAATCAGCAGTTTCCAGTAAAGATAGTGGGTTCACAAGTATACTAGGAGCCTAATCACATTAACAATGGTGAACAAAATCTAAATTTTTGATTAAAAATATAGCAGAAATTATAGTGATGGTTGTGCAACTTTGTGGATATAACAAAAGCCACTGAATTGCAAATTTACATTGGATAATTGTATGATATATGGAGTATATCTCAATAAAGCTTTTTTTGAAAAATATAACAGATAAAATTATGTTCAACAGAAAGAGAAAGGAAAGAAATAGCAATGAGCAGGAAACCAAAGCCACAGGCTTATGTGAAATGCTCTTAGGTATTCTACTGCACATAATTTACTCTTTAGGAATTATATTAACCATATTTGATGTAGAGAGACTCACAAGAACTAAGACTATAAAATATCCTTAAATAATAACAAAGAACAACTTATTTATCTGTTCATCCTAACTTTCTTATACTCAGTAAATATTATCTTACAGTCCACTCTGTACCAGGCACTATTCTAGGAACAAGGGATCAGCGGTGGGCATGGATGATCATGGTATATGAAAAACATATAGAAACAAATATGATATGAAATCCTCCAAAATGTTAATGGTGTACCTTTCTGTGGTTTCCAAATTTTCTAAAATGAACATGTATTCCTTTTATTATCATAAAGAAATAAAAATAATAATATACATATTTTTTCCAGAGATTCTTATTATCTTTATTTGATCAGAGGAGTTTGAGCTGTTATTCAAAACATGTAGCTATCATAAGCAAGTTTTCACATTATTCCTGTAGGTTTTTTTTTCTAATTTGTTTGCTTTCTTGTTTATCTATTTATCTTATCCATTTATTTATCTGTAGAGGAGGCAATTCTCCTTAGAGGAAAGGGGAAGTGTATTAGTTTTCTATTACTGGATACAAAATTCCACAAACTTAGCTGCTTTAAGAAAACACCCATTTATTTCCATGAGTCAGCAGGCTGGGCTTGGATTAGGTGGTTTCTCTCATCATCATCTCACTAGACTGAACTCAAGGTGTTGGCCAAGGCTAAGATCTTATCTGAGGCTCTAAACTCTCTTCCAAGATCATGTGGTGTTAGAAGACTTCATTTCCTTGCAATTATTGAACTCATGGTGGCTGTTTTCAAGGCCAACAGGAGCATGTCTCCTAGTGCTTATCCTTTAGGGGCTAACCTGATTAGGTCAGGCCTACCCAGAATAATTTCCATTTTGATTAACTCAAAAGCAACATTTGCAAAATCCCTCTGCTATCTTATTCACAGAGACTATCCACAATCAAGGGGAGGTAATTATACAGGGTATGTACACCAGAGGGTGAGAATCTTGGGGGCTATATTAGAATTCCACTCACCACAAAAGGGTTTTTCTTTAAAGGATTATAAGAAGCACTCCTAGTTATCAATTCACTCACAGGAAGAACTGGAACATGTACTGTAAATTAACCACACACACAAAATTAACACTGTAACTATGAACTACAATAGCTATGTATATGTTTCTACTATATAGCACATGGAACTATATTCAATATCCTGTAATAAATCATAATGGAAAGGAATATGAAAAAGAATATATATATGTGTGTGTGTGTGTGTGTGTATAAGTGAATCACTTTGCTGCATAGCAGAAATTAACACATTGTAAATCAACTATACTTCAATAAAATAAATTTTTAAAAAATAAAATAAAAGACTGTTTGAAGACAGGAAATCTTATATCAACTCAATGAAATTAACCATTTCTTGTATACATAGATTCTATCATCAGGAAAAATTATGAAAGATCAAGATGGACAAAAACATATTAGTGGGTGTCCTGTTGAATTTACCCATCAAGGTTATCTTCACTTTACACTGTCTTCGAATTATCTTATAATTGTAAATTTTAGATAACTGAAGACACTGCAGACGATTTTTCCATATGCAGAGGAGAAAGAACTGATTTCCCTCTCCTTGTGGAAAATGCCAGTTTTGAATCTATTTGTAAATTCATTTCATAAGCTATTTCTGTTCTTTGAATTTGCCTTGAACCAATAACATCTTTCTGGCTCTTTCATTAGTTAGAGTTAAATAAAATCTTTGACATATGTTCATTTTATATGTAAATGACAGTCATGATTTTACCTTTTAAAAAGTATCCTTTGACACTATCTTTAAAATTCCAAAAAATTTTTTAAAATACTAGTAGACTCAGTTTGGGCAATGATATTATTTGGCCATAGCATAGGATTTCTGTGCTTGTCATCAGCCAATTTTTCCAATGTTGATTATCTGTTTAGTGACAAGTACTTTGCTAATTCCTTGCTTGATACATTTAAAAACTGTCTACTCCTTTTAAAAATCTTTGAATCATGTATGCTTGAAGTGAAGTCATGTTTGTGAAGTAATGACTGCATTAAAGCCTCTAAGGCAGGCTTTCAAGAAATCAAAGTATTTGGTCCCCTAACTAAGATTCTGTACCCTTACTTCCTAACATCAGGATAATGGGAAGAAAATGTTAATTCTCCTTCAGAGTTCATTATTTAAAATGTGCTTCTGTAATCAGTCTCTAAGATAAGTCTTTTCTGATTCCATAATTCCACCTACCAGTTTGGGTGTGGGGAATCTGGCTATTTAAATACAAGCACGTTATACTTTTTTCAGACTGAAAGCTGAATTTCCAAAAGAAATAAATCAAATGCAGCTTTTTGAAAATTGGACCTATTATGCTAAGCTGATGTATCCTCACAGAGGAAGAAAGCAGAGCACTTGGAAATAATAGAATTGGCTGAACACTGGAGTTTTTAAAAGCCTTGGCCCATTTCCTGGCTGACCTCTTCCATAGCACAATGTAGCAGTAAATTGGAGTGGCATCTGAGGAATACAGACTCACACAACCTGACATATACTAGTCACAATCATAACGTTTTACGTAGTATTCGTTATGATGCTATTTAGCTTGAAATGTGCAGAACATACACTCACAAATAAAATTTAATATTGGATTATTTTTCCAATATTGACTGGAGTAATATAAGGTAACTATGTTCCCTAGAAACACTAGTATTGCCTAATTTATGAACATTAACATTACCCAGCAGAATCAGACAAAGCAGCCTTGAGAAAATTTAAGCTGACAGAAACGCCATATTGTTGAACACCATCTTATTGGGACTAAGAAAACAAAAAATTCACCCAATCATCCCTTTATCCTAGGTAGTTGTTATATGGGGTTTTTTGTTTTGTTTTCTTTCTTCATTAGCACCTTATAATCTGAAAACGGGAACATAATTATCTCCTAGATTTTATCAATTTTCAAAGAAGTCTAGCAATTCTTTGAAAAGAGTCACTTATCCAGTCACCAACAGAAATTATTAGGATGCATATATCTTTATCATTGTTAAGGGAAAGTGCCTGATAAAGTCCTGGATTATATTCACAAAGCTGATTTGGTGTCCTATAGATAGAGATGCTTATGTATACAGATATTAAATCATGGCCATATCTCCTGAATGGAGTAATAAGTTAGCGACTGAGGTCACAAAAATCATTATACCATGATTTCTGCCCTGGAGAAGTTTACAGTCTAGCAAGGAAGACAGATATATAACAAATTAATTACAATAAAAAATACATAATGCAGACAAATACAAAGTGCTATGGACAAGCGCAAAGAAAGAAGTGATTATGATGAAACAAAGAAAGGGATAATGAAAGTGGAAGAAGAGGGTGACAGGAGGTGACTTTTGAAGAGGATCAAAGAATTACCAAGCAGAGAAGATGGAAGGGGCATTATCATCAGAAAGAACAAGTTTAGTAAAATGTACACCAACTTTTACGTTACAAAAAATGTACATTTTCTTTCCTTGGCATTACAAAAAGAACACATTTTATTTGGCACCTTGACATAAAGTGATGAATTTGGTTTCCCACTTCAGCAGGTCTGTAAGCAAGATGCTTCTATGTCTTGAATATAGGATTAAATAGTTATGTATTCCAAATGAGGACTAGCCATAGCCATTTTAGTATTTCAAAATGATGTTAACGTTAATATAGCAAGTGTTGATTTTAGAAAAAAAATTATTCCCAAGATAACAACCATATTGCAAATTTCTCCAGTATTTCAAAAGGGCATCAAGTGAGATTTTTAAAAAAGATGACTTTATTTTCTGAATGTCTCATCTAGATAGATTTGGTCTAGTTATTTTTGGTTTTAGGGAAGCTCTTCTAAAGTGTAGCATGCTTAAATTTCATTCCTGGGGTACTTATTATAAACCTTTGAACTCTGCTTAGTGAATCAGAAAATATGGAGATGGGAGGTAAGACATGGGAATTTGCACTTTATGCAAATTCCTCAGGTGATGTTTAGATATTACTGCTTTTAGAGAATTTAGCCTAAAAGTGCAGCTAAGATAGACTTGTTTCCTAGAGCACCACAGAACTGAGAAGCAATTGCAAATTTAATTGCCTAAGAAAATTTGTAGATAGGTTTACATATAGATATAACTACAGGCATGAGAGAGGATAAATAAAAAAGTTCAAACTCGTTTAATTTTAATTTCTTTTTTAGTAAGAGAAACACATATTTACAAAACACATATTTTTAAAAAACCATATTTACTCAAAAATGTTTCTTAGAATTTTAAGAGGAAGGCAGGTTCGTACAATAATAAGTAACACCATGTTGCAATTTGAAGGTGTAGGGAAGGAAAAACTTTCCTCTACCCTCTTGGGCTCAGTATCTGAGAACATGTGAATTAAACTGACAAAAGATAGATTAGCAAGAGGAAAAGAAAGCAGAGTTTATTTACATATGCAATATCCATATAGGAGGGAGTGCTTAGTGATATATTCAAAGGGGTAGTTACAATCTGGGGCTTATATATTTAACTTAGTAGAGGGAAGGAAGGGGGTAAAGGGCTTCCAGGGGAAAAACAAATAGGTTTCTTTAGAGAAGACAAATGAGTTTCTAGAAGAACAAATAGGAGATAAGAAAGCTTGTGATAACTTTGTTTATGCAGTTGTGAGTGGTCTTTCTGTCTTCTTCGTGGCCATGAAACTCCCCCAGAGAGATTTACGGTAGGTTTACTCTTGGTCTCTTTCCTGGGAGTAGAAGCCTGCCCCACGAGGGAATTTATAGCAGTCTTCATTGCTCAGAAGTTTCTGCTTTTAGTCAGATATGGGAAATTCTGAGATGGCTTCTTTCTGTATCTGTTGAATCTCAAATATCTTCAGCTAAAAGTTGGTATAATCTTTATACCAACTATGGGATTCTGAATGTGTCCCTACCCAGAGCAAGAAGCCATTTTAGAATGGAGTGTGCTCAGGTATTAAAAGCCAGAGCAGGTATTTCTGCTCTAAAATAGGCAAATAGAGCAAGGGTATACAATATACAAATAATTGGGCAAGGCACATTGGGTATAAGAACTGAAACCAATGTAATTTCCTATCTCTGTCTTAAGTCTGAGAGCAGGCATATTTTTCTGTCCCTCTGTTAAATAATACTGACACCAGGGATGCTTTTCTGTCCTTAATCTGGGACCAGGCATAAAAATTTAGCTACTTACTACAGGAAATACTTGCTCTTAGAAGATAAGCCAACTAAAATAGTTAATTGTCAAGATTCATTTCAAGATCCTCATCCTTGCTGTGCTCACCAATCCCAAGATATTTTGTCATAAACTCTTCTCAATCTATAGCAGATTCCTGCCTTGCAAATCACCTTAAAATCACCCATTCCAGGCTCTAAACCCCTAAAGATCCAATAAATACCCTTCCTTAATTTCTCCATTACAGAACAGTCATGGAAGTTTTCTCTTATACTGTAGCAAGTTTAATAAACCTAGCATTGCCTGACCAGCAGGCTGAACTGTAAAAATTGTGAAACACTAAAAAAAAAAAAGCAAAAGATTACTAGTTGTCCTTTCAATGGAATGCTAGATGTTGTCTAGTGAACCTTTAGGGATTATCTGATTCTATTAAGATCTATGCTTTGTAATCTCTTTGGACTATTTTACAGTTCTGTATGTTGTTGAAAACTGATAACAATGCAAACTATTTTTTATCTATAGACATGATTTTTTTCTGGTTGGGGATGCAACTGATTGAAGAAGAGATGATTCCACACATTACATTTTATTTCCCTGTGAGTATTGCTCAGTTTTGCATTTATTAGGAAATTCATTTGATTACCTATATATCTGCCTATTCTTTGGACTCTCCTGTGAACCAGTATTAACATTTTACTTGTCCAATCATTAATGTGAGTTTAATAAACCCTTTGATATATTTATATTTGTATAAATCATGATTTCATCTTTTTGAAATTATCCTTTAATACTAAATGATCTTTGGGGAAGTCAAGAATCCAATCCTAGGATGGAACAAGAAAAAGGAATGAGACTTGGTTAAAAATCTCAGTGAGCAATATGCCAGAACTAGAGAGTGAAACAAAAAGAATAGACTTGAGATTTGGTACCTAGGACCATGATTAGTAAAGCAGTTTGTATTAGTCAGGGTTCTCCAGACAAACATAGAGAGGGAGATTTATATGGCTCACATGATTGTGGGGCCTGGCAAGTCTGAAATTTGTAGGGCAGGCAGGAAGGCTGGAAATTCAGGTAACAGTTAATGTTGCAGTCTTGAGTCTGAAATCTCCAGGGCAGGCCAGCCAGTGGGAAACTCAGGTAAGGTTTCTTCTATGTTGTAGTGTTAAGGCAGAATGGCTTCTTCTTTGGGAAACCTCAGTTTTGCTCTTAAGATCTTCAACTGATTAAATGAGGTCCACTCACATTATGCAGGGTAATCTGCTTTATTTAAAGTCTATTGATTGTAAATGTTAATCATATTTGAAGAATACATTCACAGGAGATTGCCAAGATGGTAGAGTAGAAAAATCTTGAACTCACCTTCTCTTCACAGGCACACTAAAATTACAACTATTCACATAATAACCATCAATGAAAAAGACCAGAGGCTACCAGCAAAGACCTTCTACAGCTAAAGATATAAAGAAGGAACCACAAGATGAGACAGGTAGGAGGGGTGGAGTCACAATAGTCAAGTCCCATACCTCTGGGTGAGCAACCCACAAACGGGAGCATAATTACAACTGCAGAGGTTCTCCCAAAGGAGTGAGGGGTCTGAGCCCCACAATGGGCTCCCTAGACTGGGGTCATGCACTGCGAAGGGAGCCACCAGAACATATGATTGAAGACCAGCAGGACTTACTTTTGGCAGTCCCAGAGGGCTGGGAGAAATAGAGACCCCACTCTTAAAGGATGCACACAAAATCTGACATGCTCCAACACCCAGGGAAGAAGCAGTAATTTGAAAGAAAACTGGGTCATACCTACCTGCTGATCTGGAGGGTCTCCCGGAGAAGCAGGAGGCAACTGCAACTCACCCTGGGCACATAGACACCATTGGCAGACATTTTGGGGAGCTCTTTCTACCATGTGGACGCTGCTGGCAAGTTCCATTTTGGAATCCTCCCTCTAGCTTATAAGTCTCAGAACCCAGCCCTGCACCCATCCAACAGCCTGTAGACACTAGTACTGGGAAGCCTCAGGCCAAGCAACTAACTGAGCAGGGACACAGCCACATCCACCAGCTGACAGGCTGCCTTAAGATCCTCTGAGCCCACAGCTCCCCTGGACACAGCCCTGTCCACCAGAGGGTCTAGGACATGGCCCCACACACCAGTGCACAGGCACTATACACAGAACCCCCAGATCCCTGCAGCCAGAGACTCTGGGACCCAGCTCCACCCACCAGTGAGCTTGCTCTAGCCTTGGGACCAGTCTCACTCACCAGCAGGTGGACACCAGCCACAGGACAAACACAGCGCTGCAGCCTGTGGACCCAGCTCACCCACCAGCAGGCCAGATCCTGCCCTGGGGCCAGCTGGGCCCTGGCCCTGCCTCTTAGCAGGCTAACACAAGTGTAGAGAAACCCTGGACCCTGCAGCCAGATGTATTAGGAACTGGTCCCACCCATCAGTGGTCTGATACCAGCTGAGACCCCTGAGCCCTGCAGCCAGACCCCAGGATCCAGCTCTGCCAGCCAGTGAGCTGACACTAGCCCCAGGACCTGGCTTCACCTACCAGTGAGTAGGCACCAGCCCCAGGGCCACCTGAACCTTGACTCCACCCACCAGTGAGCCATCACTTGCCCTGGGACCTGGGATGGGACACCCCCCCAACCAGGGTACTGCAGCCAGCTGCCTCATGACCTGACCCCACCAACCAGCAGCCTTCACACAAGACAGGGACTGGCAACTAATAGGACTGGGGGCAAACTAAGCCTACCAGACCACCCACAGTAGTCAGTCTGCCACAAAAAATAAAGGATCCATGCAGCTCATATAGGGGGCACCCCAAGAACATACAGATCTGGTGACAAGAGGGGAGGGAGCTGCTGGGATGCATAGGATGTACCTTATAAAAGGCCACTTCTCCAAAGTCAAGAAACATAACCAACCTACCAGATACATAGAAACAAAAACAGCAAGCTAGGCCAAATGAGGCAACAGGGGAACATGTTCCAAACAAAGAAACAAGATAAAACCCCAGAAGTAGAACTAAGAGAAATGAAAATAGGCAATCTACTTGAGAAAGCGTTCATGGTAATAATTGTAAAGATGATCAAAGAACTCGGGAGAAGAATGGATACACAGAATGAGAAGTTGGAAGTTTTAAACAAAGAGTTAGAAAATATAAAAAACAACCAAACAGAGATGAAGAATACAATAACTGAAACAAAAAATACACTAGAAGGAATCAACAGTAGACTAAATGATAAAGAGGAACAGATCAGTGAGCTGGAAGACACAGTAGTGGAAATCACTGACACTGAACAGAAAAAAAAAAGGATGAAAAGAAATGAAGACAGTTTAAGAGACTTCTGGGACAAAATCAAGTGCACTAATATTTGCACAATAGGGGTCCCAGAAAGAGAAGAGAGAGACAAAGGGGCTAAGAATATATTTGAAGACATAATAGCTAAAAACATCCCTAACCTGGGAAAGGAAACAGACATCCAAGTGTAGTAAGTATGGAGAGTCCCAAACAGGATTAACCCAAGAGAGGAACACACCAAGACACATTATAATTAAAATGGCAAAAATTTAAGATAAAAAGAGAATATTAAAAGCAGCAAGAAAAAAGAAACACATTACACACAAGGGAACTCCCATAAGTCTATCAGCTGACTTTTCAGCAGAAACTCTGTAGGCCACAAGATAGTAGCACAATTTATTTTAAATGATGAAAGGGAAACTCTGTAACCAAGAATACTCTACCCAGCAAGACTCTTGTTTAGATTTGATGGAGAGATCAAAAGTTTTACAGACAAGCAAAAGCTAAAAGAGTTCAACACTACCAAACCAGCTTTACAAGAAATGTTAAAGAGACTTCTCTAAACATAAAAGAAAAGGGCACATCTAGAAACATGAAAATTATGAAAGGAAAAAACTCATTGGTAAGGGCAAATATAAAGTAAAGGGAGTAAATCATCCATGCACAAAGCTAGTAGGAAAGTTAAGAGAAAGGTAGTAAAATCATCTATATCCACAATAAGCAGTTAAGATATACACAAAACAATTATATGTAAAATATGACATCAAAAACAGTAATTATGAGGGGAGGAGAGTTTAAATGAAGGGTTGTTAAAATGCATTTGAAATTAAGAGATCAGCAACTATATAGATTGCTATACTTAAATCTCACGGTGACCACAAAACAAGAATCTATAATAGAGACACATACACAAAAGAGAAAGGAATCAAAACGTAACACTAAAGATAGTCATCAAATCACAAGAGAATAGAACGAAAGAAGAAAGGAACAAAAAAGAACTACTAAAACAAGTCAAAAACAATGAGGGCTTCCCTGGTGGCACAGTGGTTGAGAGTCCACCTGCTGATGCAGGGGACACAGGTTCGTGCCCCGGTCCGGGAAGATCCCACATGCCGTGGAGCAGCTAGGCCCGTGAACCATGGCTGCTGAGCCTGCACGTCCGGAGCCTGTGCTCCGCAATGGGAGAGGCCACAACAGTGGCCTTTTGTGTACCGCAAAAAAACCCCAAAAAACAATAGATGAAATGGCAATAAGAATATATATATCAATTACTATAAATGGAATAATGCTCTAATCAAAAGACATAGGGTGGCTGAATGGATACAAAAACAAGACTCATATATATGCTGCCTAAAAGATACTCACTGCAGATTTAAAGACACACACAGACTGAAAATAAAGGAATGGAAAAAGATATTCCATGTAAATGGAAATCAAAAGAAAGCCAGGATAGAAATACTTATATCAGACAAAACAGACTTTAAAACAAAGACTGTAACAAAAGACGGACATTACATAATAATCAATGGATCAATCCAAGAAAATATAAAAGTTGTAAATATATATGCACCCAAGATAGGAGCACCTAAATATATACAGCAAATATTAACAGACATAAAGGGAGAAATTGACAGTAACACAATATTAGTAGGGGACTTCAACACCATACTTATATCAATGGACAGATGATCCAGACAGAAAATCAATAAGGAAACACTGACCTTAAATGACACATTAGATCAGATGGCCTTAATACATATATATAGAACACTGCATCCAAAAGTAGCAGAATACAGTCTTTTCATGTGCACATACAACATTCTCCAGGACAGATCACATGCTAGGCTAAAAAACAAGCCTCAGTAAATTTAAGAATACTGAAATTGTATCAAGCATCTTTTCTGACCATTAGAAATCAACTAAAAGGAAAAAACTGCAAAAAACAGAAACTCATGGAGGCTAAACAATATACTACTAAACAACCAATTGATCACTGAAAAAAATTAAAAAGGAAATCAAAAAATACCTGAAGACAAGCTAAAATGAAAACACAATGATCCAAAATCTATGAGATGCAGCAAAAGCAGTTCTAAGAGGGAAGTTTATAGTGATACAAGCTTATCTCAGGAAACTAGAAAAATCTCAAACAACCTAACTTAACTAGAAAGAGACAAAGAAAACCCAAAGTTAGTAGAAGAAAAGAAATCATAAAGGTCAGAGCAGAAATAAGTGAAAGAGACACCAAAAAGGCAGAAAAGATCAATGAAACTAAGAGCTGTTTTTTTTAAAAGGTGAACACATTGATAAACCTTTAGCCAGACTAAAGAAAAAAGAGAGAGGGCCCAAATCAATAAAATCAGAAATGAAAAAGGAGAAGTTAAAACTGACACCACAGAAATACAAAGGATCATAAGAGACTAATATAAACAACTATATGTCAATAAAATGGACAACCTAGGAGAAATGGACAATCTCCCAAGACTGAGCCGGGAAGAAATAGAAAATATGAACAGACCAATTACCAGTAATAAAATTCAATCAGTAATAAATAACTCCCAACAAACAGAAGTCCAAGACCAGATGGCTTCACAGGTAAATTCTATCAAACATTTAGAGAAGAGTTAACAGCTATCCTTCTCAAACTATTCCAAAAAATTGCAGAGGAAGGAACACTTCCAAACTCATTCTATGAGGCCACCATCATCCTGATACCAAAAGCAAAGATATCACAAATAAGAAAACTACAGGCCAATATCACTGATGAACATAAATGCAAAAATCCTCAACAAAATATTAGCAAACCAAATCCAACAATACATTAGAAGGATCATACACCATGATAAAGTAGGATTCATCTCAGTGATGCAATTTCAATATGTACAAATCAATGTTATACACCACATTAACAAACTGAATAAAAACCATATGATCTTCTGAAGAGATGCAGAAAAAGCTTTGACAAAAATTAATCATCCATTTATGATATAAATTCTCCAGAAAGTGGGTATGGAGGGAACATACATCAACATAATAAAGGCCATATATGATAAGCCCACAGCTAACATCATACTCAGTGGTGAAAAGCTGAAAGCACTTCCTCTAAGATCAGGAACAAGACAAAGGTGCTCACTCTCACGACTTAAAAAAAAAAAATTATTTATTTTTGGCTGGCTTGGGTCTTCGTTCCTGTGCACAGGCTTTCTCTAGTTGCGGTGAGCGGGGGCTAATCTTCGTTGTGGTCACAGGCTTCTCACTGTGGTGTCTTCTCTTGTTGTGGAGCACGGGCTCTAGTGTGCGGGCTTCAGTAGTTGTGGCATGTGGGCTCAGTAGGTGTGGCTCCTGGGCTCTAGAGCACCGGCTCAGTAGTTGTGGCACACGGGCTTAGTTGCTCCTCAGCATGTGGGATCTTCCTGAACATGGGCTCAAACCCATGTCCCCTGCATTGGCAGGCAGATTCCCAACCACTGCGCCACCAGGGAAGTCCCTCTAATGACTTTTATTTTATTTTTTTTTATTTTTTTATTTTTATTTTTTTGTGATACGCGGGCCTCTCACTGTTGTGGCCTCTCCCGTTGCGGAGCACAGGCTCCGGACGCGCAGGCTCCGGACGCACAGGCTCAGCGGCCATGGCTCACGGGTCCAGCAGCTCCGCAGCATGTGGGATCTTCCCGGACCGGGGCACGAACCCGTGTCCCCTGCATCGGCAAGCGGATTCTCAACCACTGCGCCACCAGGGAAGCCCTAATGACTTTTATTTAACATATTATTGGAGGTCCTGCTCACAGCAATCAGACAAGAAAAAGAAATGAAATGACTCCAAATTGTAAAGGAAGAAATAAAACTTGATGTTTGCAGATGACATGATACTATATATAGAAAATCCTAAAGATGTCACTAAAAAACTACAAGAGCTTATTAATGAATTTGTTAAAGTTGCAGGATACAAAATTAATATACAGAAATCTGTTGCATTTCTATACACTAACAATGAACTATCAGAAAAAGAAGTTAAGGAAACAATCCCATTTACAATTGCATCAAAAAGAATAAAATATTAGGAATAAACGTACCTAAGGAAGTAAAAGACCTGTACTCGGAAAACTATAAGAACTGATTAAAGAAACCAAAGATGATACAAACAAATTGAAAGATATACTGTATTCATGGAATTGGAGTAATTAATTTGTTAAAATGACCATACTACCCAAGGCAATCTATAGATTCAGTGAAATCCTTATCAAATTACCAAAGGCATTTTTCACAGAACTAGAATAAATAATTTAAAAAATTGTATGGAAACCCAAAAGACCCTGAATAGCCAAAAGCATCTTGAGAAAGAAGAACAGAGCTGGAGGTATCATGCTCACTGACTTCAAACTATACCACAAAGCTACATAATCAAAAAAGTATGGCACTGGCACAAAAATAGACACATAGATCAATGGAACAGAACAGAGAGCCCAGAAATAAACCCACACATTTATGGTCAATTAACTACAACAAAGGAGGCAAGAATACACAATGGAGAAAAGACAGTTTCTTCAGTAAGTGGTGCTGGGAAAACTGGACAGCTACATGTAAAAAAATAAAATTTGAACATTTTCTCACACCATTTACAAAAATAAACTCGAAATGGATTAAAGACCTAAATGCAAGACTGGAAACCATAAAACTCTTAGAAGAAAACATAGGCATAACACTCTGACATAAATTGTAGCAATATTTTTTTTTGATCTGTCTCCTAAGGCAAAAGAAACAAAAGCAGAAATAAGCAAATGGGACCTAATTAAACTTAACAGCTTTTGTGCAGCAAAGGAAACCGTCAACAAATGAAAAGACAACCTACTGAATGGGAGAAAATATTTGCAAATGATAATACTGATAAAGGGATAATATCCAAAATATATAAACAGCTCATACAACTCAACATCAAAAAAAAAACAACTTGATAAAAAAATGGGCAGAAGAGCTGAATAGACAGTTTTCCAAAGAAGACATACAGATGGCCAATAGGCACATGAAAAGATGCTCAAAATTTCTAATCATCAGAGAAATGCAAAGCAAAACAACAACGAGATATCACCTCACACCGTCAGAATGGTTATCATCAAAAAAAACAAAATAATAAATGTTGGTGAGGATGTGGAGAAAAGAAAACCCTTGTACACTGCTGATGGGAATGTAAATTGGTGCAGCCAACTGTGCAAAACAGTATGGAGGTTCCTCATAAAACTAAAAATAGAAATATCATATGACCTAGCAATTCTACCCCTGGGTATATATCTAAAGAAATGAAAACATTAATTCAAAAAGATATATGCACCCCAATGTTCATAACAGCATTACTTACAATAGCCAAGATATGGTAGCAACCTAAGTGTCCATCAACAGATGAATGGATAAAGAAGGTGTGCTATATATAAATATATATAATACATACAATGGAATACTACTCAACCATAAAAAAGAATGCACTTTTGCCATTTGCAACAACAGGGATGGACCTGGAGCATATTATGCCTAGTGAAGTAAATCAGACAGAGAAAGACAAATACTGTTTGGTGTCACTTATATGTGGAATCTAAAAATTAAAACAAACTAGTGAATACAACAAAAAAGAAACAGACTCACCAATACAGAGAACAAAGTAGTGGTTACCAGAGGGGAGAGGGAAGTTGGAGGGGCAAGATAGGGGTAGAGAATTAAGAAGTATGAACTATTATGTATAAAATAAAGAAGCAACAAGGATATATTCTATAGTACAGGGAACAAAATTTGTGAATCTTGGGAATTCCCTGGCGGTTCAGTGGTTAGGACTCTGTGCTTTCACTGCCAAGGGCCCAGGTTCAATCCCTGCTCAGGGAACTGAGAGCCTGCAAGCTGCGCAGTGCAGACAAAAAATAACTGTGAATCACTATGCTGTACACCTTAAACTTATATGATATTGTAAATCACCTATACATCAATTAAACATCTAGACTAATGTTTGACTGAACAGTTGGGTATCATAGCCTAGTAATGTTGACACGTAAAATTAACCTTCACACAGCCCAAAACTTTTTCATATACTTACAATTGAGGCAAAAATCAGTCTCTTTGTACAGTGTCTAGATCAAAGCTTCTCAAGTTTTAATGCCCAAAGGAATCACCTATGGATCATGCTAAATGCAGATTCTGATTCAGTAGGTCTAATGTAAGCCCTAGCTAGTTCCCAGATGATGCTAACGTTGCTGGTCCTTAGACCATACTTTGAGTAGCAAGAGTCTAAACCAGGACTGCACAATAGAAATATTACTGAAGCCACAATTGTGAGCTACATATGTAACTTAAAATTTTCTAGTGGCTATATTAAAAATGTAAAAACAATAGTTGAAATTAAATTTAATAACTTATTTAACCCAAAATATCAAAAATACTATCATAACATGTAATTAATATAAAGATGGTTAATAAGATATTTTACATTCCTTTTTTCATACTAAGTTTTTGAAGCTGGTCTGTATTTTTACATTTACAGCATATCTCAATTCATACTAGCCACAGTTCATAATTCATTAGCCACAGTTAGCTATTGGCTATCATAGTAGATAATGCAGGATTAACGCTTCCATGTAGGAGCCATAAAGGGGCATCTGGATGGGTATTTATGACACTTTCTTTCCTATCCTTCTCATTTCTTCTTTCAGATAAGTCTTTATTAAATGAGATTCATATTCAGTAATCCAAGTGCATTTGAGCACAGACATTAACAACATCAAAGCATGAGGCTGACTTATGCAGATAAACAACAGCTTTTCATTCTTTTTCTCTAAGAAGTAGAGAAACATTTACATTCAGCAATGGACATAATGAGATATGAACTACTGCATTGGTTTCTGATGGTTGACTGCACAAATGACATTCGCCCAACCTTTTTTTGGTTCTGCCAGGTAAGACTAGGGTCAATGCAAAGATCCTGGACCATGATGCTGGCATCTCAAAAAAGCTGATCAAGAGAGCTGGCCAAAGAAGATGTCCAAAGGCAATCCAATCCTATTACAGTGCTGCAACACTCTCCTGTACCCCAGTACTGATACTTTCAATATCATATCCCATAGCTGAAAGAAAGATCCCATCTGCTGGGAAGAGGAAGTGGACCATGAAATGCTTCACTTAGGGGTTGCATTAGAGCTGGTACTTGATAGACTGGCAACAATTTTGTAGGAAAAGTTGGAGGGAGCTAACATTCCAGAAATAAGAAAAAATATGAACAAAGGTATGTATAAGCCTAGAGGTAAAGAGGAAGTTCTTGAGTTTGAATCTTTGCCCTAACACTTACAAACACTACTGTGACTTCCATCTCATTTACTTATCAATGTGAAATTCCTGACTTGTTCCTTCTAGTTTCTTGCTCCCCTGTTAGACAACCCTATTCCCACAGTGCATGCTCAGTTAGTTAGTTGATTATTTTCTGTGTCTCGGTAGGAAAATTCCCTTATGTTATTTCACTTCCTTTCCCCACCACCCCATATTGCACAGGGGAAGTTATCTATTGGGCAGCCATTTTACCTCACTCCCTGGTATACAAAAAAAGACAACTAGATATGAATTCTGAAGACATGTTTACTCCTATCTTTTTTTCTGTTACCTTAGATAATTAATTTAACTTCTTTGAACAATTTAACTCATTTATATAACAGTGATAACAAAATCTTCTACATAATTTTGTTAGCACTAAATAGAATATGTAAGTAAGAATGACTAGCAGTTGGTAGATCCTTAATAAATTATTTTGTCACCCTTTAAAAAAATGTGTGAGTGAGAGAAATTAGTAACTCTGAGAAGACAGTCCCTAAAAAATCGATCTTAGAACTTTCTGAGATTGACAGTATCTAAGGATTAAAGGTATATTTCAATCTGTTAGCTTTTCCTCAACTTTCTACCTCCTGGAAAGATTGCTTATATGCATTTACAGTTAGAACTCCAGTGCATAACTGTAAGTAATAAATCATTAAAATATATTACATGCATCTAAAAATGGTCATGAGAGTAAATGAAATTGTATGTTGTTGAATTTAGGCCTTGTAATAAGGTGGGGCTGTTATAAGATTGAATTGCAAAGTCAACTCTAAGGAATTGGTCCAGGGTCAAAATGCCAGTGATATGCATATGTATGCCAGTATCTTAGTTTATGTACCCAAACTGAAGTTGGAGTATGACCTGGGTCAAGGAGATAAGGTTGGGTCTTGTAACTCCAGGAAGACTCATAAACTAAAAGGAAAGAAGCTAATAAAGGGCTAGGCATCTAAACTCTGGTCAGGATACAGGTGGTGGAGTATAATCCTCCTGGATAGCAGTTGCTTTCCCTATGGGTAAAAATTTGATGCCTGACCATCATACACTTATGATGCTTATTTCTTTGCGTAAGTAAAACTGGAAAAGTTCTCTGTTCAAAGCAATTCATTAACTTCACGATATTTTCCTTAAATGAAGTTATGTTTTTAATGAAACAATGTACTATTAGTGTATAGAATTTGCATATTGTTATGTCCTTTTCCATTTTGCTAGGATTTATAGGAATTCTAAGTAGATGTTTATAAAATATAACTTCTACAGATTTTTAGCAATGTTATATAAATAGACTCATTCAGCAATTTGCAATGTACTATTCATGGAAATGAAAAAGTTCAGTGTGAAAACATAGTGGCTGGGGTGGACCCAGAGGAAAATTAGTAATAAAGATAGATACTTTGGTAAGAATGATATAATACTATGTTGACTTTGAGCTATGCAATTTTAATTTTGATGAGGACAGTCACTAAAAATGATATGTGTAAGTTTGTTATAGGGACCAGAGTCCTTTAAAGTGTCTGAATATTTGAAGTAACCACTAGAAAAACCATAAGCAAGAAGTTTGATCATGGGTTTACTACCCCATGAGTCACATTCAATACACTTGATCAAAAAAGAATTAGTTAAGATGATATCCTTGATTAAGAAATTCCCCATTTGGGAAAACAGACCCAACAGGGAATGAAATAAAGGCAAGTGAGGTCAGTATTTTTTGGTGATTGTTAAGTTGTTGTTTTTCTTCCTCCAACAATTTACTATCCGGCTGTCAATCATTAAAAGGAGATATTACATTTTATGCACCTAAAGTTTTGGCAGCCAATACAATGTTATATTCAGGCCTACTGAGAGGGACCTTTAGACCAGAGGTTTCCAAAGTGCATGTGTATAAGATGATCCATGGGGCACAGGAAGGAAAACAAGAACTTTTATTTAGATTTGTAATTTATTTTGTTTTATTTATCTTTTACAGAGCTTTATTGAGATATAATTTACAAAACATAAAATTCACCTGTTCAAAGTGTGAAAGTTAATGATTTTTAGTATATTAAGATTTATGCAATCTTCACCAGAATCTTATTTTAGAACATTTTCAGTACTCCAAAAAGAAACCCCATACCCATTAGCAGTCATCCCCATTCCCCCTTCACCCCATCTCCAGACAACCATTTATCTACTATTTGTCTCTACAGATTTTCTTATACTAGACATTTTCACATACGTGAAATTGTATAATAAGTGGTTTTTTTACAATGGGTTCTTTCACTTAGCATACAGTTTTCAAGGTTCAACTACAGTGCAGTATGTATCAGTACTTCATTGTTTTAAAGCCAAAAAAATAGTCCATTGTATGATATACCATATTTTATTTATCTATCTGCTGACGAAAATCTGGGTTATTTCCACTTTTTAGCTAGTATGAATAATGCTGCCATGAACATTCATGTAGAAGTTCTTGTGTGGAGATACATTTTTAATTCTCTTGGGTATGTACCTAGAAGTGAAATTGTGGATCATATGGTAACTCTATGTTTAACATTTTGAGCAACTGCCGGACTTTTCCATAGTATCTTTTGTGTGTGTGTGTGTGTGTGTGTGTGTGTGTTACACGGGCCTCTCACTGTTGTGGCCTCTCCCATCGCAGAGCACAGGCTCCGGACGCACAGGCTCAGTGGCCATGGCTCACGGGCCCAGCCGCTCCATGGAATATGGGATCTTCCCGGACCGGGGCACGAACCCAGGTCCCCTGCATTGGCAGGCAGATCCTCAACCACTGCGCCACCAGGGAAGCCCCATAGTATCATTTTACACCTCTATCAGCAATGTATAAGGATTCCATTTTCTCCACATCCTCACCAACACTAGTTATTTATTTGATTACAGTCACCTAGTTGTGTGCAGTGGTATCACACTATAGTTTTGATTTGTATTTCCCTTATAACTAATGATTTTGAGGCACTGTCCATATATTTATTGTCTATTTGTCTTCTTTGGAGGGATGTATATTCAAATCCTTTGCCCATTTTTATTTTATTTTATTTTTTATTTTTTTAAGGGGATAATGATACTTCCTATCCCACCCATTTAAAAAAATATTTATGTATTTGGCTGTGCCAGGTCTTAGTTGTGGCACATGGGATCTTTGTAGCCACTTGCAGGATCTTTAGTTGCTGCATGCGGGATCCTTTATTTGCGGCATGTGGGCTCTTAGTTGTGGCATGTGGGATCTAGTTTCCTGACCAGGAATCGAACCTGGGCCACATGCATTGGGAGCGTGGAGTCTTAACCATTGGACCACCAGGGAAGTCCCCAAATCCTTTGCCCATTTTTAAATTGGGAAAATTAAAATTTTTATTTTAAACTTTAAAGTTTAAATTAATTTTTTTTAATTTGTCTTTTTATTGTTGAGTTGTAAGAGTTCTTTATATATTCTGGATACCAGTCCCCTGTATTTATTTATTTATTTATCTATTTATTTATTTGCAGTATGCGGGCCTCTCACTGCTGTGGCCTCTCCCATTGCAGAGCACAGGCTCTGGACGCGCAGGCTCAGCAGCCACAGCTCACGGGCCCAGCCGCTCCACGGCATGTGGGATCCTCCCAGACCGGGGCACGAACCTGTGTCCCCTGCATTGGCAGGTGGACTCCCAACCACTGCGCCACCAGGGGAGCCCCCCTGTATTTATATTTATTTGTATTTTGTTTTACAATTTCTAATTTTTGAATATGTTTTCTAGTAAACATAATAGTACAATAATGTGTATATTATTTATAACTATATTTTGGGGAGTGTATTCAAATTATATTTTACAGTTAGGGGCTTAAAATTAAATGTCTATAGAGCACTGCTTTAGATTCAAATTATTTTTTCCTATCTGGTTGCTGTTTTCAAGAAGGGGAAGCTGAGCATACTAAAGATAAACTTTAGCTCTTATATCTTTTAATCACTGTCCTATTGAACTGTGCCTGGTAAATACAAAGTAATTTAGGTTATGCTAGATCATTAACACTTACAGCTTAGGAAACCCTAAATATGGGAGATGAGGAAGGGTGACTAAAATGTAAGTGCCACCACATAGTGATTACTCCAGTAAATAGCAGTCAAGATAGACATCATCATCATTTTGATTCTACAGATGGAAGATGAAGAGCCATGTTAAGTAACATGGACAAGGTCATACGGCTCATGAATGGTAAAGCTAGAATTTGAATTCAAGTCTGACTCCAAAGCCCATTGTTTTCTATGTGACACTGCCTATCAGTTAAACAATAGGTGAGATTTCTACAGTGAGCAGGAAATTGGACTAGATGACTTCCCTCCCAATTCTGATGTTATAATAACATTTTGATGTAAAAAAGCATTCAGGTCTGTGTCTGCGGTGATTTTCATAACTAATAAACATCTAGGGGCAATTACCACTTTGTTTTACCACCTGTGAATAATACCCAGTACAGTCACATGTATAAGTGGAATTAATAACTGTCTGTGATGGTGACATGCCAAACATTGACTTAAAAAGAAGAGATATCCGAATTACTATTTCTGGAATTTTTAATCATCATTTATGTAATAGTCAATAAGTTTTGTTTATACTTATTATATTTAGAATGTAACTTTGTATTTATAGTACAAATTATATTTGTATTTATTCAAAGTAGATTCCATAAAATAAATGTGACATACTTTCATTCTAATGAGGAACTCATACTCCATGTCTAAATAAATGAGATGAATGGATTACAGCATGAAGATCAATTCATTTCAGCCAACTAACTAATTTTTACAAATCACCATAGAAATAATTAAGCTATTATTATCAGTATGAATGAAATGGCTTTATTAATGTCTGGTTAAATCATACCATGTAAGCCTAGCCAATAGTCTAGGGGCTTAGATTATATTGCCACCCAAATTATATCATGAGCAATAAATCCATTTCATACAGACAGCAAACTAAAGGAGAGTAATAGTGCATTATTCTTCATGGAATAAAGTTCATTTAATTTTACCCAGTAGCAAAACCAGATTTAAAAACACTCCAAATTTAGTGAAGTAAAATCAAAATTATATAAAGTCAAATGAGTTATTTTATATACTCAATGCTTTTACTTGCTCCCAGTGTAGTTATATTTCCCTCAACCTCCATCGTTTTAATGCACTGACTGGTGCATGCGTCCTTTGGCAAAGGTATTGAGAAATGCATAATAATTGGTATTCTACAATATATAAGATTTCTGTTGGGAATTACTTCTTTTAAGATGAAGGGTTTTTTTTTTTTCCATTGAGGGATTTATACCATAATTAGAAAAATGATGGTATAAACCCCAGTGGAAAGATTGTACTTTAATTGGTATTCATTTGTGTTAGACAAGCCCATGGAGAAAACTAGGAACGCTTTTTATTGAAGTTAAATTGTCAACTGTGAAATCAACTAAATCACACATTCTCACATATATCTGAAACAATTGGTCCATTTAATTACTTTTTTAAAAAGAGCTAGTCATCTGACATTAACTGAATAATCCTGAACAAAAAATTTTAAAACCCTTCAGATGAAAACATAGGCTCAGGTAAACTTGGAGAGGCAGTAGAATATTTTAAGTATACTTAAAGTTACTATCTTCTAGAAAATCTTACATTTTACAAGTATGTCAATATGAAAATATGTTTCATATTTTGAGGGTTTCTTAGCAGGGAGATTTAGCTTAATGTCAGGATCAAGGCCTGTTAATGGCAATAAGATTATACTTGAACTTCTCATTTATAAGATAAAAATAATAGCATATGCTGCCTAGCCATCTCCTAACCCTCTATGATAGGACAAAACCACATTTCAAATTAATTCAGATGATATTTACTGAGTACAATTTGCATGATGACCTGGAATTTCTAAGGCAATCAAGGTAATATTCAGTCTGCTTGTCTACATAAATCATCCAAATGTCCTGGAAATTCCAAAATTTCATCATCCAAACTATTTTCTAGACTACATGTTACACATGAAAGTAACAAAAAAAACTCTTTTGTCACAACATGCTTATTACATAAAAGTATGGTTTTCAATGATTTTGCCACTCTCAATACTGGATAAACTTTTATTGACCAAGTGTGTTTATTCCTAGTAAAAACAAGTGCTAATAAAATGCAATTTATTTATTTTGGGTCTGGGACATTCCAAATAGTTCAGTAACTGGCAAATACTATTCATGTCATAGAGATGAAGAAACTATGGTACATTACAGACAAGTGATTGGTCCTTGAAAATAATAAATTCAGCAGAAGAATTTATAATATTTTGCATTTGTATAATTCTACATAGGACTTCACTCACCACTCTGCCACCAATCCCTGCAATCCTCCTTAAGCAATCTCAACCTCCAGGCTTTCCTGAGCTTTCACGTTCACATTTTAGTCTTTATTCAATTCATTTCAATGAAGATTTATTGAATATCTACTGTTTGCAAAGTACTGTGCTAACTGCAGATACAAAGATGAATGAGATGTTCTCAATAAGATTAAATCTAGTAAAGAGAAGATCATAATACCACAGATAATACTATAAGAAAGATACAAGTAAATATGTGAACATAAAGGAAGAAGAGAGCATTTTCACCATGGCAGAATCAGAGCAGTATTAGAAAAAGTATCAGAAACTTAGAAATAATGCAAAAAGATTGGTGCCACATATTTTCAATGTCATAAGAAAGTGAAGGTCATCCAAGGATTGTTAGGGCAACAATCAGAAAATGTCTTCTGTAAAGGTTCAGATAGTAAATATTTTCACTTTTGTGGGCCATATTGTCTCACAAGTACTCAGCTCTGTCATTGTTAACATGAAAGCAGCCATACACCATTTTAAACAAATGAGTGGCCAGATTTGGCCCACAGGCTGTAATTTGCCAACCCCTGATCTGGGAGACCTAGGATAATAACTTGTCCAACTCACTGTTTATTACTGATTTAAGGTTCCAGATTTAGTGAAGTTATATGTTAACTTGTAGATTTTTGTCTTGTCTAAATGCAAATCATTTCTGTCTGTAGACAGATAACTCCAAAGTTGCACATTATCCAGTTTGCATCTAATCCAGTAATCTTATATTCCTGTCAGTACTCTGTTTTAAAATGGTCTTTGACCCAGTCATGACACCTTAATGGTTCCTTCATTAGTTAATGAGTTAAATAAAATCTTCGACATGTATTCATTTTATATTTGCCTGAGTATTATCATTTTACTTGTTTGAAAATTATGCTTTGACAGTTTTGGAGGTTCCATGGAGATGCCCAAATTGACTCACCTGATGGAGACAAAAAACTGCATTACAGGAGAAATGTACCTCAGAGTCTGTTTAAGACCAAATACATTTTTTCTTGGCTGTCAGAGTGAATCCCAACAGCAATAGAACTTGAACTTTGCTTATTCTGTTTCTACAGATTTTATTTTCTCCTCTCTAGTGATTTTTCTGTTTTTGTTTCCTGTTTGTACACAAAAAGTTATTCCCCCTTGGTGGTAGTAATGATTGGGGATTTGTTTTTATTGTCTATTTGGTGATTTCTGTTGGATGGATGGTGGAGAGCTATTCTCTGCTGGATGAGAAACAGAGAATCTGGCTTGTTTAAGCTTTTTGTTTGTTTATTTATGAACTCAAATCAATTAAGAACCTTTTGCCCATTGTGAAAAAGAACAGCTCTTTCATATCTAGACCTATGAGTTTTTGTGTTTATGTGTTTACTCTTGACCTGTGGCAGAAGTTGTAGAATTGAAGCTATAAGCTTTCCATATATCTGTGTTTCTGTAAATCACAAAGACCTATTCATGTGAATATGAGATAGTTTCCTACCTATGAAGGGTAATAATAAACTATATTACAGTGTCTCTTTAAGAAGGTCAATTGTAATTTATATATAGACATATAAACACTTACATAAATCTAATATTCCTATAACGACAGAAAAATTTTAACTGAACTTCTAATACTTTAAATGTTATATATTTGTAAAATCCTTACAGAAATATCTAGCTCAGAAACATTTTGAGAATTCATGCTTACATAATTAAAAATCCTTGTACTGCTTAGATTGGTTTGATAATTTTGGTTTTAGAAAGTGGAAAAAACAGCTCTAGGTCTCTTTCTCAAATGTATGGTAAGTATAATAAAGTAGACATTTTATTTTTATAAAATTTTATCTTTTAGGAAAAGACTACTTAATGTGACTTTTTTAAACTTCCTATTTTGGTTTAATAATCAAACAAGCTAATATATAACCCCTATATAATTTTTTAAAATTTTAATATAATTTTTGAGATTATGAAAAATATAAATTTCTCTGGTACTAAATTTCATCATTACCCTGACAAACTTTTTACAACAACTGGAATTATGTGAGTAGCTTGAACATAATTTGCAAGATTCTTAGGTAAATTCAACACTTAAATATCAAATCAAACTAATTTATGAATAATCTTTGATTGCTAGATAATTTCTAAATGAAATGGGATACTGAAAAAATGATTACTACACATAATTTCAAACTAATATAGATTTGCTTATTTTTAATATGCTATAGGATGGCCATGTCTTTGGTCGTGTTAATGGACATATTAATTTTTGACACTTTAAGGTGTAAAAGAGATATGTGGGGCTGTAGAAAGTTGTGTATGCTTAAGCTTTGTTATTCTGCTTAATTCTAGTACAACAGTTCTCAATTCCTTACCTTCTAGTTTTTTCTGTGAAACAGAAGTTAGTTACTTTGGTTAAAAGTTATAATTAATATGAATATACTAGGAACAGCAGTAACACAGAAATAAACCTGGATATATAAGGTAATGTTTGTATGTGTGTTTTTTTAATCAAGGTAAAAAGAGACTAGTTTTTTTCTTTAAAGTCTCTGATTCTTTCAGAATGTAAAAGAGGACAGGGAAAGACCAAGTTGTAGAAGACCTTCAGAAATGGAATTTTCTTTTGCCTTTGTTTATTATACTGAATCTAAAAAGAAGCAAATGAAATGTGTTAAAATTTTGGCAAGGTTTGCTTCAGTTTTGATGGGTTTGTTCATAAGAAAAAAAAGAGTGTGTGAAATTTTACTGCCAATATTATATTAATGAAAAACTAGAATTTGACTTTCTATTAAAATGATAAATTACAGAGAGATAGACACATAGATCAATGGAATAGAATATAGAACTCAGAAATAGATCCCCACAAATATACCCAATAATTTTTGACAAAGGAACAAAAGCAATTCAATGGAGGAAGAATAGCCTTTTCAATAAATGGTGCTGGAGAAACTGGATAACCATTGGCAAAAAAAGAACCTTGACCTAAACTTTATATGAAAATTAACTCAAGGATGAATATATGTATGTGTATAACTGAATCACTTTGCTGTACACCTGAATCTAATACAATATTGTAAATCGACTATACTCCAATAAAATTTTTAAAAAAGAAAACTAACTCAAAATGTATAATGGGCATAAACATAAAATGTAAAACTACCAAACTTATAGAAAAGAACATGGGAAAAAATCTTTGGGACCAAGTAGGATTAGGCAAAGTTCTTAGACCTGACACCAAATACCACAATTGATAAAATGAAAAATTGATAACTTCGACCTCATCAAAATGAAAAACTTTTGCTCTGTGAAAGATTCTATTAAGAGGATGAAAAGACAAATTCCAGTCTGAGGGAAAATATTTGCAATTACATATCCAATATGTATATGCAAATGACCTTGCATTTAAAGTATATAAAGAACTCTCAAAACTCAGCATTACAATAACAAACAATCCAATTAGAAAATGATGTGCACAGATATTTCACACAAGAGGATATACAGATGGTAAATAAACACATGAAAAGATGTTCAACATCATTAACCATTAAAGAAATGTGAATTAAAAGTACAATGAGATGTTACTACACACCTATCAGAATGACTAAAATAAAACATAGTAATAACACCAAATGCTGGTGAGGATGTAGAGAAACTAGATCACTCATACATTTCTGGTAGGAATGTAAAATGGTACAGACACTATGGAAAATAGTTTGGCAGTTTCTTTCAAATCTAAAAATGGACTTCACTTATGATCCAGCAATCGTACTCTTGGCATTTAACCCAGAGAAATGAAGATTTATTTTCCTGCAGGAATTTGTACATGAATGTTCATAGCAGTTTTATTTGTAATAGTAAAAACATGGAAACTCCCCAAATGCCTTTCAATGGATGGATGGCTAAATAAACTGTGGTATATCCATACCATGGAATACTACTCAGCAGTAAAAAAAAAAAAAGGAATGAGTTACTGATACATGTAACAACTTGGATGGATCTCAAGGGCATTATCCTGAGTGAAAAAAGCCAATCTTGCAGACCTCCCTGGTGGCCTAGTGGTTAGGATTCCAAGCTTTCACTGTCAGGGCCTGGGTTCAATCCTTTGTCCGGGAATTGAGATTCTGCAAGTCATATGGTGTGGCCAAGGAAAAATAAATAAAATAAAATAAAATGATCTTCAAGAAGACTCATAAAAAAGACTTTAAAAAAGCCAATCTTAAAAACTCACATACTGCATGATTCTATTTATGTAACATTCATGAAATAACATAATTATAGAGATAGAGAAGAGATTCATGGTTGCCAGGAATTAGGAATCAAAGGGGAGGAAATTGGTGTGACATAACTGAGTAACATGAAAGAGTCTTATGCTGATGTTACAGTTGAGTATTTTGATTGTGGTGGTGGTTACACAAGGCTACACATCAGAAAATTGCATAGAGGTACACACACACACACACAAATGAGTACATATATAACTGTTGAAATCTGAATAGGCTCTATGAATTGTAACAATATCAATTTTTTGGTTTTTTTTTTTTTTTTGTGGTACGCAGGCCTCTCACTGTTGCGGCCTCTCCCATTGCGGAGCACAGGCTCCAGACGCGCAGGCTCAGTGGCCATGGCTCACGGGCCCAGCCGCTCCGCGGCATGTGGGTTCTTCCTGGATCGGGACACGAACCCATGTCCCCTGCATTGGCAGGCAGATTCTCAACCACTGCGCCACCAGGGAAGCCCCAATTTTTTGGTTTTGATATTGTACTATAGTTGTATAAGTTGCTACCACTGAGAAAAGCTGGGAGAAGAGTACATAGAGCTTCCCTGTATATTTCTTTGCAACTTCCTATGAATCTATAATTATTATAAATTAAAAAAAATTAACATGATAAATTGGTCTTCAAGCTATTACCAAGGGGTAATAAGAGGTTATATTTACCTTCTGTGTAATATGCGTGATAGCAGAGATTTCAAATATCATAAGAATAATTTTATCTACATTTTATTGCCTTTATCATAACTTTGATTTTTTTAAAAAAGTGATCCAAGGTACAAAGAACAAAGATTCTTCTATAAGGAAGAACTAAGTTTCCTTATAACCATGTCGCTTTCCTCTATGGTTATTTTAAAACATTTTATTATCATTTTGATTAAATTGATAACCACGTATTGTTTTTCAGGTACCCATGAAAATATTTCAGAAATTGTGTAATTTTTTAAGGAGAACACTGATCAAACTCTTATGAAGTAGTTGTGCAGTGTGTGCCAACAGAGAATTTTACTTTCCTCCATTCTAATATTACTGCTGACTGTAATAAATTTACCATAGCCTCCAGATATCACTATCAAACAGATTTCTCCTTCCTGATGCATGCCTGAAGTCTCTGCTATAAGGTATTGGCTGGATTTTGTGTCTACAACAAAAGAGGACTGTTGCAGAGGCTTGTGGATAGGACTAGATCAGGTACTCTGAACTATTGCTACTTTAAAAAGAGACTCCTGCTTCTAGGATTCTGAGCTGACATTGCTTAGATAGGTTTTAGGCTGAATGAGTGGAGTGGGTCAGAGTTTCCAGGACTCTTGGTAGTCCCAGAAATAGATACAGTTCATGAAGGCAGACTGCTCATCTAAGATGCAATCGACACAAATGGAACAAAAGTTAAATACATAGGCATAAGTGAACTGATGAGGGAATCTTATTACAGTTATTTCCTTGGAATACGGTGGGTATTATTTTTTAAAGCTTTATTGAGTTATCATTTATGTACTGACTCAAAGATTTCCAGTTCATTCATAGAACTGTGCAACTACCACTAAAGCTAGTTTTTAAAAATATTTCCATCAAACTTAAAAATGCTCTCAGGTTGGGCTTCCCTGGTGGCGCAGTGGTTGACAGTCTGCCTGCCAATGCAGGGGATACGGGTTAGTTGCCCCGGTCCGGGAAGATCCCACATGCCGTGGAGTGGCTGGGCCCATGAGCCATGGCCGCTGAGCCTGCGCGTCCGAAACCTGTGCTCTGCAACGGGAGAGGCCACAACAGTGAGAGGCCCACATAATGCAAAAAAAAAAAAAAGCTCTCAGGCCCTTTTGCAGTCAATTCCCACTCCCCACCAAGCCCAGGCAACCACTTACCTGCTTTCTGACTCTGGCCTTTTCTGGACAATTTATATAAATGGAATTATGCAATATGGGGCCTTTTGTGTCTGGATTCTTTCACTTAGCACATTTTTGAGGTTCATCCATGCTGTAGCATGCATCATTATTTCACTGTTTTTTAAAAAATTAAAAAATTAAATTAATTTTTGGCTGCGTCTTCGTTGCTGTGCACGGGCTTTCTCTAGTTGCGGCGAGTGGGGGCTACTCTTCGTTGCAGTCACAGACTTCTCACTGAGGTGTCTTCTCTTGTTGCGGAGCATGGGCTCTAGGTGCGCAGGCTTCAGTAGTTGTGGCTCACGGGCTCTAGAGCACAGGCTCAGTAGTTGTGGCTCATGGGCTTAGTTGCTCCGTGGCATGTGGGATCTTCCTGGACCAGGCCTCGAACCCATGACTCCTGCATTGGCAGGCAGATTCTTAACCACTGTGCCACCAGGGAAGCCCTCACTCTTTTTATAGCTGAATAGTATTGCATTGTATGGATGTACCACATACTGTTTATCCATTCACCAACAATGCACATTTGAATTGCCTCTAGTTTGGGGCATATTTTTTTTTTTTTTTTTTTTTTTTTTTTTTGCGGTGCTTGGGTCTCTCACTGTTGTGGCCTCTCCCGTTGTGGAGCACAGGCTCCGGATGCGCACTCTCAGTGGCCATGGCTCACGGGCCCAGCCGCTCTGCGGCACGTGGGATCTTCCCGGACTGGGACACGAACCTGTGTCCCCTGCATCGGCAGGCGGACTCAACCACTGCGCCACCAGGGAAGCTCTGGGGCTATTTTGAATAACGCTGCTATGAATATTTGCATACGAGTCTTTGTGTGATGTATATTTTAATTTCTCTTGGGTAGATTCCTAAGGGTGGAATTTTTGTGTTGCCTGGTAAGTTTATGTTCAGCTTTTCATGAAACTGCCAAGTTATTTTCCAAAAAGACCATATCATTTTCCCTTCCCACAAGCAACGTATGAAGATTCTTGTTTTTCTATATCCTCACCAACATTTTTGCTGTTTGTCTCTTTGGATAGAGCCATTCTACTGGGTATGAATTGGTATGTCACTATGGTTTTAATTCACATCTCCATGATGGTTAATTATGTTGAACAATTTTTCATGTGCTCATTGGCCATATGTCTGGCTTCTTTGGAGAAATGACTATTCAGATCTTTTCTCCTTTTTTTAATATGTAGTTTTATTATTGAGTTGTAAGAGCGCTTTAAAAATTCTAGATTAAGTCCCTTAATAGTTAAATGATTTGCAAATATTTTCTCCCATTCCGTGAGTTGTCTTCACTTTCTTGATGGTATCCTTTGAAACACAAAGGTTTTAAATTTTGATGAAGTCTTTTATTTACTTTTTTTGTCATTGTTGCTAGTCCTTTTGGTATATCTAAGCTTTGTTTAACCAAAGGTTAGAAATATTTTCTCCTATGGTTTCTTCTAGAATTTTTACAGATTTAGTTTTTACATTTAAGTCTATGATCTATTTAGACTTATCTTTGTTTATAGTGTAAAGTAAGCGTCTAAATTAATTTTTTGGCATTTTATGGATATTCAATTGACACAGAACCATTTGTTGCAAGGGCTATCCTCTTCCCATTGAATTGTCTTGAAGCATTGGTGAAAAATCATTTTATCATAAACATATGGGTTTATTTCTGGACTCCCAATTCTGTCCATACATGCCCATCCTTATGCCAATACCACACTATCTCCATTATTAGCTTTTGAAAGTTCTAAAATAGGGTACTATAAATCCTCCAACTTTGTTATCATTTTTCAAATTTATTTTGGCTATTTGAGGACCTTTGCATTTCCATTTGAATTTTAGGCTTACCTTGTCAATTTAGGGAACCTTGCAGTCTTAACAATACTGAAAATTCCAATCCATTAACATGGAATGTCTCTCCCGTTTAATTAGGTCTTTTAAAATTTATCTTAGCAATGTTTTGTGGTTTTCAGTACACAAATTTTGTACTTCTTTTGCTAAATTTCTTCTTAAGTATTTTATTCTTTTTAATGTTGTTAGGAATGTTTTTCTGATAGTTTTCTTAATTGCATTTTTGGATTGTTCATTGCTAATGTACAGAAATACAAATAATTTTGGTATATGGATCTTGTGTCTTGTGACCTTGCTAAATTCATTTATTAATTTTAGTAGTGTGTGTTTGTGTGTATTCCTTAGGATTTTCTAAATATAAATCATGTTGTCTGCAAATTAAGACAGTTTTTACGACTTCCTTTCTAACTGAATGGCTTTAAAATAATTTTGGGTTTTTTGCACTGGTTAGAATCTCCAGTACAATGCAGTACAATGATGAATAGAAGTGATGACAGTGGACACTCTGGTCTTGTTTCTGATCTTAGAGGAAAAGTATTCTGTCTGTCATGATTACATATATTAGTTAAAGGTTTTTCATAGTTGTTCTTTATCAGGTTAGGAAAGTTTCCTTCTAATCCTAGTTTGTTGAGTGTTTTTATCATGACGGGGTACTGAATTTTATCAAATGCTTTTCCTGTATCTTTTGAGATGATTATGTGTATTTTGCCCTTTATTCTATTAATATGGTATTTTTAATTGTTTTGTGGGCTTTTTTTTTTAAGACACACTTATTCAGTGTCATGATCAGACTACTACATTTAGCAATCAACAGCATGGGTGCAAAACCAAAAATCTACATTAAAACCCTCTGTTGGAATGCTTTACACCTTCCACAGAACAGAAACCAAAATAACTTGTTATACAATTAGTCACAAATACAGTTCTCGAATATATACACTACCAAACGTAAAATAGATAGCTAGTGGGAAGCAGCCACATAGCACAGGGAGATCAGCTCAGTGCTTTGTGACCACCTAGAGGGGTGGGATAGGGAAGGTGGGAGGGAGGGAGATGCAAGAGGGAAGAGATATGAGGACATATGTATATGTATAGCTGATTCACTTTGTTATAAAGCAGAAACTGACACGCCATTGTAAAGCAATTATACTCTAATAAAGATATTTTTTAAAAAGTTATACAAATATAAAACAACAACAAAAAGAAAAACAAATACAGTCCTCGAGTTCTTTTTGCCCATACACATGAGTATTGTCTAAAACGTCTTATTTGTAGCAGCTAGGCCCTGCCACCACTGTGCTTGGCTGAATTCACAAATCTGTTATAACCTGTAGCTTCCCTGTCACTTCTCTGGCTCTCCTCTTCTGCAAAGATTTGTTTCCTGGCAGTAATTAAAACCTTCTGCCACTGCCATAGCTACTGCTGCCACTGGAACCTCCAGAGCCACCTTGGTTTCATGGTTTGGCAAAGGATTGGCTTCTACCACCACAGGGGCCAGAACTTGTGCCTCCAAAGTTTCCTCCTTTTGTGGGTCCAAAATTTGAAGATAGATTGTTGTAATTGCCAAAGTCACTGTAGCTTCCATCACCTCCAAAATTGCTTCCATCATTACCAAATCCATTATAGCCATCCTGCCACCATATCCACCACCACTGCGGCTGCCACCAAAGCCACCTCGACCATTGAAGTTTCCTCCACAACCAAAGTTGTCGCTTCCACCAAAACCACATCTGCGAGGACCACCAAAGTTTCCAGAACCACTGTGATCTCTTTGGCTGGATGAAGCACTAGCCATCTCTTGCTTAGATAGGGCTTTCCTTACTTCAAAGTTGTGGCCATTCACAGTGTGGTATTTCTGAATGACAATCTTGTCTACAGAGCCATGGTCATCAAAGGTTACAAAAGCAAAGCCTCTCTTTTTGCCACTGCCTTGGTCAGTCATGATTTCAATCACTTCGATTTTCCCATACTGTTCAAAATAATCTCTTAGGTGATGTTTTTCAGTGTCTTTTAATGCCACCAACAAAAAACTTTTTCACAGTTAAGTGGGTACTGGGTCTTTGAGAATCTTGAGACAGCCCTCTTTGGTTCCCCAACTCTTCCATCTACCTTGTGTGGCCTTGCATTCATGGCTGCATCCACCTCCTCCACAGTGGCATACGTGACAACCCCGAAGCCTCTGGAGTGCCTGGTGTTCGGATTCCTCATTACCACACAGTCTGTGAGTGTTCCCCATTGCTCACAATGGCTCCTCAGACTGTCATCGGTTGTTTCAAAGTTCAAACCTTCAATGAAGGGCTTCCATAGCTGTTCAGGCTCTTTGGGAGACTCTGACTTAGACATGACGGCAGTAGAGGGGGGAGACTTCCATGATGCTTACTCGGCAGCATCCGTGGGCAGAAAGCTTAACTGGTTTTTTTTAAGATTTTTTTGATGTGGACCATTTTTAAAGTCTTTATTGAATTTGTTACAATATCACTTCTGTTTTATGTTTTGGTATTTTGGCCGCGAGGCATGTGGGATCATGGCTCCCCGACCAGGGATCGAACCTGCACCCCCTGCATTGGAAGGTGAAATCTTAACCACTGGACCACCAGGGAAGTCCCTAATTGTTTTTAATACTTCTCCAATTTGCATTTCTGGAACAAATCCAACTTTGTTGTGTTTTATAACCCTTTTTATATATTGCTGAATTCAGTGTGCTAATGCTTTTTAAGATTTCTTGCATGTGTATTCAGGAGGGATATCAGTCTGTAGTTTTCTTTTCTTCTGATGTCTTTATATGTGTCTTTGGTATCAGAGTAATACTGGCCTCACAGAAGGAATTGGGAAGCACTTCCCTCCTCCTCAATTGTTAAAAGAGTCTGTAAAGGATTGGTGTGATTTTTTTTCCTTTAAATATTTGATCCAATTTCCCACAAAAACCACATGAGCCTGGGCTTTTTGTGTGTGTCGGGGGGGATTGGGGGGAAGATTTAAATTGCTGAATCCATTTCTTTACTTTTTAAAAATCTATTTGCATATCATAATTTTTTGGTGAATACTGCTCATATTAGATAATACAGTTGACCCTTGAACAACATGGGTTTGAATTGCATGGGTCTCCTTATACATGGATTTTCTTCAATAGTAAATACCACAGTACTACACGGTTGGTTGAATCTGTGGATGCATATATGGAGGAACTGCAGATGCAGAGGAATGGCGAATATGGATAGCTGTCTATAAAGTTATATGCAGATTTTCAACTGCATGGAGGATCAGCGCCCCAACCCCCCGTGTTGATCAAGGGTCAACTGTATGTTTTAACAATTCTCGATTCTGATTTTGCCTCCTGATAGTTGCTATCATTATTTTCTTGGTTGTTTACTTACTTGCCTGAACTAAGTTTATGACCTCTGTCTCCACTATAATGCGGGGCTGCTGATGTCTCTGCTAAGACTTTTTTCTCTTGCTTTTATTTTTAAAGACTAGCTTCCTCAGGGTTGCTCCTATATCTGCATAGCTCAGTGTTAAGGTTTTGCTCAAACACCTCCAGCCAGTCTACGTCCATTATCTGCTGATGAGTCTGTGGGTGGACTGGGGAACACATTCAAGCTTCAAACTGTTTGCAGGTCTGCTCCAGCTTTTATTTTCTCCTGGTCTCTCTTGCTTCTCATAGGCATGTAGGCCAGGGATGTGTGGGCATGTGCACAGGATATGTGGATTGCCTATCAAGTCCACTATGGCTGTCTCCCTTCCTGGATTTCCCTGTTACATCCCCTGGTAGTCTGCTGGCCCAGTGCCTGCCTCAAACAGTCCTGCAACCTCAGTCTAGCAGTCCTTCTTACCCACTTGCCACTGAGATCTGACAATGCTCTCAATCAAGTGACTTTCTTTCAGCAGCAGCAGTGGCAGCAGCAAAGTGGCTAGCTTTTATTTTACAGCCTGCCTCGCCATGGTTGAACTACTGTGCCGACAAAGCTGGAGGGGGGAGTGGTGGTGGTAAGTGGCAAATTGGAGCAAGCCCAGTGTATTAGTCAGGATTCTCCAGAGAAACAGAACCAATAGGATATAGATAGATAGATGGATAGATAGATAGAGACTTATATGAGAGATTAGCTCACATGATTAGGGAGGCTGAGAAGTCCCATAATCTGTTGTCTGCAAGCTGGAGGTCCAGGAAAGCTGATGGTGCAGTTCCGGTCCAAACTCAAAGGCCTGAGAACCACGGGAGCCAATCGTGTAAGTCCAAGTCTGAGTTTGAAGGACCATGAACCAGGAGCATCAACATCTGAAGGCAGAAGAAGACAGATGTCCCAGCTCAAGCTGAGCAAATTTGTCCTTCCTCTGCATTTTTGGCCCTCAGTGGATTGAATGATATCTACCCGTACTGGTGGGGAGATCTTCTTTACTCATTCTACTGATTCAAATGCTAATCTCTTCCAGAAACACCCTCACAGATACACTCAGAAATAATGTTTTATCAGCTATCTGTGCATCCTTCAGTTCAATCAAGTTGACACAGAAAATTAATCATCACACTCAGGCAAGTACACCATAGACTTGCTCTGTTCTTACCCAAAGTTCAGAAGCGCTAGGTTTGTTCTAGCCTTGGATCAATTTCCAGAGTGTTGAAATGGTTGTTTTTGACAAGTTGTTCAACTTTTTAGTTGCTCTGCACATAGGCGTAAATCCCCTAAACTCAATAATTTATTTACTCAAATACAGGAGGATTTTCTTCATCAAGGTCAAAGAAACTCTTCCAACTGAGGGAGACATCATTCTCTGACCAGCATCAGTGCAAGATACAATAGTAATACTGACCTGGAGATTTTTCTACTGTTTTACAATACAGCCTTTGATCCAAACATATGAAGAAGGGAACTAATATTTAATAGAAAATGGACATCAGCTTTGGTGTACACTTTGCTGATATGATTTGAACTTGGAGCCATGTGAGCAAATCTAGATGGCAGAAGAAGCAAACAGAAGGTCATATGTCTGGGGAATGAGAAAGAGAAATTAGGAAAGAAAGAGAGAGAGGAGACTATGAAAGGAGTCTAATGATTTTTCCAAAGGGCTCTTTATACCCAGATAGATTTTCCAATTATTTTGTAAATCCTTCAAAAGCAAGAACAGTCTTTCATGTGTTGTAAAATGCTTTAATGTAATTTCAGTACTTCACATGTGTCAAATTAAAATACTGTAATATTCACGAGCTCCAATGGTCTGGGTAGTACTGAAGGCTAGGTTTGTTAGTATTTTATGGCCATGAAGCCAAATTCTAACTCTGTAATGTAATGTTAGTGTGTCCTCCTCAATCTAGAAGATGGGGCATTGAGACACTGACACTAACAAAATTTCAGCCACACAAGAGTCAGATTTTCTGACCTTCACTTAGTAAACAATAGCTAAAAGCAGGCATGTTAGGAGCCAAAGATTGATGAGCTGCCAAAATGCTGAGTATTTGTTATATAATGTGGAATAGCATCTAGGAATATCTATACCATTTTTTAAATACTCAGGAGACTTAAACTTGTTAAAAATCATTGAATTATACACCAAAACGGGTGAATTATATGATATGTAAAATATGCCTCAATAATGTTACTAAAAATACCCAGGAGACTGAGAAAAAAACATATTTTTCAAATATGGAGTTTGAAAAATATACAGATGCAAAATAAAGTAAATTATAGTCCTAAGAAAAGGCAATCTGTTAGGTATTACAGATTTTTAATTCAAACAGATGTCTTACACAGCTGCATTTTACGGTAGGTGAAACATGCCACTTTAGAAATAAATGTATTAATGAAATGTTAGATGCAATTATAACTAGCTATTCAGGAATAAAATTTTCAACAAATCCTTTTTTTAAATTTTTCTTGAACTTTTACTATCACTTATATTTTCAGAAATTTGCAGCTCATGTAAGCAACCTATGAATGACTTTCACCTTGACCACAGATTTATTTGTATGGAAAAGCACAACAGTATTTGCTAAGTATATGCAATATCTTCCGCCTAATTATTACCTCAGGGCAGGTTGTTTATAAACAAAACAATAAGGGACACGTTAAATATCCCCAGCAGTACTCTCTGCAAACTATCAGCTTTAGAAATAAAGAAGACAGTTTGTATTTTAAGCAATAAACCAGCTAGCTACCAGACTGCCATTAAGTACAAGGAATCCAACTAGAAAAACGTGGGATTCATGGGGAAATAACATTATCTGCAGCTTTATACACTGGACAAATGAACATGGTTCCCTTTAGCTTCAAATTAGAAATATGTGTAGAGGGCAACATGGAAATAGATACTATTTTTCTGTTTTTGATATTAATTTAAAAAAGAATGTTACTAAAAGTGTTTCACACTTGATACTAAATACATCTCAACTTTGCACATCCCCCACCTTCCTACAATCACTGCCAAGTGACTACCTAGTATTTATTTACTGGGATCACAATAGAAATCAGCCATTAATTAGGGAGCACTTGGCTCAAGGGACCTGTAATGGGTTGCAGAGAATTGCACATCATGCTTCACATGCAGATGAGGTTGCCATCTGGTGGATTTTCTCTAACTATAAGCTAACAACATTTATAGGTAAAAGCAGAGTAACCCTTTTCTAGATGGGCAAACCTGCCACTTTTAGAAAACATCTGGTTTCTTTTAACATTTATTAAGTGTCCATTCTGTGATTTGCTCTGAATGGGTGTCTGTTTTTTGTAACTTAAATATGAGGGAAAAATACCATGAAAGCAAGTATATTAAAACTTCAGATTTAAAAGGTAAAAAATGTGGGATGAAAAAAGATATTCCATGCAAATAGTAACCAAAACAGAGTAGGAGTGGCTATACTTAGATAAAATAAACTTTCAGCTGAAGTCTGTCACAAGATAGAAGAAAGTCACTATATCGTGATAAAGGGGTCAGTTCAGAAATGGCAATACAATAATAGTAGGGGACTTTAATATCCCACTTTCAATATTACATAGATCATCTAAATAGAAAATTAATAAGGAAAGAGTGGTTCTGAGCAACACTATAGACCAAATGGACCTAACAGACATATACAAAATGTTCTATCCAACAGCACCAAAATACACATTCTTTTCAAGTACACATGGAACATTCTCCAGGATACATCTTATGTTGGGCCACAAAGCAAGCCTTAGTAAATTTAAGATTGAAATCCTATCAAGTATCTTTTGCAACCACTAAGGCATAAAACTAGAAACCAATAACAGAAGGAAAACTGAAAAATTCACAAATGTGTGGAAATTAAATAATATACTCTTGAACAACCAATGAGTCAAAGAAGAAATCAAAAGGTAAATCAGAAAGTGTCTTGAGAAAAATGAAAACAAAAACACAACATACCAAAATTTATGGGATGTAGCAAAAGCAGTTCTAAGGGGGAAGTTCAAAACAATAAATACCTACATTAAGAAAAAAGAACAATCTCAAATAAACAACATAACGTTACACCTCCAGGAAATTAGAAAAAGAAGAACAAACTTGGTCCAAAGTTAGCAGAAGGAAGAAAATAATAAAAGTTAGGGCAGGAATAAATGAAATAGAGACTAGAATGACAATAATAAAACAAAAAAATCAATGAAAATAAGAGTTGGTTTTTGAAAGATAAACAGAATTTACCAACCTTTAGATAGACTAACCAAAAAGAAAAGAGAGAGGATCCAAAAGGTAATAAATGTGACTTTTTTATTTAGCAAATTCTTGCTAAACAAAATTTTGTTACACTAATATTAAAAATGTCTAGAAGATCTGACATCACATTGGTTCTGTTTTAAATGTCAAAGTGACTTCTGATATTAAGTATGTCTTTACCTAACAGCCTTACCATGGGGATTCAGGAGCAGATATATGCCAGAACTATAAACAGTTCCTTCTTTAACTTACTCTAATACAAAATGACTGTTGATTCAAATATCACCACCCAGTTTATCTAGTTTTACTCTTCTCTCCTTCTTTTCCCTAATGACAGGGATAGTATTGGGTTGTTGTAGGGATGAGAGCACCTACCGAATAGATTTTTAATACATCTCAGTAAATATGAGAAGTGGGTATTTTGTTTGTTTGTTTGTTGTTGTGTGTGTGTGTTTTTTCTTTTACTGAAGCCCTATCTACTTTTCCACCCTGATGATTTCAATTAACACTACCATGTTTGCATGAAATAACCTACATCAAAGTTAGTTTAAGAAATCAGCTAGCAAATACATATATATGTATATACATAAAATATCAATACAAATTTAATACAAATATTAATACAAATGTAGTGACTACTCCAGGAAATATGACATCACAATTCCAAATGTAATGTTATATGAATGGGTATTTGTGACTTGGGATAAAATTTCCTTTACAGTAAGATGATGCAAATAGTTTTTGTATGTTTAAGTGAGGCAACAAGCTCTGAAAACCAGTTAGATGACAAGAATAGGCTCTGGTAATGTAGATACTAATGTTGAAAATACATGTGAAGAGTTATATATTTCATGAAACAGGAGGGGATAAAAGCAATACAGCTAAATCAATGTATTTATATAATAGAACTTAATTATTTTACTAAATTGAAATTTTAAATAACCTGAGTAGATATTTAACTCATTCATTTATATCCCTAAACATTTTTATAATCCAGTTGACAAGAAAAACTTCTTGATATCTTCTTATTGAGGTCTCCTTATATTTGAGGATATATAACACATGCTGATGACTACATAATCTGCATCTCTAGCCTAGCCCTTTCTCTTGAACTCCAGACTCAGATACCTAAATATCTCCTAGACATCTCTACTACCGTGTTCCACAAAAGAGACAGCAGAGCTAAATGGTTAGGAGTGCAGACTAGGGGTTAAACAGACTGGGTCCAACTCCTGATTACATCATTTACCAACTGTATAACTTTGGATGAGTTGCTTCATTTCTCTGATTCTCAGTTTCCTCATTTGTAAAATGGGGATAAAAATACTGATCTTATAGGATTAGTGTGAAAATTAAATGAAATATATACCTAGTACACTTGGCTGAATGTACTCTATTAAACAATCAATACATTATACATTCCACTATAAGAAACACATGCACATATATCTCATTGAAACCAGTAATTTTTTCCCTTGGTGTGCCTTAGCTGGCAGCTCTTTTTCTAGACTTGCTGTACCTGAACTGGTTTTAATGATGTTTTGCAGCAGTTGTCAAAGGTTAGCATGTATGAATAGTATACAAAGAAACACATATATATGGAATGTTACCTACAAAATTCATTCTGTTTATACTGCAAGTTGGCAAAACAGAAAAATCAAAATATTTTGCATCATTCACATGGTATTTGTCACATAATACCATATACAATATAGCAGTTCTTTTGTATATGTCTTACCTTCAACACTAGATTATGTGCTTCTTGATAAACAGCAGTTTAGGCATTTTTAATATCCTTTCTCCTGTAATGCTAATCACAATGCCTTGCAGAGAGTAGGTACTCAGTAGATATCAATCAAGTAAGAAAAAAGAAATATAGGTTGTCCTTTTACAATAAAAAATGCAAAATTTTCAATCTTAAACAATTGGAAGGCTGAAATATATTTTACTAATCTTTGGGAGAATTAATTATTTAAATTCTCATTTCCTCTCCAGATTATTTCTTTTAATCCTAGACCAATTTTATAAATGTCCCAGACCTATGCATTCTTGGTAGTTTGTTTGACTGAATGTGTATTAAATCATCACAGGTTGCTATTATCTAGGAGTCTTTGTGAAAGTTTGATCACTTGGAAATATCAGCCATACTGCTTTAAAAAACACACGTTTAGAATTTATAGTAATGCCTTGGCAGGTTTCTCTCTCTTCTCTTTCTCCTTTTATTCCATATCCTCTCTTACAAAATATTTGATGGTATATTTTGTAAAACAGTGAACTATTGGAATGAAAACTCCTGCTTGAAGTTCCAAATCATGAACCTTCAAATTCAAGTACCTAAGATGAACTATTTAGTATTAACATACTGAAAGAACAGCAAAAATCAGGGATAGTGTACAGAATTATGCCATGAATATAAATAAGTCTAGAGCACTTGGGAAGGGGAGGAATGGGAGAGGGAAAGGAAATGAGAATATTATGACTCTTTGGAGGCATTCTTCCACCTATCCTCTTCCTTACCTATCTAACCTTCCATTTTTACTGTTTAAGTTCACTTGTCAAATAATCACTAAACATGTATATGAAATAATTCACAAAACGTGTTTAGCACAGTTACTAACACACAGTAAACACTCAGTAAAGGTTAATAAGTATTAGCGATTAGTATTATTATTGTGTAAAGTCCCACTTCTTTGCTCTTACATTGACCTCTTTTCCCAAATTTACATATAGGCAGGGTGTGTGGTCAGGGTTGGAATAGAGGAGGACAAGGCAGACCCTTTTTTTTAATACTTAAGGTCTGTCTGAATAACATTTTTAAAATAGTGTCTGTCTGGAATTCACTCATTTCATGAAATCGACATTAAATTCCCGGCTCCATCTCTCCAATCAGGAGTCTTTCCAACTAGGCACTAAATGGCATACTTCTTAAGGTCCCCCAATGAGGGCAATTAATGTCTAGAGGCAATTTTTCAAAAAAATGCATTCTGTATCCAAAAACACTAGACAAGCCCGTATATCTTATGTTTGTGTATCCAGTTAAATTACCCATAATTTTAAGTATTTGAAAGTTGATATAACTCAGTTTTCTGTAGCAAGAGACCTTTTACAGTACAGTGAATAGTCATATATATGGCTTATATATTATAGAACTACTTATTTCACGTTTCTCAGAAACAGATTTTCTTTTTGCAAGTGGGCTTCTCAGTCTTCCACCTTTAATGTTATTAGCTTGGACTGCATTATTTCTCCATATAGAGTGTGCTATAAGACTTCTAGTTAAACAAGGCAGATTAGAAACATGCATTCATCTCTGCACCTGCAATGAAGCTCCACTAAAATGACAGTAAAGGTATTTTTTTAAAAAAGGTATAAATAGAGAAGGACAAAGAGAACAGGAGAGAAGACAACAGCAGACAAGCAAAGTTGACAAAATTTTAGAAGCTGGAAAGCAATAGATGAGGTGAATATTAAGCTTACTTAACAAACTGGAAAAAGATGAAACCTAAGGCTGGTGGTGATGAGTTGTTTTTAAAATTACACAATATCTCTGAGATACAGGTTGAAGGGAGAGCTAAAAAGAGGAGGATTGATTGAAAGTATGTAAAAGGAAAAATTACATCCCGAAAGCTCCTTATCCATTCAAACAAGATTCAAGTTTTAATACAGCTTTCTGTTTCACTGCTTGGAGGGTCAATGGGTGCTTCTTGCTGTTAAAGAAGTTTGTGGACTTAGTTGAAAGAAAAACAATGATTCCAGTTTAAAAAAAAGATTCAAGTTTTATTTTCTACGGTAATTCGAACATCTTTCCAGAAAAGAAACTCTAGTGTTGGAAACAATAGGCATAGCTGAGGGCTGGATTGTGAACTTTAGTGAAAATGGGGATTGAATCTCTATTTACTAAATAGTAAGACTGCCCTCTGTCGCCTTTCTGCTGGCTGATTTCTAAGATATTTTCAGCTGAGCAGACTGGAGGATTCTGTAGAAGCTGACCAACACAAGTGTAAAGCCCTACAGACACTGATATTTGGGGTCTCCCATTAAAAAGATTGAATTTCTTTCCAGTTACTCCCCAGTGAAGCTCAACAATCCATAAGTCCCAACAATGGAGACAGAACTTCTTTTTTGTGCCTCACTCTTAAATATTTATGGCTGACCAAATCCCTAGATATTTGAGTAAATTTTCTAAAATGAAAGACAGAGATCAAAACAACAACAGCAGCAGCAACAAAAGTCAAAGAGAAAAGAAACAAAACTATAATAACATCTTCAGAGAAATGAGGTGATACTAAATTCAAGATACAAGAACAGTGTTCTGTAAAAATGGAACTTTCAATGAATGAGAAAGAGCTCTTAGGAATTCAAAATATAGTAGTAATCTTAAAAATCAATAGAAGATTAAAAATTTTAAATTGATGAGCTCCTCTAGAAAGTAGAACAAACAGAAAAAGAAATGGAAAATAGAGAAAAGATGAGCAAGTTAAAGGATTCAGTACTGGAGGACCAAACTGGACCAAAAGAAGTTCCAGAAAGAGAGGACAGAAAAAGCAGAAGGAAGGAAATTACTAAAGAAATAACACAAGGAAAATTCCTAGCACTGCAGGATATAAATATACAGATTACAAAGGTCTATCATGTATCCAGAACAGTGAATGAGAAAATAATTCTCAGTAACATACATCATAGTGAAATTTCAGAAGATAGAATAAACAAAAGATTTTAGAAGTTTCCTGAGAGAAATAAACAGGTCATATACAAAGTATCACAAATAATATTAGGAACAAACTTCTAAACTATATCCCTAAAATCAAGAAGACAAGTTTTTAGGGAAAAATCATTTCCAATTGTGATAGGATGAATAATGCCTCCCTCCAAAGATGTCCTTGTCATAATCCCTGGACCTGTGGATATGTTACCTTACATGGTAAAAGGGATTTTGCAGATGTGATTAAGTTAAGGATCTTGAGATGCGTGATTATCCTGGATTTTCTGGGTAGGACCAATGTAATTAAAAGAATTCTCATAACAGGGAGGCAAGAAAATCAAAGTAAAAAAAAGGAGATGTGAAAACTGAAGCATGGGTTGAAGTGATATGTTTTGAAGATACAGGAAGGAGCCATGAGCCTAGGAATGCAGGTGGCCTGTAGAAACTGGAAAAAAAAGGAAAAGGATTCTCCTTTAGGGCCTCTAGAAGGAAACAGCCTTGCTAACACCTTGACTTTAGCCCATTGAAAATGAATTCAGATTTATTGTCAAAATAGAATAAATTTTTGTTGTTTTGAGCCACTAAGTTTGGGGTAATTCGTTACAGCAGCAATAGGAAACTAACAAACCAAACTAGAATTCTATATCAGTCTAACAACTGGATGAGAGATTAGAACAAGGTATTTTCAGGCATGCAAAAATCTCGAAAAAATTTATCATCTTTCTCAGGAAGTTATTGGAGGATATTTGTCCACCAAAATGAAGAAGTTAAAGGAAAAGTGAGGGGAACATAGGGTATAGGAAATGGGATCCAATACAAGAGAATGGAGATCCAATAAAAAAGATAAACCAGCTCAAACTGAAACAGGATAAAAATCCCTATCACAGACATCTTTAATTTAGAAAAATGAAAGTTATAGTTACCCTGATGTATCTGAACATACAGAGAGGAGCTGTATGGATTTCTTGGGAAGACCTGTTTGGGTATCAGTAAGTGATAGATTCAGAAAAAAGAATCCTAAGCAAATAAAAATTAAATAAAATGTAGCACAACAAAATTTTTATAGGATAGGAAATATAATAACATACTCAATACACGGTTAAACTCTGAATAATGTTTACAAAGTCACAGTAATATAATCACTGAATATTTATTTTACCAAAAATTTGGGGAGGAAGGGAAGTATGTGTTTATGGGTACATAAGAGAGTCAAATTGCCACCTTTCATAATAGAAAGTCAATAAATATTATCTAAAAAGCTGAAAAATCAAGAAATAGCTGTGGAAAATGAATGTTGCCTGCCATTTCAGTAAACAAAGGGTGTTGCAGCCATCAAACCATCAGCCACTGCAGCCCCCCCACAACGGTGCACCCTGAGGGGAACTGAGAATGGAGAAAAGCTGGATACTGGCCCCAAAGAGTTAAGATGCATATCAAAGGAATAAGTTTGATGAGCCCAGACTCTTGCATCTTCCCATACATAGAAAAGTGCTAAATTCATTACCTTGAGATGTCTGTTTTTTTGTGATTATCAGTAACTTTTGATATTCAACTACATGTTTTTTTGCTTTTAGCAAAAACTGCTATATATCTTGGCTCCTCCCTTACCTCTTTGGAATAGTTCCTCAGAGCTATCTGAGAGGCTGTTTCCCAGGCTACAGTCCTCAATAACATTCCAGAATAAAACATAACTTGCACTTTCAGGTTGTGTGTTTGTTTTTCAGTTGACATAGCAATATAAGCATGTTATCGATACATAGAAATATGGTAGTAAATATTATAGGGAATAGCTAAAATTGTTTAAAGTTATTGTCCTTTGGAGTGAGAATCAGGAACGGAGAGGAATAGGACAGAGAACTATTGTTTTTACTGTACTATTTAAAAACAAAAACTATGTACATGGTATCAATTTAATAAAATTAAAATGTTACTTTAAAAGTGAGTTATTCCCATGAACAATACATTTTTGTGCTTAGCTTAATTCTTCTGAGATGCATTGTGGGCATATTCTAATCTAGAAAGCACAGTTTTTAAGATAGGTAAAAATCCTCTTACATACATTGGCACATTTGCACTTACTCAATTCTTGAGGGATACAAATAAAAATCGTTGCTATGACCTATAGGGCTTGTTTAACTCTCTAATCTCATTGCATGCCACCGATTCCTTTGCCTATTATGCTCTACCTACCCTGTCCTTTTTCATTTCTCTTTTCAAACAAGAAAAGCACCTTTCCTGATGACCTGTCCACAGTCTATTCACTTTGCTTGGAAGGCTATTCTCTCAGTCTTCTCCTGGTTGGCTCCTTATCTTTCAAGCCTCAGCTTAAATGTCACTTCCCCACAGAAGCTTTCTTTGACCATTGAATCTAAAGTCAGTTCCCATGCCACCCCACCCCTCCTGTTATTCTCTCTTGCATTGCTCAGTTTTTTATTGCACTTTATCACAACATATTTGCATGCTTGTGTGTTTTCATTAGATTCTAAGCTGCCTAGTCTATCTGTGTGTAGTGGAGGGACTTGTACATAGTAAGTGCTCAATGAATATTTTTGAATTAATTTGTTTTTATTAGGTGATCTGTCCATGCCTCTGATATTTATAAAGAACGGAATGTTATATTCTGTAGTTTTTGCCATAAGTTAGCAAAAATTAGATAGAGAATTAAGTAAAAACAAAATAAAACAACTCAGACCTTTTTGAAAACTTGAGTTCTTGAAAAACACCCAAGCCTTAACATGTTTTGTCTCATCTGAGTACTTGCCCTCTATCATATAATGGATTCTAAACAGTGTCTGGTATTAGGTTTCATTCAGTATAGTCTCCTTTAATCAAATATTTTATCATTTGTAGTTAAGCTGATTATGATAAGTTTATGCAACAGGGGCTTAATTAACATCACTGATCCATACAGGAGACATATACTTATATAATTAGGATCACATAAATGTCTTTTCCTTCTTCCAAAAATACTTGGTAGTAAGATGTATAACTTAGTCTTATAGTCACAATAATAGAATTAAATGCTTCATTTAGGTGACTTGTTCCATACTCAATTAGACTTTACTTTAAAAGAGCATCTCATGGTCTTTGATCTTTGTCTTTGTAGCCTAGGAAGGAATGTGAGGTAAAAAATCACAAAAGTTCATTTTAATTATTTAAGTAATATTGTAGTTTTGATATGATTTGTAGCGTAATTTTTTATAAGCAGCAATTTCATGTACAGATAGGATTTGTAAAAATCTTTCAATTTCAGTCTGATAAAAAGAGATCAGACATGTAATTTGTCTACCACATTGCCTGTCACATTAGGAGTGCTCAATAAAAATTAGCTTTTTTCCCTGCCTGTGATAACTCAAGTAGTGGTACAGCCAACTCTCATTCATTACAATTCATTAAAACCTCAATTTTATACTTGTGTTTTTTTAACCTAAGCCAAAGACCCTGATCTGATTTATTTGAACTCATTGTTTCTGCTTCTTCATATTTTTTTCATATCTTTTTTTTGGGTATCCTTTTGAATCTTGATTTTATCAGCTCTCTTACACACTCTTGGGTAAATGAAGTATTTCATTTTACTCACTAGGATCTTGAAGAAACTAGGAATAGTTGGAATCTTTTAAACATGGTTGAAAGAAAAATATCTATTAATAAACTGTAGAGGAGGAAAAAAATCTTTTTTGTCCTTCGACCCTTCTCCAGGTGAGGCCTTGTAAGTTAGACTGACAAAAGACAGATTAACAAGAGAACAACAAACAGAAGTTTACTAACATGTGCATCAGGCATATGCTCCATGTACTCAATGATGAGTAACTGAAAGGGGTGGTTAGAGCTTGACCTAATACAGCAGCTTAAAATAACAAAAAATTCTTAGAGAACTGACAAGACAAAGGAAATGGACTTTGAGTCTTTTGGGTGGCAAATTGGGAGAAGGTAAATATATGGGGGAACTAATGGATCATAAGAGCTAGTTAGTCAAGTTTGTTATGTAGGTTCCTCTGATGCTGATTCCAGGCTGTAAGGGTCTAGAGCTGTCTCTGGTGGTTAACTTCTGTCCTTCCTGGTACAGAGGGGAGGTGCATACCCTTACAACTACTACTTTTAGGCAAATAAGGGTAGGGCAGAGAGTTTTTCTTGTATCTGCTTCTTCTCAATTGCCTTCAGCTCAAAATAATTCTTACGTCAAAGTGCCATATTTTGCTGTCTCTTTAAAACTAAACAATTTTCTTTATGGTTCTCCAAAAATTGACTCTATTATAGTAAAATTTTGATTTGACCAGTGTAGGCAAGAAATAATTATTTTTGTGTCCCTAACAGTAAGACAATTATCATCAATAATATTTGGAAGGGGGAGAAGGAAAGGGAGAGTCAAGTTCTGGCAACTCTTCAAGAACACAATGGATCCACAAAGCAGAGATTAAAAGCAAATGTTTTATAATATGCAACTTCTCAGCTTTGATAAAAGACATTTACTTTAATAATAAAGGATATATAGAAACTTTTGATGAATTATGAAAAATTAAAGAAATAAATCTAAACACAATAGTTAGGCAGCTCAAGGATTCTATAACGTGCTGTGTTTAAAAGATTAAGAAGAAACATTTCTGGTTTATCAGACTTTAAAAGTCATATTGCTGTTATTACTTTATACTATAATACAGATACCAATACTGTAGGCTCATCATTAAAGGATAAGTCAGCATAGTATGCCTTGACAAGCATCTGGAGGGTTGGATTCAACCCTCTGCTATTATTATCTTGGGAAAAAAATCACAATCTATTTGAATCTCTGTTTCCTGTCCATAAAATAAAACCAATGAATTCCATGGTTTCTTAATTCTAAAAGTCCACAGGACTTCCCTCATGGTGCAGTGTTTAAGAATCGCCTGCCAATGCAGGGGACACGGGTTCGATCCCTGATCCAGGAAGATCCCACATATTGCGGAGCAACTAAGCCCGTGCACCACAACTACTGAGCCTTAGCTCTAGAGCCTGAGAGCCACAACTACTGAGCCCGCGTGCCACAACTACTGAAGCCCCCATGCTTAGAGCCCGTGATCCGCAACAAGAGAAGCCACTGCAATGAGAAGCCCGTGCACTGCAACGAACAGTAGCCTGTGCTCGCTGCAACTACAGAAAGCCTATGCGCAACAGTGAAGACCCAACACAGCCAAAAATAAATAAATAAATAAATAAAATAAATTAAAAAAAAATAAGTCCACAAAACGTTGATCAGCCTATGAACAAAACCATATATTCTTGAGATAGAAAAGGCACTATGTTTTATTTATCTTTGTATTCCCCACAGGGCCTAGCATGGTACCTAATAATGTAACTCTTTTTTAGTTCAATAAACATTTATTTTACGTCCCTAGGTTCCAGGGACAGCACTAAATTCTGGGAATTCAGAGATGACTTAGACATGGTCTCCACTCTTTCAGGATTTTACGGTCCAGAGGAAGAAAAAAGTATATAGGTAATTTAAACATCAAGAATTATGACAGAGGTAGGCAAAGAACAATATTTGCACATAATGCACATACCTTACAAGGGTCAGAGAAGGGCTTCCTGGAGGAACTTGCACCTCTGCTGAATCTTGAAGGATTAGCTAACCATATTGATGGGAAGGGAGAGGAAACAGCAAGAGCAGAAACAAAAAAATATAAAAAGAATATGAATAAATTAATATGGTATACATTCATCACAATTTCATTCTGAATTATTTAAAAAATAAAATAGATCCTCATTTATATAAAACTAATATGAAACCACCCTGATCATAAGGATAACTAATGCTACTTTATTTTCCATATTTCCTTTAGATTCTCAGCAATAGCTCTGTGTTTATTTTACCTGGGCAAGTATATATGATATTTCTTCTAAAATGCATGTCAGAAAACCTGGGTTTCATATGTCACAAAAAACTGAAAGAATTTGAAAGGGGGGGAAGAAAAGGATTACTGGATAGCTTATGGAAGGCTGGGCATTGCCTAGTACATCCTTCTTGGTTATCTGACTCTGTAGTGTTCTGAGCCTTTCACTGGATTAGAAAGAGTCCTGGAAATCTTGCCTCAGTCCACTGGTGCTGTCTGAAAGTTATCTAAGTGATATCAGCTCAGAAGTCTATTATTTGAAGTGGCTATCATATGAAGTACCTGGTACGGTCCTTTTCCATGAGGCTCTGAGATTGTTCTTCTTTGTTGAAGATACAAATTCTAGCCTGTAGTAGAATCTTCGGGTAAGCTTTAGAGTAAAACAAGAACATTAAGAGATTTAATGGCTGTGGTTAATTTACTACTATTGCCAATTCTATCATAATAGAGGAGTAAAATTCCGTATTGGAGTCCAGTATGTAACTATTTCATAGGAGTTTTGATGAGGGTTATTCCTGACGGTAAAACAGTATTATGGAGGGCACATCCATCATGGAGGGCACTGACAAATTGCTGGGGACTTCCCGTAAAGCATGCAATTTCTGAAATTTTTATACTAATATTTTACCAAACAAACATAATTGAGGAAAGGCTGAATGTCCCTTCTGATCTGACAACTTTTCCCATGCACCTTTACTATAATAACAAATTAAACAAGCCTAATTATTTCCAGTATTTTTTAATAAGGTGGCAGTGCAAATCTTTGTGATTCCAAAGACCCTCGGAGAAGTCTTAGAGGTTTTATGCATAAAAGTTTTAGTTTTATGTATGTAATATATTCTGAAATTTTTATTTTATGAGTCCTAAATTTAGGAACTGATTTTGGGAAGACAAAATTAAGGGTTGTCACTTGATTAGGTAGGATCATGAGTGACTGAGAAACAATGCTTCCCTTCCTATTTAATCCAAGTACAAATAATGCATTAAAAAATACAACGTAACACTATTGTAAGTGAAGAGTCGCATTCTATGGGTATTTTCCCCTTAAATAATCAGGGACACAATAAAGACAACTTAAGTGATAGAAGATTATTCTTGTAAGACACAGAATCTTTGCTATTTAGGCAGATTACATGTAAGGTAAAGAATAATCTTTCAAATCGTAGGTGGAAGCATTAATTACTAAATAAAGGAAACAACCCCATCTAAACTGACGGAGTACTCTCAACATTTTAATGTATTCCGTAGCTTCTTTTCAGCCTCAGGTATTATAAACGAAGGCAAATAAAATTCACTTTCTAAGTTTTGTCATTTTTTTAAATACTCCCATATTCCTTTACAGGTTCTGTGAGGTCAAAATAATTTTCATAATAATATTAAGATGTTATGTGGGTTTTTTTGACTCTCATCCTCTCAAATTCATGAAATTTGGTGTCAAGAAACGGATAACAGTGTATCATTCCTCACATGAGTATAGAGTAGAGCTTTCCAAAGGTTTTGTGATGTGTGATAATGCAATGGATTAAATGCCAAAGCAGATACAAGCATCCAGCTTTCTTCTGTAAGGCAAGATAGTAAACAGATTTGCAAAAATGTGAAACATGCTATTCTTTTCATGAAAAATTGTTTCAAAAAATATAGTTATTTTTCAGAAAAAATAGGTCATTTATGTCAACATGCAACATGCTCATCATTACTACTTTCCAATGAATCGATAAATATTTTTAAATTTTCTCATATTTTAGTCTCTAATATGGTAAATTTCAATAGTTATAACTAACATTATAATCCACATAAACAAAAGCTCTTTGAGGTTCTCAATAATTTGTAAGCATATAAAGGGTTCTGGAACCAAAAAAGCTGCTTCAGGAAAAAAAAAACTTCTTTTTCCTTGAAAAACAAAAGCACATATACTGTTGTAATTCTCTGTCACTGTTACTCCTTGAAGAGCCTCAACCACCTATACTAATTATAACTTTTAACGAAAGTGACTAATTTCTGATTTAAAGAGAAAAGTGCAGGGTGGATATAATTGAGAACTGTCTGGCATATATAAGCATGTTAACAGACTAGCAGAGTTTAAGACTACACATGACAAAACTTTCTATAGCCACACAAATACTTTTGATAACTTCCTAAAGTGAAAAAAATGAACAAATTGATTACACAACTCCAAGACAGAGCTTCTTGGTAGTATTTCAAATAAGAAGCAAAAATATATAAACTTAGGGTTTCCCTGGTGGTGCAGTGGTTGAGAATCCACCTGCCGATGCAGGGGACACGGGTTCGTGTCCCGGTCTGGGAAGATCCCACATGCCATGGAGCAGCTAGGCCCATGAGCCATGGCCGCTGAGCCTGTGCATCTGGAGCCTGTGCTCCGCAACGGGAGAGGCCACAACAGTGAAGAATTAGGCTTAGTTTTAATCAATGTTGCAATATTCTATTTTACTTTAAAAGTATCCAGCTGTGCAACAATTATCCATTAATTAACTCAATTTAATGTCAGTACACACTTTTTGAAAGGTGCTTAAAGATCTTGGAAATTATCTTCAAGCTGGCATACCAGGAAGCATAGTTACTGTTGAAATAAAGTTTGTCAGAATGCTGATTTAATGTAGTTGAAAATAAATTTAGATTTTTCATAATCATAAACATTTTTAGAAATAATGTTAATTTATTTGATTAGTAAGCCTGTGTAAGTTTAGGAAAAACACACCCAAGTAAAATAATATGCATACTTAACACTGACAAAACAGAGAAAAGACTTAATTACCAAAATTTTATATTAATTATGTAATCTTGGGTTCTTAAAACGTTTCTGGATCAATTTCTGCAAGAAGATGTTTTAGTAAAGTCCAGAACATTTAAAGTATTAATGTAACGAAGCAAGGGCTTGTGTGCCCATGCCACAGAAAGCCAAACTCTGACAGTGGGAGTTTGCAGCAAAGTAAGGGTTTATTTGCACGGCACCAAGCAAGGGAGTGGGATACAAGTCTCAGATTCACTCCATCTTGGTCTCTGAGTTGGAGATGTTTTGAAGGGGAAGAACAAAGAAACTGGAATTAATCATTGTCTTGTGATATTTCTGTGACATTTCTTAAGCATGATTTCAGGAGCCAAGATGTCTCTGATTTAGGATTCTCTGGCCATGTGGTCCATGGCTCAGGGGTCTGTGAGCTCATCTTGCCCTGGAGAAACAACCTGAGTTTTTAACATAACGATGATTATCTACAACAACAGCAATTTTAGTCACCTGACTCTGGTTTGTTAGTGTTCAGTTAGCATAGGATTGAGGTCAGAGGGCACAAGAAAGGGAAAAAAGTTTTGAATAGAGAGATTAATCATTAACTCGGTAAGGAAACTTTTAGCCGGGCTCAGTTACATTAGATATTCAATTTTCTTATTTTCTGTAAATTTAAGACTATTCAATTTCTGGGTATGCTTATTCTATGAGCTCATCAGAACAGTGCTCCTTTAATTTATACCTTCCAGATATAGGAAAAGATAACAGAGACACAAGATATTTCTGAATTACAGAATATTTTGGAATATTTTTTGTCTTTATATTCCAATAAATAGTCATACTTTATTCCTCTTATTGGGCAAATAATATGCTTATATTTTATTTAACCATGATCTTTCCACGTTTATTGTTATTATGAAACTAGTTTTATGAATTCATTAAATTTGGTATCAAGAAAGGGGTAGAGGGCTTCCCTGGTGGCGCAGTGGTTGAGAGTCCGCCTGCCGATGCAGGGGATACGGGTTCGTGCCCTGGTCCGGGAGGATCCCACATGCTGCGGAGCGGCTGGGCCCGTGAGCCATGGCCGCTGAGCCTGCACATCCGGAGCCTGTGCTCCGCAACGGAAGAGGCCACAACAGTGAGAGGCCCGCGTACCGAAAGGAAAAAAAAAAAGAAAAAAAGAGCTGTGGTACCCCAGTGCGAGGGTTCATTATTTTTCTAAACACCACTTTTGAAAAAAATAAATTTGTCAATTCCCCACCTCCTTAACTGTGAGGGTCCCATGAGCTTCTCACGCAAAGGACTTACAACAGTGGCCCGCTCATAGGCCAGGAGTACTCTTTGCTCCCAACCCATCCCCAGCGACACAGATCAGGTGGCTGCCGCCTCCTGGCGGCCACGGCCGACTTCCGCCTCCCGCACCTTTCGCGGTTGCGGCGTCCACGTGGTCTCCGCTACGTCACATCCGGCCCTTGATATTCGGGGTTGTGGCTCACGCGCGATGAAGTGCGTGTTTGTTACTGTAGGGACCACCAGCTTTGACGACCTTATTGCATGTGTATCGGCGCACGACAGTTTGCAAGTGAGTGGGGAAGGCGAGCGGGAGGCGAGGGGGAGGCGGGCGGGCAGCGGCTGGGCTCCCCGCGCTGAGCTCGCCGCTCGCCGCCGCCAGCCTGACCGCTAACCTCGGTAACCTTGCCTGACCGTTGCACTCGGGAAGAATCCCCGGCAGCTCAACCTCTGGTGCCGCTGCCCATCAGCCGGCTCCTCCCCGCGCCTGACTGGGCCCTCCTCAGCTCCCCGGCTCCTTAGGGTCCTCCGCCTCCTCTTCCTGTTCCCCACAGCCTTGCCGGGCCGCTCCTCCCCGTCCTTACTCCGGCTCCTCCTTTCTCCCGGATTTTCTCCGCCTCCGCCTTTCTGTCCTCCGTCTTAGCCCCTCCTTCCAGCGGCTCCGCCTCTCCGAGCCGGGGCTTCGGCCTGCGCCCGTGCCTGTGCGCACCTCGCTGGCCGCTCCTTGGGGCCGCGCAGTGGACGCGCTCCGTCGGGCTCTACCCGGCCCCGGCCCTGCCCCGCCGCGCTCGGGCCGAGGCCGCCGTGCCTTACCTCCGGCTCAGGCACTCTCGCGGCCGGCGTCCCAGCGCGGCGCGGCGTCCCCCGAGCGCGCCCTCTCCTTAGGGCTCGTGGTTCGCGCAGCCCCAGCCGTGTGCTACGACGACGCTGTTCCTTGCTCTCCCTCCCTAGTTTGCGACGCCTTTTTCAGAGTCTTTGCGTTGGTCTTCTAGTTCTTGCTGGGCCATTTCTGTCACGACGGGATGAGCTGGGGCGTTTAGATCTCTTAGGGCTAGTGAGGTGCCAAGTCGGGGCCCGGGACGGGGGAGAATGGAGCCATTTGAAAAACTAACGGGCTGCAGTTCGACTATTCGGCAGCTCGTGCTCCGATTGGGTGGTTTGTTGTCGATATTACTGTTTTTACAGTAGCCTGTTTAAAAGGCCCGCTTTTTCTTTTTTCCCGTTTCAGATAATCCAGAGCCTCGGTTACAACCGACTTGTCCTACAAATAGGTAGAGGAAAGGTGGTACCTGAACCATTCAGTACAGAGTCATTTATTCTGGATGTTTACAGATACAAGGATTCATTGCAAGAAGACCTTCAGAAAGCAGATCTTGTTATTAGTCACGCCGGTAAAGTGCCGTAGAACCGTCCGGTTTGGTTTTTGATAGACAACAAATAACAGAAACTCGAACCTTTCTGATGTAAAATAAAATCACTAGGGTAACTCACCGGTAGCCCTTTTGAATAAAATACTGATTTCAATATAGCAGTCGGGAACATTATTGGAGAGAATTTATAATTCTGGGTGATAGAAAAATGGGAAATCAATCACTGAAGCCTAACTTTACAGTCAGAAACCCTAAACACAGGCAAAATAATTTATCCAATGACGTATCAAGAGTTGTCAGTTGACGCAAGAGGGCAGAGATATGGGAACATATGTATATGTATAACTCACTTTGTTGTAAAGCAGAAACTAACACACCATTGTAAAACAGTTATACTCCAATAAAGATGTTAAAAATAATTTTTTTTTTTTTTTAAAAAGAGTTGCAGTTGGAATTAGTAGTATCTGGGCTTAGGTCCGCAGGAATGTTCAGCCAGCTAATTGGTCGGATTGGTCATTGAGATTTTGGCTTTGGAAGATTTTTTACTTTTCTATTAAAAGGTTAAGTAATTTGTCCAGTCAGTAAGTGGCAGACAGATAACAGTCTGGTGCTGGCATCGTCTACCCAAAAAGGATTTGTCTGCTTGCTTAGCAGTCTCCTCGCTCCCATTTAAACTATCTAAATGAGTTTGGAGTTAAAAGTTGAATTGACCCAAATATTGTATATATGCACGTTTGTGGAGATTTATCTTTGACTGTTTTGACAAGCAGACTCATAAGGAGTGGTCAGAGTTTTCCTTTATTGGTGCTTGTCACTATTGAAGGCTTGCTTTTTTACTTGTGTTTGAATAGAAGTGCAGTATGGCTTCATGAACAGTATGTTGAACCTGAATCTTATTTGGATTCAAGGCCCATGCCCAGGGCATACTACTAGAGGGCAAGTTGCAAAGCACTGATATTGTTGGCAGTGACAAAGAATGTGTTTTTCAAGTCAGGTTTGTAACACTAGAGACCACTCATAACTATTTTTTGTCATTTTGGATGTATAATTAAAAGGCTTGATTTGTAGTGTTGCCAACTAAATTTTTCACCTTTTGAGTTCTAGTTATAAGGCCTGGTGAAGCACCGTAACTTTTTTTTAAACTGCGTTAACAAATTTGGTATATTTTCGTAGGTGCAGGAAGCTGTTTGGAGACTCTGGAAAAAAGAAAGCCACTCATAGTGGTTATAAATGAAAAGTTGATGAACAATCATCAGCTGGAATTGGCAAAGCAGCTACACAAAGACGGGCATCTCTTTTACTGTACCTGCAGGTATACTAGAGACTGATTATTTGACCTCTTGTCTTAATTCCTTCCTAGCTATTCTTACCCACCTGCCTAACCCACCTGTGTCTTTGATCTCTTGCGTTCTCCCACTTAGCAAACATTTTTGATTTTCTCACCTGTAAAATCTCATTTGTCTTCTACTTTGACTGTGATATCTGTGTTGTATTTCTTTCAGTGTCTATGTTTATGTCATTGCATGTGAATATCTGAATGTGTGTGTGTGCACCTGTCTTGTGTGTTCATCTGGATGTGCAGGTCTCTGAGAATATAAACTCCTGCGTTCATTATTTTTCATTATTCAAGGAAGGCATTTGCTTATTTTCAATTAAGGTTTTGCCTTCAGTAAATCCACTGGAATCCCTAAATTAAATTTACTCATTCATTCATTCAACCATACCTAATACACGGCAGGCATTGTTTTTGGTGCTGTGGATAACGGTGGTAAACATGACATAAAGTCCCTGCTTTCATGGTGCTTACGTTCTAGTGGTGGGAGATAGACGGTAAACAGTTCATAAATAAGCAGTCAAGATAATTTCATATGGTGAAATGTGTTATGAAGAAAATAGGGCAGGGTGATGTGATAGCTGGCGTCAGGGAAGGCATAATTGGGTATATGACATTTGAGCTGAGACCTGAATAACCACAAAGAGCCAGTCATGTGAAGCTCTAGAGGCAGAAGGAACAGCAGCAACTGCAAGGCCCTATGTTGGGAATGAGCTTGGAGTTTGGTGTGTTTGAGGAACAGAGTGTTAGTGTGGCAGGAGTACAGTAAGCAAGGGAGAGAATGTAGTATGAAGATGAAGCTGGGTGGGGATATTTCACAGAAGAGTTCTAATTTTATTCTATGTTTAATAAGAAGCCATGGGAGTATTTTAAGCAGAGGAATTGCTTTATGGTAAGGAGTATTATTTTCTAGAAGTATATTAGAATTCAGCAAGAACTGATCAACATCACAATTGAAGGATGAAGAAAATTGCTGGTTTTCTATTAATTCTTCAGACCCTAGAAGCTTGCCAAAGCGTCAGGTCAGTAATTCCTAATTGTTTGACTTTAAAAGCTATCCTAATTTGATGTTTTAAAAAGAAAAGACCTCAGAAGTATTACAAAATGCATATTTCTTATGTTATAATAAATTGAAATTAATTTGAAAATAAACCTTAGAAAAAACTGGTTAGAACATAAGCTCTTCTTTTAATTTTACTGCTTCTGTGTCTTAGGCACTCAGTAAATACTTGTTCATTCATTATTTATTGGGCACATACTGTGTGCCAGGCATTATTCTAGGCACTTGGCATCATCAGTGAACAAAAACAAAGTTTCCTATTCTCATTGAGAGGAGACAAATTCATTGATTGTTCTAGGAGCAATGGTTGGTGTCCTAATCCCTATAATGATGGAGGAGAGGGAGTGTCTGGGTGGCTTTGTAATATAGAAGCCATTCTTAAAATATTGTGAGTCAGGGGAGAAGCTAGATAATCAAAATTATGTGGGCTTCAGATAATGGGCATATCTGTCCTTAGGTAGTTGAGATTGTTAGGGGTTAATACCATTTTTGAAGAGGAATCAATGTTCATCTTCCTTGGTTTGTTTATGCAAGTCAATTTTTCCAGACACTTTTGATGAGTATTTTCATTCTAAACATTAAATCAGCTTCGATTTTTATGTTAGTACATTAAAAAGGGGAAAGCACTGATTTCATAGACACATCCTGACTCTACTCAGGCTGAAAGAGGAGCTGTACAAATCTCCAATTTATTAATTTTTTTCAGTTTTAGAATTCTTTTTTTCTTGTATTAATTTCAAGAAAGTCACACACGTGGATGCCATAAGGAGAATCAGTAATTGGTTGTGTTTTTATTTTAGGTATATCAGTTATTTGCCCCAAATGTAGGCTGGATGATTGTCTGTTCTAATTTAAGTGGCTGGTTTAATTAAATTTCTGAAGTAATAGTTTTATGTTGTGGGTCTGAACCTTATTTCCAGCGTGCATGGCGATTGTGTGTTGCTTAGTTATATATGGATTTATGGTAGTAAATTACTAGCAAAAATTATTTCACAATCTTCATGCATGGTCTAGTAGTCTCCCCAGCTTATTGTTCCTGTCTTGCAGCTGTTACTTTTGGTTTCATTTATTCTGTTTTCATAAATTGAGTTTGCTTCAAGTTATATCTGCCCAGTCCTGAGAAGTGTTCCAAAGCCATGTGACCACATCTCTCATGAAGTAACATTTCTGAAATATTTCAGTTGATGTAAAAGATAAAATGTTGAATTGCTATTGACATGTAGTGCTCTTTGTATTATTATTGTATATACCTATAATATTAAAATACATTGAAATTCACATATACAGTTTGAGAACCATCACAATATTCTTGGAAGTTAGATTCAGTCATCAAGTGGGCAGCATTGAATTATGGAATTTTCTCCCATATTACCTAATATTTTTCTTCTTTTGTTTTAGCATGCTTCCTGGGCTGTTACAGTCAATGGACTTTTCAACACTGAAATGTTTTCCTCCTGGCCAGCCAGAAAAATTTTCTGCATTTTTGGATAAAGTTGTTGGATTACAAAAATAAACACTAAACTCTTAACGCTTTAAAAACACCCCTCAAATTCAACTTATGGAATGTGGTTAAATCAAATTAAATATGGAGTATATATTTATAGAATAATATAAATTAATAAGTCTCCTACATCTGTAGAATGTATAGAAAATTTTATGGTGTGAATGTTAGCATTTGGGTCCAAATTCTAATTGTGATTTCAAAAATTTATTAGATTTTTCCCTAATCTTCATGTTTTAGTAAAAGAAATATGTAGTGAGCATTCACACGTTTTATTCTAGAATCCCAAATGGATTTGGAATCATGAAAAAAATGAATTAAATATGAAAACTTTGACAAAAACCTCAAATGTAGTTAATTTGATATTAGAGTAAAAAATGAAACAGTAACAAACTTGTAAAAAAAATTTGAGTCAGAATCTTTAGCTTCATAATCCAAGGAACCAAATTTAAAAAAAAAAATGACCAACAAAAGTGATGGATTGTGTTCTGTGAAATAAAAAGCTCAATAATTACATTAAAAAGATTAACTATCAAGTCAGTGGATCTATTGTACTTCAAGAAACTACTGTTATCCTGAAGAATAGGGTGGAGTGGATGTGTTCACTGTTTTCCTGTAAACTATGAATAGAAAGTGACAAAAATAATCTTGCCCAATGTCAAAGCTTTACTGGTTTGAGAAGAGTAAATTAAAAAGCACTTGTGCCAATAGGACTTGCTGTTATTTTTTAAGGACCCCCCCCCACAGTGGTATTGAAACATTTACTGTAGCATCATAGAGGAATTTATGCCCTTATAAAATTAGTTTTACAAATGAATAAATGATCTGATGTGTGTAATGGCCTACATATATGGTTTTAAAATTCACATAACTCAAAATAGATACTTTATGAAATTCTGATTATGGTAAGTGGTTTCAAGACCTATAAACTAGATTATCCATAAGTATTGATAATTTTCTGGTAGAAAGTTTAGGTATAATTCATCCATAAAAAATAGAGCATTCACTATAAAGATTCATTTTTGATTGTATTATCCCCAAATGTTGAATATTCTAAACATTTTACTTGGGATGCATTATATAATATTTCTGTAGATTTATTTTCCTGATTGTGTTTTACGTAGGCTAATATTAAAATAAATTCTTACTAATGGTAGAAGGTGGTGGCTGAGAAGTACTCTGGGTAGCAGGAGGATACCAACTTGGATTAAATTTTGCTGAGAATAATCTAAAAAGTGAGTAATCTACACAGTTGAGAATTCACAGCACCATAATCATAATTGTATATTAATGTTAACCTAATGCTGTAGGAAAGGTCCTATTCAAACCCATAGAGAGAATTTCACTTTTCTGGCCTCTCTTTTAAATATGTTTCTCTAGTTTGAGAAAAAAATGTGGCTTAAAATTTATGTTGATCACTCAGTCTTTAATTATCTTATGTCATGAAGGATTAACCATAGAGAATCAGAAACAAATGAAAGGGTCTACTCAAACATTAGACAACTAAAGAGCAACATAGGGCCCCAAATTCTCTGCTGCTTTCCCACAAGAGCACATAACCCAGATTCCATTATTTCATTTAGCAGAGGCTTAAGCCAGTGGTGTCAATTGTGTGTAGTGACATCTCTTGGCTATACCTTTGTAAAATTTTATATCAGTTGTGGGGTTTAAAAATCAAAGAATATCTTAGAACCATTTTGATATGGCAGGGATCCTCAAGATCATGTAGTCCAATCCCTTCATTTCACAGATGAAGAAGAAGGCCAGAAGTTACAACTTGTCTAAAATAACAGCCTTTGGCAGAGCTGCCACTAGAAGCAACTTTTTTTTGTACGCGGGCTTCTCGCCGCTCCGCGGCATGTGGGATCCTTCCGGACCGGGGCGCGAACCTGTGTCCCCTGCATTGGCAGGCGGACTGTCAACCACTGCGCCACCAGGGAAGCCCTAGAAGCAACTTCTTGATTCCCAGTCCTGTGCTCTTTCTACCATACCATAATATATGTTGTAAGCTTTTTGTTTCTTTATATTTGTTTGCCTAGTATTTACTTTAGTTAATTTAATCCCTTCCAAGGGAGATTTTCTTCATTTCCAGAAGTTTAATTACTTTAGTAGGAATTTCACAGTTCACTAAATTGGGTTTTCCTTTGGTGTATTGCAACCTTAGCTGGGACTTAGAAACCGGCAATTCCTGAATTTTTGGAATCTAGCAAAATGCCACGGTATAGCATTGATACTAGATTGAACACATAAAGACTTTAAGACAAAGAATTGTAGATTTTTGGAATTGGTAGAGAATTTTAAAAATACCTAGTGCAAACCATTCATTTTACAGATGAGGAAAGAGGCTAGGATAAATTAATTGCCCAATTAGAAGGGTATTTCTAATTGTTCCTTAAGAAAAAATTCATGGTAATCAAAATTCTATTTGAAATATTTACCCAATAAAATTTGTTTAGTTTCATTACCTGACAGGGCTTCAGATTTTTGAAATCAATGTATAAGTGCAATGCAGTTTATGTAGCCATTTTCTGTTGAGAGGTATTTAGATATCCAGGGATGAGGAAGTGAAGGAGAAAGTTTAGTATTTTGAGAAATTCACATCATTGGTAGGTGCAGAGGTGGACAGGTAATAGAAAGTTGATTGATGTTGGAGTAGGTGAAAAGTGATGTGAAGTTATAGTATGCTTGGGAAGTAAGGATTTTAGATGACTACATGCTTATAATTTGGAAGGAAAGAGTAAGGATTTGGTGTTAGGTAAGATAGTACAACTGATGAACTTGATGCATGGTTCTGTAACATTGAAAAGTAGTCATCTCAAAGTATTATCAAGTGTTTCTAGACACCAAGAACCTGTATTAGAACACTGCTTTGTATGCTTTTAAAGGCAAATCATGTGGACACAAAGGACAATATAAAAATGTATACCACTTTGATAATTTGAGGAAATTTTCCAAGACTAAGGATGTCAGGAATGACTAACAGTAATATAGATATTTTACTTGGTCCTTTATTATAGTATAAGCACTTAATCCCTGTGATTTATTAAAAATAGGAAATTATCAGAGATGACCAAAAATCTTCATGTGGTCTGAGAAATGGGATGTATGGCCAGATTACTTGAAATTGTTGTTTTGGGGAAAATTTGGCTGCTGTGGTCCTGATAGCTGTGTGGTAATCAATCTTCTGCTGAACAGTTAGTACCCTATTTTTATGGGGGAGTGGGGAGTGAAAAATAACAATAACAGTTAACAGCCGTTGCCTGCTTAGTATGTATCACTACTGTTTGAAACATTTTACACAAATGAACTCATTTAATCTTTACAATATAACTATGAAATAGTTACTGTTGCATTTTGCAAATGAGGAAGCTGAGCTCAGAGCATAATGTGAAAAAGGAGTTATGCTACTTAAGTATCGAAAAGATGGTCTGGGAATTGTAATTGGAACACTGAATTCCAGTATATTTCCATCATTTATGGGGACAGGAGGACTGTATATTTGAAATCAGGGGACTATTCCAAAAAATTTAGATTGTGTGGTAGCCATGGGTATGTAACCTACTTCAGTTTTTACACTGCTATTTAAAAGCATACTGATCGCTACTCATAAAATCCATGTGGAGAAACTCCCAGTCGGTTACCTGTTTGCAACTTACTTACCAGATCTTTTGTTTTCTCTGTAAATGTTTCTGTTTGGGGCTCTATTTTTGGTCCTCCTTGTATATTTTTTCTTGGTATTTTCATCACTCCCAGGGTTTCTACTATTGACTCCCCTATCTATCCCCAAACTGTGATTTGAGCTTCTGCATGGTATTTCCAGTTGCTTATAGGTCATGTCACTCTTAATTCTCTTAAGCACCCTAAACTTGATATGCCCCAAACTAAAATCATATTTCTCCTTTTCATCCTTCTTAGATCCTTATCTCTGTTAATGTGTCACCATTTAGTCAGTCTTCAGGCTTTAACTCTTACATCTCCAACCCTTTATATATGATTGGTCACCGGGTACTCTCAGCTTTACTTCCTGAATGTCTCAAGTCCATTTATTTGTTCTCTTAGTTTTTTTAAAACATAAATGCATGATAAGAATCTACTTTTTGTATCAGCAGGACTCAAGACTTGATCCCTGCTCTGGAGGAACTCTTAAGTATAGTTGAGGAGGAACTATATATTCATGCATCCTCTGCCTGAAAAACAGTTGGCTATCCGTAAATGATAAATGCACTTCTGTAACTTAGTATTCTTTTCTCATCTTGATTAGATATTGGGTCTAGGAAGCATTGTCATCTTGCACACATTCATTTCCTACTCTCTTTGACTTGACTTCAAAATATCTAGTATGTCTCTTGTTCAGGAGAAAGATGTGTCCATTGCATTATATGGTGAAGTTTGTAGGATCAAGCATTTATAGAAATGGCATCTAAAACATAGTAGTGCTGATCTTATGTAATGTTCTAATGGTATTTAAGGGTCTGTCAATGAATGGTACCTGTTGGGGATTTTCAGACAAACATGGTGTTAAAAATCAGAGGTTTATAAACAGCAGTAGCTATAGTGTTTTCCAGTAAAAGATTACATGGAGAAAGGTTTAGGATAACCACCAAATCACACTTAACTCCTTGTTAAATGGTTAATTCTTTACATGAATATTGTAGCACAATCTTGTATAGTTCTTTGAATTCTTATGATTTTTGTTGGTGGCTAGATAAAAGGTAAGCAAAACAGTCTAGCTTCAAATGGGAAAGTAAAATACATGTTTCTTGACATTGATACTGATGCTTTTTTATTTTTTGAAGAGAGGCTAATTTATTTTTTATTTTATTGTTTTTATAAATTTATTTTATTTTATTTATTTTTGGCTGTGTTGGGTCTTCGTTGCTGCACGCGGGCTTTCTGTAGTTGTGGCGAGCGGGGGCTACTCTTTGTTGTGGTGCGCGGCTTCTCACTGTGGTGGCTTCTCTTGCTGTGGAGCACAGGCTCTAGGCACACAGGCTTAAGTAGTTGTGGCTTGCAGGCTCTAGAGCTCAGGCTCAGCAGTTGTGGCGCATGGGCTTAGTTGCCCCACGGCATGTGGGATCTTCCCGGACCAGGGCTCTAACCCGTGTCCCCTGCATTGGCAGGCAGATTCTTAACCACTGTACCACCAGGGAAGCCCGATACTGATTCTTAAAAAATATTTTGAGGGGGTTTTATACCATCATGTCTCATCTATTTTAGTATTTCACTTCTAGATCCTTATTGTCTTTATGAATTTTTACTGTATCCTGGCTGAAATTATTTATTATGATTGACACTCTGTCATGAATTTTTCTTTTTTTATGTCCTCCCCGTGTGCCCTGCGGTGGAAGCGCGGAGTCTTAACCACTGGACCGCCAGGGAATTCCAATGTCATGATTTTATTTTGATGGCTACAGTCCTGCTTTCTAAGGCAGTAGTTCTTAAGCTTTTGGGGGGTCATGAAACCCTTCAAAATACTTAAAACTATTGCTTCTCTCTCTACTCACACATATACATATTTTGCTATGAATTTCAGGGAATTTACAGGTACCTTGAGGCCGCCCCAGGTTAAGAATCCCTAGATGGAAGCCAACTTCAGTAATTCCTTGGTCATTGTTCATTAATATTTGATGGTAACTATTAGACTCCTTTATAATTAAACCCTCTGATTTAAATACATTTAAGTTTAGTAATTTCCAGTCTTTATAATATAACAGAAATTATAAATTTTTCTCTTCGTTTAAAACATGCCAAACAACACATTTTGACACTAACCTTAATACTTTAACTCACTATCTGTAACCCATAATGTCCTGTGTAGTACTGTTTGTAATTGATAAAAGGAACTAAATGAAAATTATTTTCATTTGTAGTAATTATTTTAGGATATATTACATTGGGCCATCTGGTAAAGCAATACAGTGTTGTAATTTACTCATTTACTGTTAAGTGTGCTTCTAAAGTATTTGCTGAACTGATAGTCACTGTTAGAATGATGTCTGTGAGAGGCCATATATTGCATCTTCGTTACTGTTCATTTCCCCTTTTGTCCAGAACATAGTGGTTGTTTTTCCACTACTGTATGAAGTGGGTGGATAATACACTCCCCAAATTTAGGAGTGAAAACCATTCCTAAATTTTCAGCCTAAGTAATTTTCTGGATTTCAGTTTTTCCATTTGTGAATTAGTAAAACTAGCTTTCCTCATAGGTGATTTCTAAGACATAAAAACAATTATGTGGCATGTTTGAAAATAAAAAAATGTTGAAATAAGACATTTTCTCTTGGTTAGAGTTTTCGTTTTAAGAAGTAGGAATAGGCTTAGAGATACTTTCTTAGAATTCACAGTATATAGTCCTAAATGATACAGAAAGCAAAATCTTCATTGAATTTCATATTTAAATTCATATTCAGTCTCTAGTTGGGGTTGTAGTTAGAGAATTGAAGTTTACTTAGAGGTTTAAGTGCATGAGTCTTTTCAGTGCATCAAAACAAAGAAAAGAATGTTCTGGTCTTTATTCTCCCTTTCTTCAGTCCCCTGTCTGTCTGTAGAGTGATTGGACACTGCAAGTAGCTTAAAAAAAAACAACAGAAAGCAACCTTCAGTATTTCTGTGTCAATATGATATATTTTTAAAGAGTACTGTTTTCCTTTTTTTCTAATCTATATTAGAATGCTTCAGGTGGAAGTAGGGAAGAGAGGGAAATGAAAGCAAGTGGCTCTTGGTAATGTTTCTTCTGTTCTGCATATCTGAGCAAGGATAACTGCTCTGGGAAATCAGTTCTTTTTCTTTATTGTCTCCTTCCTAAAACTTGAGGAGGTTGAATAGGGCTGTATTGGCCAAATTTTGTTTTAGAACCATTGTATTTCTTTTTCTCATTAACCTTGCTTTGCTAATTCTGTTTAAATGTTCACCATGAAAGGAAGTGACAGGTTCTAGTTTCAGAGTGCTGTTAAAACATGTTTTTAAAAAAGACAGTTTACCATTATATTTTTCAGTAATGAAAGACCTTAAAAAGGTTCTGTAGAGTTGCAGAGCAATTCCCCCCATTGCCCCCATGTTATTTGGTACTAAAAATAGTTAAATACTTTAGTATTAAGTTTTTAAAAAAATACTAATTGCCTTTTCAGCAGGTTGTTACAAGTCGTTATATACATGTATCTATTATTGTTAATTTTTTTAGCTTTGTTGAGATATAATTGACATGTAACATTGTTTAACTTGTGTAACATAATGATTTGATGTATGTATATAGTGAAAAATGGTTACCACAATAAGTTTAGTTAACATTCATCACCACATATAGTTATAAATTTTGTTACCTTTAAAAACCTAGGTCTGTTTATTTCATTTGATAAAGTAAGATTTATCATTCATTTTTATGTGGGCCATTCAGCCCATAATTCAGCCACATAATTTGCCAGGATGATATGTTAATCCCCCATAAGCTATTTTTATGGTTAATGTTGATCACAAATTTGATCATCTAAAGGGAGGGCAAATCTGTTACCCACCATTGAATCACAGAGAATCACAGTTCCTTAGACCTGAAAGAGAGCTTAGAGGTCATACAGCCCATCTCCTTTATTTTACAGATAAGGAAACTGATGCTGAGATTAAAGTGGCATGACAAAGTTCATAATATTCTTTTCATGGTACCATATTGTCTTTCAGAAATTAAAATAATAACTCAGAAGCATCATTTTTATACATTTACAATTATACATTTGCAACTATACCATATATGTCATAGACAATGTATGCTTTTAAAAAAAAATTCCTGGCATATACCTCATTTAATTGGTTGAAACATGAAGGAGTGTTATCTTAGAATTAAAACTATCAGTATTTATATGTTGTACTTCAAAGAATTTCCCTACTTCATCAGTGAAATAAGAAATAGCAAATTCCAGTTAAAACAACAGATCCCATTTTCAAGTTGAATTAGAGTATGAAAAGTAGTTGTAAAATTAAAACACGTCAATTTTATGACAGGTCAAATGATAATTATTTTGTTATTTTTATTTTCTTCCATTTGTTTTATTTTAATCTGTACCCACAGTACAGTGCTTAAAAGGTCTTTAAGGCAATTATTTTTCTTCCCATTATTTTCAAGAATTTAGGTGAAATTGTTCTGGTTCTTACCATTTTTTTTTCTTTTTGTGACCAAAGGATAATTTCTTAGTGAACCACTTTATTTGGCAGGTAGCAGTTAACAGCAGTCAATACTTAAACTCTTATGTGCTACGCACTTGACATGCAGTATCTTATGTAATTATTCCAACAACCTTAGATTTAGATCACAGAAGAATTCCTGGAGTGACATTTCTCAAACTGAAAATTTGAAAGCAGTAGTTGTAGCACATTAAAAACCATTAGTAACTTGAATGCTAAAGTTACCTGTTTAACTTTGACTTGGCTTTTTCCTAAACCATTTTTCCCTCTTATGGGAAAGACCAGGTCAAAGTTAAGCAGGTAACTTTAGCATTCCTTGACGCCTTTAATATTGCTAATGGGCATATGAACCTCAAAGACAGGGTTATAGCAGGTGGCCTTGAAACTCTCTTCTTAGGAATACTTAATAACTTGTGGAACACCTTGTTCTAGAGCACTGGTTCCCAAAGTGTGGTCCTGGGCTAGCAGCATCAGCATCGCCTGAGAACTTGTTAGAAATGCAAATTCTTGGGACCCACCCCAGACCTGGCTGAATCAGAATTTCTGGGCATGGGGCAATCTTTTTTCAAGCCCTTCACTTAAGAACCACTGTTCTAGAGGTTTGCAGGATTGGAGTAGTTTGCTGTGGAAAAATAGCCAGTTTGGATTTCAATGCAATAGATATTTCAAAGGACAGTATTAAATACTATGAAATTGGTTTCTATTACATACAGGATGAATTGTAGTGTTGTCCCACAGGTCTTTTTAAAAAAGTCCTATTGTACTAATTTGGGGAACATGACTTGTACTTAACCATCTCTGAGTCCTTGTTCATATCTTTTCTTCTTTAGTATGCAATTCCTCTTTATAATAATTATGCAAGAATCAGGAGACAATATATAGTTCTAGTCCTAGTACTGTTGCCAATTGGATGTGAAAACTTGGGCAAGTCTTATAATTATTTGAAACCCATTTCTTCCTGTAAAATAAGAGGTCCCTTTTAGCTGTAACATTCTACTTATCATTTATTTTCCCAGTTTATTATGCCAGTCTGTTTCTTGCTCACTTTATTGAATTTTTAATTTGTTTTATTATTTCTTTTAAAAATTAATTAATTAATTATTTTTGGCCATGTTGGGTCTTCATTTCTGTGCGAGGGCTTTCTCTAGTTGTGGCAAGCGGGGGCTACTCTTCATCGTGGTGCCAGGGCCTCTCACTATCGTAGCCTCTCGTTGCGGAGCACAGGCTCCAGATGCACAAGCTCAGTAGTTGTGGCTCACGGGCCTAGTTGCTCCGCGGCATGTGAGATCTTCCCAGACCAGGACTCGAACCCATGTCCTCTGCATTAGCAGGCAGATTCTCAACCACTGTACCACCAGGGAAGTCCATTATTTTATTATTTATATATAAAATTTTAACTAGTTCTGCAAAGCTTATAACAAGAAACAGCAGTTCTATGTCCCATTCCTCCCCATCTCTAATTGTGCTTCCCGTAGGTAACCATATTACATTATTTTATATGTTTTATAAGTGATATTTTCGAACTTGTTTTTTAAATTTAAATATCATCTGTAGACTTCCTACTGTGGAAGAGAGGCTTTATCTCCCTCCTCCCTTTCTTCCACAGTGGGAAGTCTATAGGTGATACTTAAATTTAAAAAACAAAAACAAATTTAGTTTATCAGTTATGGTGAGATCTGTTTTCAGTGTTGACATTATTATGATTCTTTGAGTACAGTATTCACATATGAGCCATGTAGTAAGTGTTGATTGATTACATTTCTATAACACTGTTTACCTCATTTCTGTTTTTTCATTTGCTCAGTTTTCTATAGAACTATTCCCAAACTCTCCAACAGAGGTGGCCATCTTTCCTAGTATGTTTAAATATGCTAGGTTATCTATGACTTTTATTATTATTTAGTTTTTAATATATCTGTGCTGGAGTTCTCTTTTCTTTTACCTGAACTGGTTGTTCTCTATCTAGTCCTGCTCAAAAGTCTGTCCTCCTGGGATTTCCCCTTTATCCTTATCTTAAAAATTCCTTTTGCTTGAATCTTCTGTTTCCAGGATTCTGTGTGCCCCACCCCTTTTTGTGGTTTAACTTCTTTATTTTGGTTTCAGATATCCTCCACTAGCTTTCTGACAGTAAGGCACATTTTTTTTAATCTTTCAAGTTTGAAAATGCCTTCTTCTACTCTTCCATCTGATTGATAGCTTGGTATACAGTTCAAGGTTGGAAATAATTTCCCCTCAAATATTGAACTTCATTGTTTTCTAGCTTCTAGTTCTTCTGTTGAGAAGTTTATTGCTATTCATATGTGTGATCTTTTGTATAAGACCTGTTTTTCCTCTCAGAAAGCTTTAGAATGTTGTTATATGCATTGCAGATCATCTTTTTTGCTTTCATTGTTCTGGCTACTTCATGGACCTTTTCAATCCAAATATAGACAGTCATATCCTGCAGTGCTAGAATTTTCCTTACATCATCGTCATCATCATTATTTCTTCCTCTCTGCTTTCTTCATCTCACTTTGGGACTCCTGTTAGTTAGATATTGGCTTTCCTGAATTGATCTTCTAATTTTCTTTTTTTTTTCTCTCCAACCTTGTCTGTTTTGTGAGCTCCTCAACTGTAAATTCTATTCCTTCTACTATTTTTGTTCTATTTATTTCTAAATTTAAATACAGCAAAATTAGCGTTTTTCATGTACAGTTCTATACATTTTGAAAAATGCATAATTGTGTAACCACCACTACAATCAAGATACAGAACTCTTCCACCACACCCATAAATCTGCTCCTGTCATCCCTTTGTAGTCACCCCTTTCCTACAATGCTAACTACTGGCAGCAACCAATCTGTTTTTCCTTCCTATAGTTTTGTCTTTTCCAGTATGTCATATAAATGCAGTCATACAGTATGTAGCCTTTTGAATCTCTCCTTTTGCTTAGCACAGTGCCTCTGTGATTCACACATGTTCTTGTATATATCCATAATTCAGTATTTTTTTATTGTTGAGTATTCTGTTGTATGGATGTACCACAGTTTGTCCATTCACCAGTTGAAGGATGTTTGGATTGTTTCCAGTTTGGGAGGAATCATGATTATGAATAAAGCTGCTATAAATATTCATGTACAGGTTTTTGTGTGAACTTAAGTTTTCATTTCTCTTGGATATTTACCCAGAAGTGGGGTTGCTGTGTCATATGGCAATTCTGTTTTATAAGAATCTGCTAGGGCTTCCCTGGTGGCGCACTGGTGGAGAGCCCACCTGCCGACGCAGGGGACATGGGTTCGTGCCCCAGTCCGGGAGGATCCCACATGCTGCAGAGCAGCTGGGCCCGTGAGCCATGGCCGCTGGGCCTGCGCGTCCGGAGCCTGTGCTCCACAACGAGAGAGAGACCACAACAGTGAGAGGCCCGCGTACCACAAAAAAAAAAAAAAAAAGAATCTGTTAAACTGTTTTTCCAGAGTGGCTGTACTCTTTTATATTCCTACCAGCAACATACGAGAGTTTCAGTTGCTCTGCATCTTTGTCAACACTTGGTATTGTCATTTAAAAAAATTTATTTTAGTCATTCTAAGATGTATGTAGTAGTATCTCATTAAAGATATACAAGTGGCCAATAGGCACATGAAGAGATGCTCAACATTATTAGCCATCAGGGGAATGCAAAACAAAACCCCAACAAGATACCACTTCATACCCACATAGGATGGCTATAATCTAAGAGATGGACAGTAAGTGTTGATAGGATGTGAATTGGGAACCCTCATACACTACTGATGAGAATGAAAATAGTGCAGCTGCTGTGGAAAGTGGTGACAGTTCCTCAAATGGTTAAACATAGAGTTACCATATGATCCAGCAACTCCATTCCTGGGTATTACCCAAGAGAATAGAAATGTCCAAACAAAAACTTGGACATGAATGTTTATAACAGCCTTAGTCGTGATAGTCAAAAAGTGGAAACAACCCAAATGTCTGTCAACTGATGAATGGATAAATAAAATCTGCCTTAACTATACAAAGGATTGAAATACTGATACATAGGTGCTCCTTGAAAACATCATGCTAAGTGAAAGAAGTCAGTTACATAGGACTGTATATTGTATTCCATTTATTTGAAGTGTGCAGAATAGGCAAATATGTAGAGACAGAAAGTAAATTGGTGGTTGCATGGAGTTGGTGGGGATAGGAGGATTGGAGGCTGATGGTTGTGGGATGTGGGGTTTCATTTTGGGATAATGTAAAATTGTGTTGGATGTACAACTGTAAATATACTAAAAAACAATTGAAATGCACCTTTTAAGTGAGTGAATTGTATGGTATGTGAACTATGTTATAAAGCTATTAAAAAATCACCCGTTTTAAGTGTACAGTTCAATAATTCTTAGTGATTATGCAAAGTTGTGCAGACATCACCACAAAAGAGTTTTATAACATTTTTATCCATCAAAAAGATCCTTTGTGCCTGTTTGCATTTAGTACCTATTCCCATCTCAACCCTAGGCAACCACTAACCTGCTTTCTTTCTCTGTAGATTTGTCTTTTTGGTATATTTCATATAGATGGAATCATATCTTTTGGAATCATCCCCCTTTTGCATCTGGCTGCTTTTACTTAGGATCCAGTTTCTCCACGTCCTTGCTAACATTTGTTATTGTCTGTACTATTTATCATAGCCACCCTAGTAGGTGTGTAGCTATGTCTCATTGTGGTTTTAATTTGCATTTTCCTAATGACGTTAAACACCTTCTTACATGCTTATTAGGCGTTCCTATGTCTTTGGTGAAATGTGTAGTCAGATCTTTGCCCATTTTTAAATTGTATTGTTGTTTTCTTATTGTTGACTTTTGAGTTCTTTTATATATTTTTGATACAAAGTTTTTTTGTCAGATAATGTATCTTCCAGTCTGTGGCTTGTGTTTTCACTCTCCTAATAGTGTCATTTGCAGAGCAAAAGTTCTTAATTTTGATAAAGTCCAATTAATCAATTTTTCTTTTATTATATCATATCTAAGTGTTCTCTTTTCCCAACTCAAGGTCTTGAAGATTTTCTCCTATGCTTTCGTCTAAAAGTTTTGAAGTTTTGTTCTACATTTAGGTCTTTGATGCATTTTGAGTTAATTATTGTAGATGTGAGGTATAGGTTGAGGATCATTGTTCTTATTTTGCATATGGATGTCAAGTGTTCCAGCAGCATTTGATAAAAACACTGTCTTTTCTCTATTGAGCTGCTCTTGCACCTTTGTCAAAAATCAATTGACTGAATTTGTATGGGTCTCTTTCTGTATGTTTTCTTTGTGTGTTTACTTTCCTTTTCCTCTCTCTCTCTCTGTCTTCCTGCCTCTAATTTTTCTTCTCTTTGTTTCCTGCTCTTTCTTCTATTTTCTGATTCTCTCTCCCTCTTCCAGTTTTCCCTTCTTCTATTCCCTTTTTCAAAATGAAGTGTATGGGTTAATATTGATTGAAGCTTTATACACCATATTTTAAGTATAAATAGCAATAAATATGAAGAATTTATATTTTTCTCTACAAGTGAAAAATACCGAAAATGAATTAACTTTTTCACTATAATTCAGTCTTTCTCAGTGAATTTATGGTCTTAAAGAAAGATGGTGATCCCTCTTCCCAAACCATGTTTCAGAACTTTTGCACCAGTGTTTTGGTTTCTTTGAAAAAGAAATTAGTCGAGGTAATTTCAAATTAGCATGCTAAAGAAAGTCAAGATTTTATTTTTTCTACCATACTTTTATTTCATTCCTAAATTGTAAAATTGATTATTGATGCTTTTCTTGTTGGAGGCAGTCATGATTACTACTGGAGCGACAGATAACCAGAAAAACAATTCTGAAAGCAGCTTAATTTTGCAACTTCTCCAAAGCCAGCTTTATATCTATTTATTTCTTTTTTTAAACTAAGGTAATTAACATGATTACTTTTTTTAACATCTTTATTGGAGTATAACTGTTTTACAATGGTGTGTTAGTTTCTGCTTTACAACAAAGTGAATCAGTTATACATATGTTCCCATATCTCTTCCCTCTTGCGTCTCCCTCCCTCCCACTTTATTTCTTAAAACACTTAGAAAAAGTAAGAACGGAATTGGATTTTGGCATTTAAATAGCACTTGACAGTGGAATCAAGTAATACAAGTGACCAGTGCTGTTTTTGAACCTTACAAAAAGTACAGTCGTATTTACTTTGGTTTTCTCAGAATTAAGAGCAGTTTTTCCAGAAAAGTGCCCTAAACATTGAAACATGCCTCTCATGTCCAACACCTCTAGTGTGGTGTCACAGCATTTTAAATGTAGCCTTTTAGCAAGTTCGTGGGTAAGATATTTCTTCCATTTAGCTTCATTTTAAATTTTCATTGTTTGCATTGTCAGAGAAACACACTTTTTTTTTTTTTTTTTTTTTTTTTTTAGAAACACACTTTTTGCAATCTCTCTTTCTGTTAATGTTGTACAGTAGTTTGGAGACATTAGTCAAGAATTGTGTCAGTGTTTTCTAGTGTAACTAATGGATTTAATTTCTGTGGTCCTAGCAGAGGGTTATTGTTATTTAGGAGAACTAAATGAGATTACTTAAATATCATACCTGAAATATCCAGATAACTGCTTTGGCATTTTACTTTGCTTGAACTGTGACCTCTGCCCTTTTAGATCAAGGGAGTCACCCTCTCCCCCCCCATTTTCTTTGTTTATTAAGATAGTCCTAACACAAAAGCTTACTTAGTTAATTATGTTCAGATTTTTTTCTCCTCTCATCTACATGAAACTATGAAGGGAGCAGGGAACTTGGGCAGAGACTGGTTGAAAATTCAGGCAGAAATCTTAAAGCAATGTAATGTGGGCTGGGCTGCATCATACACACCTGAGCCTTATTGTAGTCCCTTTGCAACCTCGTGCAGCAGTTGCCTTGAGTTAAGCTGCAGACTCGGCTTCCTTTTGGTCCCAAAGCTCAGCTGCTTGTGCATACTTCTCTCAACCTTGGGCTGGTTGGGTTAATCCCACCCTTCCCCAACAAGGTAGCTCTGCAAGTTCCTTCTCCCTCCCATGTCTCCTTCTCAAGTCAAGTTCTCTATTCCTAGGAGCATCGGTTCTTCCTCTTCTTTTCACAGGGTCCCGACTTATCCTGAGCAAGCCAGCCCTTTGCTTCTCCTGCTCCTGAGAAGTACCAAGATTCTGCAGCGCTGACTCCAACTGCCTTCTCATGCCTAGACTTTGGGCTGCTTTCTGGATACCTGCATAAGCAAGCCCTGTCACTGCTATCCATTCCTACCTGCATCCTGCTTTTTCCTTCTTGCCACACCTGTGTTACTTTCTCCCCCTCCCCAACTCCACCCCCTGTGCACAATGCATAAAGGATGGAAAAAGTACTGCGGCCAGAAGTCTCTGAATGAGGCATCAATGGATGAATATTTAGGCAGCTTAGGGCTGTTTCGAAAGCTGACTGCCAAGGATGCCAGTTGCCTCTTTCGGGCCATTTCGGAGCAGGTAAAAGGAAAACTTATATCTTCTCTATGTTGAGTTTTTGGAGTTTGAGACTTGGCACAGTACTGTAGCTAGAAGACCTGTAGCCCACCAAAACAAAACAAAACAAAGATTCCGTTTTCCCTATTTAAAACATCAGGTTCTCTCTACTTATTAGCTTGGTGCGTGCCTTTGCTGATTAGTTCAAATTTATTGCTGTGCCTTTGCTATCTTCTCTGTTTTCTAAATGCCACTTTGGAATGTAAGAGATAAAGTAATGGGGTTAAAGAAGACTTTGAAATGTATCTTGATCCTTTATAAGCAGCACCTTCTTCCTCTAAATTTTATGCCTAAGGAAAAATTTATAGGTTGTGCCCATAAGTAGTAGAAAGGGGGGAGGGGATGACAGAATCATACCTCTTCCATATCGCTGAAGATGACAAAAACAGATTTTAGTAAGATCAGGACTTAATTTCCCAATTTCCTATGTATGTTCTGAATAAGGGGAGGACTTGAGTGTCCAGTTCATAATCTTAACTTAGAAGCTTCTGTTTCAAATAACTGCTGAGAGTGAGCTGGTCTTTCTCTTCTTTTTAGTTGTTTTGCAGCCAGGTCCATCACTTGGAAATCAGGAAGGCTTGTGTCTCATATATGAGAGAAAATCAACAAACTTTTGAGTCTGTAAGTAGAATACATACCCAAGGGAGAGTTGTTCGTAGAATATGTAGCAGGTAGGAAATGAATTTTGAGCACCTACGTATGAATATTATATCCCGCAATCTCCTCTCAATAGCAAATATTTAATTTTTAGTTGGCTTCCTTCCTCCTAGCTAGCATGCTTCTGGATGTCCTCCCAGAATTAGATTGTTTTGTACTTTAATTAAAAATTAAAGTTAATCTTTATGCTTCCCACTATTTATTCCCCCCACACCCAAAAAGTCACATTGTGACTGTGTTATCCGTATCACAGTTTTCTTAAACAAGTAATCAGTTTACGAGGGGTTTAGCTATGTTAATATTTTTAAATGTGTATTTTAAAATTTGTATAAATATGAACCCCTTGTGTTCTTTCTTAATTCTATGCACAATGATCGTCAGCCAGTCAACTTGAAGAAGCTTGTAAAACTTAACTCTAAGGAAACAAATTATTCCTGAACATGTCTTTTCATGTGACAAACTGGTAATTGGAGCTCTGCCACTAATGATTGACTTTAAAACAACTTTTAGAAGACATCTTCGTATACGTTGAAGTATTTGAATTCTTGTTAACAAAATAAGGTTTTACCAAGGTCTGATTTGAAGTGTGCCCTCTCCTGTGGCTGTTGTTTATTTGTTGTTTGGTTTTTTTTGTTTTTGTTTAAACATTCCTAGTCCTTCCAGTACTATTTGTTCTCCTGACTATATTATGGGTATTTGCCTGCTGTTCGAGGTTTACTCTTAATTTTCTCAACAGGTTTCTGTGAATTTTAAAACTATATGAAGCCTTCTTGATTTTAAAGCTTATTACCTTGAAGTTAATTAGCAGTCACCACACCTGGGGAAAGGATTGTTCGTGAAATTACTTCAAATGCAAGACCATGGTGTAAAGCGGTGCATCTCAAGTATTTTTGTGCATACAAATCACCTGGGGATCTTGTTAAAAAAACAATTCTGATTCACTAGATGTGAGCTGGGGCCCAGGATTTCCACAGTTAACAAATTCCTGAGTGATGCTTGCTGTTGTTCAAGGACCACATTTTGAGTAACAAAGATGTCTAAAATTTTTAAACCACATGGATGAATCTCAGATTAATTATGCAGAGTGAAAGAAGCCAGACCTCGCAAAAAAAGTACATACAGTATGATTTCCTTTATATAAAACTCTAGAAAATACAAGCCAATCTGTAGTGACAGAAAGCAGATCAGTGGTTGCTTGGGGGTTAGTGAAGTTATAGAGGGGCACAAGGAAACTTATGGGGGTGATGGATATATTCACTGTCACGACTGTCATGATGGTTTCATGGGTGCATACGTAAGTCAACTTATTTGTGCCATTTAAATATGTGTTGTTATTGTATGTCAGTTATGCCTCAAAACTGTTTAAAAAGGGAACTGAGAAAAACATGAGTTTTTAAGTCTAGTGATATACATGCATGGAACTAAATGTATATTATATTTCCTTAGTTTAATTTTTATTGAGGTATATTTTGCATGTCATAAAATTCACCATTTTAAGTTTTGGCTATAATATAGTCATGCAACTGCCACTGCAGTCAAGATACAAAATATTTCCATCACCCAAAAAATTCCCTTTTTGCCTGTGCTTTTTTTGAAACTAGTGAAATTCCTTTTAAAGTTCCTCGGTTTAACTTTGTAAATGCATGTCTGCTGTCAAATTTCAAATCCTTATAATTATTGTGCTTGCTTGATTTATGAAAATTGTCGTTACTTAAGTTGGCATTTCAAAAGAAACTCCAAAGGCATACTGTTTGATGAAATGCACTGGTATGTGGATAAGCCAGGACCAATTCCTAAGATAGTTTTATAGTCCAGCTTTTCTCCACTCAACTTTTGTGTATGTACACATCTTCTTGAGGTGCTGTGCAAAGTAGTCATTTAATACCATAATTGCTCAGCTGAACAAAAACTCATTGGAGGATAATATTGCAGAATATAATCAGAGTTCAGTAATGCTATGTATTTGTTTAAGTCAAGTTTGTTTTATTTTTGAAGTATGTGGAGGGATCTTTTGAGAAATACCTGGAACGGTTGGGAGATCCCAAGGTAAGATCAAATATGGGGTTTTAATCTTTTCAGAGTATTTGGAATAGTAGCCTAAATATCATTCAGCTGTGTCACTTTAGCTAGGCCCAGTCTATTTTCTTAAGTAGCCAGCTGTGTTGAATCAAATAATTCTTGCAAAAGTTTAGAGGCTGGGAATTGACCTGTTGTTTTGTGTTGAATATTGAAAATTGTGTATTAACAATTTTATCATCTATAGACTAGTGAAAGAGTATACACTACTTGGGAACAGGACAAACCCAAGCCTTTTCACTTTAATGGGGGAGGGGGTGGCAAGGAATGTTACTAGGAGGTCATTATCATTTTTTTATTAAACAATTCCCCTGATTTGTAGTTATCCTTTTATGTGGGAGTAAGATTCATAAACATATTTAATTAAAATAATTTTATGTGATTAAATTAATTCCATAGTTCTGGACTTAACACATCTACTAAATACCCTGCTAACTTCGTATTCTTACACTAATTACATTTTTATTGTGTCTTTTAAATCTCCCATATTCCTGTCCTTGTTACTTAAGAGCTAACTAAGAAGATCTTTAGGTCCAATTTTTTCTCAGAATAAGTTTATGTTAATAAGTATCACAGCATCTCAAGCCTCAAAGCAAGTTATAGTGTGTTGTACAAATTCTTCACCTAAAACAGTACTAAGCATCTAAAAAAACAATTGTTGAACTTGCAAAAACTTTTATCTCCTAGATACAGAATGCTTTTAAAAACTTTATGCACTGTTTATGTTTAGGAAAGTGCTGGCCATCTGGAAATAAGAGCTCTTTCTCTAATTTATAAGTAAGTTGGATCTCTTTTTTTTTTTTTTGAGAGAGAGAAAGCATGTGTGTGTGTGTGTGTGTGTGTAAGGTTTTTACTAAAGTCCCTTTAGGATTGGGAATATTTGAGATTTAATGTATTGATAGTCAAATGAAGTGGTCTAAGCAAAGTCAATGGCGTAATTTTGGGGTGGAGAACTACATTTGTGTCCGTTTGAATGGAAGAATAAAGTGCTTTAAGAACTGCTAGAACCATTCCTGTAGAAAATCAGAATACTTATCTTAGAATTTTTGTGTATTTAACTTTGTGCCTTTGTGCATGTGTGCTCAATGGGGCAATATCACTTTCAAGAGGGTAGAAATTGTTTCCTGAGGACAACAAATATTAGATATTATGTTGGTTTATGATCCTTCAAAGGGTCACAGTATGAAAACATATACAGTATATCTGTAGTATTAAAATTTTATACGGAAATTAAGAAAAGTATTTTTTTGTGTGTGCGGTACGCGGGCCTCTCATCATTGTGGCCTCTCCCGTTGTGGAGCACAGGCTCCAGATGCACAGGCTCAGTGGCCATGGCTCACGGGCCCAGCCACTCCATGGCATGTGGGATCTTCCCAGACTGGGGCACGAACCCGTGTCCCCTGCATTGGCAGGTGGACCCTCAACCACTGCGCCACCAGGGAAGCCCCAAGAAAAGTATTTTTTTAAAGGCTCTTTAGGGAGGCAGTAATGGTGGAAAATTTTGAAAAACACTGCTCTATTGCTTTGGAAGTTCTGTTTTGGTCTTTAAAACTGCAAAAGTGGCATTTCTGAAAGCTGTAGGTTATATAATGTGGGTTAGAGGCTAGTGGGAATCTTGTTCATTTAAGGGGTTGGATCTGTATAAGACTCCTTCACAGTTCTTAGGATGGTGAAATGGCATATACCTTGATAGAATCAGAACCCTCTTGTATGGGGACTTGTTCAAGTTAGTGTTTTGCAGTCTGCTCATTCCTCACTAAATCCAGCAAGAAGTAGTACAGAAGAGGCATCGAGCAGGCCACTAATCAGTTGTTGCTTTAAAATCAGGGACCACCTTTTAAATTGGCCTGCTATTTGTTATTTTGTATGGCTCTTGGCTAAGAATGCTTTTTAAAAATTTTTAAATGCTTAAAAATTCAAAAGAAGAATAATATTTCATGGCATATGAAAATTATATAAAATTCAATTTCAGTGTCCATAAATAAAGCTTTATTGGAACATAATCACGTACATTTGTTTATGCATTGTCTATGGCTGCTTTCAGGCTACAGAGTCTAAGTTGAGTAAATCATATGGCCTGGAAAAACCATATGTTTGTTATCTGGTCTTTTACCAAGAAAAATTTGCCAACACCTGCTTTAAATAAATGGGAGCCTCCACAACTTACATTCATACAATTGGCAATTTATCTTCTTTATTCCTCCTTTCCTCAAATTAAGATGCATTTTAAAAATGCATAGGACTTAAGGGACAGTTAGCTGTCTATGTTGAATTAATATTTATCCTCTTAAACATTTAGGTTATTTTAGATGAATAAGGTAGGCAGTTGAAAAGCACAAATCTTTGTTTTTATAACTATTTCTTGCATATACTAAATTATCTCTTCTCATCCATCTTTGTTTTCTCCCCATGTAGTCGGGATTTCATTCTTTATCGCTATCCTGGCAGGCCTCCAACTCATGTCACAGATAATGGCTATGAAGACAAGGTAAGAAGATAAGTGAATGTTTACTAAAATAAAAAATTGAATGATGCTGCCAGTTTATCATTAAGAAATCATCCTTTTAAACCTAATTAATGAAAAAATAAGCACAGTCTAAAAGCCAAGCTTTTCTACAACTAGCCTTTTCCTCTCCAGTTAGTCAGCCTAAGTATTGTTAGCTATCTTTCTGAGCAAACCTGATCTTGTCACTCCTCTGTAATAGGAGAAAAACACCCAAAACCCTAACTGACTCTTCATTGACTAGAAGATAAGGATCAAACTCTGAAGCTAGACATTCAGTAACCTAAAGGGTCCCAAACCTTCTTTCCAGCTTCATTGTCCTTCAACCTTAGTATATCATGCGTCCAGAGAGTCCGACTTTCATGCTGTCTTTTCCTTTGTATCTCAAATGTTAATTCCTTTGAAACTTTACCAACTCCCCTGGAGTTGTTTCCTCCCTTTTTGTTCCCCTAGCATCACCCAGGTAAGTATAGTGTTTATCACCTTGTATATGTTTTCATGTCTGTTTCTCTCATTAGTCTGAAAGTTTCTTAAGTGCAGGGACAATGTGCTACTACTGCCTAGTAAGGTGCCTGGAAAATAGTAGGAGGTTGTTTGGTTGGTTGAGAATTCTCAGCAGGTAAACAGATTGTTTTTTAGCATACAGTTTTTCTTCCAAAAAGTTTTTAAGAAAAGCCTTCTATCCAGATGATTTGATTAGTGAATGTAGATTACACAGTATTTGAGTTTTGTCTTGTTTCATACCATGGAGCAAAATTCAGGCAGCATTTTGATGGTAAGATAAGACTAGATACTGGTAGAACTGTTAGAATGTTACAGTAATCTAGACAGAAGACCTGAACTAGGCAAGTGGCATTAGGAATAGAAAAGACTGAATAGGATGCAAGAGATAATGTAGAACATAAGTATAAATTGGGGCATGTTAATTATTTTACTGATGGTACTGCCAATTTGTTCAGTAAACATTAAGCCCCTGTAGTGTACCAGGCAGTTTACTGGGTTTTGGGGATACCACAATTAATACAGCAAAATCCTTGCCCTGTAAGGGCTTAAGAGGCTATGAAGACAGACATGTAAATAATTACAGTGAAGTGATATGTTTTATAATAGAACTATATGCCAAGAGCATATAAGAAAAGCCCTTCACTGTGCTTTAGGGAGTTTAGAAAGTTTCATGGTGGTTGTGACATTTAAGTGGAGTATTTTAAAAAATGAGTCTAACAAATATAAAGGGCAGTCTCTTCAGAGGAAATACTATATGCAAAGGCATAAAAGCAAGAGACCCTTTGAGACCCAAGTAGCTGGATGGGGGGAAGACAGTGCTGAAAAGATAGGCTAGAGCGATGTAGTAGGCTATGCCAATAATTTGACTTTTCATTGTACAGAATAGTCAATTGAAGCTTTTTTCCAGTATTTTATTATGAAGGTTTTTCAAACATACAGAAAAGCTAAAAGAATTTTACATTGAGCATCCATAAGCCCACCACTTAGTCCACTGCTAATATTTAATATCCTTGTTTTGTCACATATCTAACCACCCCTCTATCCATTCATCATTCCATCTTAAGTTTTGATGTATTTCAAAGTAAATTCAGACATTAGTATAATTGTCCCTAAACACTCAATTCAGATAAGCAAAGATGTGACATAATCAGACTTGTTTGAGGAAGAGGCGTGTTAGCTATTGTGTTTAAGCAACTGTACACAGCATTGTCTGAGATGAGATTTAGACAGTTAGATCTTTACCAGGAACCTTTAAACCTGCAGTTAATTTTTTTTCTCCAACATTTTATTCTGAAAATTTTCATACAGAGAGAAATTATAAGACTTGTATAGTGAACATCCATATAACTACCACCTAGTTCCTATAATTATACAGCTCTGTTTTCAAATGAGTCTTATACATTTTACAGAGATATTTTTGAGCTAATTAAGGGGAAAACATCACACATTGAGAACCATAAGAATACAGAAATGTAAGACCTTTTTAGTGTGTGCAGCCATGAGAATATCATGTGTAAGTCTCATCCATGCATATATATAGAGATAATACTTATCAGCAGTTGGGTATTTGCATTGCACAGGATACTGTATATATGTCTGATTTGGGAATGTACAAAGCGAATGTTAGTTTATATTAAAATTTAAGTATGGAAGAGCCAGGTGGCAGCAGGGTACTTTTGTTGTGTGACACCTTGCTTTGCCTGAAACTTAGTTGCTGTATCAGTTCAGGCTCCTAAGATTTATATTTGAATTGTTTGTATTTTCAAAAATGACTTTATTAAAAGCAGTGAACATTATTAATAAGCTTTGCATAAAATATATTTTAGAGCAAATTTTCGAAGAAATAAATACCTAGTACCTTTCACCTTTTTAGCTGACTTAATTCTGCATTTTACATAGTTATCCAGTGTCAAAGTGAATGCTACCGGAAACTAGCCATTTTCACTCAGCCAATTTGTTCTATCTAGAAAGAGTAGAAAAACACTATATTTAAAAGAAAATGAAACCTGTATCTGGAAATGTAGAGTGAAAAGTCAAGTTTCTGTTCATGCTTTTCAATCTCATGTGCTTCAAAGTAACAGCTATTAAGTTTGGGTGGGTATCCCAATTTCATTCTCTTTGTATTTATTCATTTATTATTTTTTATGTAGATGGGCTCATACTTAACATTCTTTCACTTGTTCTTTTCAGATATTTATCTCCATCAGTAATATAGATGTACCTTATTTTTAACTAGTTTACTGCCATTACATCCCGCCTTCCCACCACCAACAAACACACCACCCACAAGTATGTATGAGAAAATTATTATTTTATGTTGAGATACCACCAGGAACATAAAAGCCATCATGCTTAGTTTTGACTCTTCTAATCAAAATAGAACTTCTTGCCACTTCAATAGAGAAATTGTATACTCATCTTTGTTTTCTTTCCTGCTTATTTAGTCATCAGTTCTGGTTAGCTGGGTTCCTTTAACTAACTGCTTTTACTGACTGCCTCTGGTTATTAACCTTTCTTTGTTGGAGTTCCCAGTTCTTCTAGTCCAAAGTACAAAAGGCTTCTCAGCTCAAAATCTGCTCACTGTTCTTTTAGATTAATAAACTCCTTTTAAATGCAAATACCCCTTGGGGGTGGGTGAAACTTTGCAACTTAAACTTTATTGTGGGTTACTTTAGCTTGATACTCCCTCTCAGTACTTTGAAATGGATTATACTGAAAGAGTTAGAGTTGTGGTTGCAAAAAAAGACTAGGGAAGAATAATAGACCCGTGGTCAGAGAACTTGTTCATTGGGAGAAGTTAGCCCAGGGTGCTGTAGGAAAGTAGAAAAAAGAGTGCTTAGGATAATTTTCTGCCAAGAAAAATTGGTGACAACTATCCTCTCATAGATCACAGAGAATTGTCTTTGGTACCTCAGGTTGTTTCCAGAGATGGCTTCAAAATGAAATAGACTTAATCACTAAGGATTACATCCCTTACACAAGACAGAGGTTTTTGAAGAAAAAGTCAAAAAGGTTTTGGCCTGTTATATAAACAGATTTCATCACATGGAGCTAGGGGTCATTTTTACTGAAATAATTTGGTTAGTAAGCCTGGCCTTCGAATGTTGTTTGAAAAAAACTAGATATTGAAGGAATCAGCTAAGAAATTAACTCATTTTATAGCCATCTCAGTGCCTCAGTTCTTTAAGGAAGTCTCCTATATAGCATATTGATATATTGCTATTCAATATAGTGGATAACATTTTGAATAAATTGAATGAAATTCCTCCCCCCATAGTCTAAGTTTAGGGTATTTGACCTGTTTTCTCCATTTTTAGAAGTTAAGCTAGGTCGTTAGACTTCTGTTAGGCTTCCTATTCTATTTGCTCAATTTGTAAAAGTTCCCATCTTTTGCAAATTCGTAAATCAGGACTTGTGTGGTATATTATCAGGAATGTGATTGAGGCTCACAGTGTTGCCTTAGCAGTGATTTTAACCTTGACATTTAAAAGTCACTGTCTTACCTCCCTTAGCATGATAATCTCTAGGTCCATTCATGTTGCTGCAAATGGCATTATTTCATTCTTTTTTATGGTTGAGTAATATTCCATTGTATATATGTATCACATCTTTTTGGAAGTCAACCACATACAAAGATGGTAAGAAGGTTAAAAGACAAAAGTAGTAAAATATCTATATCCACAATAAGCATTAAGGGATACACAAAAAAGATGTAAAATATGATGTCAAAAACAGTAATCGTGAGCGAAGGAGAGTAAAAATGCAGGGTTGATAAAATGCATTTGAAATTATGAGATCAGCAGTTTAAAGTAATCATGTGTAAATGTATATATATATATATATATATATATATATATAGAGAGAGAGAGAGAGAGAGAGAGAGAGAGAGAGAGATTGCTATATATAAATCTCATGCTAACCACAAACTAGAAATCTGTAATAGATACACACACATAATAGAGAAAAGAATCCAAATGTAACACTAAAGAAAGTTATCAATTCATAAGGGAAGAGAGCAGAAGAAGAAAGGAACAAAAAAGAACTACAAAAACAACTCCAAATAATTAACAAAAATAAAAAAGGATGGAAAATTGTGTCAAGAACCTGGAGTAACTAAAACTCTAATATACTGCTTGTATGAGTGTAAATTGCACAACCATTTTGGAAAACTATCTTTTTTTTTAATTGAAGTGTGGTTGGTTTGCAGTGTTGTGTTAGTTGCAGGTGTGCAGCGGGATAATTTAGTTGTACATATATATGTTTTTTCAGATTCTTTTTGCTTATTAAAAAATTTAAAATAATAAATAAAGTCACTGTCAGGAAAATCTGTTTATGGCATACAGCTTTCATTTATCTGTATTTGGATTTTAAACTCACTTTTTCCCCAGCCTTATTGAGATTTGATTGACATGTATGCTAAGTGAAATAAGTCAAACAGAGAAAGACAAATACTGTATGATATCACATATGTACAATCTGAAAGTCACTTTTTAAAAAAAGTAAATTCATTTAGTTTATCAATTTCTGATTAGCAACTTAATTTCAAGTATTTCATGGTTGTAAGATGTCTAACATTCACTTAATTGTTCTATGTGTTTTTCTTTTCTTCAGATTCTACTCTGCTATTCAAGTAATGGTCATTATGATTCAGTGTACTCGAAACAATTTCAGTCAAGTGCAGCTGTTTGTCAAGGCATGTGAAGGCTTTATAAATGTTTGGGTGTGCTTTCAGGTGATTTGTTGCTGATCTTTAAATTGAGGGGCCCACCATAAATAGCCCTTTTAAAACTTTGTTGGTACCTATTGCATTTGTATACTGGGTTGTAGCTATTTTCACATTGTTATAAAAATTCTTATTTTGACAATTGGAGTTTTGGTCATTTTTTCCTTTAGCTGTATTATATGAAATTCTCTATAAAGATGTGTTTGTTGTGGATGAAGAAGAGTTGAAGACTGCAGTAGAGTTGTTTCGAAGTGGTTCCAAGAAGAACAGGAACAATGCTGTGACTAGCAGTGGGGATGTCCATATTGACTACAAGAGTTCAACTCAGGATAGGTAATAAAGGGAAAGGGGATGTCAGCTACAAGATCATCATGTTTCTGTGTATCATTTGAAAGTGGAAGGGACCTGGCAAGCTTATGACTTAGACAGTATATTTATATACAGTCATCTCTTGACATTTGCAGAGGATTGGTGCCAGGACCCCTGCAAACACCAAAATACTTGATGCTCAAGTCCCTTATATAAAACAGTGTAGTATGTACAGTTGGCCCTCTCTATATCCATGGGTTCTGCGTCCACAGATTCAATCAGTTCCATCCATGGCTGGTTGAATCTGTGGATGTGGAACCTGCTGAAATGAAGGGGCCAACTGTATATACACACACGTATGTATTTATGTATGCTTGTATGTACAGGGATATACATTTTTTAATGGGGGAAGAGAAGTTTTACCAAAAGGTATGTTGCATTGCGAAATGCTCAGGATTTGGGGGTTTGGTCCAAGTCAGAATCCGTTTTTTTTTTGTTTTTCTCCTATTAACCTGTCTTGTGTCAATTTTATTATTAGTCTAGCCACAAGAACTCAAGAGGGGTAGGGGGGAAATTTCCCCCTCCTGACACATATCTCAAGTCTGACTCCAGAATCACTTTTTTAATTGCTAGAAGAGACTTTGGAACTATAATCCCATGATTCCCAAACTTACATATGAATTACTTAGGGCACTTGTTAGAAAGGCAGATTTGGGGGCCTCCCTTCAAAATTGGAGGTCAGAGTAGGGCCAGGGATCTACTTTTTAAACAAGTACACCCAAGTATTCTGATAGAGGTAGGCCATGGAGCACACTTTGAGGGAAAAAAAACCTGATTCTAAACCAGCACCATCATTTTGTAGATGGTAACTGAGGTTCAAAGTGGTTACTTGACACATAACATCCAGCTAGTAGAAAAGAATCTCTCAGGCTAAAGGGGAGTTTTAGGAGCTTTTAGTGTCTGCCTTTGGTACTCATTAGGAGTATACATTGTGGCCTCTGAGGAAGCAGCTATTATTGAACAGATTTAGTCAAAAACTTTGAGATAATAAAGTAGGTGTTGTCTTATATTTCTCCCTGATTCTTCTGTCTGGAAATTCAGATAGGCTTGGTGCTAGTCAGATAATAACCTTGTCTTTTTGTTGTCTTGCAGTTCTATTTCTTGAATGTTTAATGCTTTTTTTTTTGATAAAGGGTTTTTTTTTTTTTTTTTTTTTTTTAAAGCTTACAATTGACCCTCCTGATCCAGGTGCAGAACCTGGGGTGGTGGAAGGCTGACCGTGAGGGACTTGAGAAACTTGAGGATTTTGATATCTGTCAGGGGTCCTGGACCCAATCCCTCATGGATACCGAGGGATGACTGTATTAAGGAATGCGGGGGGGGGTGGCAGCCATATATATCAGGGTAGAAGTTGCTTCATTCTTCACTGATTATTTGTCTTAAGAACTTGAGGCTTACAGAAACTAAAGTAGTAGGAAGGCAGGGTGTATTAGTTATCTGTTGCTGCGTAACAATATTTCCACAAACTTGGCAGCTTAAAACAACATTCTTATCTCATAATTTATGTGGGTTAGGAATCTGGGCACAGCGTATCTGGGTCTTCTGCTTAGGATCTCACAAGAATGTAATGAGGGTTTTAGCCAAGATTGAGTTCTCATCTGGGGCTTTGGGGGAGGATCCACATGGTTCTTGGTAGTATTCAATTCCTTGCAGCTGTAGGACTGAGAACTTCAGCTTTTTGCTGGCTGTCAGCCAGAATAACTCTCAGCTTCTTGCCACATGGGGTTGGTGAACATGTCTGCTTGCTTCCTTATAGTCAGCAAGAGAGAGAGATTGGCAAGACAGGCACTACATTCTTTTTGTTATATATATATTTATTTACTTATTTTTGGCTGTGTTGGTTCTTCGTTGCTGCATGCGGGCTTTCTCTGGTTGTGGCGAGCGGGGGCTACTCTTCGTTGTGGTGTGTGGGCTTCTCATTGCAGTGGCTTCTCTTGTTGCAGAGCACGGGCTCTAGGTGTGCGGGCTTCAATAACTGTGGCACGTGGGCTCAGTAGTTGTGGCTCACGGGCTCTAGAGCACAGGCTCAGTAGTTGTGGCTCACGGGCTTAGTTGCTCCGTGGCATGTGGGATCTTCCCGGACCAGGGCTCAAACCCATGTCCCCTGCATTGGCAGGTGGATTCTGAACCACTGCACCACCAGGGAAGCCCCCTACATTCTTATATAGTGTAATGATATACATCCTGTCTATTGGTTAGACGCAAAGTTGGAGGGAAATCATACAAGAGTGTGAACACCAGGAGGTGGGGATTATAGTGACCATCTTAAGATTGAGTCCCCACAGGAGGTATGAAATATAGGAGGTATTTGTAGCACGTACTTTAAAAAAGGAAGCATAAATGTAAATGCTGGGATGAAAAAAAAAGTATTTGCCTCATTTTTAGAACTGAGTTACTTTACCACTAGATGGTGGTATAGTCATTAGACTTAAGACTTAGCTACTGCATTTATATAAATCTCTTTGTTCTAAATCTTTTCAATTAGGACTGAAGAGTGGGGTGCCTGCTGCAATGTTGAAAATATACCAGAGGGGTACAATCAAGGAAAAGAAGAAGCAAAGGTTTGAGATCTTCTAGGGCAAATAATTTTCATAATCTTGGCTTGCAGTATCATAACTTAAACTAGTTAAGGTCAAATGGTCCATTTTAGTTATATGGGGTGGGGGAAGAGCTGATGTTTTCCTTCGTGTAAGTCTTGATCTGAAATGTAAAATGTGTGCTTAATGTTCTCTGAATTTTTGTTCCTATGGAATTGTAAGTTTTTTTCAAAGCTAACTCTGAACACTTGAGAAATTTCAGAAGCTGTTGTTTTCAAGTTAAAGTAATATTAGAAACCCAGTAGATATTTAGTTTGTAATCAATCTTCTGATGCTGAGGTTTCTTTTTGTCATTAAAGAGAGTAAGATTTATTCCTATTTTACACAGAAAATAGGTAGTAATCCTAGTTGGAGAAACAGGAGGAATTTTACCACCTGTATAGGTCTAAAATCAAGCAGACCTTCAGTTTGAGACTAGCTAAATAGGGCAAATACTACTAGAACAATCTCTGTGTATGCCCCCAAGTGCTGGTAATTTGGAAACAGTATGGAATACCATGAAATTCTATGAAAGCAGAAGAAAAAGATAATTCTTTTGGAAATTGTAGCAGATTTTGACCAAAATGAAGTAACCTTTTCAGATTTGTCTAGGTGTCTAGGGTACAGAAACACTTGCACCTCTCTATGCATATCAAGATGAGACTTGTTGAATAGCCCTGACTGAATCTTTAATTCTGGTCTGTGTTGCATTGATTTATGTATCTCCTGAGTTATTGGCTGCTTTAGACAATATTTCCCTTCTGCCATCTATAACCTTTTAGATTTCTGCATATTGCTTATTTAGACTACTGATTTTAAAAAAAACAGTAAAATTTATTGTGGCTTTTCTTTCTTTTTTTTAATGAAGGTTTATTTATTTATTTAGGCTGTGTTGGGTCTTCGTTGCTGTGCGTGGGCTTTCTCTAGTTGTGGTGAGCGGGGCTACTCTTTGTTGCGGTGCGCAGTCTTCTCATTGCTGGGGCTTCTCTTGTTGTGGAGCACGGGCTCCAGGTGTGCGGGCTTCAGTAGTTGTGGCACATGGGCTTAGCTGCTCCGATGCATGTGGGATCTTCCCGACCAGGGCTCGAACCCACGTCCTTTGCATTGGCAGGTGGATTCTTAACCACTGCACCACCAGGGAAGTCCTATTTCTTCTAATAAAGAAGGAAAGGCCTATATGTACATAGTTTTTAAAAAGGAAGAAAAGAACTTTATTTCTTCCTTCTTCATAGAAGGAAGACTTAAGGATGGTGAGTTTGTAACATGATTATTTTTGTTTTAGTCTCCAGAAAATCCATCAAAGATGCTCTTCCCTTATAAGGTGCTCAAAGCCCTGGATCCAGAAATCTATCGTAATGTAGAATTTGATGTTTGGCTGGACAGCAGAAAAGGTAATGAAACATCAACAGGATATTTTTGAATCCTGACAGATATAGGAGAATAATTTTGCAGATTTTTTTAATAAGAGGTGTTTTCAAACCACTGTTATTATTTTTTTTTTTTTTTGCGGTACGCGGGCCTCTCACTGCTGTGGCCTCTCCCGCCGCGGAGCACAGGCCCCGGACGCGCAGGCTCAGTGGCCATGGCTCACGGGCCCAGCCGCTCCGTGGCATGTGGGATCCTCCCGAACCGGGGCACGAACCCGTGTCCCCTGCATCGGCAGGCGGATTCTCAACCACTGCGCCACCAGGGAAGCCCCAAACCACTGTTATTTAAAAAAAAACACTTTTATATGTTTATATGGTACTTTTTAGCCTATTCAATACATGATTTACATCCAAAGGAGGAAACAAATAGGTATAGAACTGGAGAGGGATCTTTTAGAGTCTGATGTTCATCAGGGACTTCAACTGTGCAAAGACTGTGTGTCTTTAGATAACTTTAAGACTACCAGAAACTTGTAAGTGGAAATAAGTTCATCTTAAGTTTAATGTGTCAAGATTGCCCTCACTGATAGATGAATAGGTCAGGTGTTGGCAAACTGACCTGTGAATCAAATCCAGTCTGCCACCTGTTTTTGTATGGTCTGTGAGCTAAGAATGGTTTTTATATTTTTAAGTGGCAGGGAAAAATTAAAAGAACAGTGTATTGTGATACATGAAAATTATATGAAATTCACTTTTAAGTGTCCATAAAGTTTTATGACAGACTTGAATAATTGCAAGAGTCTGTATGGCCCACAAACTTTAAAATATTTACTGTATGGCTCTTTACAGAGAAAGTTTGCCAACCCTTGAAATAAGTAATTTTCTCTCCCCTTATAAGATAACTAAGTTGATCAAAGTAGGTCTTAAAGTTCTGCCATCAAGGTAGCCTTTAATGTTTCATATTCAACTCCTTGAACCTCGGTGGTGAACCTAGGTATAGTTAATAATCTAGAATGAGGTTAATACCTGTGGAACACAAATTGTGTTAATATCTTGAGGTTAATACCTTGTGGAACACAATAAAAACACAGTTGATCCTTGAACAATGCGGGTTCAATGCCGCTGACCCCCTAAGCAGTTGAAAATCCAGATATAATTTGTAGTCAGCCCTCAGTATTTCCAGTTCCTCTGTATCCTCAGTTCTACATCCTTGGATTCAACAACCTTGGTACTTGTAGTATTATTGAAAAAAATCCACGTATGAGTGGATACATGCAGTTCAAACCCGTGTTGTTGCTTTGAAGAAGGTACACAGTGGTTTTTTTTTTCCCCCTTTTAAAAAAATTGAAGTGTGTTACTTTCAAACTGTACCTTGTTGGTATATGACCAACTGTAAGATTACAACCTCCCAACTTCCACCTATTTGTGTTTTATAGCACAGAACTATTCTGGCAGGTCTCCTTAAATTGACCACAGGAATAACCCATCAAGAGTGATGGGGGTGGGGGGGGAGAAAAGAAAAAAAAAGTGACGGAATGACCCTTTAGGACATTTTCCCTCCAGATTTTAGCTTATAGTGGTAGCATTGTCAAAAACACTGTGATAAAAATAAATTAGAAAATGAAATGATGTAAAACAGCAAAGGAACCAGTTCAGTTGAGCTTGAATCTTCATTTTCTTTTCATAGAACTTCAAAAATCTGATTATATGGAGTATGCTGGGAGACAGTACTATTTGGGAGACAAATGTCAGGTTAGTTCCTTCTTTAAAGAATCAGTAATTTGTTTTTCTGAGATTGTGGTTTTAGTCATTAATATGAGTTCAACAAAACTAATTTACAAAATGCTAGGAATTTTTTTAATGTTTGGTTAAATTTTTTCTTTCTCTCTTTTTTTTTTTTTTTTTTTTTTTTGCGGTATGCGCGCCTCTCACTGTTGTGGCCTCTCCATTGTGGAGCACAGGCTCTGGACGCACAGTCTCAGCGGCCATGGCTCACGGGCCCAGCTGCTCTGCGGTATATGGGATCTTCCCGTACCGAGGCACGAACCCGTGTCCCCTGCATCGGCAGGTGGTCTCCTAACCACTGCGCCACCAGGGAAGCCCCTGTTTGGTTAAATTTTGATTACAAACTTGTGATTAGATGTAACGCTGTTTCAGCATGTGCTGCCTCCATTGAACTGGACTGCCAGTGTTGATTATCAACTGCTTTAATAATTAGATACGGAACTCCACTTGGGAGGAGAAGTAGTGTTTTTGTTTGGCAAAAGCCAGATCTGACTCAAGACTAGATGTGTTCTTACTGTCTCTTCCCTCTTTCAGGTTCACTTGGAATCAGGTGGAAGATATTATAATGCTCATATTCAGGAAGTTGGAAATGAAAGCAATTCTGTAACAGTCTTCATTGAAGAATTGGCAGAAAAGTAAGAATATAATAATTTGTTGAATTACTAAAATCTTTGGCTTTTGATGCCTTTTTGTAATATTGAGAATTACCAGGATGCTAGTAAGAGAACCAAAGTTATATCTGATACTGGCCTAAGATGACTTATCATGAGTTGTAAAAGCATATGGTGAAATGTGAAATTTCAGTATACCTATGCATAAATTTCAAAATCCTGGGTAATAGCCAACTTATTAGAAATACTAAGTACAACCGAATTCTGATATAAAACTATACTAACTGGAAAGCTAGTTTGCTAACTGAGCCTCTGCCAATATCAAGATAGGCTAGTCCATCTGTTCTCAAACGTTAACATACCCCAGAATTACCTGGGGAGCTTGTTAAAATACAGGTTGATGAGCTTCATCCCCAAAGTTTGATTTAGTAAGTTTGTGGTGGGGCTCAAGAATTTGAACTTCTAACAAATTTCCAGGTGATGCTAATGATGTTGGCCCACTTTGAGAACCATTAAAGTAGGTTATGCTGTCCTAACAACCAAAGACTCTTGGCAACTTAAAGTTCATTTCTTGCTCATTTAGCATGTTCATAGTAGGTCAGCAAAGGGGACCCAGGTTGACAGCGACTCTATCCAGACGTATGCTACCATGATCACAGGCAGGGAAAAAATGAAAACGTGACAAACCATGTGCTGGTTTTTAAAGCATCTGCTCAAATTTTACTGGTCAAAATAGGTTACATAACTAAGCCTAAAGTCAGTGGGGTGAGAAAATATAATCTTTCTTCAAGGAGAGGCAACAAATATTTGTAAATTAGTCTACCACAGTCTTTCCTCCTGTGCATGATATGTGCTACAGATAGCTGTGAAATTGTACAAACTGCTCTTAGGTTTTCTAACATAAAAAGAAAACCTCAATGAGGAAGCTAGTGTTAACAGGTTTAAGTAGAAAACACTTGAAAATGAAGCAGGAGGGATCGGGTATATGTATCAAATGAGAATTAAGTCTGTGTCGCAATGGCTTAATGGTGGTATCTTTACCTTTAAGGCATGTTGTTCCACTGGCTAACTTAAAACCAGTTACCCAAGTGACACCTGTTCCTGCCTGTAATGTTACACCCAGTAGGAAAGGAAGAGGTTACCAGAAAATTTCCTGGAGCTGTGTCCCAGAAATGGGTTTGTATGCTGAAGATTTTATTATTTTCCTCTTGTATTTACCTACATTGCACTTAAAAAAAAAAAAACGCTGGAACGTTAAGTCTTATTCTGGGTACAGTTTCTCAACTTCAGCACTACTGACTTTTTAGGATGGATAATACTTCATTGTAGGGAGCTGTCCTGTGCATTGTAGGATGCTTAGCAGCATCCCTGGTCTCTGTCTTCTAGATGCCAGCAGCATCCTTCTCCAAGTTATGACAACCAAAAATGTCTCCAGGCATTGCCAAATGTGCCTCAAGAAGGGGAGGGGAAAAATTGTCTCTGGCTGAGAACTACTGTTTAGGTGACTTTGTTTAAGCTTAAGGTGGAGTGGATTTTAAATTCTAAAACTTTAAGGGAAAAGATTTCTCAAAGAACTAGGAAAACACCTCATGGAAGCAGCCAGAGAAGCTGGAAACAGCCATATTAATATGTTTATTAATAGACATAATTTTTTGGATAACAGTAACATAGATGACTGGATGACTGACTCTATGTTTTGATGACCAAAGTTGCCTATACTAAAGGTAGTGCTGAGATGTCCATTGATACAGAAGTTACTTGCTGGTTTTGCCCTTCCAAATGAAAGACCTAGTACATCCTTTGAAAATACAGAAGTTCCTTCCCTGTATTCATATGGTTTTCCTAAGTAAAACATCTGAGAGTCTTAGACATTTGTGGGAGGCACTGGACCTTTTGCTTTGGTTTTGAAGCTTATTGCTTCTTTGTTTGCTTGAAAGCTATGTCAGAGATGGACATGAAGCAACGGAGGAAGACGTTCAAGAAAATTAGAGGGAAAGAGGTTTATATGACTATGGCTTACAGCAGGGGAGACCCCGTCCTCCCACCCAGGCTTCAGCACAGTATGCGTTATGGGCGTGACTCTCCAATGAACTACTCACAGACAGCTGGCGGTGTTACATCTAATGAACATTTTCATCCTCAACATTCATCTCAGGGACAAGGTCGGGGATATGGGATGCCCAGGTAGGTCTTAACTGACTTTGAAGATAATGTACATCTCTGTTTAGATATTGGAAATAATTCCTGGGCAGAATTACAGTAGAATTTAGAAATATCTTAATAGTTTAGATTTCTTTTATAATCTCTGCCTGAAGGGAGCATAGAGGATGGAACTGATGTATACTTAAATTCTTGTCAAATTTATTGAAGATTTGTATTCTCATAGTCTAGGAAAATATGATGGAGCAGTTGAAGGGATCCTAGAAGATAAAATGCCATCAAGCTGAGTGCCATGTGTATGGCACTGTGTCTGTCAATAATGAATAGGCCAAACCATAATGGGAAAGCATATAAAAAAAGAATGTATGTATATGTATAACTGAATCACTTTGCTGTACAGCAGAAATTAACACAACATTGTAAAGCAACTATACTGCAATTTTTAAAAAATGAATAGTCCTTATGTCAGTAATGAGGAAAGCAAAGCTCTATTCTATTTGGTCATTTTTAGAAGGATATGTTAATTCTATTTAACTACAAAGACTGACTACTCAAGCACTAGTAAATAACAGGTTCTGTTTTTTTTTTCCCCGTTTATTCTTAGGGATTCACCTCGCTTTATAAACAGGCACAACATGTCAAGCCCTAAAGTTGGTTTTTACCCTGGCCCGGGTAAAAGGTACTGCCAGAGCTATGATAACTTCTCCTATAGATCTCGGTAAGAGAATTTTAAGTGTTGAACATTAGAGAAAATGAGTGAATCTGACTTTGTTGCTGTGCAGTAAATATATGGACTAAATTTTTTTAAAGTGTCAACATTGAGATGTTTGAACTGTTATTTAGAAATTAGAAACAAGTTACTACCATATTTTATCTTTTTTTCCCCTTCTCATTCTGCAAACTACTTAAGTTCCTTTAGACGTAGTCACCGCCAGATGCATTGTATGAATAAGGAGTGCCAGTTTAGTTTTGTTCCAGAGAATGGACAGATGCCCAGGGGCTTGGAAGAAACCATTACTTTTTATGAAGTTGAAGAAGGGGATGAGACTGCTTATCCAACTTTACATGTAAGTAGGTCAAAATTTTACTCAAAAAGCTATTTACTTTTTTATTGTACTTTTTAAAGCGAAGGTAATATGGATACATTATAGCTGTTTTACAAATGACCAAATAAAGCCCCTCCTGGAAAACATGAGTTTTCATCTTAGAGATTTTAAAAATTGGAGAGAATGTTTTTTTAAGCTGTTCTTATAGAGGAGGAGTAGAGGTGGACAAATAATCTTGCCTGTATAAGTATGGGCTAAAATTTTCTGTTTTCTTGATCGTTATCTCCTCACATATTTTTGATTCTAAAGTAAATTTAAAATATTTATAGCTTTTTCTCTGACTATATGGGGAGAACTTCATGTGTATGTGTGTATCTCTTTGGTATAGAATCATGGAGGGCCCTCTACAATGGTTCCTGCTACTTCGAGATACCATGTTACAAGGCAAGGACATAGCTCAGGCAAACAGACTCTGAATTCAGAGGAAGGTGATGACCAGAGTGACAATGGTGAGTCAGTTACAGTTAAATGTTTTTTTTAAAGATGATTCTTGTGGTATTAGCACAACAGGGCTAAAGGTTTGGGAGGGGGGTCTCACTCTGTTCTGGCAACTCATTTTGAAAGAGTTATCAGTTCTTGTATCAGAGCTTGCTAGGTTTTTGAAGATGTTTTGGTATTTTTCAGAAAGACAGACTTCTATTTCTGTAGGCCACTACATTGTTAAAACTTTCAGCTCTCTGCATAGGTCTTCAGTGAGTTTTGATTTGGTGAGATTTCAGTATGGAAAAATATCTATTCCTTATTAGTGAGGAACTATTCATGTTGTCCTCACCATTTGTATAACTATTTTAGGCTTTTCATGTGACTCTTATTTTACAAGACTGCTATGAAATAATTTCGTTGCCCAAAGAAATCTACTTGCTCTATAAACATTACTATTCATTGAGTTCTAATGGCCATGTACTGTACTAAGCAGTTATATTTACAATTTAATACTTTATCATTCTGGGGAATGTGGTATCTTTATTTTATTTTATTATTAAAATTTTTTATAAATTTATTTTATTTTTATTTATTTTTGGCTGCATTGGGTCTTTGTTGCTGCGCGCGGGCTTTCTCTAGTTACGGCGAGCTGGGGCTACTCGTCGTTATAGTGCATGGGCTTCTCATTGCGGTGGCTTCTCTTGTTGTGGAGCATGGGCTGTAGGTGTACGGGCTTCAGTAGTTGTGGCGCGTGGGCTCTAAAGTGCAGGCTCAGTAGTTGTGGCGCATGGACTTAGTTGCTCCGCAGCATGTGGGATCTTCCCGGACCAGGGCTCAAACCCCTGTCCCCTGCATTGGCAGGTGGATTCTTAACCAATTCTTCCCACCACGGAAGCCCTTCTTTATTTTTTATATGAGGAAATTGAGGTTCAAAGGGTAAATGACATGGCCAAAGTCATACCTTTGGTAAGTGGCAGAGATTTAATCTTTTTTATAACAGCTTTATTTAGGTACAATCTACATACTATACAATTAACCTGACGTGTACAATTCAATGTTTAAAGTGCAATTCAGTGGTTTTTAGTATAGTCACAAAGTTGCATACATCACCACAATCAATTTTAGAGAAAGAAACCCTGTACCCATTAGCCATCATTCCTCATTATCCCCCCAGCATCCCCTCCCCCTGCCCCTAGTGGTAGGCAACCATCAATCTGTTTTCTATCTTAATGGATTTTCCTATTCTGGACATTTCATGTAAAAGGAGTCATGCAATATGTGGTCCTTTGTGACTGGCAGAGATCAATTTTGAATTTGGGTTTATCTGACTCTAAAGCATGTATACATGACCTTTATAGTTGTTAGAGTGCCTCTCATCATTGAGTGTGCTTTTTTTTTTTTAACACTTTTCTGTAAAATGAAATATGCCTACTGAAACAGTTCTGGAGGAATTGGGTGGATTAAGGAGGTGTGAGGCAGTCTGAATGATTTGACTTACTGGTCAGCATATTTTCTTGTGATATTCTTCTTTCTGCTACTTATGTTGGAGAAAATAGATTTTTCTAAGAATTTAGTGTGCATGCACGTGCCTGAGTATGCGTACTCTCTGCTCTTTTACTCAGGATGACCCTTTTACTTTTCCTTTTAGCACAGTGGGTATCTTCATATGTACTGTTCACCTATAGTGGCATATTCAGAGTAACCAAATATTCGTTCTCACCTTAAATCCTGGAGGGGTTACCTGCATGTGTGTTGGATAAGTGACATGTTTAAGAATCAATCCAGTTTTGACCTTTGGGGTGTTATTTGCTGGAAAACTGTCCAATTGAAGACTTTCTCTGAATTTCAATGGTGTAGCAGTCTTAGAGCAAAGTACTTCAGTCCTCTAAGCCATCTTCTGAGAACAAACTGTTTCTAACTGTATTATTTATCTGAATCAGGCTGAAAAACAGATGAAGCATGCCATATTCCTTTAACATTCACTTAAGCAAACTATTGGTTATTATACTCAGATTACTTTATAATCACCATTTACTATATGCCAAGCATCATGCTATGTTCTTTTCACCCCACTATGAGCTAGGTACTGTTAACCCTGTTTTACAGTGAAGAAATTAAGACACAAAGATTAAATAACCTGCCTAAAGTGATACAGTTAATTAGGATTCAAATCTAGATAGTCCTAACTCCAGAGCCAGTGAAGTTAATCACCATACTCTACTACCAGAATTGGACACAAGTGGGTTTTTCACGTCTGTCTGAACTCTAAGAACTAAGGGAATTTTCAAAGGAGAAATTTGTACTGTTTACAGCCAGTCTCTGGCTTTAATATCTGTTGAGTAGTATGAAAGCTCAAATCACTTGTTTCAAGGATGTATACATTTTAGTTTTGAACATATATCCATAAAACTTGAGAAAAAGCAAGTGCTGGCCATCTGGCTCTGCTGAGCAAAATGTCCTACATAAACACACTTTTTCTGTCTTTTTTTTCTAGGGGGATATCATGAAGAATATATTTATCCTTCAGGTCAGTGAGATCTAGGTAAAATCTGATATTCATTATTTATAAAATTTCAAACTATAAAATAATGCTTATTATTTTTACTTTGGCTATATCCTCTAGAACAAGACTATGAAACTTCAGGTGTTTACAGCACAACTGAATCTACAGCAAACTTGGTAGGTATTTAAATAATGACAAACACATATAGCTCCTGTGTACTAGAACACTGTTCTGAGTGCTATACATATAAATGTATTTAAATCAGAACAATCCTATGAGGTATTAAGGTATCATTCCCATTTTGTAGATGAAGAAATTGAGACCCAGAAATTAAGTAACTCATCCAAGATCACACCCCTTTCTAGAAATTATCCTAGAGATGTTCCTAATATGTGTTGATACAAGAGGAAATTTGAACATTGGCAATGATGATTTTTTAGAGGATTTTATCATGATCTTTCTAACAGTAAAAATGGGCCATAAATCTCAGGTACTTAATATAACAAAAGTTTACTTCTTGGTTATGCTACATGTGTAGTGGAGGTCTGCAGGAGGGCTGTGCTTAGGGACTTAGGCTGATGGAAGCTCCATCCATGGTTGCTAAGGCAGGAAACAAAAGGTAGTGAATGGTGCACTGGCTCTTACAGCTTCTACCTGGAGATGACACATATCACTTTCTTTTCCATTTCTTTTTCATTGGCCAGAGCCTGTTTCTCTTGAAGACTCTAACTTCTCTGTGCCTAGAAGTCAAAAAGTTGGAAATATTTTAACAGCACTAAGGATTACAACATTCAGTGGAAACTCCCACAGGCAAAATACTTCCTTCCACCTCAAGAGAGGCAACCCCAAAATTCCCTTCAGTGTGATTAAACTCAGAGCCCAAGGTTTCTGGGAAATGTGTGGTACTCTTTGTATTGGGTCCAGATGTGGTTCCTCTTGATCTGGAGGCCTAAACCAAATATACAAAGTTATTTACCCACTACATACCCAATTTCCGGTGGTAGAGCAGGGACTGAAAAATTGCAGTAGAACTTCCTATTCAGATGCAGGGAAAATGGGAGAAACAGTTACTGGCCCATAGCAATTCTGACATCATGCTGGACAGACATTTTGAGGGCCCCCAACCTAGGCATGGGGACTGTTCCCTGGAGAGGCTCCCTGGTTCATTGTTTTCTGGGGCTCTTGATTACTCCAAGGCCCGCCCTTCCTTAACCATGTTTGAAGTAGGCATTGGAGAATAATCCATCTTGGCAGCTGAGCAGCTTTCTCAGCCTGCTTCTTATAGAAAATTGAGGGCTCAAGGGTGGTTTTATCTCAGTTGGATAGTTTTAGTTCTGCTCATGGTTTCTTTGACTATGTGAGTAATTTATTGTGCAGCTTCTCTGATTCCTATTAGTTTTATGTGCCAATAGCCATACTGACAATTCTTTTCTATAAATATACTACTTAGATTTGCTATAATTCTTTGCATTCTTATCCCTGTCTCTACTTGATTGCAAATACCTTCAGCTTATCAGGCATTGAAGAAAGAGCCATACCTTTGAATACTTTACCATGAGCCATTTTGTCCAAGTGCAAGGATTCATTGGGTGTTATATCCTTAATGGTACTCTTGCTTTGAGATACTTTAGTGCAATCATATTTTAACAATGATTTGAGTCTTCCTTCAAGGCCAAGTTTTAACTTCTCTTTGTTTTTCGAAGCATTTATCAATTTTATCTTTTAGAGTTTTGAGTTGAAGCAGTTGCCTCTTCAAACCCTACAAGTCCTAGTATTCAAGGGCTCTATTCCCTTTCATTTCTGCCTACAAACTACTTTTCTGTACACATCTGTCTTAAAATACCTTGCTAAACTCTGCCAGCAGTAATCAAAACACAAAACTAGGGCTTCCCTGGTGGCGCAGTGGTTGAGAGCTCACCTGCTGATGCAGGGGACATGGGTTTGTGCCCCAGTCCGGGAAGATCCCACATGCTGCGGAGCGGCTGGGCCCGTGAGCCATGGCCGCTGGGCCTGTGCGTCTGGAGCCTGTGCTCTGCAACGGGAGAGGCCACAGCAGTGAGAGGCCCGCATACCACAAAAGAAAAAGACGAAAACAAAAACAAAACCCCCAAAAACAAACAAAAAAACCCCCACAAAACTAACATCCTGTTTTCCAAACCTCTTCCCTTAAGAGCTACAAATTCATAATCTCCTTCTCAAGTTAGGTTTTTGTTACAGTAGCACCCTAATTTTAGTTACCAATTACTGTTTTGGTCAAGCTAGGTTATGCTGCAGCAACCGTCCACCAAAATCTCAGCGGCTTAACACAGTTGTTCTTGCTAATGTTATAGGTCCAGTGCAGGTTGGTAGCAGGCCTTTGTTCTTCAGAGTCACTCAGGAACCCAGGCTGATGGACAAGTACTTTCACAGTCACCTTGGCAGAGCTGAAGATAGGGAAATTAAACACTGGCTCTCAATATTTCTGCTCATATTTCATTGTCCAAACAAGTCATATGCCCATACCTAATTGGATGAGGCCAGGAAGAGCAACCTACCCATGTACCTAGGAGGAGAGTTGGAATATTTGTGAGGAAGTTGAATGACTACCCTCTATTCTCTGTGATTAATCTTAACTTTGATAGTTTCATGTACTGAATTTTTGTTTTTACTGTTTAGGCAATACATCTTAGGAAGGTGATGAAAACTGTGATATATAATTCTCTTCCCATTATCTCTCCTTCCCTTCCTTTGCCCCTGCTAGAGAAATAGTTTTTCCTCTCACTCTGTCATTACTATTCTCATATCACATGCTTTTTACACCATTTCTTGAAATAGCCACCCAAGTTGAAAAAGCAAGTAAATATCTCACCTTCAGGGATGACAAGAGTAGACACTTTCTTTCTGTCCCTTTAATTTCACTTGTCACGTGTTCCTTTTTGTTCTGAACTTACTTTATCATACATCCCCAGTAGGTTTCAATCTCTTCATGACGTGCTCCACTCCTACTCCCCAGTCACCGAGTTTCTAAGTAATATTTTCACAGCATTCTGAGGGGATAAGACCAATGCAGGACTTAAAGATTTCCAGGCACAGAACCTTCTAAGAAACCATGAACATTTTTTCTTCTTAATTCCATGCCCAGCTCTCACCTAAATCCTTCTCTAGAATTGTTTAGAATTCACACTGGACCTTCTGAGCCAGGGCTAAAGTTTGCTTTTTGGCCAGTACTTGGGCTGTACTTGAACACAGACTTTTGAAACATGCACTCTTAGGTCCATGTTAAGTTGGGCTTGTCTTTGTCCCAATGTGGTTCCTCTTGTTTCTTGTGATTACTTCCCCTGATTTCCTCTGTGTCCTTATTACCAGCTTCTGCTGCTAGTTTATTTTTCTGTCATGACAGTCTGTCATGCATAATTCTGAGCCTTTTAAAATCATTGTTACTTTGACAAAGACAAGGTCTTGAGCCAAAGGGGAATGGTGTTTGGATTATACTACATCCTGCTTAGGTAGGATGCAGCTGACCAACCAGTTATCCACCCTTGTCCCAAGCTGTTCCTTTAGATGGAATGCTTTCTTTTAGCTACACTGTTGCTGGCCCTACTGATTTTGAGGTTTTTAAGGCAAGAGAGGACACTGAGAAAGTGTTGAAATTACAATTCTCCATTACATTTTAGTATCTACATTGGGACTAGAGTTGGATATGATCAGGATTTCTGTACATAGGAAATAGAACAGTCACCTAAGTCAGGCACTAGAGTGATACCTTTTGGAGCATTATCATAGTAGTCACCTCCAAATTTGAATACTTTTATGACAGATCACTTTCACTTATCTTTAGGAGATGTTGAAACAAAGCAGATCTTTTATTGATATATTGTTTAATTTCTTGATTTCCCTTTATTTGTACTTCTGTATTCATTAAAGTCTCTTCAGGATAGAAGACCATGTTCTATGTCTCCTCACGATACAGTTACCTCATACAACTACCCCCAGAAGGTAATCTTTATGGTTTTATTTTGCAGTCAGTTGCAGTGGCCTAAACAGAGGAAAATGAATTTTTTTCTTTTTGTTCTCTTTGCCCTTCATCATACTTCAAAGAAGCTGCTTATATTCTTATGTTAAGTGTTATTGTACTTCCTGGTGCCTGGCACAATAATTAGTAAATTTATTAACAAATTGATGGAGTATCTACTGTGTTCCAGACACTGTTCTGTGTGCTGGCATTGGACTACTCAGTCTACTCTGAACCTCTTATATGAGTGAGTTAATATAAATTACCTGTCAAGTCTGTGCCATTTCCAGAAACTTAAAATGTAAAGCTTTCTTATAGAATGGGAAGCTGGCATCAGAAAGGTAGCTGAAACCATAGGAGTAAATAAGATCATCCTGGAAAAAGGAAGAGATTGAGAACAGCATCTGGAACAGAGCCTGTGCATCACCATTTAGAAAATGGGTAGAGAAGGAATAGCCAAGGAGGGAGGAAAAGCAGGAGAGTGTATTATTATGGAAGCCCCAGTAAGAGAATGTTTCAAGGAATAGTCAAGTGTCAGTTGCTGCCAAGCCTTCAAGCAACATAAGGACTAACAAGAGTCTACTATGATTTGTTGCCATGGAGACCACTGTGACTTTGAATAGTTTCTGAGAACCAGAGAGGGTAGCAGCCACGTTGCAGTGGGTAATAAGAAAATGGAGACTACAGTGAGGACAGGGTGTTCATGAAGAATCTGTTACCATTTATTTTATTTTATTTTATTTTATTTTATTTTATTTTATTTTATTTTATTTTATTTTTTTTGGTACACGGGCCTCTCACTGTTGTGGCCTCTCCCATTGCAGAGCACAGGCTCCGGACGCTCAGGCTCAGTGGCCATGGCTCACGGGCCCAGCCGCTCCGCAGCATGTGGGATCTTCCCGGACCGGGGCACGAACCCGTGTCCCCTGCATTGGCAGGTGGACTCAACCACCGCGCCACCAGGGAAGCCCATGTTACCATTTATTGAACATCTTTCTGTGCACAGCCCTGTATTGGGTGCTGTGGCCTAATCAGAAAAACAAATTGCAGTCTCACGAAGTTTAAAAAAAAAAAAAGAAGAAGAACATTTTCTGTTTTTTTTTTTTTTAAAGTGTGTGTGGGGAAATATATATACATGTAAAAATAAATACGTACTATAAATTTCTGGATAGTATTCAGGAAACGCAGAGGTTACTTGTTTGTGGAGAGAGGAACTAGGCAGATGGAGGACGGGGTTGGAGGAAACTTTTCATTGTATACAATTTTATACTTGGTTTTTGAATCATATTCATGTATTACCTTTCCAGAAAAATATTAAAATAAAAAAATAAAGCTCTCAAAGTCATCTGGGGTCTTCTAAAAGAAATAACCTTCCTATATTAGGTTTACATAAATATTGGCTTCTTGGTGTTTTAGTTATTAGAACACTATTTCCTGAAGTTTAGGATCAGATAAGAGACTAATATTGTTTGTGAAACCAAACTTAGAGTTCTAAACTTTCTTCCACACTTACAGGTGGTGATGGTAAATTCTGCAGCAGTTGCAGCTTCCTGTGCAAATATTGTTCCAGCTCCAGTCTTACCTAACTGTGCAGCAGCTAATCAAGCTAGTAGTACCACTTCAACTTCCTCACAGAATGCTATACAGCCTCTATTTGTATCTCCGCCTACACAAGGCAGACCAGGTAGGTTATTAGTGGTTCCTTACTTTGGAAGGCTCTTTATCTATTCATGAACATGCCCATACAACAATTCTAGTTATTAGATAATATTACTTCAATCTCCAGTATTAAATTTCAATTTTTTTCTTGCACATTTGGCTTTGATATGATTTCATAGCTATTGTTTTGCTAACCCCATTGAAAATTTGGAGGACTTGTACTAGTTTCTTAAACTTCAAGTAAAGTTTCATTATACAGAAATTAAGGTGAAGCTATTTCACACTTCACAGAATTAATTCCTGAAAAGTTTGGCTCTAGAATTTAAGAGATCCAGGTTAGGATCTTGGTTTTACAACTTACTAGCTATGTAATTTTGGACAAATTATTGAACCTTTCTTATCTGTGAGCTTGGAGGTACTGATAGTACCAATTTATGAAGTGGTTGTGAAATTCCACTGAGTTAATATAATTTAAAATTTTCAGCAGAATTCTGGGAAAGTGGTGGCAACAACAGCATAGCTTTTCAGTCTGCGTCCTCAAATAAAAATGGAAATAGCAAAACCAAAACCCATGGGACAATTTTTAACAAGAAAACTAGGTGACAAGGTCTCCCCATGAACCCCAAAATTTAAGCAGATAGGGACAAACCATCAGTCACAAGACCTGCATGCTGTCAGGGTCAATGTGGGAGCAATAAGATGGAAGCATCGGGGATGTTGTCTGATGGACCTGAGAACAGAGAACCCCAAGAGAGCTAATAAGAATTCACTGGACAGTGGAGCAGCCAATTTGGAAGGAACAGCTAAGACTGGGAAGGGATTTGACCTTTCCAATAATAGGTGAGTGCTTTGGGTACATGGTAAAGGAACTAAAGGGCTTGGAATAGTTTTGCCCCTAAGAACTCTGAAAACTGACCTGGCAGGGCTACCTTGTAGGATAATATTCCTCACTGGGGAGAAACTGCTGGGAGTGGAATCAAAATTGATGAGGATAGGGAAAGAGCAGGTCCAGACTAAAGCTGAGAGAACAGAGCCAAGGAATCCTAGAAAGCAGTCATGTTTTTAAACACTACAAAAACAATAGGGATCCCTAAGAAGTTAGAAAAGCTTTCTTGTGTTCCATCTCATTCTAGAGTTCATGAAAAATAATTTCACATAAAAATGAATGTATATGTATAGCTGATTCACTTTGTTATAAAGCAGAAACTAACACACCATTGTAAAGCAATTATACTCCAATAAAGATGTTTAAAAAAATGAAAGAGGGACTTCCCTGGTGGCGCAGTGGTTGGGAGTCCGCCTGCCGATGCAGGGGACACGGGTTCGTGCCCCGGTCCGGGAGGATCCCACATGCCGTGGAGCGGCTGGGCCCGTGAGCCATGGCCGCTGAGCCTGCGCGTCTGGAGCCTGTGCTCCGCAACGGGAGAGGCCACAACAGTGAGAGGCCCGCATACCACAAAAAATATAAATAAATAAATAAAATGAAAGAAAAGCACTAAGGTTGCATACAAAGGTGTTTTAAGGGGAAAACAGAATAGTATCCCTATTAGACAGTAAAAGCATGTCAGAAAGTGCACACTAAACAGAACTTAAACTAAACCAACAAACAACTATTTCAAAATGAGGTAGACATTAATAAAATAACACAAAATGTTAAAAAATAACAAATCAGGATTAGAAAAACTCAGATGAGGTGACAGAACTCAGGAAAGCATTAGAAATGGAAGAAAGTCATTTCGGTAATGAAGAGTAAACTATAAAGAACATGACCAAGTATGTACAACAGATAATGCTTTAAGAGAAAGATGTAAGAAAGGGGGGAAATCTAAAATGAAAAAAATGAAGAGAAAGATTCAAAAGTGGCATTGAAGTTAGGCAAAGGATATCCAACACTGATAGAAGTTCCTGAAGAAGAAAACCAAAGTAAGGGAAAAGAATAAATACTAAAAACTGTAATTCAGAAAATTTTCCTGAAATTAAAAAACTTTAAAACTACATACTGAAACAGCACTCTGCAGAATATTGAGCCAGAGCAACCAACACCAGGATATTCTAGTAAAACAACTGGACTTTAAAGAAAAAGAGCCTATGGAGTATAAAGGAAATAAAATGATAATCATCAAACTTTGACAGCAATGCTTCATGCTACAAGAAAATGGAGTAACATTTAAGATAATGAAAGGATATGTGAACCAAAGGTTTTATATCCAGCCAAACATTTTCAGGCTTAAAGGGTAATGTATAAGAATTCAGAGAATATTATTTGCATGAGCCCTTCTTGAAGAATCTAATAAAGATACGCTGTCAAGTAAGGTAATTGCTAGCCACGTATGACACTTTAAATTTTAATTAATTACAATTAAGTAAAATAAGTCTTCAGTTGCTCGGTCACACTAGCCACATGCCAGGTGCTCAAAGCCACACGTGGCTAGTGGCTACTGTATTGGACAGCACAGATACAGGATATTTCTGCCATCACAGAAAGTTGTATTGGAGGGACAGAGTGTATTGGAGAATGATTTTGACTTTTAGACCACCAAAACAATAAAAGACATCAGCTTAAGACCTGATTGTACGTATTAAATATATACTTAACACAAAATGAGGGCTGAGAGGTTGATAATATACTATGTAAAGCCTTATATTTGAACAATATAGGTACAGTATAGCTATTTTTTTAAATGGAAGAATTGAGAGACCATGTGCCAAGCATTTTTTAATGCTTTCAATAAACACATCAGGTTCTTTTATCTAAATACTTAGATTGTTATTCAGAGACTATAATGTCAGCTAAAACAAATGAGTATGGGATATTCCAGCTTTATCCCTCTGTGTCCTTGCAAACCGGCATCTTAGTATGGAAGAAAGGTAATACACACGTACTAAGAGAGCCTAAGGAGAAACTTTTATGGTGTCACATTTGAGTTGGAAATATCAGTATGAACTTGAGGTATTTTATCTTTAAATTTGTGTATTTCCTAGCTCTGTCCACTGAAAAGGCCTAGAAACAGTGAGTATCTTGAGCACTCAGTTTGTGATATTGAAATGCTGCTTCTCACTTAAACAGAAACAAACAGCTTTATGGAGAAATTTCTGGTTCCAGGTCTGGGCAAGAAATGTTCAAGATTAGCCTGGATCATCTTGTCATGTTAGATAGCAAGGAAGCTATCAACGAGTACTGGGGGTCATGTCAAAAGGATTGAGGAGCCATCTTGAAGAGGTTCCCACTGGCCAAAGATGGAACAGTTTGAGCTTCAACAATGATAATTGCAATAGATTGGAACATGTCAAAGATTAACAACTGTACATATATATAAACAACTATACATAAAATAGATTTAAAAAACAAGGATTTACTGTATAGCACAGGGAACTGTAATCAACATCTAATAATAACATATAATGGAAAATAATCTGAAAAGAATACATAACTGAAAAAAGAATTGGTTCTCTTAAGAGGACGTTAGAAAACCAGTTTACGTTCTTGAAAACGGGACAGTAAAGTGAAAGAATCAAGTATTTATCCTGCCTTTCTTATATGAACTATTCTACAGTGTAACCAAATAGTAGATGAGGGGAAATATTTCTACATATTAGTATTCTAATCAGTGAAAAAGAAGTGGCAGAATGTAATCATTTTGCAGTCGTTACTGAACGGATGCATATTAAACAGCAATAGCTGCTAAGGTTGCAAAGATAGTGAGACATTACCTATAGACTACCAAAGGAATCAATCCTGCGTCTGATCTAGTCTTCTGGATCTAGCTGCCTATTTGCATGAAATACAAGAACATATTGAAATGCACCATGAGTATGTAATCAGCAAAATCCAGACTGGGAAACTCAACAGGTCAAGGGGTCTTCAAAAGACAAATTGAAAGGAAATGACAGGGATGGAGAAAGGACCTATAGATTAAAAGAGGTTCAAGATACAGTTTTTAAAAAGCTGTGTAGGGATGTACATTTGGGTGACAAAACACTTAAAACTACAAAGAAGTGATTACTATGAAAGTCAGAATAATGGTTGATTATGGTGGGGGTAAGAGGGTGGTGATTGTGATGGAGTGCATTGAAGTTTTCTGAAATGGATGGCAAAGTTTTCTTTCTTAACCTGGATAGTGTCCACCTGAAAATAATTCGTTTGATTTGTTTTCTGTATCTGTTTTATTTATAATATAAAAATTAAGTCCTTAGTCACTGTGCCTGGAACAAAACATGCAATATATGTTCATTAATGACCACAGAAATTTTTCATTGGAAATGTTAATGTAGATACTGGTTTTACTACTTTGTGCTAATTGTAGGGGAACATGTTAGCTATCTGCTTCCAGCAGATGTCTGAGCTTAAAAAAACAAGTGACAGGTGAAATCAAGTATTGTAATACCCCATTTATGTAGAATCATTGGAAGCTTACCCTTTAAATGCCAGATTTATGGTTTTTTTAGATACTTCTAAAAATGTATACGGCCTTCATTTTACTTTTTGTTGAGCCACTTGTGAACCTCAACTATAACTCCAATAGGTAATGGCTGCTTTTTAGTTGCTCTTTGTCATTCCTGTCCTCTAGATAAAACTCAACTTTCTCATTGTTATTCATGTGTCTGTCTGGCAGCCCCATCCCATCCTCCTTTAAGTCACTTCCTATCTACCAGGTAACTAGATGCCATGATTTCTTTTATTATGATTGTCTTCATAGGCATTAAATCCTGTTAACTGAGTTTTTTGGTAACTGTTTCCAAGTCTTTTGCCAGGGCCAGAACTAGTGACTTACTTGCTCTGGGTACAAAATTTAAGGGAGTGTCAAAAAAAAAACCCACAGTGATCAAGATAAATAATACTTTAATGCACTATTAAAAAAACAAAACTAATGCAAGAAAAGAATCCATGATAAACAAAGTATCAAAGTTTTTTTAAAAGATAGGAACTGTGGGCCAGGCTTAGGGTGAGGTGAGTGAGGCTCTCACTCTTATGGTCATGCAAGTGCAAGCTTGGATCCTGTCTTTTAGAATTTTGGTATTTTATTCATCATGAATTTTTTTTTTTGCTTTAATTTGGTGGCCCTTTAAATTTTGCACCTCACTGCACTTTACTACTGGCCCTGCCCTTTGGTCTCTAGAGAAGCTGAGTCTTACTATGTATATTCATGTTCTCTTCTGAAATGTCCTGAAGCAGACTGCAGCTGCATGGACAAGGAAATAAGCTTTTTGAATGAATTTCATTGGTTTCCATTCACGTTTAGAAAAGTTTGCTTCCATTGTTCTGGGTCCATCCCTTGAACTATACCTGGTAAGTCTATAGAGCCCTGTTAAGTCTGCGAATTAGATGCTCATGCATCTCTAGGGCAACTGGAAGTTTTAAAAGCTTTTTCTTATGGAACGTATTATAATACGTATTTTAAAAGAAAGTTGAGTTCAATTACTAAATAATGGCTATATTTCCCTGTGCTGTACAATATAACCTTGTTGCTTATTTTATACATAGTAGTTTGCATCTCTTAATCCCCTACCCCTTTTTTGCCCTCTTCACTCTGCCCACTGGTAATCAACCACTAGTTTGTTCTCTATATCTGAATCTGTTTCTGTTTTTTTGTAATAATTTGTTTTATTTTTTAGATTCCACATATAAGTGATAATGTAGAGCATTGGTCCCCAACCTTTTTGGCACCAGTGACCGGTTTCATGGAAGACAGTTTTTCCACAGACGGGGGTGAGGGTGGGGGGTGCTTCAGGCGGTAACGTGAGTGATGGGGAGAGGCAGATGAAGCTTTGCTTGCCCGCCCACCTCTCAGCTCCTGCTGTAGCTCAGTTCCTCACAGGCCGTGACTGGTTGGGGACCCCCTGATGTAGGCTGTCTGTCTTTGTCTGACTTATTTCATTCTTCACTTAGTTTGGATCTGTGATTCTCAACTGGAGGAGAATTTGCCCCTTAGGGAACATTTGACAGTGTCTGCAGAAATTTTCAATGGTCCTACAACTTGGCAGGGGAGAGCTACTGGCATCTAATAAGTTGAGGCCAGGGATGATGCTAAAACAGGCTCCACAACAGAGAATTATTGTGCCCAATATGTTAATCACGCCAAATGAAACCAGAGGTTTGAGCTAGATATGAATGTTACCAGTTATATGTATTGTAAATATTTTCTCTCACTTTGTTGATATTTTCATTTTTCCTGTGGTACCTTTTGATGAAGAAAAGTTCTTAACTTTAATGTAATTTAAATTATCAATCAAAAAAAAGAAAAAGTTGAGTTCATAGTAACCTCCAAATTTCTTCCATCCTTGATTCTCTCAGGCCCAGGAGAACTTACTTAACTACCTCTATGTCTAGTAGTTGGTTTTTACCTTCTAATCATAATCACATTCTACTGTTTTTAGCTAATTGAACTTATTCCAGTGGTTTTAGAAAAAAATGCTGTGATTTGAGTGCTAGTTTAAAAGGAATAAGAGTGTGGCTTTCTTGAAGCCATTATTATTATTATTAATTTTTTAATTTGTGGTACGCGGGCCTCTCACTGTTGTGGCCTCTCCTGTTGCGGAGCACAGGCTCTGGATGTGCAGGTTCAGCGGCCATGGCTCACGGGCCCAGCTGCTCCGCGGCATGTGGGATCCTACTGGACCGGGACACAAACCCGTGTCCCCTGCATCGACAGGCAGGCTCTCAACCACTGTGCCAAGAGGGGAGCCTGAAGCCATTATTTTATAGAAAACAAATCCATGAATCTTTAGAGCATTTGGAGATGTTCTAAAAGTTAAATGCTCTTCTAATACTGTAAAAGTGGAGATTTCTAAGTGTATGACAAAACTCCAAAACTCGAAAGTTATTTGAGCAAATTTTTAAAATTTACTGTTTAATTTAGATACAGTAAAATTTATTTTTTGGTACCCTGTTCTATGAGTATTAACAATGCATAGCATTGTGTAACTACCACCACAATCAAGAGAACAGTTTCATCACCCCAAAAGAGTTGGTTATCAAGTCTTTTTTAACATCTTTATTGTAGTATAATTGCTTTAAAATGATGTGTTAGTTTCTGCTTTATAACAAAGTGAATCAGTTATACATATACATATGTTCCCATATCTCTTCCCTCTTGCGTCTCCCTCCCTCCCACCTTCCCTATCCCACCTCTCTAGGTTGTCACAAAGCACCGAGCTGATCTCCCTGTGCTATTCGGTAGCTTCCCACTAGCTATCCACCCTACGTTTGGTAGTGTATGTATGTCCATTCCACTCTCTCACTTCGTCCCAGCTTACCCTTCCCCCTTCCCATGTCCTCAAGTTCATTCTCTAGTAGGTCTGTGTCTTTATTCCTGTCTTACCCCTAGGTTCTTCATGACATTTTTTTTTTTAGATTCCATATATATGTGTTGGCATACGGTATTTGTCTTTCTCTTTCTGACTTACTTCACTCTGTATGACAGACTCTAGGTCCATCCACCTCACTACAGATAACTCAATTTCGTTTCTTTTTATGGCTGAGTAATATTCCATTGTATATATGTGCCACATCTTCCTTATCCATTCATCCGATGATGGACACTTAGGTTGCTTCCATCTCCTGGCTGTTGTAAATAGAGCTGCAATGAATATTTTGGTACATGACTCTTTTTGAATTATGGTGTTCTCAGGGTATATACCCAGTAGTGGGATTGCTGGGTTGTATGGTAGTTCTATTTGTAGTTTTTAAGGAGCCTCCATACTGTTCTCCATAGTGACTGTTATCAATTTACATTCCCACCAGCAGTGCAAGAGTGTTCCCTTTTCTCCACACCCATTCCAGCATTTATTGTTTCTAGATTTTTGGATGATGGCCATTCTGACCAGTGTAAGATGATACCTCATTGTAGTTTTGATTTGCATTTCTCTAATGATTAATGATGTTGAGCATTCTTTCATGTGTTTGTTGGCAATCTGTATATCTTCTTTGGAGAAATGTCTATTTAGGTCTTCTGCCCATTTTTGGATTGGGTTGTTTGTTTTTTTGTTATTGAGCTGCATGAGCTGCTTGTAAATTTTGGAGATTAATCCTTTGTCAGTTGCTTCATTTGCAAATATTTCTCCCATTCTGAGGGTTGTCTTTTGGTCTTATTTATGGTTTCCTTTGCTGTGCAAAAGCTTTGAAGTTTCGTTAGGTCCCATTTGTTTATTTTTGTTTTTATTTCCATTTCTCTAGGAGGTGGGTCAAAAAGGATCTTGCTGTGATTGATGTCATAGAGTGTTCTGCCTATGTTTCCCTCTAAGAGTTTGATAGTGTCTGGCCTTAAGTTCCAGTCTTTAATCCATTTTGAGCTTATTTTTGTGTATGGTGTTAGGGAGTGTTCTAATTTCATACTTTTACATGTACCTGTCCAGTTTTCCCAGCACCACTTATTGAAGAGGCTTTCTTTTCTCCACTGTATATCCTTCCCTCTTTTATCAAAGATAGGGTGACCATATGTGTGTGGGTTTATCTCTGGGCTTTCTATCCTGTTCCACTGATCTATATTTCTGTTTTTGTGCCAGTACCATACTGTCTTGATTACTGTAGCTTTGTAGTATAGTCTGAAGTCAGGGAGCCTGATTCCTCCACGTCTGTTTTTTGTTCTCAAGACTGCTTTGGCTATTCAGGGTCTTTTGTGTTTCTATAAAGATTGTGAAATTTTTTGTTCTAGTTCTGTGAAAAATGCCAGTGGTAGTTTGATAGGGATTGCATTGAATCTGTAGATTGCTTTGGGTTGTAGAGTCATTTTCACAATGTTGATTCTTCCAATCCAAGAGCATGGTATATCTCTCCATCTATTTGTATCATCTTTAATTTCTTTCATTAGTGTCTTATAATTTTCTGCATATAGGTCTTTTGTCTCATTAGGTAGGTTTATTCCTAGATATTTTATTCTTGTTTTTGCATTGGTAAATGGGAGTGTTTTCTTAATTTCACTTTCAGATTTTTCATCATTAATGTATAGGAATGCCAGAGATTTCTGTGCATTAATTTTGTATCCTGCAACTTTACCAAATTCATTGATTAGCTCTACTAGTTTTCTGGTAGCATCCTTAGGATTCTTTATGTATAGTATCATGTCATCTGCAAACAGTGACAGTTTTACTTCTTCTTTTCTGATTTGGATTCCTTTTATTTCTTTTTCTTCTCTAATTGCTGTGGTTAAAACTTCCAAAGCTATGGTGAATAAAAATGGTGAGAGTGGGCAACCTTGTCTTGCTCCTGATCTTAGAGGAAATGGTTTCAGTTTTTCACCATTGAGGACAATGTTGGCTCTGGGTTTGTCATATATGGCCTTTATTATGTTGAGGAAAGTTCCCTCTATGCCTACTTTCTGCAGGGTTTTTATCATAAATGAGTGTTGAATTTTGTCGAAAGCTTTCTCTGCATCTATTGAGATGATCATATGGTTTTTCTCTTTCAATTTGTTAATATGGTGTATCACGTTGATTGATTTGCATATATTGAAGAATCCTTGCATTCCTGAAATAAACCCCAATTCATCATGGTGTATGATCCTTTTAATGTGTTGTTGGATTCTGTTTGCTAGTATTTTGTTGAGAATTTTTGCATCTATGTTCATCAGTGATATTGGCCTGTAGTTTTCTTTCTTTGTGACATCTTTGTCTGGTTTTGGTATCAGGGTGATGGTGGCCTCGTAGAATGAGTTTGGGAGTGTTTCTCCCTCTGCTATATTTTGGAAGAGTTTGAGAAGAATAGGTGTTAGCTTTTCTCTAAATGTTTGATAGAGTTTGCCACTGAAGCCATCTGGTCCTGGGCTTTTGTTTGTTGGAAGATTTTTAATCAGAGTTTCTATTTCAGTGCTTGTGATTGGTCTGTTCATATTTTCTGTTTCTTCCTGATTCAGTTACAGCAGGTTGTGCATTTCTAAGAATTTGTCCATTTCTTCCAGGTTTTCCATTTTATTGGCATAGAGTTGCTTCCAGTAATCTCTCATGATCTTTTGTATTTCTGCAGTGTCAGTTGTTACTTCTCCTGTTTCATTTCTAATTCTCTTGATTTGAGTCTTCTCCCTTTTTTTCTTGATGAGTCTGGCTAATGGTTCATCAATTTTTATTTTCTCAAAGAACCAGCTTTTAGTTTTATTGATCTTTGCTATCGTTTCCTTCATTTCTTTTTCATTTATTACTGATCTGATCTTTATGATTTCTTTCCTTCCGCTAACTTGGAGGGTTTTTTTTGTTCTTCTTACTCTAGTTGCTTTAGGTGCAAGGTTAGGTTGCTTTTTGGGATGTTTTCTGTTTCTTAAGGTAGGATTGTATTGCTATAAACTTCCCTCTTAGAACTGCTTTTGCTGCATCCCATATGTTTTGGGTTGTCGTGTCTCCATTGTCATTTGTTTCTAAGTACTTTTTGATTTCCTCTTTGATTTCTTCAGTGATCACTTCGTTATTAAGTAGTGTATTGTTTAGCCTCCATGTGTTTGCATTTTTTACAGATCTTTTCCTGTAATTAATATCTAGTCTCATAGCATTGTGTTTGGAAAAGATACTTGATACAATTTCAGTTTTCTTAAATTTACCAGTGCTTGATTTGTGACCCAAGATATGATGTATCCTGGAGAATGTTCCATGAGCACTTGAGAAAAATGTGTATTCTGTTGTTTTTGGATGGAATGTCCTATAAATATCAATTAAGTCCATGTTGTTTCATGTATCATTTAAAGCTTGTGTTTCCTTATTTATTTTCATTTTGGATGATCTGTCCATTGGTGACAGTGGGGTGTTAAAACCCCTACTATGAATGTGTTACTGTTGATTTCCCCTTTTATGGCTGTTAGTATTTGCCTTATGTTTTGAGGTGCTCCTATGTTGGGTGCATAAATATTTACAATTGTTATATCTGCTTCTTGGATCAATCCCTTGATCATTATATAGTGTCCTTTTTGTCTCTTGTAATAGTCTTTATTTTAAAGTCTACTTTTTCTGATATGGGAATTTTTAAGCCCTCTTTCTTTTGATTTCCATTTGCATGGAATATCTTTTTCCATCCCCTCACTTTCACTCTCTATGTGTCCTTAGGTCTGAAGTGAGTCACTTGTAGACAGCTTATATATGGGTCTTTTTTATGTATCCATTCAGCCAGTCTGTGTCTTTTGCTGTGAGCATTTAACCATTTACATTTAAGGTAATTATTGATATGTATGTTCCTGTTCCCATTTTCTTAATTGTTTTGGGTTTGTTCTTGTAGGTCTTTTCCTTCTCTTGTGTTTCTTGCCTAGAGAAGTTCCTTTAGCATTTGTTGTAAAGCTGGTTTGGTGGTGCTGAACTTTCCTATCTTTTGCTTGTCTGTAAGGTTTTTAATTTCTCCATCAAATCTGAATGAGATCTTTGCTGCATAGAGTAATCTTGTTTGTGGGTTTTTTTCCTTCATCACTTGAAATATGTCCTGCCACTCCCTTCTGGCTTGTAGAGTTTCTGCTGAAAGATCAGATGTTAACCTTATGGGGATTCCCTTGTGTGTTATTTGTTGTTTTTCCCTTGCTGCTTTTAATATGTTTTCTTTGTATTTAATTTTTGACAGTTTGATTAATATGTGTCTTGCGTGTTTCTCCTTGGATTTACCCTGTATGGGACTCTCTGTGCTTCCTGGACCTGATTAACTATTTCCTTTCCCATATTAGGGAATTTCTCAACTATAATCTCTTCAAATATTTTCTCAGTCCCTTTCTTTTTCTCTTCTTCTTCTGGGACCCCTGTAATTCGAATGTTGGTGTGTTTAATGTTGTCCCAGAGGTCTCTGAGACTGTCCTCAGTTCTTTTCATTCATTTTTCTTTATTCTGCTCTGCAGTAATTATTTCCACTATTTTATCTTCCAGATCACTTATCCGTTCTTCTGCCTCAGTTATTCTGCTATTGATCCCATCTAGAGTATTTTTAATTTCATTTATTGTGTTGTTCATCGTTGCTTGCTTCCTCTTTATTTCTTCTAGGTCCTTGTTAACTGTTTCATTTGTTAGGTCTGGTGTGTTTTTTTCTTGCTCCTTCATCTGCTGTGTGTTTTTCTGTCTTCTCATTTCGCTTATCTTACTGTGTTTGGGGTCTCCTTTTTTCAGGCTGCAGGTTCGTAGTTCCTGTTGTTTTTTGGTGACTGTCCCCAGTGGCTAAGGTTGGTTCAGTGTGTTGAGTAGGTTTCCTGGTTGGGGGGACTAGTGCCTCTGTTCTGGTGGATGAGGCTGGATCTTGTCTTTCTGGTGGGGAGGTCCACATCTTGTGGTGTGTTTGGGGATGTTGGTAGCCTTATTATGATTTTAGGCAGCCTCTCTGCTAATGGCTGGGGCTGTAGTCCTGTCTTGCTATTTGTTGGGCATAGGGTGTCCAGCACTGTACGTTGCTGGTCCTTGAATGAAACTGGGTCTTGGTGTTGAGATGGAGATCTCTGGGAGATTTTCTCTGTTTGATATTGCGTGGAGCTGCGACGTATCTTGTGGACCTGTGTCCTGAGGTTGGTTCTCCCACCTCAGAGACACAGCCCTGACGCCTGGTTGGAGCGCCAAGAGCCTTTAATCCACACGGCTCAAAATAAAAGGGAGAAAAAAATAGAAAAGAAAGGAAGGGAGGAAGAAAGGAAGAAATGAAGGAAGGAAGAAAGGAAGGAAGGGAGGAAGAAAGGAAGGAAGGGAGGAAGAAAGGAAGGAAGAGTGAAAGGAAGGAAGAAATGAAGGAAGGAAGAAAGCAAGATAGGAAGGCAGGGAGGAAGGAAGGGAGAAAGGAAGGAAGGAAGGAGGGAGGAAAGGAAGGAAGAAAGGAAGAAAGAAGACAAAATGAAGTAGGATAAAATATAGTTATTAAAATAAAAAATAATTGTTAAGATTTTTTGTTTAAATGGGTCAGTCAGAACCCTAGGACAAATGGTGAGAGCAAAGCTATACAGACAAAATCTCACACAGCAGCACACATACACACTCACAAAAAGAAGAAAAGGGGAAAATAATATTATATCTTGCTCCCAAAGTCCACCTCCTCAACTTGGGATATTCCGCTGTCTATTCAGGTTTTCCACAGATGCAGGGCACTTCAAGTTGATTGTGGAGCTTTAATCCGCTGCTTCTGAGGCTGCTGGGAGAGACCTCCCCCTCTCTTTGTTCGCACAGCTCCTGGGGTTCAGCTTTGGACTTGGCCCCGCCTCTGTGCGTAGGTCGTCAGAGGGCGTCTGCTCTTCGCTCAGACAGGACGGGGTTAAAGGAGCAGCTGATTCAGGGGCTCTGGCTCACTTAGGCCAGGGGGCAGGGAGGGGCACGGATGCGGGGCGAGCTTGCTGCGGAAGAGGCCGGCGTGACGCCGCACCAGCCCGAGGCTCGCCACGCATTCTCCCGGGGAAGCTCTCCCTGGATCCCGGGGCCCTGGCAGTGGCGGGCTGCACAGGCTCCCGGGAGGGGAGGTGTGGAGAGTGACCTGTGCTCGCACGCAGGCCTCTTGGTGGCGGCAGCAGCAACCCTAGCGTCCCACACCTGTCTCTGGTGTCTGTGCCTACAGCCGCGGCTCGCTCCCGTTTCTGGAGCTCCTTTACGCGGTGCCCTTAATCCCCTCTCCTCGCACCCCAGGAAGCGAAGAGGCAAGAAAATGTCTCTTCTCTCTTCGGCAGCTCCGCACCCGTTTCTGGGGCTCCTTTACATGGTGCGCTTAATCCCCTTTCCTCACGCCCCAGGAAGCGAACAGGCAAGAAAATGTCTCCTGTCTCTTCAGCAACTCTGCACCCATCTCTGGAGCTCCTTTAAGTGATGCACTTAGGCCCCTCTCCTCATGCACCAGGAAGCAAGGAGGGAAGAAAAGATCTCTTGCCTCTTGGGCAGCTCCAGACTTCTCCCAGACTCCCTCCCAGCTAGCCATGCTGCACTAACCCCTTCAGGCTGTTTTCACTCTGCCGACCCCAGTCCTCTCACTGCGATCCGACCGAAGCCCGAGCCTCAGCTCCCAGCCCCCAACCGCCCAGGCTGGTGAGCAGGCAAGCCTCTCGGGCTGGTGAGTGCCGGTCGGCACCGATCCTCTGTGCGGCAATCTCTCCACTTTGCCCTCCGCACCCTGTTGCTGCGCTCTCCTCCGCGGCTCCAAAGCTTCCCCCCTCCGCCACCCACAGTCTCCGCCCACAAAGGGGCTTCTAATGTGTGGAAACCTTTCCTCTTTCACAGATCCCTCCCACTGGTGCAGGTCCACATTGCTGCCTTTATCATCATAGAAGAATGTATTGATATTTAAACATAATTGCATTTGAAATTCTTATGTCAAAAACTGTGAAACTCCTAAGTGACTGTGGTTTTTAAACTATAGTAACAGTTATAGAAAGTTAAAGGGATAAGATAGTTCATCTAGCTTGTCTGTCTTAGATTGTGTAGGTCCTTAGAAATGGAACTGTTACAATTTAGAGTTCTCTATATTCCTCTGTTGCTACCAAGTAGAAACCTTCAAGGATTGCTTAATGTGTAATCTGTGCAATTTAGTCTCTCTTATTAGCTTCTACATCTTGTGATTTGGCAGATGGCTAAAAACAGCCTTAACTTTGTATTAAGCTAAGTAAAAATTTTGCTTTAGTAGTATTATTTATGTACATGTTATCTGATGTTCAAAATCTTGGTAATCAAGCCTCTGTAGTTTCCAGTTTTTTCCTTTTAATGTCAAGTAATTTCCTTAACTCAAAATAACCTGTAATGAACTCTTACTTTTCAACTGGCATGTCTAAAAGAATATGTGCAATTTATCTCCTAAGTTTTTGTGTGTGATTTGTTTTTTGTTTTGTTTTGCGGTACACGGGCTTCTCACTGTTGTGGCCTCTCCCATTGCAGAGCGCAGGCTCCAGATGCACAGGCTCAGCGGCCATGGCTCACGGGCCTAGCCGCTCTGCGGCATGTGGGATCTTCCCAGACCGGGGCACGAACCCATGTCCCCTGCATTGGCAGGTGGACTCTCAACCACTGCGCTACTAGGGAAGCCCTAAGTTTTTGCTTTTGAGTCAAACCATAAGAGTTGCTTGACCATATTGGGAACACAAATGAAATAGAGGATGAGCTACTGCTTATAAGATGTTACAGCTGTACATTGCTACTTTGTTTTGTTTCTTTGTTAGTGATTGCTTCAGCATCCTATCCATACCTGGCTGCTCCTGTTCCCGCTGCTGCTGCCTCTCTACCACCTCCACCTCCTCCACCACCACCTCCTCCTCCTCCTTCTCTTGAGGTGAGAGAGGCTTCAAACTTACCATCACTGCCTCCTCCTTACTCCTGTGATCCACGTGGCAATGATCTGCCTCAAGGTAAGTAGATTTTGAGACTTGGGTGAGGGTTATTTAGGTCTGGTTTTTTTTTTTTTTGGTTTTTTAATTTTAAATTTTAGAGCATATCTCTCTTTGGTTGACCAATGAGGGTAGGGTGGTGGACCAAATGGAAATTGACTTGAGAGCATAATGCTAGGTAAATGACTAAGGAAAGAAAGAATCGAAAGCTGAGAATTTCTTCTGCATAATCAAGAAGTGTATGGTTGAGCTGATTCACACTGCTTTTCTAAGGTAGCTACATGTCTGCCCTGAAGAAGATTCTCAACTGGATATCTGCTCTCAGTTATTTCTCTTGAAAAACAGGAGTTGATAACACAATTTCCTCCATTTCTTTTATTTAATGCCTACCACAAGTGCGTGAAATTGTTGCATTCTTGATATTTAAAATTCCAACTGAATTTTGAAGAATTGGAAAAGGTTTTGGGGGAAGGAATGGGGGGGGCTCTGATCTGCCTTGGATTTCAGCCATGTGTTGTTTCCTTAATTAAACTAAGGAGTAGCTTTCCATTGGAAGTTTTGTGTTACCCCTCAGTTTGTCAGTGTATCTCAAAAGAGAATTGTAGTCGAAAGTTGTTTGTAGCTTATTCATACTTTTTTTTTTTGCTGTAACATTCCCTTGATTTTTCTAGCTGCTTTTCTATTCTATTTCGGTTTTTTTCAGCCCCTAAGGTAGTCACCAGGATCTTCAACTCCATTCTGTTCTTTTTCCCTTCCTTAAAACTTGATTATCAACTTTATGTAGATGATTTCTAAATCTATCTGGCCTTGGCCTCTACCTACTTGCTAGACATTTTCACTTGGCTTTCTTACTTTTATTTCAGACTCAGTCTGTCTACAATGAAATTCCTCATCTTCATCTCCCTTCTTTCTTCTCTTTAGGCCATGCAGAACATTGACTCTTTTCCTTGGTTTTCTGTTTTATTAATAATGTATCATCAAACAATGATCCCTTTACTCCTCTCCCCTCACCTACCTACCCCTGCCCAAGATCTTCTCAGCACATAATGCTGATTTTGCATCTTCCAGCATTTTATTTCAAAAATGTTCAGACATACATGAAATTTGAATTTTAAAATGAATATTCATATATCCACCACCTATATTCTATTGTTAACAGTTAACTATACTTGCATTAGCATGCATTTCTCCATCTTTTCCTCCATCCATCTCTCTGTCCATCAATTAATCCATCTTTTTGGTGCATTTCAAAGTAAATTGTAGACATCATTCTTCCCCATTAAAAACTTGAACATACATATAATTAACTAGAGTTTGGTATTTATTTTTTCTTTTGATGTAAAGTTTACATATAATGAAATGAACAAATCTTAAATGTACACTTGCTGAGTTTTGACAGATGAGTACATGCACCTGTGTAACCCAAATCCCAATCAAGTTATAAAACATTATCATTATCCCACAAAGTTCCTTCATGCCCCTTCCCAGTCTTTCCCTACCCCATCTCTACTTCCCCCCAGAGAGAACCACTGTTCTGATATTTTTCTGCCCTAGTTTTACCTGTTTTAGAATTTCATGTGAATATAATCATACAGTATGTACTCTTTATGGAAGGCTTCTTAAACTCAATGTAATGTTTTTTGAGGTTCTTCCATGTTGCTGTGTATTATCAGTAGTCTATTTGCTTTTATTGCTGAGTAGTATTTCATCCTATGGGTATTCTACAGTTTGTCCGTTCTCCTGTTGAGGAACACATGGACTATTCTAGTTTGGATCAGTTATGATAAAGCTGCTATGAACATGCTTGTCAAAGTCTTTGTGAACATGTGTTTTCATTTCCCTTGGGCAAATACCTAGGAGTGGAATTGATGGGCATAGATAGGTGTGTGTTTAGTTTTATAAGAAATTGCTGGTCATTTTTCCAAAGCTGTACCTTATCTCCTTCTACTTTTACAAGAACTCTATGCACCTGGTTTTCTACTTCTAAGCCTTTGCTGTCATGGTGATTCTACTCAAATTCTCTCCCCCTCTACTCTTCCATCTAACTTCCTATTTAAATCCTATCATTTTCATGATCCCACCCCCCAGTTACATTTCAAAGTGATGGTTCTGAGTTCTTATAGTCCTTACCTGCCACTTTTTTTTAACAGCTTGAGATATAATTCATATATACCATGCAAGTCATCCATGTAAAGTGTATAATTCAGTGCTTTTTAGTATATTCACAAATTTGTACAACCGTCACCACCGTCTAATTCCAAAATATTTTCATCACCCCAAAAAGAAACCCTGTACCCATTAGCAGTTACTCCTCATTCTCTCTGGCCCTGGCAACTACTATTCTGCTTTCTATTTTTTTTTTTTTTTTTTTTTTTTTTTTTTTTTTACTATTCTCTATAGATTTGCCTGTTCTGGACATTTCATGTAGATGGAGTCATACAATATGTGGTCTTTTGTAGGCTGGCTTCTTTCATTTGGCATAATGTTTTCAAGGTTCATCCATGTTGTAACATGTATCAGTATTTCATTCTTTTTTTCGGCTGAATAACATTCCATTATATAGATACACCATATTTTATTATCTATTAGTTGATGGACATTTGAGTTGTTTCCACATTTTTGCTATTGAGAATAATACTGCTATGGATTTTTTGTGTGGATGTATGTGACTATCAAGGGATGGAATCCCATGCTATTTGTGGATTTACTTCTTGCTATTATCTTTTCATATTCTTTAGCTTGAGCATTACGCTTTATACTATATTCCCACATAATAGTCAAAATACAAGCTCATTCTTTTAAAGTGGCAGTAAATACATTTGTATGTATTGGGAGTCTCCAACTTAAGAAAGAGGGGTTTTCTGAGAGTTTGTTAGTGGAATCAAGTTACATTATCTTATTTATAAGAATATATGTGAATCTCAGGTCAATCAATAAAAATATATTTAGAGATATACTTGAAATGCTAAGGCTATTCCCTCTTCTCTCATACATCTACTTTTTGTTCATTTGTAAAATACTTTAAAGTTCTATGTCTGGAGAAATTTTATCACCTTAGGGTATAACTTATTTCGAGTTACCTTGCTCATTGCCTCCTCTTTTTGGAGTCCTACTGGTGGTATGTTAGTCATCTTAAATAAAAACAAGGTGAATTGTTTCAAACAGTGCTAGTTATCTTAGTAGACATCACTAATCTTGGCATTTGTAGAACATTAGTTTGTACTATGTATTGGCTCTGAAGACCAACATGATTGCTTTTGTAGTAGATTTGTATTAAAGTAAAAGTTTAGTCTTGAGACAAGCAAGAAAATGCATTTATTAGAGTCTCTCTAAATATTTGCAGAGTAGTATTCCTGTAACATCTGTCTAATGTTAAGAATAGAAATAAAATCTGTATTTGTTGATTAAACCTTCTTGGCTCAGAAAATGATCTTAGCTATAGTGGTAGGTAAATGATCATTTACTATAAGGTAGAATTGAGGGTAGTGTTGATGTGGCAAGACTACATTTGTTGTATCTACCTTAATACTGAAAGAGAAGAGCTTTTAAATGGTAAGTTTTAATTGTTTATGTCATCTAGTCACTAAAATTTAAATTTTTAATTTTAGATGCAAAAGTTTTGCAGTACTATTTCAATCTGGGATTGCAGGTAAGAGTCCTGTTAAAATTGCTTTGATTAAAAAAAAAACCAAAAGCCTCTAACTTAAAAATGTAAGCCATTTTGATAATCAGACTCTTGAACCTTAAAACCCAAGAACACTGTGAGGGACCTAAAAGATTTATTTCTGTCTTTATATCTCTGAAGATGATACAGGTCAGTTTTCTACTTTAACCTCCCAATGCTTCAGTTTCTCTTATAAAATAGTTGTAGATTGTCATGAGTGGGGGCCCTATGAAGTACAACTTTAGCATATATTGGCCTCCATATTTAACATCATATGCCAACCCTTCACTATGCTTTTCTATCTCGAAATAACAAGTGTATTATTCTGTTTACTTAAGACATTTTTGTGGCTATTTCTGCATTTTCTGTGAAAAGTAATCTGACTAATTCAAAGACATTTAAAGAGCTGTATTATTTTTAAAGCACTCATGTGTTCATAGATATTTGCCAAACACTGATTTTTACCACTTCCCTGAGTTGTAGAAAGGGAGTACTGACAGATATCTTAATATCACTGAAAGGTGTCTCTGATTTCAGGTAAGAGCTCTTTTACTTTATACTTTCAGGGATCATTTTCCCCCTGAAATACACTTCTGATATAATAAGATGACATATTTTCTGAAAAGGAATGATGCATCTTAAGATTTGGCATATGACATAGTAAACCAGATGGTCTCCTGGATAATACTCAGATTAGTTTATATTTTCCAAGACACTGATTTCCCTAAAACATTGGACATATCATTTCCAGAAAGCTATCTTTACTGACTGGCACACATTTATAATTTAAGAGTAGTAGAGTGGGTTTTTGTTCTCTGAAACTATATTTCCTAAATGCAGTTTCAAGAATTGAAAAAATAAAGTGCTTGCCCCTTCAGTTATGTTTGTTTATTATAGTCACCTGTGGAAACAAGGTGGAGGCAGTTTATTTATTTGTTTATTTTTAGTATTTTTATTTGTTTTAAATTTAAGTATAGTTGTATAACATTGTATGTTATAGGTGTACAGTATAGTGATTCACAATTTTTAAAGGTTATGCTCCATTTATAGTTATTATAAAATATTGGTTGTATTCCCCATGTTGTACAATATAGTCTCCTATATTTTACATCATGGGAATACAAGGAAATGTAGAATAGATATTTTAATATTTTCTCATATTAAAAGTAATAGCGGGCTTCCCTGGTGGCGCAGTGGTTGAGAATCCGCCTGCCGATGCAGGAGACACGGGTTCGTGCCCTGGTCCGGGAGGATCCCGCGTGCCGCGGAGCGGCTGGGCCCGTGAGCCATGGCCGCTGAGCCTGCGCGTCCGCAGCCTGTGCTCCGCAATGGGAGAGGCCACAACAGTGAGAGGCCCGCATACCGCAAAAAAAAAAAAAAAAAAAAAAAAAAAAAAAAAAAAAAAAAAAAAAAAAAAAGTAATAGCATTCATTATGGTGCATATGGAAAATACTAATATGTAAAGAAAACTGAAATCACCTGTATAATCACTGTATACTTTGGTATATTTCCTTACAGCTTATTTATTTTATAAAATATGGACTATGCTATGTAATTTTGTAAACTTTTAAGTTAAACAATATGAACACTTTTTCTTTAAATATTTGACACCATGATTTTTTTTATTGCCTGTATTGTATTCCATCATGGGTGTATCATAATTCATTCATCCAGTTTCTTATTGTTGAATATTTAGGTCGTTAATTTTTTTTGCCTTTAAAAACAATGCTCTAACAGACACCTTTGTATACAGATCATTGTGTATATCTCTAATTTTCTTAGGGTGCTTTCCTAAAATAATTCCTAGGTCCACATATGAGATACAGAGGCTACGAAAGATCTTAAAGTTGTTATAGAGAATAGATTTTCTAAATCTCATATCATTTAGTTCAAAAGTCATTGTTATCCCACCTGGAAATCATGGCCCAACTTTTTTTTTCAGTGAAGAATGGTACTAGTTTAAGAAAAGGAATAGTAAAGTGTTTTTTCCCTTTCTTGCCCAAGTGCTATCACCACAGCTTGTGGCACTCCATGGTCTGTGTGCCACAGATGCAGCAGCAGCAGCAGCTTCATGTAGAGAATTATCCAGTCTATACTGAGCCGCCACCTCTGATGAATCAAACCACTCCTCAGTTACACAGTGAGGTGGGGGGACAAGATGGCACACAGGAAGATGTATCAGCACATGGTAAGTATGTAATGAGATTCCCTGCAAGAAAGACAATTGGATTTTATTGTGTGTAATTTAATAATAGCCTTCAGATATTATACTAGACCAACATTTCTTAAAGCATGGTATGTGAACCTTTTGGGGTCCCTGAGACCCTTTAAAGGGATCCATGAGGCTAAAAGTGTTCATCATAATACACGGATTTTGTCCCTTTTGCTGTGTTAGATTTGTATTAAGGGTGCAAAAATCAGTGGCGGGTAGAATAGCTGGCACCTAAGCACAAATCAAGGCAGGGCCACCAAACTGTGCTAGTACTTAGTGTCTTCACACTCATGATATAAAAATGCCAGTTTTATTTATTTTGTGTTTGATCAAAGACATTCTTATTTTACTAAATTTTCATTCTTTGAATAATTGTACTTAGTATTCTGTATGACAGAATAGGAAGTATTCGTAAAGCTCTCTGCATACTGACGTATAGTGATTCACTTTAAAGAAAAGGGTTGTAAGCTTGAGTTTCGAGCTAAACTAGCTGACTTTTCATGGAACACTATTTTTACTTGAAAGAGTGATAGACAGACTATGGTTATTCAGACTTGGGGATCCGGCAGACATGAATGAACAGCTAAGCCTTATCACTTCAAGAAAAGCAACGGATAGTATTTTTTGTTAGAGATAAAAATTCCAGCACTGAAATACAGGTTATCCAAAATTCTGATTTTTATCTACCACCATGATCTTGACAGATTCTAGTACTTCATTAACTCTTCTAATAAAATAGATGGTGGTGGGCTATTAATGAATGTGGTGGTTTACATAGTATAATGAAATGTGTCAACATTTGGTAGATCTGTATAACTCAGTGAAATAATATTTTCCCAGTTACCAATGTATAATCATAACTGTGCATGATTTAGTAAAAGATCTATCCAAGATGCAAGATAAAACAATGTATTTTAATGTTAACAAAGTATGAAAAGTCCACATTGCTACTGACCTCTAAGAAATTACCACTTACCTAGTTTTGGTATAGCATCAAAGAATATCTACAATTATCTGAAAAGCCTAATTATTAAGACTTCTCTCTTTTCCAGCTACATATCTGTATGAAGCCAGATTTTCTTCATGTATTTCAACTAAATGTATCATAACAGATAAAATACAGAAGCAGATATGAGAATCCAGCTGTCTTCTATTAAGCCATACATTAGAGATTGCACAAGTGTAAAACAATGCCACTGGTCTCACAGTTTTTTTTTTTTTGGAAAATACAAATTTTTATGGAAAATGAGTTTAACATAATGGGTTTATTTTTACATGAAATAATATTTTTAACTTAGTTTAATTCCTAATATGGTAAATATTGATAGATATAACCCACATAAACAAAAGCTATTTGGGATCCTCAATTTTTAAGAGTGTAAAGGGATCCTGAGACTAAAAAGTTTGAGACCTCTGTGTCAGACCATAAGGATGGTTGCTTTGTCTATGAGTTCACAGTATAATATAGATGGGGAGGCATTTTCAAGGATTTAGAATAGGATTTTTGGACTGCCCTTCTTAGAATCAGCAAGAGGTAGAAGAAACGATGTGGACTAACCTAACCAAATCTGTTTTCCATTCCAGCAACTGCTACTTGATGGTTGTGATTTTGGCTAAGTTACTTAACCTCCCTAAGCCTGATTTTGTGTAGTGGGAAATAATGTATTTTATGACTTTCCAGTGTTGTTTTAAGAACTATATACCATATGCTAGCACATATATATGGAATCTAAGGAAAAAAAATGTCATGAAGAGACTAGGGGTAGTACAGGAATAAAACACAGACCTAATAGAGCATGAACTTGAGGATATGGGGAGGGGGAAGGGTAAGCTGTAACGAAGTGAGAAAGTGGCATGGACATATATACACTACCAAACGTAAAATAGCTAGCTAGTGGGAAGCAGCCGCATGGCACAGGGAGATCAGCTAGGTGCTTTGTGACCACCTAGAGGGGTGGGATAGGGAGGGTGGGAGGGAGGGAGATGCAAGAGGGAAGAGATATAGGAACATATGTATATGTATAACTGTTTCACTTTGTTGTAAAGCAGAAACTAACACACCATTGTAAAACAGTTATACTCCAATAAAGATGTTAAAAAAAAAAAGGCAGCAATGTGGTTCCAACCTAGTGAAAGTAAATTATCTCCACATATACATACTATGTTAGATAAATTTGTTAATTTTTTGATACAACCCTTCAAGTTTAATTGAACATTTTATCTGACTTAGAAATTCCAGTACTAAATTTTACCACTGTGTTGCCTGCATTATAATTTTACCCCTGAGAAGTATAGAAAGTTTGGGCTCATTGTTCAATAAAGGCTTAAATTTGGAGTTTTAGGGCTTCCCTGGTGGCGCAGTGGTTGAGAGTCCACCTGCCGATGCAGGGGACACGTTTTCATGCCCCGGTCCAGGAAGATCTCACATGCCGCGGGGTGGCTAGGCCCGTGAGCCATGGCCGCTGATCCTGTGCATCCGGAGCCCTGTGCTCCGCAACGGGAGAGGCCACAACACTGAGAGGCCCGCGTACTGCAAAAAAAAAAAAAAAAAAAAAATGAGTATTAGAATATTAACACTATAGAATCGTATTCTTCATGTGGCGGTGTGATATGGCCCATGGTAATAAAAATTAAAGTATCAACCTTTATTACATTTTTGTTCCATGTACCTTTTATAGAGCTGTTTTTTTTGTTTTTTGCGGTACGCGGGCCTCTCACTGTTGGGGCCTCTCGCGTTGCGGAGCACAGGCTTCGGACGCGCAGGCTCAGCAGCCATGGCCCATGGGCCCAGCCGCTCTGCGGCATGTGGGATCTTACCGGACCGGGGCACGAACCCGCGTCCCCTGCATCGGCAGGCGGACTCTCAACCACTGCGCCACCAGGGAAGCCCGAGCTATTTTTATTGTAGTAACCATGAGACAGTGCCAGTCTTTACTTCACAAAACGAACTTAAGTTATCCCAAGTAATGAGGGACTCCTTTTTAAAAATATTTATATAGTTACTATAATAAGGTCAGAACATCATCTATTTATTTCCATTGAAACTGGTGCATGGTAGTGAAAGTGCTGTAAATTTTAAATGGTGCTAGCATGTTCATGACATTCAAGAGATGACATTTAAATGTTTGGTCTTTTGGGATGGTCTTCAGAGTTTTGCCTTCAAGTGTAGACCAGACTGTAAAAACACCTGAGTTTTTAATTGCTAAAATAATACAAAATGGTTACTTGGATGGTGTGTGTTATACTGAAAAACTATTTGATAACTTAATTGTGACGAACTCTTATAAGAACTGAACTGACAAGAATGACTCTAGAGAACGTTTCTTTGTGTAGTCTGTTGATATCTAAATCATCCCAGGAAGACAGCTGTCTCTAGGTAGAATACATTTGACACATTGTACATACATTTATATATTTAATTTTTTTAACATCTTTATTTGAGTATAACTGTTTTACAATAGTGTGTTAGTTTCTCCTTTACAACAAAGTGAATCAGTTATACATATACATATGTTCCCATATCTCTTCCCTCTTGTGTCACCCTCCCTCCCACCCTCCCTATCCCACCCCTCTAGGTGGTCACAAAGCACAGAGGTGAACTCCCTGTGCTATGCTGCAGCTTCCCACTAGCTATCTAATTTACATTTGGTAGTGTGTATATGTTCCTGCCACTCTCTCACATCGTCACAGCTTACCCTTCCCCCTCCCCATATCCTCAAGTCCATGCTCTAGTAGGTCTGTGTTTTATTCCCATCCTACCACTAATCTCTTCATGACATTTTTTTTTTAGATTCCATATATATGTGTTAGCATACGGTATTTGTTTTTATCCTTCTGACTTCCTTCACTCTGTAGGACAGATTCCAGGTCTGTCCACCTCATTACAAATAACTCAGTTTCATTTCTTTTTATGGCTGAGTAATATTCCATTGTATATATGTGCCACATCTTCCTTATCCATTCATCTGTTGATGGACACTTAGGTTGCTTCCATGTCCTGGCTATTGTAAATAGAGCTGCAATGAACATTGTGGTACATGACTCTTTTTGAATTATGGTTTTCTCAGGGTATATGCCCAGTAGTGGGATTGCTGGGTCATATGGTAGTTCTATTTTTAGTTTTTTAAGGAACCTCCATACTGTTCTCCATAGTGGCTGTATCATTTTACATTCCCACCAACAGTGCAAGAGTGTTCCCTTTTCTCCACACCCTCTCCAGCATTTATATTTTCTAGAGTTTTTGATGATGGCCAATCTGGCTGGTGTGAGATGATATCTCATTGTAGTTTTGATTTTCATTTCTCTAATGATTAATGATGTTGAGCATTCTTTCATGTGTTTGTTGGCTATCTGTATATCTTCTTTGGTGAAATGTCTATTTAGTTCTTCTGCCCATTTTTGGATTGGGTTGTTTGGTTTTTTGTTATTGAGCTGCATGAGTTGCTTATAAATTTTGGAGATTAATCCTTTGTCAGTTGCTTCATTTGCAAATATTTTCTCCCATTCTGAGGGTTGTCTTTTGGTCTTGTTTATGGTATCCTTTGCTGTGCAAAAGCTTTTAAGTTTCATTAGATCCCATTTGTTTATTTTTGTTTTTATTTCCATTTCTCTAGGAGATGGGTCAAAAAGGATCTTGCTGTGATTGATGTCATAGAGTGTTCTGCCTATGTTTTCCTCTAAGAGTTTGATAGTGTCTGGCCTTACATTTAGGTCTTTAACCCATTTTGAGTTTATTTTTGTGTATGGTGTTAGGGAGTGTTCTAATTTCATACTTCTACAGGTAGCTGTCCAGTTTTCCCAGCACCACTTATTGAAGAGGCTGTCTTTTCTCCACTGTATATCCTTCCCTCCTTTATCAAAGATAAGGTGACCATATGTGTGTGGGTTTATCTCTGGGCTTTCTATCCTGTTCCATTGATCTATATTTCTGTTTTTGTGCCAGTACCATACTGTCTTGATTACTGTGGCCTTGTAGTATAGTCTGAAGTCAGGGAGCCTGATTCTTCCAGCTCCATTTTTCTTTCTCAAGATTGCTTTGGCTATTCGGGGTCTTTTGTGTTTCCATACAAATTGTGAAATTCTTTGTTCTAGTTCTGTAAAAAATGCCAGTGGTAATTTGATAGGGATTGCATTGAATCTGTAGATTGCTTTGGGTAATAGAGTCATTTTCACTATGTTGATTCTTCCAATCCAAGAACATGGTATATTTCTCCACCTATTTGTATCATCTTTAATTTCTTTCATTAGTGTCTTATAGTTTTCTGCATACAAGTCGTTTGTCTCCGTAGGTAGGTTTATTCCTAGATATTTTATTCTTTTTGTTGCAATGGTAAATGGGAGTGTTTTCTTAATTTCATTCTCAGATTTTTCATCATTATTGTATAAGAATGCCAGAGATTTCTGTGCATTAATTTTGTATCCTGCTACTTTACCAAATTCATTGATTAGTTCTAGTAGTTTTCTGGTAGCATCCTTAGTATTCTCTATGTATAGTATCATGTCATCTGCAAACAGTGACAGCTTTACTTCTTCCTTTCCAATTTGGATTCCTTTTATTTCTTTATTTTCTCTAATTGCTGTGGCTAGAACTTCCAAAACTAGGTTGAATAAGAGTGGTGAGAGTGGGCAACCTTGTCTTGTTCCTGATCTTAGTGGAAATGGTTTCAGTTTTTCACCATTGAGAACAATGCTGGCTGTGGGTTTGTCATATATTGCCTTTATTATATTGAGGAAAGTTCCCTCTATGCCTACTTTCTGCAGGGTTTTTATCATAAATGGGTGTTGAATTTTGTCAAAGCTTTCTCTGCATCTATTGAGATGATCATATGGTTTTTCTCCTTCAGTTTGTTGATATGGTGTATCACGTTGATTGATTTGCGTATATTGAAGAATCCTTTCATTCCCGGAATAAACCCCACTTGATCATGGTGTATGATCCTTTTAATGTGTTGTTGGATTCTGTTTGCTAGTATTTTGTTGAGGATTTTTGCATCTATGTTCATCAGTGATATTGGCCTGTAGTTTTCTTTCTTTGTGACGTCTTTGTCTGGTTTTGGTATCAGGGTGATGGTGGCCTCATAGAATGAGTTTGGGAGTGTTCCTCCCTCTGCTATCTTTTGGAAGAGTTTCAGAAGGATAGGTGTTAACGCTTCTCTAAATGTTTGATAGAATTCGCCTGTGAAGCCATCTGGTCCTGGGCTTTTGTTTGTTGGAAGATTTTTAATCACAGTTTCAATTTCAGTGCTTGTGATTGGTCTGTTCATATTTTCTATTTCTTCCTGGTTCAGTCTTGGCAGGTTGTGCATTTCTAAGAATTTGTCCATTTCTTCCAGGTTGTCCATTTTATTGGCATACAGTTGCTTGTAGTAATCTCTAATAATCTTTTGTATTTCTGCAGAGTCAGTTGTTACATCTCCTTTTTCATTTCTAATTCTATTGATTTGAGTCTTCTTCCTTTTTTTCTTGATGAGTCTGGCTAATGGTTTATCAATTTTATTTATCTTCTCAAAGAACCAGGTTTTACTTTTATTGTTCTTTGCTATTGTTTCCTTCATTTCTTTTTCATTTATTTCTGATCTGTTCTTTATGATTTCTTTCCTTCTGCTAACTTTGGGGTTTTTTTGTTCTTCCTTCTCTAATTGCTTTAGGTGCAAAGTTAGGTTGTTTATTCGAGATGTTTCCTGTTTCTTAAGGTATGATTGTATTGCTATAAACTTCCCTCTTAGAACTGCTTTTGCTGTATCCCATAGGTTTTGGGTCATCATGTCTCCATTGTCATTTGTTTCTAAGTACCTTTTGATTTCCTCTTTGATTTCTTCAGTGATCACTTCGTTATTAAGTAGTGTATTGTTTAGCCTCCATGTGTTTGTATTTTTTACAGATCTTTTCCTGTAATTGATATCTAGTCTCATAGCGTTGTAGTCAGAAAAGATACTTGATACGATTTCAATTTTCTTAAATTTGCCAAGGCTAGATTTGTGACCCAAGATATGATCTATCCTGGAGAATGTTCCATGGGCACTTGAGAAAAATGTGTATTCTGTTGTTTTTGGATGGAATGTCCTATAAATATCAAGTAAATCCATCTTGTATAATGTATCATTTAAAGCTTGTGTTTCCTTATTTATTTTCATTTTGGATGATCTGTCTGTTGGTGACAGTGGGGTGTCAAAGTCCCCTACTATGATTGTGTTACTGTTGATTTCCCCTTTTATGGCTGTTAGTATTTGCCTTATGTATTGAGGTGCATCTATGTTGGGTGCATAAATATTTACAATTGTTATATGTTCTTCATGGATCGATCCCTTGATCATTATGTAGTGTCCTTCTTTGTCTCTTGTAATAGTTTTTATTTTAAAGTCTATTTTGTCTGATATGAGAATTGCTACTCCAGCTTTCTTCTGATTTCCATTTGCATGGAATATGTTTTTCCATCCCCTCACTTTCAGTCTGTAAGTGTCCCTAGGTCTGAAGTGGGTCTCTTGTAGACAGCATATATATGGGTCCTGTTTTTGTATCCATTCAGCCAGTCTGTGTCTTTTGGTGGGAGCATTTAATCCATTTACATTTAAGGTAATTATCGATATGTGCGTTCCTTTTACCATTTACTTAATTGTTTTGGGTTGTTCTTGTAGGTCTTTTCCTTCTCTTATATTTCTTGCCTAGAGAAGTTCCTTTAGCATTTGTTGTAAAGCTGGTTTGGTGGTGCTGAACTCTCTCAGCTTTTGCTTGTCTGTAAAGGTTTTAATTTCTCCATCAAATCTGAATGAGATCCTTGCTGGGTAGAGTAATCTTGGTTGTAGGTTTTTTTTCCTTCATCACTTTAAATATGTCCTGCCACTCCCTTCTCGCTTGTAGAGTTTCTGATGAAAGATCAGATGTTAGCCTTATGGGGATTCCCTTGTGTGTTATTTGTTGTTTTTCCCTTGCTGCTTTTAATATGTTTTCTTTGTATTTAATTTTTGACAGTTTGATTATTATGTGTCTCGGTGTGTTTATCCTTGGGTTTATCCTGTATGGGACTCTCTGTGCTTCCTGGACTTGGTTGACTATTTCCTTTCCTATATTAGGGAAGTTTTCAACTATAATCTCTTCAAATATTTTCTCAGTCCCTTTCTTTTTCTCTTCTTCTTCTGGGACCCCTATGATTCGAATGTTGGTGTGTTTAATGTTGTCCCAGAGATCTCTGAGACTGTCCTCAGTTCTTTTCATTCTTTTTTCTTTCTTCTGCTCTGCAGTAGTTATTTCCACTATTTTATCTTCCAGGTCACTTATCCTTCCTTCTGCCTCAGTTATTCTGCTACTGATCCCGTCTAGAGTATTTTTCATTTCATTTATTGTGTTGCTCATCGTTACTTGCTTCCTCTTTATTTCTTCTAGGTCCTTGTTAACTTTTTCTTGCAATTTGTCTATTCTATTTCCAAGATTTTGCATCATCTTCACCATCATTATTCTAAATTCTCTTTCAGGTAGATTGGCTATTACCTCTTCATTTGTTAGGTCTGGTGTGTTTTTACCTTGCTCCTTCATCTGCTGTGTGTTTTTCTGTCTTCTCATTTTGCTTATCTTACTGTGTTTGGGGTCTCCCTTTTGCCTGCTGCAGGTTCGTAGTTCTATCTATTTTTGGTGGCTGTCCTCAGTGGCTGAGGTTGGTTCAGTGGGTTGAGCAGGTTTCCTGGTTGGGGGGACCAGTGCCCCTGTTCTGGTGGATGAGGCTGGATCCCGTCTCCCTGGTGGGCAGTTCCACGTCTGGGGGCGTGTATGGGGATGTCGGTAGCCTTACTGTGATTCTAGGCAGCCTCTCTGCTAATGGATGTGGCTGTAGACCTTTCTCGCTCTTTGTTGGGTATAGGGTGTCCAGCACTGTTCGTTGCTGGTCCTTGAGTGAAGCTGGGTCTTGGTGTTGAGATGGAGATCTCTGGGAGATTTTCGCCATTTGATATTACGTGGAGCTGGGAAGTCTCTTGTGGACCAGTGTCCTAGGTTAGTTCTCCCACCTCAGAGACACAGCCTTGACACCTGGCTGGAGTGCCAAGAGCCTTTAATCCACATGGCCAGGTACGTGGGGAGTTTCTTGCCCTTTGGGAGGTCTGAGGTCTTCTGCCAGCATTCGGTGGGTGTTCTATAGGAGAAGTTCCATGTGTAGATGTATTTCTGATGTATCTGTGAGGAGGAAGGATATCCCCACGTCTTACTCTTCCGCCATCTTCTCGCTCCCCCCTATTTAATTTTTTTAATTAGAAAATTTTCATATTATCTTTTAGTAGCCTGTTTTAGTCACTAATGTTCATATCTAAAGTGCTCCTGCTGTAATTGCTATGATCTTTCTTGGAGTTAATGCTAAATTTCATTTTTACCTGTAGGAACATCCATTTTTGTTGATGTTAATGAATCTTTGTATATGAAGTGTACTATATGCTTTCTTTGTTTCAGATACTTTTCCAAATGCTGATCCTGCATCTGTCCCTCATGGAGCATTCTATTATCCAGTGATGTCAGATCCCTATGGGCAGCGACCTTTGCCAGGTTTTGATTCCTGCCTTCCTGTTGTGCCAGATTATCCCTGTGTTGCCCCCTGGCATCCAGTCGGTGCAGCATATGTTGGTTCTCAAATTCGTGGTTGTATGAGTCCTGGGCCACTTGCCTATATTGCTTCACCTCCCTCACCTTCTCATTATGTACCTCAGAATATGTAAGATTCAGCAGTACGATGTGTTCTTGCACTGCCATTTTTCTTGTTGTTTGGTTTTTAAAAAGTGTTTTATGTTAGTGTTTAAGTGATTTAGAGTGGTTACTATTGTATCTATCTTTAAGATTATTTTATCTTTTGATTTAAAATAGTACTTTAAAATAAAGGAATATTTCTTTGGGTTGTGAACAAGGACATTGAGATGGATGTACAACTAGCCCCATATTTGAGCATATTTCATTGTATTCAGCTGTTTTCCTGTCGGCCAGCTTGTCAACTTTGTATTAGCTGATGGTATCAGTTGATAAATGGAGTAAATCTTACAAACTGTTGCCTTGGTTCAGATGTCACACATCATATTAAACCATGCAAAATTGGAAAAACTTCTACTTTTTCCTAGACAATGAAAGAACAAAACCAAGAGCATTTGCTTCTGAGTAACTAGCTTAATATTAAGTGAGAGTGCTCTTCAGGTTTCTTAAGAATTGTCTGAACTGAGTTGTGTTCTATGATATTAATCAGTTCTGAAGGCAAATGGTGCTCTGCTTTAGATTTATCCCATGTGCTGTTGTTTAATATTAGATTTATGTAACCATTTTCCTGCACAGTATTGATGTCCTTTGCACATTTAGCAGTAAATAAAAATTAGCATTTAAAATTGCTAAAATGAGTGAGATTTTCGTTTGCTTTTTCATGACAGCAGAGTACCAGACATTTGATTGTTCCCATATGTTTTCCCCCTAGTATTTTGGTTGCCAGAAAATGTGAATTTATAGCATGAATTGGCAGGGTCAGTTGAAATGTTATTTAATCTCAAGACATTGCAGTGCATACTACCATATCCAGTTCTTTTCCCTTGAGAATGTGCCTTTAAGTTGTGTTTCTGTTTTTTTTAAAAAATCTGTTAATTCTCTTATAGAACTTTAATCTAGACTTACTTTCTCATTGTCCTATATTTCTAATGGTTGTTGAATCTTTAAATTATTGTTTAGATTTACCTTGTATCTCTCCAGGCCTGCCTTGTCTTTAGCTTTCTGTGAGACACATTTTATCAGCCCTTCTGCCTTCTCCCTTCTTTCCCTTTCATCTGCCCAAAGACTGCAAGATTTTCTATATTCATTCATTTCTCCTCTGAGGGGGTAATTCATCATGAATGCTTTGCTCTGTCTCACCTACAAACAGCTATTTTAAAAGTGTTCTTTGGTTGCCACAAAACCTATTTATATTGCCTCCTTTAAAAGTTATTTATGCTTGTGAATCATTCTGTTCTTTCCCACCTTCAGCTATACCCCAGGCAAAAAGAACCAATTGAGACTCAGGGCTCAAGGTGCTTGAACAGGTGAAAGAACTAGAGTGGAATCCATTGCAAAGAAGATATCCTATCTTCAGTATACTGTTCTCAAGATGATTGATAACAGTGAGTTTCAAATCAGTCAGTGTACTAGTTAAGGCTTCTGCTTCATAATAGACATGGAACTGGTAGTGTTTTGGTTTTGCATCCTGGATCTTTACAAGTCCGTGCTCTTTAAGTTGGCATCTGACAACTTTAATAAAGAAAGATGGGCAACAGTGCACTGATCTTTCTAACAACCCCTGTATTAATGTTTCAGCTTTTTCTCTGCTAACCTCCTTGGTTCTCAATTTGTGTACAGATTGTTTTATGTTTAAAGGTTTATTTTAGTCAAGCTTGAAACATGGAACAACCCCTCTCCAACATTTTTCAAATATGCCAGCATTTCTGAAATGTACGTAACTCACCGCAAGTGATTGTCCTGTATCTTCAACTGTCAGTGGTTCACTAGCTTCTAAGCAGTGCTTTAGAAGGTTGTAGTCTATCTTGAGAATGTGGGTCTGGAAATTGTGTGGTTTTGAGAAAAGTACATTTGCCTTAGGCTTCCAGTTCATTTGTTTATTTTTTAAACTTGTAGGTTGCTGCCTTGCCTTGATTTCCATTACTAATTTAATGCAGTTTAATGAGATGCTTGTTATTAACTTAAAAACCCAAGATCAACCTAATTGTTGTTACCAGTGTTGAAATAAGTGGTATGAATGGTCTGTTTAAATCATACAAGTATAGTCCACTTGTTTATGTTTTACAGTCAGACTTCTCTAAGAAATAATCAAGGAGTGAGCCCTGACCCTCCTATTGTTTTGTGAGTTGGGAGGGTGAAGATAACCTGTACTGCAGCAGAAGTCTGCAGTGGTTTTTGAAGGCAGCTTCTGGGTTAAAAACAAAGTGGTCTTTCTGGTAAAAAAAAAAAAAAAAAAAACCTAAGACTTAACATGTTTAATCAACCTATAGGATAAGCATAGTGGTAGACTTTTTACATATAACCTCTGTAGTTGCTGTTGATACTACAAAAGACGTCCTGTCTTTTTCTCTGTTGTTATACCCAACTTTCAACCATTGAGAATTGTTGTGGGAAGGAGGATATAAAGGCACTGTGGTTTGTTCTGGACCCTTTACTTTCACCGCCTTCCTGAGATAAATCTGGTTTACACCAGAGGTAGAAAACTGGGTCATTTCCATAGTGAGGAAAAACAATTAGAATTCATTTTTATGCTGTGTATATTTATTCTCAAAACTAATTGTGGTTTTCTGCCTTGATTAAGAGCAGATGAAAATATTGAATCTGTTTTACTGTTGAAATTCAAGACTTGTGAATTTAAAACATCTTTCATTTCCTTAGAGCCTATAATCAAGGCATAACCTTTTAATTAGCTTTGGAAGTAAAAGTATAAACAAATCATGATTTTTTTTATGCAAACACCATACATTCAGAACTTAATTCAGACATAAATCTCCATGAATAATGAAATAGTCCATTGGAGAAGGGTAGGGCATGAACTTAATCTAGATTTTTCTAAATCTGGGTCAAATTTTGTCCATTTTACATGAAACCTCTTTGAGGCCATTTATATTTCCATTTATAATAAGAAGAATTCAGGAGAACTAATACAGCAGAAGGCAACCTCTTGTTTCCCCCATCTTAGCTAGAATGTTAAATTTCAGTTGGAGCAACTTGATTTAGAACACTTGTCTTCTCTCCTGCCTCAGTCATCAAAGTTTCAGGGATGTATGGGGTGCCTGTATATGGAAAGATGGAGCTTCAGGAAAGGATGGACCTGAGTTTAGGTAACTACCTAAGCAACTGCTTTAGAATGATAAATCTGGGTATCATCTCAAAATAATCTGGGTGGTGGGGTTTATAGATGAAGATAAGCTGCATGTTTGTAACTGTTGAATAATAACTGTTGAAGATTGAGTCCATTGTGCTATTCCCTCTACTTTTGTGTTTGAAATCTTTCATAATAGTTGAAGAAAAACTACCTTGGTAACTGGCCATCTGGAGAGGTAATGTTTATAAAGTTAGTAAAAGTTCAGGTTTTTAAACATTTTGCCTTGAATCCTGAAAAGAAACAAGATCTTAGAGACACTGTCCCATAAGGTTCAGAGGTACCCTTGTTAATATATCTGGGGGTTGGGGGAAGCCTATAGTATAGGCAAATGATTCTTTTTTGTGTGTGTGTGTGTGTGTGTGTGTGTGTGTGTGTGTGTGTGTGTGTGTGGTACGCGGGCCTCTCACTGTTGTGGCCTCTCCCGTTGTGGAGCACAGGCTCCGGACGCGCAGGCTCAGCGGCCATGGCTCACGGGCCCAGCCGCTCCGCGGCATGTGGGATCTTCCCGGACCAGGGCACGAACCCGTGTCCCCTGCATCGACAGGCGGATTTTCAACCACTGCGCCACCAGGGAAGTCCAAGGCAACTGATTCTTAAAGTCCTGTAATTCTCAAGAATATTCACTAGCTACATGTAAAACTATATTAAACCATGACATTTATTTATAGTTGAAACTAATTGAGGTGAGTGAACCACTTCAGGTTTAACTGCTTCATTGTTTTCTAATAATCACCACCACCACCACTTTTGAGTTCACTTTTCTCCTTATGGCTGCCAGAGGGGAGTTTGGAAACCAGGAATCCTTTAGTGTTGAAGAGCTTTTTTTTTTTTTTTGGTTTGGTAGGTGGCTCCTGCCACTGGCTAAACCTTTTATGAGAGGGGTGGAGAGTAATTCTACAATATTGAGATTAAACTGAGTCAATTCTTATGAATTCAGGCCAGTCAATGAATAAAATGTTAAGATCTATTTTAGCCAAATATTAATAATAGTTATTGATATATTGGTGTTATATAGGTGATCAGTCCCTTCACCTAATCAACTAGCAAACCTTTTCTTGCAGATCTTATGGCTTTTTCTAAACTATATAGTACAGCTTTTACAAATCATTTGCAGAATTATAGAAAAAAAATTCTACCCTAATACCAGGGTATTAAAGTTCTTGACTTAAAAAACCTTTTATTTCCTTGCTGGTGTATTAACCAGATCAGAGTAACAATTTTTGTCTTGATAAATTTCATTTATGCAAGATAAGTTCCAGAGATCTGTTCTACAACTTTGTGCCTGTAGATAACAATACTGTATTGTATGCTTAAAAATCTTTTAAGAGGGTAATCTCATGGTAAATGTTCTTACACAATAAAAGAAATAAAAGTTCTACCACATGTATAGTCCCACAGGAAAACAAACTATTTTATATTCAGTTGCTTTGCTTGCATAAGCAGTTGAACTTTGTTTTAATTTCCTTTCATTCTTTTAGCTCTGCTAAAAGAGCTTCAACTACTCAAGAAGTGTTCTTCCTCCTAGTTGTTTTGAAGCACGGTATAGATTTGGCCTTTGTTAATCTAGTTCTTTTCTTTCACTCACTGCTTATTTTTTTCCAACATTTTATTATGAAAAATTTTAAACATGAAAGTTGAAATAACTGTGCAATGTACATCTGTATATCCACTACCTACATCATATAATTAACATTTTACTATACTTACCTTTTCACATAACCATCTATAAATCCTATTTTTTGATGATTACAAAGAAAATTGCAGACTTAAATACACTTCACCCCTAAACATCTCAGCATGGATATTGCTAACTAGAGTTCAGTATTTGTTAAAGGTTCTTTTTTAAAGGTTCTTTTCTTTTTGAGGTAAAGTTTACATGTGATGAAATGCACAAATCTTAAGTGTTTGATGCAATGAATTTTGACAAATCACACATCTGTGAAACCCAAGCCTTTATCAATATAACATTTTCATCACTCCAGAAAATTCTCTCATGCTTTTCCCAGTCAATCCCTGCTTCCCCGATACCCGTCCCCTAGGCAACCACTTTTTCTTCTGATTTTTCTCCTATCATAGTTTGTTTTTTAAACTGTATATAAGTGAATCAGAGTATGTGCCCCGTTGTGTAAGGATTCTTTAACAAGGTATTTGGGATTCATCCATGTTGTATGTGTCAATAGTTCTTTTTATTGCTGAGCAGCGTTTCATTGTACAAAACTGCCATTCTCCTGTTGATGGAAACCTGAGCCATTTCTAGTTTTTAGATACACATGAAGCTGCTATGAACATTTTTGTACAAGTCTTCTTATGAGCATTTGTTTTCATTCCTCTTGGAATTACTGGGTCATAGGTTAGGTGTATGTTTAGTACGGAAGTGAAGATTTTTCCAAAGTGATTGTACCATTTTATACTCCCACAAGCAGTATATGAGAATTCCAATTGTTTTCATCCCCGTCAGCATTTGGTGGTATCAGTCTTTTTGATCGTAGCCATTCTGATGGGTTTGGTAGTAAGCGGTATCTCATTGTGGTTTTAACTTGCATTTCCCTATGATTATGTTTAACACCTTTTCATGTGCTTATTTGCTAGTTGTATATATTTCTTTTTGAAATGTGTTCAAACTTTTTGTTTTTATTATTGAATTGTTGGAATTTGCTTATACTGGTTGCACATCTTTTCCAGATACATTACTGCTTTTTAAATTGTTTTATCTAACCAGTGTATAAATGTTATACACCCAATCACACTTAAAATAATTAGGCTAGGGCTTACCTGGTGGTGCAGTGGTTAAGAATCTGCCTGCCAATGCAGGGGACATGGGTTTGAGCCCTGGTTCGGGAAGATCCCACATGCTGCAGAGCAACTAAGCCCGTGTGCCACAACTAGTGAGCCTGCGCTCTAGAGCCCATGAGCCACAACTGCTGAGCCCATGTGCCACAACTACTGAAGCCTGCGTGCCTAGAGCCTGTGCTGTACAACAAGAGAAGCCACCACAATGAGAAGCTCATGCACTGCAACAAAGAGTACCCTTGCTCGCCACAACTAGAGAAAGCCCGCGTGCAGCAACGAAGACCCAATGTGGCCAAAACTAAATAAATTTATTTTTTAAAAAGGCCATATTTTTCACAGAACTAGAACAAAAAATTTCACAATTTGTATGGAAAAACAAAAGACCCCAAATAGCCAAAGCAATCTTTGGAATGAAAAATGGAGCTGGAGGAATCAGGCTCCCTGACTTCAGACTATACTACAAAGCTACAGTAATCAAGACAGTATGGTACTGGCACAGAAAAACAAATATAGATCAATGGAACAGGATAGAAAGCCCAGAAATAAACTCACGCACATATGGTCACCTTATCTTTGATAAAGGAGGCAAGAATATACAGTGGAGAAAAGACAGCCTCTTCAATAAGTAGTGCTGGGAAAACTGGACAGCTACCTGTAAAAGTATGAAATTAGAACACTCCCTAACACCACACACAAAAATAAACTAAAAATGGATTAAAGACCTACATGTAAGGCCAGACACTATCAAACTCTTAGAGGAAAACATAGGCAGAACACTCTGACATAAATCAGGGCAAGATCCTTTTTGACCCACCTCCTAGAGAAATGGAAATAAAAATAAACAAATGGGACCTAATGAAACTTCAAAGCTTTTGCACAGCAAAGAAAACCATAAACAAGACCAAAAGACAACCCTCAGATTGGGAGAAAATAGTTGCAAATGAAGCAACTGACAAAGGATTAATATCCAAAATTTACAAGCAACTCATGCAGCTCAATATCAGAAACAACCCAATCCAAAAATGGGCAGAACTAAATAGACATTTCTCCAAAGAAGATATACAGATTGCCAACAAACACATGAAAGAATGCTCAACATCATTAATCATTAGAGAAATGAAAATCAAAACTACAATGAGGTATCATCTCACACCGGTCAGAATGGCCATCATCCAAAAATCTAGAAACAATAAATGCTGGAGAGGGTGTGGAGAAAAGGGAACACTCTTGCACTGTTGGTGGGAATGTAAATTGATACAGCCACTATGGAGAACAGTATGGAGGTTCCTTAAAAAACCTGAAATAGAACTACCATATGACCCAGCAATCCCACTACTGGGCATATACCCTGAGAAAACCATAATTCAAAAAGAGTCATGTACCAAAATGTTCATTGCAGCTCTATTTACAATAGCCGGGACATGGAAGCAACCTAAGTGTCCATCATCGGATGAATGGATAAAGAAGATGTGGCACATATATACAATGGAATATTACTCAGCCATAAAAAGAAACAAAATTGTGTTATCTGTAGTGAGGTGGATGGACCTTGAGTGTCATACAGAGTGAAGTAAGAAAGAGAAAAACAAATACCGTATGCTAACATATATATGGAATCTAAGAAAAAAAAAAGGTCATGAAGAACCTAGGGGCTAGATGGGAATAAAGACACAGACCTACTAGAGAATGGAGTTGAGGATATGGGGAGGGGGTAGGGAGAGGGTAAGCTGTGACAAAGTGAGAGAGTGGCATGGACATATATACACTACCGAACGTAAAATAGCTAATGGGAAGCAGCCGCATAGCACAGGGAGATCAGCTGGGTAGTTTGTGACCACCTAGAGGGGTGGGATAGGGAGGGTGGGAGGGAGGTAGATGCAAGAGGGAAGAGATATGGGAACGTATGTATATGTATAACTGATTCACTTTGTTATAAAGCAGAAACTACCACACCATTGTAAAGCAATTATACTGCAATAAAGATGGTAAAAAAATAAACATGTCTTTAAAAATTAAAAAAAAATAATTTAAAAAAGGCCAGGACTTGCAACTGAGTTATTTGGCTGAAAGTGAAGCTGTTCTGGTATGCTAACCAGTGTTCTGGTGGCCTAAAAGTTAATTAGTAAAATGAAAGACAAAACTTCAGGAATCTGAATTAATTAGGGGAAAGTTAATTGCTGAAAAGTCCATGACTACAGAAAAAACTTCAAAAGAAATGTCAAGTGATAACTTCAGAAAATATTACCCAAATGTACTCAGATTATACTAGCTTAATAATGACCAGCTTAACCTCAATTTATGTGTCTTCTCACTGACCCACAGATTGAAACTGCTCTGTACAACATGTATCATTCTTTGGATACTCAGACGTTTTCAGGATAAGGCCAGTAAGGTTTGTCAGTGTCGTACACCATAGCTTTATAGCTGTATTGGTCCCCTTCATGTCATCATCTCAAAGTTCTTTATGAATGCTTATTCAATTTTCTAAATATTTAATACAGCTTTGTTTAATGGGAAATATAAAAGAATGATAGTAATAATGTTTACTCTCAGTCATGAACTTTTCAAAATATGTGGAGGTCTGTGGAGGTCTCCCTTAAGTGTGTCTGCTGGTTAAATGATAGTGTAAAATCCACTGTTGTTCACAAATGTTTATTAATAATATATGGCTATAAATGATTATGTTGGAAAAGGGAGGAACAAACACCTTAAATCTGAACAGCCATACATTTTGGAGGAAAAAAGTAAATGCTTTATTTTTGTTTATATGAAGCTAAAAACAAAATCATTTTATTGTACAAGATTCTTTTTAACACATTTAATCATGACAGTAACTTTGCACTTCCTACAGAAAATATTTAAATAAAAATAATAGTTACTCAAGGAGGCTTTAGCTTTTAAAATAGTAGTCTGCAAAGCCAAATGCCATTTACACAAACACATTTGGAATTTTCCCTTTTCGTGATTAAGCTCGGGAGATACAATTTTTAACCTTAAGTTCAATGCATACATTTTCTGTATGGTGATGTGTGATTGGGGCCTCCAATTAGGCTAAGAAAGTGAATTAAACACTGCCTGTGTTTTCTAAAAGTACTCTTTATCTTCTAGGAAAAGTTGGCTCCAAACTACATTCATTGTTCTGAATAGGTAGAAATTCTTCATCCTCAATTTCAACCTGTTTTTGAGAAATCTTGAATCCTGTGAAGAGTTTAAATAGTGATACTTTCTTGAATCCTACCACTGGTATGCATTCCTATGTTATAAGAAACAAATTAAAATGCTTTCACTTGAGAAGGATGTTTATCCCTATCTGAACTGAAATGTCCTTGAGAAGGTCTTTGTCTTTATAGTTGAAATAAGAGAACATATGGGTTTACTTGTACTATGTTAGAAGAGTAATTTGAACAGTTAAAAAATTTTAAGTTAATTTATCAAATTGGATTGCCTTTAACATTAAGAAAACTACAGACTAATGTGTTAACCCTTTGGGTTTAGAGGTTTCCTCATGAGCTGCCACAACATTCATTTTAGTGCCATTGGTTCCAGTGAATCCTACTGGACACTCAAGAATTCTGGCTGCTTCCCCTGCCCAAGTATACTAGGCACAGTTATCACTCTTCTTATTGCACTACAGGCTACATTGCTTTGGTTATTTAAACTGATTGCTTAATATATGTTGTAAAAGGAAGTCCTATGAGATGTGACCAAAAATGGATGAATCTGTACTTCAAATAATATACTGGATCTTATACAGGAACTACCTAGTGTGAACATGTGATTTTCAAATGACCTGAAAATTCAGCTAGCTGTTGCCATCCTCCCATTAGAGCCGCCTCCTACTTCTGTTACCAGAGCTCCTCCTGAATCCAAAACCCTCCCCTCAATTTCCTGGGAAGGCCGGGGCTTTTCCTTACTGCCCTTTCTTCCTGCTAACAGTCTAGTTGTCAGAGCCTCTGTATTATAAAGTGTGATTTCTTATGGATCAAATAAGGTTTGGGAAGCCAATACTGAGTTTATTTACAACATAAGCCAATGGAAGTTGGAATGTGTTTTACTGTTTAAACACAAATATTTCAAGGGTTAAGTCATTATGGTTGTTCCCACATCAGTGGAGATTCTATATCTAAATATGGTGTTCTTTAATGTTTCCTCCTTGGGAGGCTATAAACTTATTCCAATAAGGCTGCCACTGTTCCAAGCATGTTTGAAACTATAATAGATTCTAGAATTGAAAGAGGAACAAGGCCTCATTTGGGGGTGATGGAAATTTTTGTATCTTGATTTTGGTGATGGTCCTAGGGGTGTATACAACAGTGAAGACTGAACTGTACACTTTAAATGGATGCAGGTAGTTGTACACAAATTACTCCTCAAAGTTGATAAGGAAAAAACTAGATTCCAAAGAGCAGTTTCAGATCACTTCACAAACCCCACAAGAAGCTGTTGGTATTTTATAATTGTGCCTATCAAGGTGCCTATTGTGTGATAGCACTTGAAAAATATTTTTTACCAGAAAAAGTAGAACTCAGCTTGATTCCCCAAATTTTTACCAAATGTGGATCTAAAATTAGTTTTGACTGCTTCTAAGAATTTAATCTTACAAGATTATGATTTTCTACCATTGAGGATATTAAGAGGTTGTATTGTGGATTTTGAACATCCTCCCAAAAGCAGAAGTCCACAATGCTTTGAGTAATGTCAGCATTCAAATATGGGTGCAGCTTAAGGTGACTGCTTTGAAGACTTTGAACATTAATTTGGGCACATTAATTCTGCCATGTTTATGAAAATATCAGTCTCATTTTATAATCTCACTTTATATGTTTATTCTAAATTTTTGAGGCTAAAGTATGACATCAGGTATAGAATCGAGCATTCTTCCATACTACCCTCTCCCACTTTTACCTTTTATTTCTCTTTTCTGTAGAGTTTTGGCAAATTCATTTTATTTCTTAGATAAAATTTGGGGAAATCAGTCCTTCCAGTAATTGTTCATAAGTGCATATTTATAAAAGCCAGTCAGTGATATTGCACAATTTAAAATGTAACCTTACTATGAGTCTGATGTGTTGAATTTAGTGGAATACAGTGATCACAAGGTGAGAATATGCTATGATCTGAAATTCAACCGAAATATAACTCAACCTTTGAAAAATGATTTACAGTTTGTTCAGCTAGTTTTCATATACTGTTGCACTTCTGGATTTTGTTGAGGGAGAAATGATGATGTTTTAATCCAGAAACGACATTTTTTTTTTTTTAATCGGGGAACGCCACCTCAATTTGGTTATCTAAAAAGTTTGACAGTATGGTGATTTAGCCCTACATTTTAAAGTGCTTATCCATACTAGTCCTTACTTTGAAAGCTTTTCCGTTTGCCTCTTTACCACACCATCTAAGTACCTCAAGGACTCCTCACAAAAAGCCAAAGCCTCTTTTTTGTCTTGTCATCCAAGGGTCAGTTTTAAGGGTTGTATAAGACCAGAGAACTGTCAAGAGGGTTTCTAGGTTGGAAGGCAAAATCGGTCGCAATGAGTATTGTGGGGTATATTGAACATTGTGACAAAAGACACAATGGCCAAGCCCAGCTTAACTGTACTTGCAAATGGTTGGCTACCATAGGCCAAAATAAAAGGCACACTGCCACCAAGGGTGATGTCCTAGTATGTGTATGTGCATGTGTTGAAGTGCAACTCCTGGGATGTTAGGTTGCTCTGGAACCTGCTCATAGATAAAAGTCAAAGGGCAAAATACTCTGCACATTGCTGAAAATGGCATTCACACTGCAGGCCATTATTTCTTCATTTAGTCTTTTGTGGTTCTATCAAGTCACTTGGCGTTGTAAAGAAGGCTTTTCTTTTTGAGGGTGAGGGATGAGGTTAGGGCAGATGTGTGCCACAGTCATGGATTTATGAAGGTTGATTACCATGATCAAAAGTTGCAGGCTCTTTTTGTTACCAAAGAAATTGCCTTTCATCTGTGTAGTAATGGGAAGTTTCTACAGAGCTGTCACAACTTTCACATCAGATAAGCTTTTAGCATAAGGGCATTCCACTTAATTTTATATTTAAACATTAATAATTCTTAATATGTACATGTCTCTCAAGTACCACAAACACCGATGGTATATCTTTAGAAAAAGACCACAACTCAGATCCAAAAAACTAACAAGTAGCATTGACATATATACACTACCAAATGTAAGATAGATAGCTAGTGGGAAGCAGCAGCTTGGTGCTTTGTGACCACCTAGAGGGGTAGGATAGGGAGGGTGGGAGGGAGATGCAAGAGGGATGGGATATGGGGATATATGTGACATATAGCTGATTCACTTTGTTTTACAGCAGAAACTAACTCAACATTGTAAAGCAATTATACTCCAATAAAGATGTTTTAAAAAAAAGATATAAATCCACTCTAGAGCTTAAAAATACTACCCTAGCCAGCTGCCTGTATCATTCCAGCAGTCGACTCCTTTGTTTCTTAATAAACATTCAATTTCTTAAAGCTCTCAAAACCACCTACCAGCACCTTCTTCTCTGGAGCACCATGCAGCATATAGATGAAAATCCTAGGCCACCTATCAACATATGAATAGTAATATCTCAAGTATGCAGTAAATCTGAAGTATACAGACTTATTTAATTCACCAAAAATATATTTTTTTATTTGTACAGGTCGGTTCTTTCTTCTGACCTACAAGCTTTATTTTTTCTTCAAACCAGAAACCCCAAATCCTGAGAGCTCTCAATATTAACAGTTGTACTACAGTGGATGCTGCTTTGGCAGTTCATTTTATCAATTCCTCATCACATCTCAGGAAGTTTCTTTCCATTGAAGTTCTTCCTGCTTCCCTTCCCCTCAAAATGATTTAGTAATTACCAAAAGGGATGAAAGGCCAAGCCAGAGCAATCAAATGCTATTAAGTTTCATTGCATGTGTGTGTGTGCACAAACAAGGTTCTCACTTTTTTACAAACATCCCCAAAACAGTGCAAGCCAAAACGCACATTTGTTGGAAAAAGTGATGGAAAGGGTCATTGGAAATACAGTAGAAATAGCATTTCTCTGTACTAAAGTAATGCTCACACTGAATTGGGGTACTCGGTTCCCAGTGGCTAGCTCTACACCAACAAAGTGGATATTTGGAACAATTATCTAGATAAAGCAAGCCAAAGAATCTAAAATACGCACAGGTTTGAGGCAAAGCCACAGGGTTCGGGATTGAAGGGAGCTGATAAGTAGGTATGAAGAGCTTATTTTAAATGATCCAAACAATTACATCCACTTACGTTGGCTATGTCTATACATGCAATCTATTAACACTGTTTTGAAAATGTGATTACCAAAATAATATGATCAGTTTTTCTTGTGTACTTTAAAACAGGAAAGAATGTCTGCCTAACTTCAAGTGCTTTTCACCTGATGGTTGAACAAACCAAGGTCTGGGCCACTTAAACTGTTAGTTAAAACACCATTTGAGTCTTACCCACAAGGCAATATGAACATCAAATGGTTATTTATATTATCTGGCTAAGGTATCAACTCATATTTTTCAGTGAAGTCCCCAATGAAGTTTGCAGAGGAGGTTTTACACTGCCATAATAACTATAAGGTTCTTATTGAAAAAGTATTTGTTCATTATTTAAGTCATTCAAAACATAGAGGCTGTAGGGTTTGTGTGTGTGTGTGTGTGTGTGTGTGTGTGTGTGTGTGTGTGTTTAATCAAATTGCAGACAGATGTTTAGATTATTTGGGCTTAGCTGAAATGCCCTAAATCAGGTCAGAGTGGAATGAAAAATTACTATGAGAGGCAGAAAGAACTGGAAAATTTCCAGTATTCCCATGTAAGTGGACAGAAGTATAACCTGGGGATTTATATGCCTATAAAATTTGGCATCTTCCAAAAATGATGATTTTGAATCATTCCTTTCTCTTTGTACTTCACTGGATTTAAAGCTAGAAGTGGAGGACATACTTCAACAATGGCCATTTCTGAATATATTTCAGAAATTTTCTTTGTATTCAATAATATTTTTACCCTTACTAATTATCAGGGAGACGTTAATGTAATTATGATGGAATCAAACAAATAAAATAGGTGTCCAGAAATGATAAGAAATTCACCTGTAATGGAGGTGAACCATGGTGTAGATACTTAGACAAAAAGTAAATGATTCTTGTACCATTTATAATTGTATTTGACTTTGGAATACATTTTTAACTTTACATATAAATATGTCAGTCTGAAATTTGTGGAGTTCATGGCATTTTGGGCAAATGAACAAAAAGGTATCTATAGTGGCCAATCCATTTCCACATCTCATATGTATAACATATAATATGTGTGCTTAATAATAAATGTCTTGTTTCTATAATCTAGAAGATTTGGGTTTATTGACTGGCTCTGTGACCTTGAGCAAGTCATTATCCTTCTCTGGACCTCTTTTCTTGTTTTGTTTTGGTTTTTTTTGTATTTGTAAAATAAGACGTTAGAATTGAGTAGATCCTCACTAAGTTTCTCTTTTAGCTCTTTTATGTTTATAAATTTACTCTCAAGTTGGCTTATACCTTCTCTGGGGTCAGAGAACATATTTAAACATTTGATTTGAAATATCTTTCTTGATAGTAGCTGATCCAGAGGTTACAGAGGTGAACACAAATCTCCTTCCCTTCCTACTTTCTACTAGAGTTAGAGTTAATAAAAATGTTGGTGTCACCATCACGGAAGTTAGGACAATAGCTGATTAGCTTTAACAGCTAACTGGCTTCAATCCCCAACATAGCTAGGCCTCAGCACAGCTAGTGAAATCTTAAGCCCAAGTTATAAAGACAGTAACCCTGAGAAGATCTGAAAAGGAATGTACTGCCCATGAAATATGACACTGGTTTCTTTCAGTAGTAGAGATTGGTTATTATGATTTACACATATTCTCTCTTTAGAACATAACAGAGAAGAGTGTATTTTGGACCATGGCTCTATGTCTGGCTACCCTTGTTTTCCAACAAATTGATAAAGTAACTGCTGGAACAATGAAACCTAGGTCATCACAAGTACATGCATTTGTGAGAAAGACATACTTTTTTTATGAAATAGGGTCATGTATTGGTTTCTGGTGCCATCAATATGAGTTAGGAATGTAGCCCAGGTGCTATTTATTATTCAAAGTGAATTTGACAGTTGAGAAAGTTGACTCTGTAACTTTAGAAACCTTCCTTCTGGAAAGTAACCTGTTACTAATGTCAGGGCCACTTATGATAGTCCCACTTAGAGAAGCAGGAGAGAAGTTGGATTTGAGTAAATGATCACTTTAGGTATGATCAAGGAATTATTTTGTGACAATGTCTTACCAAATGGATCTTGATGCAGCTTGTTCTCTTGATCACTTTTTCCTGGATCTGAGCTTTGTTCTTCAACACCTCCTCTTGTTTCCCCATCATCCCCAGTTCGTGTCTTTTTCATGTAGAATATTTTGTTAGTCACCAGAGTTAGGGCTAGAATGGGAATCAATTCAAATAACAGAAACTACACTGTCAAAAACTATTTTGGAAGCATATTTGAATTGTTTGAGAATGTTTCATTTCACTTAATTTTGCCAGAAAGTATACACATGAATTTAGTGGTTTCCTATTACTGTTGACATTTATTGAATACAAGAACAGGGTGACAACTAATTAAGTTTCTTACTTTTTTGAGCTACCCATTAATTTAATCACCAGGACCCAGACCTTGGGCTATTTCAGGTCATGTGTTATTGTGTAAGTTGGGGATACCTTTGTGCTAACATTGGTAAAAACCACCCTTGTTTAGTAGGTAATCAGTTGATGGTTACTGGATCTAACATGGTGACCATATGCATTATGGGCTTCATTTTTTAACATTTACCTGTGTGTTCTAATGAGGTACTCCTAAGCTGTGGCAAATAATTTGTTTTGATGTATAATGCAGTTTTCTTTGAAGACAGTAGAATTTGGATCATGTCTATAGTTCCATGAATTCACTAGGGTTGTTATGTTATATATCTAACATGAGTTTACACACGCTATTCCACTGCCCCCACTGAACATTAAAACTGCAACTTGAATCAAGTTATCTAGACCTAAAATTATTTTTTGTTGTTGTTTTATCAGAAAGCAATGAATTAAAATGAAGGTGCTGTTTTCAGATTCTGACACCTCAACAGGATGTCATTTTTCTGTTAAAAAATATTTTCAAATCTAGGCTTTTATCTTAGAAATGCTTTTGATAGCAGTGATGATTAAAACTATCAACAGTAGATAGGACCCTATAAATATACCAGCTAATTATTTTTTCTTGCCAATGTACGAGATGTAGTGACTGTTGATTAGAGTACAGTAGAAGTTTTTTAAAAAACAGTACACATCCTAAATACTAATCTCGATACTATCAAATTTTAAAATGTAGTAAGCTAACTGAAATATACAAACACAGGAAAGGAATTCACTAACTTATTAGATATGACATATACTATAGGGTAAATATTCATTGGCATACATTAGGAAACTCACAAATCTTTAAGAAACAAAAAATTCAACAGCCCCCATGATTAGGAGAAGTTGTAGTATTTCAAAGCAAAAACAACACGAAGTCCAGTTATACCTAGAAACCACAAGCTGACAATTCTTTGGAGTCTATTCAGTTTCCCTTTGATGCTGTTCATTGAACCAGAATGGGCAGCATGGAGCACTGAAGGGCAACAAAGATAGGCAAGTTAGTTTGCCTTATCTGATAGCTGGTGGGGACTGCTGAGCACAGCCCTCAGCCCTGTGGGGAAATGGTGTGAGATCCTGAGGAAGGTCAGGAATCTGTGCGGCAGCGACAGTAGCAAAGTGGCACCTGGAGCTTCAAGGAAGCAAGGGTAAGAAAAGCAAAGCCAAAGGGTTAAGCACCCGACTGCACCTCTGCTGATTAGGGGCAAACACCCCTTCAGTTGGTTTTGAAATGGACTTAGTGTTTGTAGGTATAAAAAGGCAAATAATAGTAATAATAATAACAAGAACAAAAAATGAAGAATGTGGCTATAAAAGATGGTGAAAACAATAGGAGTTTCACTCTCCTGTCTAGTGGGGGGCAGTGAGGGAATCATGTTCTCTGTCACCTCTGAGAGCAAAGAAATTAGAAATTTTCTGAGTTCCAGAACAGGTGATACCAGCTTGACTTAGAGCCGAGTTGTAACTTGTTCTTCCTGTCCATCACCCCATTTGTGCATGAGCAGGTCACAAGCCTCTCCCCAAGTTTCAAATACATCCTCTGAGGAGTCTAAAAGTTTAGAATTTGAGGAACAGGTGCTGGATGCGCAGTGAAGAGAGCTGGAACAGGCTAGAGGGCATTCGCTGCTCTGAGCAGCGCCCCGGGCTTCACCTGATTCTACTGCACTGAGGTTAATTTCACTTTGAGAACAGGACTCTGCTTTCCCTTTCTCCATCTGAGAATATTTGATGTCCTGCCACATATAGTGCGGCTGAACGATTCCATCAGAAATTGTGTACATCGGCTCTGAACTGGGTTCAGACATATGACCATTAAACTTGGAGAATAGGAGACCCAGTTTCTTGAGAGAGGGACCCATGAAGGAGCGTTTGCTTGATGACTCAGCTTTTGACTTGCCTTGGGCACCACCAACTCTTGGCATGGTCCTGATGAGAGGTGGCCCATGGCAGGCTTTTTTCTTGCAGCCTAAATTGAAAGAGACACTCTTGGACTTGGCCCGAGCCCCGCCACTGCCATCATTGGTATCATCTCTCTGAGAGAGTTCAGTGCTACTAGTGGAAAAACTTCTCCTTTGGTGCTTCCTATTTCCCAAGAGGTCAAGCACTTCATATCGAAAGCTGGAAATGTCCTGCTTTAATTCCTAGGGCAAGAGAGAAGACATGTTATGTTAAGAAGCTTGGTCTTTAGTTCAAAATAGGCACATTGGGTATCCTTTGGAATGTTCCAGGTTTTGCCTCACTGCAAATCACAAGGTACATGAACTACCAGAAAAATCTCACTGCAAATCACAAGGTACATGAACTACCAGAAAAATCTCACTGCAAATCACAAGGTACATGAACTACCAGAAAAATCTCACATTATTCCAGCACAAGAAAAACATATTAACAATGCTGTGGGCAGAGCTGGCCTTTGGGGAAAAAATGTGCAATTGGTAAAGTTGATTTCAGAACCTCCCAATCAGGAGCATGCCAACAGACTGAAGTGTTAACCAACAATGAAGGTATTAGAGTAGGGCTCTCACTGGAATCTGCATAGAAAAGTACTACTGAAGGGGGAAAAGCTTTTAGGACTCTCAGGAATAAAACTAGGGCAGTGGAATGTCAGGAGATGAGACTGCTGTTTGGGGCCAGGGGACCTTGTTTATTCAAGTGCCTGTGAAATGTCTTCTATCTCTAACTGGCTGCCTAGATACTAGATCGCGCTTTTAAAAACCATCTTTGAAAAGCTTATATCTGATCATGTCGTTCTCTTGCTTAACACTTTTTAGTAACTTGTTGCTGACCTTAGGAAAAAGGAAAAATGCCATACCACAGACTACAAGGTTTTTCAAGGTCTGGTACATGTCGATCTCTCCCATTTCATTCCTTCCTGCTCTTTCCGCAGGCCTTTTACTGTCCACCTGTATGGACACATTCTCTCTTGCCTCTGGGCCTTTGCATGTGCTGTTTTCTCTGTCTGGAACACTCTTCTCCCCAACTCTCCTTTATCTGGCTCCTCCTTCAAACCTCAGCTTAAACATGGCTTCCACTGGAAAGCCTGCCTCGAATCCCCAAGTCCCAGCTGGGTGTCCCCCCATTTCTATGTCTCTACAGAACCCTGTGTTGATCCTGTTAGAGTACTCAGTCATTCGCCTCTATTATTATTGTGTGTGACTCCACGAGAGAGTAGGGGCTGGTTATATCTTGCTCATGACTGTGCCCCAGCACCTAGCAGAGTGCTTGGCGTATAGCAGGCCCTCAATTGATGAGTTATGTCTATGGATTAGGATAACAGCCTTCTTATGTTCCTTAGAAAACATATACATGTTCTAGGATAGGGTTTCTCAACCAATTGACATGTTGAGTGTAGTAATTCTTTGCTGTAGGGAGCTGTCCTGTGCATTGTAGGATTTTTAGCAACAACTCTACTCACTAGATGCCAATAGCATCCCAATGTGACAGCCAAAAATGTGTAATGGTAGGGTTTCATAAATGTTAGATTTAATAATAGACTTTTTGTCTTTATTTTATATCTTTTAAAGAAGGCCTTTAAATCTCTAGGCATCTTCCCTTCGCTGTCTTTCTTCTCACCACACACCCATGCCATATCATTTAAAGCACTCAATTTCCATACTGAGAAAAACCCAGAATATTAAAAGAATGCATATTTTTATTATTCATAAAGCTGATTGTGGTGTGACAGACATTGGTAAAATCTATCCATCTACTGGATGACAGACTATTCTAAGAGAGAATAAGAATTGTAGCTGGTTTTGCTCTATTATAGGCTGTTGAAATTCCATCACCAGAAACCTCAAACACTGTGAAGATTAAATGATAGTTAAGAAATGTGAATGAAGAATTAAACCACTTTATGATCAAATTACCTTAAAATTTTCTTCTGTTAGTCCCTCATTTGTTTTGGAATTTCTTATCATAGCTGCCACATATCTTTTGACCAAATTCCTGATAACTTCCTGGAATTTAAACAAAAACATGAAGAAGCATTCAGTTTCCTTCCTGGACTCTCAGTAAAATAAGAAACATACACAGGAAATAAAATACACTTATACTGTCTTTGCATTGGAAAACCCTCACAGGATTCAGGCATTTTCTACAAAAACCCCCAGTTAAGTCCATTGGCTAAATGAAGAATTTATTATGTGTCCAAATTTGGTGGCAGAGTGGGCCAGTGAGATCAAATTTACCCGAAAGGAAAATTTTCCACCCAAGCGTAAGGTAAACACAGATACACATTCATGGAATAATGAGAGCAGAATAATCCTTGAATGGTCACAGTCAATATCCTTTCCCTTCAGGCTAGATTAAACTTGAACCTTCCTAGTAAGATGAGAGTTTTTCTTCCTTTTATAAAGTTGAGAAAGTCATTCTTCAGTGTCACAGAGTCTGATGATTTCAATGTCCACTAATTACATAATCAAGATACTTTTTCTTAGAGGCAATCTATACTTCTCCTTTACAGGGATGGCCTCTTATAACTTAGCCTCTGGGAATGGTATACACATGGTCACCCTGCTTTGTGTTAGTAATGGTGATGATGATAGCTACCACTTAATGCAATGTGTCAGGCACTGTGCCAGGGCACACATACACACACACACACACACACACACACACAAAACCATACATACATACATACTTACCACTCAGTTCTCACAACTACAGTTTAAGTTTTATCATCCTTATTTTACAGACGAGGAAACTGAGGATCAGTAAGGATAAGTGATTTGTGCAAGTTCACACAACTGACCAAGAACTATTGTGCTTAGTCCCTATGAAGAAGCTTTACCTGGTAATGTTGATTCTGTATCAGGCTGTCAGCATGGCGTTCCTGTCATTGAAAATGGACAGAGAGGTTACATCAGCAGTCTCCCAGCAGCCCATCCACTCAAATATATTTCTAAACATTAGGACTGGAACATGACACAGGAGCTACTGCCTGACAAACCCCCAAAGGATCTGTAGGTTGGAGTAGTTTTAAGATGTTCAAGATAGGGAATGTTACAAAGGAGGGAAAGGAGAAAACAGTTGTGTTTACAAAGAAACATAATTTTTAAAAGCCTTACTGTGAAGCTTCTCAAGTTGTGCCTTCTCCGTCTACCATCAGGGTCTCTTTGGGGGCAGAAGGTGTTGTTGAACCAGTTACCAAGGTATAGAAATGACTTGGGGCTGGGGATGATGTTGAAAGGAGGTGGCAAGGTGCCGCCTTCATCGAAGTAACTCATCCAGAGCTTCGTCCTTGCAAACTTCCACTCAATATCGGCATGATCCTATGAAAGAGAGAAGTTCAGTGATTTGGGATGGGAACATGCAAAATGCACCCCTGACTCATTCTCAAAGTTCTACTTGCTTCTACAGAGGGCAATCTGTCAGTAGCTATAAAAATTCAAATTACACTTACCTTATGACCCAGTAATCCTACAATTAGAAATTTATTTTATCGATATACTTGCAAAAAGTTGTATGCACAGGGCTGTTCGCTAGCACTGCAGCTTGTAAGAGCAAAACAACTGGCAACAACCTAAATATACAACAGTGGGAGGCTGCTTAAATAAATGATATCACATCCACAAAATGGCTTACAATCAAACTATTAAAAATATAGTAGCTCTATCAACATTTTATATGTAGAAACACATATCCTATATATGCATTTGTCCATATATTTATGATCTCTAAGTGAAAAAAGCAACATAAAGAGCAATATATATTGTGTAAAATGATACCCTTTATCCAACTGAAAACCCCTTTATATTACATGCTTACATGTTCTAGATAGGTACACACTAAATTGTCAATAGTAGTTATTTTTGAAGAGTAGGATTGGTGTGGAGAGACTTTATGTTTTTTTTAAAAAATCAACATTATTGAGGTATGATTTACACAGAGTGAAATTCATCTATTTTAAATGTTCAATGAGTTTTGATGAGTGTATATACCTGTGTAAGCACTGTCATAATTAAGACACACACACACACACACACACAGGCATACATTTCTAGGAGTTTTAAGACCTGGAAGGATTAATGTAATCACCACCACAATCAGGATACACAACAGTTTCATCAACCCCCCAAATTCCCTAATGTTGCCCCTTTGTAATCAAACTCTCTCGAACACCCCTGGCAACCACTGCTCCATTCTCCATTCCTTTAGTTTACTTTTTACCAAAATGTTATATAAATGGAATCATACAGTAGATAACCTTCTGGGACTGGCTTATTTCACTTAGCATTAATATCTTCGAGATTCATCTGGTTTTGTATGTATCAATAATCTATTCCCTTTTATCCCTGAGTAGTTTTTTGTTGTGTGGATGTACCACAGTTTGCTTATTCATTTGCCCATTAAAGAACATTTGAGTTGTTTCCAGTTTTTAATAATTGTGAATAAAGCTGCTGTGAACATTCATGTACAGGTCTTTCTGTGAACATAAGTTTAATTCCCCTGGCTTAAATATCTAGGAGTGATATTGCTTGATCATGAAGTAAGTGTACATTTAACTTTATAATAAACTGCCAAACTGTTCCAGAGTGGCTATACCATCTTTCATTCTCACCACTTGCTCTGTATCCTTCTTAGCATTTTTCAAGTTTTTTAAAGTTTAACTATTCTACCAGATTAAGTAGTGGTATCTCATTATGGTTTTAATTTGCATTTTCCAAATTGGAATGAAGTTGAGCATCTTTTCATATGCTTATGTGCTATATAGATATCCTCTGTGGTGAGGTGTCTGTTCAGATCCTTTGCCCATTTTTATTGGGTACTTTGCTTGCTTACAGGTGGATTTAGATAGTTTTAAAATATATTCTGGATACTAGCTCTTTGTCAGGAATGTAAATTGCAAATGTGTTCTCTCATTTTGCGTGTTATCTTTTCATTTACTTAATGGTGTCTTTCATAGAGCAAAGTGTTTTAATTTCAATGAAGTCAAATTTATCAAATTTTTATGGATTATGCTTTTGGTATTATGTCTAAGAACTCTTCACCTAACCCCAGGTCATGAAGATTTCTATGTTTTCCTCTACAATTTTTATAGTTGTAAGATTTGCATTTAGCTCTATGATCAATTTTGAGCTCATTTTTGCTTAAGGGGTGAAGTTTACATTGAGGGTTTTTTGTTTGTTTGTTTGTTTTGCCTGTGAGTATCCATTTGCTGAAAAGGCTATTGTTCTTCCACTGAGTTGCTTTTGCACCTTTGGCAATCAGTTGGGCATGCTGGGACTACTGTCCATCCACATTCAAAAGAATGAAGTTGGACTCCTACCTCATACCACATACAAAATTCAACTCAAAATGAATCATAGAACTACATTTAATAGATAAAATCTATAAAACTTTAAGAAGAAAATTTAGGAGTAAATCCTCATGACCTTGGGTAAAACAATGGTTTCTTAGAGATGATACCAAAAGCCAAGGAACAACAGGAAAAATATTGTCAAATTGGACTTAATCAAAGTTAAAAACTTTGTACTTCAAAGGACACCATGAAGAAAATGAAGAGAAAACCCACAGAATAAGAGAAAGTAATTAAATATCATATGTCTGATAAGGGACTTGTGCCTTTATAAAAAAAACAATTATAATTCAACAATAAAAATACAAATAAACCAATTTAAAAATGGGCAAAGCACTTGAATAGACATTTCCAGAAAGAAGACATACAAATGACCAACAAGCACATGAAAAGATGCCCAACATCATTGGTCATTAGGTATACTCAAATCAAAACCACAATGAGATACCATTTTATACCTGCTAGGATAGATATAATAATTTTAAAAAGACAAATAATAACCAATGTAGGTGAGGATCTGCAGATCCACACACTGCTGGTGGGAATGTGAAATGGGGCAGCTGCTTTGGAAAACAATACGGCAATTCCTCAAATGGTTAAACATAGAGTTACCATACGACTCAGCAATTTCACTCCTTGCTACATACCCAAGAGAAATGAAAACACATTCTACACAAAGACTTGTACACAAATGTTCAGCAGCATTATTCATAATAGCCAAAGAGTAGAAATAACCCAAATATTCATCAACTGATAAAAGGGTAAACAAAATGTGGTACATTATTATTATTATCCAGCCTTAAAAAGGAATGAAGTATTGATACACACCACAACATGGATGAACCTTGACAACCTTATGCTGAGTGAAAGCATATTTATTCTGCTGAGTCTTCCAATCCATGAACAGAGTATGTCATTTCTTTCATCCATGTTTTGTAGTTTTTACTGTGTAAGTCCTATAATGATTTGTTAAGCTTATACCTAAGAATTACATTTCCTTTGCAACAATTTACAATGGTACTGTCTTTAAAAATTTATTTCCAATTGTTTATTGTTAGTTTATGGTTGATTTTTGTGTATTGAGCTTGTAGTCTGTGGCCTTGCTAAATTCATTTTTTTATTCTATAAAGTTTTTAATAGATTCTTTAGGGTTTTCTTTATACAGAATCATGAGATAGTTTTATTCTTCCTTTTTGATCTGTATGGCTTTAATGTTTTTCCTTCCCTTATTGCATTGTCTAGGATCTCCAGTACAATGTGGAATAGAAGTACTAAAAGCAGATATACATTTTTAACTGATCTTAGAAAGTCTTCAATCTTTCACCATTTAGTCAGCTGTAGATTCTGTGGTTCAGGTTGTGCAAGTTACATTCTATTCCAAGTTTACCAAGACATTTTCAAAAAAAAAATCATAAATGTATGTTGAAGTTTGTCAAACACTTTTTCCTGCATCAATTGATATGATCATAGGGCTTTTCTTGTTTGACTACTAATATAATGGATTACTTTGCATTCCTGGGATAAATCCCATTTGGTTATGGTGTGTTCTTTTTATACATTGCTGGATTCAATATGCTAATGCTTTGTTGAGGATTTCCATGTCTATGTTCATAAAAGATATTGGTCCATAGTTTTTAATTTCTGTACTGTTTTTTCTGGTTTGGGTATCAATATAATATATTATATATATAATGTATTTATATATAATTAAAATTAATTTTACCAGTTTCTCTTCACTATATTTTAATGTGGCTACTAGAAAATGTAACATATGTGGCACATATCTGTGACCTGCATAAAATTTTTATTGTACAGAACTGCCCTAGACTAAAGGTGTATTTAGTCCTGCCAAACAAAGCTTAAAAGCAAGCCTCAGTAGGATCAAACTATTTCCAGAATAAAGCTCAAGAATATTTAAAACAATACAAAAATAGCCAGTACCCAATAAGGTAAAATTCATAATGTCTGGTATCCAATAGAAATTTATAAAAAATACCAAGAAGCAGGAAAATATGATACATAATGAGGAGAAAAAAAATCTATCAAACAGAACCAGATACAAATCAGTTGTATTCTATATAGCAGCAATAAACAATGAGGAAATATTAATTTAAAAACAGGTTCATTTAAAATATAAAATCCTTAGGAATAAGTATGACAAAAAATATACATGTTTTTTAACACTGAAAACTGTGAAAGATTACTGAGATAAATTAAAGAAGACTTAAATAAATATAGAGATACGGCATATTCATGAATTGGAAGACTAAATATAGTTAGGATGGCAATTCTTTCCAAATTGATTTAGAGATTCAATACAATTTCAGTCAAATCTCAGTTGGCATTTTTGAAGAAATTGACAAGCTGCTTCTCAAATTCATATATAAATACAAAAGATGTAAAATAGTTAATTTTGAAAAAGAACAAATTGGCATTGAAGATCAATGGAACAAAACAAGACAGTCCAGAAATAAATGCATGCATATGCATATATGCAATTGACTTTCAAGAAAGGTGTCAAGGCAATTCAACTTGGAAAGGATAATCTTTTCTTTTCAACAAATTGTCTTGGAATAGTTGGACTTCCACAAGAAGAAAACAAAAAAGAACCTTGATCCTTACTTCACACAAATACAAAAGTTAACTCAAAATGAGTCATGACTTAAATATGGAGAGCTAAATCTATAAATATTTTACTAATAAACAATTTACTATGTTTTTTCTTTCTGCTTGCTTTGAATTTAGTTTGCTGTTCTTTTTCTAGTTTCATAAAGGTGGAAATTTAAGTTATTGATTTGAAATCTTATTTCCTTTTTAACATAAGATTTACAATTATAAATGTTTCTGAGGAAACTTGGCATATACTGTACTCTCCCTTTCATTCATCTCAAAGTATTTTCTAACTTCCCTTGTGATTTCTTCTTTGAACTAGTGGTTATTTTGCAGTGTCTTCTCTACTATCCATTTATGTGTGAATTTCTGAAATTTTATTTTGTTTTTGGTATCTAATTTAATTTCATTATATTCCCAAGTATGTTTGCAGAACATACGTTTTATTATTTCAATCCTTTAAAAAAATTAGGGAGGTTTATTTTATGAGCTAACATATAATCTGTCTTGGAGAATATTCCATGTGCAGTTCAGAAGAACATATATTCTGCTGTTGTTGTATGGCATGTTCTATAGATAGATGTCCATTAGGTCTAGTTGGCTTATAGTGTTGTCCAAGTATTCTATTTCTTTTTTGGTCATTTGTCTAGTTCTGCCCATTACTGAAAGTGGGGTAATAAATTCTTCAACTGTTATTGTTAAATTTCTATTTCTCCCTTCAGTTCTGTCAGTTTTTGCTTCATGTATTTTTCAGCTCTGTAGCTAGGTGGAAATGTGTTAATAATTGTTAAATCTTCATGATAGATTCACCTTTTATAGTTATAAAATGTCCTTTGTTTTCTCTAGTAACAAATTTTGTCTTAAATTCTATTTTGTCTGATAATTATTATAGCCACTTAGCTCTCTTTTGGTTACTGTTTGCATCATATATCTTTTCCCACTCTTACTTACATTCTATTTGTATCTTTGAATCTAAAATGTGTCTCTTGTAGACAGTATATAGTTAGAACGTGTGTTTCTTATACAGAGTCTGGCAATCTCTGCCTTTTAATTGGTTTGCTTAATCTAGTTACATTTAAAGTAATTACTGATAAAGTAGGATTTACATCTGCCATTTTGCCATTTTCTATATGTGGCATGTCTTTTTTGTTCCTCTATTCCTCCATTATTGATTTCTTTTGTGTTAAATAGATATTTTCTAATATACCTTTTAATTTTCTTGTTTCATTTACTATATTAAAAAAATTATTTTCTTAGTGCTTGGCCCAGGGATTACAATTAACATCTTAAAATACAATCTACTTTGGATTAATACCAACCTGATTCCTATCATATGTAAAAACTTTGCTACCATATAGTTTCATTCCTTCCCTCCTCCTTTGTGCTATTACTGATATACAAACTGTTCCTTTATATATTATACATTATAACCCCATCAAAACACTCATAGAATTATTGAATTATGCAGTTATCTTTCAAGTTAGAGAGAAAAAATGTTCCCCCCAAATGAGATTTGTGTTGTCTTTTATATTTATCTATGCAATTACCTTTTGTTGTGCTTGCTCTTTCTTTCTTTCTTTCTTTCTTTCTTTCTTTCTTTCTTTCTTTCTTTCTTTCTTTCTTTCTTTCTTTCTTTCTTCCTACTCTCTAGTGTTCTTTCATTTCAGCCTGAAGAACTCTTTTTAGCATTTCTTGTAGGACAGGTCTTCTGGCCATTAATTCTCTCAGTCTTTGTATACTTGAGAATGTCTATTTTTCCTTCATTTAAGGATATTTTTGCTGGATATAGAATTCTTGGTTGTCAGTCTTTTGCTTTAAACATTTTGTATATGTCATCACACTGACTTTTAGTGCCCATTGTTTCTGATGGGAAATCAGTTATCTTTTAATTTTCCTGCTTTCAAGATTTTTTCTTTTCTTTGACTTTGAGAGGTTGACTAAGAAGTGGAATTTTTTGTGTTTATCCTACTAGGAAATATTTGAGCTCTTGGATGTGTAGACTATTTTTGAGAAGTTTTTGCTCATTATTTCTTCAAATATCCTTTCTGTTATTTTTTTCTCTTTTCTACTTCTGAGACTCCCATTATGTGTATGTTGGTCATTTAATGGTGTCTCACAGGTCTCTTAAGCTCTGTTCATTTTTATTCATCCTGTTTTTCTTTCTGATCCTCAGTCTAGACAATGGCAATTGAATTATCTTCAAGTTTGCTAATCCTTTCTGCCAGCTCAAATCTGTTGTTAGGCCCTTCTAGTGAATTATTCATTTTGTTACAGCACTTTTTAAATCCAGAAATTCAATTTGATTCTTTTTAAAAATAATTTGTCACTTTATTAATATTCTCTATTTGGTGAGATGTCATTCTCATACTTTCCTTTAATTCTTTAGATGTTTTCCTTTAGTTATTTGAAGATATTTAAAATAGCTGGTTCAGTCTTTACCAAAGCCAACATCTGGGCTTCCTCAAGGACTGTTTCTATGACATCTTTTTTTCCTGTGTACAGACCATACTTTCTTTGTGTGTGTGTGTGTGTGTGTATGTTTTGTAGTTTTTTGCTGAAACTAGACATTTAAAACAGTTTAATATGATTACTCTGGAAATCTGATCCCCTTCTTCTAGAGTTTGATTTTTAGTGTTTGTTTAGTGACTATCCTTGACTGATTCTGTAAAATCTGTATTCTTTGTCATGTGCAGCCATTGAAGTCTCTTTTTAGTAAGCCTCGTAGTCAGATAATGATTGCACAGGGATTTCATTAAATGCCTTGATTCAGTAAGTCTCTCACTCTTTGCTAGTGGCTCTGTGTGTGCATAGTGACACATCTTCAATGTTCTTGCAGTTTATCATCTGTAAATGACATGTTTGAAAAGACAACAAGGGAAATGTAAATATGGACTCCAAATTATAATTATAGTGTATCGATGTTAAATTTCTTGAGTGAGATATGGTACTGTGATAATGTAGTTGAATATATATGACAATATTTTAGTGAAATGTGTGATATTGGTAATTTACTTTCAAATGTTCTAAAAAAAAGTTCTTGGGCCCCATCACATTATACAGCAGTAAGAGCTTTGTTTCAGAGGCCACATTAACTTGTGACTTATGTCCACAAATTTTAACTTAAAAAAATGCCAAATAAGATGGTTAGACAATATAGTCTCCACTGTCAAAAGTGCACAGTGTAAGGGAGAAAAAATATTTCTTTACTAGCACATGAGATATTAAAAAGGAGAGCTATTCCTTACAGTGTTTGTCTTGGGGTGGTTTTTGAGTGAACATTCAGTCAGTGAAACCTAGAATTTGCTCCTTGGCCTTTCAGATATTCCATGAAGGCTTTCACTTTGCTCTACAATGTAGCAGTGCTTAGCTATGATATTAAAGGATTAGCAGATCATGTTCAAAAACAGCACCACGCAGAATAGGGATTTTTAAACCTGGTTCTATGGATGAAGTTAACAGAGTCAATAAATCTATTAAAATTGTATGTGAAATATTGGGTGTTTTGCATTTTTCTGGGCTTTCATCATATTCTCAAAGGAGTCTGCCTTCCCCCAAATGGTTAAGAATCACTGAAGTAGAGGATTCTGTTGATTTCTGAGATGCCCATTGCCTGTATCTGAACAGCTGCTAGCCAGCTCTTAATGGATAAATCAGGGATACCTGTATGTTCTTTAGGAGGGACTAAATGGCTTTGGGTTAAGTGAGTAACAAGTTCAAAAGGAAAACGAAGCTCTAGGTTGAATTTAAGGTACTTGTTAGACTCAATGCTAGATTTTGTTATTTCGTGAGTTAATAAAGAAGCATATATATTACCATTTTTTTTGAGATGTTGAAACATCTTTTATTAAGGCATTATAAAATTATAAATTCCTCCCAAAGTTACTTGAGAATTGGAAGAGTTGCTGCAATGATTAGAATAATAAATTTTATATGCACACATAACTATACTTTAAGTATATAAAATGAATATATAACAAAGAGCACTAACACTTATCCTCTCTTTTGCATTCCTGTTAAATAATTTCAAGTAGTTCAAAGATAAATTGGGCTACATGAAAACAAAATATATGGAATTACCATAGAAAGAAATTATATTAGAGTACAGTTATCAAAAATATTTTAAAAACATGGTAATATTTATTACAATACAGTTAAAACATGGTAATATTTATTACAATACAGTTATCAAAAATATTTGTGCATTAGATCTCTAGGACTTACTGCTAGTTGCAAGTCTGTACCCTTAAACAACATGAATTGTATACTTTTAAAAATGAATTTTATGGTATCTGGATTATATCTCAATAAAGCTGTTACCATAAAATAAACTCTAAGAAGAATACATAGGAATAATTTTCATGACCTTATGTTAGGCAGTGGTTTCTTAGATATCACAGATAGCAATGTTGCTGTCCTCATCTTTTAAAGCATACAATTCAGTAGTTTTTAATACATTTACAGAGTTGAGAAACCATCACCTCTATCTATTCTAGAACATTTTCATCACTCCTAAAAAACCCTGTATCCATTAGCAGTCAATTCCCAGCACTCCCTCCCCTCCCCAGAGTCCCTATCAACCACTAATCTACTTTTGTTTCTATGGATTTGTCTATTTTGAACATTTCATATAAATGAATTATATAATATTTGTCCTTTGTGTGTGGATTCTTTCTCTTAGCATGTTTTCAAGGTTCATCCAGGTTGTAGCATCTGTCAATGCTTCATTCTTTCCTATGGCAGAATAATATTATATTTCATTGTATGGATATACTACATCATTTTATCTATTCATCAGTTGATGGCCGTTTGGGTTGTTTCCACTTTGCTATTATGAATAATGCTGCTATGAATATTTGTGTGCAAGTTTTTGTGTGGATATATGTTTTTAATTCTCTTGGGGACATACCTAGGAGTGGTATTGCTCAGTTATATACTAACCCTATTTTTAACTTTATGAGGAATTGTCACACTATTTTTAAAGTGGCTGCACCATTTTACATTCCCACCAGCAATGTGTAAGAGTTCTGATTTTTCCACATCCTCACCAAAAGTCGTCACAGTTCATGTTTTTTTTTTTTTTTTTGTAGTCATGCTAGTGGGTATGACGTTGTATCTCATTCTGGTTTTGATTTATATTTCCTTAATGCTGAATGACATTGAGCATGTTATCATGTGCTCATCAGCGATTTGTGCATCTTATTTGGAGAAATGTTGATTCATATACTTTGCCCATTTAAGAATTAAGGGTGGGGGGCTTCCCTGGTGGCACAATGGTTAAAAATCCTCCTGCCAATGCAGGGGACACGGGTTCGATCCCTGGCCCAGGAAGACTCCACATGCCATGGAGCAACTAAGCCCATGTGTCACAACTACTGAGCCTGCACTCTAGAGCCCGCGAGCCACAACTACTGAAGCCCGGGCGCCTAAAGCCCGTGCTCCACAAGAGAAGCCATGACAATGAGAAGCCCGTGCGCCACAACGAAGAGAAGTCCCTGCTCACCGCAACTAGAGAAAGCCTGCGTGCAGCAATGAAACCCTGCGCACAGCCAACACAACCAAAAATAAAAACAAATAAATAAATAAATTTATTTTTAAAAAAAACTAAGGGTGAGGCTTGGCATTAGAAACGGGCTGATGTTGGAGTTTTGAGATAATTTATACTGGGATGGCAGGAGTGATGACAGTTTTAACAACCTCACCTCTCCATTCTCCAGCTATTGTCAAAGATTAAAAAAAATAAAGAAATCACTTAGAGAGAATTCTGTGAAAGCAAAGCAAAAAGATAGGGTTAAAAGAAATACTGAACTAACTTTATTTCATCCAGATGACAAACTCATAAGAAGCCTGCATGCTCTACCTACCACCTATCATCATCTATCTATCTATCTATCTGTCTATCTATCTACTTATCTTCTATCTTTTAATTTGTCCATCCTAGTGTTAGAATTTACAAGTGAAATGATCATCATAGGAATAAGTATTGATATACTTATTGAATTGAAAAATGAAGTCATCCTTTTTTAAAAAATAAATTTATTTATTTAATTTATTTACTTTTGGCTGATTTGGGTCTTCGTTGCTGCACATGGGCTTTCTCTAGTTGCGGCAAGCGGGGGCTACTCTTCGTTGTGGTACAGGGGCTTCTCATTGCGTTGGCTTCTCTTGTTGCGGAGCATGGGCTCTAGGCACTTGGGCTTCAGCAGTTGTGGCTCACAGGCTCTAGATTGCATGCTCAGTAGTTGTGGCGCACGGGCTTAGTTGCTCCGTGACATGTGGGATCTTCCTGAACCAGGGCTCGAACCCATGTCCCCTGCATTGGCAGGTGGATTCTTAACCACTGTGCCACCAGGGAAGCCCAAGTCATACTTTTTGAGACAAAAGAAATATGTTTAGCCAGTTTATTTGGCAATGATGACTGGCTTTGCTAGTTAGGCTATATGACAGATATGTTTTTATCAATTGCTAAATCTGAAGCTCCAAAATTTTGGTAAAATTATATTTAAAATGTGATAAGAAAAAAGCATTTCATAAAGAATGTTCTATTGGTTAAGCTGTATTAAAATTAATAAAATTTCTATTTTTCATTCCATGAACTTTGTTTAGTAATGTTGGGTTAAACAAAGTGCCTCTAGGTAAAACAGTAACTGGTACATTTAATTATTATTTGGCAAATCTTAGTAAAGACTTTTTGGTTTTGTCCTCAAATTTAGCACCTTAAAACAACAAATATTTATTATCTTACAGTTTCTGTGGGTCAGGAATCTGGGTGTAGCAAGTTGTGTGCCTCTAGCTCAAGATCTGTTACAATGGTATAATCAAGTTGTTGGCCAGAGGTGGGGTCTCATCAGAAGCGTGAACTGAGGGAGTATTCTGTTCCAAGCTCGCTCGCATGGTTGTATGGTTGTTGACAGGATTCAGTACCTTGTGGGCTGTTGGACTGAGGACCATAGTCCCTTGCTGGCATATTGGCCAGAGACCTCTTTCAGTTCTTTCTAGAGTGGGCCTCTCCATCAGCCAGCTCATAAAATGGCGGCAGGCTTCCCTCCGAGGATGTGAGAGAGAAAAGCCATTGTTATAACCTAATCTCTCAAGTGACATCACTTTTGCCACAATCTATTTGTTAGGTGTCCATAGGTCTAGCCCACACTCAAGGGGTGAAGACTGCATAGGATTCAAATAACAGGAAGTGGGTATCATTGGGGGCCATCTCAGAAGCTTCCTACCACAGTATTACTTTCCAGAAATTGAGAAACTGAATGACTGTAATCTTGGGTAAAAATCCTTTTCTAAGTCATGTGGTTTCTAATTACTTGCTTTCAATAAAGTTTAAAGAGAACTGAAGCAAGTCTTCAGATTGTTAAAATATTATTATTTTTAATGAGATTGAACCAATATTTTTATTTTTAATTAATTAATTAATTAGGCTGTGCTGGGTCTTAGTTGTGGCACGGGATCTTCATTGCCATGTGTGGGATCTTCCTTGCGGCATGCGGGATCTTTAGTTGCAGTAGGTGAACTCTTAGTTGCAGCATGCAGGATCTAGTTCCCTGATCACGGATGGAACCCAGGCCCCCTGCATTGGGAGTGTGGGGTCTTAACTACTGGACCACCAGGGAAGTCCCTAAAAATATATATTTTTTATTTTAAGCTTTTTTGGATGTACCATGCGGCTTGTGGGATCTTAATTCCCTTACCAGGGATTGAACCTGGGCCCTCAGTAGTGAAAGTGCAGAGTCCTAACCACTGGACCTCCAGGGAATTCCCTAAAAATATTATGAAAAATCACTGTATAACTTTTTGACATTAACTCAGAGTTCAAGAAAATTGAGTGACAATGGCATAATAAAACTCTATTCATTCACATATGCTTTTTGATATGAAAAAGGTTTCTTAGTGCTTTTATAAAAATGGAAACTAAATATAGAATTGATGCTGAATCTTGTTCCTGAATATTACTCAATATTCTGTGGCTATAATAACTAGTTGGAAGAAAAGCCCCACTAACATCTTTAAGAAATGCATTTCCAGTAAAAATGTATTTTTATGTCTAATTGTTATTTATAAAAATTTGTATTATATGTGTTCTTTTGAGCAGTTTTGTACTGCTAATAATTAAATAATAATGATATTCAGAAGAAATGTTTCCACATTTATTACCTTCTGACCACAGAAAATAAAAAAATTAAAATTCAATTTATACTTTTGTTATGAAGAAATATAAGGTGATCAATAATTTTAAAAGACTTTAAAACACAAAATATTTATAACATTAGGGTAAAATCCTGTGGGGATGTGGAATGCAAATAAGAATTCAAGGAGAGCAAGGAATGGTGTAAACTCTTTGCCCTTAAAGAAAGAAGAGTTTAGCCATTTATTTTTTAAATATATGGTTATGAGTAACAAATCACTATGGTATTCAGATTCCACTGGATATGTTTAAATGAGTAATTGGATAGTTTTATTTTAAATGTCAATATTTACCATATTCCAGAAATTACATCCTTTGCAACTGTTTAAACTTATGATGAATAATCTAGATGTCAACCTAAGAATATATAAGATACACAGATTTTTTTTCTCTATGAATTGATTAGAGGGTGTGCCTCCAAAAGGTCTGAATGCCCTTGATAAGACCTTGAACTAAGACACACTTATGGCTCTAGTAAATATCACTGCCCTAAAATCCTGCCTTGGGAGACAATGTTGTTGTAGGCAACTTCGAATACAGAGGAAGATAGGAGGCAAGGGCTATATGAAATAGTGAGATGCAGCCTGCCATTGTGGAGAGAGCAGGGGTTTTGGAGTCAAAACAGGGTTTGAAGTCCTGCTCTGCTACTTATCAGCTGTGTGACCTCAGAGCAGTCAATCAAAATCTGAGTCATGGTTTTCTCAACTGTTAAAATAAAGGAAAATCTCTATCACACTGATTTGTTGTACAAGTCAATGTAAAATGCCTGGGCTACTGCCTGGTACATAGTAAGAGCTATATAGCTGTTGATCCCTTCTCTTACATTTCTGAGCCTATAATACCAGAAACGAACTTTGAATTTTCATTTTACCCGTTGATGGACCAGAATAGCTGGTCTTTCATCTGTGGAATGTTTCTCTAGCTCTTGAAATAAAGTTGGTATTCGGTAAGTATTTCTTAAAATGAAGTGAGTCACATTTTTAAACACAGGGTCTTTAGATTCTTGTCATCTCTAGACAAGTTCAAAAGGGAGAATGATGATATAGCTCCTATGCGTATTCAGCTATTTTCTAATAAATTGGGCTGGATGTTCTGGTATCTGGAAATGGTCTCACTGCTTTTAATTTTTTTAAATCCCTGTGTGAGTTAGCTTTTTGTTTGTTTGTATGTGTTTTAAACAATAAGCAGTTAGGTCCTTTAAAAAATAGTTTTCTAAATGATTTTGACAAAGAATAGAAACATGCAATGGGCCAAGTTGTAAACCACAGGGTATTTTTTTTTTGTTTTCTGTTTTAGCTTAAGAGGCTTTCTGGTGCCCACTCATTGCACTTACTCAAATCAGGTGAGGATATGATTTTGGCTAAACATTTTAAAAACAGCTCAAGAACCCCAGTTGATACCATTCTATTCCCCTTGTGCTCAGGTGACCTCAGATTGGGATTTACTATGTAAATAATTAGCAGAGAAGTTATTGCAAATTATCCTCTCAACAGTCTTTTCCCAGTCATTTATCATGTATCAATTCATTGTCTACCTATCCATTCATTTTTAAAATTTAAAAAATTTTACTTTTATTGAAGTATGATTGATTTACAATATTGTGCTCATTTCAGGTGTACAGCAAAGTGATTTGGTTATACATATATATATTCTTTTATTGATTCTTTTCCATTATAGTTTATTACAAGATATTGAATATAGTTCCCTGTGTTATATAGTAGGTCCTTCTTGTTCCTCTATTTTTTTTTTTTTTTTTGCGGTATGCAGGCCTCTCACTGCTGTGGCCTCTTCCGTTGTGGAGCATAGGCTCTGGACACACGGGCTCAGCGGCCATGGCTCACGGGCCCAGCTGCTCCACGGCATGTGGGATCTTCCCAGACCAGGGCACAAACCCGTGTCCCTTGCATCGGCAGATGGACTCTCAACCACTGTACCACCAGGGAAGCCTGTTCCTCTATTTTATATATAGTAGTGTGCCTCTGTTAATCCCACACTCCCAATATATCCCTCTTCTCCCTTCTCCTTTGGTAACCGTAAGTTTGTTTTCTATGTCCATGAGTCTGTTTCTGTTTTGTGAATAAGTTAATTTGTACTATTTTTAGATTCCACATGTAAGTGATATGTAATATTTGTCTTTCTCTGTCTGACTTACTTCACTTAGTATAATTATCCCTAGGTCCATCCATGTTGCTGCCATTGGCACTATTTCATTCTTTTTTATGGCTGAGTAATATTCCATTATTTATATATACCACATCTTCTTTTTCCACTCATCCGTTGATGGACATTTAGGTTGTCTCCATGTCTTGGCTATTGTAAAGAGTGCTGCTATGAACATTGGGGTGCATGTATCTTTTCAAATTAGAGCTTTTGTCTTTTCTGGATATATACACAGGAGTGGGATTGCTGGATCATATAGTAACTTTATTTTTAGTTTTTTAAGGAGTTTCCATACTGTTCTCCATAGTGGCTACACCAATTTACATTCCCACCATTCATTTTTTGAAATTAATTAATTTATTTTTGGCTGTGTTGGGTCTTCGTTGCTGCGTGCGGGCTTCCTCTAGTTGCGGTGAGCAGGGGCTACTCTTCCTTGTGGTGTGCAGGCTTCTCATTGCAGTGGCTTCTCTTGTTGTGGAGCATGTGCTCTAGGTGTGCAGGCTTCAGTAGTTGTGGTGCATGGGCTCAGTTGTTGTGGCTCACGGGCTCTAGAGTGCAGGCTCAGTAGTTGTGACGCACGGGCTTAGTTGCTCTGTGGCATGTGGGATCTTCCTGGACCAGGGCTCGAACCCGTGTCCCCTGCATTGGCAGGTGGATTCTTAAACACTACGCCACCAGCGAAGCCCTCACCATTCATTTTTTGATTCTTGTGTTGAACAACTACTATATTCCAGGTACTCTGCTAGATGCTGGGTATAGCAAAATGACTGTCCTCTAATGGTGGTGGGAATACCACACAGAACACAATTCGAATACAGAGGTAGCACCTGAATCCTGAAGACTGGGAAATAACAGACCACCTGGCAGGACTGGTTAAACAGTGTGAGCTGTAAAGTGATGAATAAGATACTTATTCATTCAGACGTTCTTTCATTCAAACAGTATATATTGACTGCCTGCTAGGTGAGAGGTGTTGGGATTTTAACAATGCATAATATGGACAACATTATAATTTGGAATGTGGAAATCTGTTTTCTTTTCAACCCTTGATCTACTTTGAATCGTAAGATTACAGATGTGGTTTTTGTAGTCATAGTTGTATAAAACTTCACTAAATGTATGATGCCCAAGAGATTTTCATTCATCCGTATGGAGCTAGCCTTTCACCTTATATGATAGACAAATCAGACATTGACTTTTTAAAATTTTCACTGTTTGGTGATGATGCCCTTTCCCACACTTTGCCCTACCCTCTCTATGCAACTATGACTTTTGAACATTCTTCAAGATCATCAGCCCCTGCCTGGGTGCTTTTGTATAGGATATAACCTACACAATCATAGCCTGTGGTTTTTCCTTTTCCAAGTTTCCAAAATTTTCAGGGCTTTCGTGCTACCATAATGTGACCTTAATGACACATAGCCTTACATATATGTTCTAATCATGTGTGTGTCCTGCATTACCGTTGATAATGTCAGCTCCTGTAGAGCAGGCGAGAGCTTCTATTTAGCTCCTTTTGCAGTGCCAGTGTAATGTACTGTGACTATAGATCATACCCTCAAATGTTGTTGACTTGCTCAGATCCTGAACACATGGCTACAGCTAGGTCAAGTGAACATGTCTGTTCAATTTCACATTTCTCAGCAAATTCGCGCTCAAGGTTATTTTTCTTGCAATCAAACTACAAGGCCAATTTCCTACCAGCTTTTGATAAATTCTTATGCACTCTCTCAGATCTCCTGCCAGCAACCATCTTGCTCTAGCAAATTGGAAAGCTTTAAAACATAATGCAAAAGAAGAGTGACAGGCACAGACACAGCAGAGCAGAGCCTTTAAGGAGGAAAGCTACTTCCAGGAGTCTTGGGCCCACTGGCAGGCTGGTTGGAAGTATATATTGAGGAGGGGGATATTTTGTCATCCTTCCCATTAACTAGTAGCTGCTTAGTTCATCTGGGCATAAGACTAGCTCTGTTTCCCTATGATGGGAAAGCAATACAAATTGTCATGACATACACACTCCATGTTGAGGTGAGACAATACATTTCCCTGGCATCTCAACAGAAGTCTACCTCACTTTGGACTGCTTTCTTCTGATAGAATTCAGGGCATGCTTCTCAAATGTTGGTGTGCATCAGAATCATATGGGGCATTTGTTAAAAATGCAGATTTCTGGACCTCCCTAGACTTATATATTGTATTGTGGTTTTGCCTCAGGGCAATTTTATTTTATTTTATTTTATTTTAAAGGGCAATTTTAAAAAGATGTAAGCATTTAAAATATATCATCATTTTTGTAACTCCATTTTTGTTTTCAGTCATTTAAAAATTAGAAAGGAATCTTCAAAATATTGAAGTGGTCCAGACCTCCCACAACCTCTTGAAGGCCCTGCAGTAGAGAAAGTGCCCTCAGTGAGAATTACCATCCCCCGCCATGCTCTCGCCTCCAACTTAGTGCGCATGTGCAGTGGTCTAGCGCCGAGCCAGTTCCCAGTTGCTAAATGGTCAGCAACCTGCCTCTCTTCCCTAAGGTCGCTAGGTGGTAGGGGCTTCCCTGGTGGCGCAGTGGTTGAGAGTCCGCCTGCCGATGCAGGGGACACGGGTTCGTGTCCCGGTCCGGGAAGATCCCACATGCTGCGGAACCGCTGGGCCCATGAGCCATGGCCGCTGAGCCTGCGCGTGCGGAGCCTGTGCTCCGCAGTGGGAGAGGCCGCAGCAGTGAGAGGCCCGCGTACCGAAAAAAAAAAAAAAAAAAGAAAAAAAAAGAATTTCCTGTTTTAATCATTCTGGGGCCTCCTGGGAATGACTTTGATATTGGTTTATCTAGTTTAGAGCCCTGTGGTAACGTCAATTCCAAGCACACAAGCTCAGCTGCAAAACATAAAGGTCAAAAAGAGAGCCCTCCCTCCAGCTTCAGCTCCCTGCCCATCCATTGCCCCCAACACTTCCTGTACCCTAGTACTGATGGCCCCAGACTTCAGGAGCCCCTTCAGTGGGTGTTACAAACAGGTCCTCCTTCCTACTGAACACTTGCAGTTGTCCTTTGAGCAGCCATTATGTCTGCCTCCTGCCCCACCCCGAGGAATAAAACGGCCACTAATCCCTCCCCCAATTGTGTTGCTAGGTGGTTGAAACTGCCGCTCTGATCTCTCAAGGACTTGGTGTTACTTTTATACTGGTTACAAAGTTTCCAGCCCCTGTAACAACCTCAGCTCCAGTGCACAAATTCGGGTGCTAAACCTCAGGGCAAATCTCAGAACCCACACACTAGCTCCACACACATTTCATTACTGATACCAACCAGTCCCCCGTCTCCTTGCTTCATGAGCAATCCCGGCTGTTTGCAGACGAGACTCTCTTAGCAGTTGTCAAATATACCATACGGTGGTGTTAACTACAGTTGTCATTTGTACATTACATCCCCAGGTCTTATCTTACAACTGCAAGTTTGTATCTTTGGACCACCTTCATCCAATTCCCCCTCCCCCCCACCCCTTGCCTCTGGTCACCACAAATCCCATCTCTTTTTCTATGAGTTTCTTTTTTGTTTCTTTTTTAAGATTCCACATATAAGTGAGATCATGCAGTATTTGTCTTTCTCTGACTTATTTCACTCAGTATAATGTCCTCCAGGCCCATCCATGTTGTCTTTAGCAGGCTGTCTCCTATTGAGGACAATGAAAGTGGCAGAACAAAAGACAACTGCAAATTGATCCAGTGCATTAGGTCCCTGAGACACAGAAGGATCTGTTTCCCATCTTCTAAAATGGTCCTGCAAAGTCCTCACAAGCAGTCTGGGTTTTCTTTAGAGACCATTTAGGGTATGGAACACAGGTTATAAACAATAGAGCTTAATTTTCTTTCCCACTCTGATTCCAAGGGATGTGGCAGGAAAAGTAGGAAACAAATCAGTGAGGGCACTGGATCCCTGGAATTCCCTCCTCCACGCTCCACCTCTGACCCACTCTGTTGCCTTCAAATAAATCCTCTACTTTCTGAGAGTCAGAATGAAATTTGGGCAGTTTTTAATTAATAATTTATCATGAAATCAACCAATAGGATATCAGTGCTTCTTCAGTCCCTCACTACGTCATCTGTAGTCATCCGGAAGAGTTTCAGTTTTTCTCCTCCTCTTGTCTTCCCTGTCTCACTACAAGGTGGGCTGGGAGTGCGAGGAGAAGAAAAAAGGCCTCAGGGAGATTGGATGCTACAAATTTTAAAATGTGGTTCTCTCCCAGTAGACACCGCCACTCCCCATTGTTATATGGGGAAGGTGGTGCCTCAGTGGAGTAGAACACAGTATGGGCAAGTTTTGGTTGAGCAATAGGGTGAAAGAGCAAAGTTGGGAGCAGGATGCCATAGCCTGTGCAAGGTCAGAAGGAACAGCGCTGTAGAAGCTTCTGGGTAACATAAAATAAGCATATCCTAGTTCAGACTTGGAAATAAACCATGTTGCTTTCTGTAGGACTCCACTCTATCACTGCAAACAAATATTCCTGTGATATCTCAGTGGTTCTCAAAGGAAATAAGCTCTCATTGGACTCCCAGGCCACAGTGAGCTCATGTGGTGAAAGAATTGTCCTCCCTCCCTCCTGACCAGGGCTGCTGGCCGTCATGGGATCGGGACTCTCTTAAGTGCTTTCTGGAGCTACTGTCTTGTCTACATAAGTGCCTTTCTGGCCAGTTTCAAACATAATGGACCAGAAAATGAAGTGCCACATGTTCAACCTCTTAGCTTGCCTCTGGGAATGGGACATCAGACAGCTAGTTCTTTACATTTATCTAGAGCTTTACGCTTTTCCAAGCACTTTAACATACTTTCTCTCATTTGATTCTCACACCCACCTGCGAAGTTGTCAGGACGTCGATTATCTAGTGCAGATGTGGCAACTGAGGTCTGGAGAGAGAAATTGCTTCTTGAGGGTCACACATCTAGTTCGGGGTAAAGCAGCTCTAGAATCCGAGTCTTCTGACCCTTGCTTCCACTCAAATCTGCCACTCACTTGGTTCACTTACTATCTATGGGTATGGTGCTCAAACAGGAGCATCCCTCACAGGATTTGGTGGGCTAATGCCTGGAAAGCTCAAGCTCTCTTTGACATCCTGCTACACCCCTTCCCCCATCAGGAGCTCTAGGGAGCCTGACCTTCTTGCATCCGCATTCAAATCCCTGTGTCTGTTCTTCACTCTCCTGCCGGCCCTTCTGAGCCTTGGTCTGGGCTCACCAATACCCCGGAACAAACACCCCTTGTGCCCTCTCTCACGTCCCCAATTAAACTGCAACTCAATGCTTTACTCCTCCAAGAGCCTCCCTAGAGTGAAGGAAGGCACGAGGAACTGGGGGAAACTTTCTCCCTTTTATATTTTAATTGCTGTGTTTTTCCTAGATAGGAGAAGAGAGCTGGCTTGTTCTTATCTCTTAGTCCTCAGCTCAAATATCATCTCCTCAAAGAGACCTTCCCTGAGCCACCAATTTAGAGTGGGTGCCTTCGTTACTCTATCTCACGGCGCCCTGTTCTCTTCTCTCATACCAATTGCCACAATCACCTGAATTGGTTCGCCTATGTTTGCTTATTCTTAGGCTCCCCACCAGAAGAAAAGTCCACTGAAATTAGGCACTTTGTCGTATTCACTTGTGCAGTCCTGAAGCCTGGCGTGGAGCAGGTGTACAATAGATTTTTGTAGAAGGAATGAATTGGAGAGCCAAAGGCAGATATGAAGTGAAGGGAGAGCATCAGTAATATTATGTGTCGGTTTTCAAGTATATCATCTGATTTCATATTCACAACAGCCTGCTGAGGTAGGTTCTGTTACTATTTCCACTATAAGGCTCACCAGAGTGAAGACATTTGTCTAAGGACACACAGCTAGAAACTGGTGGTCCTCAATTCAAATCTGGATTGAGTTGACTCTAGAACCATAGCTCTTAAGTGCTCAGGTACACTGTCGCTTGGGGAAGTGCACTGAGTGGGATTTCACAGTGAGCAGCGTGTTGTCTACTACATGCCAGAAACAGAAACGGAGCCTGACCACGGTTCCGTGATTCTGACAAACAGATCCCTCTATATACACTTGGCCGGGCCTCTGTCTGCCCAGGTTTCTCTCCTGCTTGTTTCCTTCAGTTTCTCTGCTACAGAGGTGACCTTTGCAGGGTTCTTGCTTTCAGCACTGCAGGTCAGACACTGCACAATTCTGGTAGCGCCATTCATAGCAGATGTGGCAGTCCTGAAACCCACTGAGCTGCTTGTCACATTTTCTGGGCGTCTCCAGAAAGGTAAATAGAACCTTTCAGTCAAGCAGGCAGATTATTCTGCCTGCCTGCATCTTGCAGCTGGGGAGTGAGGAAGCTTTTCCTTTGGGAGGACACAGGCAGTCAGACGGTGGCGAGCATATGGGGATTTGCTGAGCTCACCCAGCAGTTTTCAGAAATAACGGAGACTAAGCCCATCGGGGCTTCCATTTCTGAGCCTGGGAAGAAGTGAGAGGTGTGTCGTATCACCTGGTTGTGGAAAAATCCACAGGTCTGTCCCCATGTGGGATTATTACTGGTCTCACGTACTCAGATTGTCATAGCATGTGCCATCTAACTTCCTGCCTCACTGATGGGGAGCTTCCTTTTAACCTCCCAGGCCATACTTCTATTTTTTAGATTGCTTCTAAGTACCACCTCCTGAGGAGTCACTGGGCCTGAGTTAACCCTGACCTAACTCCTTACACATAGCAGATGCTCAAGTCCTTGTAGAAAGAATGAATTAACGAATGAACAAACTTGCCATGGAACCCTGGGCAAGTCTCAGCCTTTGGAAACCCGTTTCCTCATCTGTAACACGCACATAGTCGTGCCTCCATTCACAGAGTTCTTGTGAGGATCAAACAAGACGCTATACGCAAGTGTGCTTGGTAAAGTATAAAGCAATGTATTAACTATAATTATGAAATCCATCATCTAGGCAGATTTCCTTTCAGTTAATTAATGCCCCTCCCCATTGCCATACAATTTATTCAACTCCAAACACTGAACACTTGCAAAGGATATAAACTCACATTACGTATTTTTTAAAACATGGTTGACAAACTATAGATCAGAGATTTTCCCAAGCTTCTCCCTATAAATTAGTGAAGAAGTATGTGTTGGGTACCTACTATGGGTCCCACATTTTACTAGGCATCAGGTGAATGTAAAGAAAACCTAAAGCAGAGCCCCTGTCTTCACAGAGCGTCAGTCTACAAAGGTAGAAAAGAGACATATTTTGAAATAACTAGAGTAGAAGTTGGCAAACCATGGTCGGCCTGCCACTTGGTTTTGGATAGCCTGCGTGCTAGGAATGGTTGTTACATTTTTAAATGGTTGAATAACAATCAAAAGTTAGAATAATATTCTTTGAGACAGGGACTTCCCTGGTGGCGCAGTGGATAAGAATCCGCCTGCCAATGCAGGGGATGTGAGTTTGATCCCTGGTCCAGGAAGATCCCACATGCTGTGGAGCAACGAAGCCCATGCGCCACAACTACTGAGCCTGCGCTCTAGAGCCCGCACCACAACTACTGAGCCCTTGTGCTGCAACTACTGAAGCCTACGCCCTAGACCCCTTGCTCTGCAACAAGAGAAGCCACCGCAATGAGAAGCCCACGCACCGCAACAAAGACTAACCCCCGCTCGCCGCAACTAGAGAAAGCCCGTGTGCGCAGCAACGAAGACCCAACGCAGCCAAAACTAAAATTAAATTTAAAAAAAACCTCTTTGAGACAAAAATTATATGAATTTCCAATTTCAGGGCCCATAAATAAAGTTTTATTGGCACAGAGCCATGCCCACTTTTTAATGTATTTTCTATGGCTTCTTCTGCATTATAAGAACAGCATTGGATAGTGGTGACAGAGGTCTTACAGTTCACAAAGCCTAAAATATTCACTATCTGCCCCTTTAGAGAAAAAAACATCAACCCCTAAACTAGAGGACAATAAGCTTAGGTTTGGTCAGCTTGTCAGTTGCTCTGTTTTCACACTTTAAAATGTTCTGGGAAGTCATATGCATTAAAGATTCATTAATTTTGGGAATTCCCTGGCGGTCCAGTGATTAGGACTCTGCACTTCCACCGCCGGGGGCCCGGGTTTGATCCCTGGTCGGGGAACTAAGATCCCACAAGCCATGTGGCATGGCAAAAAAAAAAAAAAAAAAAAAAAAAGAAAAGAATTAGAAAAAAATCATTACTTTGTTCATTTATTCAATAGATATTAAGTGAGAGCCTACTATGTGTCAGACCATGTATCTTGTTTAAAGCTGGAGGAACTCCAGTATTAAGTATCTCTGCATTAGTATCAAGAGAAAAACACTGTGGCATAACCTCCTAGAAGATTCATCGGGTGATGGAAACTTCTCTGTGCCTCCAGAAGTCTTGAGGGCTAGGCCAGTGGGAACTCTGATGGAGTCAGTGAGAGGATTCTAATTCCAGTCACTCAAGACTTCTTTAATAATTGGTGCTGATTTTCTAATGAATGAGAAGGCCTATCATACTTTTCTTTCACTGTGGGTGATTCCCAATATGCCACATTTATTAAGAGCAGCTTTGAGATAAATATGTTTCTCATCAAGACTTTGTGATTAGTTCACAGTTTTATAGGCCCAGGTACTTCTAAAAGTTCAAACAGGGGAAATTGGGAAAGAGAACAGAGGAAAAAGCAAGATAATCCTATGATGGAAGAAAGGAGAATAAGAAAGAGAAATATAATTACCTCCCCCCACCCCATTTCTACTCTTAGATCGCTTCTATTTTCCTCTTTTAAACAAAGGCAGATTTACCTTGACAGCTGACATAATGTAATTTTGCTGTCAGATCTCAAGTAAAAAGCAGAGTATTGCAGTAGGTCGTAACCTCCGAGGCTCCTCTGGGTTATTTTGGCTTCTGTGTTGTAGCTAAAGGCCACCTCCTGGCCCAGGCTGTCTCTCACGCTGAACCGGGCTACAACACAGGGCTCTGGTGACCACAGCAAGAGAGAGACCTAATTAATATTAATCACTCAGATCTCATGTTTAGTTTCTAAACCTCAAGCTGCTCAGAAATTAAAGAACATTTGTATCAGATAGCTTTCCAGTCAATTGATTCTTGATGCCCAGAACAAGAATCAAGGCAGAAGCCAAGAAGAACACATTCCTCAACAATGGCCTTTGGGCCATGGACATTTGACTTTTCCACCAATATTATTTGTAGCCTATGAAGAGAACATTCAGAGGCCAATCCATAGGAAGGCCAGGTCTTCTCAGCTTGTTTCCAGGTTGTCCATCCATAGTTGTTATTTTATGTAGTGGTTGAAGGCACCTTTGGCTTGGGGACTGTTGCACAGACCCGATCCTTTGCAAAATTGTGATGATGGTGACATTTTCCTCCAGTGCCTCCAATCTCTTTCTCTTATTGGTGTCCTATCTCCAGTCTTCTTCAGGTACATTTTCCTCACTCGCTTGGCTCCCCATGAAAACCTGATCTCAGTAAGGGATTGAACTCACACTAAGTCATAAGTCACCTACTAACAACTTGAAACATATTTCTATTATAACTGGGGACAAGGTCTTAAGGTGAGGGATTTCAGCAGGACAGTGGGAGGATGTCTATGAATCCTCTGAGATTTATGCTAAATTGTATGCATGTTTGCTTCATCAGATTATCAAAGCAATCCATGACCTGAAAAAGGTAAAGTGCAGTCTTAAAGAAATGAAATGCAAATAGTGAAACTTGAAACTGTAGTTCCATGACTGTCAACCCCATGAGAACAGGGACCACATCTTTCTTGCTCCCCTGTTACCTACTGTATGCCCAGTGCCAAGAACATAGTAGAGTACATGGTAGTCTCTCAATAATCATTTGTTAAATTCATTCATTTATCCATCCAAGAGATAGTTACTGTTAAGTGAATGGATGAAAGATTAAAGGAATCAGCTGGCAGAAGAGCAAAGGTATTCTTCAGGCATTAGGCCCTACCCGTCACTTACATAGTTGGTCCTGTTTCTGTTTGAGTTACCCAAGATAGAGTCTCCATGACAACTACTGATGTTCCTGAGGAACATCCAGGGCAGGTGAGTCTGGGATGCAGAGAAGCAGTCCAGGCATCTGCCCTGTTTGGTTGTCCTTTAGCACAGGGAAAGAAAACCCACTTCCCTTCACTTGTCCTCTTCCCATTTCCACTTGCATCTTTGTCGGTCACCAAAATCATTACCAGGCAGCAGCAGGCATCAAAGGCTCAGCAGAGACCTGCCAAAATATAACCCTCAGCATTTTGAGGCAGAGTGCTCTCATCCCCAGCAGATGCAGGCTCTCAGACAGCTTGCTGACAAAACCACGAGTGGGTGTTGATGCAGAATCAACAGGAATCCATTTCTGTGTTAGACCACCAGGGGGAGGGCCAGGCCCAGTCAGGCCTGGAAGTCTGAAAAGTCAGCCTTTGGTGCCCCCTGCAGCGTTTGCGGAGAGAATGCTCCTCTCTCCTCCTCTGAAGCTGGAGGGTGGATAATCAGTCCATTTGCTGGCGTGGATATAATTTCAAGTGAGGCTTTCAGGTGTCCAAGAGCTGTCTGGGAAGGAACAGGGCTGAGAGGGCTCAAGGCAGGATGTGTAAGTTGAACGAGGAGTTCTTGTCATGCCAATAAGCTTTGTAGCTCTGAACTTTTTACCCTCTGTGGGTGTGATGATTTCAGGTGGTTTGTCTGATTGTTCATTTGGGGAGGCTGGGGATATTAGGGACAGAACTAAGAAGAAACCAGAAGTTTGAAGTCTGGTGGGCAAAAAAAAAAAAAAAGGAAAGAAAAGGAGAGCTAGTGTGTGTGTGTGTGTGTGTGTGTGTGTGTGTGTGTGTGTGTGTGTGTGTGTGTGTGTGTCTGTGTTGAGGGTTGTGGGGCAGGAAATCTCAGCTGAGGAAAACAGAAGAAGTCACTTAGTCTCCAGAAACAAGGAGAAGACTCCTTAGGGATCATTAGAGGATCGCTCTGGTTAGAAGCCAGGGGAGAGTCCATGAGTCAGTGAACCAAGTAGAAGGGTGAAGCTGGTGGGAGTCTGAGGTTGTATGGAAGGCTTGCACCAGGGCCTGGGGGGTTGGGATGCAGGCAGGAAAGGAGGAGATATGGTTTCATTATTACTTTGGATCAGATAGACCTGCTGGGGCCCTTATGAAGAGTGTGCCCTTGGGCCAGTCACTTTGACCTCTGTGCCTCAGTTTCCTCACCTATAAAATTGAATTGTTAATAGTACCTACCTCAGGTAGTTGTAAGGATTTAATGAGAAAATGTACATGAAAAGTGCTTTGTATAGAGTCTGGCACATTATAAGTGCTCAATAAATGGTAGTTATTATTTTTTTAACATCTTTATTGGAGTATAATTGCTTTACAATGGTGTGTTAGTTTCTGCTTTATAACAAAGTGAATCAGCTATACTTGTACATATATCCCCATATCCCCTCCCTCTTGCGTCTCCCTCCCACCGTCCCTATCTCGCCCCTCTAGGTGGTCACAAAGCACTGAGCTGATCTCCCTGTGCTATTCAGCTGCTTCCCACTAGCTATCTATTTTACATTTGGTAGTGTATATATGTCCATGTCACTCTCTCACTTCATCCCAGCTTACCCTTCCCCCTCCCCATGCCCTCAAGTCTATTCTCTATGTCTGCATCTTTATTCCTGTCCTGCCCCTAGGTTCTTCAGACCATTTTTTTTTTATAGTAGTTATAATGATATGAGATAGAAAGTGCCTGGGATTTAATAAAGGCTTGTATCTATGCCAGATATTCTTATTACTGATTTCTCTAAGCCTTAGGAGAGAAAAACCTCAGCTTGGGACTAGAGGTGGAAGCAAGGGGCTTGTCCAGGTAAGGTCTGGGTAAGGTAAGGCAGTCAACCCGGGGTGCTGTGCTAAGCCAGGTAGACAGCAGCATGAGGGCTCAGCATGGGGATGTGGGAAGCCACAAAAGCAGATCCCATCTTTAAAAATTATTTTTCTAAAGGCAGGCTCTAAACTTCATCATCAAGCTCCTAGAGATGTGACTCTGCTTCATGCTTCTCCTCCTTGCTGGGACATGTTTCCTGTTGGCACAGGAAGGACTTCCTTCCCATCTGAAGGTATTTTCATGTGGAATCAAAGAATGGGAGGTAGAAAGGAGTGAGGCCAGCTCCTACACTCTTACTGCCCCCCATAAACACCAGGCCAATCCTTGCTGGTGTGCAAGCTATTTCCCTGCCAGAAATGAGATCTGAAAGCCATCCTCACTTTCCTGTCTTTCCAGATTTGACCTCAAGGCTCAGCTCAATATGTAATTTCTAAATCAGCCTCACAGCAACGCAATCAGATAGGTACTGGTTGGGGGGTAGCCAGAAAAACAGAAATCACTTTAAGCCTTTCAAACATGGAGATTTAATACAGAGGGTAGTCACGGGTGATGGAAGAGCTGAGAAACCAAACACAGGGCAGTGAGGCAACTCAGAGATTTGCAGCAACAGGAAGCCCCTCTTATCCCTGGAGTTGGAGTAACGACTGAAAGACGTGGTGAGTGGTGTTTCCAGAGCTTGTAGACTGGGGCTATCTGGTGGGAGCTCGAGCCAAGATGGGGCTGCCCTGCAGAAGCCGGGGCCAAGGAGGGGTGGGATGCCTGGTGGTAGTTGGAGGTGAGCCACGTAGGAAACACAGCTGCTGCTGGAGTTGCCACAAAAAGTAAGGTTGGGGATGGGGAAGAAATATCCTAGCTTCTCTCTTCTTCCTACCTTCTGGTTGGTCAAACCCACACGGAAACAAATGGCAAGGGACTGTGGGGAATGTAGTTCGCTGATACAGAACAGAGCAGGAAATGAACAGGGAATGGATCTGAGAGTAAGCAGCAGATGAAAAGCCTAATTATCCATCCCCATTTTACAGAGGAGTCAAATGAGGCAGAAAGAGAGCCCATGCTCTCTGTAATCACTATTATATACTCACAGTAATAGCACTACTGTTATTTGACTCAAGGCAGACTTTTCCCTCTAGATTTAAAGCTCCCTAAAGGCATCTACTGTGTCTTTACCTTTATATCAGTTATAGCACCTAGGCTTTGTGGATTTTTGTGGATTTTTCCAAATCTACCAGAAAATGTAGATTTTTGACTGAAATGGGATTATCAGCAGGTTTTCCTAGGTTCCCCATCACCTGGGGTGAGTGGAGGGGACAATGAAAATGTCCTCTGCCATTCTGAATGTTTGTTTTCTTGTTAGTGAAATGTAGCAATTTCTGATCAGATTCCAGACAATGGTTTGGCAACAGGGAAAAGTCTAATGAGAAAAAGTCAATGAGAAAAATCGGTATCTAGATTGCTTGAGGGCATCCCAAAGGGAAGAGACAGTTATTAAAATTTGAAATGGCTTGGCTTCAATGTCATAAAATTTCTACAACTTGAATTGAGCAGCTCCTTCACTTGGGAAGAGGATATACTATCCCTTAGATGACTTGGCTGGCAGGGTTTATGTTTTATTAAGCAACAGTTCTTGGGTACTAAGAGTACACAGTTATGTTGGAAGAAGTGTCAGTGATTCCTATCTAAATGAAATCTACAGGCGCTGGAACTGGTAGGACAAGGTGATCGGACAGTTCAGAATGGTGGTATAACTGGGGCAGGAAAGAAGATGTGTTAGAGACCTTGTAGTGAAAGTGCATTTCCAGTGCTTCTTGGCCTCAAGGTAAGTGTCAATGTGATAGGATAGTGGTTCTGTGCATGCGCCTTGGGGTTAGACTACCTCAGTTCAAATCTAGGCTCTACCACTCTCCACCATATGGCTTTACCAGTATAATGGGGAATCATACATATTGTAATACAGTCCACTACTCTGGTTTTTCTCCTACCTCTCTGGTTGTTCTTTCTGTTTCTTTGCGTGATCAATTCTGTCTTTCCAACCTCTAAACATTGGAGTACCTGAGCCTCATTTTTGGATCTCTTTTCTATGCACAGTCACTCCCGTTGTGATCTCTCCAAGTCCCATGGTTTTAAATACTGTGGACATACTGCGACTCCCAAATCTCTGTCTCCAGCTTCTCCGCTGGACCTGTAAACCACTGCCTACCCAACATCTCCACTCAGATGTCTAATAGGCATTTCTCACTCTACATGTCTAAAACCCAACTCTGGATCTCTGCCCCCTCCCAAGCCTGTTCCTTTCCCACTCTTCCCCAACTCAGTAAGGGATGAATCCACCCTTCCAGTTACTCAAGGCCCAAAATCATGGTGCCATCCTTGACTCCTCTCTTTTGTTCACACCCCACATCTCCATCAGCAAACTGGATCTATTTTTGAAATGTATCTAGAACCTGACCATTTCTCATTGTGTCCATGATGACCACCCTTGTCTAAGCCACCAACAGCTCTTGTCTGGGTCAATGCAATGGTCTCATAATTTGTCTCTGTCCCAGTACCATTCCATCTTTTTTCAATCAGCCACAGCAATCTTATTAAAATGCCAGTTAGATCATGTACCTCCTCTGTTTAAAACCCACAGCTCCCCATTTCACTCAGAGAAGAAGCCAAAGTCTTCACAAAGGTCCGTCAGGCCCTACATGATCTGTCCCTCACCCCCATTACCTCTCTGACCTCATCTCTTACTTCTCTCCCTTTTGTGCACTCCACTTCAGTCACATTGGCCTTCCCAAGACTGAAATCAAGGTGTCAGCATAGCTCAGCTGTTATCTAGAGACTCTGGAGAAGAATCTGTTTCAAGTTCATTTATGTTGTTGGCAGAATTCATTTCCTTGTGGTAGTAGGACTGAGGTCCCCACTTCCATGCAGGCTGTCAGCTGGGGGCCATTCTCAACTCCTAGAGGCTGCCCATATTTTTTTTACCACATGACTCCCTCCATCTTCAAGCCAGCAATGACACATCAAATCCTCCCTGTGCTTCAAATCTCTGACATTCTCTTCTGCTACCAGCTGGAAAAACTCCGCTTTTAAAAAGACTCATGTGATTAGATTAGGCCCACCTGGATAATTTCCCTGATTAGTAACCTTAATTATATCTGCAAAACCCCTTTTGCCATGTAATGCAACGTAATCACAAGTGTGCTATCTCATCATATTCACAGTCCTAATGATTAGGGCGGGAAATCTTGGGGGAACATTTTAGCACTGTACCCGCCACAATAATAGTCAGACTGAGAAACTGACCAATCAGAATGTACGCCAACAATAGCACTGGAGCAGGGGCGTGGATAATACCTGCTGCTCCAGGTGTTACCCGTTACTTGCTGGATTGTGGGGTGACCTGGAGGTGTCCCAGAGGCAACAGCTGGAGTGGCAGCTATTTACCAACTGGTATGAAAATATTTTAATATTTTAACAACCAGGGACTGTAATAGTGCATAGCAGTTGTTTATCTGCTTGATTAGTTACAAATCGTGGTGTAGCGTGTCAAGTGCTGCCTTCTTCTCTGAGTTTTGAGAGTCTGAGGTTGGTCCCGGATGACTAAGGGAAGGCACGGAGACCACCTGCCCTCCCTGGCACTTCCATGGTGTGCAGTGGCCCCTTCCAGCTTTGCCCGCTGTTTTTGCGGCGCCAGGTATTTTTCTGAAGAATGTCTTCATTTGCATGGCTGTCTTACGCAGTGGGAGAGTCCATCCATCATCTGAGCCTCCAAATGCTGCCACCCCAAGGGATACAACCAGTCCTACATATATGGCCTCTCCCCAAGCCATCCAGCAGATGTGGCTTAGTGAGGCAAGCGCTGTTTACTTGCTCTCAGCATTAGCGCGAACAGTTCACAGCAGCCAAAGAAACCGAGGTTCTTATTAACTTGCTGAGTGAAGCTTGATCACAGATCATCATGAGCCTCACGTTTTCTGAGGACCGATCTCAGGCAACAGAGATGCCCTTTGTGGGTGAGTTGGGGTAGGAAGAGGGCCTGAGTTAAATTACTTTTTTGGGACTGGTCTGTTTCTCCCACCTAATATTTATATATGGGTGAACTTAATTAAAATGGTATCAAGGGCAGCTTCACTTGATGGACCTGGAAGCATACACATCAGGAAAGGCAGAGACAAGGTGGATGTGTTGAAAGAAGTGTCACAGAGGGAAATAAGCAGCTTGAGGGAGATGTAAGGACAAAGGGAGGAGAGTAAATCACTGCTAATTGCAAACAACACTAATAATAATATACAATATGGCCAGCTTCACCTGCTGATGTTGGCTGGGACCACAGAGCACAGGTGAACAGATTCACAGTGAAACCTGTCAATAACTGAGTCTCTACTTAGACTGAGTCAGCCTGTGGTACCTTTTGATGTAGGAGAGATTTTTGTCTTCAGTGGCTTCCCTTCCTGTAACCTTTCCCCCATATCTGGGCCTTTCTAAAAACTGCATTAATACTGAAGTGGAGATGTTGCAAGTGGAATCAAATCCACTTGCTGGTCTTTACCATGTAAGCAGAACCAGATATTTTTGGAATCAGGTTGCCCAATAAAGACACATTTACAGAGGATCCCAAAGCAGCGGGTAGTATTCAGAATGGTTGGCCATGACTCTAGATGTGTGAGATGATATAGACCCTATTAAGGCCATCTCTCTGCAAACCCCACCCCCCAGCTCTCTCTCAGGCTGAGGTGTTTCCTTCAGGTGCAACAGTAGGTAGCATGAAAACACTACTACCAGCAAGTGAGAGAGCTGGAGTTGAAGATTTCTACCCTTCCTAGCAAAATGTCACTGAACTCAGTAGGAGACGCTACAGCCCTATCTCCCTTTTCCTCTGCCATTAGGAACAATCAGCTACAAGACAGCCAGGGAGAAAATGACAAATGCCTCAGCATGAATATTGCCATCCTCGGTAGGAGTAGGGGGTTTGGCTGATAGGCATAGTGGTGGAAAAACAAGCCCCTGAAATTCTATGCCTTTCCCCCTTATAAAGACAGGCTAGGAGTGAGCATAGAGTGTTTGAGTTGTTGGCCTAGTTAGGTTTGAAGGAGAGAGAGAGAGAAAGAAATTGAACTATATTCCATTTCAAAAGCAACAGATAGAATTTCAACCTAGAAGGGACCTTGAGAGCCTATCCTATTCATCTGTAGACACTCAGACTCATAGGATATCAGAGCTGGCAAGGATATTAAAGACCATCGAGTCAGACATACAAATGACCAACAGGTACATGTAAATCAAAATCACAATGAGATATCACCTCATACCTGTTAGAATGACTATTATAAAAAAGATAAAAGATAAGTTGTGGTGAGGGTATGGAAAAAAGGGAACTCTGGTGCACTGTTGGTGGAAATGAAAACTGGTGCAGCCACTATGGAAAACAGCATGGAGGTTCCTTAAAAAATTAAAAGTAGAGCTACCATATGGTCCAGAAATTGCACTTCTGGGTATTTATCTGACGGAAATGAAATCACTGTCTTGAACAGATATCTGCACCCCCATATTCAGTGCAGTATTATTCACAATAGACAAGACATGCAAACAACCTAAGTATCCGTTGACGTATGGATAAAGAAAGTATGGGTAAAGAAAATATGGTATATATATACACATACACAACTAAAGATATAAATTCACTGATACTCAAGTAAGCAGGACCTCAGATAGCCAGAACTTCTTTGCTGATACTCCGTTTCTAGAAATGATAGTTAGATCATAAGAAAATAAGCTAAGTTTAGATGTTTATTTTGACATCAAAAACCAGGACAGGGCTTGGACTGATCCCATATCCTATACCTTCGCCATTTCTAGTTTAGAGTCATAAACGCTACTGATCTAAATGATAACATGATGGTCAAAGATTCAGCGATAGCATGCCACAGTGGACTGCAGTTACTCATACATTGTTGATAAAAAAAAAAAAATAGCAACTCTCTGAGAAGGTTGTCCTTGGCAATGGACTGCTCAGTTTTGGGAGGGAGAGGTCTGCAGTGAAGATGGAGATAAAGCCCTCTCGCCTAGAGAACTGGATCAGCTCAATCAACCCTGGAGATTAGTGAGGGGATGTGTTGTAGTCAAACTGCCCATACCTCCTGAGCTCTTCTTACTAAGGCAAGAAAATGGATTCAGAGATTTAAACATAATTTTAACAGGTAACCAAAAGGTCTTATTAACTAGAACATCTTCTAGACTACTGAGATCCAATGGACTAAGAGTCCAAACTGAGTTACTTTGGAAAGAAATAATTCAGTCTAATAGCTGGAAAAGCTCATGTAAAATAACTAAGGCAGACAGACTATATTATTGAGTTTCCAATGGGCTCCAGGCCACTGTGACCACTCCTGAAACCAAGGTAACCGCCCTTATAGAGCAAAGCTACTCACGGCAATAAGCTGGTAGGAGTTGTTCATCATGGCGATCAGCATGTTCAGCAGCACTACCAGGGAGATGACATTGTACGTCCCAAACATGGTGGCTCCCACAAACTCTGTGAACTCGTGTCTGGCTTTTACATTGGTAACATAGAGATTTAAAAGGCCAAATACAGACCAGAAGAGTGACTGAAGGGTTTCAAAGAGCCTAAAAGAGATCAAAGAATAGGTTAGTTAATTCTCTAGGAGGAGCAAGAAAGAGCAAAAACATGAGGCGATTTGCTTAATTAATAAGGAAGCTGCCTGATTTGCATCCCAACAGGTAGACTCATGATCTCACGTATTTTGGTCTCTTCCCCAACACGAACCAGCCAGGTCAGTTTGTTTGTTCCCAATTCTATGTCTTATGCTTTGCCTTTCCACCTGGAATACCATCTTCCTCTTCTCAGTCTATGCAGAGCCTATAATTTGCCAAGATTTATTTCAAGGGCTACTTCCTACATCAAACTTTCTCCTTCATCTGCAGACCATGTGGTTTACTACCTTTCTAATTACATAGAGGCAATAAATGCAGTGGCTAAGAATATGGTGCTTGGATTAGATTGCCCTAGGTTAAAAACTCAGCTCTGACACTTGCCAGCTGAGTGAACATGAGCAACTTAAACCATTTCTGATACTTCTTTTATGGTTTCCACAGGGCCCAGAATGGAGCTAATCTCAGTGGAGGAGCTTAAGGATTCTTGAGTGAACATTTATATGAATTATTTTTAATGATATATTAACTAACAATTATTGAGGACTTACTATATAAGCATACTAGGCACTTTACATACGTTAACATCATGATCCTTATAAAAACTTTATTGTTACTGCTGAGGAAACAGAGGTTCAGAGATTGAATAACTTGCCCAAGGTCACCCATTTATATGATTTATATGTGCTGAGCTAGAATTCAACTCCAGGTTCTTCTGACCTCCCCAAATCACTGCATTATTCTACATTAGGTGGCTTCACAAATTATGGTTTCCTCTCATAGTCTCCACATCCAAATATGTAACTTTTGCAATGATATGTTTTGGGGGTCCAGGGTTTCTTTTGCATCATATTCAGAAATCTGTGCATACAGCAATACAGTGCAGCCAGCTCCTGGGTGGCACAAACCAACCTTTTCCCAAGCACACAGAAGAGGCATAGAAGTTAAGAAATGCTACTTTAAGAATAGAGTAGGGCTTCCCTGGTGGTGCAGTGGTTGAGAGCCCGCCTGCTGCTGCAGGGGACATGGGTTCGTGCCCCGGCCCGGGAAGATCCCACATGCCGCGGAGCGGCTGGGCCCGTGAGCCATGGCCGCTGAGCCTGCGCGTCCGGAGCCTGTGCTCCGCAACGGGAGGGGCCACAACAGTGAGAGGCCCGCGTACCGCAAAAAAAAAAAAAGAATAGATGTAACTTTTCAATTGCTCAAAATGTGTTGTTTTTATAGCCCAATATATTTTGAGAGTCTGAGGGATTGGTTCTTGGGTTCATTTCAGGGGTATGTATGGGCAGTGTTTTCAAGATTTCCTCTGTCTGGGAGTGGTCTTACCCCTGTTCTCTGCATGGCTGTCTCCTTATCATCATTGAGGTCTCAGTTCAAATGTCACTTCCTCAGACGGGGTCCCCAGGGTCACTCTACCTAAAGTAGCTTCACGGGTTATTCTCTATCCTGTTGTCTTGTTTCAGTTTTTTGGTAGCACTTAAAACTCTAAAATTATATTATTTAGTACATTTTTATTTAAATGTTGATTTTCTGTTCGTCCCCCACTAGTATGTAAGCTCTATGAGGAAAGAGACAGACGTACAGCTACTATGTACCTGGCACGTAATAGGCACTCAATAATATTTGTTGAATAAATGAATGAAGACATATTACTATTACAGTTATCACTGGATTAAGGTCTAGAAGATTCCAAACCCATTGACAATTGCACATTCAGTAGGCTTCACAGTGAGTGTTAGTTCGTTTTGATGAAGGTTGTGCTCTGCAGTGGCCTGATTCTCAGGGGGCCTCCTTTGGGGCTGCCTGGGCAACATGCACATAGCCCTTTTCAACCTGTTAAATGGCTCTTCTCTAATCATTGTGGATAGCTTCCACTATCTTTTCAGTATCACATTACTTGAGAGCTAGCCAAGAAGGAAGAAATCTGTTTTTTGTTTGATGAAAGTAAGTGCCAGATGGTGAAACATTTGAGAATCAACAGTAAGATGAGAGTCTGGACTTCAAGGGCCAGGGAACAAGAACCAGAATATGACAAGTCAGACCTATCACAGGATCTGAATTTCCAGGAGATTCTACAAGTCAGGGCCAGGCGATACAATGCATCACAGAGCCAGGCAGAGTTTCAAAAATGGGGCAGATATAGGGTTCAAGAGTCTGGTTCTGTTAGGAAGGCCTTTCTAGGACCTGGCCGTGTCCATTTGAAGTCAGGGCAGGCAGGAGGCCAGCAATGGCACAAGAAGCTAGCCCAGCAGCTGGATAAGCAAAAGCAAGGGAATATATCGTTCAGAAAAACAGAAAGCAGCTGCAGCAATTAGGAATGACACTGAAGAACCAGAGTCTCTGGAAGTTGAGTGTCCTTGAATATAGAAAGCATTCATTGTGTGTTTGTTGATTGCATGACGGACAACAAGGCCACAAGCCAGGGCAAGTATGTCATCAATAAGTTGGCAGGGTCTTACTTCATCAGTTGCTTCTCCAGAATGGATGATGTTATACTCCTTCACCCCCAGCCCCGAAACAATGAAAATTGCAATGGTTAATGCTTGAGTGTAGAGTTTAATACTAGCCATTCCAATGACTGATACAAAGATTCCTAAAAGTGAAAGTCCGGGCATTTAAAATCTGCCCTAAACTGTGGTGATATTCTAGTTAGGGGGACCCTATAGGTATAACTCTACAAGAGATAAGAAGAGGGGTAAAGATTGTTCCTCAGTTTTGGTGGTTGATAATGAGAATGCCCTTGACATGAGGCACAAAATGTCACAACATGGTCCGGCCATTAGGAGAATCTGGTTTATTGAAAGGCATGCCGGGATAAAATGAGTGACTGACATTTGGGGTAGATAGATAAGCGCATCTGATGAGACATCTATAGGAAGCTCTGTCTTCTAGGCTTCTAGACTCAGTTGAATTCACAGGGAAAGGGCCATTACCTAGGGGTACTTGGTGGTCAGGTCCATAATACAATTATCACAGGGATAGAAAGATTTGTTGACTAAACTGCAGATCCTAATGCCAAAGGAATATTATTTTGATTTTAAAGGAGATGACCTGAGAGAAAACAATCAGTCCATTTTTATTTAGCGGAGAGTCAGCAAACATATGGAACTTGCTAGCTCAACAAGGGGCACAAAGTGAAGATACAAAGATTCAAGAAGACTTGATGTTAACTGTTGGGAAGACAAATCCATACCATCTGGTTAAGGGGGATTTGTGCATGTTGGGAGCCATCCATAAATAGATCACAAAGCTAAGAGCTGCTCAGTAGAATAGAGATGGGAACTGTAGTTCTTATGTCCCTTGCTGAAAGCCTTGTCTTTGAGATGAGGACTTAATCTTTCGAAAGGTAGCAGGAGGGACTTCCCTGGTGGTGCAGTGGTTAAGAATCCACCTGCCAATGCAGGGGACATGAGTTCGAGTCCTGGTCCGGGAAGATCCCACAAGCTGCAAAGCAACTAAGCCTGTGTGCCACAACTACTGAGCCTGCACTCTACAGCCCGTGAGCCACAACTACTGAAGCCAGCATGCCTAGAGCCCATGCTCTGCAACAAGAGAAGCCACTGCAATGAGAAGGCCGCGCACCACAACGAAAAGTAGCCCCTGCTCACCGCAACTAGAGAAAGCCAGCACGCAGCAACGAAGACCCAGTGCAGCCAAAACTAAAATAAACAAATAAATATTTTAAAAAAGAAAAAAGGTAGCAGGAGTATGGAGAAGATTTACCCCTCTGGACTTCATTCTGACCAGTGAAGAACTGGAGGATGTACCAGAAGAGAAAGGCTCCTTGGGAGAAAGCAGGCAGTGCCATCATCCTTTCACAAGTTGTGCTGATAACACATATGGAGCAAAGGCATGGTCATCTCTTTGGTTATCCCTACCCATTTTGCAGTTCCCCAGACCTGCAATTTCTCATTTCATCCTGCCTTTGACAAGCTTCTAACTCTGGTTGGAGTGCTCCCACCCTATTCCCAACCTCTAGTCTCTACTTCTGTCCTGTCTCCTTCTCTGCCCAACTCTTGTTTGACCTGCCAGGCTCAGCTGAAGCCCCACCTCCTCTAGAAGTTTCCCCTGACTCCTCTCCTACAAGGTGGGGTTAGATGATCCTCTTTTATTCTCCCATAGCAGCCCAGCCTTAGTCCATAAAGGCACATGTCATGCTGTAGAAGCAAGAGAGGTGAGTGGCTAAGAGCAAACTTTAGACACCTTTACTTATTAACCATATGACTTTGGGAAAGTGGCACAGCCTCTTTAAACTTCAAGTTTCCTCATCTCTAAAATGGTCATTTGTAGGATAAATACTAACTGTTATCATTTATTGTGCTCTTACTATGTGCCAAGCACACATTGTAATATTTGATTCTCAAAATAACCCTATGAAGTAGCTACTATTCTTTTTTTTTTTTTTCAGATGAGAAACTGAGGGACAGAGTAGTCACACAGGCAGAAAATGGCAGAGGTAGGATTTATACCCAGCTCTTCTGACTCTTGAGTCCAAACACTTAACCACCTTTTTTTTTTTTTAAATCACATAAAGTAATGCATGTAACACACTTGGCACAGTGCTCGGCATATAGTAAGCATTAAAAATGCAGCCATTCTAATTGTTCACTTGTGTTCTCCATTAGACTATGAACTTCTTGAGGATAAGGATGCCATTTACTCTGTATCCTCATTGCCTGGCACATAGGAGTTGCTGAGTAAATGTTGAATAAATCTATAAAAGATTATAGAAGCAGCTATGTTCATTGCAATCATAGTGTGTACAATTTTTGTGTTTGTAACACATTATTGACTGGGGGATTTTTGCAGAAACTAACACCTGGGACCATAATACGTCTCCGGTCAAAAATGTGTTAAAAATCACACATTTCATAAATGTAATTTTAATAGCCACCCAATATTCCACCCAGTGAATACCAAGCCTGAATGACAGTTTTATCAATGCTTTGGATGAGAATAGGTGGCAAGCTTTTTAGATCTTCAGATGATACAAGACTGGGAGAGACAGCTAATAGAGTGGACGACAGAATTGAGATTCAGCAAGATTCCAACAGCTTGGAGCAAGGGGCTGGAACTAACAAGATGAAGTTTAGTAGGAATCAATGTAGAGCTTTGTTCTCTGGCCAAGTGCCCACATGCAGGATGAAGGAGGTAGGAGAAAGGCCAAGGGTTTTCACTGAGAGCAAGTTCAAAGTGGATCAGTAGAGTGACAGAGCTGGCTAGATACTTCAGCCATGTGAGGGGGGCAGAAGCAGAAGTGAATCTTCTAGAATTGAAGATAGGATTGCTACTAGAATTCATCCTTTCATTCAGTTGTTCAATGGGTATGTTGAACCCCTTTATGGCTATGGTAGGAGCAAGGCCTCTAAAATGGGGGTCTCAGTCTGGTGGGTAAGGGAGACAACAAATGACTAAAATATGTTATCTATTATATTATTATTATTACTAGTACCTTTACTATTATAGGTTATCTATTATAATGGAGATGGACTTAGAATGCCATGGGAAACACAGAAGGAACCTGTATCTGAGAGTGGGGTCAGAGTGGGTAAGAAAAGGCTTAAAACAGCAGGTGAGGCTTTGGCAGATGCTTGAAGGATGCATGAGAGTTGTCCAGGCTGGCCAGGTGGGGATGGACATTCCAGGCAGGAGTGGCGTGTCATATACAAAGGCCTGTAGGGCCGAGATGCTCTCCTGAAGTTGGGAAGAGCAAGATGTTGACTATGGAGGAGAGGAGTGAGAGGCGTGAGAGGCGGGGTCCAGATTCCCAGGCCCTGTGAGCTATAGGAAAGAGGAGAATTTTCTGCTGGAGAATATACAGATACCAGGCAGACATGAGACCAGGGGGCGACAAGATAAGACTAGTATTTAGAAACTTCTGTGTGGTGGGTGGGAAATTATTTGCGGGGGAGACAAGACTGGAGGCAGGGAGACCACTTAAGACCACTTAAGACCCAACTGTTTTGGGGAGAGATGGTTTAGGCCTGAACCAAGACAGTTGGGGGGTGTGTGTGTACAGAGGATGGATTTAAGAGATATTTAGGAAGTAGAATGGACAGGGCTGAGTGTGAGACAGAATGTGTTGCTTGGGGTAGAGGGGGAGAGTCCCAGATGACTCCTAGGAGTCTGGTGTCATTGAATGAGATGAGGAATTAAGAGGGAAGTGGGGGGCTTCCCTGGTGGCGCAGTGGTTGAAAGTCCGCCTACCGATGCAGGGGACACGGGTTCGTGCCCCAGTCCGGGAGGATCCCACATGCCGCGGAGCTGCTGGGCCCGTGAGCCATGGCCACTGAGCCTGTGCGTCCGGAGCCTGTGCTCCGCAACGGGAGAGGCCACAACAGTGAGAGGCCCGCGTACCGCAAAAAAAAAAAAAAAAAAAAAAAAAAAAGAGGGAAGTAGGTTTGGGGTGGGGATATAGAGATAAGGAATTTAGTTGTGGATGTTGTGTTTGAGAGGCCTGCGGCACAGCCAGGTGTGTTCAGGAGGCATCTGGAGTTGAGGGTCAGGACTTCAGAAGGAGAAGCAGGACCACCCAGTTAGCTTTTTGCCACTTCTGCCCTGTTTCTTCCCAAGCCCCGTGCCCGCAGAAGGATGCCTTCCCAATTGCTCTCAACAGTGAATGAAGGCCAGGTACTGCCAGGATTGAATACTGAACTCAAACCACCAACAGTACTGTCATGTGGTTGTCAGCAAGGACAACAAGGTCCCCCTGAATTGTGTGCCCAGGAAAATGTTTCTTTTTTAAGCTGAAGAATAGCAATGACATCTCTGGAGAATCAGAAGAAAAAGGGTGACAGCAAGCAGATGCCATAGTTTACGTCAGATCTGTTAACAAGCTCCCTTTTCCCCTTCTCTAAAAACAGAGTCTTTCTGATGCTCTAAGTAGCATGTATTTTAGCAGGTATTATAAATGCCTGAGTTGAGGCATTTAAAGGAAAACATAAATCTGAGTCAGACTTCTGTGAAGGAAAAAAGAAATCAACACCTAGAAGGGAAGTTAAGGTAACATTACTGCTGATTTGCCCCCAGCATGACAATGCTTCTTTATACCTGACACCCCAAGATGTAACTTCATGTACGACAGGTGCCCATTCTTGTCAATTGTCCCTGCTGGGCAAGTGATGAGAGCAAATGTCAGTTGGCAACAGGGGTGTTAATAATCACTAGACTTACAAGGAGGCATTTCATAAACTTCCTCAGCAGAGTTCACATGAGAGGGTAATTGGCAGGGACCTGGCCTCCCGGAAGGCACCTTGCATTCAGGTGTGCAATTCTGTTGAATGCTTTGATGGGAACAGATACAGTCTCCTGGTGCTCAAGCCACTAAAAACATTGCTCTTTGTATTGAAAACAGGTTGATGTGAGTTCTGCCTCTAGACTAACGCAGGAGAGGAAGCAGTTCCTAGTCAACAGGCACCAGCGAGGTGACCAGTTGCCTTTGTCCACTCCCGGTTGGCTTCACCAAAATGGCACGATCTCTTTGTCATCCCATTTTGGCCTCTTTTCCCCTTTCACATAAGTCTGGTTTCCCCACCCAAGATTTTTCCCTGAGTTCTGGGAGGAGAGGGAGGGAGTGTGGCCTAGTGGAGGGGGTGGGTGCTATATGATGGGCAATGGGGCGAGTCAACATTTTCCAAACTTTATTCACGGGAATAGCATCTTGGTCAATACATTTGGGAAAACCTCTCCCTTTACTGTACATTCACAATGGAAAGTCTCTGAGAAGCCCTGCAGTGGAGAAACCTTCTTAAATTTGTCCCAGCATTTCCCAAACTCACTTGATCAGAGATCTTGTTTTCATGTCTATTCATATCCCTGTGAACTGTGGTTATTTGTCATCCATTTTAGGAAAGGCTACTAGAGGCAAATAATAAGGGTAGGCTACATTGCATTGCTTTTTCCCTTCTCTATTGGTGCAACTTGGGGTCAGGCAGAAACCCTCTTTTTTCCCCTGGCCTTTGCTATTTAACACATTTCGAGAATGTCTGAGTCCATTGATCTGCCCTAGTTTATAGAGTTAAGGGGGAAAATTGTATCTCAATTTAATGACTAAGAATCTCTCACGACCTTAGGGTAATTGCTGTGATTACCAGATGACTGGCATTTTCCAGAACAGGGGCTGGAGATGGACAAGGTGTAGGACACTGAGTCCGGGGTAAGCTCAGGACTGCTCCTGGAACCTAACATGTTTCCTGACATGTGCTTATTTTCTTTCTCTTGTCTGCTTCCCCTAACAGTGATCTGTGAGAAAATAACAGCCATCCTGGAAGCTTAAAGGGCCTAGAGAAGTAGGTGTTGGGTTTACAAAGAAAAGGCACAGGGGTTCCACAGGTCCAGAGGCAGCGGACTCATGGACAGAGTCATGAGCTGTCTCCTGTGTCCCACGTGGGAAAAGGAGACATTTCCAGTCACTGCTTGGTGCCTTTGGGCCCACCTGAAACCTTAATTTAATCCCAGAAGTTGAGCTGACTCTCATCTTACTTTTAGCCTGTCTCTTCTGCATCTAGGAATCAAAGATTCGTCATCCCCCTGTGCCCTTTTATTTCTTTCTCTCTTCCCAAACCACATGTTTCCGTGAGTCAGGGCTGTTCCAGAAAGTACCATTGCTCTGACACCACCTAAGCGGTCTTAACTCAATTCCAACCTGTGGGTATGGGGAGATATTCCCCCCCCCATATCACCAATTCTCTGACACCAGTTGGGTGTCCTACAAGTCAACTCAATTCTGACACTCCTGGGAGATGACGTCAGATTCTATGGATTAAGAGCTCCGTCCCACAAGATTGCTCTCCTTTCCCCCATTCCCAGATGTTAATTACAAGTCCAGGTTGTCCCCTGTGCTTCTGACAAGCTGGCTATAGATCGGAGCTTCTCACAGCCCTCTCCTTGGCTTTGAGTACCTCACAAAACTCAGAGAAACATTTACAAATGACTAGATTATTGGTTTATTATAAAAGGATACAACTCAGGAACAGCCAGATAGAACATGCATACGGCAAGGTATGTGCAGGGTTGCAGAGCTTCCCTGCCCTCTCTGATCACCTACTCTCCCCAAATCTCCATGTGCCCACCAACATGGAAGCTCTCCAAACCCTGTCATTTTGGGTTTTTATGGAGGGTTCATTACATAGTCACGGTTGATTAAATCATTGGCCATTGGTGATTGAACTCAATTTCCAGTCCCTCTCCCCTTCCTTGAAGGTGGAGGGGTGAGACTGAAAGTTTCAACCCTCTAATCACATGGGGGTAACCGGGCCCCATCCTTAGGTGAGGTCCAAAAGTCACTTTGTTAACACAGCCAGACACCTCTGTTGTTCTCATCACTTAGGAAATTCCAAGGCTTTTAGGAGCTCTGTGCCAGGAATGAGGACAAAGAACAAATACATATTTCTTCTTCTTCTTCTAATTATTATTATTATTATTGTTATTTTTTTGCGGTACGCGGGCCTCTCACTGCTGTGGCCTCTCCCGCTGCGGAGCGCACTCTCTGGACGCACAGGCTCAGCGGCCACGGCTCACGGGCCCAGCCGCTCCGCGGCACGTGGGATCTTCCCAGACCGGGGCACGAACCCGCGTCCCCTGAATCGGCAGGCGGACTTTCAACCACTGCGCCACCAGGAAAGCCCCATATTTCTTATTATTAATCACAATATCACAAGGTGCATTCAGATAATTTTGCACTCTCCCTTTCTCTTTGTTCTTGATTCAGAACAGTTACATTAGCTTTGGCAATCACTTGTTGAGAGGTATAGCCTTGCCGTTTCATTTCCTTGGTTAGTGATGCTTTTTTGAGCGAGGAATTATTTACCCCTTCCCATGAATTCCTTTAAAAATATGGGATGTGACCAAAATAGTTCAGAACTAACCCTTTAGATGAGTTCCTGGGAGCCCCTGTGTGTTTGTCTCTTTCCTCCCTCACCTAACTCTACTTCCGGTCCTAGTCCCCTTGTAGGGAGGGAAGAACCTTCCTCCACTTCAGACCCTTCGGGTTGATCCATAAGTGAGCTCTGCATGCACTGTCAAGGGGCAGTGATGAAGCTGTGGACGGAAAATAGGGCAAAGAAGGAGAAAGCAGACAAAAGGCAGAAGAGGAAAGGGGGAGGTCTTACGTGGAGAAGGCATTGTTCTGTTTCTCGCATCGGATCCCCTTGCAGTTGTTGGGCTCATCGATTGCTCTGGTCTCATAGTAAAAGTAAAGCTGGTTCAATCCATTGGCAAAAGCCAGCAGTACCAGGCAGTAGATAAAGAGGAATTTGAGGATATCAAGCAACATGCGCCCCAAAGAGATCTGCAGAGGCCCTAAGTGGGAGTTGGCTGTGAAGAGGGATATGAGACGCAACGAACTTAAAATGTTGGATATCGCAAAGAGAGCTTCTGCAATCAGAGTCGGGTGCCACATTTCCCATTCTTCCCTTGGACGAGAACCGTTATACTGGAAGAAACAACAAGCGCACAAGATGAGAGGTACAGCGAGCATTTAGAAAACTTTCCCCTCTTTCCTCCCTTCTGCACCCAAATAAAGCCACGAAAGTAAGCATCAAGCATTCATTTATACAACAGCTCCCCCTGTGATTGGCACTATTTGTCTTTTTCTCCCACCCGATCAATGCATGATGCTAATAACGCTCTTCCACTCTCATCGAAATATATACCCAGCACATAGACGTAGAAAAATGAATTTCAGAGCAATTATCTGGAGTAACCACCTGTAGTTTATCAACAGACATTTTTGAAGTGTGAGTTGACCAGATTGTTGAGAAGTGTCCCTGGAACAGAGCCACAGGTATGCCCCAATTACTCTGCTTCCTAATGAGATTTCAAATCAACTTTCCTACCCAATCCCCCATTTCGTTCTGAGCACTGCAGACGACTTGTAGTTCCTGAAGGACAATCGACAGGTTCAGTCTCCTCAGCGTGCAGTGTTCATCTTGACTTTCCTGCTGACTGCAGTTTGGAGCTGACAGAGCATCCTTAGAGGGTCATTACTCAGAGTTTTCTGCCAATACGCTTTTCTTCCATACTATTACAAATGGCACGTCAACCTTCCAGGTAGTAAATTTAGTACTGCCCGCACAGTGGCGTATGGATGTGTTTTATTGTTCCTTTGACAGCCTTACAAGTTGCAATTATCCCTCTAGCACAAATGAAGAACCAGGGGGTTGGAGAAGGGGAAGAGCCAGGGTTTCTGGGGTTGGCTGCCCATTTTTCAGTCTTGCCTGAGCTTTCAGCTCCTGGAACATTAGAGGTCGCCTTGTAGAAAGATGGCTTCGACGTGAGACCTGAGCTCCAATTTGGGCTTTTTCGCTTAAAACTGCCTCTCTCTCTCTCTCTCTCTCAATTTCACCAGAGAATGAGGATAATATCTACTCCTACCCACTGCACATGTCTGTGATTATGTATCCATGTGTGAACGTCTGTGTACTCCATAAGGGGAGGTGTTATGGAAATATAAGAAATTGCTTTTTACCTTCCCCAAGACAGAAGTAGATTTTGCCTGGAATTCAATCTGAAGCATATTGCCTTGAGCACTCATCTAAATATCACAATTTCTCAGGACTAAATGTAAACAACTTTCCTGAGAAAATGTTGCATCGAAGGCCAAATTATATTGTTAGCATTTCTAAAATGTGCTTCGCTTCCAACAACTGAGGAAACTGGTGTTGTTAAAATCATTGTGTGTATCCAATATTCTTCACTGTCAGAGGAGTTTGGAGAAAACTTGCTTCTGTTTCAAATAGACTTGGGGTGGCCAATTGGTCTTACACACTCTTGGCCAAATCTTGTATCTCTCTGTTTTTCTTTCTAAAGAAAACATTTGCTGCATCGTTGTGAGGGGTGGACATTGTTATGCCTGTTTTACAAGTGGAGGAGCTGAAATCCAGAGAGGCAGAGTGAGTTGCTTAAGGTCACACAGCAAGTTGGTGGCAGAGCCAGGACCAAAACTCAGGTCTCTGCACACTCGGTCTAGCACTATTTCCATTAAATATTACATATATGATAGTTGATATCGCAGCACATATGTTAGATAGGCCTTTACAGGTTTGGTGGTCTATGTGAAATATGCAGATTCTTTGCTGATAACAAAACAGACCTATATTTTAAAACTAGGTACTCTCAACTGGAACATGCATAGCTCATAATTTAGGGTTTTCTCTCTCCACAGGCACACCTGTAACCACAGGGAAGTCTTCTGCCCATGGGCTGGTGAGTTTGGATTTGCAGGACAGTCAAAAGTGTGAAAGGTGATTCTCGTGGCAAATCTATGCTTTGCATGTATATTTTTGGAGAAAGATATTATAGAATATGATAGCAGGGAATAAACTTGGAGCTCGTTTAGCCTACGTAGAGGTCAGCAGACTTGTTCTGACAAGGGCCAGATAGTACATATTTTTGGCTTTGTGGACTATATGGTCCCTGTGGCAACTACTCAACTCTTTCCTTCTAGAACTAACAGGCAATACATAAACAGATGTGGCGGTGGCCCCAATTTGGCCTGCAGATCATAGTTTGCTGACCCCTGATCAAACGCGAATGGTTTTCAAATTGCGTTGCTTCAAGCCTGAGGGTTCAGTGGAAGCATCTAGTGGCTACTGTGGAAACCAAAGAGGAGGCCTGGAAGATTCATTCCTCGATTCAAATTCATTCCTTTGAGCTCCTTAATATATTGAAGTTCTGCATAAGTTTTAATTTCAAGATGTGGTTCCATGGAAAACAATTCAAAGCTTGAAATCCATTGATCTAGTCCAGTTTTATTTTTCAGAGGCAGTGTCTGAGGCTCAGAGAGGTAGAAGGATGGCCTGTGGTAATCCAGCTAATCTAGCTTATAAATATCAGAGCAGGGATTACATTTACGTTTCCTGACTCTTGAGTTAGTGATATTGGGAGGCAGGTGATTTTTCTTATATTCTTTGTGATGGAATGCAGCTTGAAAATTGGCCTCTATGCTTTTCAAAGGGGGGTGAACTCAAAAGCAAAATAATGTGAGGTGGAGTATATATACTGTTGACTAGTTTTTCACTCTAATGAAGGATCTTCTTAAGGCCAGTTTATGCCACGGTGCTTCTGTACTGCCTCAGTACCATGGTGATCTGAAATTTTTCAAAGGGCCTGGGGACCAGCCCTGTGTCTTTACCTCATAGAGGTTGGCTCAGTCTACTTGGAGAAGTTCATTTCAGACTAGTGTGCCTCTGTGCAAGAGTGGACCAGACAGCCCACTGATAATTTCTCAATGCAAATCCAGTCTGCATGTGGAATGTCTTGCTTTGTAAATTCTCCTTTCTTGAGAAGGACTCCAACTTCTTGGCAAATGTCTTTTTGTGGGTTAAATGTCAGTTGCGGGGCATTTACTCAGCTTAGTAGAGCTGATTTATCCTTACAGTCTATGGTGGGGAAGTATCTGGTCCTTGGAAGGCTTGCCAGTGAAATTGGACAGGTTATGTGATTAACTAATGTTGGGCATCTGTTGACACATTTTCACATCCCCAAGGTTTAATCCTTTTGATCATTTATTCTAAACTTTCTTGTTTAATCAGAACCCACCAATTTCTAGATTGATAATTTATTGTCCCTTCAGGATATAAATACCACTGCCAAAGGAAGAATTTTTTTTTTTTTTTTAGGCAAACAGTGTTACTTAGTCAGCAGAGTGCCAGAATGACATGGATTTGATCCAGGCACATTAACCAGAGATTCAAACATTTTCCTTACCAGCTTTTTCTTGTAACGAAGTTGTAAGTATGTGTTAAACGATCACCACAAGTGAAAGCATACTCTTAGGCTTTCAAAAATGTTTCAGGACTGCATTCAATATTCACGCTCCATGTAACTAACTCCAAAGGTCTTAAAATTTATGCAATATGCATATTAGGGATATAAAAATAAACTAAGTTGGCGATTTGGGGGACAGCCATATTCCCATTCTAAAACTCCTTCATGTGGGATTTAGTGCCAAAAAGCATGACTGACTAGACAATCTTGGAGATGGAATTGTCAGCCTTTCTCACGCTGGAGCAGTTCGATTCAGGGTATAGGGAGCACAGCCATTCCATTATCTAATGAGCACCAAACTCGAGCTCAGATCCTGGGACTACCCAGCATGAGGTGTTGGACATGAAGCTATTTTTCCGGATAATTCAGGCTGTACATTGTGCAGGGACAACATCAAGGTGGTGTGTGTGTGTGTGTGTGTGATCTAGATTCATAGAGAGACATAGATTGGGTGATACTCGAAAGGCGGGATTCATAACAGCTTGAATGATCATCCTGGTGGTGGAAGTTATGTGATTCTACGGTTCTGCTCCCTATCCTATGAAGAACACTTGAGGGAAGTGTGAATATTTAGCTCTGAGAAGGGACAACTCGGCGGGTTAAGGAGAGATGACTTCACATTGGAAGCACTTTACGGAGAAGGAACAGCCTCGTTCTGTTTGACCCTACAGGGAGGAAGGATTACTAATGGATGTGTCACAGGGAGAATAATATTAGAAAAATACAAAGTAGCACTTTTTAATGAAGTGTCAGGTATTGAGAGAAGCTTCTGGAAATTCAGTGAATTTCCTAGTCTCTGCCCTGTGCAAGCCTCAGTGGGCCATCTTCTTGGTGGGGACATTGTAGAGAGGACGTAAACGGTAATTGAGATGGGTGACTGTCAGAGTTGAAGAAGCTAAGAATTCATTTGCAAATTGCTCCATTCTCCACTTTCTTTGGTTAGGTGGATGCTGCTTACAAACCACTGAAAGAATGTCTGTTTTATGGTACTTTTCCACATGGACTGAACTGTCATCAGCACTTTCCTCCTAAACTTATTATGCTCCCACAGCTAAAGCTTAACGTAACCAAAATCATTGTTTAAGAAAAATGGCGAACATTCCAAGTTACCTTGACATAGGCCACGATCTTCAAGGAAATAGTTGCCAGGTAGAGTGAGTTCATTGCAAAATCCATCAGGTTCCACCAATCATGGATGTATTCAGTAAATCCACCATCCCACATTTCCTTAATCTCCCCCCAAATGAAACCTGAAGAATGGAGGCAAAAGGTTTATTTCTTCACAGAGTCAGACTAGACATCATAGCAGGATTCCCCCAAATGAAGAAAGAGGAAATCAATGAATGAATTGGGGGTCAGTGGAGCCCCTAGAGATAGTAATAACTTTCTTCTTTCTTTACTACCTTACCTCCCTGTCTTGAACTTGCCAAGGATAGGCTTTACCTAAAGATGCCTATATGTTATAATTTTCTGGATACTACTCACTTTTACACTGTTACCACAGTTACTGGAATGTTGTTGCAATTCAGGGCGTCTGATTCTACCCTCTTCCCATTTTAGAGTAGGGGTAATTGCATCAATGAATTATTTAGGTCAATATTATCCCCTAGTCCTTAGTTTCCACTATGTGCTAGAGGGAAAACTTCTCAATGAGTTTTGAGGTGAGCAAAAGCTGGCCATGGTCCAAAGTACTGGATGTTGGGACTGAAGCTAGGCTATGGGGCCCAGAATAATTTAGAATCCTCTTTTCTCCTCTCTCCTCTCATTGTGTGTGGGTTTCACGGAATTCTGCCTGATGGCATAGATGTTTCTTTAGCCTTGGAATGTGGAAAGCAGTACAAGGTGTGGCTGTGGTCTAAAGCAGTGAGTCTCAGACTTTAAAATACGTGTGAATCGACCGGGGATCATGCAGATTCTGATTCCACAGACCCAGGGTGAGACCTGAGATTCTGCATGTCTCACAGGTTCCCAGATGATGCTGACGTTGCTGGTTTGGGGACCACAGTTCGAGCAGCAAGGACTTGGAGGATGGCAATGCATTGGAGGTTCCAAGGCAATGGGATTATGCCTGGGGGCTTCTGGTAAGGCTGCTTTAACCATGAATTGTGTGAATTTCCCAAGGTTTCCCTCCTGGTTGTGAAATCAGTATCCAAATAGGATGTGGACCCTGAATAAGTACTGCGATTGTGTGGAGTAGTCACAAGAAAGCAGCGATCCAAGTGCCACCCCTCCACCCCAACCCCAGTTATGGGAAAGAAGGCATTGACTAGACTGATGAGCACTTGCCCTGCCTAGCTTACCTGAGCCTGTCCTGACTTAACACTTGGCTTTCCCTCGAAATCAACTGACAGACAACTTCCTTGTCGTTGATGATGTTAGGTTAGCTGAAACAAGCCTTGGGTACACTGTCAATCTCACAGTGAACCTTGTGGTGCTGAGTGGCCAGGGGCTGGGGAAGAAAGAACCACATTTCTGACACTCCCAACAAAGGACTACCCCAGTGCACAGAGGGAAGGTGCCCTAGTTCAGGGCCAGTCCAACTGCCTATTCTAGTAGTTTCTTTAGATAGGACCAGCAGGCAGTCTGACCATAGCTCCTGGTCTCTTTGACTCACCGAGAACCCAAGGCAATATCATCCATTCCACTACAGTCGGAGGAGGCCCCTGCACATGGAGGTCCGTCCTGATGATGTGCTGAGAAGCCAGGAGAAGCATGAAGAGGAAGGTCAGATATGATGCTGTGTGGCAGATAAACTTGATAAAGGGTTTCTTGATGAACAGCCCAAGGTTGCTCCTGGGTGAGATCAGATAAGCAATAGACAGCATGGGAAACAGGAAGCCAATGGTCATGCACGTCAGAAGCTTGACTACCCAGTGTTTCCGCCGCCATCCAGGGAAGCCATCGTACCACAGAGTGGCAAGCAACTGTTGGCAGTTGGGCTGGGCCACAAACTGGGAAAAGAAGAGAACAAGTCAGGCATCTGGGATGTCCAGGTGGAAGTCTGCATTCATAATAGCTCTCCTAGTTTACAGCCAGCTGCACGGCCAATCCCCAGAGGAGGCCTGATCTCCAGGCTCCCATGCATGGGTCTAACCTCAGAGACAGCTCTACATGTCAAGCTAGGAGACTAGATCTTCCTTAGGGTTGATTATTTGTTTCATACATTAAACAAAATCAATCACTCTGGTTTGTGCTTTGGCATGGCCCCCTATTCCCCCTCTCATTGTGTTAGAGAGATGCTTCCCCAGACCTGGCTCTGCATCTGAATCATCCAGGCAACATGAAAATAAATCCCAATTCCGAAGTCACACCACAGGCTGACTAAATGAGCCTCCCTGGGGAGTAGAGCCTGGACAGCTATTTTACAAAGTTCTCCTGGGAATGTACAGGCCTCTTAGCAGAGAATCATGGGACTGTTTCATTTCAAATGGATTCACTTTTACTCATTCCCCTAGCTGACATGAGGTCATCAACAAATGTGTACTTTGGGCAAACACAAACTGGCAGCAAATAAGCTCATGCCTGTGGCTGTGGTTTGGAATGGAAATGAGTTCCCTTTTTGATGTTTTCTTTTTTCCCTTTTGGTTCTGAGCACCTCTTGGTTGGCTAGCAAAGAATCAGGTTGTTACTTTGCCATTTATTTACCACGTTCTCTAGTCTAGACATGCAAAGGAGGCAAAGCTATTTGGGGGCCAATATCATAAGGCAGTATCTAACTCAGCTGGGATTTTACTTAAAGGCAATCTACAAAGTGTCAGTGATTAATAGTTAAGAAATCATCAGCATTGCAAGTCACCCTCCGGCTGCTACTTCCTGGTAAGCAACTCAATAGGGAGCTCAACTGTCAGCAATGATTTTAAATATTGCCTCTATCTAATTACCCCAGCTTCCCATGGGAAAGATTAAACAGCACTGCACCATACAGCTTACTAGTACAAAGGAAATAAAATTCTTCCGTCATTTACCTAACCAACACCCAAGGTAAACTAGCCCAATTTTACTGTCAGTGTATCTGTGAAGGTCACTAGCTTCCCACCAAAACCATTCTTCTCTTCCTTGAGCACAGGCTGGACTACACCTCCCAGGCTCCCTTGCAGTGAGGCGTGGCCACATGACCAAGTTCTCAATAATGGAATGTGAGGAGAAATGATGAGTGGCACCTCTAGGCCTGGACTATATATGTGCCCCATGTGTGCTCCTCCATGTTCTCTCCCCCTTCTTGCTGAGTGGGGTGTGGTAACTCAGGGTGGCCTAGGGGCTTCTGTCAGCCCGTGTCCTTCAGTGACCATATGGAGGAGAACTATCTTGTTGACCAAGAATATCTGTCTTGGACAGTTACATGACTGAGATAATTCTATTGTGTTTGAGCCATTATCCATTTTAGGGACTAGCCTACCCTAAACCCTAAAGCAGTTTACTATTACTAGATGAAAACAAAAGAAACCTCTAAAGTCTTTTTATCATGTGATCTCATTTTCTCCAAAGATGTTCACGATCCCCTTTATGTCCTCACATCTCCTTTTCACACATTTACACACAAAAAGACAAAATCCTATACAGTCCCTTTCTACTCTTCTTGGCATTATATTATGCCAAAGCCTGGGATGAAAAGGTCCTAGAAAAAAAAAGTATAGAAAAGTAGAAGGGTAAAGCAAAATATTTGGATGCAATGGGAGAAGCACTGGAGGCACACAGTCTAGTGAGGGAGACATATATATCAAACGACAGTTATGAAACAGTCTAGTAAGGGCATGGAAATGGATAGGAAAACAAGGCATCATGGGAGCACAAAGGAAGGGCAAATTTGGACTGCTCTGCAAAGGCTTCCTGGAGCAGGTAAGACCTGAGTGGAGCATTAAAGGATGTGTAGAAGCTGGTTAGGTATAGTGAAGGAGACGGGAAGAGAGTAAACAGCCAAAGTAGCGGGGATAACATGACTAAAGGCATGGAGGTGAAAAAGAGAATGACTGGTATGGGGAAGTAGAGCCAGCTGGGGAGACTGCTGCTTGAACTGCAAGGCTGTGGATGGCAAGAGATGAGGCTGGAGAGGTAGGCAGGGGTTACAGAAGATCAAAATGATAGTCTTTGGCACAGCTGTGCCAGTCAGTTTTTGGAAAGTAACTTGTAAAGTATTTACCATATCCTGAATTTGCACTCTTTGCAGACTTGTGCACATATACTCCGCTTTCAGAATAGTTTTGCAAATTGTACACAAACAGACAAAAAGGGTGGAAGCTTTTTAATAAATTGCATTTATAAATAATCTGTATTAGAATAGAAAAATCTCCAGTTATAGTCAATTACTACCTGTGTTGTACAACAGATACCTTCTATTTTAGTCGCTAATAAAGGGCTACACAACTCAAAAAAAAAATGATAGTCTTTGGCTCTTATAAATAGTATGACTCGGGCTTCCCTGGTGGTGCAGTGATTGAGAGTCTGCCTGCCATGCAGGGGACATGGGTTCGTGCCCCCGTCCGGGAGGATCCCACATGCCGCGGAGCAGCTGGGCCCGTGAGCCATGGCCGCTGAGCCTGCGCGTCCAGAGCCTGTGCTCCGCCACAGGAGAGGCCATAGCAGTGAGAGGCCCGCGTACAGAAAAAAAAAAAAAAAAAAAAAAAAAAAATAGTATGACTCATTTTAAGAGCAGTGAGAAGCCATAAATGATAGGTTTGTGTGTGTGTGTGTGTGTGTGTGTGTGTGTGTGTGTGTGTGTGTAGAGCAGTATAGTAGAGTAGTTAAGACTATAGACACTTGAGCTAGATTGCACTGATTCTCTCTGTTCTTCAAAGTCTTCATCTAAAGAATGGAGTTAATAACAGCATCTACCATATAGGATCCATGTAAGGATTAAGATCAGTTACTATACATGAAGCACTTAGAACTATGTCTAGCACATACTAAGGGATCATTAAATCTTAGCTGCATATATCATTATGCATGTGCCAGAATCAGATTTAGACATTAGAAAGATCCTTATGGTTACTGAGTAGAAAATGGATTGGGGGCAGAGGGTGGGCAAAACTAGGGCCAGGAAGACCAGTTAGAAAGCTGTTGTCAATGTTGTACAAAATGATTGTGACTCAGACTAAGGTAATGGCCGTGGAAATGGAGGGATGTGCTCAGATTCAAAATATAGTGAGGAGGTAGAATTGGCAGGATGTGGTGATGGGTGGGAAGTGAAGTAATATATAGGGTGAGAGGGTAAAAGGGAGGGAGGCTTCTCTTTTGGGTGAATTGGTGGACAGTAGTGCCATTAATCGAGAGTGGGAACACTGAAGCTGGAACAAGTTTATGGAAATGCATGCATTTTTATACCTGCTGAGTTAGATTTGTCTGTGGGACATCTAAATGGAGATATTCAGACTGTAGTACTGGTGGTACACAGCAGGGATCAGCAAACTTTTTCTGTAAAGGGCCAGATAGTAAATATTTGGGACTTTGCAGACCATATCATCCCTTTTGCAAAGACTCAACTCAGCTGTTTCAGCACAAACTCAGAGATACATAATATGTAAATGAATGGGCATAGTTGTGTGCCAATAAAACTTTATTCACAAAACAGGCAGCAATTTGCAGTTTGCTGTTCTACAGTATTGTCCCCCAGCTGCTGCCAGAACCAGATATTTGGACCACTTTGCCATGGTCTTTATGGTCTCCTAGGACTTCTTCTCTTTGTGTATCCCCAATAACTCTGATCCAAGAAATCACTCTCCCCTAAAGCAAAAATGCAGATGTGAAACTTCTTTTAATAGTGGATATGATAACAACAACAAAAAAAACCCAATCCAAAAATGGGCAGAAGAACTATAGACATTTCTCCAAAGAAGATATACAGATTGCCAACAAACACATGGAAGAATGCTCAACATCATTAATCATTAGAGAAATGCAAATCAAAACTACAATGAGATATCACCTCACACCAGTTAGAATGGCCATCATCAAAAAATCTACAAACAATAAATGCTGGAGAGGGTGTGGAGAAAAGGGAGCACTCTTGCAATGTTGGTGGGAATATAAATTGATACAGCCACTATGGAGAACAGTATGGAGGTTCCTTTAAAAACTAAAAATAGAACTACTATATGACCCAGCAATCCCACTACTGGGCCTATACCCTGAGAAAACCATAGTTCAAAAAGAGTCATGTACCAAAATGTTCATTGCAGCTCTCTTTACAATAGGCAGGACATGGAAGCAACCTAAGTGTCCATCAACAGAGGAATGGATAAAGATGTGGCACATATATACAATGGAATATTACTCAGCCATAAAAAGAAATGAAACTGAGTTATTTGTAATGAGGTGGATAGACCTGGAGTCTGTCATACAGAGTGAAGTAAGTCAGAAGGAGAAAAACAAATACCGTATGCTAACACATATATATGGAATCGAAGAAAATAAAATGTCATGAAGAGATTAGTGGTAGGACGGGAATAAAGCACAGACCTACTAGAGCATGGACCTGAGTATATGGGGAGTGGGAAGGGTAAGCTGTGATGAAGTGAGAGAGTGACATGGACATATATACACTACCAAACCTAAAATAGCTAGCTAGTGGGAAGCAGCCGCATAGCACAGGGAGATCAGTTCGGTGCTTTGTGACCACCTAGAGGGGTGGGATAGGGAGGGTGGGAGGGAGGGAGACGCAAGAGGAAAGAGATATGGGGACATATGTATGTGTATAAGTGATTCACTTTGTTGTAAAGCAGAAACTAACACACCATTGTAAAACAGTTATGCTCCAATAAAGATGTTAAAAAAAAATAGTGGATATGACCATCCAACCTTTATTTTCAATGCCTCTGCTCTGATTTTCGATTTGGCTGAACATAATAATTTTAAAGTTGAACAGGTTTTTATTTTCTATTTTTATATCTGACAAGAGTACTATAGGGTGGTATAGACTCTGGCAGAACAAACTGCAATTAGAATATTGTAAAACAAACTTGTCTTAAGCCACCATGTAGTATCTAATCCAAACACAGCTGTGAGCTTTTTTTTTTTTTTGTGGTACGCGGGCGTCTCCCTGTTGTGGCCTCTCTCGTTGCGAAGCACAGGCTCCGGACACGCAGGCTCAGCGGCCGTGGCTCACGGGCCCAGCCGCTCCACGGCATTTGGGATCTTCCTGGACTGGGGCACGAACCCGCGTTCCCTGCATCGGCAGGCAGACTCTCAACCACTGCACCACCAGGGAAGCCCTATCTGTGAGCTTTGAAAGCACAATCCTAATTCCTGCTTGCATATTGAAGTTCCAATTTGAGGTTTTTTAATCAATCTCTAGTTGATTTCGAGAATGCCTCATAAAGAGAGACTGCAGGAAAACCAGCAGTGCCTATGTGGCGTATGCTTGATTGCACTATAAAGGCCAAAGTGTACAGAGCCTAGAGCAATAGTTTTAGTTTTGATGAAGTCCATTTTATGTTTTCTTTTGTTGCTTGTGCTGTTGCAGCCATATATATATATATATATATATATATATATAAGAAACCATCACTCAATCCAAGGTCACAAAGATTTACACCTATGAGTTTGTCTCTGAGTTTGATAGCTTTACCTCTTATACTTAGGTCTTTGATCCATTTTAAATTAAGTTTTGCATATTGTATGAGGAAGGGGTCCAACTTCATTTATTTGCCTGTGGATATTCACTTGTCCTGAGGCAGGAGATAGATGGGCTCCAGGCTGAGCAGCTAGAGTCCGTCCCCTGTGGACAGATACTCCAAGACAAAGATAATAGCAGGAGCAAGGAGTAGCTAAGCCCTGCCCAGATAACAGATAAAGAGACCACATATTTCTCATTCTCGAGGTCAAGGAGATGTTCCCAACTACACGTGCGCAGAAAGGCTCCTTGGGGGGTCAAAAAGGGAGGAGGCGCCACCCCATAGTAAGTGATGTCAACCCACCCATAGGCCTCTTTGCTAGAATCCATCTTGGTTAAGAGGTGTGCTCGCACACGGGGGAGAACCCTGAGATAAACCAAATACAGACTCAGAGCCAGGCAAAGCGAGGTGATTGGCTACAGGAAACCCGGAAGAAATGCCCCATATAAGTGATTCAAACTACCACGCGGTGTAACTCTGTCTCTGAGCCAGCCCGTGTGAGTCTATTCACACGTACTCTTTTTCCTCCTAATAAACACTTGTTTCACCACTTTCCGTCTCTTTGTGGAAATTCATTTCTGCAAAGCTGACAGGCCAGGGCCTTGTCACTGGCTACTGTCCCTGATGGTCTAATGATTGGATTCAGTGTTCTCACTGCTGAGGCCTGACTTCAATCTCTGGCTGGGGAATCGAAATGCTGTTTCAAGCCAATGCAGGCCGAGGCCACCCAAGATCAGTCCCAGCACCATTTTTTGAAAAGACTACTATTTCCCCATTAAATCGTTTTGGTACCCTGGTTAAAAATCAACTAACCATAAATATAAGGGTTTATTTTTGGATTCTTAATTCTATTCCATTTATCAATAAGTGTATCCTTATGCCAGTACCCCACTGTCTTGATTACAGTAGCTCTGTAGTAACTTTTGAAATTGAGAAGCACGAATCTTCTAAATTCTTCGCTCTTTTTCAAAATTGTTTTGGCTATTCTGCCTCCATTGCATTTCATGTGAATTTTATGATCTTCTTGTCAATTTACGCAAAAAGGAACCTGGGTTTTTAATAGCAATTGCCTTGAACCTGTAGAACAATTTGGGAAGTTTTGCCCTCAGTGTATGTAGGGGGTGAAGTCTGATAGGTAAGTCAAGTCCCTTAGGAGTTGCAACTAGGAGCTATTCTTAACATAGATTAACTACCATACAATGAGCTCTTATAGTGTGACAGACACTGTACCAGATTTTCACACAGATCATCTCACAGCAACCCCAAAGGCAGATATCAGTATCATACTCAGACAATGAGACTGATCCCAAGCTCACATTCTTGGTAAGTAGTGGAGCCAGGATGGGAGCCCTAGCTTGGCTGACCATAGACTGAGCTCTTAAACGCTGTACTCTATCAATCTCTGGATGGTATGAGCTGAGGCCTGCAGAAAGCTGAATTTTCCAGTATCTTCCCCATTGGCCTTGCCACAGTGATTGAAATGCCCACATCATTTGTTGCTTTGGGTTAAGGCCTTGAAGTTATATTCATGTTTGTAGGAAGTGGTAATATGTAAAACTACTAACCACCCTTAACAGTTTAAAGCGAGTACCTCATATCAGCCAGTTATCTAGCTATAAGGGACCTACCTGCCAGCTGTCTAAATAATCACCTGACTTTAGTGCCTGATTCCCATGCTGAACCCAAGGCAGAACAGAATCTGACTTGCTCATAGCCAAGGGGATGCAAGGTCCACGTGATTCAGTTCAGGCATTTTAACAAGTAGCTCTGTACACGTGCTGTGCCCAGTTCTGTGTGGCGCACAAGGGGAGAGGGTCCCAACAAGAGAGAGTGACAGTGATTCTGCTTGCAGGATCCCACTGAGAGGCCAGATGAACTCACGTGAAAGAAGTAACGGGACAATAAGGTTTGTGTTCAGACTCCTGCACAAGCGCTACAGATGGTAAAGGTGTCAGGTTCCCAGATGGTTGGCTCTCAACAGACCAGTGAAGGCCACTCCCCTCCAAATCCAGAGATTATTTTGCCAAGTAAGGACATGGAAAAAAAAAAGAAAAAAAAACCTATGCCCCTTTGATCTTCTGTTACCACCATTTTATAAGAAGAAAAGTCAGAATAAAGTCTAATCACTCAAATTAGATCCATTTAGCATTAGGAAAAGCTCATGACTTTGTTATGAGGCACCACAATGTAGGCACTCAGGGCATTTAGAGACAGGACAAATCAGCAGGCACTTAGGGTCATAAGGAAAGGCTACAGGAATTATTAAATCAGAGAACATCACTTCCTTTTGGAAGCCTTCCCTGATTGCCCAAGCCAGAGGCAATCCCTCCTTCTTGAGCCCAGACCACCTTGCTTCTTCCTTGTGGTATCACTTAGAGCTTACCTCATGTTACATTTATACCTAGAACCCTTGACTTGGCCTTCTTACAACGGTAAGCTTCTGAAGGGGAGGAACAATCGTGTATGTTATGTAACATTTCACATCCCAGGGGCTTTACAGGCATTTACTATATTCATTAAAGTGAGAAAATTTCCTCTCTGCTTCCCTGCTAAACTTCAGACCTAAATGTTCAACTGCGCAGTGGGCATTTCAAATGCGTAACCCGAACAGAACTCTTTTCCCCCAAAGTACCCCCAACACACACACGTTTCTCTTTTCACCTCACATTCTGTGTGCTCTCAAGGCATTGGTAGTAGTCATAACAGTCACAGATTAGATGTATACAGAACTTCCTTTGTTTTGGATACTTTTAAAAGCATTTTCTATATATTGACTAAGCCCAGGAGGTTGGTACTATATTTACACCCATTTTACAGATGAGAAAATTGAGGCTCAGAGAGGTTTTAATAGTAATATCAGCAACAATTAACATCTGAGTGCTACTGTGTGTCAAGCACTGTAGTTAGAGCTCGTTTAAGAGTAGTGAGCTAGGGACAGACTTCCCTGGTTATTGATTGAGTCCCTTCTCTTTGGAGGTAATGGAAAATGAAGGAAAGTCCCTTGGTAGGAGCAGAGGATGTGGGGTGGGGGGTGGGCTCTTGAGAAGTAAGCCAGGCTATGAGGCAGAGAAAAAAAGAAGCCAGTAGCAGTGAACCTTCAGGGGTTCCATTAGAAACAGGCAATGGTCAGAGGAGAAAAGTCTTTCTTAACTCCCACTACATACCGTGTCGCCTGCCATGGAGGCTGTCAGCAAGAAAAAAGATCAGGATAAAACAAGTCAGTCCCACGTTGTGTCACCTAACTGGTTATTGTCAGATGATTTTAAATTGTTGGGTGTGTACAAAAGTGCAATAGGTGAGGTTGGAAGGAAGGTCACCTTGACATGTGTTTCACATTCAGGGGTTTGGAAGGCAGTCTGGGCCTGTTGTTCTCTGAAGTAATTGGCAGTGAGTTATCTTTGTGTTTCCTAAAAGGGATCAGCTGACTTCAAGTTGGGGGGTCCACAGCTGCAAACACTTCTTCCTTTAGTTCATTTGGAGGAAAAGAAAATCTAAAAGGTGAGAATGAGTGGCTCCCCCCACCCCAGGGGAGACGATGAGGCTTGGGAAGAAAAATCAAGTTCCTGCCTATGGCAGGATCTGAGATAAAGGGCCTTTCTCGGTGGTTTGAAAAAGTCTACTGATCTTCAAGAATCTTCTTCTGTGCCCTCAGCAAATGGCTGCACGTTGGAATAGGCCCAACTTTCATTGCCTCAGATGTCAGTTCTTCAGAAAATAGTCTAGTTGTGTATAAAAAGTGTAGTTGTGTATTTTAAAAGCCAGCAGAAATGACCCGAGATAGAACGACTTTTGTTGGTTTGTTTTGTAGTTGCCAATCAAGCTGGGCTCCGTTGAGGAGAAAAAATGCTCAAAAAGGAAATCGGTAGCAATGGAAGATTTCCCAAAGAGGGAGAAACGTTCAAAACACCTTCCATCCCTCACCATTGCAGGAGTTTGCTGAGCTATACTTTCATTAAGCAGTTCTGCTCTTTTACCACTGCAGCAGAAATTTGAGACGAAGAAAGAGGTTTTGGCAAGTAGTTTAGTCCCAGATTATGATGCGAAGTAGCCCCTACATTTTACATGTAGTCTTTGTCTAACACAATTTGCTATTTATCTGTTCAGATCTCTAATCCATGGTGATTTTTTTTTTTTCGGTACGCGGGCCTCTCTCTGTTGTGGCCTCTCCCGTTGCGGAGCACAGGCTCCGGACGCGCAGGCTCAGCGGCCATGGCTCATGGGCCCAGCCGCTCCGCGGCATGTGGGATCTTCCCAGACCAGGGCACGAACCCGTGTCCCCTGCATCGGCAGGCAGACTCTCAACCACTGCGCCACCAGGGAAGCCCTGTGATATATTTTTTTTCCTGAAAGAAAGGAGATGTGTGCTTACCCAAGGGTTACAGAGACATTTGGGACTCAGCAGGCTGTCCTTGCACTTAGCTAGTCAACTTGGTTCCCAAGCTGGGCTCCCAATAGCAATGACAACACAGGTGCAGATGCACAAAATAAGTCAACTGGCAGTCATACCTCTAATTTCAAACTACAGCTAAACTTCACTAATTTGAACTAAATGGAGGAAGGTGAGCTAGATGCTGAAAACTCTGTTTTAGAACACATTTTAAAAATATATAATTTTTCGGGCTACCCTGGTGGCACAGTGGTTGAGAGTCTGCCTGGCAATGCAGGGGACACGGGTTCGTGACCCAGTCCTGCGGGATCCCACATGCCGCGGAGCGGCTGGGCCCGTGAGCCACGGCCGCTGAGCCTGCGCATCCGGAGCCTGTGCTCCGCAACGGGAGAGGCCACAGCAGTGAGGCCCGCGTACCACACACACACACACACACACACACACACACACACACACAAACAGACACTATATATATATATATATATATATATATATATATATATATATATGTATATATATATATATATAATTTTTCCATTTGCAAGTATACACAGCAGTCAGAATTAGCTAAATGGGATTTCCTGGCAGCTGTTATAATTCTCCTGTGTTGGAGGTAAGGGGCTCTGAAAGCATCTATGCTGTGGAATTAAGTCCAATGCAATGGCTTGTTCTAGCCATGAGATGGCAGCAGAGGGTGATGGGTGCTCACTTCCTACTCCAAAGAGGGAAGTTCTAGAAGGGGAGCCTACATGGGAAAACGGCTCACCTGGGAGGGAGCAAGTGACCTAGTGTGTCAGGGCAGTTGATGAAGACAGCCTGGAAACCCACTAAAAACCAAATACAGTACTGTATAGTGCAGGGAACTCTACTCAATAATCTGTAATGACCTATATGGGAAAATAATCTAAAAAAGAGTAGATATGTGTATATGTATAACTGATTCACTTTGCTGTACACCTGAAACTAACACAACATTGTAAACCAACTATACTCCAAAAAAAAAATCAGACAGGATGTGGTTGGGGGTCAGCTGGGAGTTGCGATCCTACTGGTTTAAATCAAGAGGCTGGAAGGGGAAAAAACTCAAGGAATAAAAATATCAAAGTATAGAGCACTAAACCATTGTGAGAATTCAATGAGGAAGCATTCAATAATGTTAGCTATTTTCAACATATGGCTATTGTTATTATCATGAGATGCAGAACTGTTGCTTCTTGGATGGATAGTCTTGAAGTGACTATATATGTGACCTGACACAGTCTTTGCCTAGACAGTTGGCACACATCAGCACTGCTTCCATGATCAGCTCCTCTGAATGTTCTGAGGGTGTGTTCTGTCATGCCAGTTACTGACTTGGAATTCTGGAAAGGAGACTGATGGTGGCGGTAGCAGGGTTAGGGATGGGGAGGTGGGGAGGAATAGTGCATTGGAGAAGTACATCCAGTTGGAGTCAGTACAGTCCTCATTGTATAGTCAGATCCTATAAATACCTCTAAAAAATTCCAGAATGAAAACTGGATTGTTATGTAAGGCATCTTAGAGGACGAGAGACAGCTTGGTAGGTAAAGGAGAGAATTTTTCATTGAGAAAGACTGGCAAGTCAGGATTGCAGGAAGGATGGCTTTTTCGGGGCTGGCTAACAAGCTAAGGTATCTCAGGAGGTTCTTTAAAGCCACGATGGAAGATTCCAAGAGTACGGTTTCGGCTCAAAGCAAAAAAACTTGCTCCGAGTGGCTTTCACTGGGTGATTATTCAAGAGCAAGGCTTAGAGAGACCAACGGAGCTTGGCTCCTGTGTGCTTAATGTAACCACCCCCCTCATACTCCTACACCTCCCCTCCCCCCCTTCTCTCTCTCTCTCTCTCCTCTCTCTCGCTCTCTCTCTCTCTCTCACACACACACACACACACACACACACACAGGCGCACTCACATGGGCAAAGAAAACATGAGTCCTCAGTGCTTTGAGGGCCTTTAGGAAGTCACTTTCCTCTGCTCCCAGGAAGTACCACTCCAAAGCCAGTTGAATCAAGCCAGCAACATTTACTGAGCACCTACTCTGTGCCAGACATGACTCCAGTGACCAGAATCTCATTCCTGAAGGAAACACCTAGCAAATAATGACAAAAATCATATTCCTGCCCTCCCTTGAAACCACGAGACTCTCACTAATGACTAAAATAGGAATGTAAACTCAAAAAAGAACAAGGTTTGTGTAGCTGATGGGAGCATAGAATTAGCTGGCATTCTGGGGGAGTAATTATTGCTGCCGACTATTGGAGCCTGGTGGCTTAATTTTAAAGAGAGCGGTACCTATCCTAACCCATTTCCTTTCTCCTTCCTTCTAGGTGCCAGCTTTATGGTGGGCTTTTACTCAGGACCTAATGAGCACTCTACTATGTGCCAGGTGCTTTGTATTTTTGTTCATTCCTTTAATCCTTATTCCTCATGATGAGTGTATGAAGGGGGTATTATTACTATTCTACACGTGAAGAATCTGAGCCACAGAGAGACTAAAGAACAAGTCTTGAGCCCAGGTCTGTGTACATCACTGATGCTCTAACCGAGGGGCCATCAAACTGGGGGCCAAATGGAGCCTGTTTCCTTTTTGCGTAAATACAGTTTTATTGCAATATAGCCATGCTTATTTTTTACATTGGCAGAGTTGAGTAATTACAACAGAGACCTATGACCTATGCTGCTTAAAATATTTACTATCCGGCCCTTTACAGAAAAAGTTTGCTAACCTGCAGCTCTAACCATCATACAACACAGTCTCCGGTATGTAGACTTTGGAGTTAGAGCTGAGGTCAGACTCTGGCTTGGCCATGTATTCACAGTGTGCCCTTGGATAAGTCCTTTTAATTCTCAGTTTCCTTATCTGTAAATGGGAATAATAATATTGCCTGTCTCCTAGGATTGTTGTGAGGATTAAATGAGATACTCCACATGAAAAGTCATTAACACAGTGTCTGGATGCCTTGCACATAGTCAATTCTTTAAAAAGTGGTAGCTGGATTATTTGGAGTATTAATGACAACATATAGACCAAAGTTAGCTCTGTGCTAGGCACAGAGTGAGTGTTCACTTAAATACCAAATAGTCGTACTTGTCTTATTCTTGCTGATTTGCTAGGGCTTTGGAATGCTGAAAAAAGACTGAAGTTTAGAGCTGGAGGTAGAGGTGTGGGAATCAGCAGGGCAGTGAACATAGTGGTTTTGGCCTAGAGGGGAGTTGACAGCAGAGGATTTACTCTGGAACAAGCTGTTTAATGCTTTAAGCCTAAATAAGCTTGAACCATATTATATGACAAAAGCAAGGTGTATATGTGTGTGTGTGTGTGTGTGTGTGTAGTGTGTATGTGAGTGTGAGAGAGAGAGATAGACAGAAAGCAAGTCCCAACTCTGTGAATTTTTTTTCTCATACCTTCAAAACCTCTCTCCCTGTGTTACACCTGAATGAACTCTAATTCCAGTCTTTGAAAAATTTAAAGTTTTCTCTTTTTTTGCACTTTAAAAATCAACTTTATTGAGATATAATTTACAATAAAAAAGCAGCTATTTTAAGTATACAGATCAATGACTGCAGTTTGAATTCATCTTCATCACCCTAAAATTGTTCCCTCATGCTCCTTTATTTTTTTGAAGTTTTCTTAAAGATTCCAGTGTTATTTCTCCAAGTTACTATAGCAACTATAGAAAAAAATGACTATGCAATGTACTTCCTTGCTGTTAATTGTGCTTGTTGGTCTCCCTGATTAGACTCTAAATGCCTGTAGGGCAGAGACCTAGGCTTATATCCCCCTGGTTGAGAAGCTGTGTTGCTGCTATTAATTGATGAAGGAATATATATTTGTTCATGATGTATGCGTGTGTGTTCCTGACTAGGGAGGTCCCTGATGGAGAAGGGAGAATGAATTTCAGAAGCAAGGTCTTTGGGAGATGAATGAAATGTGTTAATGTTTCAATGCCCCATTAAGTGACAGAAAAACTAGAAAAACAAACGGGACCAAAAAAAAAAAAAAGAAAAAAACAAAAAACGAAAGGTGGGACCCTAGCTGGGGGGAGCCTTCTTCTGTTGGGTGGTTACATCTCTTACTTACCTAGGTGGATGAGGAAGTTATCTACAGTGCGATGGAAATTCCTATATTAGGGAGGTAAACCATTGGATTATGGCACTGCTTTTTCTCATAGCCATCTTTTTCTAATGTCTTTGTGAAGGTCAGCTTTTCACTCCCAAGGTGAGTTCCTTTGTAAACAATTTACCACCTGCAAGTGTCTGAGAGGAGACAGGACAGTTTTGTTTTGCTGAGGGAGGGACGGAGGGACGGAGGGACGAGCTCTCATTCCCCTCTAGGGAGAACATTTGGCTTTTTCTTTATCTGGCAGTTTTCACTTCTCATAATCTAAATTTGGTTGCCCCCCATCATTATTCAAATGGGATACATATTTCCTGACACTGATGTAAACGTCACTCAAGCAAATTCTCCTTTTTCTCGTCAGGCTGGATGGAAAGCCTATAGCTCTTGTATGGGGGGGTGATTTGAAAGTCGAGCCACAGACAAGTTAAGACTTAGCCTAAGGGAGCAAGTGTATTCTCTCACAGACTATCTATCTTAGTTTCTGCATAACGTAACTTCCAGTTGATTCTACGTCAGATGAATATCAAGGCCATAACTGGTCTATACTCTCCGGAGTTTCCTGGCAGTACTTAACTTACCTTAACTGTGGTTGTCATTTACTTCTCTGAAAAAGTGAGAAGATGCAGAACTGTAACCGACAGACTCAAAATTCTTGGCTTCTCAAAACTACGGTGGTTGGTTTTGTTTTGTTTTGCTTTTCCCTTTCACTTACAGCTCATATTATTACTCAGTGCATTTTAGTCAGTCATGGCAACATTTCTAAGGTATTACACTGTGTAGTCATCATGCTTGAATACCCCAGAGCCTAGGTTTAATACTGTTTGGGGGGTTCAGTCTGGAAGACTTCCATGTTGATGAGATGATTACGTATGCACGATCAGACCTGTGTTTCAGAATGATCCATCTTGGCTGTACGGAAGGTGAACTGGCAAAGGGGATGGGAGGGAGGGGACTGAGCAGGAGTCTTTTGTAACTTTCCAGGTGAGAGGCAATAAGGGCCTGAACTAGAGCAGTGGGAGTTGAAAGGGGGCGATGGTGACAGAGATATTTTGGAGATAGAATTGACAATATTGGGTAATAAATTGTGTGTTGGGGTGGAAGGTAATGAGGAGTTGAGGATACTCTGCTATTAAATGGTGTATGGGAATCAGGAGATCAGGAAGAGAACTGGATTTGGGATAAATGTGATGAATTCATTTCAGATACGTCCTGGTTGGTCTGCTGTTGGGGGAATTCTCAGGCTGTGGGAACTTCAGTGCTAACACCGGGAAAGTCCTGGGCAAAGCAGGACTAGTTGGTTACTCTAAATTTAGGGTATGCTGGATTTGAAGAGTCTGCGGGCAGTGGCAAGGAGGTGGTTGGGTATGGAGGAGTGGTGTGTAGAAAGGACATCAGAGTCAGAGGTGTAGTTTGGAGAGTTGCTGATGTAGAGATGATGGGTGAAACTGTAGGAATGGGTATGAGAATTAAGGGAAAATACATAGCATGATATAATAACTACCTCAAATCCCTTGTGGAATTATATCTATATCCTTGTGGATATAAATGAATGAATAAAATAATTAAGAGAAAACAGTGAATGAGAAAAAGACAGAAGACTGGAGTTTGAGGCCCACCTACCTGTTGAGGTTAGCTATAGAAAGAAAGAGGCTGAGCCCCAAGAGATCTAAAGGGAACAAGATGATGATTTCATAAAAGCCAAGGAGGAAGAGAATTTCAAAAAGGTGGGAGTCAAGGAAGATAAATATTGAGGATAGGTGATTGGGTCTAGTGATTAACATGTCACTGGTCACCTACAAGAGAACATTTTCTGTGGAGTCCTCCAGTCTGTGGAGTCCTGAAATCAGATTACAAGATGCTAATTAAATGGAGAATGGGAAGAAAGGAAGTATCGGTAGTGAGCATAGACTCATCTTTCTCCTAACAACGAGAGTAGTTTTCTCCATTGAACACCAACTCAAGATTCAACTCTTCTTGCATTTTCCTGAATGATTGCCATGCCTCCTGCTCTTCTCCTCCTGAAAGCTCCTATAGTACCTGGGGGCTAGACCATACTATGTAGGAAAAAAAATAGCTATGTGATATACTTCTTTATTTTCTGGTAGCTTCAGTGTGCTTGGTTAGTCTCCGTATTCGAGTCTAAGCTTCCTCAGGGCAGAGACCATGTCTTATATCTCCCACAGTGCCAAGAAAGGCTTTCAAGAATATTTGCTAGTTATTAGGATAGGAAGGATAGAAAGATTTTCTAGTGTAGATTTTCTCACTCTCGACGCTATTTACATTTTGGGTTGGGTAGGTCTTTGTTCTGGGAGACTATCCTGTGCATTGTAGGATGTTTAGCAGTATCCCTGGCTTACACCTACTAAGTACCAGTGGCACCTCCCTTCCGGCCTCCAATAGTTGTGACAACCAAAAGTATTTCCAGATAGTGACAAATGTCTCCTGGGGTGGGGTGGGGGCTGACTCAGTTGAAACCCATTGCTCTAGGTGAGTTGGGCCTAGCTTATTTATTTCCCTTGTACTTCAGCAGGGGCAATCCAAAGCCATCTCCCATTGAGAAACATTGGTGTCCAGTTCACAGCCTCCAGAAAGGGATGGATAATCTTCTTTGGTTACTTGCTTTCAGTTCTGAGACCCTTACACTCATTCTTTTCTCTGTCTTTTCCCTGGAGTGAATGAATGGCTCAGTACTTGCACTGAAACACAAAGTACTGAAAGAGTGTCAACATACTTCCCCTAGGATCCAGACTATCAAAGCAAAGCTAGAGAGAGATTTAATTACAGCAGGGGTTTGTAACATTTCTGCAACTGTAAGGGAAGCATTTATTAATTTGTTTGCAAAGTCCAAGTAGTAGTTAATAATATTCAATATTTTCCTTTTCAAAGTATCTTTCAAGTATATTGTCTGTAGCCTCCTCAGAGATTGGCCAGAGGTTGGAGAAATCAGAGAAAGAGGGAATGTATAAAATAAAGGTACAGAAGGTTTCAGTGCCCCAGCAGAGCAAAGAACCCAGGAGTCCTTGGCTCTCATCCTTTAGGCTAAACCTGGAGTGTCTCCCTGACACTTTTAGTTATCCCAGTGGGGCCTATGGTTCCAGGAAGACACTTCTTTGTTGTAATTCAAAGCAATGACTAGATGTGGGTTGAGCTCAACTGGGGGGGTTGGGATGAGGATAAAGAAAAACTCTAATATCTCGTCCTGTTCTATCACCCTGTTCCAGGCTTCTGAGGGTCCTTGGTAGTGCCCTATGAATCTCCCTACTGCCCTATGGGCAAGTCTGATACACCAGTCAGTGCATTTTAATCAAGTGCCTGATAAATACTCTTAAGACACCCAAAAGTGATGCAAATAAAAGGAGTGAGGTTGCACAAGGGTCATGTTTATTTATTGAACTAAGCATCTTCCAAGTAGTCTTGGATTTTGGCCCCATAACAGCCTGTGAAATAGGTATTATTAGTATCCACCCTCTTTTTACAGAGAAGGAAATGTGAAGCTCAGTGAGGTTCAATGACATGCCAAGGGCTTATAGCAACAAGGTGACCGAGCTGTGATTCAGACCCTGATCTGTATAACTCCACACCCTGTGCTCTTATCCACTATGTTGATAGGATTCATTTATCTAGTCCACTTTCCCCCCAGTTTTTTCAAGTGGGTAATTTACTGCATTTTATAGAAAGAAGAACTGAGGACAGAAAGTATAAATGACTTGCTTAGGATGGCGTGGTGGTGGTAATGGTGATGGTAGGTTTAAGGAGTAGAAGGAGAAGCTAGAAAACACATTTTCTTCCTTATACTGCGTGTTTTTTCTACCTACCACATTCTTTCTAGTTCAGAAGATAAGACACTTCTCTTTCTGGGAAATAATTAAAGAACTAGAAAAAGCAGTCTGCCATTAATTGTGTGATATTGAATTTCTGAATTCTGTGGTACAGACAAATCAAACGATAGAGCCATTTTCTTTCCCAATGGACATTGAAGACCATTAGTCATACTTAGCCTGCCAGCAGGCTTTGAGTGGAGAGTACATTGCATCCCTGTGGGATCTTTCAGGGAGATGGAGGAGATCAAAGAATATACACACTTTGACCAGGGAACTGGGCTAGAGAATCCAGCTGCCATTAAAAAAGAAGCTTGCTATAGCATTACTAAGTTGCTTCTGAGATACTTTGAGGAGGGGTATGAGAAGAGATGCAGAACTAATTGGTATTTTCCAAGATTTAACTGAGTGATAGTGGCAGTACTGAACAACCTTGGGAGTTCCTTGGCCTTGAAGCAGATTGGCTTCCTATTCTCAACTGGACTTCCCCTAGATACCATTGTGCAATGAACTCCCTCCCATCATTGGATCAAGGTGACTAATCAGAGGGATGGGGCTAGTCTCTTGCTTCCAAGAAACTAAATTTTACTTTTGCCTGGTATAGACAGTGTATTTACATGCAAGAATTTGCTGTTTTGTTGGCAGACTATGGACTATTAAGCATTAGCATTCCTTACAACCCCAGGGATTACTATAAATCTTCAGAGAATTTTGTTACATTGGATAAGTCATAAACCTCCTGGTTATTTTCACCCCCTCTCAATAATTTACTGTAAAAGAATCCTCATGAAGTAGTCTTTTTTGTTTGTTTGTTTTCCCACAAAAGTGCTCATAGCCCAGAGGTTTTATACAGTTGTAACCACCTCTTTCTTTTCAGCCATTGCCCACACCACACTCCTGGAGGCCTGTCACCAGATTTTCATGCCTCCCTCCCCATCAAAACCATATGCCTGCTCCATTGGTTTTTAATTTTTTTTTTGCTGATTTAAAAAAAAAATATTGGAATATAGTTGATTTATGCCTACCCCAGTGTTGAGAAGCAGGCAGAACTGAGGAATAAGGACTGAGCTGATGAGGAGTGGTTTAGTAAGCATCTCAGGATGCTTAAAGCTCTTTGCTCATTTCCTGAGATTTTTAGGGCCAGAAATCAGTCCTGTAGTGTGATGGCTCTGGAAAGCACGGGGGTTCTGGAGTCAATTAGTTCTAGGTTGATATCCTGTCTCAGTCACTTACTAGCCAGGTGATCTTCAGCAACTCTGTTTTTATCCTCATAAAGTGAGGATAACAACTCATTTGTTGCAGCTGTCTATTTTTCTGACCTCATGGCCATTCACTTAGGTCTATCCTCCTACTTGCTAAGCTATTCTGTCATTTTTGAGCTTTGCCCATTATATTTGACTTTGCCCTGTGATATACATAGGGTATAGATTGTTGTAATCTAGGCTTCAATTCATGACTGTGCAGACCCTCTCTGTTTTGTTTGTGGAATGAAAACTCCATGAGGGCAAGGGCTATGATTATTTGTGCTTACTATCATATTTCCAGTACCTAGGACTGTATCTAGCACATAGCAGGTGATAAATAAAATTTGTGGGATGAGTGAATGAACGCATAAACTCCCTGGTCCTCTTGCCCAGATCAGCCCCATTGCCATAAGGCTGCACACAGCCTGATGTAAGGAGTGGTTTCATCCTACAGGAACAGGTCCTGTTCAGGCACTATCCAGTGAGCAGGGCTACTTACTCACTTTGCCCTGGATAGTACCTACAAATTTCATTTGGTTCATTCAGGGCTGATACTGAGTCACCCTGTACTGAAGGGGCTAACAGGACTATACAGGCCTATTTAAGTTTAACTTAGAACCTGATAAGGATGACAAAAATGATTAGTTGGCCAAAGTGACCTCGCAATGAGGAAAGAATCAAAAGTATTTTACTAAAAATTGAATTATACAAATACATACTCCCAAACCAAATAATATAGCAGGGTTTTGGAAACGATTACCAGTCTCTTGTCGCTAGGGTATTGATGAAACCATTAGACAGGAATTCATTGTTCATGCTCTGAGCTGCATTCATCATCCTGTTCTTAAGTCATCAACTGAGGACTTCAGTATCCTTTAATAGTCCAAGCCAGTATACACCAAACTGGCTACTTCTTCACATTAGGCCTGATAAGCTAACTGTGGAGAGTTCACAGGGTCTACACATACTCAGAGTTCAGCCTTGAGAAGCTTACACTCCCTTTACTGCAATTGTAGTGTGTCAGCTCTCTCTTTTCTTAACTGCCAATTGCACATTATAGGCAAAAGCTGTGGGTACAGCTCCTGTACTTGGGAACACTTTCATCTCTAGCTATTAAAAACTGGTTACAAAATGTAGGTGTCCTGGAAGGAGTTATATAAACCATCTTGACTGGGTGAAAAGGAAATGTACTTCCAGGTGGAGTGTTACCTAAAAAAGTATCCTCTGGTTTCTTGGTGGGGGTGTGTGAATTCAGTGGTTGCTTCCTGTGTTACATTATAAATACATCTGGCTGCAACGAAGCTAGAAGTAGTCTATTTCCTGTTGCAGCGAGGATACAGTGGGGTCATGTCTGTTTCCTTTTTATGACTCAGAGGGCAGCCTGAAACTACAGGAAAAGTGAGGTAATGGCAGATGCAAACTAAGCAAGCTAAAGGCTGAAAGGAATATATGATTGAGGTTACTCTTAGTAAAGAGTAACTGAGATTTAGCCAAGGCCTAAACAATAATTAAGGAAAGGCCAGAGTCTATCCAGGATGTCAGGCTATATAAGGCCTAGCTGGGGCTTAAGCTCAGTTAACTTATAGCCATGGCCTTGTCCTAGTTACGTAGCCAGGTTCAAAGCCCAGTTAAGGCTTAACTAGGGCTAAGCCTAGTTAAGGGCTAGTAAGCCCAGTTAAGAGGCAGCCAGGGCCAGAGCCTGCTTATGGCCTAGTTGCTCAGTTAAATTCTAGATAACCCAGATAAGGCCTAGCTTAAACATAGTTAAGGTCTAGTCAGAGTCTAGTTAAGGTGTAGTCAGGGCCTAAGTGTAGTTAAGTACTAGCAAAGACATAGTTAGGCCTGCCCAGAGCCTAAGCATAGTTAGACTTGTCAGAACCTTATTAAGGTGGAGCCAAGACCTAAGCCTAGTTAAAAGCTGGTTATCTTGGATAAGGCCTCATCAGGGTATTGTTAAAGCATAAAGAGCGCCTAAGCCTAGCTTAGGTCAAGTCAGAGCCCAGTAAAGGTCTAGATAGGGCCAAAGCCTACATAAGTCACAGTCAGAGTCTAGTGAAGTCCTAATAGGAGGATAAAACAAGTTTAGTCCTAGTAAGAGCTTAGTTAAGACTTAGGCAGGGCCTAAGCCTAGTTAAAATGTAATTGAAGCCTAGTTAAGGTCAAGTCAGAAACTCAGCCTAGTTAAGTGTTAGAACTCCCTTACACCTAGCCATGGCCTAAGCCTAGCTTATGTTTAGTCAGAGCTGAGTTAGGGTCTAAATCTACTTAAATTCTAGTCAGAAATCAGCTGAGGTAGAATCCAGAGCCGAAGCTTATTAAAACCTATTCAAAGCAGAGTTAAGGATTAGCCACAGTCTTATTAGGGTACATCCAGGCTCTAAACCCAGTGAACTAACCAAAATGGTTAAAATCTCCTCAGAGTATATTAAAGAATAGCCATAGACCTAGCCTAGCTTTTTTTTATTCAGAAGCCAGGTAGGGCCTAAATCCACTTCAGTTTTAGTCAGAAACTGGGTGTGCTAGATTCCAGGGCCTAAGCATCTTAAAGCATAGTTATTCAGAAGACAGGTAGGGCCTAAATCTACTTCAGTCCTAGTCAGAAACTGGCTGAGGTAGAATCCAGGGCCTAAGCATTTTAAAGACTAGTTATTTAGAAGACAGGAAGGGGCGAAATCCACTTCAGTTTTAGTCAGAAACTAGTAGCAGTACAATGCAGGATCCAAGCATTTTAAAGCCTCGTTATTCAGAAGCTAGGTAGGGCCTAAATCCACCTCAGTTTTACTTGGAAACTGGCTGATTTAGAATGCAGGGCCTAAGCATTTTAAAGCCTAGTTATTCAGAAGGCAGGTAGGCCCTAAATGCATTCCAGTTTTAGTCAGAAACTGGCAGAGGTAGAATCCAGGGACTTAGCATTTTAAAGCCTAGTTTTTCAGAAGCCAGGTAGGGGCTAAATCTACTTCAGTTTTCGAAACTGGCTGAGGAAGAATGCAGGGACTAAGCATTTTAAAGCCTAGTTATTCAGAAGCCAGGTAGCCCCTAAATGCACTGCAGTTTTTCTCAGAAAATGGCTGAGGTAGAATCCAGAGCAGAAGTATTTTAAGCCTAGTTACTCAGAAGCCTGGTCTGGACTAATTCCACTTCAGTTGTAGTCTGAAAGTGGCTGAGGTAGAATCCAGGGCCTACGCATTTTAAAGGCTAGTTCTTCAGAAGCCAGGTAGTGGCTAAATCCACTTCAGTTTTAGTCAGAAACTGGCTCAGGTAGAATCCAGGGCCCAAGCATTTTAAAGCCTAGTAATTCAGAAGCCAGTTAGGTCCTAAATCCACTTCAGTTTTAGTCAGAAACTGGCTGAGGCAGAATCCAGGGACTTAGCATTTTAAAGACTAGTTATTCAAAAGCCATGGAGGGTCTAAATCCTCTTCAGTTTTAGTCAGAAACTGGGTGAGGTAGATTCCAGGGCCCAAGCATTTTAAAGCCTAGTCAGTCAGAATGCAGGTAGAGCCTAAGCCCACTTTAGTTTTAGTATAAAACTGGCTGAGGTAGAATCCAGGGAGTAAGCATTTTTTTTTATTCCGTACGCGGGCCTTTCACTGCCACGCCCTTTCCGGTTGCGGGGCACAGGCTCCAAACGCGCAGGCTCCGGATGCGCAGTCTCCGAACGCGCAGGCGCTCATGGGCCCAGCGGTTCCGCGGCACGCGGGATCCTTCCAGACCAGGACGAAAGTGTGCCCCCGGCATCAGCAGGTGGACTCCTAACCACTGCACCACCAGGGAAGCTCGGGAGTAAGCATTTTAAAGCCTAGTTTTTTAGAGGCCAGGTAGGAGCTATATCTACTTCTGTTTTACTCAGAAACTGGCTGAGGTAGAATCCAGGGCAGAAGTATTTTAAGCCTAGTTATTCAGAAGCCTGGTTCGGCGGCAAATTGCACTTAAGTTATAGTCAGAAAGTGGCTGAGGTAGAATCCAGGGCCTAAGCATTTTAAAACCTAGTAATTCAGAAGCCAGGTAGGGGCTAAATCCACTTCAGCTTTAGGCAGAAACTGGCTGGGGTACAATCCAGGGCCTAACCATTTAAAAGCCTATTTATTCGGAAGCCAGGTAGGGCCTAAACCCATCTTAGTTTTAATCAGAAAATGGCTGTGGTAGAATCCAGGGCCTAAGGATTTTAGAGCCTAGTTATTCAGAAGCCAGATAGTGGCTAAATCCACTTCAGTTTTAGTCAGAAACAGGCTCAGGTGGAATCCAGGGCCTAAGCATTTTAAAGCCTAGTAATTCAGAAGCCAGGTAGGGGCTAAATCCACTTCAGGTTTATGCAGAAAATGGCAGGGTTACAATGCGGGGCCAAGCATTTTAAAGCCTAGTTATTCAGAAGTCAGGTAGGGCCTAAATCCACTTCAGTTTTACTGAGAAACTGGCTGATTTAGAATGCAGGGCCTAAGCATTTTAAAGCCTAGTTATTCAGAAGGCAGCTAGTCTCTAAATGCATTCCAGTTTTAGTAGGAAACTGGCAGAGGTAGACTCCAGGGACTTAGCATTTTAAAGCCTAGTTTTTCAGAAGCCAGGTAGGGGCTAAATCTACTTCAGTTTTGGAAACTGGCTGAGGTAGAATCCAGGGACTAAGCCTTTTAAAGCCTATTAATTCAGAAGCCACGTAGGACCTAAATCCACTTCAGTTTTAGTCAGAAACTGGCTGAGGCAGAATCCAGGGCCCAATCATTTTAAAGCATAATTATTCAGATGCCAGGTAGGGGTTAAATCCACTTCAATTTTAGGCAGAAACTGGCTGGGGTACAATGGGGGGCCAAGCATTTAAAGCCTTGTTATTCTGAAGCCTTTTAGGGCCTAAATCCACTTTAGTTTTTGTCAGAAACTGGCTGAGGTAGAATCCAGGGCCTAAGCATTTTAAAGAGTAGTTATTCAAAAGCCATGTAGGGTCTAAATCCTCTTCAGTTTTAGTCAGAAACTGGGTGAGGCAGATTCCAGGGCCCAAGCATTTTAAAGCCTAGTTAATCAGAATGCACGTAGGGCCTAAGCCCACTTTAGTTTTAGTCAAAAACTGGCTGAGGTAGAATCCAGGGAGTAAGCATTTTTTTTTTTTTTTTTTTTTTTTTTTTCCGTACGCGGGCCTCACTGCCGCGGCCTTTCCGGTTGCGGAGCACAGGCTCCAAACGCGCAGGCTCCGGATGCGCAGTCTCCGAACGCGCAGGCTCGGGACGCGTAGGCTCAGCGGCCATTGCTCACGGGCCCAGCGGCTCCGCGGCACGCGGGATCCTTCCAGACCAGGACGAAAGTGTGCCCCCGGCATCAGCAGGTGGACTCCTAACCACTGCGCCACCAGGGAAGCTCGGGAGTAAGCATTTTAAAGCCTAGTTTTTTAGAGGCCAGGTAGGAGCTATATCTACTTCTGTTTTACTCAGAAACTGGCTGAGGTAGAATCCAGGGCCAAAGTATTTTTTTTTTTTTTTTTGGTGCTAGGCGGGCCTCTCACTGTTGTGGCCTCTCCCATTGCAGAGCACAGGCTCCGGACGAGCAGGCTCAGCGGCCATGGCTCACGGGCCCAGCCGCTCCGCGTCATGTGGGATCTTCCCAGACCAGGGCACGAACCCGTGTCCCCTGCATCGGCAGGCGGATTCTCAACCACTACGCCACCAGGGAAGCCCGGGGCCGAAGTATTTTAAACCTAGTTAGTCAGAAGCCACTTAGGCAGTAATTCCACTTCAGTTTTACTTCGAAACTGGCTGAGGTAGAATCCAGGGCCTAAGCATTTTAAAGCCTAGTTATTCAGAAGGCAGGTAGGCCCTAAATGCATTCCAGTTTTAGTCAGAAACTGGCAGAGGTAGAATCCAGGGACTTAGCATTTTAAAGCCTAGTTTTTCAGAAGCCAGGTGGGGGCTAAATCTACTTCAGTGTTCGAAACTGGCTGAGGTAGAAGCCAGGGTGTAAGCATTTTAAAGCCTAGTTATTCAGAAGCCAGGTAGCGCCTAAATGCACTTCAGTTTTTCTCAGGAAATGGCTGAGGTAGAATCCAGGGCAGATGTATTTTAAGCGTAGTTATTCAGAAGCCTGGTTTAGCTAATTCCACTTAAGTTGTAGTCAGAAAGTGGCTTAGGTAGAATCCAGGGCCTTCACATTTTAAAGGCTAGTTCTTCAGAAGCCAGGTAGTGTCTAAATCCAATTCAGTTTTAGTCAGAAACTGGCTGAGGTAGAATCAAGGGCCTATGCATTTTAAAGCGTAATCATTCAGCAGCCAGGTAGGGCCTAAATCCACTTCAGTTTTAGGCTGAAACTGGCTGGGGTAGAGTCCAGGGCCCAAGCATTTTAAAGACTGGTTATTCGGAAGCCATCTATGGCCTACATCCATTTCAGTTTTAGTCAGAAACTGTCTGTGGTAGAATCCAGGGCCCAAGCATTTTAGAGCCTAGTTATTCGGAAACCAGGTAGGGCCTAAGTTCACTTTAGTTTTAGTCAGAAAGTGCCTTAGGTAGAATCCAGAGCCTAAGCATTTGTGTGTGTGTGTGTGTGTGTGTGTGTGTGTGTGTGTGTGTGTGTGTGTGTTTTGTGGTATCTAAGCCTCTCACTGTTGTGGCCTCTCTCGTTGCGGAGCACAGGCTCCGGACGCACGGGCTCAGTGCCCATGGCTCACGGGCTCAGCCGCTGTGCGGCATGTGGGATCTTCCCGGACCGGGGCCCAAACCCGTGTCGCCTGCGTTGGTAGGCGGATTCTCAACCACTGTGTCACATGGGAAGCCCGGCCTAAGCATTTTAAAGCCTAGTTATTCTTAAGCCATGTAGGGCCTAAATCCACTTTAGTTTTTGTCAGAAACTGGCTGAGGTAGAATCCAGGGCCTAACCATTTTAAAGCCTAGTTATTCGGAAGCCAGGTAGTGGCTAAATCCACTTCAGTTTTACTCAGAAACTGGCTGAGATAGAATCCAGGGCCTAAGAATTTTAAAACCTAGTTATTGAGAAACCAGGTAGAGCACAAATCCACTTCCGTTTTAGTCAGATACTGGCTGAGGTAGAATCCAGGGCCTAAGCATTTTAAAGCCTAGTTATTCAGAAGTTAGGTAGTGGCTAAACCCAGTTCAGTGTTAATCAGAAACTGGCTGACATAGAATCCAGGGTGTAAGCATTTTACATCTATGTTTATCATTGTTATTGGCCTGTAGTTTTATTTCTTTGTGACATCTATGTGTGGTTTTGTTGTCAGGGTTGTGTTGGCCTCATAGAATGAGTTAGGGAGGGTTCTTCCCTTTGCTGTCTTTTGGAGGAGTTTGAGAAGGATAGGTGTTAGCTCTTCTGTAAGTGTTTGAGAATTCACCTGTAAAGCCATGTGGTCCTGGGCTTTTGTTTGTTGGAAGATTTTTAATCACAGTTTCAATTTCAGTGCTTGTGATTGGTCTGTTCATATTTTCTATTTCTTCCTGGTTCATTCTCGGCAGCTTGTGCATTTCTAAGAATTTGTCCATTTCTTCCAGGTTGTCCATTTTATTGGCATACAGTTGTTTGTAGTAATCTCTAATAATCTTTTGTATTTGTGCGGTGTCTGTGCGGTGTCAGTTGTTATGTCACCTTTTTCATTTCTAATTCTATTGATTTGAGTCTTCTCCCTTTTATTCTTGATGAGTCTGGCTAATGGTTTATCAATTTTGTTTATCTTCTCAAAGAACCAGCTTTTAGTTTTATTGATCTTTGCTATCATTTCCTTCATTTCTTTTTCATTTATTTCTGATCTGATCATTATGATTTCTTTCCTTCTGATATATTTGGGGTTTTTTTTGTTCTTCTTTCTCTAATTGCTTTTGGTGCAAAGTTAGGTTGTTTATTCGTGATGTTTTCTGTTTCTTAAGGTAGGATTGTATTCCTATAGACTTCCCTCTTAGAACTGCTTTTGCTGCATCCCATAGGTTTTGGGTTGTCGTGTCTCCATTGTCATTTGTTTCTAAGTATTTTTTGATTTCCTCTTTGATTTCTTCAGTGATCACTTCGTTATTAAGTAGTGTATTGTTTAGCCTCCATGTATTTGCATTTTTTACAGATCTTTTCCTGTAATTGATATCTAGTCTCATAGCGTTGTGGTTGGACAAGATACTTGATATGATTTCAATTTTCTTAAATTTACCAAGGCTAGATTTGTGACCCAAGATATGATCAATCCTGGAGAATGTTCCATGACCACTTGAGCAAAATGTGCATTCTGTTGTTTTTGGATGGAATGTCCTATAAATATCAATAAAGTCCATGTTGTTTAATGTATCATTTAAAGTTTGTGTTTCCCTATTTATTTTCATTTTGGATGATCTGTCCATTGGTGAAAGTGGGGTGTTAAATTCTCCTACTATGATTGTGTTACTGTCGATTCCCGTTTTATGGCTGTTAGTATTTGCCTTATGTATTGAGGTGCTCCTATATTGGGTGCATAAATATTTACAATTGTTATATCTTCTTCATGGATCGATCCCTTGATCATTATGTAGTGTCGTTCTTTGTCTTGTAATAGTTTTTATTTTAAAATCGATTTTGTCTGATATGAGAATTGCTACTCCACCTTTCTTCTGATTTCCATTTTCATGGAATATCTTTTTCCATCCCCTCACTTTCGGTCTGTATGTGTCCCTAGGTCTGAAGTGGGCCTCTTGTAGACAGCGTATATATGGGTCTTGTTTCTGTATCCATTCAGCCAGTCTGTGTCTTTTGGTGGGAGCATTTAGTCCATTTACATTTAAGGTAATTATTGATATGTATGTTCCTATTACCATTTACTTAATTGTTTCGGGTTGTTCTTGTAGGTCTTTTCCTTCTCTTGTGTTTCTTGCTTAGAGAAGTTCCTTTAGCATTTGTTGTAAAGCTGGTTTGGTGGTGCTGAAGTCTCTCAGCTTTTGCCTGTCTGTAAAGGTTTTAATTTCTCCATCAAATCTGAATGAGATCCTTGCTGGGTAGATTAATCTTGGTTGTAGGTTTTTCTCCTTCATCACTTTAAATATGTGCTCCCACTCCCTTCTGTCTTGCAGAATTTCTGCTGAAAGATCAGCTGTTAACCTTATGGGGATTCCCTTGCGTGTTATTTGTTGTTTTTCCCTTGCTGCTTTTAATATGTTTTCTTTTTATTTAATTTTTGATAGTTTGATAAATATGTGTCTTGGTGTGTTTCTCCTTGGATTATCCTGTATGGGACTCTCTGCACTTCCTGGACTTGATTGACTATTTCCTTTCCCATATTAGGGAAGTTTTCAACAATAATCTCTTCAAATATTTTCTCAGTCCCTTTCTTTTTCTCTTCTTCTTCTGGGACCCCTATAATTCGAATGTTGGTGCATTTAATGTTGTCCCAGAAGTCTCTGAGACTGTCCTCAGTTCTTTTCATTCTTTTTTCTTTCTTCTGCTCTGCAGTAGTTATTTCTACTATTTTATCTTCCAGCTCACTTATCTGTCCTTCTGCCTCAGTTATTCTGCTATTGATCCCATCTAGAGTATTTTCAGTTTCATTTATTGTGTTGCTCATCGTTGCTTGCTTCCTCTTTATTTCTTCTAGATCCTTGTTAAATATTTCTTGCATTTTGTCTATTCTGTTTCCAAGATTTTGGATCATCTTTACTATCATTATTCTGAATTCTTTTTCAGGTAGACTGCCTATTTCCTCTTCATTTGTTAGGTCTGGTGGGTTTTTACCTTGCTCTTTCATCTGCTGTGTGTTTTTCTCTCTTTTCATTTTGCTTACTGTGTTTTGGGTCTCCTTTTTGCAGGCTATAGGTTCGTAGTTCCCGTTGTTTTTGGTGTCTTTCCCCAGTGGCTAAGGTTAATTCAGTGAGTTGAGTAGGTTTCCTGGTTGGGGGGACTAGTGCCTGTGTTCTGGTGGATGAGGCTGGATCTTGTCTTTCTGGTGGGCAGGTCCATGTCTGGTGGTGAGTTTTGGGGTGTCGGTAGCCTTATTTTGATTTTAGGCAGCCTCTCTGCTAATGGATGGGGCTGTAGTCCTGTCTTGCTAGTTGTTGGGCATAGGGTGTCCAGCACTGTAGCTTGCTGGTCGTTGAGTGAAGCTGGGTCTTGGTGTTGAGATGGAGATCTCTGGGAGATTTTCGCCATTTGATGTTATGTGGAGCTAGGAGGTCTCTTGTGGACCAGTGTCCTGAAGTTGGTTCTCGCACCTCAGAGACACAGCCCTGATGCCTGGCTGGAGCACCAAGAGCCTTTAATCCACACGGCTCAGAATAAAAGGGAGAAAAAATAGAAAGGAAAGGAAGGAAGAAAGGAAGGAGGGAAGGAGGAAATGAAGGAAGGAAGAAGGAAGGGAGGAAGAAAGGGAGGAAGAAAGGAAGGAAGAGAAAGGAAGAAAGAAAAGATGAAGTGGATAAAATAAAGTTATTAAAGTAAATAATTATGAAAAATTTTAAAAAGAAAAAAAAAACTGTTCGATCAGAACCCTAGGACAAATGGTGAAAGCAAAGCTGTACAGACAAAATCTCACACAGCAGCACACACATACACACTCACAAAAAGAGAAAAAGGGGAAAATAATAATATATCTTGCTCCCAGATTCTACCTCAACTTGGAATGATTCGTTGTCTATTCAGGTATTCCACAGATGCAGGGCACTTCAGGTTGATTGTGGTGTATTAATCTGCTGCTTCTGAGGCTGCTGGGAGAGACCTCCCCCTCGCCTCTTTGTTCGCACAGCGCCTGGGGTTCAGCTTTGGACTTGGCCCCGCCTCTGCACGTAGGTCGTCCAAGGGCGTCTGGTCGTCTCCCATACAGGATGGGTTTAAAGGAGCCACTGATTCGGGGGCTCTGGCTCACTCAAGCTGGAGGGAGGGAGGGATATGATTGCGGGGCGAGCCTGCGGTGGCAGAGACCCGCATGACGTTGCACCAGACTGAGGCGCGCTGTGCGTTCTCCTGGGGAAGTTGTCCCTGGATCCCGGGACCCTGGCTGTGGTGGGCTGCACAGGCTCCCGGGAGGGGCGGTGTGGAGAGTGATCTGTGCTCGCACACAGGCCTGTTGGTGGCGGCAGCCAGCAGCAGCCTTAGCATCTCATGCTGTCTCTGGTGTCCGCGCTGATAGCCGTGGCTCAGTCCTGTCTCTGGAGCTCCTTTCCGTGGCGTACTTAAACCCCTCTCCTCTCACCCCAGGAAGCAAAGAGGGAAGAAAAAGTCTCTTTCCTCTTCGGCAGCTCCAGACTTCTCCCGGACTCCCTCCCGGCCAGCCGTGGCACACTAGCCCCTTCAGGCTGTGTTCAGGCTGCCTGTCCTCTCCCGGCTTCCAACCGAAGCCCGAAGCCCGAAGCCCGAGCCTCAACTCCCAGCTCCCTGCCCGCCCCAGCAGGTGAGCAGATAAGCCTCTCTGGCTGGTGAGTGCCGGTCGGCACTGATCCTCTGTGGGAATCTCTCCGCTTTGCCCTCCGCACCCCTGTGGCTGTGCTCTCCTTTGTGGCTCCGAAGCTTCCCTCACGCCACACACCATCTTCGCCCACGAAGGGGCTTCCAGTGTGTGGAGACCTTTCCTCCTTCACGGCTCCCTCCCACTGGTGCAGGTCCCGTCCCTATTCTTTTGTCTCTGTTTATTCTTTTTTCTTTTGCCCTACCCAGGTACGTGAGGTGTTCCTTGCCTTTTGGAAGGTCTGAGGTCTTCTGCCAGCGTTCAGTGGGTGTTTATATAGAAGCAGTTCCACGTGTAGATGTATTTCTGACGTATCTGTGGGGAGGAAGGTGATCTCGGCGTCTTACTCTTCTGCCATCTTCTCTCCAATCCTCCCAAGGCATAAGCATTTTAAAGCCTAGTTATTCCGAAGCCAGGTAGGGCCTAAAGCCACTTCGGTTTTAGTCAGAAACTGGCTGAGGTAGAATCCAGGGCCTAACCATTTTTAAGCCTAGTTATTCAGAATCCAGGTAGTGGCTAAACCCGCTTCAGTGTTAGTCAGAAACTGGCCTCAGTCGAAAGCATTTTAAAGCCTAGTTATTCAGAAGCTAGGTAGGGCCTAAATCCACTTCAGTTTTAGTCAGAAACTGGAAGAGGTACAATGTGGGGCCAAGCATTTTAGAGCCTAGTTATTCGGAAGCCAGGTAGGGCCTAAATCCACTTCACTTTTTGTTAGAAACTGGCTGAGGTAGATTCCAGGGCCTAACAATTTTTTTTTTTTTCCCTGGTACGCGGGCCTCTCACTGCTGTGGCCTCTCCCGTTGCGGAGCACAGGCTCCGGACGCGCAGGCTCAGCGGCCATGGCTCACGGGCCCAGCCGCTCCGCGGCATGTGGGATCTTCCCGGACCGGGGCACGAACCCGTGTCCCCTGCATCGGCAGGCGGATTCTCAACCACTGTGCCACCAGGGAAGCCCCAGGGCCTAACTATTTTAAAGCCTAGTTATTCGGCAGCCAGGTAGTGGCTAAATCCACTTCAGTTTTAGTCAAAAACTAGCTTAGGTAGAATCCACAGCCTAAGCATTTTAAAGCCTAGTTAGTCAGAAGCCAGGTAGTGCCTAAATATATTTAAGTTTTAGTCAGAAACTAACTGAGGTACAAATTAGGGCCTATTCTTATTAGAACCTAGTCAGAGCCAAGTTAAGTTTTACCCAGAGTTTTGTCAAGTTATATCTAGGGCCTAAACCCAGTTAAAAGTTAGTCAACATGGTTAAAATGTCCTCAGTATGTTTAGGACTAGCCATGGCCTAAGCCTAGCTTATGTTTAGTCAGCTGTTACGGCCTAAATCTACCTATGTTTTAGTCAGAAACAGCTGAGGTAGAATCTAGAGCCTAAGCATTTTAAAGCCTAGTCAGAGCGGAGTTAAGGCTTAGCCAGAGTCTTGTTAAAGTACAGCCAGGCCCTAAACCCAGTTAAGCTGACCAACATGGTGAAGATTGCTTCAGAGTATGTTAAGGACTAGCCATGGCCCAAACCTAGTTTATGTGTAGTCAGAACCCTGTTAGGGCCTAAATCTATTTAAATTTTAGTCAGAAGCTAGTCAGGGGTAGAATCTATGGCCTAAGCTTATTAGAGCCTAGTCAGAGCCGAGTTAAGGTTTATCAAGAGTCTTGTTAAACTATAGCTAAGGCCTAAGCTTACTTAAGGCTTATTCATCCTAGTTAAAGTTTAGCCAGTCCAGTTAAGGTCTAATCAGGCATAAGCTTAGTTAAGTCCTGGTTACAGCCTATTTAGCCTAGTCAGGGACTAAGCCTAGTTTACATCTATTCAGAGACTATTTAAGGCCTAGCTGGGACCTAAGTCTAGGGAAGGCATAATCAGAGTCTCATTTAAGGTGTAGCAAGGGCCTGAGCCTTTTTAAAGCCTATTTAGCCCAGTAAGCCCCATAAGGGGCTAAACTTAGTTATGTCCTCGTTAGAGTGTAATTATAGCTTAGCCAGGGCGTAAGCCTAGTTAATACCTAGTCAGAGTATAGCTGAGGCTAAGCCAGGGCCTAAGTCTAGTTAAAGCCTAGTCTTCCCAGTTAAGGCCTATTCGGGCCCTTGACTTTGTTAAGGGCTAATCGAGACTAGGGTAACCAACTCTTTCCAATTTGTCCAACGTTGTCCATATTTAGTGCTGAAAGTGCTAGGCCCTGGAAAATCCTTTGGTCCCTGGCAAACCAGATTGGTTGGTCACTCTAGTCAAGACTTTTTAAAGAAAACTTTTCTTTGCCTTGGAGTTTATAGTTTATAAAGCATTATTTCAACAGTATTTGATTATTGCAGCATCCACGTGAGATAGGTGTCGTCATCATCCCCATTATACAGATGAATAAACTCAGGTTTAGAGAGAATAAGTGCCTTCCTCAATGGCATATAGTGAATAAGTATCAGAGGTAAAGTTTATATCTATGTTTGAATTCAAAAGCCATGCTCTTATTTTTTAAACTAAACAGGCATCTCCCCATAATTAAACATTGTCTAAATCAGAAAAGTAATACTTGCTTAAGAAATTATCATCATCCTATTTTCATATCAGGAAAGTGAGTCACAGTGAGCTTAAGCAGACTTGCCCAAGGTAAGAAAACTTTTAAACTTGAACCCAGTTACTCTGCCTCCAAATCTAATATTTTTCCCCTTAAAAATAACCTCTTTTCTTCACCCTTCCTACTTCCCCAGTGTCAAATACTTCAGTACATGTCTGTGTGGCTGAGGTTGTTGTATGTTTTCATGTTTCATTGATGCTTGTGTCCATTTATTATCTGAAGTCCATCAAGCATTTGTTAAACTATGCTTGAGTGGATGCTTCTGTTTTCAGTCTGAGGTTTCTATATTGATGCTTGTTGTTTCATTAGGGGATGTTTGTTGAGCCTGGAAGCAAAGCCGACTTGGTAGGGTCAAGCCTCAATCTCTTGATTTGCTGAGATGAAAGGAAAAGGGCAGTGAAGACAAACTTGATCTACTTAGTAATTCTTGGGAGGGTTACAGGATACATATATCCCTGTCATAATGACATTCTGGGGACCAGGGGAAGAGACCAGGCCTCCCTCACTGGTACTGTGTATTCACCTGCCAGAAGGCACTGAGGACTTGGCTTGCCTTTTCCTGGCTGTGCCATTTCTGTTGCCTCCTGTGAGCTTACCAGGGGTGACAGGCATCTCTGTTAAAAAGCCTGTATGTAAATATAGCTGTATCTTCCACTATGTTATCCTGAGGACAAAATAGTTGCCACCCCTGCAGAATGTAGCAGCTTCTGGATTGGATGCCAATGGTAGCAGTATGCCAAGCATGAAGTATCCTGTTTCTCTCCTGCCAAGTAAACACCAGCTTCCTCTTCGGTGGTACATTTAAAGGGACAGTCTGCACTCTTCTTGTGTGGCAACCGCAGTGGGGGATAGCTTTCGCCATGGGCAGTCAATGGCTTAGATGGTGGCACAGTGGAAGAGGCCACCAGGATGCACCTTCTGTGGCAGATGCTGTCTTAGACTATAATTTCCCCCTTTGTGCAGTTAAGTTGCTTTGGAGAACTATTTGGTTTAATGTGGAATGCAAGAGGAAGGCAGAGCTGGTTAGGAAGAAACAAATGATTTATTCCACTGAGCAGCTGGTATAGTCAAATGTTGCTTTCTTTCTTGGAGAGAGCACCATTTGGGAATGGAATCATTTTCTCTGACATTCACATGGCTATTCCCCACATAAACTCAGGTCTTTAGATAACTTCACGTGTTTGTAGTCCCATGAGCAGGTGCAACACATTCAGCTTCAAGGCCCTGGGTTAATGGCAGAAGCAAGGCGTGTCTCTGTCCTAACAAAAAATCTGGAAGGCCTTTCCTCAAGGACTGCGGGCTTTGCAGTAGAATTTTGGCAGCTCTGGGAAGAATGCACAGAACTAGGTTCCAGGTTCTACCACATTCCAGCTGTGTGATTTTGGGTAGATCTTTTTGCCTTTCTAGATGTTAATTTTCCTAAATGTAGAATGGAGATAATAAACTCTGGGTTGCCCTACCCATGTTATGTGGTAATTGTGAAGATCAGATGAGATACAATGTGAAAACACTAAAGTATAAAACACTATAAAAATGTAAGGAGTTATTAGTCCTATTATTCATTCAACAAATATTTATTGAGTACCTACTACATGCCAGACACTCTTCTTACACTTGAACAAAATAGAGATCACTGCTTTCATGGAGCTTACCTTCTAGAGACGGGAGCCATAAAATAAATAATAATAATAAACAAGTAAACCATATAATATGTACAGAAGGTGATAAATTCCAAGAAAATTGAAAAAGTAGGGCAGAATAAGGAAGACTAGGAGTGCCAGGTTGGGAGGGGGAGGTTCAATTTTTGAAACTGTGCTAAGTGTAGCTCTCATTGAAAAGGTGAGATGTAAGAAAGGGTTTGAAGTTGGTGAGGGATTTAGCCATCCAGATATCTGAGTAAAGAACATTCCAGGCAGAAGGAATTGCCAGTGCAAAGTGCCTAAAGAGGAAATGTGCCTGGTGAGTTTGGGGAATGACAGAGGCCAGGGTGGCTGGAATGGAGGGAGGGAGAGAGAAGTAGAAGATGAAGTTGCAGATTATATCACGGGGTGCCATGTAGGCCATTATAAGGATCTAGGTTTTACTCTGAAAGAAATGCAGAGACAGTACAGGAGGAGTGACATGATCTGACTCACAGTCTAAAGGGATCACTCTGGCTGTTGTATTGAGAAGAGACTGGAGTGAGGCAAAGAGAATCCTGTTAGGAGGCTGTTGAAATAAAGTGACAGGTGGATGATGGTGGCTCACAATGACAGGTTGTTAGATTTTGGATATATTCTGAAGGCAAAGCCAACAGGGTATCCTGGTGGATTGGATGTGGATTGTGGGAAAAAAGAAGAGAGTCAAAGATAAACTCAAGCTCGTTTAGCCTGAGTAGTTAGAAGGACAGAGTTGCTATCTACTTCAGATGGAGAAGGCTATAGGTGGAGTAGGTTTTGGAGGGAAGACCAAGGACCCAGTTTTGGAAATATTGAGTTTTAGACATCAGAAATCATTGTGAAGGCACTTAGATACACAGGTATGAGATTCTGAAGAAAGGTCTGAGCTAGCTAAATAAATTTGGGATTCATTGGTAGATAGGTGTTATTTTCAGCCTGTATGAAATCATCAAGGAAGCGACTGTAGACCAAAAAGAAGAGGACTTGGAGAGTGGTCATGTCAGATGCTGCCTATAGGACAAGCAAGATAAGAACTGGGAATTAACCACTGAATTTAGTAGTGTGGAAGTCACTGGCGACTTTGACAAGGGTAGTTAGGTGGAGTGGCCATTATATTTAACTAAACTGTGTTTTAGAGCAGAAATATTTAACCTGGTAATATCAGTCACAAGAGATGAGAGAGAGATTTTGTTCTTGTTGAGCAAAACTGCCTTGAGAATCCCCTGCCTCTAGGTAATACTCAAAAGGAAATCCTGTAAGGAATCCATCCAGTCCTTTGCTTGAGCAGCATGCTGGTCTGGTATTGGGAGGGCTCTCGCCAGAGAACAGGGCTGTGGCCCTGGTGTGCTTTTCTGAGTGTTAAGCATATAGGGGATGGGGTTCGCTCTTTACCGGTGCTTAAAATGCTGTTGGCCTCTTTATGAACCTTGAGAGGTAAAAGAATGAAGTCTTCAGAGGGAGAGGAAACAATAAATTCATGCCCAAGGGCAAAGCATCTTTCTTTTTGGGATATTAGGAAAGAATTTTTTCTACCTCACTTCCTCCAATTTATTCTGATTATGTTCACCTCAGAGGTCAAAAATGGAGAAGTTTGAAAACAGGAGACCAAGTACTCTCGTCTTATTTTTAACTTTCATAGATCAGCATATGGTCTTAAGGTGATTCGAATGTTCGTTTAGGTTTTTGGTATCTTTTCTTTTTAGTAGAACGTTCTAACTGTAGGAGCACTCTGAGAACAAGAGTATTTAGGGATGAGGACAATGAAATGGTTATGCTCAAGGGGGCCTGTGGCCTACAATCCAGTTGGTAAGCCACCCACCACAGCTGTATTGTGTTCTTGTTGACATCTTAATGCTGCTTCATATTCTGCTGGTGATTTGGAGCTCCCCAGAGCATCACTAGGCAGATCACAGTGTAAGGGAGAGCACAGAGGGCTGAGAGACTGAAGAATCAGATTCTTACTCTTGCTCTGCTACTAACCAGGTGTGTAATCTTCGCACATCTCTTACCCTCTTTGGTTCTTCACTTCCTCAGCTGTAAAATAGGGATAATCCTTGCTGTGTCGGATTGTTATGGGATAAAATAAGTTAATGTATGTGAAGGTATTTGATAATCCTTGCTGTGTGGGATTGTTATGGGATTAAATAAGTTAATATATGTGAAGGTACTTGAGGATATAATTAGCAGAAGGAGGAAACTCTGAAACACTGGAATGAGCTACCAAGGGAGGTTATGGAATCTTATTTTGAGACCATTAGAAACAGAAGCAGTTTTCTTTTGGCGGATAAGCAGTAAGTACATTTGCAGGCAGAAGGAAGAAATGTATGACTTCTGACCTTCTTTCCAGGTGGTAAAATAAATGAACTGAGTCTCTCCTGGCAAGCTGGCATTTGTCATGGAAACTGAGAGGAGGCCACTACTGGTGCTTTGTCTTGCTCTTGTCAAATTTCTGAGAGGTGTTCTTGAAGCTCAGTACTAAGTCTGGGCTAGGATAATAAGGGATACAAAGTATACAGTGGTATTTGTATGATGCTTCCTTTCTTACCCAAATGATTCACATAGGAAGATCTGAGAATCTGGGCTGGTTCAGGTGAAGCCTTTCTAGACACGGGGTCATGGCCTTCATTATCTTGCCAATTACTTTCCAGGTACGGTTGATCCTTGAACAGTCCACTTTTAAGCGGACTTTTTCAATAGTATTATAAACACTACAGAACTACATGGGCTGTGGTTGGTTGAATCGGCATATGTGGAGGAACCACGGATGTGGAGGGACACCTGTAAGTTATAGGTGGATTAACCTCCGTGTTGTTCAAGGGTCAACGGGGGATGTTTCCAAGGAACAGCTAGTTAATGCTTTGAAAGATTCATTGCCATAATACCAAGTGGAGGGCCTTCTCCACACAGCTTGCAATGTGTGGGAGGAATAACCAATGGGCAGCCTGAAGTGTAGTCAGTTTTCACCTGCCAGAGCTCAGAGCCAGAGTGAGCAAGGGCTTCAAAGGGGAGAGTGAAGTAGGCCAGGAATATCCACTAATCCTCAAGGAGTCCCTATGTGACTGGTCTTATGTCTTCCAAAAGGGTTATGTGTGAATTAAAGCCACAAGACAGTCTCGCTCCCTCACATCTTTATCCAAGTGTATAGTCATGTTGGTTCTAACTATGAGATGACTTATATCTCTAGTACTTCCTTCCAGTTTCTGTAATGCCTGCTGTTGTCTCACCGCGACTGCCCCCTCCACCTTCCAGGGATCACTAGTCAGTACCCAGGATGCACCACACACTGTTTCCTGGATCCCAGAATTTTCTCCAGAACAATTATATTAGCTAGCATTTATTAAGAACTTATTATATACCAGGCACCATTCTAAACTCGTTGCATGTGTTAACTCACGTAATTTTCACAACTTTTATTATCTTCATTTTACAGATGAGGAAACTGAGTCAGAGTAGTTTAGCAAACTTCTAGTTAGTAAGTGAAAAATTTATAATTCAAATATAGGTCTGTTTGACACAGATTCTACTATTAAAACCACTAGCATCATTTTACCGTGTCTCCCAAAGAAAATATACAAACAAACAAAAACTGTTTTCCTTTTTCCCTCTAAGAAAGCTGAGGGAAGACTTGGGAATAAAATCCCTTTTCCTTTTACCTCTAAGTTTTGTTTTTATTTCCCTTATATTAGACCTCGCCTTCTGCACTGGTAATATTTAAAAGCCAAGAATCTTTCTAGAAGCATTACAGCTCTTTTCAGGCTCTCTGGGAGCCTGTGGGTTTCTCATAACAGCCGAGATTCAGGGACAAGCCCGTGCAGAGTCCCACCAAGTCAAGATGGGGTTGCTGTCCTCATGTTTGAAGATTGAGGAAACTATTTGTCTGTCTAGGAAAATAACCAAGAGATATATTTTCAAAAGTGGCTGTTTTTCTCCAGTGACGAAGTTGTTTTTCTGAAGGGTAAGCAAGAATCTGTGATTCTCTCTGCAGCAGTGACCAACTTTGGAGGAGGAAGAAAGTAATTCAGTAGAATCTGGTCTAAATTGACCATAAGGACATTTCCTACCCTCCATTTTTGCGGTTTCTGTTTTGAATTTTTCATATATTTTCAAGAAGGGGCCATGTTTAGCTCTTCAGTCACACAATTCTTTCCTTTCTTTCTTGATAAATTAAATATGGTTCATGGGGATTTTAAATGTCAGATCCTATAACAGGCAAATGCCTTATTGCACACAGTTTTTTATTATTATTTTTAACGCAAAGGTTTGTAGCTTTTATTTTTCTTAAAAAAAAGAGTTTAAAGGGTAGATCCTGTTGCTTTGTTCATTGTAACCCCTCAGAGAGCTCCTGCTATGTCAAAATTATAAAATTTGCCCTTTGGGAACAAGGACCTCTTGATGTTTCCTCAGGGGTGGGGAGGGCAATGAGAAGTAGTGTCTGGGGGTGTTTTTATTTTATTTATTTATTTAATATCTTTATTGTAGTATAATGACCTTACAATGTTGTTGGTGTTTTTAAAAACTCTGTGTTGAATGCATGTATCCAAATGGTACTGCAGCATTAGAAATGGGAGCATTGTTAAAAAATTTACTGTTTGTAAATAGGAAGCTGGCACCTATACTCACCAAAGGCACATTTTAATCTCTCTCACATAACTGCCTCTCTTCCCGTTGGATATGAACTAATTTACCTTGCCTGATGCAGAGAAACTTATTGACTATAAACATAGGCCCAGAGGATTTGGATTCCTTTGCTCCTTTTCCAGCCTACTGTTAGACACTTATTGCCAGTTTGCCAGCTACGAGCATCACAAAATAGCAGGGTAGGACTATCTGCTAAAAGAAAAATGGTGGCTTTTGATTAGTTGTGCTGATGTTATAAGAGTGAGATTAATAAAAGTCTGTGGGGTTAAAGATTCTAGTTATCAGATGGACAGCATGGCCTCTGCCCCAGCCGTCTTTCTGAGCTACTTATAAGATGTGGCTTATCTCATCTTCTGTCAATTTACAACTCCATCCAGCTACAAGGGTCTCTTGCTTTACTTAGCTCTGTCATGAAGTAGGCCAAGGACCCTTCTCTGTACCTTCAGACTTCATTCCATTTCCATTCTGTGATGACCAGCTTGCTGAACCCTGACAAGACTCTCATCACTGTCTTGCTGTCCTTACTGGTTTTATAGGAAGGAAACCCAAAATTTAAAAAAGAACAATTTTTTGAGATATAGCATACATAAGGTGAAGTACATCAATTTTAAGGGTACAGCTGAATGCTTAAAAAAAAAAAAACATATGTAATTATATTGACAGAATATTTCCAGCATCCCAGAAGGCTTCCTCACACTTCTTCCCAGTCAATAACCACCCCCCCCACAAGAGGTTACTACATTCACCTTTGTTCTACAGATACATTTGCCTGATCTTAAATTTCATATAAATGGAATTAAATGGTATGTACTTTTAGGCATCTGGTTTCTTTCAACATTCTCGTACATGTACTTTTGTGGACATTTGTAATCTTTTATTTTATATACTTAGGAGTAGAATGACAAGGCCATTCAATAGAGGTATGTTTAATTTTAGTAGATACTGCCTAACAGTTCCAAGGAAGTTGTACCAGTTAACACTTTCACCAATAATGTATGAGAGTTCCAGTTGCTCCATGTTCTTCTCAGTGCTTGGTATTGTCAGGTTTTTTTCTGTTTTTTCAATTTTAGCTATTCTGGTGGGGTTTTGTGTGTCTCATTGTCATTTTAATTTGTACTTTCCTCATGAGCAATAATGATGAAAGTCTATTCATATGTTTGTAGGCCACTTGAAAGTTCTCATCTGTGAAGTGCTATTCGATTCTTTGTTCTATTTTTTAAAATTGGACTATCTTTTTCTTATTGATTTGAAGGAGTTTAAAATATATGTATATATTAGATACAAGTCCTTTGTTAAATATATGTATTGTGAATATTTTCACCCAATCTCTAGTTGGCCTTTTCACCCTCTTAAGGTGCCTTCTGTTAAACTGAAGTTCTTAATTTTAATGAAATCCAATTTATCAATCTTTTTTCATAGTTAATGCTTTTTTGTTGAATAAGAAATCTTTAACTACTGAAGGTCACGAAGATATTTGCCAATGGTTCGATTTAGAAGCTTTACTGTTTTACCTTTCATGTTTAGGTTTATGGTGCATTTCAAATTATTATCATTATTATTATTATTATTATATCCAGTGTGAGGTAAGGGTCATGGTTCCACTGATTTATTTGTTTGTTCTTGTGTCAGTACCATGCTGTCATATAACTAGTTGCATAGCTAGCCTTGATATCTGGTAGTATGTGTCCTCCAATTTTGTTCTTCCTTAAGATGTTTTGGCTATACTAAGCCTTTTATATATCCTTATACATTTTAGAATCACTTTGCCTAAAATGCCCTTTGGGGATGGTTTTGAGCTTATTAACTCATTAGCCTCCCCATGTCCTCTCAACTTCAAAATCATTTGAGGGAGAGACCAGTAGTGTATTTGTGGCAGTCTCCCTCCCTCTAGTGAGAATTTGTCTCCAAAGTACTGCAAGGCTTGGGAGACTTCACTCAGACTTTTCCACGCATGTGCTAGGCTAGAACTCAGCTAACTTCAGGTAAGGAAAATTAGCCCTGCATTTCAGGCTTTTCAAATTTCCAATCCATTATGCTAGCCTCAAACTTCATGCAGATTTCTCATTTTCCTCAGTAGATTCCCTCTGCCTTGGTGCCAAACCTCATCTTCAACTTGTGCCCAGAATTAGCAAATGTCTCAGTGAAGAAAAAATGTCTGTGATTATCAGCATTCTTACGAAAGACTCTTCACTCCCTGAAATTTTAGTTCATCTTGTCCTTGTTTCCACAGATCGCAGATATCTTTAAAACCTATTAATTTTGTGGTTTATCATTTTGTTGTTGTTTTTTAGTTGTGACGGGAGCATTCACATCCCATTTGAAAGCGAAGTCCAGTAAACGTTTGATAGGCATAACCTTGACCCTCTCATCCATCTTGGCTCTATCACAGGTGAGTAGTTTATGAGTGGGCCAATTTAGTAGGTCAGGGGAAGGGCAGGTAAAATGGACACAGCATTTCTGTCACAGATGATAGAGGTTGCTGAGGGGACTGAGCTGGCTCTCTCCATCCCTCTGCTTAGGGACTCACAGTCAACTTGGAATTCAGCCAGTTTCCCGGGATGGGAAATGAGATTAACATTTTGAGTTCTATTCCTGCTTAGAATGCAATGTCAGCTTTGGCCTGAATAAGACAAATTTTCCTCCTATAGGCAGCTGAATTTGTGCCCTCTGGCACACGACTTTAGGAATCATACCTGGGCTGACTTCACTTACCATGTAAGTGTCTTCACTTACCATGTGGAGGTGGGCAATTTACTTAATTTCTCTGTTCCTCAATTTTTTCATCTGTAATGTCACAGGGTTATCAAGTGGATTAAATGTACTAATATTAAAAAAGGAAGTACCCGAAGTGTAGTAGGTCTTCCATAAATGGGAACATTTATTAGAATACTTATGGCCATGTCATCTCATCTGATATATAGTTTTTGAGGCTGGGGATCATGCTTGGTCACTTTTTTGGGGTGAGTAAAATTTACATACAGCGGGATGCACAAATATTAAGAGTACCATTCAGTGAGTTTTGGAAAATGCGTAATCTTGTATAACCCATCACCTCAGACAATTCTCTTAGCCTCTTCCAGTCAGTTTCCACTCCCCTAGATGCAGTTGCTATTTTGATTTTTCCACCGTAGATCATTTTGCATTTTCTAGAATTGCATATGAATAGAAGCATACAATATATATTCTTTTGTGTCTGGCTTCTTTCATTAAGTACAATGTTTTTGATATCCATCCATGTTGTTATCCCTATCAGTAGTGGCTTTCTTTTTATTGCTGATTAGTATCATATTGTATGAATATATCACAGTTTGTTTATCCATTCTCCTTTTATTGACATCTGGGCTCTTTCCACTTTTTTTGGCTATTATGCATGAAGCTGCTATAACCATTCTTATAAAAATCTTTCTGTGAACTTTCATTTCTCTTGCATAAATGCCTCAGAGTAGAATTGCCAGGACTGGATAGGTGCTTGCCTGGTTTTATATGAAACTGCCAGACGTTTTCAAAGAGGTTGTATCATTTTATTTTATTTTATTTTATTTTTGCGGTATGCGGGCCTCTCACTGCTGTGGCCTCTCCCGCTACGGAGCACAGGCTCCAGACGCGCAGGCCCAGCGGCCATGGCTCACGGGCTTAGTTGCTCTGCGGCATGTGGGATCTTCCCGGACCAGGGCACAAACCCGTGTCTCCTGCATCGGCAGGCGGACTCTCAACCACTGCACCACCAGGGAAGCCCTCATTTTATACTCCCATAAGCATGTGTGAGAATTCTGGTTTCTCTACATCTTTGTCAACATTTGGTGTTGTCAGTCTTTAATTTTAACCAGTCTAGTGAGTGTATTGTGGTATCTCATTGTGATGTTAATTTGCATTTCACTGATGACTAATGATATTGAATATGTTTTCGTGTGCTTATTAGCTAATTATTTTTCTTTGTGAAATGTTTGTTCACCTCTTTTGCCCATTTTTAATTGGTTTGTTTGTCTTTTTATTATTGAGTTGTAGGAGCTCTTTTTATATTCTGGTTACAAGTTCTTTGTCAGATATATTTTTTGTGAACATTTTCTCTGTGCGTTGCCTGCTCACTTTATTAACCATGTGTTCTGATGAATTGTTTTATCTTTGTACCCCCTGCTATCCATGAATATTTGACACTTGATAATATTTACTGAAAGAAAGAACTAAAAGTTGTTCCTCCCTCCCTTCTTCCCTTCCTTCCTTTCTTTAACAATACTTACCGGTTACCTACTATGTGGCAGCCTTTCTTCTATGCCTTGGGTATATAGCAGAAAACAAAACAGACAAGCTTCCTAATCTCATGGAACTTCATTTTAGTCTATATGTATGTGGGGTGGGGTGACAGAAAAACAAATGAATAAACAAGAAAATATGAGGTGATTATCAGTGCTATAATGTAAAAATGCACTGTATGCAAAATGAGAAAGGGATGATCAAGAGGCTTTTTCAGGTTGGAGGGTCTGAAATCTGAGGAGATGATATTTAAGCTGAGACCAGAATGACAAGAAGCCATTTTTTTTTTCTGGGGGAAAGGGATTCTAGGCAGAAGGAACAGCTAATAAAAGGGTCCTTAAGGTGAGTTAGGGCTAGGTGCAAACTATCCAAAATACACCTTTAGGCAAACACCTTAGGTTCAGAGTTTGGTTACTTTGGAAATTGTAACTGGAATAAGCTGATGCTATACTCTTACTATTTCCTAGCACTGCAGTACTTGCTAATTTCTCAACACCCTCCCTGCCCTCGCCCCATCCCCAGCTCCTAGGTTCCAAGATGCTTTGAAGATAGGAATTGTGGATTAGCTAACACAGTGGTCAACAGGGTTAAGGCTAGGTCAGGAATGTTTTTTTCCCATCAAAGGTGACCAAGAGATAGAAAAAATAAACCAAGGGTTGCATAAATAATAGATAACTACATTTGTCTTTATAAGATAGCAACATATGAAGTGTTCTACCTCTCTGCTTTTTACATTTAGATTGTGTCATGTAAAACTCTGTAAATACACCTATTTGATTAATGGACTATACTTTGTTTCTAAATTTTGGCCAGCTTAGGGAGAGATGGAAGAAAAGATGATGGGAAGGGGTAGTGGAAGATGGAGATACAGAGAGAATGAAATAAAATGAAACACATAGGTGAATAAATGGAGGTGTATCGACAAAGAAGATTAATGACAGAATCCTAGAGGGAGGTAGAGAAGCTGAGAAAAGAAACTGGGTGAAAGGGAAGCCAGAAGTTAAATAGGTTTTGTGTGAGTATGTTCCTATTACCCTCTTGTGCCCTTGGGCTATGGGCACTATAGTAGTTTATTGCTTCCTTTGAAAAGTTTGATGGTGCTGTCTACTACTATTTAACACATACCTTACTTCTGTGTCTTTCTTCTGATGAGCTGATTCATGCTCTACATTAATGCCAAATTCCTCTCATGATTTTTTACCATTATTTCCTTCCACTAGATTGCTTTTTCTCTAATTAAAAAGCAGAAATCCTGTGAGTTAATAAACTGCCATGCATCTAGTACTGATTCTCCCATATTTCAGATGGAAGTTGCCTCCAACCAAAATCATGTCTTCTGGTTATTACGGTTAGGACCCTTGTCATCAGGGCAAACCCCATCTCTACTGTCAGGATTTTGGGCAAAAATACTGTGAGGTTCTGACAGGACTTATCCTAGGTGAAGATAGTGTATAACTGAGTGGGTCAAACCACACCTTTGGAAAGTAGCAAGCTCCATGTGAAAATCACAGACCATCTGGCGGATGATTTGCTCTACTCCAATAAAGGCCTAAGGAGTACAAGTTGCTGGGGTAAAGCCTGTGGCTTGCTGGGCCCCACTCTGGTCAGAACTGCTGGAAACAGGACAAAGATAGATTTGGCAGTATCCTAAAAAAGGGAGGTGGATGGTTGCTTCCTAATACTCTCCACTGGGAAAAACTTGACTGAGGCTGGAGAGAGGAAACCAGCTCAGTTTGCAGGACTGGTAGCTAGAAATTTAATGTGTATATATGCCCAAGAAAACAACCGGCCAAAAGAACATAGCTACACTAATCAGCTGTGGACCTGAGATATATGTTCTAATAAATAGAAAATTACAGACTGTCCTACTGCAGGAAAAACACTCTGGTGAAGGGAGATATGAAAAGAAATCAATGAAAGGAATTTAGCAATTCATGTAGGACATGTACCAGCTCATCAGAATGGAAAGACAGAATAATCTATTTAGAATAAGAGAGGAGACAATCTGACCCCTGCCAAAACTAATACAGACTCTGCAGTCTTGGGAACTCCAAGTCTCAACTCAGGTCCCTTGTCAGTTCAATTTAAGGTTGTAGATTGGGCATGTGAAAGCTCAGGGCATGTGGACATGAATATTCTAGGTAAGCAGAGGAGAAAGAGTGGACAAAAAAACCTATGAATCAAAGAAACGAGTAAGCAACATGAGCTATGTTGAATTACTAAAAACTTGAAGCCTCAACAAACTCATTTTTAAGGGGAGCAGGGGATGGTAAACCAGACAAATGTGATAGGTAGATTATATTGGGCCATTCTCTAGATTTTAAAACAAGGAATATTACCTTAAAGAGGTATAAACTTAGGAATAGGGCTTGTAGAGCACACAGACATACAGATGAGAATAGTATGACCATGGCTTTAGACAAATTTGGGAGAAATAGCTGCTAGATATGGAATATTGGCAGTGATATGAAATGACCAAATAACTAATTTTATTACAGAAGTTATACAAAATTTGGGAAAAGACAGAGAATGTGGGACTTTCATTTACCATAAATTCCCCAGACTGCAGGGACAATTGGAAACTTTAATGAATGAATTATTAAAAACACAGAAAGAACTTAGCAGCACCAGATATAAATGGCAATGAGGCAAAGGTACTAATAAAACAGGATTAATTGAAAGACTCTTGAGTGTATATATCCTCCTCAATAGAGATGTTTAAGAAAGATAGACAAACTACCTATGCTCACTTTGTTCTCAAATCCCATAAGAAGAGGTAAAGACCATGATAAGTGTAAAGGGGACTATGAGTAGTAGAGCCTCATAAGGCCATCAAAGGAGCAATAGCTAGGGGTACATTTTCAATGTTTTCCTATAGCCAGAAACTGTATGGTGGAGAAAGGCTCGAGGATACTAACTTTATATTTCTCTTTTCTATTATTAGATCTGCTTTTCTGTTTTCTCTTGGCTGTGGCAGTCTGTCTGATGGTCATTATAATAGCAGTTCACTACCAACACAAACAAGAGAACCACATGTAAATTTTGTGGGAGGTTCACCAAATTTATCAAAAAGTACTGTAGGACCGCTGGCCTCATCCTGTACTTGATCATCATCATCATCATATCAACAGCCTCATTTCTCAACCAAACCAACCACAGAACCATTCCCAGCCCCCTAGGATCTGTTGTCACCAAGAGCCCATTTACTACAGCTTTTAGTAATATTTTATCTACTGAGGAAAGCACAGAGCCATGGAGTCTGTGTCAAGCCCTGTTCTAGTTGGTCGAGTTGTTGATTGTATAGCCCAGTTAATTGGAATAGCTCAAGAGCTTCTACGGTTGATTTCACAAGAACCAGTTCCTTGTGAAGAGCAAGATGACAGAGCAGAACAGATAGAAACGGATGCACCTCCTTCCGAGGAAGCTTCTCTACCAGACCTTGCTGATCTCTCAGACTTAGAATCGATACTTATGCAAAGAGAAGACGAAGACTTAACCTTTGATACAGATCAAGCTATGTTAGACATAGATGAATTATATGAAGACATACTCTCTAGTATTAACAATGACTTAACGAGATAAAACCTCATTTGCCTCCACCAGCATGTGAAAACTGATCATTTCTCTGTGTCAAATATGTTCCAGTTTTTCTGAATGTTAGCAATAAGTTTTTCTCCTAGTTCTGCACAGTTTCATTACTAATCTATTATAGAACAAGCTGTATTTGATTTGCTTCTGGAAGAGGCTGGTCTCTTTTCTTCTTTGTATTTATTTATACGAAAAGCTCTGACTTTAGCAATAGGGTTCTTTCTTTACCTGTACTTGTTCTCCTGTTAGGATTCCTGATTATAATAGGAGCAAACACTAGCAAAGAAAAGAAAACTCCTTACCTAACAATAGAGTGAAGACCTGATGAACTCTATCACATCTTGGGACCCAATTTCACCGTTCTACAATGAGTGGGAACTAAAAGGGGAATATCCCCAGGATGGCAGTATAGTGAATACATTCACATTAATAGGACAATATTGGGGCACTTTTACTTGAAAAGATAGAACTACTTACTAGGCCTTTTGGACACAATGTGTCAACCAAAGGATGCTATAGCAGACTGGGGGAGATAATTCTAAAAAGCAGCCATCTACCAGATAATAAAACTGCAGAAAACTTTACAGATAACTCTTGCCAGGGAGAAACCTTTGAAAAAGTTGAGGCCAGGAAGTTCCAATGCAGGACTGTTCCCTCAAATGCTGACCCATATCACAACTACTCTGCAACATTGTTGCTCAAATGGAAATGGCAAGTTACACCAAATAACAACAGGAGAGAAGTACTAGTAGTAGAAGGGCTAGACAAAGCCCTAACAAGGACTATTCGCCTATGGAAAAGTCAAACACTTATGGCATAGGCTTAGAGATGATGGTCCACAAGTAGAAGCAGATAAAGTACACCTTCTTGGGTATAACTACATTTATAAAGAATAGCTGATAGGCTTATTATAAGGGAAACTGCTTCAACCTTGACAGAAATCTTTACTACTGAGAAATGGGAGCAATAATGAATTTAAACAAAATGTGAACTGGTTATACCCACAGTAATTCTACAGCTACCAGAGGGGGGAAATGCAATAGTTGGAAGACCCCCATATCAAAACAGAGAGGGACCAAATACACGTTCAGGAAATTCACTGATCATACTAATTGCATGCCATAGGGTACCCTTATTTCCATTTGGAAGAATAGCTACCTTTCATACAAGCCTGTGGACACTATAGTCCTTCTTCCTAGAGAATGGCCTTTGCACCTTACAATATGGGCAACAACTAGGTAAAGACATAAAAGTATACCATTAGACAAAGTGGCATATGAAAATTGTGAAGAAATGACATGTAGAAGTCAATCCACACTCGCGGGAAACCAGATTATACCAATTCACATAGAGTCCTAAAGCATATTATAGTCAAAGGGATTAAAAAGACTTTTAATACAGATGGCTTCAGAGCTAACCAACATGACAGATGCTGCATCTAATACTAAGTGAGCTCTGCATACACAGATTATTAGCTACCTTTAAAGGTAAAGAGATAGCTAATAGCCAAGGCATGGAAGCAACCTAAATGTCCATCGACAGATGAATGCATAAAGAAGATGTGGTATACACACACACACACAGAAATACTACTCAGCCATAAAAAAGAATGAAATAAAGCCATTTGCAGCAACATGGATGGACCTAGAGATTATCCCACTAAGTGAAGTAAGCCAGAGAAAGACCAATATCATATGATATCACTTATATGTGGAATCTAAAAAGAATGATACAAATGAACTTATTTACAAAACAAACAGACTCACAGACATAGGAAACAAATTTATGGTTACCAAAGGGGAAAGAGGATGGGGGAGGGATAAATTAGGAGTTTGGGATTAGCAGATACAAACTATTATATATTAAATTGATAATCAACAAGGTCCTACTGTATAGCACAGAGAAGTATATTCAATATCTTGTAATGACCTGTAGTGAAAAAGAATATGTATTACTGAATCAGTTTGCTCTACACCAGAAACTAATATTGTAAAGCAAGTATACTTCAATAAAAGTTAGAGATTGCTGTATCAAGAAAAGCTACACACTTTTTTTTTAACTTTTTTTACAGACTTAAAAATTTTTTTTAATTGAAATATAGTTGCTGTACAATATTATATAGTTACAGGTATACAATATAGTGATTCCCAATTTTTAAAGGTTATTCTCCATTTATAGATATTATAAAATATTGGCTATATTCCTTGTGCTGTACAATATATCCTTGTAGCTTATTTTACACCTAATGGTTTGTACCTCTTCCTCTTCTACCCCTGTCTTGCCCCTTCCCTTTCCCATCTCCCCACTGGTAACCACTCCATATCTGTGAGTCTGCTTCTGTTTTTTTATATTCACTAGTTCGTTGTATTTTTAGAGACCATTTTGAAAATCAGAAGAACTGATGGAGCTACTGAAAAATATTAGTATTAGAAAGTTTCACAGTAGACTGCTACGTGGGAAGATTGATAGACTCGGTGAGCATCCAGGAGACTTAGAGGGGTGAACAAAGACACAAAGAGGATAAATAAAAGTTATATTACAAGCAACTACTGTGGATAATTATAAGCCATACCAGAAAGCAGATTGAGGGACTTTACTGCTGCAATAACTGGATAAACTGAGCCTTACTTGCCCAGGGTAGGCCACTCTATACACTATGTCAGTGGTAAATAATAGATGCAGTGCAAAGGAACTATGCCAATTAACCTAAATAGAGCAGTGGGAAAACAAGAAGTAACCATTTATCCCACCATTCCAATAGGAGCAGTTTTATAAGGAAAAATAGTAATTAGAGTTAAATAAGGAAATTATATATGTAGCGACCAAGAAGAATAGCAGAGTAACTGGATAAAAGTTAAAAGATAGAATCTATGCTTTAATTAAAGGTTTAGAAACAGGGAAGATATACACTCTCCACTAGAAATTTGGACTTCAGGAAATAGGGCTATAACTTTGTGTCAAAATGAAACTCAAGGCATAAATACTTGTTTAAGATCAGGAAACATATCCAAGGAGAGAACATCAATCTGCTATGAATTCTATTTGATGAGCAATTTAACTGTAAATGGAAAGATCTGGTACACCTCAAATAAGATGGATACTGAAGGGTAGCTATTCTTTCAAGTAGAACTCTGGCACATGGACTTCATAACAATTCCACAACAGATTAGTGTGAGCTTGTTAAAATTGTTAGTAGTAATGAGAGAACACAATCAACCATACTTACTCAAGCAAGTCATCAAAATACATCAAAAGAAATCTGTGAGACTACCTCAGACACTGAAACAACATAAAGCTTGAACCAGCCTTTAAAACACGTTATAGTCAACATGGTCCTTAGGTGTCAAACGGGAAGATGCTCCAACAGTGTAATATGTGGAACTATCTAGCCTCTTGGCTAGATGGGTTCACCTGGAAAGATTATACCATAATGGAGCCTCAGGATTAGATAAAATATATTGCAATGTTTGCTTTGATTGTGTGCTTATATATGTTTATGAATTGTTAAGATGTTCCCTTGCTCCAAGCAATGGATTGTTGTATTAAGTATGTTTGCTCTTACAGAACAGAATTAAAAGTAAAGTTAATAGTGATAAGAAATAAGTGCAGGAAGTAAGAACATACTTAGGAATAAGAGCTAGTAGGGAAGGTATTTTTAGGAGAGAGAAGAAAAGTAACAAGTTGTCAACAGTTATGCAGCCGTTTATGGTGGAAAACCATGGTATAGAGTTAGTTCCTAATTGCATTTATGAACCAAGCCTTGTTTTTGTCATATGCAAATTAGCCAACCCTAAGTTGTTAATATTGATAGAAATAATTGGTTGGCAATTGACACAGGTCATGCACTTAAAAGCCCAGTTAGAGGAAGATGGATTGACTAACTTGGCAGTCCACTGATTGGATACCTCTGATTGGAATCCTGCATCTCCCCTCCAGTCCTTTATCCAAACTTTTCTGGATCTTCCTGAGAACACCACCAAAGTCAATTCTTGTATGGCGTGACAGGATAGAGAGGGGGTTAGGCTCACCATTCTAAGACAAATTTAAGGTGTGAAAACTAAGGGAGATAGGCTGGTAGATTGCAATGAATTAGGAAGCATCTAATTCTTCATCCGTGTGTGCTTTGGCTAAATGTGTGGGAAGTTGTAACTACATAAGTTGCATTCTTTTTTAAATTATTTTTTAGTTGCATTCTTATGTATGATTATTACTGCTAGTTATTAGATTATAATTGAATATAGTCCTTATTAGCTATTGGTCCATACCATTTTATTGTTACGTGTTTTAACAAATTTTAACTAATGAACTTTCATCCACAAATCAAAGAACTTGTGGTCATCTTAAATTACCTGGTGGTGAACTTGGAGGCTACCAAACCAGCATAAAAGAACCCCTCTCAACAGAAGGTGGAATATACTCAGAGAAAGTATTATACCAGGAATCTGAAGTTCTTCTGGCTTTGTCAGATAGATAGTCCTAACACATCTCTGAAATATAGTTATTTCCTGTTTGTCAAATGATAGTTACAAGTTTTTTGCCCACCTTCAATGGTAATAAGGAACACACAAAATGATATAGTTTTCAAAGACTTTGGTTGATATATCTGACAATGGGAAAGAATACATGAAATCAGAACTTTTTAGGAATAGCTGAAAAATGTCTATATGAAAATACCTGAAAGTCTATGTGACATGTAAAGATTATCCAGTAGTTTTATACCTGTTTTCTAAGAGATTAGAGCTTCCTTATTTCACTCGATGTCAAACTTATAGTTGGAATCAGTTTTTGTTTCATTCTTTTGAGCTTGCTTTTCCCCACCAAGTTAAATTCTTCTTGGGAGTCTACTCAGTTCTTCTAGGAATAGTAATGAGGAAAAAGCAACAATGAAAATGCCACCTTTCAAGAAATAGTGAATTATATTCCATTTAAGGCTAAGATTTTGTTCTTGAGGAAGTTATGTAACTCTGCACATTATTAACCCACTATTATCCAACTAGATTTATTTTTTACATCAAAGCTGACTATTGTGTTCCTGTATTGACAGCCATATCTTAATAGACTAGTGGTATTTAGCCATTTCACCTAGGGTATACGTCTTATTTTTTTCAAGGACCCTACCCCTCATTTAAAACTGTTTTTTCTTCTGACTATGTAATCCTTAGCTCACAAACCAACCAACCAACCCTAAAAAAAATAAATAAATAAACTTTAGTTTATGAAGTTATTTGGGAGCTATTTGTATTGACAGATACAACTATCCATCGGTCTCAAGTGTCACATCTCTTCAGGGTAATAAAGAGTCTTTGAAGGTGATTTCCATTTATACCTCTGAAGAATGAAACTGCATTTTAGCAACGTTAGGAAAACCACTGAACTCTTCACCCCTTGTCACAATTTCATCTTAAAGACCCTAGTAAAATGCTGAAAGCATCTCAAGAGGTATTTTTTAGTTTAACATAAGTATTCATGTAAAGTAGACTAGGGAGTCACAGGTAGGAAACACAGCTTCAGTGTTTCAGATTCCTTTAATCAAAGATACCATTAACAAAATCTGTTGTTGAAAACACAAATACACATGCCTCTAGATAACAAATTCTGGCAATAGTGATCATTTTTTAATAGTTTTATTCTTACTTAAACTTGGGGAAACACTGGCTTTTCTTGAAACCATTATCTTCTAAATTTGTAATACTGGCAACTCCTAACTTCCAGTTTTGGAAAATCAGTTGTGTTGCGGCTCATTTTATAGAGAAAAATATTTTGTTTTTTTGAATAAAGATTTTTAGCTCAAGGTTTAAGAGACGTAGAGACATATTGTCTGTTTGCTACTTTTGATGTGAGCAGGCTTATCTTTGGGCACTTTCACCTGATGAAGGAGTCTCTAATGTTCCTCCCTTATAATACCTCCACCTGTTGAGAAAATTTTGATTTGTACTGGGAATTTCTGCCCTGTTGGAATCACAGCAAGCTTTGAAAGAAGACTGAACAGGGTGTCAACAGGCATGACACTAGAAAGTGGAAAAGTGGTGTATCTGCTTTTTCCTGCTCTTGAGTATAGACACTGAAAAGAAACCTATCTATTCTTGAAGATAGACCCCCATGGTCCAACTGGAATCAAGCATGTAATCGAGTATGAAAAAGAAGACAAAATTTCTGTTTTAGCTTAGTTGTCCCATTCCCATCTACAGGTTGTTTCTCCTTTGAATAATTCTGGTCCTGGGAGATAATTCTTGTCTAGCCTTCGTAAGGGCCTGAAGGTCATCTAGAAAAGGTCACCTAGACACCTTTAAGAAAGTGTCTCCAGGGCTTCCCTTGTGGCGCAGTGGTTGAGAGTCCGCCTGCCGATGCAGGGGACACGGGTTCGTGCCCCGGTCCGGGAGGATCCCACATGCCGTGGAGCAGCTAGGCCCGTGAGCCATGGCCGCTGAGCCTGCGCGTCCGGAGCCTGTGCTCCGCAACGGGAGAGGCCACAACGGTGAGAGGCCCACGTACCGAACAAAGAAAAGAAAGTGTCTCCAATTTTTTAGGGGCTCATAACATGCAACTCTCAAATTGAATGTGTTCTGCCAGACCCTGGAGTGTGACTCACTTAAGATGTGAATATATTTTTCTTCTTGATGAGTAAGCACACATAGAGTATATGCCTTCAAGGAATCTGAGGAATTTTATCTAACATAGCAAAGCTGAGTTCATTTGCTATAGATATAATAGAAGGATAAAGTTAGTTTTCATTTGTTTATTTGTCCATCACATTCTATAAAAGTAGTTTGTATGATGAGAATTGATAATCAATGATCATGACCTTTTTTATGCTTGTGGCCTTAAGCACTGTGTGTATGTTTCACTTTTTTAATGGCTAGATTATGGATATTTATTGAAAAAAACTTAATCAGTCTGCTTCCTTAGATCAAGAGCTGCTGAGAATGAAGTGCTCAGAGATACCTGAATTATTAGAACCTCAGTAACTCACAGGACTCCGCTTCTTATCCAAACACACTAAACTTGAAATGACAAAAACACCCCTAAAATAGGGACTTTGCTGATTTGTTCAAGGTGAGAGTATTCAGTCCTAAACTTGACATGTGGATCTGAATAGAGAAAATTAGAGACTCTACTCATTTGAGACTCAATGGAACCACAGATTTAAAAAATCTATAATTCACAAGTTGGGAAGGATTACAGAGTTCTTTAGCGGAAATGAAGTTACAATTCAGAAGAGAAACTAAAATTTATCTGTGGTCATTGTTAAGATAACTTGTCTAGGTCCATCCACCTCACTACAAATAACTCAATTTCTTTTCTTTTTATGGCTGGGTAATATTCCATTGTATATATGTACCACATCTATCCATTCATCTGTCGATGGACACTTAGGCTGCTTCCATACCCTGGCTATTGTAAATAGAGCTAATGAACATTGTGATACATGACTCTTTTTGAATTATGGTTTTCTCAGGGTATATGCCCAGTAGTGGGATTGCTGGGTCGTATGGTAGTTCTATTTTTACTTTCTTAAGGAATCTCCATACTGTCCCTAGAGACTGTCATACAGAGTGAAGTAAGTCAGAAAGAGAAAAATAAATACCGTATGCTAACACATATATATGGAATCTTAAAAAAAATGGTTCTGAAGAACCTAAGGGCAGGACAGGAATAAAGATGCAGACATAGAGAATGGACTTGAGGACATGGGGAGGGGGAAGGATAAGCTGGGACGAAGTTAGAGTGGCATGGACTTATATATATACTACAAAATGTAAAACAGATAGCTAGTGGGAAGCAGCCGCATAGCACAGGTAGATCAGCTCAGTGCTTTGTGACCTAGAGGGGTGGGTTAAGGAGGGTGGGAGGGAGACGCAAGAGGGAGGAGATTTGGTGATATAGGTATATGTATAGCTGATTCACTTTGTTATAAAGCAGAAACTAACACACCATTGTAAAGCAATTATACTCCAATAAAGATGTTTAAAAAATAAAGTATATTAATAATCACCAACAACAAAATATACGAAAAAAAACAACAAAAAGAGATAACTTGTCTTAGGAAATGTGGAGCTAAATATGTAAATTCTAAAATAATTCTGAAGTCTCTGGCCATGGGACTAAACTTTGGGCCATATTTGAGTTTATGTGACTCTGTGAGGGTATATTATTTTTCATGAAATCATTGACATTGAAGTTGACAGTCACTCATTATCCTTGCTGCATTTGCTGCAAACCTGGAGTTGAAGTTTGATGTGGTCTGACTGAAACAGTTCAGTCTATCAAATTCTAAAGTTCTCATTGATTTGATTCACAATGATGAGTGAGTACCACCAGATCTAAAATTGTTGATCTCTGCATAAATACAGTGCTTTTTGGATTACCTTTGTATTACTGCTGAATATCCATAATTTTAGTAGCTAAAAGATGCTACTTTGCCAGTGTTACTGGTTGAAAATAATGTGGTCTGCAAAATATGAAACTCTAATTGTATGGGCTCACTATTGAAAGAAAAAGTAGACACCCCAAAACTTGTCCATCCTCAAAAAATGACTCCTAGTGGTCATGACTGCACAACAACATGAATGTACTTAATGGCACTGAACTGTATATTTTTAAAAAATGGTTAAAATGGTAAATTTTGTGTTATGTATAGTTTACCACAATAAAACAAATGATCCTTTCCACTTTAATGTACACAGCAAATAGACTCTGAGACCAACTTTGGAATCTCTGATGTTTAATTGAGAGAGCAAAAGGAAATATAAACCTTTGCCACATTCAGGTTGGTCTAATGATAGATAAGAAATATATCATATGAACATATAGAAACATGGAGATATTCTGTAATAACAGTAATAAGAGAAATTATGAAATAAGGGCCATGGAGGACAAAGTTTTAGAAAAGTAAAAGGGCTAAAACATGAGGGAAAAAATGATGAGAAGCTTAATGAGGGCTGGAGGGCAGTGAATGTAGAACCCAAGGATGACTCCATGGTCATATGCTAAGCAGATCCCGAGGAGAGTGAGGAAGTCATCACAGTGGTTTCCAAATGGAGCAGAAACTGAAACTGGCAAATGATGATTATAGGAACATAAAGGATCAAGTGATAAAGTAACTGGGAGATGATCTACCAATGCAAAATTGATGAAATATTGTAATGAAACTGTTTGAAAATAAATACTTTGTGAGTTTTCAGGGGGATGAGGGCCTACAATTATGGAGTTTATCTTCTATCTAGTGAGGTAAGGAATGCAAACTTTAGTTACATTCTGCAATATCCGTTTTTAACACTTCTATTCCCATTAACCATTTTGTCATCTGGAAGCAATTCGTATTCTAAACATACTTGTGATTTTTTTTCTTACAGTATTATAACAAGTTATGTAAAGTGAAAACCACACTGAAATCATAATGTACATCATTAATGGAAATATACACATATATAAAACTTAAGAAGAGTCAATTAGACCTTATAGCAGACAACTTAACACAACTGCTACTACATATCAACAGTAGGGTGGCAAGAAAGAGGAAGGGGTAAGGGAGGGGATGGCCATTGCTGTATCTGTTACCTACAATTTCAGTACACAGAATCAGATCATATACCCTGGGTCCCCTGTGTGTAACAATAAAAAATGAATAATAATAGGTAATATTTATTGAATGCCTAATATATGCTGAATCTTGTGCTATGTATGAGCATATTACCTGTTTTGTTTAAACTTTATATTTCTCTAGGGAGGTAAGTACTCCTATTATCCCTATCTTTCAGAAGAGAAAAGTGAGGTTGAGTAACTTCAGGCTTAATGAAATTACTTAAAGCAAGTAGTTGCAAAAACAGGATAAGGAGACTCAGGGGTGGGTCTATCCATTTACTATCTCCCCCATGGAGCTGTTAAATCTCCATGTTGCTCTTTTGTCATATTTTATCCCCTTCGAGGTTGCCCCAGTACTCATTTCTGCCTCATTTCAGAGGGATAGTATTTTTTTTCTTGTCTGAGAGAAAGGGACCAGGTGAGCACACATTTGATTTGCCTCAGAGCCTGGACCCATGAAGGGATGGCACAGCTCATTGCCCTTCAGACAGCAAGCACTTCTCGGTTCAACCCATTTGAATCTGACTCCAGGTAGCATTGGAAGAGAGATGGAAATGGACATTAAAGTACATTTATTGGGCTTCCCTGGTGGCGCAGTGGTGGAGAGTCGGCCTGCCGATGCAGGGGACACGGGTTCGTGCCCTGGTCCGGGAAGATCCCACATGCCGCGGAGCGGCTAGACCCGTGAGCCATGGCTGCTGAGCCTGCGCCTCGCAATGGGAGAGGCCACAACAGTGAGAGGCCCGCGTACAGCAAAAAAAAAAAAAAAAAAGTACATTTATTTTCATAATAGTCCTATGAAATGGAGGAACTATTGTCATCTCCATTTTATGAGAAGACTAATGTCCTGAAATTTGAGGGACTTTCTTCATGTCATACAGCTGAAGGCTATTCCATCCTCAGTTGCTCTGGCTCCAAAGTCCCTGCTCTTTCTACCATGCTTCCTCCTTAAAGAGCTAAATGAGGCCTGCTAGAAGGCTCCCCCAAATTGTTTGATAAGATGGCATAGAACAGGGCTTCCCTGGTGGCACAGTGTTTGGGAGTCCGCCTCCCAATGCAGGGGACATGGGTTCGAGCCCTGGTCTGGGAAGGTCCTACATGCCGCGGAGCAACTGGGCCCGTGAGCCACAATTACTGAGCCTGCACGTCTGGAGCCTGTGCTCCGCAACAAGAGAGGACGCAAAAGTGAGAGGCCCGCACACCGTGATGAAGAGTGGCCCCCACTTGCCGCAACTAGAGAAAGCCCTCGCACAGAAACGAAGACCCAACACAGCCAAAAATAAATAAATTTTAAAGAAAAGGGGCTACAGGAAGTCAGTCTCCTGTTGAGTGAGACCTGCCTGCTTCTTTATTTAAAAAAAAAAAAAAAAAAAAGATGGCATAGAACAGCACTGGCTAGATTGTAAACATGAACATGGCCAAGCTGGAAAGCAAAGCCTCTCCTGCTGTGATCTGCTTGACCTGACCTCCCTCAAAGAGGTGAACCCTAACAGGTTGGAAGTCACACCATCGCAGATGGTGCTCAGCCTTCTGCAGAACCACACACCCTCTGTGTTACTCCATCTTTCAAATGTATGCCTCAGCTTTCTTGCTGAGGGGCTACCAAGGACTTAGTTCTGTCAACAACTACCAACCTCCAGACAGCAAGCCTTTGTGATCACTATTGCCATGGCCCGGTATATAGGGTAGGATCCTTTTTATGTGTTCTCAGAAGTTCTTCCTCAGAGCCCTTATGTTAGTTTGTAATTATATATTCACTAATGTGATCATTTACTTACTGTCCGCCACTAGCTTGTAAGCTCCGTGAAGGCAGGGTTATACTTGTTTTCTGTATCCCAAACCCCTAAAACAGTGCTAAATAAGCATTCGTTCAATGAATGAGTGCTTTCCCATCATAGAATCAGATTTTTCCCTACTTATCTGGCCATAAAGAAAATACGCAGAGGTTGTATGTGCCTTGGATAAATATGGGCCTCACTGTTTTTGAAGCCTGTCTAACCATTGGTTTGGTGGAGAGCTAAGTGGTAGGAAAATGCTGACTCTTGGTCTCCTGCTCTGGACTCTGGAGGGCTTAGGCTTCCCCCAAAGCAGAGAAGAGCTCAGCTTACCTCTTTCTGATGGTATTTGATGGCCACCTTCAGCTTGGCTAGGTCATGGTACTTTTGAGGGTCAAGCTCTTCACTGTGGTCATCTCGATGGTTGAGGATGATCTCCAGTTCCCGGGAGCTCCGAGCCTGGTCCAGCAGGTCTTTGGCAAAGAGCTTGCACTGCTGGGAGAGCTCCTCATACTCAGCCTTGAACTCATTCTCCATCTTGCTGAGCTCCTTGAGCTCCCAGCCCAGGCGGAAGGCAGTTAGGATGGGGTCCTCGCTTGATAAGGCGATGAGTGAGGGGCTTGCCAGTGCTTTATAGATGTTCAACCGGGAACGGGAGTGGCGCAGGCTGTCTACCTCTGAGCTGGACACACACTCCACACAGTTGCAGCGGATCTGGTGGGGCCGGGGGATAGTGACCCGTTTTTGGACGAGCAATTTGATGATTTCGTAGTTGTTGGTGTGGGCAGCAAGCATGATGGGAGTAATGTCCGGTGTGAACTCAGAGAACTGGGTGTCCATCATCAGAGTGGGGACCTAGGTACAAGAATATGAAAAAAAAACATAAAAGGGCAGGATTAAGGCTTGGAGCATAGAGCCCATCAAATGTTAATGATTCAGGAATTGGGGTCACCAGGTTTTTTGTCAATTCTCCTTATCAGAATAGCTAGTTGTGAAATGCTTACTGTACACCAGGCATACAGCACTTTACATATATTTACTCATTTAATCCCCATAACAACCTCGTGAGGTAAATATTCTCCCCAAATGAAGAAGCTGAGGCACACAGTTTAAAGAACATACCTAAGGTTACTCAGCTTTAGGTGCAGAGCCAAGATTCAAACTCAGACAATATGACTCTGGAGCTTGGCCCTTAAATTATGCCAGTTCTGTCTGAGGCACAATGAGGGGTGGTACAGAGAAGTAAAGGGCATTTTTCCTGGAATCTGGTTGGGTATATCAGACTTCTGTAAATTGGTAAGTAGGAGTATGTGTTGAGTTCCAAACGAGCAGTAGAGACTGCAGGAATATTTGTTTGAAAGGCTAAAGACGACCAGTAATCTTAAAGCCCATGCCACTAAATCAAGCCCTGGGGGCTGAAGAGAAGACATTCCCAAATTGTGACACTGTAACTTCAGGGGACGGAAGACCAAAGCCAGACAGTGTTCCTCCAACTTCCTGTAGATCCCAGCAAGGTAGAGAGAATCTGTTATTGTCAGGAAGAATTACTCTGTAAATGAGGACCTCCAGGCTTGAGGTTACCAATAGCAAAAAGATAAAATTGGTATGTTCAAGTTTCTACTTCTAAACTTTGTTCCAAGATAAATATGCAAATAAAGACTGGCTCACTTTCAGCTGTAGAGTTTGAACTCTGTAACAAATACACAAACAATTGACTCTTGACACTCAAAAAAAATTGGTATGTCCGTGATGTGATGCTTGGTGTAAATAGCAGCTATAGGTGAAAGGTATGGGGTTCTTTGGGTGTTCAGGAGCATACACTTCTGGGTGAGTGTGCAGACTCTGATCAATGAATTAAAAAAAAATCTTTTGACTTTAAAATGTGTCTTTTGGGACATGCTACACCCAACAGAAGAATCTCAGCGTGATAGAATCTGGAGCTAGACAATGAGGAGAACTGGAATAGTCTGAAGAGTCTTCATGGAGGGGTGGAGCTGAGGATTCAAAGCATGGATAAAATTCCAGGAGACTGTGAAATATTGATCTTAATATACTTTTTAAAAGAGCTCCAAATACTCAGTTTAATTGGGGAGAATGGAAGGTGGATGATGGAGATTCACATGGAATAGACAAATACTGTTTTAATCGCTAGTTTCTTTTTACTCTTAAAAAAATTATTTTGGAAACCCACAGTTGCTGGCGAATTGACAGAAGGATGAGCTACAGTTTTCATCATCTTTGCCTCCTTCCCATCTTGGATGAGGGATTCCCAAGCAAGGAAGTGGCCAGAAAACAGGGAGTGGGAAAAAGGTGGAGGAGAAGAAAGTGGAAAAATTTGCAAGAAATCTGTTTCCTTCACGGGGTGGTTACATCAGCCTCTGAATAGTTGGGAGTTCACTACACATTGGTCATCCATTGCTTGGATGGAGCAGCGAGTTAACATTGTTAAACATTTAGAGGGAGCAGCTACAAACAAGCAGCAGGAAGTGGGCAACTGGCTCATAAAGTAAATCGGACACAGGAAAGAATAATCTCAGAAATTAACATAAACCTGCAGGCTAAGGAAGAAGTAGGTCTGAGTGGGCCTGGTAATGAACATAAACACAACAACGGGCATAAAGCCTAGGGGTGGGAGAGATGGCAAGTGAGCAGTGTATCATAGTCTGCCTGGGAAGAAAGGAGCTCAGATCCAGAATCTGCCCCTCCTCGGTGGGCAGGGGCATTTCTTAATCTCTGTCATGATCTAGAGGCGGAGGTTGGGGGTGGAGGGAAGATGGTTTATGGCACAGGATTCCCCGGGGTTAGACTGGAGGTACATGTCTGTTTCCTACCATGATGCTCTTCCTGTCCACTCTCTACCCACTTCCTTGCTCTTTCTTTTCCTACTCTTTCTTTCTTCTCCTCTATGTCAATGCTGACAGACCTGTCCAAGATACACAGTGGTACTTGTGAATAATGCTCAGCGCCGTTTGTGTCATGGAGCTGAAAAGTCGCTGTCTATGCCTAGAGTATGACATGCTTTCCAGAGCCATCTGATTCTGTTGTCTTTGATTTGGTGCTCAGCAAGGAGCCTCTGATTCTCCATTTGTCTTTCTGGACACGTGACACCAGAGAGTAAATCTTTTCAAAAGAAACTGGTCGGCAGTGACCAACCATGTCCTCCTACCAAGACCACCTTTTCTCCTCCAGTCAGCCTTATCATTCACAGATTGCCACACCCACCTCATTCACTGCTCTCAGTATGTATATCCTTGTGGCATATCCTGTGTGGATCCTCACTTCACTGCCACTGAAGGGCCACTGTAAGCCCTGACTTCTTCCATAGATCTCTCCTTAACTTGATCCCACCCCTTACTGACCACCCAGATGTTGCGGGCACTAGGTTATATCCAAGATGTCACTCTTCTGATGCATGCTTATATTAGTTTCTAATTATTTTATATATGTACTTCTTGCTTCTTCAATTAGGCTGTGAGCTCTCTGAAGGCAGAGTTGTCTTAGTCCACTCTTGTTTTCCCCATAGCATCTAGCACAGTGCTAGACATACAGCAGGCACTCAGCTAAAAGGAATTGGTTTTTATTCTCAAACGAAGACACTGGCTTTTGTTTAGAAGCCTGGATCCACACAGTTGGAGTCCGTGTGAGCTAGTGTCCTTGGGTCTTTCCTTTCCATGTCTAGCTGAGAAGGTAGACATTCTAAGACTCTCAGGAAGGTTAGCAAATGGTCTCTATAGGGAATACCTTGAGGTCACAAAAACCCAGGACAGTCCCTGCTTGTCATGTGCACAATGCTATTGCTCCAAGATGGAGACTCTGACTCAAAGGCTACATATTTCTACTCCTCTTCCCCCCCTGCTGCTTCTCACCCTGCTGCCCTTCCCTTCCTAGACTGTGCGGGGACCATGGACTATCATCAGGACAGCCACGGTAAAGAAAGAGTCTATCATTAGGGTCAGAGGTTTCTGATAATAATCAGGACTTTGTAATATGGTCTACAACAGGGGCCAACCAGATAACAGGTAACACAAATAAAAGCTAAATGTGGGTACATATGCATGATTTGCATGAGTAAATGGCAGGAGTCGGTGAGCTGTGGCACACATACCCTCTCAAAGGGGGCATCTGCTGCTCAGCCCCTTGTTGTGATCAGATTGCTGTTATATTCATGAATGAGGACCCAGTGTTGTAACTTTTCAACAAAAGTCAGAAATATGGATTTGGAGGTAGAATTTCCTAAAGTCTTCAATGTTGGCTCAAAAAAGTTGAAGATAGTGTGCCAAACAAAGTATATATATGAGGCAATTGAGGCTTGAGTGAGCCACTGTGTGATCTTTGAACTAGCACAGAAGTTGCTAGGAGGAATGGGAGAGGAAGCTGGACATTTAGGCAGGGGCCAGATAATAAAAGGCCTCATATGCCATGAGAAGGAACTTAATGTGATCTGTTGGCCATAGGGAGCCACTGAAGAATTTTAATCAGGAGATTAGTGTGGTTGAACAAGTGTTTTACAAAGATCCGATTGGCTGAAGTGTGGGGAATTGGCAGTGGTATATGTGCTGATAAATGTTTAACGAGCAGCTTTCCATTAAACAAAACAAAACAAAAACCAAAACCTTGATTTGTAGTGTTTGCCAATTTCTGTGGTGTAAATACTCCCACTGTGGCCAATTTCAAGCTACCAGTATGACATCCTGGAACACAGAGTTGGGAAGAGGTGCACACAACCAGTTCTCACCAGCTGGTGTAAGCCAGCTCCAGCACACCATTGGATGAGTTTCAGAAAGATAAAACTACTTAAAAGATATCAATAGTCCAGGTGAAAAGATGGCAAGATCTTAAACTAGACAATGATTCTAGAGATAGAAAGGAACAGATTTAAGACATTCATTGGATGTGTCAGGTAGTACTGCAGGGAGAAGAAATCAAGGATGTCAGGTTTCTGCGTTGCATGCCTGATTGAATGGTGGTGTCACCGTTGGAGACAGTGAATACAGGAGGAAGAGCAGGTTTAGGGTTTAAAGGAAGTTCAATTTTAGACATGTTGAGTTTGAAGTACCTATTGGGAGAGTAGCAGGAAATTGTATAACTCTAGCATGAATGTTGAAGGAAAAAGGTCAGGGCTGAAAATGTATCAATAGATGTGACAGTCTTCAGCCTATAACAGTAGGTTGAAACCAAGAGAGTGTATGGGGTCAGCCTCTGCCCACCTTGGCTCCCACACAGTCTACCCCAAGGACTCAGCCCTGCCCCAGTTTCCAGAGCAACCAAGGCTTGAGGTAGGAAGTACCCAAATGACCAGCCTCAGCCTCCTCCATTCCAAATTCCAATCTTTAAGGCTCTGCATTAGGGTACTTTCCCCTTTTGAATAGTTTCTGAATTCCAGCTTCTTCCCTACCTGTGCCCTAGTTCATAAAACAAGATTTCTCCCTGGATCCCTAGTCTTGAGTTTCTGTTCACACAACTGGCCTAACAGCCCAGGTCTAGTATATTTTCTGGATTATCCATGCCTTTGATTATCTTTGAGTTGTTTTACAACTCTGCAAATTGTAATGAAAATATTTCTTGCCTGGCAAAATGCGATTGATTTGTGCCTCTATATGCTAATTTCTTTGCATCTATTTGTAAATTTCTTTCAGCATTCCTGATGGCCTATATCAGGGGTTAGCAAGCTTTTTCAGTAAAAGGCTAGATGGTAAATATGTTAGGCTTTGTGGACCTTACAACGCTGCCACTGTAGCAAGAAAGCAGTCAAAGGAAAAACAGGTGACAGGCTGGATTTGGTTTGCAGGTCGTAGTTTGCAGACTTCTGGCTTCCCGGTTTCCTCACTAATTAATGAGTGAAGTAAAATCTTAGACATGTGTCCACTTGTGTTAACTTTAAATTTGTATGAGGATCAGGATTTCACTTTTCTGTATCCTTTTTTTTGTGTGTGTGGTATGCGGGCCTGTCACTGTTGTGGCCTCTCCCGTTGCGGAGCACAGGCTCTGGACGCACAGGCTCAGCGGCCATGGCTCACGGACCCAGCCACTCCGCGGCATGTTGGACCTTCCCGGACCGAGGCACAAACCCGTGTCCCCTGCGTCGGCAGGCGGACCCTCAACCACTGCGCCACCAGGGAAGCCCTGGATTTAACTTTTTTATTTTAAAATTATCCTTCAACAGCCATTTGTTCAGATCGAGGACGGGTGGCAAACTGTATTTTATTCTCTTCTTATCAAGTTTTGCCTTCTCTTTGAACTCCAAAATTATACTGAACGATCTTGAGCTTCCCATTAAAAATCATGTTTGGGGCTTCCCTGGTGGCGCAGTGGTTGAGAGTCCGCCTGCCGATGCAGGGGACATGGGTTCGTGGCCCGGTCCGCGAAGATCCCACATGCCGCGGAGCGGCTGGGCCCGTGAGCCATGGCCGCTGAGCCTGCGCATCCGGAGCCTGTGCTCCGCAACGGGAGAAGCCACAACAGTGAGAGGCCCGCGTACCGAAAAAAAGAAAAAAAATCATGTTTTTTTTAAAAGGTAAAAAAGGGTGGGGGTAGGGGGAGAAAAGGGAAGGAAATAAACACACCAAGAAATTAGATTTGGTTCATATTATCTACAACTGTACTTCCAAACAAACCTGGTACATGAACCGACTTGATTGAGTTTTTAAATTTGCAGTGATGTGGGCTTAGGTTATGGCCACTAAAGAAGTTACATTGCCTGCCTCTTCCTGGGGCTTTGCATTCAGGCCCTAATGAGTTTGCTCCTGGATCTGCCCTAGGTCTTCCTGTTGAAAAGCTGGCATTATATGCTAGGATCCTTCTGGATTAATGAACATGAGACAGAGTCACTCGGCTCAGAGATCGCATAAAACACCTGCAGTACAGTGAACACTGAGTGAAAGCCCGCTTCTTCATATTTTCAGCTAAATTCCATTGCCAGAGGACACAAGAGAGGAACAGATGATGCTCTACTTCCACTCCCAGGACTGGCTAGGGCTTTTGCAAGGTTACTGTTCTCAAGGGGCAGGAATGATACATTCATTTCCATTAACCTCATCACTGGACACAATCTGCTAATTGGAATTCTCCTGAACCCTATCGTTACCAGCTTTAGTCAGGCGCATGCTGGAGTTTATCACAGGCTTCTGAAATTAAGCCCTCCATTTGTAATTAATGGGCAGACCCTTATCAGGAACCACCTCATTCATACCCACAATGCCATCTGGTCATAGGCTGAACCTCTCTGAGTGGTACTTCCTCACACAGCTAGCCTGATAGTATCATGTTGGAAACGAATCTCCCATCTTGTGCCAAGATTTAGTGAAACTGCAATACCTCTTTTCCACCTACTGGGTCTCCTCTTCCCCACCCTAACAGACCAGATAAAAATCAATGTTCAGTCTTTTTCAGCAGTCCAAGGGACTGTTGGAAATGAATTTCATTTCTCTGTATTACTCAGAAATGAAGAACACTAGTATCTAATCACGTCACATGACCAGCTGCCCACTCTGCTGTACCTACAAGGTCAGTTAGCTAGTAGTGGTGATGCATGAGATACTTTGGAGCAGCCATTGGTGTCAGATGGGAAATAATTTGTTTCCCAGACTATGGTGAAAGGAGAACCATTATAATCAGGATTCCCTGGATCATCTCAGCTGATTTCAAGGTCAAAGTGTATATAATTTAGATTGGAATACTAAAATGGACAAAACTTATTTGCAGGCAATGTCACAGAACACACCTGATGTTTTAAAAAAGTCAATATTTACATGTAAAAATAAATAATGTATGTAACAGTGGCCAGCATTAGCCTGATTAGCAGGGGTGAATATAATACAAATGGCTACTGGTTATTGAGCACTTTCCATATGTTAGGCATCATGCTGGAGTATCTCATTTAGTCCTCACCATGGCTCTGTGCTATAGGCATAATAATTATCCTCACTTTACACCTGAGGAAACTCAGCCATAGAGAAGCTTAGTGCCTTGTCCAAGGTCACATGGCTAGGAGTAGGGTGACCAGAACTTGAACCCAGGCAGTTTGGCTCCAAAGCCTGTCCTGTAAACCACTATACTACTTCACCCCCAACCAACAAAAGACCAACCATTTGATTTATTACATCAACAAACAAATCTACAATCCCAACATTGAATATTCAGACATATTAAATCGCAGGTTATATTGGATATTAATTAACCTCATCAGGTAATGTTCTACCTTAAACCCAGATAAATATTATATAGTATTGCTCAAGGTTTGGGAGCCCACAAAACCATTCTTGATTTCTCATCAGATGGGGGCTCTTAATTTTTCAAAAGACAGCAGCTAAATCTATGAAAAAATAATACATAGCTAACTCAATAGGTTGTGAGAGTTTATAATTTCAGAGTTCTAGTTGTAGGAAACCTGGAAAGCCATCTTTCTCAAATCTAGATTGTCACAAAGAATTAAATGAACCATTCCATACATTTTCTTTTGCTAAATACTGGTTATAATGAATGGTGAGGCCATCAACTCCAAAAGTAAGGTGAGTGTTTGGATGGTTATTAGAAATAATGGAAGAGGTGAAAGAAACCAAGGTAGGAAGGGGATACGTTATGGGTAGTTTTTAGGGAGCCAAACCTCTCTGAAGGATCCATTTGTACTGTTAAGATATGCCATTTCCCAGGAAATTGTGAAAATGATGCAATGAGTTGAAAAACAATAAACCAGAGGATATAGGTTATTATGGAGATGGGAAAAATGTCAGAAGTAAAGGTCTGGTCGTCGTGTCTCTAGGGCTGCACAGAGGAATGGAGCCGCAGTGTGCCAATGTGAGTGTAGTTAGCTTTGCAGGTAGCCCTCTGGTGGAGCTTGAAACATATAGCTGTTTAGGAAGGCCATTGTTCTTGATTCATTTTTTTATAGGTCATCATGTAATTTTTAAATTAAATTTCTCTTGTAGATTGCCTTACTGGAAAGAGGATGCTGCCAAGCTGATTTAGAGTTTTCCATGTCATTGCTTATCACCTGACTAGTGGGAGTTTGATAAAGATTTCTGGAAAGCACTGAGAACCCAGGTGCAGAAACCTTGGTGATCCAGCCAGTGCACAGGACCATGTGAGGGCTAGGGTAACCAGATTGACATCAGATATATCGCAGGATTCAATGCAAATAAAGGTCTATTATTGTATACATTTTCCAGTGGGTAACAATCTTGATAGGAGCACATTTGCCAGCAACACAAAATCAGAATGAACAAAAAGAGGGTCTTTCATGCAAAAAGAGGAGTCGGGAACCTCTCTTTTGTTTTAAGTAGTTCATAGCCATAGAATTGAAAAGTATGTTCATTGCCATAAATTGAAAATTGGTAGGTATCACCAGGAGACCTGATTTAGGCCTAGAAGAGCTTGAGTGATACAAATTAAGCTCAATTGGTTCTCAGAGTTTAAAGGACTATAAAGGGGTAATTTTCACCATTATTCTCAAAAGCTGTGTGGGATAAACGTGAATAAAGAAAATGACCTAAAGTCAGCTAGTGGTGGGTAAGAGACATTTTAGAAAGGTATAAAGAAAACCAGACCAGAAATCTAGAAGCAGAATTCATGTTAAATAATGTCAAGAGTATTCCCTTTGCCAATCATGATTTTCATTTCATGCTCCTTACACATGCCAAATGATGTTTTGTTTTAAAAAGTTGCTCAGTTTATATGCAGGCATCGGACTGAAGCGTTATATGACTGGAGGACGAGCTTGAGAGAGGAGACTGTGTCACATTCATGAAGCAATTATTGAGCCCCACCTTCCTGCTTCTCTCAGTTATCCACACCCGAGGCAAGCCAGGAAACTGGCACCAACGTCCAGAAGTAGAATACTACCGCTCAATAGCTATTTATTTATTTTATTCTTTAAACACAATTAAAAATTGTTAGACTTTTTTTCACACTACTTATCTATTTTATACATATTAGTTAGTGTATATATGTCAATCCCAATCTCCCAATTCATCCCACCCCCCCTGTCCCCCCTTGGTGTCCATATGTTTGTTCTCTACATCTGTGTCTCTATTTCTGCCTTGCAAACAGGTTCATCTGTACCATTTTTCTAGATTTCACATATATGTGTTAGTATATGATATTTGTTTTTTTCTTTCTGACTTACTTCACTCTGTATGACACCCTCTAGGTCCATCCACGTCTCTACAAATGACCCAATTTCATTCCTTTTTATGGCTGAGTAATATTCCATTGTATATATTGTACCACATCTTCTTTATCCATTCCTCTGTCGATGGGCATTTAGGTTGCTTCCATGACCTGGCTATTGTAAATAGTGCTGCAGTGAACATTGGGGTGCATGTGTCTTTTTGAGATATGGTCTTCTCTGGGTGTATGCCCAGCAGTGGGATTGTCAACAGCTATTTAAAATGTGGGCATAGTCCCTGAGGAGGGAGGAAGTTAATTTTTCTTTACATGACTATCCTTGATCTTTTCAGCAAAGGAAACATTATAAGGTCATCAACTATCTTCCATTTTCCAAGTCTCCAAATAGAGGTAAAGCATCTATCTGCAGGGTTGAATTTTGCATATCTGGCCTTGCTGGTTGCCAAAAACATCTGTACACATTGCCAAACGGTCCTCCTGGGGTGCAAAATTGCCTGCAGTTTAGAACCATTAAAGTAGAATGTAAAGCAGAGGCTTGGTTACATGGCAGCAAAGCAAGGGCTCAGGCATAGCTACCAAAAATATAAAATTCAGAGGGGACCAGCAGCTTGGCTGACTGGTTACTGAAGTGCTGAGCTGCTGGCCTCCAGTTCTGAGAGTCTCTGTGACTAGGAACAGGATTAGTCCCAGAGCCTGTACTAGAAGAGTCACCCATGGGAATGAAGGGTCTTCATCTGGGGGTGGTGGTATTGAAGTGCTACAGTGGCAGGAAACTGGGCAGGTCATTATGGAGATGACCTTTCCATGGCATGGTGCTATGATTCTATTATCTTCAGCACCACTGAAAAGGGGTCAAGGCACATGCATCTCATGGAAGTAACATAGATCCCTTGGTTATCATCAGAATGGAAACTCCATGAGTTATGGATGTTTTGGGGAAACATGAGACAAACCGACAATGAACACTCATGGCAGGAAACTTGTTTTATTGGTTGGTACTGCTGGAGGCACCTTGGGGGAATTTTGTATTTAGGTTCTTTCTTCTTGAACTCTCTACCTGGAATTTCTGAGTGGCTTCTCTCAGAAACACCCATGCAACAAGGAGCCCCTTACTCTGCAGCAGGGCTTGGCTAGAGCTGAGAAGCCTTTGAGAAAAGAAGCTTGAGCCTGGACAATGCCAAGAAGCTTAAGCTGAGCTAGCACAGACATCTCAGCAGGGCTCTTTCTTCTTTAGCAGAAAAGCAGGCACCATGACAGCACACATCATAATGAGAAGTTGATTTTTTGGTATTCAACAGCCAGGATTACATTCCTGGGTCATAGTAATAAATGGGGGCATATTTCAAAGAGAATACGTAACTTTTGGTTGACAGGAAAAGTAGCTTAAATCATTTTGTGATTGAAACTGTGACTATCATGTGGACATCATCAAATGGAAGCAAGATTTTTTCCAAACACAGTCTTTGACAAAGTTTACTAATATCCATGTAATGTAGCATTTACTCATATATTTTCCCTCTATGACAAAGTTTACTAATATCCATGTAATGTAGCATTTACATTTACTCATATATTTTCCCTCTATTACATTTCGAGAAGAAAAACATGCCCCCCATAATTTCTCCCTCTTTCACACATTACTTTTTTTTTTTTTTTTTTTTTTTTGCAGTACGCGGGCCTCTGGCCTCTCCTGTTGTGGAGCACAGGCTCCAGACGCGCAGGCTCAGTGGCCATGGCTTGCGGAGCACAAGCTCCAGACGCGCAGGCTCAGCGGCCATGGCTCACGGGCCCAGCCGCTCCGCAGAATGTGGGATCTTCCCGGACCGTGGCATGAACCCGTGTCCCCTGCATCGGCAGGCGGGCTCTCAACCACTGCGCTACCAGGGAAGCCCCACACATTACTTTTAATTGTATTGCTTTGAACCGGCAGCTGTGTTGTCCATCGTGGCTTCTCAAGCGGATTGCCTTTTGTTCTTGCAGAACAGACCAAGTGTTGAAGGAAAGTAGCAGGAGCTTGGTTGCCTCTGGCCGGAGATGGGAGAAGGGAGAGCTACTCTGGGTTTCTAACCCTACTGCTACCGCCTCTTGCCTCTTTTTTCTCCCAGCACGCTTGCATGCTAAGTGTGGGCTGCTGTCTTCCCTTGAGAACAGTAAGCTATGTGCTGCTCTCTGCTGAATTAGGAAAACATCAGCTGTCTTGTCCTTATTTCCCTGAAGTCAAACATGCCCCAAATCTGAAACTTGGAAAAGCAAAGATATTTTCAACGTAAAAGTGACCTTTCAACCACTTGCAAAACATTTCCCTCTCTTTGAAAGACACATGTAACCAGATACCTTAGTGCTGCAAGGAAGTCTTTTCCTCTGTAGCACCTTTTCAGGAATGCAGGCCCGGGCTAATGGAAAGGAGGCCTTGGAAGGGACAGAGTTCCAAACTAAATTCACTACTGCTCAATTTTCTCCTTCATATTCAGTCAATAGGGGTTAAGAATGTCAAAGAGTGACGGAAAGTTGCAAGAGTGGTAATGATCGAGGCTCCCAGATGCTTGGTTATTCTACCCCCGATTTCTAGTTGGGGAGGAAACAGCACCCAGCTCTTAGAGGGCTCCGTAGACACAGGGGATTGTTTGTCTATTGTCAGAAAAGAGCAGCAAAGTTGAGCAGGTATGCAAGGAGGAGGCTTAGCTTCCAGCAAACTCTCCTTCATCTGTGGTCTCATGATACTGTTCGTTCATAAACTCGAGACTCTCTGGAGGCCCCAGACACACATTTGAGAATTTGGGGCAACTGACACTTGCACAGAATTGTGTTGGGACTTCTTTCATACCTTGCCAAGTTTCTGTTCCATCAAATTAACATGGGGGTGTTGAACTCTTTCAGAGGCTAGAGATTACTATACCTTTGATTGGTTGCAGTGACAGAAGAATGACTAGATTGCCACTATGTTTCAATTAATCCTGATGATTCTATGATTAAGTGGACCACAGCCAAACAGATATCCACCAGAACTCCAGAGGTTTTATTCTAGAAATGCATCAATGGCATCTCTCCCTGTGGAGTTATTAGTGAACTCCCCTGTGGTTTCTATATATACTGGGGCTCTGTATTCTTGCCTCTCTACTACTAAACCAATTATGTGTCAGGCACAGTACCTATTTAATGTGGGTTTATAAAGTAGTTTTAAAACAATTTCAAAACAGTTTTCATTTCTGTCCACTGCTGAAATCATGGTTTTGAAATTGGGTGGCCACATTTCCTTCTTCCCCATCAAACACTCCTCAGCACCTTTGGGCTGCTCTTTCTAGTATGGAATTCTTTATTGAGAATGCTTTCCTAGGTAGTGATGTGGCAACACAGCAGGCTAAGAGGATGTACTCCTTCCTATTTCTTGACTCCGTCTTTGCGGCAGCAGCAGTGGTGGCTGCAGTGGATTCAGTAGCCAACATAGAGTTCTTTGTTCGTGTCCAGGAGCTACACACCCTATAGCTGACTAGCCAGGAGACAGTTACTCAGACCAAGGCTCTTGGAGGCTCACTAAGGGGCATCACCCTGGAAAATCAAATGGTGCTCCTGGCAGGCATGCCTATGGAAGCTACCCTTGGCCAGCGTGGGGTGGAGACCTTGACCACCCTGGAAGTAGCTAGCCACGTGCTTGGAGGTAAAGTCCATTGTACCCTGGCCTGTGCTGGGAAAGTGAGAGGCAAGACTCTCAAAGTGGCCAAAAAGTATGAAAAGGAGGGGTGGTGAGAGGAGAAGGAGATGCTGATGGGCTGGGTCAAGTGGCAGATGTAGTACAACTGTCACTTCATCAATGTTGTACCCACTTTTGGCAAGAAGAAGGGTGTGCCAATGCTAACTCTTAAATCCTTTGTGATACCGGTTTTTTTCTAACAAAGCCACTTGGTGCGGTTAAAAAAAAATACTTTCCTATCTTACAGTTCATTCCCTCTAGGTACAAGGTGGGTCCTTGCTCCTCTGACCAACTTACGGATGCTCAAGGGTCTTTCAGGAAATATTTCAATCTGGATCTAAAGAAGCAGCTCAGGATTGAGAGTGCTAGCTCAGTGTTCTCGTTAGACTGTAGTCTTCGGCCTGGTTGCTAGATTGAATTCTCCAATCCTGAAGACCTAGGCACATGGAAATGATACTACCACCTGAACTGTTTAGTTGAATCTATTAATTCAGGCTTCCTCCTAGCTAGTTTAAATGAAAAAGTAGTGGGAATGACCAAAGAACGATCTCCAGTTAAAGATAGCTTAGCTCATTCGAGTAGCTCCCCCCAGATAAGACCTATGGCATTTTCTCCCAAGTAAGTTCCGGGATCCAGAGAACACTTTCCATTCTAATCAGACAAGCTATTACCCAGAAAAGCTTAGCAATGATGGCAGAATATGCAAGCCCACCTTGTTGGGCTTCCTGATTTACAAGTGCGAACCAGCTAATTTAAAAGTCAGCAGTCTCTTATTAAAATGATGGAGACTTTCTTTAACACTGGAAGAAAGAAATCATGTTCCTAATAGGGAAGGTAGAAAACTAATGACAGCAAGGCCAAGTCAGGGCTCAGCACTGTGTACCCCCTCAGTAGTCCAAGGGAAGGCTATTTGGCTAGCAAAAGCTGTGAATTATGACCACATAATAACAGCCAGTGGCTGTTGGTTACAAACTAAATAGGTTTGGTTTTTAGACACAAATGTGTCTACACATTGGCAAACTCTAGCTAAAACAGCCATATAGACTTTCTTTCCTTCCAACAAAGATATTTAAGCACTAAACTGGAAACTTAAAGATAAAAGAATGACTAAGCATGAATACTCTTTCACCCAAGCTCTCTTACATCAGAGAGAGACACTAAGACATTTAAAGCATCACTTAAAACAACCCTGTACTTTTATGCAGAAAAGTTAAAAGATTTAGAATACAAATGAGCTTTGCTCTGTGCTCCAGACTTGCTGTAAAACTCAGGGTAAATCATTGCTTTTTTTAAATACATCAGGGTGAACCTTTCTAAAGAATGAACAAAGTGCTAATGACCTTAATATACAAAACGTTTAGACAAACAGTAAGAAAAAGATGAAGATTCTAGTAGAAGAATGGGTTAAAAAATTAACAGTAGATACAATGGAGGAAAGACAGCCTCTTCAATAAGTGGTGCTGGGAAAACTGGACAGCTACCTGTAAAAGAATGAAATTAGAACACTCCCTAACACCATACACAAAAATAAACTCAAAATTCATTAAAGACCTAAATGTAAGTCCAGACACTATCAAACTCTTAGAGGAAAACATAGGCAGAACACTCTATGACATAAATCACAGCAAGATCCTTTTTGACCCGCCTCCTAGAGAAATGGAAATAAAAACAAACAAATGGGACCTAATGAAACTTCAAAGCTTTTGCACAGCAAAGGAAACCATAAACAAGACGAAAAGACAACCCTCAGAATGGGAGAAAATATTTGCAAATGAATCAACTGACAAAGGATTAATCTCCAAAATTTACAAGCAGCTCATGCAGCTCAATATAAGAAAAACCAAATAACCCAAACCAAAAATGGGCAGAAGACCTAAATAGACCTTTCTCCAAAGAAGATATACAGATTGCCAACAAACACATGAAAGGATGCTCAACATCACTAATCATTAGAGAAATGCAAATCCAAACTGCAGTGAGGTTATTACCTCACACCAGTCAGAATGGCCATCATCAAAAAATCTACAAACAACAAATGCTGGAGAGGGTGTGGAGAAAAGGGAACCCTCTTGCACTGTTGGTGGGAATGTAAATTGATACAGCCACTATGGAGAACAGTATGGAGGTTTCCTTAAAAAACTAAAAATAGAACTACCGTATGACCCAGCAATCCCACTACTGGGCATATACCCTGAGAAAACCATAATTCAAAAAGATACATGCACCCCAATGTTCATTGCAGCACTATTTACTATACCCAGGACATGGAATCAACCTAAGTGCCCATCAGCAGAGGAATGGATAAAGAAGATGTGGTACATATGTACAATGGAATATTTCTCAGCCATAAAAAGGAATGAAATTGTGCCATTTGCAGAGATGTGGATGGACCTAGAGGCTGTCATACAGAGTGAAGTAAGCCAGAAAGAGGAAAACAAATATCATATAATGTTGCTTATATGTGGAGTCTAGAAAAATGATACAGATGAACTTATTTGCAAAGCAGAAGTAGAGACACAGACGTAGAGAACAAATGTATGGATACCAAGGGGGGAAGTGAGCGGTGGGATGAATTGGGAGATTGGGACTGACATATATACACCACTATGTATACAATAGATAACTAATGAGAACCTACTGTTTAGCACAGGGAACTCTACTCAGTGCTCTGTGGTGACCTAAATAGGAAGGATATCCAAAAAAGAGGGGATACATGTATACGTATAGCTGATTCACTTTGCTATACACCAGAAACTAACAAAGCATTGTAAAGCAACTATACTCCAATAAAAATTAATTAAAAAATTAACAGTTGATTCACAGAAAAATAAAACAAATTACTTATCACATGAAAAGATGTGAAATACCACTTATAATAAAAGAAATTCAAATGTAAAACAATAATGAGATAGTACTTTTTACCTGTCAAATTGACAAAGATGTTTTAAAATTGATTTTTTGGCAGTCTGTGATTGCAAGGATGTGAGAAACAGGCACTTTCACATACTGTTGGTAGGAGAGCAGTCTGGCAATATATATCAAAATTAAATATTGCACATACTCTGTGATTCCACAATCTTATTACTAGGAATTTACAGATAATAATCACGCAAGTGTTCAAAGACATATATACAAGGATATTCATCACAGCATTGTTTAGAAAAACCAAAACCAAAACCTAAATATCCTTGAAACAATTTAAATGTTCATTAATAGAGGATGGGTTAAATAAATAAGGCACATTTATAAGATATAATACAGTATTGTCATCAAAAAGAATACAATAGGGCTTCCCTGGTGGCGCAGTGGTTGAGAATCCACCTGCCGATGCAGGAGACACGGGTTCGTGCCCTGATCCGGGAAGATCCCACATGCCGTGGAGCAACTAAGCCCGTGAGCCATGGCCGCTAGGCCTGCGCGTCCGGAGCCTGTGCTCCGCAACGGGAGAGGCCACAACAGTGAGAGGCCCGCATACCGCAAAAAAAAAAAAAAAAGAATACAATAAAGATAAATATCCTCACAGAGAACGATGTCCACAGTGTATTGCTAAGGAAAATAAAACAAGCTGCAGAACATTTGTGAGGAGATGTCTGTGTGTGTGTGTGTTTGTGTATATTTGTTTCTGCTTGAATATGCGAAGAAAATACCTAGGAGGACATACCTATATCATTAATAGTGATCACTTGTGAGAGTGAAAAATGGGATGTTTTTCTTCACATGCTTTTATACTCTTTTAATTCTTATAGTATTACTTTTATAGAAAAAACTCCAAAATAAACAAATGGATGTGGAGAAGGGTGGTGGTGACCTTGGACCCTGATACTTGAATAATTTCATACCTCAGTTTAAGAGTTAAGAAATGACACAGATAATGGAGCTGATGATGCCACAAACATCAAATCACTCCAGGTTGCCCTTGAAGAGCAGAGGGGTATTTGGAAATTACACTCTCCAGCTTCAGAGGTATTTGTTATGGGTCATCACCCCCCTTTTCTTGGGGAGGAGGCAAAGGTGGTGGACTCACAAGAAATTTGTCATGGGACCGGCTTCTTTTCCTTCTCTGATTTGGATTTCTTTGGAAGGTTCTTTCAATGCCTTTTTAATATCTGGCTTGCAGCCCTCCTTTACTAATGGACAGGCAATAGCAATCCACTTGATAGCAAGGTGAACCAGGAAAATTTCCCTCATTCAAGCCCCTGGTAATCATGTGCTGATTACCTTCCCTCTACCGAGGACTTCAGAGGGCTGACATACTTCTTAGAATAGAGACTAGCTGCTGGATTGGGGTCACTTAATCCTTCCAGAGGTAACAAAGTGTGCATTTATCGGTAGGTCCCTGAATCTGGGATGGCCCTCACTAAGGTGGCTTTCCTTCTGACTCCAGAGACTTTCTGCAGATACAAAAAAACACTTCCTTCATCCTGTCTTGTCTGGTGGCTTCACTATCCTTCCAAGCCTAGGCTCGATTTATCAGTGACAATTCAGCATGGTTTGAGGGGTCATTAACCAACCCTCTTTCCTCAAACTATCAACCCTGTGCCTGTATTTTGAACTCTATTCTATAAGAAATAAGGAGCAACTGTGGTCGTTTGAGTGACGTGATCAGATACCTACGCTCCCACATATACAGCACTTTCTTATCTCTCACAGCATTACACTTCGACCCATTGTATGTTTGCCTCTTCACTTCAATTAAGTTATTCAAAGGGACTTGGTATCCAACTGGGTGTGGGTGGCTGAAGGAGAGAGTGAAGATGAAGACATCTGCAAGGTTTCAAATCTAGATAATTGAAAGGATAAATGGAAGGGTAAAGGTGCCATCACCTGAGAAAGGATACACCAGATGAGGAAGAGGGTTTGGAGGGCAAAATGAGGCTGGCACAAGGATTAACAACACAGACTCTGCTGCCAGACTGCCTAGGTTTGAATCCCAGTTTCTCCACTTACTAGCTGTATGAGCTTGGGAAAATCATTTAACCTCTTTGTGCCTTGATGTCCCCATTTGTAAGAATGGATAATAGTATTGGGTTGGCCAAAAATTTCATTCAAGTTTGTCCATAAGATGGTACAGAAAAACCCGAATGAACTGTTTAGCCAATGTAATATCCTGCATCACAGGATGGTTGTGAATATTGAATAAGTTAATGTAGGTTTATGTACTTAGAGTGGTGCCTGGCACATAGTAAGTGCTAAATTAGTGTTAGTGTTTGACACAGGGAATTTCAATGTTTGAGGTACATTTAAAATGTATTCTGAAATTTTAAAAATAAATTATGGATCTTCTGATAGATATTGGGCTAGAAAAGAAAAGTCACAGAACTCTGGACAGCATCGATATTGAAGCAAGAGAAAAGATAAGGATTTTGTAAAAGAGACTAAGAGGCAGTGGTCAGAGAGGGAGGAGGAATCAGGTAGGCTTGACATCCTGGAAACCAAGAGAGTTGTCAACCAATGAGATTAAAATGGGACACAGACATTGTACCTGTGAGTATGGGAAGGGGTTGGAAGAGAGGAGGGAGAGAGTGCCATTTGGGGAAGAAGAAGATAAAAGGAGAGAGAGTCAAAGATCAATATGGTCAGCTCCTCACAAATATTTTTTGAGGGGCAGACCTGTCCAAAAGGCCCCTGGGTGATCAGTGGGTCCAGCTTCTTTCTTTCACCCCACATCACTCCTCTCTGCCCCAACTGCCAATCAGAGGACCAGTAGCAACCAGCTGGGATAGTGGAGAGTGTTCACCAAGGTCCCACCTAAGGAGCTGCTCAACCAGTGGCCATATACTCATTCTCCTTTACTACAACTGGGATCAGAGGATAAAGAGGGAGGGCAGATGGGCACAGGAATCCAAGAACTACTGTTTCTGATAAGACTCAGGGCCCACCTCACCCAGTGTCCTGACTCTGAGTGAGGTATCTGGGGCCTTCCTCCATGAGGTTAACCTCATGAGGGTAACAAGAGTCCCAGGCATTGCTTTCATTACCAGCCCTTCACTCCAGCACCTACTGTGAACAGGCCACCATCATTCCACGTCATTGCTCATTCACTTCCATCTGACAAATGTCCCCTCCCCTTCTTTCTTCCTTCCCAGCTCAAAGTTTATTTCTTTTCTCAAATGTTCCTCCCCTGAAAGCTCTTTGTCTACTTGTAACCAGAGTGGCCTTCTATATTGTCCACATCACACGTTTTGGATAATGTAACACATATTTCCTTGCACCGTTCTATTTCTGTCCCATGTTTGTTGTTGGCGTATGGAAAGGAATCAGTACAAGGCAACATTCGGTGCTCTGGGATAGGACAGCTGGAAGGAGAGATGGGAGGAGAGTGCTGAGTTTTGCACTAATATTTCACACTTGAACGGAGTTTGCAACAAGAACCATAAGTTGAAAAAAACCAATATGATGAGGAGCCTGGGGTGAAAAGGAGACAGAAGATGGCTGTCCTCTAGATAACTGCGCATGTGAGGTGAAGGAGGAGGGGGGCTGTTATACACAGCTGAGATCCACCTACCCAGAGGAGAAGAGAACAGGAAACTCCCTAATTGGACATGTGTATGTGGGTCAGGGCCATATACAACCACGAGCATGAGGCTACAGAAAGGAAGCCCTGTGCTGTTGGGAACCCTGAAGGGGGAGGAGGCGTCAGTCATGGCTAAAAAACCTCATGTGTTTTTATTTAGTAACTTGCTTTTGAGATTATTTCATAGTCTCTTCCTTGTGAAGTATTATGCAGATAGCTCCCTTGGTCTACTTGGGACCAAGTTTAAATAATTATATTTTTCTTTCTGAAAGGTAAGCATCACTAGTTTAGGTCTTTTGTGTCCCTTGGAACACAGGAGGCCAGGCCCACTGAGGGGGTGGACTGGTTGGACAGCCTGCGTATGTCTTTTCTCCCCATGAGACTATCAATGTCTTGAGCGCACTCACTGTATCTTTCATTTTTATCATGAGGCATATGATTAGTACTCACACATACTTAGAATATTGAAGAGAACTAAACAGAATGAATCATTCACTGGAACTTTGTTATGAATGAGTTGTTTTAGATAGACACTGTAGCTGCTTTGTTGATTTTCAGCTTTGTTGTAAGTGTTACTGCTTCTGATGACTCCTCAGAGGAAGTGTGGGGTGGTAGAAATAGTGGCTCGGGAGACAGGAAGCATTTGTGCCAGTTTGAGCTCAGCTGAGCGACCCTGGACATGTCATTTCAGAACAAATGATCTCTAAACCCTATGATTCTGCTCTGAGTGAAGTAGGCCATGTCTACAAAAAGTCAGCACAGATACAGGGGAGGAGAGAATTCACTTTATCAGTTTGGCCAATATGACGCCGTGCGGTCATTCTGACATTTTCTTCCAATGAAGTGGCTGATTTATTTTCTTGACTTGATTGACACAACCCATGTTTTTGGTCTAGAACTTTGACTTTGGAATGAAACTCATAGAATCAAAGCTGTGACTCAGATTAATATAGCGATAAATACCTATTGTTATATTGGGCAATTCAGGTAACAAAGACAATAATATTTTGTAGTAATTCTAATGATATGAGTATCATTATTGAATGCTATGTGCCACAAATTATGCCAAATGTTAAAAAATAATTCTCATTTAAACCTTGCAACCACTTATGATGTAGGTAATATTAACCCCATTATATAGATAAGGAAACTGATGCTCAATCAGGGCAAACAACTTTCCTAAGGCCATGCAGTCTGAACTCTTAGCCACTATGTGCTAGTGGGTGCTTAATACATATTTAAAAATGAATAAATGAGATTAGCCAGCAGGAGTTATCAGCATGGCTTCAACTAGTAGGAACAGGAACGGTACTGCCTCCCATGTATTGAGTATCCACTATGTCAGGCACCGTTCTAAGTAATATACATGGATTATTTAATTTAATTTTCACTAGAACTCTATGAGGTAGGCTCCATTATTGTTGGCATTTACATACGAAGAAACTGAGGTTTGGAGAGATTAAGTGACTTGTGCAAGGAAGCACATCTACTAAAACTGCTAAGACTCCAAAGTCGCTGTTCTTTCTACTACTCCAGACCGCCTGTAAATAGAGTGACTTTTGCAGTTCTGTTCTTTACTTTCTGCTCTCCTGTTGAGTACTTGAGATTTATAGGCTAGACACTGTAGGCCCCTTTTTTTGCACGAGTCACCTTTTCTTAGGCCCTCAGTGTCCCCTCTACACTGTGCCATCTCTCCCTGGGACCAAGGATCAGATAGGGGAAGGGGTAAGCGGAGTGCTTTTGTTGCTGATTTTCTACAATCTCAACACAAACACTTATGGGCGTTGTTGCGACTTAATCTCGCTAGCTCATCTGTGAGACCAATTTTAATTTGGAGCCATCTGCCACAGACAAATGAGTAATTATGGCAGAGCCCAGAGGGGCGGGCCATGGGGAGAAGGTTGGCTTAGCCTCTTGCCACCTGCCTGCATTGATGCAAGTGACCAAGAAAGAAAATTCCTTGGGTGGGCTGTTGATGCAGAGGCTAGCAGCTCTACCCCGCCCCACTGTTGCTCAAATCCTTAGACTCCAGTGAACAAGGAGGGATGAATGTGAGGTCATGGCAGCACAATAGGCTCTCCCTCTCACCACACTGGTGGTGCCTTGTGGTGAGCACCACTTGCCGGCTGGTCTCTCCACACAATATGACAGGCTAAGTCAAACTGATGGAGTGAAGCTGAAAATAATAGTCATTGAACTCTGTCTAGCATTAACTTTTGTTTCAGAAGACTTTAATATATCTTTATCTTATTTCTTCCTCCCAACAGCCCTCTATATTAGGTAGGGGTGGGTATTGTGAGCTTCATTTTATAGATGAGGAAATTGAGTTGTAGGGTGATTCTTTAACTGGACACTTGTAAAAGACCTTATGACTTGCCCAAGGTCACCCTGTTAGCTACAAGCTGGCTAGCACCTCAAACTCCAAATTAGAGTCTGTCATTCTGTCTTCTAGACCAGTGGTTTTCCAGTTATGCTTGCTCCTCAGGACCAATGAGTTATGGGTGTGTGTGTGTGTGTGTGTGTGTGTGTGTGTGAAGAAGTGGGGCTTCTGGCCCTGACCTGCACTTAAACTAGGGCAGCTCTGCTTGAGTCTGTTTGTTTTATGTCTCTGTAGGATTTCATTTAATGAAAGACTCCGCTGCTGAAAATGTTTGAAAACTACCTGTCTAGGCTAGTATTTCTCATCGAGAGTGTAGTGGGTTGAACTGTATCCCCTCAAAATATATGTTCAAGTCTCAACACCTGGTACCTGTGAATGTGACCTTATATGGAAAAAGGGTCTTTGCAGATGTAATCAAGTTGAAATGAGTTAGTCCTGGATTAGGGCGGGCCCTAAATCAAACGGCTGGTGTCTTTATAAGAGATAGGAGAGGGAGATTTGGACACAACCACACAGACGAAAGGCACAGAGGAGAACCCCATATAATGACGGAGGCAGAGAATGAAGTGACGCAGCTACAAGCGAAGGCATGGAACAGATTCTTAGAGCCTCCAGAAGGAACCAGGCCTGTTAACACCTGCATTTCGGACTTCTGGCCTCTTGAACTGTGAGAGAATACATTTCTTTTAAGCCACCCAGTTCACCGTAGTTTGTTATGACAGCCCAGCCCTAGGAAATGAATACAGAGTCCCATAGATCTCTTACCTAGAAACGGGTTAGGAGTGGTCTTATTAACATGCTGATTCCAGGCCCAAACCCCAAGATTCTAATTCTGTAGGTATGCAATGGGGCTCAGGAATCTGCGTTTTGACAAGTTCTCCATATGCACAAAGCTTCATTTTGAGCTCGTTTTGACCATAGACAGACACAAGACTCCTCTCTGGATTGGAGCTGGATTTGCACCCCTGCTGACGATGGTCCTCTAGTGGTTCCAAGAGTCAGTGGGCCAAAGGCGGTAGGTTTCATGGACAAGGAATAGGCTGGTATCAAACCTTCTGTAGTCCAAAAGTTTTTGAGAGACTACAGAGAATGAGAACTATTTAAGAGTGTTTTCCCCAAGGAATCACAAATCCCACAGATGGCCAAAATCTAACCCTAAGGAAATAGGTTGTAGTGGTTAGGGATTGGATGCTTCCAAGAGGATCGGTTTTCTGGAGTAGCAAGAAGACCACAGAATCACACACATGCGCACACACGTATGGAGACTTCTACTTGTTGTCTGGTGCAGGAAATTCTATCTGATAGAGCATCACCCTTTTTACTTTAAGATTTGGTACCTATTAAAAATGCAGGGGGCTTCCCTGGTGGCTCAGTGGTTGAGAGTCTGCCTGCCGATGCACGGGACACGGGTTCGTGCCCCCATCCAGGAGGATCCCGCATGCCGCCGAGCGGCTGGGCCCGTGAGCCATGGCCGCTGGGCCTGCGCGTCCGGAGCCTGTGCTCCGCAACGGGAGAGGCCACAGCAGTGAGAGGCCCGCATACCGAAAAAAAAAAATGCAGGTGTCCATGTGAGGGATGATACTTGAAGCCAGGGTCAGCCATGTACGCCCGGCCTCCAGTCTTTATCTGAGAGCAGTTTTGATAGGCTAGAGGAGGAAGAAGAGCATGATGGGCTGGGGTAAGAGTACAGCAGAGGGGGTCTTACTCCCAACCTGAAGCCAAACTCCTTGCTCAATAAAGCCAGAGGGGACTAGTTTATCCACTCAAGATTGATGGAGGTCAGCTGTGCCCGATCCTTTGGCGAGCTGGGGGAGGGCCCCCATGAAAAGGGACAGGTGTTTGGATTCTGCGTGTGTGAAGAGTGCCTTCCTGAGAGTAGCCTGCCCAGCTGGACCCAAGGTCCTTCAGGAGTCCTGTGTTTGCTCACATCCCTGACTGCTCCCAGGTAAACAAATCTTGTTTCTATCTCCCAGAGAGACAGGGCTCCAGCACTGTGGCAGCCTGTTGTTATAGTTACTGATATATGACTTACCACAGTAATTGTCAGAGCAATGGAAGAAAATGCAATTTAGTAGCGGCCGGTGGTGGGGTTTAGGAGAGAGAGGAGAAAGGGAGGAGAAGGCTGCTGAAGAGACCTGGGGATGGAGCTGATAGCTCTGTGGGTTCGTATGTACAGTATGATGTACAGTGGACAAAGGAGGTCTTATATTGGCAGTGAGTCTGAAAGGCCCTTGGTGAAAAACAGCCTGTCCCCAATAGCTTCACCCAGGTTTCATATGCCTGACATTCTACCCATGGTGCTTTATTCCTGTGAGTTAAGCACTGCTTCTACCCATGCCTTAGATTGTACTTTTGAGTGACTTTACCTGGCACCTTTCTTCCTCAGGGTTTGCCAGAGCAATGGGGAAAGATGGGAGAAAGGGTTGGCCATCCAATAAGGACTTGGCCTACTTTCAAAACTCAGATAGGGCTGCCATTGCTTCTCCCCTCTTTGTAAATTTCCTGGGTGCTCTCCCCTCTTTCAAAACAGTTATGAAGTTAAATGGGATTGAATATGAAAGTCCAGGATGTCTTGTTCAAGCAACTAGCTATGTGCTTTTCTGGGAGAGACACTTGACTCCTTCTTGTTCATCAGCAAGAATTTATCTATCACCCATGATATACTAGGCACTGGGTCAGGTGCTGATGGGGGATGCATGGAAACAGTTGGGCATTAGCGTATGCTTCACATTTAAGAAACAATCTAGTTACAGAGACTAGACATTTATACAAGTAAGGCTGACCAGTAGTACGTATTAGTGTGTGATTGGTGTCAAGTGAAGGGTAGAGCCAATGGCTACATAATCTCAGAGGTGGACAAGATCATGGAGCAGAGTAGCTGGGTAAGCCTTAGTTCAGATTAGCACATTAAATCACTCAGACACTTAACAGGGCTCTAGGGAAAAGGGGCCCAGGACAAATCAGTTGTGACGGGGATGGGGACATGGACTGGGTAGGGAACATGCTTACACCTCTCTGCTTAGCTATATATCCAAATCCTATAGGCCTGTCCTTTCCAGAGGGGTCACCCATCTTCCACTCATCTATCCTATCTCAGAACTCCTGTGCTGGGAGTTCTCAGACTTAACTCAGCCTGCTAAGAGAGCAGGATAGCCTAGTGGTTAAGTGGATGGGGTTAGGAGCTAGGCTGCCTGGGTTTGAATTCTGGCTCTGACATTTATTGTGACCTTGAATAAATGACTTAACCATCCAGTGGCTCAATTTGTCTCATCAGTATCATGGGGACAGTAATAATAGTGCCTGCCTAACAGAGTAGCTGAGAGGATTAAATCGTGTAAAATGCTTAGCACAGTGCAGATGCATACTATTCATTCATAAAATAAATATTTACTGAGTGCCTTTGATATTGCAGGCACTTTCCCAGTGCTGGGATACAGCAGTGAAGAAGAGAGATAAGGTCTCTTCTCTCTTGGCACTGTGTTAAATGTTGATTCAGGCCCTTCACCCAAGGGACTTTTAATCTAGTACCTTGCTTTCTGCTCTATCAATTCCAATTCCTAGTCTGTGAGTTATCCATTAGCTTGTTTTCATTCCTTTTTGTTTAACTAGGCAAGTATTAAAGCTATGAATTCCCTTTAAACCCAGCTTTGGTCATGTCCCATAAGATTTGATGTTGAGTGTTTTCATTATCAGTATTTTTTAAGCACTTTGCAATTTGGGTTTTGGTTTGTACTACTTCTACTTTTTAATGTATTGTGGTATTCCATGTTTGATGACTGTATTTTCTTTGTTCCTACTACATGCGCCTTCTATGCTCCAAGGGAAGAGAGGCAGTGGAGACCTGTCTAACTTGAGGTGTTTAGAAGGGACTAAGGGGGAGACAGGACTAGAAAAGACCACTAATGTAGGGTATTGAGTGCTAGGCTTCATGGGCTGGTTTCTCTTCTAATGAAGAGACATTGGAGTCACTGAAGGGATGGGCGGGAATGACAGGATTGTTATGCAATTTAGGAAAGAATAAGCCAGTATCATTGTTCAGGATGGCTTGAGAGAAAGAAAGAGGCTAGAGGCAGGGAGTCCAGATAGAAGTTTTCAGGTTAGTCTAGGACAGGGATTCTCAAACCCGACTGGGCATCACAGTCCCCTGGAGGGCTTGCTAAGACACAGCTTGCCGGGCCCCACCCCCAGAGTGTCTGATTCAGTCAGTCTGTGGTGGGGCCGGAGGCTTTTGCATTTTCTAACAAGCTCCCCTGGTGATGCTAATGCTGTCAGTCCAAGAACCACACTTTGAGAATCACCCATGTAGGAGAGAGATGATGAGAAACAGAGGTGCTGTGGCGGAAGCTGGGCTACAGAGGAAAGAAAGTATGTATCAATACAAGATATTGGGAAGGAAGAACTCACAGGGCTTGGGGGTGGAGTATGGAGACAAGGGTGAGGAAGGACTCGAAGATGACTCCAGAGTGTGAAACCTAGGTGCCTCAGAGGACAGGAGAATCACAGAGGCAAAGCCCTGAACATCTAGGGGTGGAACGCATTCACATGAGTGGAACTGGAGAGGTGTGTAAGCCCCTGTATCCATTTGCATCTGTGCCGTGGCACTCAAGTTGAAAGGCCTCCTGTCCCTCTTCAGGAGAGAGCGAGTGAGAAGGGGGAAGCTCAGGCCTGTGTTTGGTTTCTCCTTGTCCCCCCTTTCAGTGAGGATGGAAATGAAGATATGGAGCAGGGGGTAGGGAGGGTAGAAAGAGTTTGACTGTTCTGGAAACAAAGAAGATGCTTTTAGGTCAAGTGTTGAAGGTATATGAGCAAGTACTAATAAGGAAAAAGCAAATGAGTAAAACTCAGTGTGGGCCATGCAGGGTAGCTGTAAGATCCCACCTGAGATCACAGATACTATTCTTTTTTTTTTTTTTTTTTTTTTTTTTTTTTTTTTGCGGTACGCGGGCCTCTCACTGTTGTGGCCTCTCCCGTTGCGGACCACAGGCTCCAGACGCGCAGGTTCAGCGGCCATGGCTCACGGGCCCAGCCGCTCCGCGGCATGTGGGATCTTCCCAGACCGGGGCACGAACCCGTGTCCCCCTGCATCGGCAGGCGGACTCTCAAACACTGTGTCACCAGGGAAGCCCAACTGATGCTATTCTTGAGAGCAGAGGGCTGCCATGGTAGGGCTTCTCAACTGCAGCCCGCCTATAACCTTCCTCGGTTTCAAGGCTTCTGACCCTGCGGTGCTCTGTTGTCCCTGGCTACCTCCCCGGCTATAGGGGCTTCTTACCTGCTTCTCTCCACTGGGCCGCCTGTAGCTGAGCAAAAGCTCCACAGCGCCCACCACTTCCTTGCGGATGGCGTAGAGCAATGCATCACCAACGTACACGCTGTGGTTCAGCAGTAGCTCCATGATCTCCAGGTTCTCATTCTCAATGGCAATGAGCAGGGCGCTCCGGCCCAGTGGGTCCATGCAGTTGATGTTGACATTGTAGTAGATCTCAGCCTCCTGGAGGGCCTGCTTCACGGTGGCATAGTCCCCCTTCTCCACGGCACTGAGGAAGGCCTTCTCCTCTGCAGAGAGCTCCGTCTCAGCCCTCACAATTTGCAGGGGGATTCGGTCTCTGTAGGGTGAGTAGTTGACCCTTTTGTAGTACAGCTGGGCCATGGTTCATAGCAATTTAGAAACCTGAATGAGGAGAGAGAGGGAGACCAAAGATATTCTTAGATACCTGCAGGTCTCAAGTGGCCAGATACGGAGGCAGCCTTGCTAATGACTTGGAAAATCCTCACCTGGTTTAAAGCCACAATCTTTCTCCTCTTGCAAGGGAGCATAGCAGAAAAAGCCCTGGCTTCTGGGTCAGAAAGGCATGGGTTCAAATCCTGCCTTTACCAGGTCTGCGACCTTAGGTAAGTTACTCAAGCTCACGGTGCCTCAGTTTATTATTATTAAGCTTATTGATATTAATAATATTAATTGCACCAGGCTCCACACTAAACACTAATTCCCACCTCATAAGGCTACTGTGGGAGTTAAAGGAGACAATGACTGATTAAAGCAACTAGCCCAGAGGAAGCCTCCTGAGACATGGCACAAGTTAGTTTCTTCCTTCCCTTCTGCTGTCTGAAAATACTCGTGATAATACTTCTGACTGGTGATGCAAAGTTGGACCTCATCTTTGGCCAATTTCCTTTGGACCCTTGGCCTGTGGGCCTGTGCTAGCTTGTAGGATTACATTTGCCACTGCCCCAGATGCAGATCCTGGATTGAAACACTGCTGTAGTGCTAACTGAAACATTCTTCTTATTACTGCTCACTGGGGAAGGGGTACTGACTCCAACAGATTAAGCCTCTACCCCCTCTGCCCACTCATGATTTTTCTCCTCCATGATTCTAAACCAAGCAGCTGACAGATATGAGAATCTGTCTGATTCAATTCTGAGAAGTGAACGGCCTGTTTTACATGTACCACATCTAAAGCCAGATTTTAACAGAAGTGATTTCAAAGCAAAACCTATTATTGAGTTCCTACAATATGTTTAACTTTCTCTGGGAGACCAAGAATAAAAGACAGACTTTGCCATTAATTGCATAGAATGAATCACAGTATAGAGCTCTTGCCTTGTAGTTTGCAGATTAAATTCATGCACATTCCTCATTGACTCCTCGTACTAGCCCTATAAGATGGGAACGGTTACCCTCCCCATGGTAGAAGATGAGGCTCAGACCCATTAGGTGATTGACTCCCCTTTCCCTACCATCCTTGGGACCTCCAGAACCCTCTGGAGGCTGAGTTTGGATGAACCCGTTTAAGTGTCTTTCATTACCGAACTGTTTTGCCAGCAAAAAGAAACGGAAATGTGATAAAGGGCCTCTTGTCTCATCTCCTGGATGTAAGAGAAGATGAAGACATGCAGCTTCCACAAACATTTGCCTTACTCTGCCAGGTAATTATATCTCTGCTTTGGCAGAGTGAGAGGCATATATTATACCAAGTGGCATTTGCAATTCATGTGCTTGTGATCTTCTGGGAAGTTGGTATTTGAAGGTTAGTGTTGCCTCTTGCCCTGAGCAGGCCCAAATGACAAATTTCTCTCTACATCCAACTCTCAGGAGAGCAGAGTGCTGCTTGGCTGTCTTGAGACGCACTGATATTTTCTCGTGCTACTTTGAAGTAACTCAGCAATGACTAAAGGAAAGTGGCGTTTAGAGGAAGCCTTTGTCACTAAACAGCAAATTACTTTAATAATACTAATTGTAGAATGCCTCCTTGTCTCCGTTACAAAGAAAAAAGGGAGGAGAAAGAAGGGACAGTGTGACCTCCTGAAAAGAGACTCAACAACCCAATTCAGTTTATATTTATTTAATTAATCAATATGAACACAGTGGAAGCCTTCCATGTGCCTGGCACTGAGCTAGTCACTTTTGGAACAGAAGAAATAACTATAATTAGTTATCCTGACTCCATTCTCTCCCCCTCCAGATCGTCTTCCACACCACCCCTAAGTTATCCTGTGAACCACAAATCTGATCCCATTTCACTCTCCTTAGTTAGTACCCCTCTGCTCTTGTGATGAAATCAACACTCCCTTCTGAGATCAACTAGGTCTTAGCTTGTGCTTACCTCTCCAATGTCATCTTAAGCCACTCTTTCACTCTTGTCCACTATTCTTTAGCCCTGTGGAGCTTCTTTTGATTCTTCTAACATGCCAAGCTTTCTCCCACCTCAAGACCTTGGATCACCTCCTGGAATACTCTTCTCCAGCTCTTTTCATCTTTCAAGCCTCAACAAAATGCCACCTCTTCAGAGAAGCCCTAATTAACTACTCTGTATTATAAAGTAGTTCCTTCATATTCTTCTCTCCATTGTAGCCTTTTCTCTTCCTTCTTGATGCTAATCAGAATTTGTAGTTACATAGACATATTTCTTTGTCTTCCTGGGTAATCGTCTGTTCAGTCCAATTTGCTTTAAAGCTCAAGCAGTTGCATCTGTCCTGTTTTTCACACCCTGGATACATATTTGATGAATGAATGAGTAAACCTTCCATGATATTCTTTCATCTCTCTCCATCTCTCCCCAAGTTCTAGCCGTACTGAGTCATGTTCTCTGAGTTGCCCTTTCATGACCGTGCATTTGCATGTGGCTTCATCCCACCTTCTCCACTTAACTAACTTCTCTCTACTTCAGCACCTTGCTCATAGGTCCCCTTCTCTGTGAAGCCTTCCCCCAAGACCCTCAGAAAGTTAGTCAATCTCCCTCTGAGTTTCCCACTGGCACTCAGATCACATTTCTCCAATGTCACTCAACTGCGTGTTTGTCTTCCTGCCATTCGGGTAGGAGTACCTCGATTCCTGCCTTCCTAGCACTTACACAGGCTCTGGAACATGATGGGTGCTCAACAGATGGATGTTTAATGAGCAAATACAATCTAGCTGAGGAGGTTCGTTCAGCCACAGAATAAAGGGCTAAATTGTGTGCTACTGATTTGATGCTTTGGGATTTCAGAAAGGGCTCTGTGAGGCTGGAAGTCTCAGAGAAGGTTTCATGGAGAAGGTAGCAGTTACCCAGTCCTTGGAGGATGAATTTAGTGTAAAAATATGAGGGTGTTCAGGTACCACACGAACAAAGGTGATGAGATTGATCATAGCCTAGTTGGGAGATAGTGGTGGGGGCATATTTTTAAGGCTATAATAGGATACAGGGACTGGAGGTAAACTAAAATTAGAAGGCAATAGCTCAAAACCTCACTCTCCCCATATATATAAAAAAATGACCTTAGACACTTGTTGCCCATTTGCCACTTAAGGGGCTAACAAGGAAGAGAAGGCTAGATGTCTTCTCATATGGTGTCACTTGTGCTGGTCTAAGCATTATTGCTACAGGAAGGTCTGCACTTTAGCAAGGTGCAGCTTGGGGGAAAACCGAAGACCAATGTATTCCAGGGAAAGGTGAGAACAAAGGGAACTAACTCAATTGGTGCCCTATTGTGTGCCAGGCGCTATGCCAGGAGCCAGTACAATAAAATAATTATTATAGTTCTGAAAAATTAATATGTCCCGGGCACTGTGCCAGGCACTGGGGCAGAACTAATACTACTACTGCTTCTAATAGTAACAATAATGAAAGCAACAAAATGTACCATTCATTGAACTCTCACTCTATGCCAGATGTGTGTGTTACAGTAGCCAAGAGGGAGGACAGTAAAATCACGGTAAATTTGTGACTTGAAGTGAGTATGATTGGATGATATATAGTCAATTCAGAGTCTAGTGTTACTTTTCACCTCTTGCATTTGAAATTAATCTGGTCTATTGCATTTCCAGTGGGCTGTGTTATGAGAAGCCTCATGGTATACCTCTGTAGAGAAAAAAAAATCTTTCCTCCAGAAGTTTGCCTGAGATGTACTATTAGAGAGTCACTCCTTTGCTTTAAGGCACTACATCTCTAAAACTACCCCTGGAAGGGAAAATAAATCATGTGGCCAATAGCTGATAACACCTTAATGTGGATTCCTTGATTAGGAAATTTGCTGTGGCCTTGGGAGTAAAGAGATGTATGTTTAGAAGGACATGAAAGATGTGATGGAGGGGAAAGGAGAGGCCTGGAAATCTCTTTTATGGTTTCATGCCCACCTCTACACTACATGCTGAGAGTGATGTAAAAATGGGTTCCCTATATTGTTTGTCTACATGCAGCATTCTTTAGATGTCTAATGACTTTGCCTAGTTTCCTGCCATCTGCCAATCCCCAAAGCTGGTGCCATTTGACCCTCACTTCCAGCTTCAGCCTCAGCCTTGCTCCAAGCTCTGAGGCTAATTCTTTCTCCATATGCTCTGTCATTATTCTGGGAATAAGTAACTAATGATGGAATTTCTGACATCTCTTGAAGATGGATTATAGGGAAGGTTCCCTTCCATCACCCTTTACCTTTATACCTGGCAGACTGCACTCATCTGCCATTAACCTAAGCCAGGAGGTGAGGCTGGCTTTCCCATCATTATGCACTGGCCTTGAGGTGTATCCTTAACTGAATGAAATGAAACCAGCCAGCACTTCATGCCATTCTACGAGTAAACCCTACTCCCAGTGTAGTCCCCCAAGCATGAAAGATTAGGAATGGTCAATCAGGCTGCCTCAGGGGGCTTATCATGTTCCTTCTTTTCTGTGCTGCTAGCCAGAGGAGTTTGTCTAATGGGATCTGTGACATTTGTGGGTTTAAATGATGCGATTTAAAGAGCTACATCAATGGGCTGGGCAGAAGGCTAGGATGCAAAGTAGTCTCACCAAATCCCAGCCCAGATGGTTGCCCAGCTCAGGACTTTGTCTGTGAGGAGGAAAGCCTGGATTTCCATCTAACTAAAAATAATGGTGCCTTTGGAAGGACATGAGATCTGTGTGTGGCTTGTCCTCTGTGCCATGAGGATTGAGTTTGAATGGTGAAACCCTTGTGACGTCTTGCCCTTATCCAAGCTTATCTGTCTACTTGTCCATCTCTTCAGAGTCCTTTAAGGAAAGTCAGTTTAATTTTATAAACTTGTATAATCTCAAGTGGATAATAAACATTCAATGAATATGTACCAGGCACTGTGATAGAAGATGAGGATAACAGCTAAATTGCTTAAAGCCATACCTCATCTAGTAAAAAAAAATTACATTTGAACAAGAACCTTGAATGCCCAATCCAATGAGTGACTAAAGTGGAAACTTCATGCACATAGCCACAGGGGTGGGCTGGTCAGAGGAATCTTATTTGAAGGTACCTGTGTGTGTGTGTGTGTGTGTGTGTGTGTTGATTTCAAGAGCATTTTGACTCCTTTGAGTCAAGTCCTTTTAGAACTTCCTAATTTTAATGTACTAACACTAATCTTTCCCAGAAAGGTCCAGATCTTGAGCCTCCTTTAAGGGACCTCAAAGATCATCCAGAATAATCCCCTGTCCAGTGAAAAAAATCCCCTTGACAATATCCTTGTTAAGTGATTGTTCACTTAATGAGCACCTCCACTGATGAGAAACTCACCACTTTCTCACCTTCATGGTGAATGCTGACATTCAGCAAACGCTGGTTTATGTCCCGCTGAAATCATCTGCCTACAGCTTCTATTCCACGGCCCTAGTTCTGCTCTCTAGAGCAGTATCGAGCAAAGCTCTCCTTTCTTCTATATAACAATCCTTCACGTGTTTGATTTCAGCTCTCAGGTTTCTCTCTGCCCCCAAGAGTCTCCCCTTCTCTAGAATTATGAGCATCCTAGTGGTCTGATTCTAGTTATACTATACTTTGTTTTTCTTAAAGTATGCTGCTCAGAAATGAACACAGTTCTCTAGAATGGTCAGGCTGAGAAAGATTACACTGTGGCTGTTTTTTTCTTCATTTCTCATTCAGCAAGATCAAGACACCATAATATCTTGTTTCAAAAGGCACTTTAGACCATTTTGCATAGTGGTGTATTTGTAGTATTATGCCTTTCATTTGTATAAATCTTATCAATCCAATAATTTCATTAATTTATAAATAATAAATTAACATGAAGCACTTATCATGTGCCAGATACTGTGTGTGCTAAATGCTTCACATACATTATTTAAATTATTCCTCACTTTCAGGCAGTTACCATTATTATCTCCCACCTCACAGATAAGGCACCTGAGGCACAGAGAGGTTAAGTAATTTGCTTAAGTTCACATAGCTAGTAAGTGGTGGTAAGGGGATAAGAGCTAAGCTTCTGACTCTAGAGTCTACATTCTGAACTACTTCAATGAAGGTAGATTCTTTTGTATGCTCCATAATGCTTATAATAGTGCCAGGAATAGTAGATATTTGATCTTTCAGTTTAATATTTGCTATGCAACTAGTATTTGTCATGCCCAGAACACTTGGCGGTAGGGAATACAAATATACATATATAAATGACATAGCCCTTGTCTTCAAACATTTCCAAGTCCAGAGGGAGGGATAAAAATGAAAATAAGTTAAATGTACTATGGTCTGATATGGAGTCTAATATATAGTAGGGACACTATATAGTAGGAGGAAGTGTTTAACTCTACCTGGGGAGAAAATTGAAGAGAAATATTTGGGCTATGTCTTAAAGAGTTGGTAAGAGTTTGCTAGACAGCAACGTAAGGATGGTCATTCTAGATGACGGACACAGCAGGTGCTCAGGTGTGGGTATATAAAACACAATGGTATTTTTTTTATTGGAGTATAATTGCTTTACAATGGTGTGTTAGTTTCTGCTATATAACAAAGTGAATCAGCTATACATAAACATATCCCCATATCTCCTCCCTCTTGCATCTCCCTCCCACCCCTCTAGGTGGACACAAAGCACCGAGTTGATCTCCCTGTGCTATGTGGCTGCTTCCCACTAGCTATCTATTTTACATTTGGTAGTGTATATAAGTCCATGCCACTCTCTCACTTCGTCCCAGCTTACCCTTACCCCTCCCCGTGTCCCCAGGTTCGTTCTCTACGTCTACGTCGTTATTCCTGTCCTGCCCCTAGGTTCTTCTTAACCATTTTTTTTTTTTAGATTCCATATATATGTGTTGGCATACGGTATTTGTTTTTCTCTTTCTGACTTACTTAACTCTGTATGACAGTCTCTAGGTCCATTCACCTCATTTTAAGAGAACATTGGCTGTCTTTCTATTCTTCAAAACTCTCAAGCACGTGATCACCTTGGAACCTTAGCGCATGTGGTTCACTGCCTATAATCCTCTTCTACTAGACCTTCAGTTTCCTTCTTATCATGTAGATTTCAGATTAAATGTCATCTTTTCAGTAAGCCTCCCAAGAACACATTTCTAATGGAGCAAGTCCCTTCATGTCACCCTCTTCTCATTATACAGACTTGATTTTCTTGAAGAACTTTTTGCTATTTGAAATACTCACATTTTTGTTCATTGTTTTAACATCTAGTTCCCCCAAACAAAATGTAAACTCCATAGTAGCAAGAACCTTATCTGTCATGTTTACTACTCTGTATACAAAACCTGGCATGTAGTAGGCTCTCAATAGATACATATTAAATTACTACATGAAACAGTGGTAAGGATAGAGATGGGGGAATGCTCTGTCAGTAGAGCTCTGCTTTTTATTTTCTGGTTTTTTTTTTGGCCACACTGCACGGCATATGGGATCTTAGTTCCCTGACCAGGGACTGAACCCATACCCCCTGCATTGGAAGCATGAAGTCTTAACCACTGGACCACCAGAGAAGTCCCAAGCTCTACTTTTTCTTGTATGTTTAATCTCCTCCTCTCCATGCAGCCAAGTGCTTAGGCAAGAAGCCACACTTTCACCTCAAGGAAAGAATCTTAATTAGTCTAAGACTAAGTCAATATTGGTAATTCCATTTCTTTGGGCAGTGATTTACCTAGATTTGAGCAGTTGGTACAATTCTACCCAATGAGATGTACTAGAGGGCTTCTGGGAAAAGTTACTTTGTTCTTAAAAAGAGATGTAAAAACAAAAAGAAATATTTTCCCTTTTTGCCTCTGAATGTTGTCATTTGCATGTGACACCAAAGACTTTGGTAGCCATCTTGGGACTATGAAGAGAGCCAACCTAAATAATGCAGCCTCCACATTGAGAATGGCACAAATTGGGTCCTTTGTGATGTCTTTGAGCCATTGAATTAACCAATCTTGGAGCTGCTCAACCTCTAGACTTCTGGTTGTGTGAGATGAGAACCCCCTTTTTGTTAACCCACTTTTAGGCATGCTTTTCTGTTACAAGAAGCTGAACACAACCTAAGTGATAGCATTTTCTGGAAAATTACCAAAATTAAACCACAAAAAGTAGAAAGCCTGAGTATAGTAATAATCATAGAGGATATTAAAATAGTTTGAAATATCTACCAATTAAAAGTCATTCACCTCAAGAGACACTAAGGAATGCATAGCAAAGGGAAGGAAATAAACGGGTCCTTGATGACATATTGTGTTGTAGGATCAAAGCCAGTCAGCCTGTGGACTTCTCATTCATGCATACTTTGGAGATATTGTGGGTTTGGTTCCAGGCTTCCACAGTAAAGCGAATATTGCAATAAAAGATACTGAAGAGATGAGACCTTAAGCCTTGAAAAGAGTGAGCAAATGTAGGGCCTGTGGACTAATGACTGGAGATGGGTTCAAGATGGCAAAGTAGAAGGACATGCTCTCACTCCCTCTGTCGAGAACACTGGAATCACAACTAACTGCTGAACAATCGTCAACAGGGAGACACTAGAACTAACCAAAAAAGATACCCCACATGCAAAGACAAAGGAGAGGCTTCAATGAGATGGTAGGAGGGGCGCAATCACAATAATATCAAATCCCATAACTGCTTGGTGGGTGACTCAGAAACTGGAGAACACTTATACCACAGAAGTCCACCCACTGGAGTGAAGGTTCTGAACCCCACATCAGGCTTCCGAGCCTGGGGGTCTGGCAATGGGAGGAGGAATTCCCAGAGAATCAGACTTTGAAGCCTAGAGGGATTTGACTGCAGGACTTTGATAGGACTGGGGGGACAGAGACTCCACTCCTGGAGGGCACACCCAAAGTAGTGTGTGCATTGGGACCCAGGGGAAGGAGCAGTGACCCCATAGGAGACTAAACCAGACCTACCTGCTAGTGTTGGAGGGTTTCCTGCAGAGGCGGGGGGTGGCTGTGCCTTGCCGTGAGGACAAGGACACTGGCAGCAGAAGTTCTGGGAAGTACTCCTTGGCGTGAGCCCTCCCAGAGTATGCCATTACCTCCACCAAAGAGCCCGGCTAGGCTCCACTGTTGGGTCACCTCAGGCCAAACAACCAACAGGGAGGGAACCCAGCCTCACCCATCAGCAGACAGAGGATTAAAGTTTTACTGAGCTCTGCCCACCAGAGCAACAGCTAGCTCTACCCACCACCAGTCCCTCCCATCAGGGAACTTGCACAAGACTCTTAGATAGCCTTATCAACGAGAGGGCAGACAGCAGAAGCAAGAATAACTACATTCCTGCAGCCTGTGGAACAAAAACCACATTCACAGAAAGAGAGACAAGATGAAAAGGTAGAGGGCTATGAACCAGATGAAGGAACAATATAAAACCCCAGAAAAACAACTAAATGAAATGGAGATAGGCAATCTTCCAGAAAGAGAATTCAGAATAATGATAGTGAAGATGATCCAGGACCTTGGAAATAGATTGGAAGCAAAGATCTAGAAGATGCAAGAAATGTTTAAAAAAGACCTAGAAGAATTAAAGAACAAACAAACACAGGTGAACAATAAAATAACTGAAATGAAAACTACACTAGAATCAATAGCAGAATAACTGAGGCAGAAGAACAGATAAGTGACCTGGAAGACAGAATGGTGGAATTTACTGCTGCACAATAGAATAAAGAAAAAAGAATGGTAAAAAATGAAGACAGCCTAAGAGACCTCTGGGACAACATTAAATGCAACAACATTTGCATTATAGGGGTCCCAGAAGGAGAAGAGAGAGAGAAAGGACCTGAGAAAATATTTGAAGAGATTATAGTCGAAAACTTCCCTAACATGGGAAAGGAAATAGCCACCCAAGTACAGGAAGCACAGAGAGTCCCATACAGGATAAACCCAAGAAGAAACACACCGAGACACACAGTAATCAAATTGGCAAAAATTAAAGGCAAAGGAAAATTATTGTAAGCAGCAAGGGAAAAACAACAAATAACATACAAGGGGACTCCCATAAGGTTAACAGCTGATTTCTCAGCAGAAACACTACAAGCCAGAAGGGAATGGCATGACATACTTAAAGTGATGAAAGGGAAGAACCCACAACCAACATTACTCTACCCGGCAAAGTTCTCATTCAGATTTGATGCAGAAACCAAAAGCTTTACAGACAAGCCAAAGCTAAGAGAATTCAGCACCACCAAACCAGCTCTATAACAAATGCTAAAGGAACTTCTCTAAATGGGAAACACAAGAGAAGAAAAGGTCCTACAAAAACAAACCCAAAACAATTAAGAAAATGGTCATAGGAACATACATATCTATAATTACCTTAAACATGAATGGATTAAATGCTCCAACCAAAAGACACAGGCTAGCTGAATGGATGCAAAAACAAGGCCCATGTATATGCTATCTACAAGAGACCCACTTCAGACCTAGGGACACATACGGACTGAAAGTGAGGGGATGGAAAAAGATATTCCATGCAAATGGAAATCAAAAGAAAGCTGGAGTAGCAATACTCATATCAGAAAAAATAGACTTTAAAATAAAGAATGTTACAAGAGACAAGGAAGGACACTACGTAATGATCAAGGGATCAATCCCAGAAGATGATATAACAATTATAAATACATATGCACCTAACATAGGAGCACCTCAATACATAAGGCAACGGCTAACAGCTCTAAAAGAGGAAATCAATAGTAACACAATAATAGTGGGGGACTTTCACACCTCACTAACACCAATGGACAGACCATCCAAACAGAAAATTAATAAGGAAACACAAGCTTTAAATGACACAAGAGACAAGATAGATTTAATTCATATTTATAGGGCATTCCATCCAAAAGCATCAGATTACACTTTCTTCTCAAGTGCGCATGGAACATTCAACAGGATACATCATACCTTGGGTCACAAATCAAGCCTCAATAAATTTAAGATAATTGAAATTATATCAAGCATCTTTTCGGACCACAACGCCGTGAGATTAGGAATGAATTACAGGGGAAAAAAACGTAAAAAACACAAACACATGGAGGCTGAACAGTACATTACTAAATAACCAAGAGATCACTGAGGAAATCAAAAAATATCTAGAGACAAATGACAATGAAAGCACCATGACCCAAAACCAATGGATTGCAGGAAAGTGGTTCTAAGAAGGAGTTTATAGCCATACAAGCGTACCTCAAGAAACAAGAAAAATCTCAAATAAACAATCTAACCCTATACCTAAGGGAAGTAGAGAAAGAAGAACAAACAAAACCCAACGTTAGTAGAAGGAAAGAAATCATGAAGATCAGAGCAGAAATAAATGAAATAGAAACAAAGAAAACAATAGCAAAGATCAATAAAACTAAAAGCTGGTTCTTAGAGAAGATACACAAAATTGATAAACCATTAGCCAGATTGATAAAGAAAAAGAGGGAGAGGACTCAAATCAATAAAATTAGAAATGAAAAAGGAGAAGTTACAACAGACACCGCAGAAATACAAAGCATCCTAAGAGACTACTACAGGCAACTCTATGCAAATAAAATGGACAACATGGAAGAAATGGACAAATTCTTAGAAAGGTTTAACCTTCCAAGACTGAACCAGGAAGAAATAGAAAATATGAACAGACAAATCACAGGTAATGAAATTGAAACTGTGATTAAAAATCTCCCAACCAACAAAAGTCCAGGACCAGATGGCTTCACAGGTGAATTCTATAAAACATTTAGAGAAGAGCTAACACCCATCCTTCTCAAACTCTTCCAAAAAATTGCAGAGGAAGGAACACTCCCAAACTCATTCTATGAGGCCACCATCACTCTGAATACCAAAACCAAAGATACTACAGAAAAAGAAAATTACAGACCAATACCACTGATGAATATAGATGCAAAAATCCTCAACAAAATACTAGCAAACAAAATCCAACAACACATTAAAAGGATCATACACCATGATCAAGTGGGATTTATCCCAGGGATGCAAGGATTCTTCAATATATGCAAATCAATCAATGTGATACACCATATTAACAAATTAAAGAATCAAACCACATGATCATCTCAATAAATTCAGAAAAAGCTTTTGACAAAATTCAACACACATTTATGATAAAAACTCTCTGGATAGTGGGCGTAGAGGGAACCTACCTCAACATAATGAAGACCATATATGACAAACCCACAGCAAACATCATTCTCAATGGTGAAAAACTGAAAGTATTTCCTCTAAGATCAGGAAGAAGACAAGGATGTCCACTCGCACCACTATTATTCAACATAGTTTTGGAAGTCCTAGCCACGGCAATCAGGGAAGAAAAAGAAATAAAAGGAATACAAATCGGAAAAGAAGAAGTAAAACTGTCACTGTTTGCAGATGACATGATACTATACATAGAGAATCCTAAAGATGCCACCAGAAAACTACTAGAGCTAATCAATGAATTTGGTAAGATTGCAGGATAAAAAGATTAATGCACAGAAATCTCTTGCCTTCCTATACACTAATGATGAAAAATATGAAAGAGAAATTAAGGAAACACTCCCATTTACCATTGCCACGAAAAAATAAAATACCTAGGAATAAACCAACCTAGGGGGACAAAAGACCTGTATGCTGAAAACTATAAGACACTGATGAAAGAAATTAAAGATGATACCAACAGATGGAGAGATATACCATGTTCTTGGATTGGAAGAATCAATATTGTGAAAATGACTATAATACCCAAAGTAATCTACAGATTCAATGCAAGTCCTATCAAATTACCGATGGCATTTTTTATGGAACTAGAACAAAATATCTTAAAATTTGTATGGAGACAGAAAAGACCCTGAAAAGCCAAAGCATTCTTGAGGGAAAGAAATGGAGCTGGAGGAATCAGACTCCCTGACTTCAGACTATACTACAAAGCTACAGTAATCTAGACAATATGGTACTGGCACAAAAAACAGAAATATAGATCAATGGAACAGGATAGAAATCCCAGAGATAAACCCATGCACCTATGGTCAGCTAATCTATGACAAAGGAGGCAAGGATATACAATGGAGAAAAGACACTTGCTTCAATAAGTGGTGCTGGGAAAACCGGACAGCTACATGTTAAAGAATGAAATTAGAACACTCCCTAACACCATACACAAAAATAAACTCAAAATGGTTTTGAGACCTGAATATAAGACCTGGCACTATAAAACTCTTAGAGGAAAACATAGGAAGAACACGCTTTGACATAAATCACAGCAAGATCTTTTTTTGTCCACTTCCTAGAGTAATGGAAGTAAAACCAAAAATAAACAAATGGGACCTAAGGATACTTAAAAGCTTTTGCACAGCAAAGGAAACCATAAACAAGACGAAAAGACAACCCTCAGATTGGGAGAAAATATTTGCAAATGAATCAACGGACAAAGGATTAATCTCCAAAATATATAAACAGCTCATGCAGCTCAATATTAAAGAAACAAACAACCCAATCCAAAAATGGGCAGAAAGCCTAAATAGACATTTCTCCAAAGAAGACATACAGATGGACAAAAAGCACATGAAAATCTGCTCAACATCACTAATCATTAGAGAAATGCAAATCAAAACTACAATGAGGTATCACCTTACACCGGTTAGAATGGGTATCATCAGAAAATCTACAAACAACAAATGCTGGGGGGTGGGTGTGGAGAAAAGGGAACTGTATTGCTCTGTTGGTGGGAATGTAAACTGATACAGCCACTATGGAGAACAGTATTGAGGTTCCTTAAGAAACTTAAAATAGAATTACCATATGACCCAGCAATCCCACTATTGGGCATATACCCAGAGAAAACCATAATTCAAAAAGATACATGCACCCCAACGTTCATAGCAGCACTATTTACAATAGCCAGGACATGGAAGCAACCTAAATGTCCATCAACAGAGGAATGGATAAAGAAGATGTGGAATGTACAATGGAATATTACTCAGCCATTAAAAGGAACAAAATTGGGTCATTTATAGAGACGTGGATGCATCTAGAGACTGTCATACAGAGTGAAGTAAGTCAGAAAGAGAAAAACAAATATCGTATATTAACACAGATATGTGGAACCTAGAAAATTGTAAAAATGAACCGGTTTGCAGAGCAGAAATTGAGACACAGAAGTAGAGAAAAAACTTATGGACACCAAGGGGGGAAAGTGGCAGTGGTGGGGGCTGGTGGTGTGATGAATTGGGAGATTGGGATTGACATGTATACACTGATGTGTATATAATGGATGACTAATAAGAACCTGCTGTATAAAAAAATAAATTTAAAAAATTACGTAAAATTCATTCACCTCAAGTGGTTTCACAGTTTGTATATAGAACTTAAAAAATGTAGATGGTTATCTTGATATTAAAACTATTTTCAGATTATAGAAAAAGGAAGAACACTCCTCAATTAATTCTACAGAGCTAGCATAATCTTAATTCCAAAACCTGATAATGATACTTCAAAATGAAAACTGTAGACCAATTTCAACCATGAAAATAATTCTAAAAATTCTAAGTAAAATATTGGCAAATGAAAAGCAGAAGCAAATTGAAGAATAATAAATTATGACCAAATGGAACTTATCCTAAGCATGCAAGCAGGGTTCAATATGAGAAAATTTTGAATACAGTTAGTAAATTAGTCAACCAGTTAAAGGAAAGAAAACATGATTATATCAGCAGATGAAAAAAATTGATATAATTCAGCACCTATTTATTTTAAAAACTAAGTAAAATTGGAACAGAAGTAAACTACCTATACACAAAAGACTACCTCAAATCAATAACAAATATCATAATAAATTGTGAAATACTGGACCCACTGCCATTAAAATCAAGAATACCATTATCAGCTCTATTATTAAGTTTTAAGATTACGACTAAGGTAATAAGAGAAGGATGTGAAAATATTATAAACATTTAACACAGGAGACAAAATTACCTTTATATTCAAATAATATAATTGTATAATAGAACACCCAAGAACGTTTACAGAAACCTGTTAAAACTAAGAAGAGACTTTGGTAAGGTCACATAATGCAAGAAAAAAATACAAATATCAATAGCTTTAAAATTTTATATTAGTAATAATCATCATCACTCAGAAAGTAAAAAGAAAAAATGCAGTGCAGAATAGTGACAACATCTTAAGACATCCAGGAATAAATTTACTTAGAAAGGAACAGGATTCACGTAAAAGAAGTTAATGAAGGAGAGAATAGGGAAGCACACTATGTTGCTGAATAGAAAGACTCAATCTAATAAAAGTATAACTTCTTCCCAAATTAAGAGATAAATTACAAAAACTATCCCATTTGGGTTTTACATGCACTTGGGAAAAAATTAAATTTAAATGAAAGGATAAATGTATAAAAAATTCTACAAAAAATTTGATTAAGAGAAAAAGGACATTATTAAAATTGGCAGAGTAGGGAACTTCAAAAGCCCATCTCTCCACTAATGCAATGATTAACCTAGCAAAACCCATCAGTTCAAATCAACCTTTTCTGAACTCTGGAATCTAATAAGAACTTATAATAAGTAGTGCTTAATGAAGAAATAAGCTACTAAATTTTGGTAAGAGAGTTTTGTGGCATTTTTACTGAACAGCCTACCATCCCCCACTCCTTAGCTTGGAGATAGCCATGGGCACAGTGGCTCATATTCCTAGTGTGGCTTGCTGGTGCTGGGAGGGGGAAAATATGGATTTTGTTCTCAAAGAATTGTGATTGTATGTTTTGACTGATCAGTACATAGGTATTGAATTTCTTCGTGGAAGAAGAGGAATCAGCTCAGAGGATTGCATTTTTTTTACACCTCTTGGAATTTTCTCAGAGTTGGAGTAGCCTCCCCAGCAGTGTTAGCCAAATGCAGAACAGCATATTTGAGAAAGTAGAAGAAAGAATTAATGAAACTGAAGATATATACATTGAAATTTTCTAGTCTGAGGATCAGAAAATAAAAAAGAATGAAGAGAAATGAATAGGACATCATAAGTATGTGAGACACTATGAAGTATACCAACAGATGCATAATGCGAGTCCTAGAAGGAGAGGAGAAAGAGAAAGTGGCAGAAAGTATATTTGAGGAAATAATGGCCAAATACTTCCAAAATTTGAGGAAATACATGAATCTACATCTCAAAAAAGGTGAGCAAATTCCAAGAAGGTTAAACTCAAAGAGATTCCACACCAAGACACATAATCAAACTGTCAAATGACACAGATAATGAGGGAATCAAGAAAGCAGAGAGAGAAGTAACTGGTCACAGACAAGGGATCCTAATAAAAATTAACAGCCAATTTCTCTTCAGAAACCATGGAGGCCAGGAGGCAGTGGGTTGATACGTGTAAAGTGTTGAAAGAAAAAAAGAAAAGCCTCTCAACCAAAATTTGGTATCTTGCAAAACTACCCTTTAAAAATTAAGGTGAACTCAAGACATTCCCAGATAAACAAAAGGTGAGGAAGTTCATTGCCAGTAAACCTGCCTTATAAGAAATCCTAAATGGAGTCCTTCAGGCTAGATAGTAATTCAAAGTCATATGAAGAAATAAAGAACATGGGTAGAACACGGGTAGAGGTAACTACATAGCTAAGTATAAAAGCCACTATTATTGTACTTTTGGTTTGGAAGTTTTTTTTCTTTATGATATAGAATACAAATGCATAGAACAAAAATTATAATTCCATGTTAATGGGCACACAATATATAGAGATGTAAGTTGTGACAATAACATAGAGGAGGAGGGATGGAGCTGCATAGGAAAATAATTTTTTTATATTATTGAAGCTAAGTTATTATTAATTCAAACTAGTTTGCTATAAACTGAAGATGTTAATTGTAATCCCCAAGGTAACCACTAAGAAAATAACTAAAAACATATATAGAATAAGAAATGAGAAGTGAATCAAAATGATACACTAAAAAAATCAGACACAAAAGAAGGCCATAATGAATTGAGGAACAGAAACTATATATAAGACATATGGAAAACAAATAGCAAAACGTCAGAAGTAAGTCCAGTAATTATAGTTTGAAGGATTTGGGTGAGGGCAATGGACATAATGATGTCCTATTTTGATATGTTGGTGTTTGAGGTGTTTTTTATTTTTCTGGACATCAGGAAGGAGAGGTCCAGTCAGCATGTGGAGCACAGCATTGGGATCTGGTGATGTAGAATTGGGAGTCATCAGCATATTGATCAAAGGTTCTCCACACTGGCTGAACATTAGAATCACTTGAGGAGCTTTTAAAAACCACTCATGCTTGGGTCACAATACTCCCCACCTCTCCGCACATGCACACTGACATTTAAAACAGATCCCCAGGTGAACGCAACATGCATCCAAGATTGAGTACTATCATTATAAGTGGTAACTGGAGCTGTTAGGAGTGGATGTGATTATCAGGGAAGGTGCAGAAAAATGAGGGGAACTACTTAGAGTGGAGTGATAAAGGATCTAGATATCCACTGTCCAGTACAGTAGTCACTAGCTACATGTGGCTCTTTAAATTTAGATGAATTAAAATAAAATAAAAATTCAGTTCTGTAGTTGCATCAGGTACATTTCAAGCACTTAATAACCAGAGGTGACTCATGGCTACCATATTGGACAGCACAGATATAGAACATTTTCATCATTACAGGAAGTTCTATTAGACAGTGCTGGATGACCCAAATGTCTCTTCCACATCTAAAATGTCTGTAATACAGAGAATTCTTCCCAATTCTGGGTAGAAATATACAATATCTATGATAAAATATGGGTACTTTCATCTGCATAATGCATTTTGATGGCTATGGACACATGGTGTTTTTATTTTTGTAAGGTCTTCAACTCTTTTTCACTTCTCTTTGAAGTCCAGGCAAGTTCTGTAGATCCGCTGGCAGCTGGATTAAATCAATGCTTTTCATTTTCTCTAGAGTGAAGACAGAAGCGAAAAATATATATTTGTCTCCCTCAAGTCACTCAGCTGCATGGGGGAGTTTAAATCTGTTGCTCAACACTCTATCACATTGTCTGCATGATGTTCCTTGAAGTAGTCAAGGGAAAGGCAGAATGGGATGACACTGATTACAGCAAATAATATGCAGTGTAATTGGTTAAAAGTCTTGCCTCTGATTATTAGTCTTGGGGTTGGCTTTCATCCCAGATCCCATAGGCTGTGAGAAATGAGTGTTTGTCCCCTTTCTGTTACCTCTGCACTTTGGAATCTAAAGTGGCAATGTTCACATAGGAGCTTATTGACCAAATCCTCTTAAAATGGGACAGAGGGACTTCTTTACAAGTTTTTTATGCTAACAATTAGGGAATATAGGTGAAGAGTACACAGGAGTTCATTGTACTGTTCATATAACTTTTCTATGTGTCTGAAATTATTTTAAAATAAAAATTGCAACAAATTTACTTAAACCAGCAAATCATGAATTCTCATTAAAAAAAATCAAACAATGTGGCTTAAGATAAGGACAAATTTCCAGTCTTCCCTCCTCATGCCTTTTAAATGCGTTCATCTTTCATGTACATTTTCTATCCAGTTTTCTTCAGTTAATATTTTGTAAGAATTTCCCACACATCATTATCTGTAATAACACCTTTTAAAACTCCTGCCCTTCCCACCACTAATTTCCCTTGTGGGGAAGTGGCTCTGCAAGGTGACACTGACACAGTATGTTTCATGCCATTATATGTTAAAATATTTTGTTAAATGGCTACATAATATTTCATTGGGTCAGATCAGGTATACCATAGTCTCCAGTTGGGGATAGTTAGGTTTTCTTCCATTCATCTCTACTGTTACAAATAAAGTGGTGATAGATACTTTTGTACATAAAGATTTTTATATATATAATCAAGGTTATTTGCTCAACTTCTCAGAAGTCAAATTACTGGGTCAAACTCCAGGAGCATTTTTAAAGATACATACTGCTGAACTTCTTTCTAAAATTGCTTTAGTAATTTATCATCAGTGGTTTTCTAAAGGGAAAGAAAACATCAGAAAGCACAAGAAATAGAAATGGACCTCAGCTTTCTCATGTATAATTGATGATCCAAAGCCTCTTACCTCTCACATATTCTAAAATTCTCACATAGTGTAACAAATGGGTAATATGTCATGAATGAAGTGCAGTTTGGATGTTCCAATAGATGTTACTTTCATCTTGGGAGGAAGAAAGTTTGGGGAACCCTTCAACTGATGGTCTGGCATTCTCCATAGTAACAGACATCAAAGGCTATGTGAACATTTGTCCATCTCTCTGTTTCATAGCAGGACTTTATTAAATGGGTCCAAGTTTTACCTGTTATTTTTTTTTTTTCATTTCTAAAGAAGCAAGGAGATCAATGCCTTGAGTATAGCTGGTACTAATTAAAATTGTAAAGATCAAGATTAGCTGGAATTATTGTGAGGTGGTTAGGAAAGATATGCAGAAGAGGTAGAACCTGAGCTGAATCTTAAAGGCTGGGTGGGATTTAGACAGGCAGATGTGGGAGTTGGGAGAATACCTCTGTTATATATCGGGTGGGGATAGAATCCAAGGGTGGGAATTGGCATTGTCTTGGGTATGGCAGTATTTGGGAGGAGAAAGAAGTATGTAGGAGTAGGTAAACTGGACTCATTTTTTGGCAGATATGAACATATGGTTGAGAAGCTAGGACTTGATCTTATGGGCATTGGGGAGTCAGTCTAGGTTCTTAAACAGAATGTGATCAAGAAAGCTGTATGTTATAAGGTGACTCCTATGGCTGTACAAATGGTAGATTAGAGTAGGAGAGAATGGGACTATTTCCATAAGATAATGGAGTCCCACGTATCAATAGATTGCTGGCAGTCAAATGGAGAAGAGAAGAATTTTAGAGTTATTTCAAAGGAAGGAAAAACAGGACTTGGTAATGGATAGACTTTAGGAGGTGAGGTATAGAAAGAACCTCAAGATGATATCCAAGTTTAAGCCCTAGTGACTAGAAAAGTGGCAGTGCTGCTATCCATGTGATTGGGGAATGTTCTTCACTAGGCTGGTTACTAGGGCCATGATATTTTCATGGTAAACTGAGTTTCTGTCAAACATATCCTATTTCTTCATGACTTCCATTTTACTTCAGAGATGCTTATTTTGCCTTCTTCTTGGTCTTCATCTGGCACTGGCTCTTATTTTAACTTTGTTTCTCTGTCCCAGAAGGTTTTGCCAAGTAATGATCTTAAGTGTGTAAATGCACTCAAGAAGTTCTGCTGAGTATCCCCTTATAATGCAATCTCTTTCAGTGTGACTGTTTTGTAACTTTCTCCTTTTGCATATTGGGATCTATAAGACCAGGTCACCCTTGTTGTTACTGAGAGGCTTTTACTTTTGTACGAGGATCTATTTCCTGAAAAGTTGATTAGTTCTCCACCTCCCTGCTTGTCCCAGCATACAAGATTAGGACTTGAAATGTTAGAAGAGTACAATTTCAAAACAAAAGATAAAAATTGTCAAGGGACTTACCTGGAAATAATGGTACATACCTCTATGTGTAAAATGGTGCTGTTTAAAGAGTAGTGTCCTGGGAATTAGGAGACCTGGATTCTAATCTCAGCTCTTCCACTAATTTGAAGTATGAACTTGAACAAGTCACATTTCCTCTTCTTTGTGTCTGTTTCCTTTTCTGTGAAATGAGGAAGACCAAAAAAGTGATTGCTAAGATCAATGCCAGCCCTAAAATCAACTATGTATTAAAACAATAAATGTTTACATAGTATTAGCCACATTTATGATACTTAGAGACCACTGGGTTAGATACAGCATCAAGTGAGGGGCACATTTATCAGCTAGCCAGGTGTTTACTCCATAAAGATAGGACAAGAGGATGATTCAGGCTAAAAGAAAGGAAGTTTGAGAAAATTACTGGTTTGGGCTGTTTTTATAGATGAAATAAACTAGATAATCCAGATTGAATCACCTCTTCCTTTGACATTCGGGTCAGCCCAATACTATATATCTGTATGCCTAAGGTAGAATAGAATAGGACCCAAAGATGGGGTTCCTCTGATTTTCTGAGGTCTGTGCCCACAGCCTCTTGAGGGCTGATTCCCAGAAATAACAGTTATACTGCTGAAAGCCATCTTAATGAGTCCTCGTGGTTTCCATTATAAGGGGAACCAGCCCAAGACCTTTCTTCTAATAGAGATTCCAAAGACTGTTGTTAGGAGAGGGTTTTCCTCCATTGTGCCCCTTCCAAGAATTGACTATTGCCAGAGTATCTCTATTGCCTATTAATGATCCCCTATGGCTTTGTCATTTACAACTTAACCTTAGTGTTCCTCAGATCTGGATAGCAGATCACCTGGAAATGAGGATGCTCTCTGTGAACCCTATAAAACATTGCCATAAATTTAATCTAACTTCTTTAAGAATTTGCATCCATTACCTCAAGATGCTCTGAGCACCATGTAAATAGAGGAACATGCTAACACATTCAAAAGCTCTGCTCAGCAAAACTTTCATCTCCTTACTCAGCTCAAGCCCTGTTCTCTCGTTCTGTCTGTTCTCCCAGCTCCCCATTCTATCCACACCTTGCTCTCTGGATTAAATGCTAATGTGAACTGTGTTCTTTCTGGCTGCCAACTTCTTTTCAGAATTTTCTGCCTCAGGTTGCAATTGCCCTGTCTTGCATCTCCTGCCCTTTCCCCCACCTATTTCCCTAGTGGGAAAGTGGCTTTTACAGGTGGGATTGAGACAGTGTGCTTCATACCATCATATGACTACAGGGAATTTTTTTTTTTTTTTTTCGGTACGCGGGCCTCTCACTGTTGTGGCCTCTCCCGTTGCGGAGCACAGGCTCCGGATGCGCAGGCTCAGCGGCCATGGCTCAGGGACCTAGCCACTCTGCGGCATGTGGGATCTTCCCAGACCGGGGCACGAACCCGTGTCGCCCGCATTGGCAGGTGGACTCTCAACCACTGCGCCACCAGGGAAGCCCACTACAGGGAATTTTTGCTAGCAGTTTAAAGTGCAGACCTAAGTATATGAGCACAAATGGATAAAAGCAAGCAATTGATGATACCTGATATGCTTTTCCTAGGTGTTCTTTTGCTACAGGTTAATTTGTTATGCTATCTGCTAGCAGTCACTAAAGGATTAAGAGGAATTTGTGACTGAAAAACCTGAAATGGAGAAAATTCTCCCCATGGATTAAATTGTTTCTGCAAATCAATAAATGACTGTCACAGATTGATTTTTGTAGCATAACACCTTGGTGCAACCTAAAGAACATCAGTGATTTGTGGAACTATAGTGTGATGAATATCAGTTGATCAGAACACTTTTTTAGTGTTATTTGTGTAATTAGTCATCCTATACTACTTCTTATACTAAGCAGTTCTGTAAGTTATATTTTCAACTTACTGTGCAGTGTGGGACTTTTATTTATTCTCAGATTTCCTCTAATACTAGTATCCTGATTAAAAAGGTCCCTCTTGGTCATTATCTCTCTGAGATGAAATGTGTCTCTGAGTCAGGAGGCTTTTAAGCTCTCCCTTTAGTTTACTGGTCCCTGACATCTATCTAAGGTTTTATGATTACAAAGTTCTTTTACATACATTATCTCATTCAATTCTTTCACTTACCCTTGCCTATTTCACAGAGCTGTTACCTTTTTAACTAGATGAATATTTTCCAACACCACAGAAATTAATAATTTGCTCTAAAACCCAAGGATTAGTAAATGGCAGAGACAGGATTATAACCCAAGTCCCCTGATTCCATGTTCTGTGCTTTTCCCACTTCTTGGTGCATTCAGTGTAAAATGAAGAAATGAAGGAATACTCTATGAAATACATTGATTAAAGCAAGACCCTTCATGTGAATTTTACCTCTGCATCCATCCCAGGGCTGTACTTCACATTGTTTTTTTTTTGTTTGTTTGTTTGTTTGTTTTTTTTTTTGCGGTATGTGGGCCTCTCACTGTTGTGGCCTCTCCCGTTGCGGAGCACAGGCTCCGGACGCGCAGGCCTAGCGGCCATGGCTCACGGGCTTAGTTGCTCCGCGGCATGTGGGATCTTCCCGGACCAGGGCACGAACCCGTGTCTCCTGCATCGGCAGGCGGATTCTCAACCACTGCGCCACCAGGGAAGCCCCACATTGTTTTTGAGAACAGAGCCACCATGTTTCAGTTGAGCTTCAGAGAGGATTCTGCCCTTGGGCCCTTTATCAAGTTGGACCATGTTTATAGTCCTTTTTAGTGACAGAAACCTTCCTCTTTGCTATAGACTGAATTATGTTCCCCCCAATTCATATATTGAAGCCCTAACCCCCAAGGTGACTGTATTTGGAGTAAGGAAGTAGTTCAGGTTAAATGAGGTCATGAGGGTGGGACCCTGATAGGATTGGTGTCCTTATAAGAAGAGACATCAGGGAGTTCTTTTGCTGTCTCCACTGTCAGGACACAATGAGAAGGCACCACCTGCAAGCCAAAAAGAAAGCTTTTGCCAGACACCCAACTGGCCAAACCCTTGATCTTGGACTTCTCAGCCTCCAAAGCTGTGAGAAATAAATTTCTGTTGTTTAAGTCACCCAGTCTGTGGTATTTTGTTATGGCTGCCCGAGCTGACTAAGACATCCACTTTGGTTTCTTCTTAACTTGGAAAAAATTTAAAAATCTGAAAAAGATATTCACATTCCAATAGCTATGCAGATGGGGATAGGTAGATTCTATGTATTTCTTTCGGGAGTGATACATCTAATACTAGACTCCACTCATGGTAGGCATTGACAAGTTGCCCTGGGTATGGGGTTAGGAGGAAATGAGGAGGCTTTATTGGGCAACTTGAGGGAGTGATACTTTATTTTTTTTTTTATTGTGGGAGGGAGTCAGTACTGTCTGTCCCTTGAAACTCCATGTAGCTGACTGGGAATTTGCAAGGCATGCTTGGTGGATGGGCCTAATAGCTTTGTACAGGAATTGTTGATTTATAGTGAGAGGGGCTTGATCTTGCTTTCAGAACTTTAAAAAAATTATAGTTGAGTTACAATATTATATTAGTTTCAGATATATAGCATAGTGATTCAGTATTTTTATAGATTATATTCCATTAAAAGTTATTATAGCAAAATAATGGCTATAATTCCCTGTGCTGTACAATGTATCCTTGTTGCTTATCTATCTTATACATAGTAGTGTATCTCTTAATCCCATACCCCTATCTTGCCCCTTTCCCTTTCCCTCTCCCTGATGGTAACCTCTACCTTGTCTTCTATACCTGTGAGTCTGTTTTGGTTTCCTATATACATTTGTTTGTTTTATTTTTTAGATTCCACATATAAGTGATATCATACAGTATTTGTCTTTCTCTGTCTGACTTATTTAACTGAGCATAGTATTCTCTAAGTCCATCCATGTTGTTGCAAATGGTAAATGTCATTATTTTTTATGGCTGAGTAATATTCCATTGTATATATATAGCACATCTTCTTTATCCATTCATCTGTTGATGGGTACTTGGGTTGCTTCCATGTCTTGGCTATTGTAAATAGTGCTGCTATGAACATTGGGGTACATATATCTTTTTGAATTAATGTTTTTATTTTCTTTGGATATATACCCAGGAGTGGAATTTCTGGATCATATGGTAGTTCTATTTTTTGTTTTTTTAGGAACTCCATACTGTTTTCCACATTGGCTGCACCACTTTACATTCCTACCAACAGTGTACAAGGGTTTTGTTTTTTCCACATCCTCACTGATATTTGTTATTTGTGGTCTTTTTGATGATAGCCATTCTAACAGGTGTGGGGTGGTATCTCATTATGATTTTAATTTGCATTTCTCTGATTAATAGCAATGTTGAACATCTTTTCATGTACATGTTGGCCATATGTATGTGTTCTTTGGAAAAATGTCTGTTCAGGTTTTCTGCCCATTTTTAAATTGGGTTGTTTTGTTTCCCTGATGTTGAATTGTATGAACTGTTTATGTATTTTTTTAACATCTTTATTGGAGTGCAATTGCTTTACAATGGTGTGTTAGTTTCTGCTTTATAACAAAATGAATCAGCTATACATATATCCCCATATTTCCTCCCTCTTGCATCTCCCTTGTGTATGTATTTTGGATATTAACCCCTTTTTGGTCATATCATTTGCAAATATTCTCTTCCATTCCCTAGGTCATCTTTTCATTTTGTCAATGGTCTTCTTTCCTGTGCAAAGGCTTTTAAGTTTAATTCAGCCCCATTTGTTTATTTTTGCTTTTATTTCTTTTGCCTTAGGAGACAGATTTAAAAAATATTGCTACGATTTATGTCAAAGAGTGTTCTGCCTATGTTCTCCTCTAGGAGTTTCCGGGTTTCAGGTCTGGTTTTGGTATCATATTTTACATCTTCATGTTTATTCCTTCACTCTTTATTGTAGTTATAGATGCTTTACAATTTTTCCTTTAGTCTTCATACTACCATATTTAAGCAGTTGATCCTCAGCCTTTATATTTGTCTTTATGAGTGGGATTTTTCCTTTCCTATAGTCTCTTACTTTTAAAAAAATTTTATTTATTTAATTTATTTACTTTTGGCTGCATTGGGTCTTCGTTGCTGTGCACCAGCTTTCTCTAGTTGCAGCGAGTGGGACCTACTCTTCATTGTGGTTTGTGGGCTTCTCATTGCAGTGGCTTCTCTTGTTGCAGAGCATGGGCTCTAGGCGTGCAGGCTCAGTAGTTGTGGCACGTGGGCTTCAGTAGTTGTGGCTCGTGGGCTCTAGAGTACAGGCTTAGTAGTTGTGGCACACAGGCTTCGTTGCTCCATGGCATGTGGGATCTTCCCGGACCAGGGCTCAAACCCGTGTCCCCTGCATTGGCAGGCGGATTCTTAACCACTGCACCACCAGGGAAGCCGCTATAGTCTCTTACTTCTTGTTATAGCCTTTTCCATGTAGTGAAGACTCTAACATTTCTTTTAGAGTAGGTTAATATTAACTCTTAGTTTTTGTTTCTCTGAGAAGTTCTTTATCTCTCTTTCAATTCTAAATTATAATCATGCTGGGTAAAGATTCTCAAACTGCAGGTTTTTCCCTTTCAACACTTTAAATATATCATGCCAGTCCCTTTCATCCTGAAAAGCTTCTGCAGAAAAATCAGCTGATAACCTTATGGGAGTTCCCTTGTATATGACTGTGTTTCTCTTGCTGCCTTTAGAATCCTTTATCTTTAACGTTGCCATTTTAATTATGATATGTCTTGGTGTGGGTCTGTTTGGGTTCATCTTGTTTGGGACTCTCTGTGATTCCTGTACGTGGATATCTGTTTCCTTCTTCAGGTTTGGGGAGTTTTCACACATAATTTTCTCAAATACTTTTTTTTTTGCAGTACGTGGGCCTCTCACTGTTGTGGCCTCTCCCGTTGCGGAGCACAGGCTCAGCAGCCATGGCTCACGGGCCCAGCCGTTCTGCGGCATGTGGGATCTTCCTGGACTGGGACATGAACCCGTGTCCCCTGCATCAGCAGGTGGACTCTCAACCACTGCGCCACCAGTGAAGCCCCTCAAATACATTTTAATCCCCTTCTCTCTCTCTTCTCCTTTGGGACCCCTATAAGGTGAATGTTGGTACGCTCAATTTTTCCCAGAGATTTCTTTAACTGTTTTCATTTTTAAGATTTGTTTTTCTTTTTGCTGTTCTGATTGGGTGATTTCCATCATTCTTTCTTCCAGATCACCTATGCATTCTGCTGTATCACTTAGTGTGCTATTCATTCCTTCTAATGTGTTTTTTTTTCAGTTATTGAATTCTTCATTTTTGATTGGCTCTTTTTTATATTTTCTAGTTTCTTGTTAAAATTCTCACTGTGTTCATCTATTCTTTTTCCTAATTCAGTTAACATTCATATTACCAATGCTAATGCTTTGAATTCTTTATCAGGTAACTTGTTTGTTTCTGTTTTATTATTTATATTTGCAGGGAGTTTTTCTCTTGCTCTTTCATTTAAGAGCAGTTCTTCTGTCTTTTCATTTTGCTTAAGTTTCTCTGCCTCTAAGAATTTAGGTAAAACAGTTACCGATTGTGGTCCTATGTGGGATCATCCCTATACACATTGCATGTACCCAGTGCCTTTGGTGGGAGAGTTGGATCTGATGTGGACGCAAGTCATATTTTTCCTCAGGGTGTGCTGGAAGTTGTCACCTTGTTAGGTGGTGGGGCTGGAGATGGAGGGGCTAGAGCTAGAGCGGGATGTGAGGCAGGACTTCCCCCCTATTCAGTGGTTGTTACTGCCCTATTGGGGTGGGGGAAGGATCTGATACCAAATTGCTGGAACAGAAGCCCTGAGGGTCAGGCCTGAGCTATCTCTGTTCCCTTTAAGTGTGTGCTTTCCCCTCTCCTGTCACTGGCACCCTTGCCCTAGAAGGGAGGAATGCTGAAGCATGCAGTGCCTATGTGGGCTCTTGGCTCATGTTGGCTGCAGACAGAGATCCAAGCTGTCTCTGATGCATTGCCTGAGCAGGCACCCCCACTTGTTTCCCTTGTTCTGCTCAGATGCAGCCTCAGTTGCAAGTCCTCCTTGTTCCTCATAGCTGATCAGTGCCCTCAGCTTTTGCTGCCCCTGTCCTGTTGTGGAGCCACACTGGGGGGCAGGTGGAGCCTGCATAGACTCTCGGTGAATATCAGGGCATGAGCTGTGGTGGAGGGCAGCCATCAGAATTCTGTAACATGGAGTAAGTGGAGCTGTAGTGTTTGCTTGGCTCAGGCTTGGGTGTGTGCTGAGGTGGCTGTGGGAAACCTAGCAGCCACTAGAGCAGTCCCCTCTCCACCCTCTCTGCTTTGCCTCAGGGGCAAGCCAGCACATGCACTCCTCATGAGCAGAATCCAGGCTTCCTACAGCCCTCCTATTAGTCCCCACGGTCCTCCAACCAGTCAAGGGGGCTTGTCTCCCCTGTGTAGGAACCCAGGACTGGGGGACCCAATCTGTCCAAGTTTCTCTGGTCAAGTTCCTGAGAAAGAGAACTCCAAATATATGCATAGGGTTCTCCATAGGTATTAAGGAGAATACTGATCAGTACATGTATATAAGAAGACAGTTCAAGGCTGGAGAAAGAACCACCCAAAAGGTTGATGGAACATTACCTGGTGTTCACACAGAAAGGGGAATAGATCCTATTGCTACTAGCCAGACTGGAAACCTTCATATATTATGGGGCACTGGGGAGAAAGGTCTTACCGTGGTAATGAGAAATAATTAGCCCTAGACTAAACAAGTCTCCAATACCATATAACAAATTTTAAAAGCAGGACTGGGAAGGATCATTCTGTTTTGGTGTATACTACCTGCGTCCCTAACAAAGCTGAAGAATATTTATAGGAGTATGATAATATCTAGCATGGGAGAAGCACTTCTGGCATGATGGTGTAAGAACCTCTGAAAATATGATCATCCCTAAAATCAATGAGAACACTGGGAAAAAAAAATGTTCAAAGTGACATGCTCTGGAAATTAATCAAAGGCTTGCAACAATTTGAGGAGCATTTATTCCAGAAAAACAGCTAAATCTCGATAGGAACAGAGAGCATTTTACTTGCTCTAGATGCATTGCCCATTCTCCACATTTACAGTAGCCTTGAAAACCTGCAACCTCAGAACTTCAGTAACTGAAAAAGTCAGCAGCATAGTAGTCATTAAAAATGACAGAAGGGGTTTGGAGCTCACCAAATGCCCATCCCCAGAGAATTGTCACTGTTTGATCTGCCTGGCAAATCTCTGGAAAAACTCCATTCTCAGGGTTTGTCTTTATCTGACCTTACTTCAGGGCTTTCTCCAGTGAGGAAAGCCCTATCCCCAGGATGTCAAAAAAAAAAAAAATCACCTGCAATTGTTTAACACTATATTTCCCTGAGTTAGTTCGGGCAAACAAAAGACTGATCAAAAACTCAAACATAAAATACGGGGAATGAGATGTCCATCGGGGTCTTTGAAGATCTCTGAAAAATTTCTCAGAATCTAAAAGGCGATACACATTCAGTGTTGTGTGTATGCCCAGAAAACACCTGAGAAAAGCCTACCCACTCACATAAGACTGACCTTGAGGCCCTGCACAGCTAGGAAGTAAAGGTTAAGGCATAATTGTTAACTGCCTCCCATGGCATTGAAGGCTTGCCCCAACACACACAGAGCCCTATGGCAAAAGCTGGGAGTATTAGTAGTTCAAAGCATTTAAGGAAACATCTGTCTAATTTTTAACTGACCACTAAGCTAACTGAGCATAGACTTCAGTGGACACATACAACATAGAATACAAACTTTACAGAATTAGTCCAGGAAATTCACCAAATAAACAAACAGCAGAAACAAAAAAACAACAAAAAACAACAGTATCAGACACTGGATAGGGGAGTAATAATTTTCACAGCTGCTGAAAAATACTATTTGAAATGTCCTGTTTTCAACAAAAATATCTAGACATGCACAGGAACAGGACAGTATGGCCCGTATATAGGAAAAATAAAACTAGTCAATAGAAAATGTCCCAAAGGAAGCCCCATAATTGGACTCCTAGACACAGATTTAAGTTGGCTATTATAAGCATGTTAAATAAACTAAAGGAAACCATGTCTAAAAATTAAAGTATGATAACACTGTCTTACCAAACAATGAATATCAATAATGAGATAGAAATAATAAAAAAACCCAGAAAATTTGAAGTTGAAAAGTACAGTAACTGAAATGAAAAGTCCACTAGACGGGCTTAACAGCAGATTTTGAGCTGACCAAAGAAGAATCAGTGAACTTGAAGGATAGGTCAATTGAAATTATCCAGTATGGAGAACAGAAAGAAAATAAAACATGTGGAAAAGTGAACAGAGCCTCAGAGACTTGTGGGACACCATCAAGTGCACCAATTTACACATAATGATAGTCTCAGAAAGAGAAGAGAGAGAAAGGGGCAGAAGAAATATTTTAAAATAATGATCAAAAATTTCAGAAATTTTATGGGAAAACATCACCCACATATCCAAGAAGCTCAACAAAATTCACATAGAATAAACTGAAAGAACCTAGACACACCACAGTCAGAGATCAAAAAACAAAGAATCTTGAAAGCTGCAAGAGAGAAGCAATCCATTACATAAAGTTTCCTCAATAGGATTAACAACTGAAGTTTCATCAGAAAGAGTTGAGGGACTTCCCTGGTGGCACAGTGGTTAAGAATCCGCCTGCCAATGCAGGGGACACGGGTTCAATCCCTGGTCCAGGAAGATCCCACGTGCCGCAGAGCAACTAAGCCTGTGTGCCACAACTACTGAGCCTGCATGCCCCAACTACTGAAGCCCATGTGCCCTAGAGCCCACGTGCTTCAACAGAGAAGCCACTGCAATGACAAGCCCACGCACCGCAATGGAGAGTAGCCCCCACTCACTGCAACTAGAGAAAGCCTGCACACAGCAATGAAGACCCAACACAGCCAAAAAAAAAAAAAAAAAGTTGAGGTCAGAAGGTAGTGGGAGATATAGTCAAGGTACTGAAAGAAAAAGACTGTCAACAAAGAATGCTATATACAGCAAAACTATCCTTCAAAAATGAAGGAGATATGAAAACATTCCCAGATGAACAAAGACTGACTAGACTTGCCCTAGAAGAAGTAATAAAGGGATTCCTTCAGGCTGAAATAAAAGGATACTACACAATAACTTGAATGCTTATGAAAAAAATAAAGACCACCAGTAAAGGAACTATATAGGTAAATTAAAAAGATACTACAAATGTAGGTTGGTCGTAACTCTTTTCTTCTCCTTTTTGATTTATAACATAAGTTCATAAATCAATAATTAAAAAATGTGTCCATGGGCTAATAACATATACATATGTAATTTGTTTGACGATAATATCCAAAAGGAGAGTGGATGGAACAGAAGTATGTTGGAAGAAAGTTTGTATTACTGTTGAAATTAAGTTGCTACTAATCCATGTTAATTTTTTAAAGTTAAGATGTAAATCCCTTATAGCAGCCACCAATAAAATAACTCAAAAATATAGTAAAAGAAACAAAAGAGAATTAAAGTGGTAGACTAGAAAATATCTATTTAACACAGAAAGGGCAATACTGGAGGAATAGAGGAACAACAAAGGTATGACATGTGGAAAACAAATAGAAGAATGACAGACATAAACTCTACTTTATCAGTAAATACATTAAATATTTCAAATAAGAGGCAGTGATTGGAAGAATGGAAAAAATCCAACTATATGCTATCTATAAGAGAAATTTTAGATTCAAAGACAAAGTAGATGAAAAATAAAGGGTTAAAAAAGTTATACCATTGCAAATAACTATAAAAACAAGCTGGAATGGTTTTACTAATATTAGATAAAATAGGCTTTAAAACAAAACATGTTACTAGAGAGAAAGAGGGACATTTTATAATGAAAGGGTCATAAGGAGAGAGCAATTATAAACATATATGTGCCTAATAACAGAGCACCAAAATATGTGAAACAACAACTGACAGAAATGAAGGGAGAAATATAAAATTCAACAATCATAGAGTTATTAATACTATACCCCACCTTCAATAATGAATAGGTCAAGGAGGAGGAATATCAACAGAGAAATAGAACATTTGAATAAGACTAAAAACAAACTAGACCTAACATAACAACAACAGCAGAATGCACATTTTCTCAAATGGATATGGAGCATTATCCAGGACAGACCATATACTTGGCCATAAAACAAGACTCAATAGATTTAAAAGGATTGAAATCATAAAAACTATGTTCTCCAAGCACAATGGAATTCAATTAGACATCAATAAAAAAGGAACTTTGGGAAATTCACAAATACGTTGATACTTAACAAAACATTCCTAAGTAACCTATGGGTTAAAGAATAAATCATGGGCTTCCCTGGTGGCGCAGGGGTTGAGAGTCCGCCTGCCGATGCAGGGGACACGGGTTCGTGCCCCAGTCCGGGAAGATCCCACGTGCTGCGGAGTGGCTGGGCCCGTGAGCCATGGCCGCTGAGCCTGCACATCCGGAGCCTGGGCTCCGCAACGGGAGAGGCCACAACAGTGAGAGGCCCGCGTACCACAAAAAAAAAAAAAAAAAAAAAGAATAAATCATAAGGAAAGTAAAGTATCTTGAAATGAATGAAAATGAAAATACAACATGCTGAGATAAATGTAATGCTCAAAGGAAATTTGTAGCTATAAGCAATAATATTGTAAAAGAAGAAAGATCTCAAATCAATAACCTAAACTTCTACCATGAGGAACTAGAAAAATAGAAGGAAATAAACACAAAGGAGGCAGAAGGAAGAGAATAATAAATATTAGAGTGGATATAAATAGACAATGGAAAATCCATTGAGAAAACAAGCAAAACCAAAAGTTGATTCTGTGAAAACTTTAACAAAATTGACAAACCAAACATTTTAAGAATAATTAACACCAATTCTTCACAAAAATAGAAGAGGAGGGAACACTTCACAACTCATTTTATGAGGTCAGTATTAACCTGATACCAGACAAAGACATCACAAGAAAGGACACTACATAATAATATCCCTTAGGAATATAAAATACTAAGAAAGTTAATTCAGCAACATAGAAAAAGGATTATATACCATAACCAAATGGGACTTATCCTAGGAATGTAAGGTTAGTTTAACATATAAAAATCAATAAATGTACACCATATTAATAAAATGAAGATCAAAAGCCACATGAACATCTCATTAGTTGCAGAAAAGCATTTGACAAAATCCAACACACTCTTATGATAACAACACTCAACAAACTAGGAATAGAATAGAACGTACTCAGCTTGGATTGGGTGTCTACAAAAACAAACCAACCAACCATGGCTAACACCACATTTAATGATGAAACGCTGAAGGTTTTCTCCCTAAGGTCAGAAAAAAGACAATATTTTTTTTCACTTCTGTTCCACATCATACTGGAGGTTCCAGCCAGGGCAATTAATTAAGCAAGAAAAATAAAAAATAGATTGTAAAGGAAAATGTAAAACTATCTATATTCATAGATGACATGATCTTGTATAAAAAAACTCATAAGGAAGCTTCACACACACAAAATTATTAGAACTAATAAACAAAACCTGCAAGTCTGCAGGATATAAGATCAATACACAAAATCAATTGTATTTCTATACATTAGCAATGAACATTCGGAAAAATGAAATTAACACAACTTCATTTATAATAACATCAAAAAGAATAAAATACTTAGGAATAAATTTAACAAAACCTCAAGAAGTGTACACTATAAAACACCTCTGAAATAAATTCAAGATCTACATGAAAGGAAACATATCCCATGTTCATAGACAAGAAAACTTTATATTAGGATGCCAATGCTTCCCCCAAATGATCAACAGATTCAATGCAATTCCTATCCAATCCCAGTTGGCTCTTTGTAGAAAATGATGAACTCATCCTGAAGTTTATGTGGAATTGCAAGGGACCTAGAATATCCAGAAACATCTTGAAAAAGAAGAACAAAGTTTGAGGACTCACTCTTCTTCATTTCAAACCTTACTACCAGGCAACGATAATTAGAATTATTGTTACCATAATTGTGGTACCAGCAAAAGGATGGACATAGAAATCAATGTAATGGAGTTGTAAGTCCAGAAATAAACCATGTGTCTCTCTGGTAAATTAATTTTTTTTTTTTTTTTTCAGTACGCGGGCCTCTCACTGTTGTGGCCTCTCGCGTTGCAGAGCACAGGCTCCGGACGCGCAGGCTCAGCGGCTGTGGCTCACGGGCCCAGCCGCTCCGCTGCACGCGGGATCCTCCCGGACCGGGGCACGAACCCGCATCCCCTGCATCGGCAGGCAGGCTCTCAACCACTGCGCCACCAGGGAAGCCCTGGTAAATTAATTTTTGACAGAGATGTCAAGACCGTTCAATATGGATAGAATAGTCTTTTTAAAAATTACTCTGGGACAACTGGACATTTAAAAAAAAACCTCAAAATGAACCAAAGACCTAAATGTAAATGCTAAAAGCATAAAATTCACAGAACATAAAATACGGGTAAATCTACATAGCCTCGAATTTGGCAAAGGATTGCAGAACAAGCAACAGCAGGAAAAATAGATAAGTTAGACTTTGTCAAAGTTGAAAATTTCTATGCTTCAAAGGCTGCTACCAAGAAAGTGAAAAGATAACCCACAGAAGGGGAGAAAATATTTGCAAATCATATATCTGATAAGGGATTTGTATAGACCACAAAACTCAATAATAAAAAGACAAATAACCCATTTAAAAAATGGGCAAAAGACTTAAATAGACATTTCTCCAAAGAAGATATTCAAATGGCCAATAAGCACATGAATAGATGCTCAACATCATTAGACATCAGGAAATGCAAATCAAAACAACAATGAGATACCACCTCCCATCCACTATGATGGCTATAATCAAAAAGTAAGATAATAAGAAGTGTTGATGAGGATGTGGAAAATTCAGAATTTCATACACTGCTGTTGGGAATGTAAAATGGAGCAGCCACTTTGGAAAACAGTCTGACAGTTCCTCAAATGGTTAAAAATAGAGCTACCATATGATCTAGCAATTTTACTCCCAGGTATATACTCAAAAAAAAGAAAACATATGTTCACACAAAAACTTGTACACGAACATTCATAGCCGCATTACTCATCATAGCTGAAATGTGGAAACCACCTACATGTCCATCAACTAATGAGTGGATAAACAAAATATGGTTATAGCTGTACTATAAAATATTATTTGGCCATAAAATGAATGAAGTACTGATACATGCAACAACATGGATGAACCTTGAAACATTATGCCAAGTGAAAGAACCCAGTCAAAAAATACCACATAATATATGATCTCATTTTTATGAAATGTTCTGAAGAGGCAAATCTATAGAGCCAGAAAGTAGATTAATGGTTGCTTAGGGCTGAGAGAGATGGGGGACTTGGCGGATGATAGCTAAAGTGTATGTGGTTGCTTTTTGAAGTGAAGAAAATATTCTAAAATTTACTGTAGTGATGGTTGTACATATTTGTGAATATATTAAAAAACAGTGAATTGAATACTTTAAATGAGCGATTTGTATGCATACCATATATGAATTATATCTCAGTAAATCTATTTTAAGATATAAGTTAAGTATAGATATTGGAGATATAAAAAAGAAACAAATTGAACTACTAGCAATGAGAAGTACAGTGTCTCAGGTGAGTACTACAGTGTATGAGATAAATGGTGAAGAAGGGATTAGATTATGAAGAAGAAAACATTAGTTAACTTGAATACACAGCAATAAAACTATCCAAACTAAGACTGTCATCAATGAGCCTGGACAGCCAACTGTTGAGAAATTCATCTGCCCCTCACCTAAGACGTGGCTTCTCGTTCCAGTTGCACAAAAACATACATTGGGCCAATCCTGTAACTTCTCTGACCCTCAGTTCTCTCTGTATAAAGAAGACTTGTAAGTGTCCATCAAGAGGGAAGTAGATAAAGAACATGAGGTACTTTCACACAATGGAATATTGAACTGCAATTAAGAGGAATGATGTAGATCTCAAAACAATGCTGAATGAAGAAAGTCAGATGTATACTATATGATACTTTTTAAACAAGTTAAAACACACAAAAATAATACTACATGTTTTTATGTATGTAGAAGTATAAAAAAATGGTTTGAAAGGAAAATCCGTAAACTAGTAATAGTTCATTCCTTTGAGGGGAAAGGGAGGGCACAAGGAGGTGTCCCAGATGGGGAGGAGGTCATCAGTTTTATCTGTAATGTTCTGCTCTAAATTTAAAAAAAAAATTTAATTACTAATTCTTTATATTTGCTAAATAATTTTCTGAAATTAAAAAAATATATATATTTTTTTAAATAGAGAGGGTTAGACTAGGTAGTCCCTAAGGTCCATTTAAGCTCTAAATTCTGTGGCTGTAAGATAAAAGGAGGAATTCAGTAGTGGAAGGTTGCAACACTCAAAATTCTCATGGGATGGGGCTTCACACTTTTCTCTGGGATAAATGGTTTATATTTAAATGGCCCTGAGACAGGGAGATAAACAAGATGACCTCTAGGACCTCACTTTAGCTAAAATTTCCCCTGGGAGATCACAGCAGACCACCTTTAAGGTATATTCCAACACTGAGTATCTATGAAAACAAGTGAAGATGGACTCAGCTCTCAAAAATGATTCATCGCTTTCTGGACTCCTGCATAAACTATGTCCTGCCTTTAATGTAGGAGTTGAGGATCAGAAGTGCTTGACTACCAGCTGTCCTGTTACAGAGAGGTCAAATTGTCTTGGATATTTCCCCACCATGGAATACTTCTGTCTATTGAAAGGAAAATCAAGGGAAAATGTTTTCCCTGCACAATTTCCTTCCTTTGCTTACTTTTTCTTTTACACTGACTGTTGCTGCTAATAGAAACTGCTCTAAGCTGAATTTCTTTATCTTTGATGAGTAGACAAGGGCTTGTCTGAAATTAAAAGACCCAGACATCTGATTGCCACTTATTGTGGTAAAAAGACAGAAGAACTAATTGGCAACTACTCTCTCACCCCAATCAGTTGTCTGTCTCTTTCCTCTTTCCCTTCTTGTGTCTCTATCTCTTCTAGGTCAGAAATGCAGGGCCGTTAGATACCTTCAACCCTGAACACTGGGGATGCTCTCTTTTCCTGTATACCCACTGAATTTGCTACACTCATTCTGCCTCTAACCCAGTAGTCATCCCAGCAACTAGATGCATTTGGAATACTTCTTCCTTCTCTGGGCCCATGCCTAGTTACTCCTTCAAAAAGGCTTTTCTGACCACCTCAGTGCACAGTGACCTCTCTTTCCTGTACTCCTATGGCATATCAGCTGTACTATTTAGATTAATCCTTATGTTACACTGTTTCGAATTATCTCACCACTTAAACAATATTTATTAATCTTCTTTGCTCATCATCCCATTTCATCAATAGGGCTGGGAATTGGATAGATACGTGATAGTGAACAAGGGCAGTGGTCTATTAGGGCCTAGATGTTCATATAATCCTCCATCACTCCCAGTATTTTCTTCCCATTTAGAGTGAAAATGTTAGGTTAACATATGGGTGGAGGACACACATGAGCAAATGAGCAAAGCTGATAGATAAATCAAGTTGAGAAAGAAAAGCCCTTTAGGGCTACTATGCATCATTTTCTAAGAATTTGGTGGCAATCTATCACTTCTAGATTCATTCATCAAATAAATAGGTAGGGTAGGTTTTATTTAAAAAGTGAATTTTGCTGCTGACTGGCTCTGCTACCTTTGTCATAGCCTAGGAATGTCTCTACTGGGTAAATTAGAGATTTTTCAAAAGCTTATACATGCCAAACTTATTTTTCCTAATATACAGAAGCACAAAAGGATACCTAGGGTTTCTGTCTATCTGATGAATAATCTGCATCTTTTGGGTCTAAAAATGAAGAAATCAATCAATACAGCTGATTTCTTAGGTTAGTTTTCTAACTCAGAGAATTTATCATCACTCTTCTTAGTTTATTTAGCCTGGATGTCAGCCTGAAGTTGAAGTTGAGCATTGAGAATCCCAAGTCACAGGTCAGCAAATTGTGACACTAATCAAATGAACCTAGTATATTAGGGACAGAGATAGTATGATCATTGGGCAAGGAGAGCCTTTCCTAAGTTACTGCCTTGAACATTCAAAAAATAATTTGTGCTTGGGGATGGAGTAGAGGGCAGATAGGAGTTGGGATGAAGGCTTACAAAGGGCATGGAAACTTTAGGGGGTGATGGATATGTTCATTATCTTCATTGTGGTGATGGTTTCACATGTGCATGCATATGTCAAAACTAATCAAGTTGTACACTTTAAATATGTGGTATTTACTGTATTTCAATTATACTTCAATAAAGCTGTTAAAATAATTTGATGATAATAATTTTTTTTAATTGCACACTCATTGAGATAAATTCCCATAGGGCATAATTTCCACTTTAACCCTTATGGTTAATAAAATTGGCTTTGGAGTTGGAGAGACCTGTGGCTTTGTCATTTATTAGCTGAGTGACTTTGGGGAGTTTTTCTAAACCTCTCTGAGTCTCAGTTTCCCATCTGAAAAATACAGATTGTAATGAGAGCACTTAATTCATACATTAAGGATTAAATGAGATAATGCATGGAAAACATTTAGTATAGTACTGAGCACTAATTAAGCCTTAAAGAAATGACAACGGTTAGTTTACCTGTAAATGTGATATTAATCTGGTCTTGGGTGAAAGCATACAAAATCACCAACAGATTCCTAAAGCAGTTTATTGATGGCAGTCGGCCAGCTACTTTTATTAGATCCTCACTTGTGGGCAGATCCTCATAACTGAAACTGCTGGGAAGTGAAAAGGCAATCAAATCAGACCCCCTGACCTCAGTGAGCTGATACAGTGAATGGGAGAGATGGGATACGTGCTTGAATGAGATTGTACCAAAGATTAGATGAGGTAATGCATTTTTACAATACAGTAAGCATTTAACAAAAATGTGAGCAAGTTCTATCATTATCTCTCCAAATCTCAGGGTTCTTTTTTGCTTTTGTTCCCACACATTTCTTTCCACAATATTGATGGGAGATTTCTATAGAAGAATCCTAAGGCAATTTCAGTAACCAAAACGCTCCTGATTTGCCTGGCAGTGTGTCAGGTTCTCAGCAGTCCTGATGATTTCTGCCCTTTTGAATTCCGCTTAATCATTCTAGTGGATAATTAGAGCTAACACTTACATGGTGCTATAACACAATACTTTGTGTTCAACAATACAGGACATTTTAGAGAGTACTCACTGCCCCAAATCTTGCTGTGCCTGGGTGTATTAGCTTGGGCTGCTATAACAAAATACCATAGACTGGGTGGCTTAAACAATACACATTTATTCTATCAAATTTCTGGAGGCTGGAAGTCCAAGATCAAGATGCTGGCTGATTCAGTTCCTGATGAGGACCCTCTCCCTGATTTTCTATGCAGCCACCTTCTCACTGGGTCCTCACACAATGGAGAGAGGAAGCTCTCCGGTATCTACTCTCATAAGGACACTAGTCCTGTCATGAGGGTTACCCCTTCATGACCTTATCTAACCTTAATCACCTCCTAAATGCCTCATCTCCAAATATCATCACAGTGGGGTTAGGGCTTCAATATATGAATTTGGGAGGGGCACAGTTCCATCCATAGCAGCAGGCTACCAATTTATGTTCACTATCAAGTAAATGGAAAGAGCAATCTTGCAGGTTTTCTGGGCCAAATCTTTGAGTCATCTAGCAGTTAGGATTCCTGCATTGCATGCATGTGTTCCAGCTTTGACTCTAGGTGTTGGAATACTGGCCTGGTAGAGAGGCTGTGGAGTGGAGTGTTTTGAACTCAGACTCTTGAGCAGAACTTCCTGAGTTTGAAATATAGCTTTGCTACTTATCAGCTGTGAGACTTCAAAGAACTTAATTATCCTCTCCGTTTCCTCATCTGTGGAAAGGAGATAATACCTTACAAACATATCTTATTGGGTTGTGGTGAGGATTCAATGAATTCAGAAAGTGAAGAGCTTAGAACATAGGAAGTACTTCATAAATGTTAGCTATTCTTATCCATTAGAAGGCAACCTAGAGAGCAACAGCCAGCTCTACCCACCACCAGTCGTTCCCATCAGGAAACTTGCACAAGACTCTTAGATAGCTTCATCCACCAGAGGGCAGACAGCAGAAGCAAGAAGCACTACAATCCCACAGACTGTGGAACAAAAACCACACTCACAGAGATGAAGGCAGAGGGCTATTACCAGATGAAGGAACAAGATAAAACCCCAGAAAAACAACTAAATGAAGCGGAGTTAGGCAATCTTCCAGAAAAATAATTCAGAATAATGATAGTGAAGATGATCCAGGATCTCGGAAAAAGAATGGAGTCGAAGATCGAGAACATGCAAGAAATGTTTAACAAAGGACTAGACGAATTAAAGAAAAAACAATCAAAGATGAACAATACAATAACTGAAATGAAAAGTACATTAGAAGGAATCAATAGCAGAATAACTGAGGCAGAAGAACGGATAAGTGACCTGGAAGACAGATGGTGGAATTCACTGCTGTGGAACACAATAAAGAAAAAAGAATGAAAAGAAATGAAGACAGCCTAAGAGACCTCTGGGACAACATTAAATGCAACAACATTCACATTATAGGGGTCCCAGAAGAAGAAGAAGAGAGAGAGAAAGGACACGAGAAAATATTTGAAGAGATGATAGATGAAAACTTCCCTAACATGGGAAAGGAAATAGCCACCCAAGTCCAGGAAGCACAGAGAGTCCCAGGAAGGGTAAACCCAAGGAGAAACACGCTGAAACACATAGTAATCAAATTGGTAAAAATTAAAGATGAAGAAAAATTATTGAAAGAAGCAAGGGAAAAACAACAAATAACATACAAGGGAACTCCCATAAGGTTAACAGCTGATTTCTCAGCAGAAACTCTACAAGCCAGAAGGGAGTGGCATGATAAAGTGATGAAAGGGAAGAACCTACAACCAAGATTACTCTACCTGGCAAGAATCTCATTCAGATTCAATGGAGAAATCAAAAGCTTTACAGACAAGCCAAAGCTAAGAGAATTCAGCACCACCAAATCAGCTCTATAACAAATGCAAAAGGAACTTTTCTAAGTGGGAAACACAAGAGAATAAAAGGCCCTACAAAAACAAACCCAAAACAATTAAGAAAATGGTCATAGGAACATACATGTCGATAATTACCTTAAATGTGGATGAATTAAATGCTCCAACCAAAACACACAGTTTGGCTGAATGGATACAAAAACAAGACCCATATATATTCATATATGCTGTCTACAAGAGCCCCACTTCAGACTTAGGGACACATACAGACTGAAAGTGAGGGGATGGAAAAAGATATTCCATGCAAATGGAAATCAAAAGAAAGCTGGAGTAGCAATACTCATATCAGATAAAATGGACTTTAAAATAAAGAATATTACAAGATACAAGGAAGGACACTACAAAATGAACAAGGGATCAATCCAAGAAGACGATATAACAATTATAAATATATATGCAACCAACATAGGAGCACCTCAATACATAAGGCAACTGCTAACAGCTCTACAAGAGGAAATCGACAATCACACAATAATAGTGGGAGACGTTGACACCTCACTTACACCAATGGACAGATCATCCACACAGAAAATTAATAAGGAAACACAAGCTTTAAATGACACAATAGACCAGATAGATTTAATTCATATTTATAGGGCATTCCATCCAAAAACATCAGATTACACTTTCTTCTCAAGTGCGCACGGAACATTCTCCAGGATAGATCACACCTTGGGTCACAAATCAAGCCTCAGTAAATTTAAGAAAACTAAAATTATACCAAGCATCTTTTCTGACCACAACACTATGAGATTAGAAATGAATTACAGGGAAAAAAACGTGAAAAACACACACATGGAGGCTAAACAATACATTACTAAATAACCAAGAGATCACTGAGAAAACCAAAGAGGAAATCAAAAAATACCTAGAGACAAATGACAATGAAAACATGATGATCCAAAACCTATGGGATGCAGCATAAGCAGTTCTAAGAAGGAAGTTTATAGCCATACAAGCGTACCTCAAGAAACAAGAAAAATCTCAAATAAACAATCTAACCTTATACCTAAAGGAAGTAGAGAAAGAAGAAAAAACAAAACCCAAAGTTAGCAGAAGGAAAGAAATCATGAAGATCAGAGCAGAAATAAATGAAATAGAAACAAAGAGAACAATAGCAAAGATCAATAAAACTAAAAGCTGGTTCTTTGAGTAGATAAACAAAATTGATAAACCATTAGCCAGACTCATCAAGAAAAAGAGGGAGAGGACTCAAATCAATGAAATTAGAAATGAAAAATGAGAAGTTACAACAGACACTGCAGAAATACAAAGCATCCTAAGAGACTACTACAAGCAACTCTATGCCAATAAAATGGACAACCTGGAAGAAATGGACAAATTCTTAGAAAGGTATAATCTTCCAAGACTGAACTAGGAAGAAATAGAAAATATGAACAGACCAATCACAAGTAATGAAATTGAAACTGTGATTAAAAATCTCCCAACAAACAAAAGTCCAGCACCAGATGGCTTCACAGATGAATTGTATCAAACATTTAGAGAAGAGCTAACACCCATCCTTCTCAAACTCTTCCAAAAAATTGCAGAGGAAGGAAAACTCCTGAACTCATTCTATGAGGCCACCATCACCCTGATCCTGATACCAAAACCAGACAAAGATACTACAAAAAAGAAAATTACAGACCAATATCACTGATGAATATAGATGCAAAAATCCTCAACAAAATACTAGCAAACAAAATCCAACAACACATTGAAAGGATCATACACCATGATCAAGTGGGATTTATCCCAGGGATGCAAGGATTCTTCAATATACGCAAATCAATCAATGTGATACACCATATTGACAAACGGAAGAATCAAAACCACATGATTATCTCAATACATGCAGAAAAAGCTTTTGACAAAATTCAACACCCATTTATGATAAAAACTCTCCAGAAACTGGGCATAGAGGGAACCTACCTCAACATAATAAAGGCCATATATGACAAACCCACAGCCAACATCGTCCTCAATGGTGAAAAACTGAAAGTATTTCCTCTAAGATCAGGAACAAGACAAGGATGTCCACTCTCACCACTATTATTCAACATAGTTTTGGAAGTCCTAGCCACGGCAATCAGAGAAGAAAAAGAAATAAAAGGAATACAAATCGGAAAAGAAGTAAAACTGTCACTGTTTGCAGATGACATGATACTATACATAGAGAGTCCTAAAGATGCCACCAGAAAACTACTAGAGCTAATCAATGAATTTGGTAAAGTTGCAGGATACAAAATAAATGCACAGAAATCTCATGTATTCCTATAGACTAATGATGAAAAATATGAAAGAGAAATTAAGGAAACACTCCAATTTACCATTGCAACAAAAAGAATAAAATACCTAGGAATAAACCTACGTAGGGGGACAAAAGACCTGTATGCTGAAAACTATAAGACACTGATGAAAGAAATTAAAGATGATACCAACAGATGGAGAGATATACCATGTTCTTGGATTGGAAGAATCAATATTGTGAAAATAACTATAATACCCAAAGCAATCTACAGATTCAATGCAATCCCTATCAAATTACCAATGGCATTTTTTATACAACTAGAACAAAAAATCTTAAAATTTGTATGGAGACACAAAAGACCCCGAATAGCCAAAGCAGTCTTGAGGGAAAAAAGCAGAGCTGGAGGAATGAGACTCCCTGACTTCAGACTATACTACAAAGCTAGAGTAATCAAGAGAATATGGCAATGGAAGAAAAACAGAAATATAGATCAATGGAACAGGATAGAAATCCCAGAGATAAATCCACGCACCTATGGTCAACTAATCTATGACAAAGGAGGCAAGGATATACAATGGAGAAAAGACAGTCTCTTCAATAAGTGGTGCTGGGAAAACTGGACAGCTACATGTAAAAGAATGAAATTAGAATACTCCCTAATACCATACACAAAAATAAACTCAAAATTGATTAAAGACCTAAATGTAAGACTGGACACCATAAAACTCTTAGAAGAAAACATAGGAAGAACACGCTTTGACATAAATCACAGCAAGATCTTTTTTGATCTACCTCCTAGAGTAATGGAAATAAAAACAAAAATAAACAAATGGGACCTAATGAAACTTCAAAGCTTTTGCACAGCAAGGGAAACCATAGACAAGACGAAAAGACAACCCTCAGAATGGGAGAAAATATTTGCAAATGAATCAACGGACAAAGGATTAATCTCCAAAATATATAAACTGCTCATGCAGCTCAATATTAAAGAAACAAATAACCTAATCCAAAAATGGGCAGAAGACCTAAATAGATATTTCTCCAAAGAAGACATACAGATGGCCAAGGAGCATATGGAAAGCTGCTCAACATCATTAATTATTACAGAAATGCAAATCAAAATTACAATGAGGTATCACCTGACACCAGTCAGAATGGCCATCATCAAAAAATCTACAAACAAGAAATGCTGGAGAGGATGTGGAGAAAAGGGAACTGTCTTGCACTGTTGCTGGGAATGTAAATTGATACAGCTACTATGGAGAACAGTATTGAGGTTCCTTAAAAAACTTAAAATAGAATTACTATATGATCCAGCAATCCCACTACTGGGCATATACCCAGAGAAAACCATAATTCAAAAAGACACATGCACTCCAATGTTCACTGCAGCACTATTTACAAAAGCCAGGTCATAGAAGCAACCTAAATGCACACTGGCAGATGAATGGATAAAGAAGATGTGGTACATATATACAATGGAGTATTACTCAGCCATAAAAAGGAATGAAATTGGGTCATTTGTTTAGACGTGGATGGATCTAGAGACTGTCATACAGAGTGAAGTAAGTCAGAAAGAGAAAAACAAATATCGTATATTAACGCATATATGTGGAACCTCGAAATGGTACAGATGAACTGGTTTGCAGAGCAGAAATTGAGACACCGATGTAGTGAACAAATGTATGGACACTAAGGGGGGAAAGGCACGGGGGGTTGGGGGTGGTGGTGTGATGAATTGGGAGATTGGGCTTGACATGTATACACTGATGTGTATAAAATGGATGACTAATAAGAATCTGCTGTATAAAAAAATAAATAAAATTAAATTTAAAAAAAAAAGGCAACCTCCATGAAGGTAGGGAATTTTTGCTTCATTCACTGCTCTGTCTCAAGCACACAGAACAGCACCTGGTACATCAAAGGTGCTCAGTAAATATTTGTTGAATAAATGAATAAATCTTTACTTCCTTTCTTCCTTTCACACCTCATATTCAATTTTTTAGTTCTACTTTCAAAATATAGCTACAATTTGACCAGTTTTCACCGCCTTCTCTGCTACCATCTGGTTAATATCCTCCATCTCCTTTCGCTTGAATGATCACAACAGCATTCTAACTGGAGGTCTAACAGCATTCTAATTCACTATTTTCCTTTACCCACCAAAACCTTCCTCCTTGCTCCCTGCCCAGAATCTTGTCTTCAAACAGCACTCAAAGTGATCCCTTTTTCTTTCTTTTTTTTTTTTTTTTTTTTTTTTGCGGTACGCGGGCCTCTCCCTGTTGTGGCCTCTCCCGTTGTGGAGCACAGGCTCCGGACGCGCAGGCTCAGCGGCCATGGCTCACGGGCCCAGCCTCTCTGCGGCATGTGGGATCTTCCTGGACCAGGGCACGAACCCTCGTCCCCTGCATTGGCAGGCGGACTCTCAACCACTGTGCCACCAGGGAAGCCTCCCATGACTCCCAGTTCATTCACAGCAAAGGGCAAAATTTTTACCTGATCTGCTCTTACCTACCTCTCTGATCTCATCTTCTACTACTTTCCCTCTTGCTTTTTGTATTCCAGCCACATTGCAATAGAATAGAATTTCTGTAACACGCCAAGCACATGCACCTGCCTCAGCATCCTCGTACTTGCTGTTCCTCCTGCCAGGAATGCTCTTCTCCAAGATATGCCCTTAGTTTAGTTCCTCACTTCCTTCAGCTCTCTGCTTAAATATTGCCACTAGAGAGACCATTTCTGATCATTCTATATAAAACAGCATCCCAATCCCTAGCATGCCCTAACCATCTTACTCTGATTTAGTTTTCTCCATAGCATTTATCATCACCTGACAGATTTAGTATCTGTCGATTAGTTATTGTCTGTCTCACCTCATCAAAATGTCATCTCTAACATGGAAGGTACTTGGACAGTTTTGTTCACTGCTACATCACCAGTGCCTGGACAGTGCTTGGAATATTTTGATTCTTCAATAATTATTTGTTGAATGAATGGATAAATGGTCTTTAAAAAGTAATGCCCTCACTGGAGTCTTCTTACTCTAAGGAGCAGTTTATATTCTATATAACCTCATTCCAGGGCCAGCTATATTTGGCTTTGATTACTGGAGAGTGGGAAAAATAAATTTTTTCTTGATAAAATCAGTTTGGTAGGCAAAATGTAGGAAAACATGGGGTTCATGGGGGGGAATATTAACAAAAGGCCTTGGGGATGAAAATTTGGAGGGGCAATGATCCTATTGTGGCATCACTCTTCTGAACTATGATCCTAGTTAAAACCTTGCCAGCATGAGGCCAGAAGTACTGAGGGTCAGCTCCCTTTGGTTGTATTTAAAAATCATTCTGAAGAGTCTATTCCATTATTTTTATAAAATAACATCTTTCAAAAGACTCAAACTGTTAACGGTATTTTCTGGGAAAATGATTTTTTTTTTTTTTTTTTTTGGCAGAGGAGGATGGGTGCAAGGGAAGGAACAAGAAGAGTTTATATAACTATATTATTAATTACATAGAGCAACAATTAGCTTTTTAAACAAGAATGCCTTCTCTATTCTGACTTTTTTTCCCTTGGGGGTGAAACCTTGGAAAATAACAATTGATGACAACTCTATTGTATTTTAAGAAATTGATGGCATTCTAACTTAAAAAAATCTTTATAGTGGGCAAGTGGCAGGAAAATTTTAAACCTAAAAGCTATTGGCAAGGTTATTGAAGCTTTGGATTATTTAAGTTTGTTGCAGCTTCAAATAAAACATTTGATTCATAGATCTTTGCTTGGGGCTGTGAATTTATGCTCTGGAGAGGAGGGGACTTAAAAATTAGGAAGTCTCTGGTCTTCCCATCTATGTTAAATCCATATAATCAGATGAGTCACAGTGAGCTGTGGGAAGGTGGAAGCTCTTTGCTTTTACAAAGCACAAGTCCACCAGAACTCTCTGAGCCTCTTCTTGGGGTTTTGCACACAGTGGCTACCAGTCAGGGAGCAGCGCTAAGCTGCCAGACCGAACAATTCAGGGCAGAGCCTTCAGCTTCTTTGCTTTTGACCCAAATTGTAACTACTGAGGAGGAGAGGCAAGGCGGCTGCCCAGAACTCAGGCTTGAGGATGGGGAAAGCAAATAGGGCCAACTGTTTTCTAAACCTGACCTCTCCTGAATGCTACTTCCTGGATGTCCAGGAAATGTCCTTGAGTAGTAGACATCCCATAACACAGATACAGCTTCCCCTGCATCCGGCAAGACTGTCAGTGTGCCTTGTGTCACCATTTTCTCCACTGATTGGCACCACTGTTCTTTAGGCCCATTGCCTATAAAGTGTGTTTCTGCTCTTCTCAGCAGCTCCTTTCCCATTGTACAACCAAATATACCTCCTGCTCTTTCTTTCTGATTGCCTAGACCATGGAATTAAAGAGACAAACAAACCAACCCAAACCACTTAGATTTGAAGCCGCCTGTTGCTTTGATTTTCAACATAGCGCTCACTAGAGAGTTGAGGTATATGTGGCTCCACTACTTGTAGTACCATGTTTCAAGACTCTTAGACTCTTGTCAGGGTGTTTTTCACATTTTCCCAAAATTGGACCAGGTACACGGCATGTCTTGAAAACATCAAAAAGTGAGTAGACAACATGCTTTAAACACTCCTTCATTTGTTTTAATATAATTAGGTTTGGGAGCCAGCCGTCAATCAGAGTGTCTATGTGTAGCATTTTGGAAGCAGGAAGAAATTGGAAATAGAACCATTGTGACTCCATTCTAATCAGCTTGAATGCAAGCAGAATAATTCCTCTACCTCAAAGAGTTCAGTGGGAGTCAGTTGTTCTAAGACCCCTACAAACAGAGGATGTTGATAGCTGCTCCGTCTCCCTGAGGACATGAGTAAGACTAAGGACTAATTATGTGGGCATTCATTTCAGAGAGAGTGTATGGGTGCCTACTACTAGTCAAGCAAGCACTAGGCAAGGTGCTGGTATATAATGGTGAGCAAAAACAGATGTGAGGCCTGCTTTCTTGGAGCTTCTGATCTCATGGGTGAGATAGACATTAATTATATAATGACATAAATGAGTATATAATTACAAACTGGGATAAATATTCTGAAGGCTAGAAACACAGTTCTAAGGAAATGTACACTCTAGCAGGGAGTTAATGAAGGCCTCCTTGAAGAAATAGTGCTTAAACTGAGATTTGAAGGGTCAGTCGGCATGAATGAGACAGAAAAAAATTGTATTCCAATAGAAGGAATACCAGGCTCAAGGTGCTGTGGAGGATTAGAAATGAGGTCAGGGTGGCTGCAGTCCAGACTGCAAGGGAGAGGTGGGAGATGAAGCTGGAGAATTTGATGGGGGTATTTCTCAATGGAGGTGCCGTTGGCTTTGGGGCAGGACAATTCTACATGGGGGTGGGAGGTGCTAGTTTGTATATGCAAGGTTGCAGGAAGTTTAGCCTCCCTGGTCCCTGCCTACTAAATGCCAAACTGTCCCCTTGGTATTTATGACAACCCCAAATTCCCTAAACTTCCAAATACCTCCTAGTTAAGAACCGCTGAATGAAGGGCCTCCTCAATCATTTAAGGATTTAGGGTTTTGTCCTACAAGCAAGGGGGAAAAAAATGGGAAACGGTTTAAGCAGAGGAAGAAACGAAACTCATTCAATTTATATTCTGAAAAGATCATTCTGTAAATGCATATTACTAAGTGAAAGTAGCCAATCTGGAAAGGCTACCTCTGGTATAATTCCAGCTATATGGCATTCTGGAAAAGACAGAACTCTGGAGATAGTAAAAAGATCAGTGATTGCCAGAAGTTAGTGGGGAGTCAACAGAACACAAGATTTTTTGTATGATAATGTAATGGTAGATACACATTATTATACATTTGTCCAAATCTATAGAATGTAAAACACCGAGAGTGAACCCTAATGTAAACTATGTACGTGGGTGGTTATAATGTGTCAATGTAGGGTCATCAATTGGGGGGATCTTGGTTATAGGGGAGGCTGTACATGAGTCAGGGGCATATGGGAAATCTTCGTACCTTCCACTCAATTTTGATGTGAACCTAAAACTGCTTTAAAAACTAAAGTCTATTTTTTTTAAAAAAAGTGAAGGAAGCCCAGAAGGAGGACCACTATCATAATACTGAAGGTAGGACGTGAAGATTTGATTCAGATATACACTTGGAATTAAAAAGGAGAAAGTCAGTCCCTTTAAAAACAGAAGATTATTCTGGCTGAAGTGCAAAAAATGGAGGGTTTCCCCGGAGACCCTCTCTGACAAGGTGGTTGTTAGAAAGAAAAGGCTGCCTGGGGTGGGTGGTAGAGGGGATAATTGGGCAAGATCTCACCAGATATTAATAGTAAAGTTTGAATGCATTTGTAATAGCAACTATTTATTGAGCACTTAATACATGCCAGGTTTATGATTTACATACATTATTTTATTTCATTCTTTGTGATAACCCTGCAAAGTGTTATGAGATTCGTATATTACAGATGAGAAAATGCAGCATCAGAGTTTAGTGACTGAACAGCATGCAAATTATGATGATCTACAACCAGAGGAGGGTAATTGGAGTGTACATAAGAGGGAGGAAGAAGAACACGGCAGGTCACTGTGAGATACCTGAAATCCAGTCAGCAATATGGCTGAGTAGACTGGAACAAAGGCATGGTGACTTTTAGCACCACTCAGCTCTGTAATAATTACAACAAACAACATCAGTAGCTAGTATTGATTGAGAGCTTTAGGCCAGGCACTGTGCTTAGAGATTTGTTTCTATTATCTCATTTAGTTCTTACACCGACCTTATGAGACAGACACTGTTGGTATTCCCTCTTTACAGATGAGGATACTGAGGTTCAGAGAGGTTAAGACATTTGCCCAAAGTCACACAGCCAGTAAGTATAGAATCAGCACCCTAAGCCAGGTCTGTCTGACTCTAAAATGTGAGCTGTTAACCATTCTGCTACAGTTAGTTAATGGTAAAACCATCCCCAATTCTGGAATGGGTAGAATTTGTATGGGATGTATGGAAGCTTAGACAGAGGCCAGATAACAGAAGGTCAGGCTGAGGAGTTTGAGTCTGATTCTAGAGACACTGGAGAGCCATTAGAGATATTAAGGCATTATTATTGATATTAGCAAAAAATTTCTGGCAATAAATATTCTGTGTAAGATGCATCTAGATGGGGAGAGACAGACAGGACTGGCTACTTAATTTGCAGGCCCACTGCAAAATGAAAGTGCACAGGTAGCATGCTCATGAGGCCAGCCCTGGAGAAGGGAAGATAGTCAAGAAGGTAGTACATAGCAGAGGGGGTGGGGTACAGATAAAGTCAGGGACTGGGGTGGTGGTAGAGGGGATAGAAAGAAAAGAATGAGTGCAAGCCTCATTAGGAAGGAGAAGAAAGACAATTTCATGAATGGTCCTCTCTCTTTCACCCCCCACATTCAGTGACAACTCTGACATCAAGTCTGGATGACTGAATGGAAGGATCAGGAAGAGGAGCTGATTTGAGACAGAAATTGATAAACTTGCTTTGGAAACCTACACAGTTCCACCTGCACGCTTGGTGTTTAGGTGAGTATGAATGTTCTTAATTCACGTTAGATGTTGTCCTGTAAGGGACATGGTTTCTCGCTGAGTCCTGAAGCTATGTTTTGCTTCCCTCCTGAGAGAGATTTATTTAAAGTTTGTTCCTGGGAGCGAGAGGTGGGCAAAGTAAACTCTCCTCCAGTCTGCTTTCTTGGGACTAGAAAGGGAGTTCCTACATGGATTAGAGTTAGAGGGTACACAGCAGAACTTCTCCCTCCTTCCATGCCTAAGAGTCTGTGTGGATCCTGAAGGTCATTCCAAGTACAAGGGGGTGAGGCAGTGTAAGATTTGTGACCTTGACGCACAGCATCCTCTATGTTCTCAGCATTTACTTGGTCCTGTTCCCCTTACTCTGCCCCTTAGGACACAGAGGCACTCTAGGTGATCCTTGTTCCAAATGCAAGCAGGTAGCCTTGCTCTCCAACCAAGTCACTCTGACCAAGGGACAGTCTGGATCCATAGAAGTGAGAGAGGTCTCAGTCTCAGTGTAGCCTGGCAGGTTTACTTGTTGACTAGTGCTCGGGCAGCTCCACATTAAAGAGCCAGAATGGAGGAGTCCACTCAACATGGTCTAACCATCTGGGTGGTAGGGAGACCTAAGGGGAGAGGAATTTCAACAAATAGCCACTCTATGTCCTACTATTCATTCCCTGCCTGTCTCCTGTTCATGAAGTGTCTGGCAAATGGCACCCTACAAATAAAGTAGGCCCTCCACTCCATCCAAGGTGAAACCCACCAAACACATGCTCATGTATGAGTTTATCCTGGTGAGGAGGGCCTGGGTTGGACATAAGTGAGGAGATGGGTGCCTTGGTGATGATGTGAGTGACAGTGGCCCACCTCCTCCGTGATTCCCAACCTGCTAGTTCCTTGGCCTGCCAAGTAACTCACAATCCTTTATACCTACCTCCAAATGAGAGATAAAAGATTGATGGGGACATGCAAAAGTCACCTCCTTTTGCATGGACCCCACTGTGTTTTAGATACAGAGCAGATAGCTTTGGGGACAAACAGAAAGTCCCCCATTTGCCACTTAGTGGTTATGTGACCTTTAAGCAGTCACTTAACTTCTCGGAGTCTCAGTTTTCTTCATAATAATAACTACATAATAAAGTCACTATGAAGATTAAATGAGTTAATACATGTAAAACACCTATAACGGTGTCTGGTACAAATCAGATGTTTGATAAAGGGGAGATTCATCTTAATGTTTATGATAGAAGCTGAGTGGTTAGGGTGTGTGCGTTGTACAGCCACCACAAGCTGAGAGTCTGGGTTGTAAGCCTTCCCAGGGGACCTGCCTGTCACTGCCACAGTCAATAATCTTGGCTCATTCAGACCTTTAAAGGGCTTTCTTGTGCTTTCCGATCTGGATGCTTTGCTGTCACCTTGTTCTCTCAAGTGAGGCCGCAAGGTGGGTGAGCTGAACACAGACTTCACTGACTGGTGTCAGAGCCACGATGGGGGCAACTTTGAGTCTGGACACCCACTCACCAGGGGCCTCACTCACTAATGGGGGAGCCTCTGCTCTGGCAGAAGAGGACCTCACTGCTGCCCATCAGCTTTGACTTGGGGTTAAAGAAGTCAGATTGGGGGCCAAACCAGGGAGGAGGTAACAACTATCTTCAGTGTAGTCTTGTTTGTTCTTGTGGGGCCTTGCCGCCCACAGGTAGCCAGTATTTTCACATGAAATCCTTGGATACTTAGGGATCCGCCTCATGGTCATTCTCAGGCCTGTGTCTCCTGGGCAACTCTGGCAGCCATAGGCATTTCCTAAACTCCCTTCCTCATCTTCACAACTTGCCTGTTTAGGGAGCCAAACTCTCCGGACTCTGCTTTGACTATAATAACGTGCTTTGGGCCTGAGTGTTCATGACCAATGGTGACTCTATAACCCCTGCCAAGTTTTATTCGCAACTCAGGAAGGGCTTTGGATAGCTCAGAAGAGGGAACAGAGTATGAACTCTGACTCAGCAGGGCAAGGGGGAGACATTTTAGAGCAGATGTCTTTAGTGCCCCCCAACTCAAGCCTTGCTGCAAGTGGCTGTACCTCTAAGTAAGACCTCTGACCTTCTCTCTCCCCCAATTCACCCCTTAGAAAGGTCTTACTTCCAGAGGCATGATATTCTAGTAGTTCAGGGAGTAGGCCGTGGAGCCAGACTGCCTGTTTGAATCTCAGCTCTCCCGCTTACCAGCTCTGTGAACTTGGGTGGCTTACGTGATCTTTCTGTGCCTCAGGTTCCTCATCTGTAAAATGGGTTTAATAACTACAGATTGCACAGGGTTGTTATGAGAATAATAGATGAGTTACTATGTGCATAGCGCCTAGAACAGCACCTGCCACATGGTGAGTGTTACATAAATGTTTGTGAAATGGATGTGGAACCAGAGAAGCCTGGCAGCCAAACTTCCTACCTGGGAGAGGGCCAGCCAGCCACCCACTTCCCTCAGGGGAGAGCATGAAGAGTGTCCAGGCTGGAAACAGAGTGGCCTTAGTCCTCTACAGCAGGGATGTGCCACCGTCCCCAATTTGACGAGGGTAAAAGACAGGCTCCGTCTAAGGAGGCAGTGGGGGGAAAACGATGAGTCTGATTCTAACATCAGCTGACATGCGGCTGCCTTTGGGACACCTCCACCTGGGAAAGTGCCTCCAGTTTCTCCTTTGATTCAGCGGCCCTTAATCCCCTTGGCTTCCGGGACCAAGGGACCTAAACTACCGGTGTCTGAACAAGTCAGAATGTATCTAATCTGGTGGGTGTGAAACCCAGCAGCCACTCAAGGAAGGTGGAAGTGGCAGGGCTCTGTGGGATATGCATATATTTTTATAACGAAAGGGCTGCAGGCGTCATGATGACTGTGAGGACTTGGAAAGAGTCATCTGCTGCTGCTGTCTCTTCTCGGCAGAGATCAGCTCTATGAAACAGCCCGTTGCCGTCGGTTGGAGGCTCGTGGAATCTCAAGGAGCATTCTGTTCCACAGTCGGCCTCCCTTTGGCTGTGCTGAGCTCCTTCAGCATGCCAGGCTCCTCCCGTGAGGGTTGAGTGTGCCACTGGCCTCCTATCCATGAGCTGGCTGGAAGGAAGGGAGCAGGGCCAGGTGGGTGGTATTTTGAAAAAAAGGAAGGTAGTATTTTGAAAAAGTAACTCAGAAAGTATGGGGATCTCAGTAGGTCACTCAGCCAGGAAAAGCTCATTTTCCATTACATTCAATTTAGCACTTGCTTAAACATTGGGGGATTGCTATTGTTTTCCTGTGCAAATCAGTCATTTCTCCACAGTATCAGACCTTCCGTGAAATGAGGCGCAGGCTCGTATATTAGGTTGAATCATATAACTTTGGTGGGTTTATTGGTTAAATGGTCAAATGTTGCAATTTTGTATGATTCCTCCTGCCATTTCTTGGCTATGCCTCACAGTACCTGGTACAGAGCTCTGTATGTAGCAGGCACTTATCAAACTTGTTATTTTGTTGGATTAAGTTGCAGGCTGCCAGGATCTCACAACTCCCTTGAATTTCACATGCAAAGGTAAATCAGGACAATAATATTCCCTCTATGAGAGGACTGAGCACTTAAGATTGTGTTGGATTCGAAACTGGGTGCCTTACATAGTCCATTGTCCAATTTTTTTGTTGTTGTTGTTTTTGTTTTTGCGGTACGCGGGCCTCTCACTGTTTGTGGCCTCTCCCGTTGCAGAGCACAGGCTCCAGACGCGCAGGCTCAGCGGCCCTGGCTCACGGGCCCAGCTGCTCTGCGGCATGTGGGATCTTCCCGGACCGGGTCACGAACCTGTGTCCCCTGCATTGGCAGGCAGACTCTCAACCACTGCGCCACCAGGGAAGCCCCCATTGTCCTATTTTTTAAAAAAACTTTTATTTTATATTACATTGTCGTATTTAGTGAGGAGAACAACCTTATGAAGCCGGTGTTATGGTCTCCCTTTCACACATGAGTCTGTGGCTCAGAGATGTTAAATGGCCTAAGTTCACACAGCTACTGTGGAGCAGGGATTCGCATCCCTATTTTCCTTCCTTCCTGATGATGTTTTCCTTGACCCTTTGTTATATTTTTCACCTTCTAATGTTTGAGGGCCATTGAGGGGTTCACCCAGCCCTGCAAGCCTAATGAGCTCAGCGGCTTCCCCAGTCATTTGCGCATGTCTCCCAGCTACTCCAAGTAGCTTCCTGCCACAAAGAGAGACGCTGGGTACTACTCAGACAATGGAAAGCCATAAGTGGGTTGGGGTAATGTTTAATCGGGTGGTTGCTTGCCCCATATGAATGAGTAAACCACCTCCTATAGTAGCAGTGGTAGTGTTAGTAGAAGTAGTCATTTACTGGGTAGTGGCAATTGATCAGTATATAGAGGCTACAGAATTCTGTACTCTGAGGCTACAGAAGAGTTTGTGTTTGTATGGCTGTATCTTTACAGAAACTGTCTGGGTCACTAAACTCTCTCAATATCGAAGTGCAGATCTTTAAACAAAATATTTTAGATGTCAACAGAGCCCTTGGAGAGCTTGTAGTCAGAATCCCTCTCCTCCATTTTATAGCTGAGCAATCCGAGGTTAAAGTGGGAAATGCTTTGCTCCAGGTCAAGAGGCTAGTTTAAAGGCAGAGCCAGGACCCAAACTCAGATATGTCTGACTTCACAGTACCCTGCCTCCTTCAGCACTATTACCCTTGGTTTACAGGTACCCAGATAAATATTTATTGAGTACCTGCTGTGTGCCAGATTTTGAGTCAGACATGTTAGTTGATTTCTGTGGGGTCACACTGCAAGCACACGTCAGGGTTTAGAGGCCCAATCTCCAGTGTATCCTCCCAGCCACAATGCCAGCTCTCATAGCAGCCCTGCACCTTAGCATTTTCCAGTGCAGTTCTGAGAAGGGGGTGATCGAGGGCTACCTAGGCAGGCTCCTTGGTGAATACTTATTGATGTGAAAAAAAGGAAAAGTCGACTCTTCCTTTGAGGATCAGTTGAATGAACTCACTAGAGCTGTGCTTCTCAAACTTAAGCATGTGCCAGGGTTAGCTGGAGAGCTTTTTAAAACACAGATTGCAGGGCCCCACCCCTAGAGTTTCTCATTTACTAGGACTAGAATTACATCTCTAATAAGTTTTAGGGACCACAGATCGAGAACCACTGTTCTAGTCTATAAAATGGGTATGATAATGCTTGACTTCGTTCCTCTCTAAGGGTCATCTCAAAGTTTTAGTTGAGAATGGTTTTGGACATCAGACCTCAGTTTTCTCCATCATTTTGAACGTGCAGCAACAACTTCCAAATCATATCTGCCCTTATCCTTTTTCAGAGCATTGTAGAAGAAGTTTGGAAGAAATATGAGGTCATTTAGTCTAGCCTTCTGCATCTAGGAGTGTGCCTAACCTAATCCAAATATATGCCTGGAACCTCCTACTTCTTTTGTTCATTTATTCCTTAAATGATTATGATCAGCACCTCTCTGTCTGGTCCTGTCAACTAATCATCTCTTTCTCTTAATTCTTCCCCTTGGATGTCTCCCAGTGGTTGCTCCCAGGAAATTTACCTGCTCAGGGCTGTGTGGGCCTAATGCCTATTGTAGTGCTTGATGCATAACAGCACTCAATGTGCATTAGCTTCCTTGCCTACAAACTGGTAATATGTCCCCATTGCACGGGGGCCATCCTGGCTCCAAACCAGGGCATTGACCAGGAGATAACTGAAAAGGGAAAGTTTTCCAGATGACAGTCTACCATATATTTCTGTAAATGGTTGTTCTCAGCCCTGGTTGCACATCAGAATCATCTGGATAACTTTTAAAACATTATGTTGCCTAGGCCCTACATCAGACCATCTGAGTTCAAACCTCTGCAGCCAGGGCCCAGCCATCAGTATTTTTAGAGCTCTCCAGATGATTCTAATGTGCATCCAAGGCTGAGAACCTCTGTTAAAACCAAAGTCACTTTTCCCTTTACTCTGCCTTCTTGCCTTTTTAAGCAGAGTTTCAGAAGGGATTCAGTAAAGCAGTGGTTCTGAAACATTAGTGAGTGGGCATCAGAGTTACTGAGTCCCACAGACATCTGGCCTCACTCCCAGAGATTCAGATTGTGTAGCACTGGGGTGCCCCCCAGGAATCAGGATTTCTAGTAAGATCCCCCGTGGTGTGGGTGCTGCAAACCATTGGTGTTCAGGGAAGCGACACAATTCTCTTCATCTAGTACCCCTTACCAGACAGTTGTGATGTGTGATTTTTTTCTTTACCCTCAATCTCCATGATAATTTTCCAGCACTGTAAGCGTGTGCACACCCACACAGCTGTGTTGGGGAGAGCGACACCGAAGTTACCAAGTGTCCACTTGCAAAGACAAGTGAAAGACAAATGAACTGAGCACATGTACTCTCAGGTAATGCGAGGCAGCCAGCAGCTGAGGAAAGAGTTAAATCATTAGGTTGTTTATTTTGATTCAGTGTCTGTAGGGCTCGGGCATTTGCCTCCATCTCCACCTGCCATGGTTAGAACTGTCTTCTACCATTTAAAGAGAAACAGGTTCATTGTTAAAGCACGAGGGTAAATTAGAGATCACAGGTAGCAAGAAAGCAGAACAAAACAAATCATAAGCCCTTCCTAATCCAGGGCAGCAGACCAGAAAAAAGAATGTTTTGGGTTGGTTTTGAATATCTCAGTCAGCTTTAGCTAACACTGACCAGTGCTTACGAGCTTAATTATTTGCCACAAAGATGGGGGTGGGTGGGTAGCTAGATAGGGATGATGAGGTTTGGAGGGAATTGGTTAGTCACTCTGTTGGCTCAGAATGACTGGCAACCCGGCTCCCACATTTGCCATCCATTCCCTCTTCTCTCCTGGATCAAAGACAAGAACAGAGGCGGCAAATTAGTCCAACAGCCTCGAGACACCAATTAGATTATACCTTGCAGAGAAGCACCTCTGGGAGGTTGGAGTGTGTGTGTGTGTGTGTGTGTGTGTGTGTGTGTGTGTGTGTGTGTGTGTATGCATGCATGCATGTGTCTCCCCCAACAATAACAACTTTATTAGATATTCAGTCTTTCTTACTAAATATTCTCTTGCACAGCCCAGAGTAGGGATGAGCTGGCATAACTTCTAGCCTAGCTAGGGGTACTCAGAATTCAGCATTGGCAGCTCAATCCTGATACCTTTTCTCTTCCTGGCTCCACATCCTTGTACCACGAGGAGCAGGATGCTCGCCATCCTCTCAGGTCCCTTCCCTCAGAATGACCACCAGCTCACCATTTTGAGAGCTTGGTTCAACCTAACCATGTATTTCTCAGGGCTAAGCTTTTGCTGTGTGTGCATGTGCATGTGTGTCTGTGTGTGTGGAGAGGGAGGTGAAGATGTACTACAGCTTGTTGACCATGTAAATTCAGACTCCTTGGATTTAAATCCCAACTGTACACTCTATTAGCTGTATTATGTTGAACAAATCACGTCACCACTCTAAGCCTCAGTTCTTACCTTTAAACAAGGGATAACAAAAAGAGCCTAATATAGAGAGTTTTTGTGAGAGTTAAGAAGTAATCCATGTAAAGCACTTAGCTTGGCACATTATAAGGACTTAATACATGTCATCTGTTGTTATCATTATCACTACTTTAATGGAAGAAAAGAGAGACTTTTGGGGCAAGCAGAGAAGCCCACAGCAGTTGGCAACATGACCTAAATGTCTGGGGCACTGTTAAACCAGTATTTTGGCCCCCCAGGATAGACTTTTCCTTGGGTGATTGCTATTAACACTATGGCCAAATGAAGCTGACTATTTAACAGAGTCTGACGTGTAAGATACTCTTGGGAAAAGGGGTTTAGAGAGTAACAATTCCAAGCAAAGAAAGGACTGGGCAGGATTTGCTTATGAGTGACCCTAAGTAGGAAGAGGCAGAGCTGACAGAGTGGATCAGTAGACAGTGAGCCTAATTCCACGGGCCTTTCTTCTTCCTTCCCCGTCCACACTCCAGCAGTGTCTGAAATACCTGCAGTTCTCTGGGAATGGTCCACTTTCCTCTCTCTGGCCCTTGAGCAAACTCATTCTTCTCACACTTCCTGTTCTTTGCTTATGCTAGCCACTCATCCTGGAACACCCTTGTACCCACCATTCACCCGGTTCACATGATTAAGTCTCCCTTGTTTTCTCCCTTTCCCAATCTAAATTCAATGCCTTGCCTTCACGTTTCCACAGCCTAACAAATTATCACAGTGCATCATAATATCAAGTAGACGTGCTGTCCAGTACAGTAGCCATGAGCCACATGTGCTTATTGAGCACGTGAAATGTGGCTAGTCTGAAATGAGATATGTTGTGAGTGTAAAATACAAACCATTAATAATTCTGTATATTGATTACATGTTGAAATCATGTTCTGGATACCTTGGGTCAAATGAAATATATTAACATTAATTTCATCTGTTTTTTATCTGCTTTTCTAAAGGTGGATACTAGAAAGTTTAAGATGGCAAATGTGGCTCACATAATACTTCTGTTGGACCACCCTGCACTGGACTGTCAGGTCCATGAGGGCAGATGCCTTGTCTGTTTTGCTTATCATGGTATCCCCATTGCCTGTAGTGCTCCCTAGATATTTCTAAATAACCAAATGAAGGAATTGATCTTGTATCTGGATGCATTGAACCCTGGAACTTTAGCTAGATGCATGGAATCATCTTGGATTTATTTTTCCATTCCTCTGGATGACCAGGTATTTAATTCACATTACTGGATTTCATGTCTTTAATTTCACTCATGACAGGAAGTTGTAACTGTGGCTAAGTGATGTAATGTTGCTCCACTTACAGATTTATTATCTGTAAATCCTGCTCATGTCTGTTCAGAGAAAGTGATGTGAAGAAGAGGAAATAATTCACAAGCTAAGGGAAATTTAAAGCAAAAAAATAAGTGGAGAGGTCAACAGGAGCCAAGACTATGTGGCTAAAAGAACTTGTATTAGTGTACTGCTGTATTAAAACTTACTACAAACTTAATGGCTTAAAACAACATAAGTTTTTTAGGCAACAGTTTTTGTGGGCCAAAAGCCTGGGCACAGCATGCTTGGATTCTCTGCTCAGGGTCTCACTGCACTGAAATCAAGGTATCCAGTCAGGGATGCCATTTCTCATCTGGGCTCAGGGCCTCTTCTAATTCCATTCAGGTTGCTGGAAGAATTTGGTTTTCTTCTGGGTGTTGCTGGCTGGGGACTGCTCTCAGTTCCTAGAGGCTGCCCACACTTCTTTGCCATGTAGCCCCCAAAGGCAGTTCACAAGATGAATGTTTGCTTTCTTCCAAGCCAGCTGGAGCATATCTCTCTGACTTCTTTCTCATCAGCCAGAGAAAAGGCTGCTTTTAAAGGGCTCATGCAATTAAGTCAGCACTACCCAGATAATCATCCTATCTTAAGGTCAGCTGATTTGGGACCTTAATTACATCTGCAATACCTTCACAGCAGTACCTACTGATAGATTAGTGTTTTATTGAATAACTAGGGGAAGGTGTGTATGTACCAGTGACTGGGAATCTTGGGAGCCCATCTTAGAATGCTGCCTACCACAAGACCTCAGACAAGATCCTCCACTGTTTCTGCGAGAATAAAATTGTGAGCAGAAACTTTGAGTTTACAGAAGAAGCCAATGCCTTCAGAGCTGGAGGAGGCCTGTTTAGGAAGTGGCTACAGGACCTGTGGAAGGGACTCTGAAATCAGGAAATGTCGGCACTGGAAGGCATGTTGAAGATAATATAAAATAACCCTCCTGTTTTACAGTTGAGGATAACAGAGGCCCAGAGAGTGGAGGCCTTCGGGGAGCAATCACTGCAGCCACCTCATGTCCCCTCTGTAGAATCTGTTCACTGTCGGAAGGGCTGGTAAATGGAGCTTTTGAAATCCGGTAAGATTAAAAACCTCTCATCCAAACTAACTTTCTCCCTTTTCCCGTGATTACCTGTATTCTGAAACAACTGACAGCCTAAAAACACTTGTATATTTTGGGTTTTAGATAAATAAGTTTACTTTGTATTTAACAATGAAGTCCTCCTCTCATTCATATCTAACACTGAATGTACTGGTTGTTAACGTTATGAATTGTGCTAAATTTCCTGATTTTCAGATGTATATTTTTCTTTAAACCAGTTGTTTAAGAGATGAGGGGGCTTCCCTGGTGGCGCAGTGGTTGAGAGTCCGCCTGCCGATGCGGGGGATACGGGTTCGTGCCCCGGTCCGGGAGGATCCCACATGCCGCGGAGCGGCTGGGCCCGTGAGCCATGGCCGCTGGGCCTGCGCGTCCGGAGCCTGTGCCCCGCGGCAGGAGAGGCCACAGCAGTGAGAGGCCCACGTACCACAAAAAAAAAAAAAAAAAAAAAAAAAAAAAAAAAAAAAAAAAGAGAGATGAGGAATATGGGCAAAGAAGTGACTATTTCTCATTCAGGACAAAGTACAGTGATGGAATTATTTGAGAGCAGACTTTTAAGGGGAGGGATTTAGAGGCTCTGGGCCATTGAGGGCAAACAGTCTTGACAGCTTCGGATGGAAATAACCTTTGGGCCTCAAAGTCCTCTGTTCAGCTCCTTCCCCTGCCCCCAGCCAAAGGATCTGATCAGGAACACAGAAGGGAATGTAAAACCCCGGGATCTCAAAGGAACATTACCTGAGTGATGTTCTTAGGCCCCAATTTTTAAAATTCACACATACAATTTGTTCCTCCAGTGCTGACAGTACACTATCAATGTGATGAGATGAGCAAGTATTATTTTTGCAGAGGCAGAAAAAAATAAAAATGGAGTCTCTTGAGACTTTGTCAAGGACTGAATTTAAAGGTACATCTGCCTCCTTTATTTCTTACCTTTGGATTTGGGCTGGAGCCCGATTCAGATCCCTGTCAAATCAGCTTAGGTTTTTTATTGAAAATCTTTCCTTCTCATTGTTCATGTTTCCAGGGGTTCAGGCACTGAGGATAATTTTTCTACTGCAAAATAATCAGCAACCTGACTGCAGCTGACTTTCCCCACTCATAACAGCAGTCAATTCTCAACTCTCCTGGGGATGTTGGGCTACTTGCTTGATGACTTGCATTGGCTTCAGGTCTGCAGGGTCTTTATCCTCTCTATTACCATCTCCTCCACAGGGTCACAAGAGGATAGAACGAACTGGCAGATAATCAGTTTACTTTCTTTTTGTTTGAAGCTTTAAGGAAAGGACTAGTAGGAGTTGGGATAGAAACAAGGTATTGATTCTAATGGTCTGTGGGGAATTATGTCACGTCTGCCTTTCTCTTGTTCTCCTGTCTGTCCTATCCTTACACATAAATGAGAACTGACTTGGTGAATACAAGAGACCCTTTGGATCTGCAATATTAAAGGGTGTCCACTGTGCCAACCCACACAGTAAATGTGACAGGCAGGTAAAAAACAATAAGAAAACAAACAAAAAACAATACTGAAAAACCTCCAGATGATCTGTATAGGTGCTTCTATCTAATTAACTCCTTGTAGCCAAGTCAAAACTGAAGGTTCTCCACTGACCAATGGTAAAGTAGAATATTCATAAATTTCACCATTCACACAGATATGAATGAATTTTTGCATTAATCTTTTTTTGCATTAATCTTTTTGCATTAATCTCTACTGTAAAACTGCCCAGACCTCAGGTTTCCCAATTCCAAACTGAGTAGGGATAGAAGTGCAGACTCTCAGTCATATGCTATTGAATGAATCTTTCACTACCACCACTGTCGTCCTGTCCCCTCTTGGTGCCTCCATGCAAATGTGGAATCTAAAGGGAATATGAACTACTGAACAGTCAAGATGATTGAATATACCTTCTCCAAGGACTGAGGCTACTACATATGCTGTGCTTGTGACCATGTTTCATGCACATAGGATGATTAATAAAGAAAAAGAGTCCCTCATAAGGACACTAGGGGACAAGGGCCATGGAGTCAAAAGAATGATTTTCATATTTTAAAGAACTACTTACTAGCTTATTAACCTTGTGTAAGTCATTGACACATCTTGCTGGGAAAACTGAAGTCTAGGGAGGTTAGGAATACCTATTCTGCATCTCCCATAGGGTTGTTGTGAGGAATAAGTGAAATAATTATGTGAGCATGCCTGGAACTTAATGGCTATTCAATAAATATTTGTAGATTCTGAATGATGGCCCTCAGGGGTCTGGCTTCAAGAGGCCCAGAAGCTTGATGAATAGAGCTTAGGTGTACATTTTGGAGTAGATAGAAGTCCAAGGAATTAGTGAGGGAAGATACTGTATTTATACTGTAAGAATTGGATGTTCTAAGCCACACTCAGATTTCCATTTATCCCAATCCTCAGTCATATTTGATGGAGAATAGAAATAATTTTCTAGGACTCAGATGCTCCATTAAACGATTAAAGTGCAGGCAGAGAAGAACTTCTGGTTACAGTGCAAAGCTGATTCTTCATGTGTGTATGAGGAAATATCGAAAGTCCTACTTACCAGGCTCTCCCAAAAGCACGTTAAGAAGCTCACAGACACACAAGCTTTATGAAAGAGGGGATTTTTCTGTGGTTTTCTCACTGCTGTATATCTAGTGCATAGAAAAATACCTGGCACATAGTAGGAACTCAATACATGTGTTGAATGAATGAATAAGTACTCTCATTCATCATTCAAGACAGGACATTGTAACCAATACCTATATATTACTTTGTATTGTAATTGTCATGGAGTGGGACTGTGGAATCTAGAAAAGGCATGGGGATGAGAGAAAGAGTTTATGGTAGTCCCAAAATTATAACCACAAAAAGAAATTAGGTTGGTAAGGCTTTCCAACTTGGCTCAAGTTTTCAGGAAAAGAGAAAAAAGTGTTAATTGCCGCAGGATTTACTGGAAGTAATATTACACTGGAGCAACATTAACAATGAAATTTACCAACAGCAAGACTAGCATTTTCTACCATTTGTGTAGTCTGATGTCAACACAGTGAAGCCCTCCATGAAACCCATCCTTGGGGATTGAGGAAGATTTGTTACAAACAGGACTTAGATACTTAAAAATTATTTACTGTCTTCTTTCTTCTTGGCCTTGTCTTTGCAGTTCTCCTACCTGTCACTGAAATCTGTTCCCAACCTCCAGCCTCTGGTGGGTTTCTCACAGTCCTTGGCAGATGCTTCTGACAAGGATCCTGATTCTGTGACATGTGGCCATATTGTTACTAGAATGGCCAGATCCTGGTGAGCAGGTCCTAGGCTCCTGTGGAAAAAGTCTAAAAGGTTTCCTGTCAAAGACAGAAGTTGTCTGGTTTCTTTTTGTCTCTGGAGTCTTGTGTCAGCCTCTACTATTCTGACCCCTTCCTTGGACTTGCCTTGCCATCTAGCTTCTGGACTCTTCTATTGATTACTTTCCTGGCTCCGATCTGTTATTTTATTCTGACCTTCAGTTTCCATAAACTCCCTGGAAGTGGACTATTTTCTTGATGTGTTCCTATATTTTGGTTCTATAATCTACCTTAATCTACAGCTATAGTTCCATGTTTTTCTGTAGGTCATGGCTCCTTTACCTGATATCTCTTGATGCTCCAAACCCTGCCTAAGCTCCAACAGAGAGGAAAATGCAAGGTAGGACCAGTCCAAATAAAAGATAATTTGCAAAGGGAGTGAGGGCAGTTTCAACTAGTGATTTTACATTTTTCTCCTATTTAAAGAGCTAGGGACATGGTTTCCTCAATCTCTAGAAATCTCTTCCATAGGTATTCTGGTCTCAGAAACTTCATTCAGTCTAGAAGTTCTTAAAAAAAAAAAAAAGAACCCTACTTTATTGGAGATGCTGGTCCATCTCTGAGCAGAAAGGAACTGATGAATCCCTAAGTCCTATTTCCCCAGATGAGTTAAGAGTTTCCTCCATCCCTGCTGTGACGGGTAACTTTGTGTCAACTTGACTGGACCACGGGTGCCCAGGTACTTGGTCAAATATTATTCTGAGTGAATCCGTAAGGGTATTTTTGAATGAGATTAACATTTAAATCGGTAGACTGAGTAAAGCAGATTGTCTTCCCTAATGTGAGTGGTCCTCATCCAATCAGTTGAAGGCCTGAACAGAATAAAAAGGCTGACCCTCCCCTGAGGAGGAGAGAACCCCTCCTGCCCAACTACTTGAGGACATAGGCCTTTACCTTCCTTTAGACTTAAACTGAAACATTAGCTCTTCTTGTGTCTCAAGACTGCCTAGCTTTTGGACCAGAACTTAAACATTGGCTCTTCTGGTTCTCAGGCCTTTGGACTTGGATTGGAACTATACCGTTGGCTTTCCTAGGTTTCCAGCTTGCTGACCCACCCTGCAGATGTTGGGACTTCACAGGCTCTATAATTATGTGACCCAATTTCTCATTCCCTCCCTCTCCCTCCCTCTCCCTCCCTCTCTCTCCATCTCTCTCCCTCCCTCTCCCTCCCTCTCCCTCCCTCTCCCCCTCTACACACACACACACACACACACACACACTCCTTAGTTATCTTACTATTTTTCTTTCTCTGGAGAACCCTGACTAATATATCTGCCCTTCCACATTGGCTGCTCCATGAAGAACAAGAGAAAAGATGGAAGAAAGTTTCAAGCAGTCTTAATTATACTTGAGAAAATATTTCAAATCAGGGTGATTTTGGAGAAAGGAAGCCTTATTAAGAATTAAGAGATCAAACTTGTAATCCTGATTCAATAATTTATTTGTGGCATGACTTTCAATACGTCATCTCCCTTGTATTACTCCCATTTTATAGTGAGATAAACTGTTGTAATGAACACGCACCCTATACCTATACGATAGGTTGTTCTAATGAATGCTCAGAGCATCCAATGCCATGGTTATGCTATAAAAAGTCAAGCAACTCAATCATTGTTACTGAGCAATATCAACTCCCAATATATTTTTTTTTACTTTTAACCGAGAACAATTTATTATAATCTTTTCTGATGCTAATTATACCAAAGGCAATGTGAATCCCTTGCTTTGTGTCCTTTAAATAGAAATAGAGATACAATGTCTCCTAGGAAGAATGGTTTTTGTGACCATGACAATTCAACAGAATTATGTGCAGGAAATGGGTACCCAGATATTATGAAAAAAGTCTAGCCACACATAATCAAAAAGCCCTGTGAATTATGGTATATCAGTATATGGGATAAGATTTGATATTTTATTTCCAAGCTTGCTGTTGGAGATAAAAGCAAGAATTAGCTGATTGTGCCAATTGTCGAAACTGCAGCTTATTAGGGCTCATATCAAAGCTGAATCCTCCAGTACTGATACCAGTATGAAAGGGTCAATAGGAAAAGATTCTGTCAGAATAGGAATAAAAAAGTTTTCTGAGTAGGAGACATAGATCCACGAGGAATGGCTGGAAAAACATTCTTGATGCATCCGTGCCCCTGCACCTTTACTCAGACTGTACCTCTGCCAGGATGCCCTCCTCCTTCCAACTCATGAAACCCTCCCCAAAGGCCATAACCCAGTTTAAGTCCAACCTCCCCTAGGAAGCAGCCCCATATGTACCACAGGCCCCTGTGATTGTGCCCACCCACATAATTTTTCTCCAGCACTTATATGGCATTTAGCAGCAGCAGAAATACCACAAGGCAAAATGTATTCTCCTCTCTTCAATACTTCATGACTTGGCTAAACACTTGCAGCAAAACCTTGGACGGATTGCTGGATGCATCTAGACCCCCATTTCTTCATCTTTGAAATGAAAAATTTGGATCCGAGCTGTGGTTTTCAGTCTTTCTTTTACTTATGAAACCCTTTCTGCTAATAAAATCTGTAGAACTCCAATATACAAAATTGAGACAAAAAAGGGAGTTTCTTTCAAAAAATAAGCCTGTGGATCTAGAGCCTTCTGAGTGCAAAAAATCCCCCTATGGCCCTTCTTAATGTCAGTTTGAGGCCCTTCTGTGGAACCCTTGAAAGCTCTATGAAAGAGTATGAAAACCACTGGACTGTATGATCTCTAAAGAACCTTTCCAGACTCTATAGTGTATGTTTCTATGTGCACATGTGGAGTCTTGGCTGGATTGCAAGCATCTTGAGGGCAGTGATCATGTATGACATTGGGTCTCTAGATTTCACATTGTCTGTGGAGAGAAGGTGCTACATTAAGATATGTAGGCCAAGGAGGAGCATGAACTCCCCTGGAGGCATTTAGTCTTCTGTTCAATAGTCTGAAGAAGTTTTTGCCTATTTCTTGGACTAGGGAGATGGACTCAATAAGCTACCACGTTCTGTCCTTAACCTTGAGACTTTGAATCTGCCCTTTAAATAACCTTCCCTAAGTTTTGGCCTCCTAGAAGCTCTACCCATGGTAGTATTCACAGATTGCTTGATTTACTAGGTAAAGACAATTCAAGTCTCCTTGGACTCACATCTAACTGATATAATTTGAGAGATAGATAGATCGTATTTCCTTTAGGAGAAGAGGAGTGTATGTGTGTGTATGTGTATGTGCTACATGCATACCTATTTGTGAAGTTTTTTGTTGTTTCATCTTTCAAAGCACAGGGATCAAAGCTTAACTAAGTTGCTTTGAAAATAGGAGAAAATGCCCTCAGCCCTGAAAGTAGACTATGTTGATATTTCAGAGCAAATAACAAAATTCGCTTTTCTAGGTCCCCATTTATGATTACTTTAAAAATATTCCATACCAAAGAATCCATCATCATATCTCTGAATATAGGTTGATTCATTATATCAGCATAGTGACTATTACATACTCATGTTATTTGCATAGTCTAATTATTCTATGCATATAAAATCAGAGGCTTACTTTCAGAGAGAATAAACCTTAGAAAATGCCAACAAGGGGGACTTCCTGGTGGTCCAGTGGCTAAGACTCCGTGCTCCCAATGCAGGGGGCCCAGGTTCGATCCCTGATCAGGGAACTATATCCCACATGCATGCTGTAACTAAAGATCCTGCATGCTGCAACTAAAGAGCCCGCATGCAGCAATGAAGATCCCGCACACGGCAACGAAGATCTTGCATGCTGCAACTAAGACCCAGCACAGCCTAAATAAATAAATATATAAATAAGAAAATGCCAGCAAGGAATTATATAGGATCTCCATCCTAGGTGCTGGGCTTAAGTCATTCTAACATTAAATAAACTAGTTGACCTCTTGAAGTCTCTCAAATAGCCTAGTGACCATGACTCTTCTTACTAGCAAAGGCTGTGACTTGTCCTTCAGCTTTAGTGATTAGTTTCATGTAAGTTTAAAACTGGAAGGGATAGTCGAACCCACACTCCTCCATTCACTATATGGGAACAGGCCCAGAAAGATGGTGTGCTACTTAGCAGAAAAGCTAGGGCTAAACTCAGTGTTTCTAACTTTTAATTTGTTGTATTTTCCACTGACAAAAGACTCTTCTTTCAACTTTTAAATTGAGCCATATTGATAGGAGCCTACATAACGTAATGTAGGGGACCCTTAAGTGGTAATCTGAATGAAAAGAAATGTAGAATAATGATTCATTTTCATGACAGTCTCATCTTTAAAAGGAGTCACTTTCTGTAAAATAGGGTAGAAGTTTATGTAATAGGAAGAGGGAGGGAATGAACATTTATGAGCTGTTGACTATGTGCTTGGCATTGTGCTAAGCACTTTACATGTATTTATCTTGCATAATACACATAACAACCCTACAAGGTAAGTATTATTCATTATAAGTGAGAATTCCAATTCTCAGAGAAGGAAAGTGACTTGCCTAAGGTCCATAGCTAGTGAGTAGGAGATCTGGGAATTGAACCAACATCTGTACGGATATATACCCACCTTCTTATTAGTCACTATAGCATTCTGAATCCTAGAACCTCCGGAGGAGGATAAGAAAACCATTACTCTTCTTGTTTAAATGATTTCATTGTTATTCATTCCCCAGCTGAGCTTCCTTTTGCTCATGGGATGTGGATACCTTTGGTTTCTTATGGGGCCAATAGAAAAGGCAACGATTCTGGGATGAAATTGTTCAGCATACTCTTTCTGTCATTCTGCTGATCTCTCTGCAAGGAATCTGCTTTTATCCCTCCTCACGCAGGATGTTTTACCAGGTGAAAAAGCATTGCTTTGAATACTCATCTTCATCACCTGGTATAATTGTTTTGGTATCTTTTGTAATTGAAGGTTTGGTTTATTATCCTTCTTCATCAACCAACTCTAATTACTTTTTTTGGAGGGGGAGTGAAGTGGGAGGGAGAAGTCATCTGTAATTTGATTGAATAAAAATAACTAGCATCAAGTATCTACTATGTGCTGGCATGTGCTGGGTACTTTGTATCTACCTCACTTAATCTTCACAATAATCTTTCAGAGTTATATATTCACATTTAAGAGAAAGGAAAACTGTGGTTTGAAATGGCTAAGCAAATAATATGAGGTCACATGGCTATTAAGGGGCAGAGTTGGGATTTGAACTCAGGTCTATTTCACTCTAAAATCCAAGGTCTTGGACTTCCCTGGTGGCACAGTGGTTAAGAATCCGCCTGCCCATGCAGGGGACATGGGTTCAAGCCCTGTTCCGGGAAGATCCCACATGCCGTGGAGCAGCTAAGCCTGTGTGCCACAGCTACTGAAGACCACGAGCCCTAGAGCCTGTGTGCTGCAACTACTGAGCCCACGTGCCATAACTACTGAAGCTTGCATGCCTAGAGCCTGTGCTCTGCAACTAGAGAAGCCACCACAAATGAGAAGCCCGTGCACCACAACGAAGAGTAGCCCTTGCTTGCTGCAACTAGAGAAAGCCCACATACAGCAACAAAGACCCAATGCAGCTAAATAAATAAATAAAATAAAGTCCAAGGTCTATTCTACTATAATACTCAACCTTCATTTAAAACACAGTTATTGCCTTCTACAAGTATCTAGGCAAGCTGAAAAATCTCAGTCTTGCTCAATTATCTCTCAGTCCTGGCTCCCCGTCTCTGAAGGTTTCCCTGCAGTAGAATGAACACAATCTACCACCTTTTCCAGAAAGAAAGAATGCAGAAAGCATAGCTCCCTGACATGGACTTGAAGGATTATTTCCTGTTTCTTCCTGTCCCTGCCCTGAATGAAAGGTCTGGATATACCTCTCCTGCCTCTAGTCAAGTCAAGGACAGGCACCTGGGTGTGTCATCTTGGCTACAAAAAGTCGGATGGCGTTTTTATTGTCATTTTAACTGCAAGCATTGCCTCTAACCTCCTGTTTCCAATTCCTGCGTCTGCTAATTGGCTAATTTTGTTTTCAGTTTGCTGAAGCTTGTGTATTCTTAATTATGTTAATAGGGGTAAACTATTTAGAAGATTAACATTTAAAACATGTACTGGGCACCAGCAAAGTTTTTTAAAAATAATTTATTGAGGTACAATTCATATAACATAAAATTAACCATTTTAAAGTGAGCAATTCAGTGGCATTTAACACATTCTCAATGTTGGGCAACTAACACTTCTACCTAGTTCTGAAACATTTCCATCACTACAGTATAAAACCCCTAATCCATAAAGCAATTTCTCATCGTTTGCACCCCGCCACCTCCACCCCAGCCCCTGGGAAATACCAGTCTGCGTTCTGTCTCAATGGATTTACGTATTCTGGATATTTCGTACAAATGGAATCATAAAATATGTGACCTTATTTTTGTCTGGCTTCTTTCACATAGCATGTTTTCAAGGTTCATCCACACTGTAGCATTTATTAGTACTTCATTGCTTTTCTATGGCCAAGTGATATTCCATTGTATGTATATACCACAATTTCTTTATCCATAAATTCCGTTGATGGACATTTGGGCTGTTAACACCTTCTGACTGTTGTGACTAGTCCTGTTATGAACATGTATGTACATATACTTGCTTTGGGACCTGTTTTCGATTATTTTAGGTATATACCTAAGGATGGAATGTAGGTTTATATTGCCATTCTGTTCTCTGTTTAACTTTTAGAGGAATCACCAAACAATTTTCCAAAATGGCTGAAACATTTTACATTCTCATCAGCAGTGTACAAGAGTTCCAATTTCTCCACATTTGCCAACACTTCTGATTCTCCTTTTTATATTATGAGGTATCCTAATGGCTATGAAGTTCCTTATTGTGGTTTTGAATTTCATTTTCCTAATGACTAACGATGTTAAGCATCTTTTCATGTGCTTGTTGTCTGTTTGTTTATCTTTGGAGAAATGTATATTCAAGTCCTTTGCTCATTTTAAATTCGGTTTTTATCTTTTTGTTGTTGACTTGCAATAGCTCTCTATATATTCTGGATACAAACCTTTATTTAGTATATGATTTGCAAACAATTTCTCTAATTTTGTAGGTTATCTTGTCCACTTTTTGATAATGGCCTTTGATGACATAAGTCTTTAATTTTGATGAAATCCAATTTATCCATTTTTTCTTTTGTTGCTTATATTTTTTGTATAATATCTAAGAAATCATTGTGAAAGTCAAGGTCATGAAGATCTACCCATATTATTTCTTCTATGAATTTTTATGGTTTTAGCTCTTATATTTAGATTGTTGATCTACGTTGAGTTAATTTTTATATATGGTGTGAAATAAGGATCCAGTTTCATTCTTTTGCACGTGGATATCTAGCTGTCCCAGCACCATTTGATGAAGAGACTATTCTTTTTCCATTGAATGGTCTTGGCATCATGTCAAAAATCAATTGGCCGTAGATGGTTTATTTATTTATTCATTTTTGATAGTTAAAACATACAATTTATTGTGAAGGGTTATAACATATGTATCAGTATGACAGTACTATGTAACATATAATAATAATAGCACAAAACAGCACCAAGGTATAAATGGAATTGTATTGCTGCAAGATACTTACTTTATCCATGAAGTAGTACAATATTTTTTTAATTTGCATTTTTTGCAGTTTTTATTGAAGTATAGTTGATTTACAATGTTATATTAGTTTCAGGTATACAACACGGTAGTTCATTATTTTTATAGATTATATTCTATTTAAAGTTATTATAGAATATTGGCTATATTCCCTTTGCTGTATATTACATCCTTGTATCTTATTTATTTATTTATTTATTTATTTTTGTGGTACACAGGCCTCTTACTGTTGTGGCCTCTCCCGTTGCGGAGCACAGGCTCTGGACATGCAGGCTCAGTGGCCATGGCTCACAGGCCTAGCCACTCTGTGGCATGTGGGATCCTCCCATACTGGGGCACGAACTCGTGTCCCCTGCATCGGCGGGTGGACTCTCAACCACTGCGCCACCAGGGAAGCCCTCTTATTTATTTTTTACCTAGTAGTTTGTACCTCATAATCCCCTTCCCCTATCATGACCCTCCTCTCACCACTCTCCCACTGATAACCACTAGTTTGTTCTCTATATCTATGAGTCTGTTTCTGTTTTGTTATATTCATTCATTCGTTTTATTTTTTAGATTCCACATGTAAGTGAAACATAGTATTTGCCTTTCTCTGTCTGACTTACTTCACTAAGCATGAGACAGGTACATACATGTTGGAAATGGCAAAATTTCATTCTTTTTTATGGCTGAGTAATATTCCATTGTGTGTGTATGTGTGTGTGCATGTATTTATCATATATCAATCACATCTTCTTTATCCATACACCTATTGATAGACACTTAGGTTGCTTCCATATCTTAGCTATTATAAATAATTCTGCTATGAACATTGCATTGCATGTATCTTTTTGTATTAGTGTTTTCATTTTCTTCAGATAAATACCCAGGAATGGAATTGCTGGATTATATTGTAGTTTTATTTTTCATTTTTTGAGAAAACTTTATACTGTTTTCCACAGTGGCTGTACCAATTTACATTCCCACAACAGTGAACTAAGTTTTCCCTTTCTCTACTTTCTCACTAATATTTATTATATTTATTTTCTTTTGATAATAGCCATTCTGAAAGGTGTGAGGTGATATTTCACTGAGGTTTTGATTTGCCGTTCCCTGATGATTAGTGATGTTGAGCATCTTTTCATGTGCCCGTTAGCTATCTGTATGTCTTCTTTGGAAAAAATGTCTATTCAGGTCTTTTGTCCATTTTTTAATCACATTGTTTGGTTCTTTTTATATTGAGTTGTATGTGCTCTTTATATATTTTGGATATTAACTTCATCAGATAAATCATTGGGAAATAACTTCTCTTGTTTAGTAGGTTGTCATTTTATTTTGTTGATGGTTTCCTTCACTGTGCAATGCTTTTAAATATAATTAGGTCCCATTTGTTTATTTTTGCTTTTGTTTCCTTTGCCTGAAGCAACAGATCCAAAAAATATTGATAAGACTTATGTCAAATAGTGTACTGCCTATGTTTTTATTCAAGGAATTTTATGGTTTCCAGTCCTACATTTAGGTCTTTAACGCATTTTGAGTTTATTTTTGTATATGGTATGAGAAAATGTTCTAATTTCATTCTATTACATGTAGCTGTCTAGTTTTCTCAACAGTACATATTGAAGAGATTGTCTTTTCCCCAATTGTATATTTTTGCATCCTTTGTCATAGATTAATTGATAATATGTGAGGGGGGTTATTTCTGAGCTCTCTATTTTGTTTCCTTGATCTATGTGTCTGTTTTTGTGTCAGTTCCACACTGTTTTGATTACTGTGGCTTTGTAGTATAGTTTGAAGTCAGGGAGCACGATACCTCCAGCTTTGTTCTTTTTTTTCTCCAGATTGCTTTGGTTATTTTCAGTCTTCTGTGGTTTCATACAAATTTTAGGATTATTTGTTCTAGTTCTGTGAAAAATGTCATGGGTATTTTGTTAGGGATTGCATTAACTTTGTAGATTGCTTTGGATAGTATTTTTTAATGCATGTTCCTTTATAGTTTATTTACCATAAACATTAAGAGAATACAGCAAACACTGGAGAAAGGCTTTTTAATAATTTTTGATATAAAGTTTAAGACTTAAAATTATGATTGCTACACCCACCCACCCCAATTCAATATGCAGGTATCATTTATTTCCAGATACAGTGATAGAGCATTGCACTCTCTTGATAGTTTTATAACAGTATCCTTGCCCTGTAACTTAAAACAATTTCACAAACTGTGTACAATCATGGTATACTACCATCATTCAGAGAGTTCCCCCAAATGAGTACATTCACACAATATTACATTAAAATGTAAGTTTTTAGAACATCATCTTCATAAGCCAAACCACAAAAACCCAGGTTCTAGTTTTAAATGTGTTTATGAAGACTGCTGCTGAGCTCAAAGCATGCAGGTGTTCATGACCACCTAGATGACGCTGGATATTGAAACTTCTTCAGTAGGTCCAATGATGCAATTTTTCACTCATCCCAAGTATCTCCATATTTGTTTACTTTGACTTGGGCAATATGATCAGTAATACCAGTGGGAGTAGATTCATTCATAGAAGCACTGAATGGAGTTGGCTCATAATGAGGAAGCATCTGTTTTTCTATATTGTCTGCTGCTGGGGTTGTCACAAAAGATAAATGACCACTCATGTTTGAGTCATATTTTGACTTCTGAGAATAGTGCCCAGTTGGTGAAGATCGTCATGCCTGTACTGATCATAAAGCTTCTCCAAGAGGGGAATTCTCAAGATTCTTTAACTTCTCTTGGCAAGTTTTCACATAGGAAAGCTTTCCAGCAAAGTATCCCATGATGCAAGCAAATATAAGTTTAGGGATGGAACCATATTTGGGATGACCTGAAAGGATTCATTTGAACAGAAGCTTTCATCATTGCATTCTGCAAAGACTCTTCTTTCTTCCTCTGTTGGAATGTAATCAGCCCTTATGTGGGGAATTGGTCTTGGAACTTCTGCATTTGGCTCTTGAAAATCAGCCCTCCCATTCATCTTTCCTCCAAATGACAGCAGTGGGTGAGAGCACGGCAAGCCTTGGTGATCAGGGGCAGAAGGCCCGGAGGGGACCTGAGAGGGGTCGGTGGGGAGGGGAGGGCAGGAGGCACACAGGACCACAGCAGAGTTGGGGGGTGGGGAGAAGTCAATGACACGACCTCCTAGAAGTCACCCAGATACAGGCTCAAAATGACCATGACCTGGAAGCACTGGAGACCTATGGGAGAAAATCACTTTGGATAGTATTAACAATATTAATTCTTCCAATCCATGAACATGGGATATCCTTCCATTTATATGTATCATCTTCCATTTCCTTCATCAGTGTCTTATAGTTTTTGAAGTATAGGTCTTTTACCTCCTTGGCTAAGTTTATTGCTAGGTATTTTATTCTTTTTGATGGGATTGTAAATGGGATTGTTTTCTTGCATTTTCTTTCTGATAGTTTATTATTAGTGTATAGAGTACCTTGCAACTTTACTGAATTCATTTATTAATTTTAATAGTTTTTGGTGGAGACTTTATAGCTTTATATATATCACATTACTTTTAGGGTAGGTTTAGTATCTTTATCTTGCCTTCAATTCTGAATGATAACCTTGCTGTGTAGAGTAACTTAGGTTGTAGGTTTTTTCTTTTCAGTGCTTTAAATATATATGACACTACATTCTGGCTTGCAAAGTTTCTACTGAACAATCATCTGATAAGCTTATCTGGGGGTGTTCCCTTACATGTGAGTCTTTGTTTTACTCTTGCTGCCTTTAAAATTCTCTCTTTAACTTTTGCCATTTTAATGATGCTATACCTTGGTGTGGGTCTCTTTTGGTTCATCTTATTTGAGACTCACTATGTCTCCTGTACCTAGATATCTGGTTCAAGAAGTTTTCAGCCATAATTTCATCAAATATGTTTTCTACCCCTTTCACTCTTCTCCTTCTGGGACCCCTATAATGCAAATGTTAGTACACTTGATGTTGTCTCAGAGCTCCCTTAAACTATTCTCATTTTTTCATAATTTGTTTTTCTTTTTGCCCTTCTGATTGGGTGATTTCCACTATTCTATCCTTCAGATCACACATGTTTTATTCTGTATCATCTAATTTTCTGTTAATTCCCTCTTGTGTATTTTTCTTTTCAGTTATTGTATTCTTCAGCTCTGTTTTTTTTTTTCAGCTCTGTTTTTAAAAATATTTTCTAGTTCTTTGTTAAAATTCTCACTGTGTGCATCTATTTAGTATTCTTCTTTTTTAAAAAATTTTGGCTGTGTTGGATGTTCATTGTTGCATGCAGGCTTTCTCTAATTGCCACGAGTGGGGGCTGTTCTTCATTGTGGTGGGCAGGCTTCTTATTGTGGTGGCTTCTCTTGTTCCAGAGCACAGGCTGTAGGCACATGGGCTTCAGTAGTTGTGGCACACAGGCTCAGTAGTTGTGGCACATGGGCTTAGTTGCTCCGTGGCATGTAGGATGTTCCTGGACCAGAGCTTGAACCTGTGTCCCTTTTGTGGTACGGGGGACTCTCACTGTTGTGGCCTCTCCTGTTGTGGAGCACAGGCTCTGGACACGCAGGCTCAGTGCCCATGGCTCACAGGCCCAGCCACTGTGTGGCATGTGGGATCTTCCCAGACCGGGGCACAAACCCATGTCCCCTGCATCGGCAGGCGGACTCTCAACCACTGCGCCACCAAGGAAGCCCTAGCATTCTTACTACTATTGTTTTGAGCTCTTTATCTGGCTAATCTGGGGTGCCCAATATATGGCTTGAATCTCTTGCTCTGCAGGGAGGAGCCCTGAGTCTGTGATATCCCCTTCCTCTTCTGGTTCCCCCACTAGGGGTGTGGGCCCCGACCAGATCATTTCTCCCTTCCTACCAGACTCCATGTGGATCTTTCTTCACAGCTTTGGTTTAGAAAAGCCAGCCTGCTAGCCAGGTCTATTTAAGCAAGAGTCACTCTACACATAATTGTAATCTTCATGTGTTCGTGAGGGGAGGTGAGCCCAGCATCCTCCTATTCTTCCATCTTGATCTTGAAGTCTACATGGTCTATTCTGGACTCTCAATTCTATTCCATTGATTTGTATGTTAGTTCTTATGCCAGTGACATGCTGTATTGATTACTGTAGCTTTGTAGGGAGTTTTGAAATCAGAAGTGTCAGTCCTTTAACTTTGTTCTTCCTTTTCAAGATTGTTTTGGCTATTTAGGACCCCTTGCAAGTCCACATGAACTTGAGAATTGGCTTTTCCATTTCTGCAAAAAAAAAAAAAAAAAGGCTGCTGGAATTTTGATAGAGATTGCATTGAATCTGTATGTCCCTTTAAGGCAGAATTGACATATTAACAATATTAAATCTTGTAAACCATGAACACAGAATGTATAGAATGTCTTCCCATTTATTGAGGTTTCTTTTAATTTCTTTCAGCATTTTTTTTTTTTTTTCAGTACGCGGGCCTCTCATTGTTGTGGCCTCTCCCGTTGAGGAGCACAGGCTCCGGACACGCAGGCCCAGTGGCCATGGCTCACAGGCCCAGCCGCTCTGCGGCATGTGGGATCTTCCCAGACCGGGGTATTAACCCATGTCCCCTGCATCAGCAGGTGGACTCTCAACCACTGCACCAGCAGGGAAGCCCTCTTTCAGCATTAAAAAAAAAAGTTTTCAGTATATGTCTTTCACCTCCTTGGGTAAATTTTTTCCTGGATATTTTATTCTCTTGACCAATATGGTAAATGGAGTTATTTAAATAATTTCCTTTTTGAATTCTTCATTGTTGGTGTATGTTGATTTAGCATCCTGACATTTTGCTTAATTTCTTTATTAGCTTTTCTGCATCAATTGAGATGATGTGGTTTTCCTCCTTCTTTCTTTTAACTTATGTTTTACACTGATGGATTTTCTTATGTTGGACCATTCTTGCATTTCTGGGATAAATCCCACCTGGTCATGGTATATAATCCTTTTAATATGCTGTGTATTCAATTGGCTAGTATTTTGTTGAGGATATTTGAATGTATATTCATAAGATATATTGTTCTGTAGTTTTCTTGTGATGTCTTTATCAGAGTAATGCTAGCCTCATACAATGAGTTAGGGAGCTTTCTCCTATTTTTTTTTTTTTTTGAGAAGTTTGAATTAGTGTTAATTACTCTCTAAATGTTTGGCAGAGTTCACCAGTGAAGGCATCAGGTCCTGAATTTTTCTTTGCTGAGATGTTTTGTTTTATTACAAATTCAATATATTTACTGTTCAGAATTTCTATTTCTTCTTCAGTCAGTTTTGGTAATTTGTAAGTTTCTAGAAATTTTTCCATTTCATCCAGGTCATTTTATTTGCTGTGATATAGTTGTTTATGGCATTCTCTAATAATCCTTGTTATTTCCGTAAGGTTGGTAGTAATGTCCCCATTTTCATTTCTGACTTTAGTTCTTTGTATTATCTCATTTTTTTCTTTGTCAGTCTACCTATAGGTTTGTCAACATTGTTCTTCTTTTTAAAGAACCAACTTTTGGGCTCTTTGATTCTGTTATTTTTCTGTTCTCTATTTTGTTTATCTCTAATCATTATTATTTCCTTTTCTCTGCCAGATAGGCATTTACTTTGCTCTTATTTCTCTAGTTCTTTAAGGCATAAATTTATGTTATTGATTTGAGGTTTTTCTTTTTTTAATGTAGGAGCTTAGAACTATGATTTTATCTCTTAACAATAGATTCCCTCAGAGGTGGTTTCTGTCTGCTTCTTTTCTCCTGTGAATGGGCCATACTTTCCTGTTTCTTTGTGTACCCTGTAACTTTTTGTTGAAAATTGGACATTGAATATTATAATGTCATGCATCTCTAGAAACCAAATTATTCCCCTTCTTTAGGATTTGCTCTTTTTGACTGTGGAAGGCTGTAGTTGTCCATTTGTTTAATTACTTTTCCAAACTATTTTTGCAAAGACTGTATTCCTTGTCATGTGTGTTCAGTGAAGTCTCTGTTCCTTCAGTTAGTGTTCAACTAATGTTTTGACAGAGATTTCCTTTAACTCCAGAATACACACAAACACAGGCACACACCCCAGTAGTTAAGAAAGCCAAAAATCCACTTTTCTCAGTCTTTGCAGATTGGTTCTATGCTGGGACACTCTTTCAAAACTTAGCTAGACTGTTTATAACTCTGGCTTAGCCTTCACTTCCTGCTTACACTGAGCTCAGAGATCAGCCAGAGGTGAAAACTTAGGGTCTTCTTAGGTCTTTTCTGAACATGTGTCCTGCTCTGGGAATGTGTATGGCTTTCTAGATTCCCCAGTATACATGGGTGCTTTTGAATGTCCTACTTTCCAAAAAATTCTCTCTCCCCAAATATCCTTTCAGGCTTTAGGCAGTCTGTTGTTTGTCAAACCACAGTCTTTTGCCCCAGGTGTGTGCAGGGTTTTCATTTGCTTTACAGTGTTTTGGGGCAAAGTCCACCATTTTACTGTCCTGAGTGATTTCTGAGTTAGGTGAAACAGAGATGACTGCCTTGCATCAGTCCTTTTGGGAAACCCATAGACAGTTTAGAACAGATAAACATAATAAGTCTCAGATAAGGTCTGCTCTGCTCCCTCTAGAACCAGGGATTAGGGTCTCACACAAGAAATGGGAGTTGCTGTCTTCAAAACCACTGCTGAGCTAGGGAGGGGGTAGAGCAAGGGCAGTAAAAATGCCACATAGCTTTCTTACCATATGGAAGTTGATTTTTTTTCTTGATTCAGTGCTTTCTTGGTTTCTGTAAATCTTTGATTGTTTTCCAGATTTCTGACAAAGTTGATTATGACTTTCTGCTGGTTTTCAATGTTTCTGAGAAGGGACAGGAGTTTGGAGCTGCCTACCCTGACAATTTGCTGATGTCACCCTCACCAATAAAGTTTTAACTGGGTCACTGAATCCAGGGCTTGTCCTGGAAGCTTGGCTTAAGACACTTCTCTCCAGAGAGCCTTAAAAAGAACCCTGACCTCTGTATGTCTTCTCCACATAGGACTTCTTGCTTAGACTTAGGCCTAGTGGATACCCATGGGCATTTGAATGTTGATGGGTGGTGGGAAAAGATTCCCACCATGCTACGTAATACCTCTGGTATCTAGGTTTACCTTAGTGGTCCTTTTCTCTCAGTCCATACTTACCACTTTCTGCAGTTCACCTACCTTTCCTAGTCTGGACTCCTTAATACTGAAGGCTGGGATCCCTCAAAGGCTACTCCTGTTGCTTCTCTAATTCCCCTCCCCACCCCTGCCACCAAAGTCTAAGTAAAGAAAAAAAAAGTATCAGATTTGCTTTATCTGGCTTGCACTGGCTACTTCCTCTGGAATCTGACCTTTTTACATACTGGGAAATTGATGCCAACTTTCTTTTGCCATCTTGACCTTATCATTTTTCCCCCTCAATCTTTCCTGCAGTATTGCCCTCCCTTAGAGGTACTTTTTAAGTCATGATAGTAGCTCTTAGAATTCAGCCATACAATTTCCTCTCCATCTCAATTCTCTCTCCCTCTGCTCTGGGCCCATTATTCTCACCCTTTTCCAAAATCTCTTAACTATACCTTACAAATACAGGTAGCTTCTGTTTCTTTGGCATTTTCAGAAATGTAGGTTGTGGACCTGTCAGATAAATTGTCAAAGCTGCAGTTGCTGCAGGCAAAATGGAAACTAAGTACTGAGTATACAGATGAGTAATCATACTAATTGCCTTGCAATCTAATTGGATGAACATTCTACTGCAAAGATGCATTGTGGGTAATTCGCTTTTACTTTGGAGGGGGGATATCTATATTTGCACCAGAATTTTTACTGGAAATTCACTGCTAATATAAGAATGAGGGCACTTTATGACCCCTTAGAAGCATACAAAATATGCAATTAAAAATAAAGATCCCCCTTTCTTTCCAAGAGTTGTTAAAACTTGGCAAAAATAGGAACATGTATTTTTCCACTGCAAAAAGGAGTGTAAGATGCAAAATCATCATCTTTCACCAAGAGGTGACCAAGGCTGTAAAAGATGAGGTCAGAATGATATAGAGTGAAACCACAACACATGGAGCTCTTAAAAAATGATTTTTCTGGATAGTAGAGTTTTCTGGAGTTCAAAGTTACCTCTTTGCATCGCAATGATTTGAATTTAATCATTTTGGATAAAACATTTTCTAACGTGTATTGCACACTTCCTTGCCTCCTTAAGCAGAATATATTGAATATAATTTCATCTTTTCTCGATGACTCAGGGTGCATGCTATGATTTTCATCTTCTCACTGTGCTGTATCCAGTAATACCCTCAGGGCCTATTATAGGCTATAAGAATATTTGCTCCAACACTAAATGTTCCCAGACTGCAGAGAATTATTTTGTCAGCTTTTTCCTAGTTTTTTTTCCTCTCTGTCCCCTTGCTCTCAGTATTCTCTTGTCTTTGTTTTAACATTCACTGTCTAGCATTTGACTTGATGTTCTTAATCTTTGGTAGGATCAGAGATATCCAAACTTGGTTAGAATTACACAAAAATTACAGGTGTATAGATTCTGAATCAAATCCTATCTAGGTTCGCCTTGAGGGAAGCACACACATTAAAATGCATGGATATGATGCTCAGATATCCTCTTTGTTTTGTTCCTGGTTCTTAGCTGCATTATAGGTAAGTGATGTTGCTGAGGTTGTAAGGTGAGGTTGGGAAAGGTGAAGGGTCACTTTTTACAGTAACATTCAAGTTACTACAAAGCTAGGAGGTAGTTGACGGTGTGCTTCCTGTTACACTCCACTGTTCTAAAATGATACCCCTATTATTGCACCTTTCAGAGAAATATATTAAAGCCATAGCTGAGGTCCATAATTTAAGTATATCATTGGGTTGTACCTCATTCCCACAACCTCATTTTCTGATCTCATGAACACCTTATACCTAATGCCCAGGACTCTGAAGGCTTTAACCCATGGGTCCTGCAGATGCAGGATTTAAGGTAGACAGCAAGGGTCAGGGTAGAGCCCCTTTTATTGTTTACTTTTGCATGAAAAGACAAACTTCTGGTTTGATCACATCCATAGATTTGAACATTGCATCAGAGATGACTTCTAACTCGGCAACTCCTCTTTGGGAGATTGAATGAAGAATACTCCTTTTATTATTCTCTTAAGGAATAACTGTGATAGGAGTTTTCACTTATGTTTGTAGTGAAAACGACATGTGCAGATGCTTTTGACAAAGCCAAGGGGCTTGTTCAGTTCTTTTATCTATCCCAAAGCTGCAGGGAGCCTCTATTACTGTCACGCAGAGCTTAAAATCAACTGGAAAAAACAGGGACAATGAAAACAGAAGATCTGTGCTGAATCACATTCGGTAAGGAGCATTCAGATGTTAGTAAGTCCTGTGTCTGCCACTTAATTGGATCAGTGATTTATTTTATCCCAACCTCTAGACCCAAATCATTTTTTATGAAAAATAAAAATAGCCCAATGTGACCTTGCCATTCACCTGAGTACTGAGTATCTTGGAGGGAAGGCAAGCACAGGCAAGGTTTTCACTGATGTATCTGCTCATATACTGCTTCCCTAATTACAACCCTTTATGGGGGACCAGATGGCCATTAATTAAAGAGGCTCTCCGAATAAGAGACCCCAATGTACAGAACCTTCTTGTGCTCTACATCTAGCAGATGCTCAGTCTAACTAGCCTCAGTTATAGAATCCAGGGTTATAGGGTACTTCCCTTTTGGGTAGGAGATACAGAACATAGAGATGGCCCAGAAAGGAGGGCACATCACATAAATAAATCCTTATTACCCAGTGGTGCATCCACTGAGGAACCGTCAGCACCCAGCTCTTTTGTATGTCTTCCAATGTAATGAGAATTCATATGTATTGATATGTACACACATGATCCTGAGGCAACGTTGGTTCCCCAGTTTCCTTCTAAATCATCAAAGGAAGCTTAATTTGCATTCAATGTGACAACTGTGCTAAATTTTACTTTAAAAAATCAGTTTCAGCTAATTCACAACTTCTTTATTAGCTAGACTCTTTGATGAACTAGAACAATCCATTTCCAGACTCTGACAGATAATTCTATTTTCATTAGGTAGATGGCTAGTTAAGATCAGACACTTGAAGAACAAACTGATAAATATTCCTTTCACACATGGAAAAGTTCAGTGATATCAGTCGGTTGGAATGTGACCCTTTCTTGCCTTGTCCAGACATACTTTTGGGAGATCAACTGATATGCAATGAGGAGAAGGATAATGGGGGATTACTGACATTATTAGTCTGTTTGTGCACAGCTGGAAAAAGCTATGATATATACTCTGGTAACAGAAAAAGAATATATATGGTAACAAGAGACTTGGTTCCAGGCCCAGCTTTTCCATTAAATACCCACATGACCCACAACTCAGTTTACCTACTGCAAAATTATGATGTTTACCCTTACCTATCTCACAGGTTTATAAGAAGATCTTAGTTTGGGCTTCCCAAGCTAAACAAGGATTCAAATAGAAGTAGTTTGTTTGAGAATAGAAGAATGGGGTGGTGAAACAAGGAGGGGAAGAAAGCAGGGATTAAAGGTAGCATTATCAAACTAGCTACCACAGAGAGTGACCAGGGCTTCAGCCTTGAGGGGAAAGTCTGGGAGGCAGTGTAAGACATCTGCTTCAGAGTGATCCCACTGAGGGGTGAGGCGACACCAACTCCTGTCAGTCTTTGGTTGAGGGCCGTTAACACCTCGGTACGTCCTACCTGACACACAGGTTGGTAAAGTGGGCTTCACTATCCAGAGAAAATCCTCAGTGAAAGAAATGCAGGTGCTGGCAGTAGGGGGTTGGGGTAGGGTAGCATGCTCTGAAGTGGTAAGAGTAAAGAAGTATAGGCATGATAGCATCTGCTACATTTGGTACAAGGGTATAAGTGAATGTGTTTTTAAAACATCTTTATTGGAGTATAATTGCTTTACAATGGTGTGTTAGTTTCTGCCTTATACCAAAGGGAATCAGCTATACATATACATATATCCCCATATCCCCTCTCTCTTGTGTCTTCCTCCCACCCTCCCTATCCCACCCCTCTAGGCGGTCACAAAGCACCGAGCTGATCTCCCTGTGCTATGCAGCTGCTTCCCACTAGCTATCTATTTTACATTTGGTAGGATATATGTCACTCTCTCACTTCATCCCAGTTTACCTTTCCTCCTCACCGTGTCCTCAAGTCCATTCTCTACATCTGCATCTTTAAGTGAATATATTTTGTACTAATAAAAGTTCTTAGTAATTATAAGCGTTAGAATTCTAGGTACCTGCTAATACACATGAAAGTGATGACAAAAAGCCATATGGCTGGAAAAACTGGAAATGATTGTAATCATAACATCTACCGAACACTTACTATATGTCAGATATCATGACATGTTTGAAATACGTAGATTCATTTAATCCTCTTTATGAGCTAAATATTGTTATCTCCATCTTATAAGACTGAAGTTCAGAGAGCTGACATAACTCACTCAAGGTCACAGAGCTATTAAACTGCAGATCTGGGATTTGAACGCTGGCAGTCAAACTATGAAGTCCATACTCTTTTTTTAAAAAACATAAATTTATTTATTTTCATTTTTGGCTGTGTTGTGTCTTCGTTGCTGCGCATGGGCTTTCTCTAGTTGTGGCGAGCGGGGGCTACTCTTCGCTGTGGTATGTGGGCTTCTCATTGCAGTGGCTTCTCTCGTTGTGGAGCGTGGGCTCTAGGCACACAGGCTTCAGTAGTTGTGGCACACTGGCTCAGTAGTTGTGGCTCACGGGTTCTAGAGCACAGGCTCAGTAGTTGTGGTGCAGGGGCTTAGTTGCTCTGAGGCATGTGGGTCTTCCCCGACCAGGGCTTGAAACCATGTCCCCTGCATTGGCAGGTGGATTCTTAACCACTGCACCACCAAGGGAAGCCCCTGAAGTCCGTGCTCTTAAAAGACTATATCCTACCTACAACCCTTGGGATAAGAGGCAGAGCAGCCTCTTTGGTGACCTTGAAGATACCGTTTCCTTTAATTACTCATTTATAACCAACTGCCTCAGCTGGTAAAGGGGATTTAAGATATCTTGCTGAGGTTTTGTTTGCTGGTTTCTGGACCAGTGCCTTGAATATGACAGGAACCTCTGATCTATTTTTTACAGGTTATATTGAATATAGCTCTGTAATGGGAAAGAAATCAACATGTTTTATGAACATGGCTCTCCTTACTGCAAGAAGATATTTTATAGGTTGACTCTTTCTCTAGTTCTCAATGGTCTTAGGCAAGCTGACCAATTTGGAAAATACTTTCTGTTTCACCTGTCACTTTATGGACAGTGGGGTGATTACATAAATGCAGTCAAATAAACTAAGCTTAATTTGCATGTCTCAATCCACTCAGGAGAAGCAGCATGGGGAAACCAGAGTGTTAAGGATTAGAAAATAATTCTCTATGTGCAGCCTATGATGAAGCTGACAGATGCTCACTGAAGGTATGACAAGTGCATATCTTATCTTAAAATTGTCTTCTGCAAGGACTTTGGTATAAGCCTTCTTACTGCTGCCCATGAAATGACAGTGTTGCAGTCAAGTTTCCCAAACGATGTGACAGCCATTCAATGCATGATCCATGGGAGGGGAAGATAAATGTCATTGAACATTTGGAGGAACAATAGAAGGTGCCGCATTGGACCTGGGTACTCTGATGTTATTGATGGGCTATGCTCAATTGCTCCAAGAGGTAAGGATACTTTTCCTTTAACTCTCTTCCCCACCTGAAACAGCATCTTCAGTTGTCTCTTCTGTGCATGTATCTATCATCCTCTGAGACTACCCATACCAAACAGAAATCACCATCCTTCTCCAACTCTTTTTGGGCTGCTATTAGTGCTGATGGCTTTCTTCTCCTTGGCTCAAGGTCATGGTCCCTCCTTTTTCTCCTCTTCTCATGGATTGACTCTCTTCAGTTCCCCACACCTGGCTTCTTTTCTGTAACTAATTCTAATTGCAGTCCTTCTCTGACCTAAGCCTTCATTCTTACTTTGAGAGCCCAGTCTGCATACTGGGACAGCGAAAAGTATTATAAGCCAAACATCTTTTCTAAACTCTCTGCCTTTAAGACCATACATGATATAACTTGGCTATATTTCTCCATCCTGATTTCTGCTTTATCCAAGCAAGTCTCTATCCTGACCTGCAATCCTACCAGGTTCTCACCTCTCTGCCTTTGTGAGCCTTATTCATTCCACCTGAACGATTCTTGCCTCTTGTATCAATACATGCGCATGTAAAACCTATCCAACCTTTAAGTTCTTCTCCATGAGACCTGCCTGTCTACCATAATCCACTATGCTTCATACTATCTGCAGTCACTCTTTTGAATAGGTACTTATGTATACATTATATTTATATTATAGATACGCTTCATTTAGGAATCTCATCTCAAGTGAATTGTAAACCTCCTGAAACAGGAACTGTAGCTTACATTTCTCCTGAGTTCTCACAATTCCTAGCAGAGTGGCAAGTCTAGACAGCCTCATAATTAAGGTTGGTGACAACCTGGACGTTGTTTACTATGATGTGCCAGTATATCTGTGACGCAGCCATTGAATATTTCTTTATAAAAAACACTTAAATGTGTGGGGTTTTTGATTTGTTGTTTTGGTGTGACCTTAAGTTTGTATCTCTTAGCTTGGAAAAAAAAAGACCCCATCTGTGGCAGAAGGTAATATGTGGATGTTGCAGGTAGTTAGAGATTTGCTAAGGAAACTCATCACATGTAAATTTTAAGTTACACTAAGCCAGAGGTTAGTTACCATTGGAAATGTCTGCTAGAAGGATGGATGTTGCTGTCTTCTATAGACTGAATATTTGTGTCCTTCCAAATATTGAAACCTAATGCCCAATGTGACAATATTAGGAGGTGGGGAGTTTGGGAGATCATTAGGTCATGACAGTGAAGCCCTCATGAATGGGATTAGTGTCCTTATAAAGGAGACTCCATAGAGCTCTCTAGCCCCTTCTGCCATGTGAGGACACAGTCTAATGTCTGTCGATGTTCTGTTGGATGCCTATGAGCCAGGAAGTAGGTCTTTACTAGACTCAGAATCTGCTGATGCTTTGATCTTGGACTTCCCGGCCTACAGAACTGTGAAAAATAAATGTCTGTTGTTTATAAGCTACCCATCTATGGTATTTTGTTATAGCAGCCCTAACAGACTAAAACAGTATATTTTAAGGACTAGATTGAAAATTTACCTCATTCTTATAGAAAGAAAAGCTATGGGGCTCTATGCTTTCAGTAATAACACATTGTTGTTTGATTTTCTGCTGAGAAGCAAGAAAGATAGAGATAGGAAACTCAAAAGGAGAAACTGTCTTGCCTACTCTTTTCTCATTCGAGAAGTTCTTTCCCTGAAATCTTAGAAAGTGCAAAAGAATGAAAGCTGTTTCCACCTGAGAAAAAGAGCCCGTAACTCTTTTGTTGGTAAGGCAAAGAGAAATCCTGAAGCCCTGTACTAGTCAGGAAGGACATTTGATTTAAAAATAAAGATTTAGAGTGAAGTAAAATGGAAAATTCTAATTATGTCTGAGAATAAGACCAAGCTTTAGTTAAAATGTAGTTGATAACAGGGATTATTTCAAAAGACAAGAAATTATATATATATAGATATATTTCATTTTCTTTAAATGATTTTGTGTGCCTGACCTTTAAACATATCTGAACATACTACTACTTAAAATAGACCAGCAAAGTGTAATATTTTTTCTAAAATGTAAAGTCCTAGAAATCCACAATTTTTGTTGTAGTCTAAGGTAAGCATACCTAACAGTTTAAATTTGATCATTCAAACCACTTACCCAAGGGTCTTACTGCCACCTGTTGTTCATGAATCTGAATTACATGAAAAGTGCCTGAAGGGTATTTGAGTCTCTTGAGGGTTGAACTACATGTAAAGTGACACTGGCCATCTATATTGACATCTCAGTAGCTATGGGTCATAACTTTTAAGAGATCTGGATATGTAATTCTCAAATGAGATAATATTTAGAAGAGACAATTGTGATAAGAGGATGAAGGCTTAGATTTTATCCAGCTTGGGAAAATCACTTCTCAAACCTCAGTTTCCTCATCTATAAAATGGAATGACGATAATGCCCTACTGTACAGAGGTGTTGTGAGAATCCAACTGGAGACTATTGTGTGAGAAAGTTTTGTAAAACTGTATATAGCATATGCCTACTCAGTGCTGCCTATGTGTAATGCTAATAGCAGGTGAAACAGAATGTTGTCATGGGCTCAATGAATATTAAAAGGCTACAGTTTGCCTTCTCATGCTGGGTTAAATCTCCTTTTGTTTCCCTTGTGCTGTTCCAATGTCTTGGGAGAGTCTATGTGTTTGCCTACCCCTAAACCTCTCAGCATGATATGAGATTTTTTCCAGAATCCTCCCTAACCTAGAAACTCTACCTAATCCCTCATGATTATACAGACTCCACAGGGCCTTTCACTATGTTTTCTGGAGGAAGGGGAAATAGGTCTCTATCCTTCTGGGACATAGTTAATTAAAAAGAGGAATTAGAAGCCCTGGATTCTTGCCCCACCTCTACCAGTCTCTCACCATGCAACCTCTTATAAGTGATTTAACTTCTTTATGCCAGTATTTCCTCATCTATAAAATGGAAATAATAATCTTTACCTGCTTCACAAGGGTGGTAGGCTGATAATAGCCTTCCCCCCTCCAAAAAATATCCATACCCTAAACTATGGAACCTGTGAATGTTACCTTATATGGCCAAAAACCAGGGGAAAAAAACCAACAAAACACCACCACCACCAAAGAAGAGTCAGATGTGATCAAATTAAGGATTCGGAGAACTTATCCTGGATTATTTGGTTGGCCCTAAATGTAATCATACATATCCTTATAAGAGGGGAAAAGAAGAAGATTTAATAATACACAGAAAAGGAAGAGGTAATGTGACCACAGAGGAAGAGATTAAAGTGATGTGGTTAAAAGTCAAGGGATTCTGGCAGCTTCCAGAAGCTGGGAGAGTCAAGCAATAGAAGATTCTCCCCTAGACCCTCTAGAGGAAGTGTAACCCTGTCACCACCTTGATTTCAGCCCAGTGATTTTGATTTCAGACTTCTGGTCTCCAGAGCTGAGAGGGGATACATTTATGTTGTTTTAAACCACCAAGTATGTGGTAATTTGTTATAGCAGCCACAGTAAACTAATATAGGGGGTATGAAGATTAAAAGCTCCTGGTGCATAGAAAACAACCAATGAATGTTGAACTGAATTCAAATAAAGTGACAGATATGGAAAACACTAAGTGCCATACATTTGTAAAAGGTAGTCATCATAATTTGATTTTGGGCCCCCTAAATGTTGGCCCTCAGAAATTCATATTTAGTGAGTGAAAACATTGCTGCAATTATGTTGGGTTGTTTAAAATCAATGGAGGCAGTTGAGAAAATATAGGTAGAAGGCAGTTAACTATCCAAATTATTGATGTGAACCCTGGAGTGGTGTCCTCTGTATTTAGACTCATCTGATCCATTAGGTTTGGAAAATATAGTCTGTGTGGTCTCCCAAGAGTTAATGTCCAGGATCTCTAACTACTCTAATTTCTAGGGCAGTGGTTCTCAATTGGAGGTGTTTTTTTGCACCCTGTCCCCCGGCCCTGCTCAGAGAACATTGGTAATATCGCAATATAATTTTGGTTGTCACAATTTGGGTGGGGTAAGCTAATGGCATCTAGTGGCTGGGGGCCAAGGATGGCTAAACATCTTACAATGTACAGGACAGTCCTCTACAACAAATACGTATCTGGCCTAAAACATTAAGAGTGCCGAGGTTGAGAAATCCTGCTCTGGGGGGAGAGAAAACTAGTAGCAGCATAACTCATTCCCTCTGTTTTTCGATTTATTTCTTCTGGGTTAGAAAAGAGAAATTTTAAAACAGTTTGTTCAGGACTTCCCTGGTGGTGCAGTGGTTGGGAGTCTGCCTGCCAGTGCAGGGGACACAGGTTCGATCCCTGGTCTGAGAAGATCCCACATGCCGCAGAGCAACTAAGCCTGTGCGCCACAACTACTGAGCCCATGTGCCACAGCTGCTAAAGCCCGTGCACCTGGAGCCCGTGCTCCGCAATAAGAGAAGCCACCGCAAGGAGAGGCCTGCACACCACAACGAAGAGTGGCCCTCGTTTGCCACAACTAGAGGAGGTCCGTGTGAGCAATGAAGACCCAACACAGCCAAAAATAAATAAATAAATTTATTTAAAAAAAATACAGTTCAAGGCTGTGGCATTTGGTGGGATAGTGAGCTCATCAGACCCCTTCTCTGGATGGCTTTGCTGGTTTACAGTCAGAAGAAGAAAAATTTTGGGAGCTCTTTGCAAAGCTCTTACTGCAAGGAGCAGTTCTCCTGGGAAGAGGAGCTGAGCCAGAGCTTGGTATTTCCTTCCATACCAGGGCTTGGATCAGTAGCTTAATTCCTGACGCCCTGCAGGTGATCATGCTCTCACAGTCACCAGGGCCCCCATATATTATTTAGAATCAGAATGTTTATTTATGTTCCTAGACAAAATGGATCTGGCAGTTCTGTTGCACTGCAGTAAAAGGTTAGAGCTTACATAAGCCAGATAAAGGCAAAGTCAAGGTGACTCTATTTTATGTATCACATTCACATAGAACTGTAAATCCTCGGGGCACACTTCAGGAATCCAAGGAAGTCGTGGCTATCTGCCTAGAAAAGGGAAAAGATGCATGCAATTTAGAGAAATCACGTAGGTAATAAGAACTGTGTAGAACCTTGGCATCTCTCCCATCTGGAATTTACCTCTGTTGTGGAGCAGTCTGTAAAGGAATTTGGGCAGGACCAAGTTGGATGGACCAACTGTGTCCACTTCTCTCTTTCTGCTTTTGGTTCCCCTACACTAACCAGAAGGTACTTATATTGTCATTGCTCCATTATTCCTGATCTTCGAGAGTTCAAAAAAAGTGCAAGCTAGGTCTTTCCTTGGCTATCCAACTCACTTTCACAAGGAATTGCTCCACTAGACAATTAGCTTTGTGAGGGCAGGGACCCTTGTCTTACTTCTTTATTGAATCTTCAGTACCTAGAATGGTGTCTGGTGCATAGTAGGTAATACAAAAAATATTTGTTGGATAAATGGATGAATGAACTCTAGTTTTTTTGTTTTTTTTTCTCCTTTCTGCAACTGAGGCCCATATTCTCTGATTTGCATCTTTGGTGGAGTGATTGGCCAGATGACCTATATCCATTCACAAATATCTGTTGAGTGTCTCCTTGAAAGTGTGTTTTAAACTTAATCATACATCAGAATCTTGTGACGGGCTTGTTAAAACAGAGATTGCTGGGCCCCAGCCCCAGAGTTTCTGATTTACTTGGTCTTGGCTTGAGAATTTATATTTCTAACAAGTTCCCAGGTGATGCCAGTGTACTCTAAAGTTTCCAGAGGTGGGGGGATACTTTGAGAACCACTGCCCCTAGGTTTATGGTATGGTTATGTGTAGCCAATCCGATCTGGTCACAGCTGAGAACACAATGCTATTGATTAGCTCTTCTGGTGGAGAGGAAACAGCATGAAGTAAAAATAAATGTTCAACCTTACAAATAATTTTTTAAATGCTAACTAAAAGATAATGAGCCCCCAGCCCAAGCAGACTGGTAAAGAAAAAGGAGACTATTCGATATAAGCAAGAGAGTGGGTACTTCATACTTTACTTGGGGGAATCTACTTTGGTGCAGCCTTCTCCTCATTGGCTATTTTCTTTCTTATCCTTCAGATCTGAGCTTAATTGCCCCTTCCTTAGAGAAGCCTTCCATGCTTGCCTAATCCCAAGAAAGATTTTTCTTTTCCTTCATAATGTTTGATGTTATAAATCCCTATAAATATTTATTAATGTTTTTACTGGTTTAATGCCTCCTGTCTCTACTATACTATCAACCCCTGGAAGATTGGGTCCATATCTATTTTGTTCATTGCTCTATCTCTAGCACTATGTCTGGCACCTAGTAGGACCTCACTTCCTCAATTAATATCTGTTGCTCAGTGCTGTTTGTAGTTGAGGAAAGTTGTAAACAATTTAAATGGCCAGCAATAGGTATGTGGTTAAAAACATAAGGTACATCCAGTCAGTGGAGTGTTTAGCATCCACTAAATATGTTGTAGAAAGTTATCTGTTGACATGTAATGATGCCAAGAAATATGGGGGGTGATAAAAGCAGGTTTCAAAACAGCAATCTGGCATAATTTGGGGAAAAGAAAGATTTCTCTTTGACTCTAAGATGCCATGACTGCAAGACACGTCATCTATATGATAACCCTAACCATGTTTATGAGGGAAGCACTACCACATCAACTGTGAACATCCATTGGGAGACAGGGCCAAAGTCTGGAAACACTAGCATGTGAAATGTCTCAACCTGCTTTTGAGTACTGGCTCTGCTGAGTAACCTTGAAAGATATACATAATCTTGCTCTTTTTCATTTGTAAAATGGAGATGGTCATACCTGCCTCAATTGTTCAGAAATGGCATGGTGCATGTGAAAGCTCTTTGCAACTGTGAACTGCTCTTCAAATGTGAATTATTATCAGTGCACATACAGCAGCCATATTTCATCTTGCTTAAATAGTGCCAGGTACCAAGGGACTGCCTTGTATTAATGTCATTCTGGAGTGCTTTTTCTGATTTGAGTTAGAAATTATGCCTTTTTTGGTATGGTGTGTAATCTATAAAAATATCGAATCACTATGTTGTATACTAGCAAATAATATAATATTCATATTATAAAAAAGAATAAATACCATAAAAAGGAAAAAAAGAATAAATAAATTTAAAAAAGAAAAATAAATAAAAAATAAAAAAAGAATAAATACCATACAAGGAATCTTGAAAAAACAAAACAAAAAGAAATTATGCCTTTTGATGCCTCCTAATCCTTGCAAAAATCTATCTGGAAGCACCACCAACTGCAGGGGTCACCAGAGCAGGAACTGAGAGAGAGAGAGAGAGAGAGCGAGCGAGCGAGTGAGCATATGTTATGGGCTAAAATATATTTTTAATTGTGAATATAGCATTATTGGGGGCTGAAGTATAAATGTACAAAGAGGTTGTCTGGATATATGACTTGGTTTAGCGATTCAGATCATTCCAAAAGAACTTGAGATGCTGTGAGCACAACGGTCAAATAAATTGAACAAAAGAAAAAGGAAAATGCCATACACTACTAGAGTACTCAGAAATGCACAACATATGTTCGAACACTAAAGGCTATGAGAAGTCCTGCAGTAAAGGTGCCTGTTTATCTTTGTTTATCCCAGCATTTTCCAGACAAATTTTACTTTTTCCCCCTTGTAACACTTGTTAACATTCTAGATGAACACATGCTGGACAATATTGCCTTAGGTGATTATCCCAGGAATAACTGGTCTCCCGTTAATGATACGATGTAAAAGAAACAAAGTAACAATTAATGCCCTGGCTCCCACTCTCATGAGTGGCATATTGGTTTTATGAAAGCAAAAACAAATTACTGGGTCTGAGCAAATGTATATGTGTGAATTGAGGCAGAGGGCGGACAAGGACCATGTGTGGGTTTGTACATCTTACTGAAAAATCTCTGGAATTAGCAGGGGCATTGATAAGAACATACAGTTTAGATATTTATATTGATACATGCAAACACCGAGACCTGAGAGGAAACGTCACTTGCTTGAGACCAACATATATCCCACCTACCACCTACCACTTTAGTTTTTCCTACTATGCCATATTGCTTTCTGATGTTCCCAAGTAGTGAAGAAAAGCGTTACAAAAGAGTGGAAGAAACATTATTTTTCCGTGTTTAACAGTACTTTGTAGTGTAAAAAAGAGTTTGTCATTTGCTATTTGAGTTTCGTAGAGCCCCCATTAGGGAGCAAGACGGGTTACTCTGTACAATTTCCTAAGTGGGTCAAAAATCTGAATAGGTGAACTGACTTGCCTAAGATCCCATGGTTAGTAACAGGCCTAGGACTAGGACCCAAGTGGTCTGCTCATTCTGTTTGCCACCTCAGCACATATACCCCATATCCATTCTCTGCCCTGCTCTGTGCCTTCAGAGACTAACTCCAGCAGAATATATAGCCTAGGTCCTTTGCTGGCTGGTTTCCAGTTGGGATCAGCCAATGGGAGGTTGCTGCAGAATACTTAAAGGTGGGAAGAGATAGAGCTCAGGATATTCCTTCTCTGCTTCTTCTCTGTTTGGTGCCATTTCCTTGGTGCCATGACTCCAGCTTCTGGCAGGCAGCTCCCCCTTCAAGTTTCTAGTACTATTTCCTCCTCTTATTTCTTAACCTTTAGGGGTGACAGTGGAGTTCTGGTGTTCTGGGTACCTAATCATCCCTTTATCCACTCTCTTTATTAGAATTTCTCTGAATATCTGGGGTGAATTCTGTTTCCTGCTGAGACCCTGTCTGACACAGTGTGTCTTGTCAACTCAACATCCACTGCTTTTGCCCCTCCACCTTCTGCCTCAGTAACATGGGAGCAGGGACTAGAGATATTTTCCAAAGTAATATTCATCTGCTCTAAAGATGATAGAAATAGACACAGAAACTGAACACTCATGAGAAAGTAAGCCTTTGCATTGCTCTACTTGATCTTGGAGCCAGTTTTGCCAGGGAAGCATTTTTTTAAAAAATTGTGGCTAAATACATGTAACATAAAATTTACCATATTAACCTTTTTAGATGTACAGTTCAGTAGTGTTAAGTACATTAACCTTGTTATGCAACCAATCTCCAGAACTCTTTTCATCTTGTAAAACCAAAACTCTATACCCATTAAACAACAACTCCCCATTTTCCCCTCCCCCAGACCCTGGCAACCACCACCATTTTAGTGTCCCCATGAATCTGACCACTCTAGGTACCTCTTATAACTAGAATCATACCATATTTGTCCTTTTGTATCTGGCTCATTTCATTTAGCATAATGCCCTCAAGGTTCTTCAATGTTGTAGTATGTGTCAGAGTTTCCTTTTTTTTAAAGGGTGAATAATATTCCATTGTATGTATATATCACATTTTGTTTACACATTTATCTGTTGATGGACACTTGGGTTGTTTCTACCTTTTGGCTGTTATGAGTAATGTTGCTATGAACATGGATGAACAAATATCTTTTCAATACCCTGCTTTCAATTCTTTTGGGAATATACCCAGAAATGGACTTGCTGGGTCATATGGTAATTCTATTTTTAATTATTTGAGGAACCTACATATTGTTTTCCATAGTGGCCACACCATTTTGTGTTCTCACTAACATTTCACAAGGATTCCAATTTCTCCACATCCTTTGCAATACTTGTTATGTATGTATTTATTTACTTGATAATAGCCATCCTACTGGGTGTGAAGTGGTAACTCATGGTGGTTTTGATTAACATTTCTCTAATAATTAGTGATGTTGTACATCTTTGCATGTGCTTGTTGGTCATTTGTTTATCTTTAAAGAAATGTCTATTCAAGTCCTTTGCCCAATTTTTAATAAGATTGTTAGTTTATTTTTATCATTGAGTTGTAGGAGCTCTGTATTTATTCTGTATATTAATCCCTTAACAGGTGTATTATTTGCAGATATTCTCTCCCATTCTGTAGGTTGCCTTTTCACTGTTGATTGCATCTTTTAGATGCATAGAAGTTTTAAATTTTGATGTAATCCAGTTTATCTCTTTCTACTTTTGTTGCTTGTGCTCTTGGTGTCATATCCAAGGAATCATTGCCAAATCCAATGTCATGAAGTTTTCTATGTTTTCTTCTAAGAGTTTTATAGTTTTAACTCTTACATGTTTAGGTCTTTGATCCATTTTAAGTTAATTTTTATATGTAGCATAAGGTAAAGTTTCAATTTCATTTTTTTCATGTTGATATTGAGTTTTTCTCAGTGCCACTTGTTGAAAGACTGTCCTTTCCCCATTGAATGGTCTTGACAGCCTTGTCAAAAATCATTTGAGCATATATATGAAGGTTTATCTTTGGGCTTTCTATTCTATTCAATTGGTTTATGTCTTTCTTTATGTGCCAGCGAAACTTTTATGGAGAGCTCTAAATAATTTTTATTTTGTTAGTATGGTGCTGGCTCCCCTCACCCTTTGAGTTATGGGGTGGGGTAGCAGCAACTGAGTCAGGGGAGGAATCAGGTGGTAATACCAGGGAATGTGAAGAAAACCTGTTAGCTAATGGCAACATTAACAGTAGTGTACTCAAGGAGAAAGCAGTCTAACTGGAGAAACAAAATGGGCAACTTTACAAAGGAGCTCACTCATGGGTACAAATCCTTTAATGGTTCAAATTCCAGAAGCTGACATTTAAATCAACTTTGGAAACTTGGTTTGCATTTTTCTGTAGAAAGAAGGCATGTATGGTGCCTTCTTTCTAAAGCCAGATCATAAAAGACAATTTAACCCAGGATATGTTTGAAATAGTGGCTGTTAATAATGAAAAATATGATAGGCTGGAATACCATTTTACTCTTTGAAAGATAATGAATGGAGATAATACTTTGTTTGGTGTATTTTGAAGGTTAGTCCTGGAGTAAAAACAAATTGAGTTTGAGGATCAAAGAGGAGATTGGTGAAGACTTTGAGAGTCTGAATGAACCTTGCCAGACTATGGAGCAGAGTGATAAGGGAAGGACGACTTTGAGGTGAGGTAAGTGTGCTTCTTTCTGGCTTGTATGACTTAGATTCTTTGAGCTTCTACTTCCTCATCTATAAAATGGTAATAGTAGTACCTATGCTTTGGGAGATTAAATGAAATTCTGTATGCTTAGCACATATCATAGTACTTGGTCCATAGTAGGCACTTAATAAACACTTCCCTTACATTTAAAGGGCTTTAGAAGTTAATGGCACCAGTTCTGATGCTGGTGTATCCATAGCACCATCCCTTGACCCCATTATTTAAAGTTATTAGAGGAATGACTAGTTAGAGCTATATGGGTGAGTGGTGGAGAGGTTATTTTCTGGTATAACAGATCAAGAGCTGGCCTAGAGAGGAGATATAGGAAGGGGGTGGAAGATAGTGTATGTGTGTATGAAAGAATTTCCTGGCGAGACTACGTGGAAGAAAATGGGGAGTACTTTAGGTGCACACTTTCCCTGAGGTTGGAGAAAGGATATGGCAGGTGAGGGGACATAGCACCAGGTATGTCTTTTCATATATGAGTGCTTAATGTACTTAATAGAACTGTTTTGAAGTAACCCATTAGCTCACATGTACTGAATTAGCTCACATGTATCTAACTTATAATGTATCTAATGTTGTACTAGTTACAATTTTATCCAAATCTTAATAAAGCAGACCTGGCCTGGCTGCCATTTGGTAGTACTCTATGAGTAAACAGTTTAGGTGGATACATGCACTTAAAAAGTATTGCAAGTTCCACATTGTTCAAATTTGATTTTTTTTTCATTCACTGGAATGCTGAGCTGATCTAAAATAGGTGAGGTTTGACTGTGGTACAAAGAGATTACAGCTGGAGGTGATGCGGGACTATAATGTAAGCAGGGTGGGGTAGAAGAATATGGGGAGTACCGCCTGGAGGCTATGTGTTTTGAGCTGGGCCTTGAAGGAAGCGATGGGGATGAATCATCAAGGGAGCTGGAATGCTGTGTTAAAAAATGCTAATGGGAGATGTGTTTGGGTTGGCTCAAGAAAATATCTTAGCACACCAAGATGAGATGGGTGAGGTGAGGGTGCTAGAGGCTGGACTAAGGCGCATAGATTTAACTCAGGAGGCCATAGGGAACCACTATGCAATATTGCAATAGGGAGTGACAGGATGTGGGTAAAAATACCATATAACCATGGTCATGGCCATGATTTACTTTGGTGATGGCCATGGTTTACTTTGGTGATTCTCAAACCTAGCTTGAGAAATACAGATGCCCAGGTGGCATCCCCCAAAATTCTGATTCAAGGGGTAGGTCTGAGAAAGGTGGACATAGGAGTCAATGGTGACATGTGAGATGGATGAGGATCGTGGCCAGAACTAGGGATTAAAGTCCAGAAACCTGCTTGTCTCCAAAGTCTATGAACATAACCACCACTCGTGTTGACAGTTCTCATATTGTTGCCTCTTCCTGGGATACCTTTTCTCTCCATCTCCTTGAAAATTATGCCCATTATTCAAGGCCCAGCTCAGATGTACCTTTCCCTGAGAATCCCTCCGTGGTCCATGTCTCCCTCCCAACTGCTGTGACCTCTCCTGTGATTAGTATGAGACAGGATATGAAGAGACCATAGGACCAGATTTCAGAAGGGAATTGGAGGAACTCAGCCAATCACAGGACATGATAATATGGGAAGGATCTGAAGGGCAGAATGGAAGTTACAGAACAAGAGGTTGATGATATCATCCTCATTCCTTCATTTATTCTTCACATTCTTGAAATGTATTGGAGCTCGTATGTGTCTGCTTAAGTGGAATTACAGATCATGTTTTCTAGTTTTAATTAACCTAAAACAAAAGAGCAAATAGTTTAAAATTTTTCCTGCAAATAAACCAGGGATTAAGGAGAAACATACAGTACACACAAGAGAACAATAAGAAAATGGCAGAACTAATGCCATTCTGCTCCTAGAAGGTTCTATTCCTAGAATAAGCTTGTTGTCAATCACATCACCAAATCAAAACAGCAACAATCTAATTCATAAACTGATAAGAAGTGGGCCAAAAAATTTGCCAAAAGTCTTTGTGAAGTATCTTTTTTGGGGTTATGACAGCCATTAATACCAAGAATTGAAATTATTGAACTTAGAATTGGAACTTCAGATAGCTAGAGAATGAAGAATCAAATTAAGATTTAACAAAGTTTATTAAATCACTTGCTCTCTGTAAAGGCATGATTTTTATTTTTATTTTTTTATTATTTTTTTAAACATCTTTATTGGAGTATAACTGTTTTACAATAGTGTGTTAGTTTTTCCTTCACAACAAAGTGAATCAGTTATACATATACATATGTTCCCATATCTCTTCCCTCTTGCATCACCCTCACTCCCACTCTCCCTATCGCACCCCTCTAGGTGGTCACAAAGCACAGAGGTGATCTCCCTGTGCTATGCGGCAGCTTCCCACTAGCTATCTAATTTACATTTGGTAGTGTATATATGTCCCTGCCACTCTCTCACTTCGTCACAGCTTACCCTTCCCCCTCCCCATATCCTCAAGTCCATGCTCTAGTAAATCTGTGTTTTATTCCCGTCCTACCACTAATCTCTTCATGACATCTTTTTTCTTAGAGTCCATATATATGTGTTAGCATACGGTATTTGTTTTTCTCCTTCTGACTTACTTCACTCTGTATGACAGACTCCAGGTCTATCCACCTCATTACAAATAACTCAGTTTCATTTCTTTTTATGGCTTAGTAATATTCCATTGTATATATTTGCCACATCTTCTTTATCCATTCATCTGTTGATGGACACTTAGGTTGCTTCCATGTCCTGGCTATCGTAAATAGAGCTGCAATGAACATTTTGGTACATGACTCTTTTTGAATTATGGTTTTCTCAGGGTATATGCCCAGTAGTGGGATTGCTGGGTCGTCTGGTAGTTCTATTTTTAGTTTTTTAAGGAACCTCCATACTGTTCTCAATAGTGGCTGTATCAATTTACATTCCCACCAGCAGTGCAAGAGGGTTCACTTTTCTCCACACCCTCTCCAGCATTTATTGTTTCTAGAGTTTTTGATGATGGCCAGTCTGACCGGTGTGAGATGATATCTCATTGTAGTTTTGATTTGCATTTCTCTAATGATTAATGATGTTGAGCATTCTTTCATGTGTTTGTTAGCAATCTGTATATCTTCTTTGGAGAAATGTCTATTTAGTTCTTCTGCTCATTTTTGGATTGGGTTGTTTGTTTTTTTGTTATTGAGCTGCATGAGTTGCTTATAAATTTTAGATATTAATCCTTTGTCAGTTGCTTCATTTGCAAATATTTTCTCCCATTCTGAGGGTTGTCTTTTGGTCTTGTTTATGGTATCCTTTGCTGTGCAAAAGCTTTTAAGTTTCATTAGGTCCCATTTGTTTATTTTTGTTTTTATTTCCATTTCTCTAGGAGATGGGTCCAAAAGGATCTTGCTGTGATTTATATCATAGAGTGTTCTGCCTGTTTTCCTCTAAGAGTTTGATAGTGTCTGGTCTTATATTTAGGTCTTTAACCCATTTTGAGTTTATTTTTGTGTGTGGTGTTAGGGAGTTTTCTAATTTCGTACTTTTACAGTTAGCTGTCCAGTTTTCCCAGCACCACTTATTGAAGCAACTGTCTTTTCTCCACTGTATATCCTTCCCTCCTTTATCAAAGATAAGGTGACCATATGTGTGTGGGTTTATCTCTGGGCTTTCTATCCTGTTCCATTGATCTATATTTCTGTTTTGTGCCAGTACCATACTGTCTTGATTACTGTAGCCTTGTAGTATAGTCTGAAGTCAGGGAGCCTGATTTCTCCAGCTCCATTTTTCATTCTCAAGATTGCTTTGGCTATTCGGGGTCTTTTGTGTTTCCATACAAATTGTGAAATTTTTTGTTCTAGTTCTGTGAAAAATGCCAGTGGTAATTTGATAGGGATTGCATTGAATCTGTAGATTGCTTTGGGTAGTAGAGTTATTTTCACAATGTTGATTCTTCCAATCCAAGAACATGGTATATTTCTCCACCTATTTGTATCATCTTTAATTTCTTTCATCAGTGTCTTATAGTTTTCTACATACAAGTCTTTTGTCTCCTTAGGTAGGTTTATTCCTAGATATTTTATTCTTTTTGTTGCAATGGTAAATGGGAGTGTTTTCTTAATTTCCCTCTCAGATTTTTCATCATTAGTGTATAAGAATGCCAGAGATTTCTATGCATTAATTTTGTGTCCTGCAACTTTACCAAATTCATTGATTAGATCTAGTAGTTTTCTGGTGGCATCCTTAGGATTCTCTATGTATAGTATCATGTCATCTGCAAACAGTGACAGCTTTACTTCTTCTTTTCCTATTTGGATTCCTTTTATTTCTTTATTTTCTCTGATTGCTGTGGCTAGAACTTCCAAAACTATGTTGAATAAGAGTGGTGAGAGTGGGCAACCTTGTCTTGTTCCTGATCTTAGTGGAAATGGTTTCAGTTTTTCACCATTGAGAATGATGTTGGCTCTGGGTTTGTCATATATGGCCTTTATTATGTTGAGGAATGTTCCCTGTATGCCTACTTTCTGCAGGGTTTTTATCATAAATGAGTGTTGAATTTTGTCCAAAGCTTTCTCTGCATCTATTGAGATGATCATATGGTTTTTTTCCTTCAGTTTGTTGATGTGGTGTATCACGTTGATTGATTTGCGTATACTGAAGAATCCTTGCATTCCTGGAATAAACCCCACTTGATCATGGTGTATGATCCTTTTAATGTGCTGTTGGATTCTGTTTGCTAATATTTTGTTGAGGATTTTTGCATCTACGTTCATCAGTGATATTGGCCTGTAGTTTTCTTTCTTTGTGACATCTTTGTCTGGTTTTGGTATCAGGGTGATGGTGGCCTCATAGCATGAGTTTGGGAGTGTTCCTCCCTCTGCTATCTTTTGGAAGAGTTTGAGAAGGATAGGTGTTAGCTCTTCTCTAAATGTTTGATAGAATTCGCCTGTGAAGCCATCTGGTCCTGGGCTTTTGTTTGTTGGAAGATTTTTAATCACAGTTTCAATTTCAGTGTGTAAAGGCATGATTTTACTACTGTTTTTTTTAGTGAGAGCAAAAGATTTTGGAGTGTATTCATACATTATTTTAAAATATGGTCAATTGCATCTTTGGTACACTTTCAGATTTCTTTTTTGTGTTGTTTTATAAGATACACAATGTAGTAGTACAGTAGCACATTTAATTAAAAATATAACTTGAAAACCATTGTATTAAGCAACTACATAGTTTCAGTGAGGAGCATGGGGAAAGGTTACTACCCATTGAAAGGGCTTTTTCTGCCCAGAGACACAGAAGAGGCAACCACCAAACTGAGCCTATTTTAGGATTGGGAGAGGGTTCAAGAATATTGTGGTAGAGCAGGGGTAGAGTAGGGAGTGGTAGTAATACCTGAGAGAGGTTGGAGCCATGGAGATGGGGCTGATGCTAATCCATATTGTATCTTTGTATAAATTTTAGAAAAAGGTACTCCTTCCTCCAAGCAGATGCAGCCCATGTGAGGGTTAATGGCCCCCACTGGTGGGCACTCTTGTGCAGTGAATAACCTGCACAACTGTATACAGTGGCCCTGCATGAGAATACTTAATAAGTGGCAGATTCACTTAAAAAGCCTCCCCAAGTGATTCTTTTATTTTATTTTTTACTGACATACAGTTGATTTACAATGTTGTGTTACCTTCTGGTATACAGCAAAGTGATTCAGTTTTATATATATATATACACACACACATATATATTCTTTTTCATTATAGTTTATTACAGGATATTGAATATAGTTCCTTGTGCTACACAGTAGGAGCTTGTTGTTTATTTGTTTTACATTGTAATTTGTATCTGCTAATTCCAAACTCCCAGTTTATCCTGCCCCCGCCTTTCTTCTTTGGTAACCAAAAGTTTGTTTTCTGTCTGTGAGTCTGTTTCTGTTTTGTAAATAAGTTCATTTGTATCATTTTTAAAAATTCCATATATAAGCGATATCGTATGATATTTGTCTTTGGCTTACTTCACTTAGTATAATAATCTCTAGGTCCACCCACGTTGCTGCAAATGGCATTATTCTTTTTAATGGCTAAGTAATATTCCATCATGTATATGTACCACATCGTCTTTATCCATTCATCCATTGATGGGCATTTAGGTTGATTCCATGTCTTGGTGACTGTAAATAGTGCTGCTATGAACACTGTGGTGCATGCATCTTTTCAAATCAGTGCTTTCTCTGGCTATTAGCCCAGGAGTCTTCCCAGATGATTCTGATGACCAGCCAAAGTTATGAACTACTAGCTTACATAATACTATGTTTACTTATTTGTTGTATAAACTTTGTAGAATTCTTAAGAGAAATGCATTTTTAAAACTGGTCTATAATTCTGACATCTCACTAAACTTGCCTTGCCACCAATGAGCTTGATTTAGGGAATGTTTATAACCAGTGATCTGGCTGTGTGACCCTGGTTTAATCACTTTCCTTCTCTGAGCCTCAGTTTCTTTAGTTATAAAATGAAAGAGTTGAACTAGATGATCTAGAAGGTCCTTTTCAGCCATAGCACTCTATGTTCAATGCATTCTGCTGCTTATCGATGTATGAAAATTCTCTGACAGGCAGCCTGTGCAGCTACATTTTACTGGCTGACTTTGGCTCATTTTCCTGAGAGGGTTGAAGGCATATGTTTACTTTAACTCTGTTTTTAGAGAGGGGCCATTTTTACCATTAACTGCACTATCTTCCTCTTGCAAGTGTCTAGCGGGCATCTTTAAAGTAGGGTTGCAGTACAGGCAGCATTTAGAGCCAACCAGAGTGGCAAGTGCAATCGTTTGATTATCCTTCATATAACTATATGCTTAATTGAATACCATATTTACTCATATCTTGTAAATTATTCAAAAACGTTTCTTTCCTGCCTGCTCCAGTAGAAAGCTGTGAAGCCAAAGGTCTAGCTTCAACAATTTGGAAGCTTGATCAGAGCAGCTAAAGGTCTGTGAAAAGTGGTTTCTGAGCTTTTTCACTTTCAGTCACAAAGTGTCATCAGATCTCCTTTAGATGCTCTGCCCAAACTCTCAGAAGAGTTTCTGCTTCAGCTGACAAGCAATAAACCCTAATTGGAAGGCAAAAATATAGTGGGAGAAATGGTGCTTTCTTCTCAAAATTGGGGGAGGGGAGGGAAATGTGGGCAGATAGGCAAACAAGCCAAGGAAGTTTGGTCTTCCCAACAATGACGTCTAATACTTTTAACCAATTAACTAGTTATGTGATCTTGGACAAATGACTTCCACTCTCTAAGCCCCAGTGTCCTTAGTTGTAAAATAAGTTCATTTGAGTTCAAGGGGCTCAAGAAATGTACAGAGCACAATCAGAGGAATTTTTTCACTTATCCTTTTATTATTATTCCTGGAGACAGAAACATGACCCTCTCTTCAGGTAATTCAGGCTTCATATGGTTCAAGCTTTTCCCTGAACTACCAAACCTAGTCACCTTATTTTAAAAACAGAAATATATGCTAAGATTTACATAGCTTCTAATGGTTTCATATTCCTATGTGCCTAACCACTTTGCCAGAAATTCAATTCTCTTCAGCTACAATTAACACCTATTTCCAGTCAATAGCTAACTTGTCCATAATTGAGATGCCCCCCACAAATAGCTAATCAGTCTTTCAAGTTGTGTTCAGGGAGCTAGTGATTGGTTAGACCAGAGATATTTTAATTTTTAATTTTTAAATTTTTAATTTTTTAACATCTTTATTGGAGTATAATTGCTTTACAATGGTGTGTTAGTTTCTGTTTTACAACAAAGTGAATCAGCTATACATATACATATGTTCCCATATCTCTTCCCTCTTGCGTCTCCCTCGCTCCCACCCCTCTAGGCGGTCACAAAGCACCGAGCTGATCTCCCCGTGCCATGCGGCTGCTTCCCACTAGCTATCCACCCTACGTTTGGTAGTGTATATATGTCCATGCCACTCTCTCGCTTCGTCACAGCTTACCCTTCCCCCTCCCCATATCCTCAAGTTAGACCAGAGGTTTTAAGTCAAGTTTAGTGGACAACTGAATCACTAAATCACTTGGGGGAGCTTATTAAAATTGAAATTCCCAGGCCCCACTACCACAGATTCAGCTCCAGTGGGTTTGGGTAGCACTTAGGAATCTAATATTTTAACATGCACTCCAGATGACTTCACTACAAGTGATCAGTGGTCCAAAACTGGAGAAACACTTAACTTGAAAGATGCTAATGGACAGAGGCTATCACCTAGTGGTAGTCCCTGCTTTCCATTTCTCTGGCCCCTGGAATATCTTGTTTCTACTCCTCATGCAGTGTCTTTGTGAGAGAAGCAGGGACAGTGATAGCAAATTCTGTTTTCTTCAGGTTCAAAGAGGTGATGTGACTTCTCCAGAGCCCCCAGCCAGTGGAGAAGTATTGGAGTTTCCTCTCCCAGCTTGGAGCTGATCTCCTAGGCCAGACTTCTTAGAGCAATCTTACCCTAAGATTGCTTCTTATGTTCTTTAGCATAAGAACAGGCCAGGATGGAAAGCAAACCAATGCAATAATGTTAGTCCTTTTATCTACTAGCTGGCGTGGGTAATCCCATTGACCAGTTAGGTTTGATGGGGAACAAAGTGGAACCATTGATAAATAACACATTGCCCTCAGATGCTTGCTGCAGCTTTCACTGCTAAAGGATGATCTTTACTGTCCTCTGGCAGCTGGCGTGAGCAGATGAAATGGGGGCAGGAGCCTTTGATTCCACAATTTTGGTCTCGTGGAGTTAAGGCAGCATGGAAAGGATGACTCTTAGTCTTGGGCACTAAGAGAACCTAAGGCATATATTGGATACCATTCCCATATACCAAGATTTAGGTAAAAAGAAGCATCAACTGATCTTGAATAAAAGTTGTGCTACCAAAAAATGCTTGAAAAATCTATGATATAGTCCCACCACCTCATTTTACAGATGAGTCAACTAAGATCTAGAGAGCAGGCATGACTTGTTTAAGATCTCTTCAAACTTTTAAATATTCAGCATTGATTTTAATTCTTACTCTTAAAATAGCTTTTAAGAGGAAAGCATATTAATAATAGCTAATCTATTTGAGTATTCATTGCATATTCTATGTGCTTCATATTTAATCCCGACAGCAAAACTGTAGGGTAGATAGTGTTATTACCATCCTCATTTTATAGATGAAGGAACTAGGAACAGGGAAATTAAGCAAATTGCCCAAGGCCTCACAGATAGCCTTAGAGTTGGGATTAGAATGCTGAGAGTCTGACTCCAGAAACTATGAGCTTAACCAGTACACATCCTGCCTCTCAAACACAAGAGGTAGGATTACCAAAATAATCTTCATCAGACTCTTCCCATCCTGTCAATTCCCTGCTCAAAACCCACACTGGATTCTGCTTGCAACAATACTGAATCCTGACTAGCTTCACTGCTGTTTGAGGAATTCCAACCATGGTGAAAGGAGAACCTCAACTCACCAACCACACCTTGCATTACTACTCATGGACTCCACCATCTCTCAAACCCATTTTGTTTTTCTGAGTGTTTTTTTAAAAATTTTTATTGGAGTAGAGTTGATTTACAATGCTGTGTTAGTTTCATGTGTACAGCAAAGTGAATCAGTCATACATATATCAATACATATATCTACCCTTTTTCAGATTCTTTTCCCGTATAGATTATTACAGAGTATTGAGTAGAGTTCCCTGTGCTATATAATAGGTCCCTATTATTTATACATTTTATATATAGTAGTGTGTATATACCAATCCCAATCTCCCAAATTCATCCCTCCCCCCTCCCCGGCTGGTTTTTTAGCATTACTAAAATGTGTTTGGTACTATTCTATGCACAACACCTGGAATGATCTCTGGCCTCTAAGAAACTTTACATCTAAAGCATCTCTGCAGCTGCCACAGGCAGCACAGCTTCTCATTGCATACTATTATTTTAGTTGCTATGGCCTCTGCCACATGATGCAGTTCCATTTCTAGAACTGTTCAAATTAGTGATGTAAAACCCATTTAAAGACTGTGGTTCAGGGTATTCACTCAGTGGACAAGGTAACTATCTGGAGTTTATGAATTATCTCATGCTGTAGTTTAAAGGATGGTTAAGAAGGTGAGAAAAGAGAGCCCAACAACCATGCCAGTGATTTATTTTTCTAACTCTAAAACTCCATGCCCATCCCTGCCATCAGAAACTCAGCCTAAAGTGACTGTTTCTTGGAGTTTTCTCCTGTGTCGATCTCAGAACAGGGCCAAGCTAGGGCATCAGCTCCATACTGTCCAAAATGCCAGAATAGCTCTCCAGAAAATAGCTAGAGACAATGTTGATGGTGAATGAAAGAAATGTTATGGAGATGTTTCAGTTAAAGGAGAACCATGCAAAACGTTTGTCCTGGAGTATAGAATAAGGGGAGTGGTATTAAGGTATAAAAAATTAACTTTTACTGAACCTCATTAAGAATCTGATCCTTAGGGACTTCCCTGGTGGTCCAGTGGTAAAGAATCCGCCTTACAATGCAGGGAACATGGGTTCAATCTCTGGTCAGGGAACTAAGATCCCACATGCTGCAGGGCAAATAAGGCCGCATGCCACAACTACTGAGCTTGCGTGCCTCAACTAGAGAGCCCATGTGCCACAAACTACAGAGCCCTTGCACTCTGGAACTTAAGTGCCACAACTAGAGAAGAGAAAACCCACACGCCATAACTGGAGAGAAGCCCATGCACCACAATGAAGAACCCTTGTGCCACAACGAAAGATCCCACATGCCTCAAGGAAGAGCCCGTGCGCCGCAACTAAGACTCGACACAGCCAAAAATAAATAAATAAATAATAAATCTATGCTGGGAAAACTGGACAGCTACATGTAAAAGAATGAAATTAGAACACTCCCTAACACCGTACACAAAAATAAACTCAAAATGGATTCGAGACCTAAATGTAAGACCGGACACTATAAAACTCTTAGAGGAAAACATAGGAAGGACACTCTTTGACATAAATCAGAGCAAGATCTTTTTTGATCCACCTCCTAGAGTAATGGAAATAAAAACAAAAATAAACAAATGGGACCTAATGAAACTTCAAAGCTTTTGCACAGCAAAGGATACCATAAACAAGACCAAAAGACAACCCTCAGAATGGGAGAAAATATTTGCAAATGAAGCAACTGACAAAGGATTAATATCCAAAATTTACAAGCAGCTCATGCAGCTCAATATCAAAAAAAAACCCAATCCAAAAATGGGCAGAAGACCTAAATAGACATTTATCCAAAGAAGACATACAGCTGGCCATGAAGCCCATGAAAAGCTTCTCAACATCACTAATTATTAGAGAAATGCAAATGAAAACTACAATGAGGTATCACCTCACACCAGTTAGAATGGGCATCATCAGAAAATCTACAAACAACAAATGCTAGGGAGGGTGGAAATGTAAATTGATACAGCCATTATGGAGAACAGTATGGAGGTTCCTTAAAAAACTAAAAATAGAATTATCATATGACCCAACAATCCCACTACTGGGCATATACCCAGAGAAAACCATAATTCAAAAAGACACATGCACCCCAATGTTCATTGCAGCACTATTTACAATAGCCAGGTCATGGAAGCAACCTAAATGCCCATCGACAGACGAATGGATAAAGAAGATGTGGCACATATATACAATGGAATATTACTCAGACATAGGAAGGAACAAAATTGGGTCATTTGTTTAGACGTGGATGGATCTAGAGACTGTCATACAGAGTGAAGTAAGTCAGAAAGAGAAAAACAAATATCATATATTAATGCATATATGTGGAACCTAGAAAAATGGTACAGATGAACCGGTTTGCAGGGCAGAAATTCAGACACATGTAGAGAACAAACGTATGGACACCAAGGGGGGAAAGCTGTGGGGGGGTGGGGATCGTGGTGTGATGAATTGGGCGATTGGGATTGACACGTATACACTGATGTGTATAAAATTGATGACTAATAAGAACCTGCTGTATATTAAAAAAAGAAACTGACATCTATGTTGATAAAAGAAAACAAATGTCAAATAAAAAAAGGGCAACCTGACTTTTCCATGAACCTATTACAAACTGTACTGTGTGAGATGCAGAAAACAAATTGCTCCTGATACCATGTTTCTTCTCCTTTTGGCTTCTTGGTGTTGTGACAATACCAGGGAGATAGAGACTAGTTTGACTTTCCGAATCCTATGCAATTTTACTGGCCTCATGTTATTTATGTAGATGTTGCTGTCACAGAAATAGGTGATATTTAATTAAACCTTAAAGCAAAGTGGAAAAAAAAAGAAAATAAAAATAATAAAAATAAATAAATAAATAAATAATAAGTGACCATAAAATTTAAAAAAAAAAAAAAAAAAAAAGAATCTGATCCTTAAAGAGTTCTGGTTGATTTGCAACATTAAGTACAGCATGACCAAATACTCTATTTGAAAGCCATTGAGGACTCATCAAGCCCATCCCAATGAGGTACCCAAAAGTTGAGTCCCAACCTGAGAAACCTATGTTTAGCCAGCATGTAGTTTTACAAAGTTTTGAATTTAAGTCCTTTGGTTGAGCATATCCTTTCCTGATCACCACAATTCTCACCACTCCCAATTGTCCTGTATCCAACCATTCCACACACTTAACGTTATCTGCCTCTGGCCCCTGAAGACATTTAAATTTACAACTCCTGCCAAACTACTTCAGAGTGATGAAATTATATACTGTATAGGGAGGGGCATCCACCCAGAGCCATATACAACCATTCAGAATTTGAAGCAAGAGGGAGTAAAAGATATTACTTTTACAAATTCAGGCAAGATTGTGAAAAATACTCGTAATATGTCTTTTGAAGGATTTAAGATCTAAGATTTTCCAATGCTGATACACTGAGGGTGTTCCTATCAGTGTAATATATTTAGCAGAATAAATTACTTGGACATTAATACAGTTGAAATAACTTTATCTGAGGCCCTGTGTCAAAGACATTGGTGCTTTCTGATTCCTGTGTTTAGTTGAATTGATCACACTAGTTTAGCTCAGTGGTTCTCCACTGGGGGTGCCCATAAACATATTAGAACTTCCCAGGGGGAGTTTCTACAGTAAATTATGCTGTGTAATGAGATGTGTTGCTGATTGGAGGATGTTGTCTGTATGAATGGTATAGGGGCAAAAAAAAATGGTTGTGAATCAGTGACAAAGCCTATTTTGAAAGGCTTCACAAGAAAGAGTTAGTTTGTTAGCTGCAATTTGCTTTCTCTCTCAGTTCATGCCTCTATAGTTCCCCTGTGAAGTGGAGAAGATGAAAACCTGTCTTTCTTGGTTTTCTTATTTTGTGGACTCAGATGAAGATACTTGATGACTTAATCTTGGTTTTCCCTGGACTCTCCAACAGTGGACCATTTCCCAGACCTTAATGTTCTATTTCCTCTTTACAAACCTCCTTCCATTAGTGAGGAAAACATTTCTTGGGTTAACTCTATCCTGATTTGTGTCCGATTCAGCTTGTAAGCTATCAAAGTTGCTCTACAACTGTTTATTAATTAAGCATGCACAGGGTTTCTTGGACTGTACTGAGTAAGGCAGAGCGGGTCAGGAAGCAAGCTCCTGAGTCTCTGGCATTTGGTTTCAGGTTAGGACTGTAGTCCCATACTCACCAATTTAATCTGAGTCTTCCAAGAAGGCCAGGGGGGAGCAACATTTGCTAAGGCAGCTAATAAATGGCTCTCTCTTCACCCCCGCTCTCTCTCTCACACACATACCCACACTCTAATGTTCAAAACCTGAGTGTGTGTGTGTGCATATATGGGCTCTACTGGTGGTAGGGGCCCCAGCAGGGATGAAATAACAGGAGAGGGAGGGAAAGACAGAGTAAAGGAAAAAGTCCAGAAGCAAGTTCTTCTTGTGCCAGCCCATCTCCGTGTTTTTTCTTTACACTAATCCACAATCTGTAAGGAAGCCTAAAACTAACTCCTAACTGGCAGTTACTGAGAGTTTTGAATTAGTTCTTCTGACTAAAACCAGGAACAGTTTATCCCAATGATATAATGGTTTGATTTTCCTTTATAAGTTACAGTCATCTTTCTCTTTCTCCTATATGATATATCTTTCTCCTAAATTTTTTATAGGCGTTCTTTATATCTCCAGGCCATTCCATTTAATCAGCAAGATATATTTGCCTTCTAGACTTGGAATTCAATTGTATTGTGGCTGAGATAACCAACTTATTTTACTTTTTCCCTGCTTCATTTAGACTGCTTCGATGCTACCTGACAGAATTTCTCTCCCAGAGCAATAAGATTTCTGATTGTAAATATGCTGTTATAAAAATAATTGAAAGAAATATTTATTTCCTTCCTATCCTATAGAAGGCCATGTGTTATTTGCAGGGTGTGGAGTGAGGGTTGGATAGAAAGAAATAACAGAACCAAGTCCTTGCTCTCAAGGAGCTTAATCTACTTGGGGGGAGAAAAAAATGTATAGACAGAAAACCATGGCTAATAGTAATGTAAGGGAATTATTTAGACTCAGGGAAGGGAGCAGTCATCGAAGACTACAAAGGCTAGCAAAGGCTTTAAAATGTCTGGTACATATTAGACACGCAATATATTGGGTTGGCCAACCCAGTATATTTGTTGAGTGAGGTAGAATTTGAGCTAGATCTCGAAGGATGGGTAATATTTAGAGAGGTAGTTTAGAGCAGGAACTATATATTTTTTTGAATTTTATTTTATTTTTTATACAGCAGGTTCTTATTAGTTACCCATTTATACATATTAGTGTATACATGTCAATCCCAATCTCCCAATATATTCTTTTTTTGTTTTGTTTTGTTTTGTTTTGTTTTGTTTTTTTTTTGCGGTAGGCGGGCCTCTCACTGCTGTGGCCTCTCGCGTTGCGGAGCACAGGCTCCGGACGCGCAGGCTCAGCGGCCACGGCTCACGGGCCCAGCCGCTCTGTGGCATGTAGGATCTTCCCGGACCGGGGCACGAACCAGCGTCCCCTGCATCGGCAAGCGGACTCTCAACCACTGCGCCACCAGGAAAGCCCTCCCAATATATTCTTGATTGAATACATGGTACAGGCAAACGTGGGGGAAGCATGGGTTGTGCCGAGGGAAACTGCAAGTAGCTGTTTTTCTAGAGTGAAGGGTTTATGGAAGGAGATAACACTGAAAATGTGGTTAGGGTCAACTAAGGAAAGGCCTCGGAGGCCTGGGAGAGGAGTTTGAGCTTTATCCTGTACACAGTGAGGAAGCACTGGAGCTTTTGAGCAAAGGATAATGTCGAGGGAGGATGAATCTGGTGACAGTGTGGAGGATGGGGAGACTGGAGGCAGTTGGACCAGCCAGGAGGCTACCGCTTGGTCTGGACAGGAAGTGATAAGGGCTGTAACTAGGCTAATAGCAATGGGAAAATGCAGCAAGATATGCAGCAACACCACGTAGAAGATAAATAAACTGGGCTTATTGACTCGATTTCATCATGTGGGGCAAAGGAAAGGTGGAAGGTAAGATGACCCAGGCTTTTAGTCCATGAGACTGAGGAACGGTGGTGGCATCACCGGAAATGTTTTCTCTGCTTAGAAGTTGTTTACTGACGTCTTAGGCTAGTTTGCAAAAGGACAGGTCTCAGGCTGTTTAAGTCCATTTCATTTTGTTGTATGGTGGGACTCTGGGGCTTTAAGAGACCTAGAGATTCTAGAATGGCATGTTTGAACTCTGGACTGTAGGGTCCCGATTCACCTTTCTTGCTATTTCATTCAGACTGCAAGTCTGTTGGCTTTATCCAGGCTTACCTTTTATGGGCTGAAGAACTCTTATTCATTGGCATGTCTTCCTCCTTCCTCACCTGTGCAGTACTGTCTCTGCTTGATATTAGCACGTCTTCATGCTCATTTTTGGCTTTTGAGAACTATAGACATCTCAGGGGTTGATGCTTCCTCCTTTTTAAAAATGCACCTGAAGGCAGCAGCCCTAGAAAATTAATGACGCCTTAATTTTTATTTTATTAATTTAAATAAAGGAGCCCTTCTGCCTGTAGAGCAGGCACAGAGGCACAGGGAGATTGGTTTTTGTTTTTTTTTTCCCTTTCCTTACAGGGGCTTGGGCTCAGTAGTGTATGCCTGAATGAATTCCTTGTAGCAAAAGAGATATCGGAGGAAGATATATGAAAGGTTAAAAGAATAATGTCAGGTAGTATAAAAAATATACTTAGCATTTTAAGTGCTTACTTATGCCAAAGCCATTTATAAAAATTTAGTTTGTCGACAAGCCAACATACTCCCCACCCTACCCCAAATATACAAACACTTCAAATAACAAAGTTCCATGGTCACTTCTTTCATATATAGGAAAGCAAATGGAGGCAGAGTAAAAATATCACTTTTGATTGGAACAATGATAGATTGTAAAGTACAGTCCAAGGATTTTGGTGCTTGAAATTATGATCTATTTCACCTACAATACAATATATTTTAAAAGGCATTTTCATACTCTTTAGTTCATTTCATTTTCAAAGCTTTCTGGTGAAATAGGTCATCTGAATATCATTATTTCCCAAGCAACAGGGAGGATAAATTACTCACTCAAAGTCACCAAGCAATTTACCATCATCGCCCTTTTTCTTTTTCCTTAATTTTCCTCACAAGAGAAAAGGCTATTGCCAAGCTTTGCTCTGGGCCTCTAGTCAGTGAGTCATCAGGGCCAGGGGACAACTGGAAGAAAGATGAAGGCCCTTCTGTAATGTAGAGTCCATGGAGCTGCTTTCCACTATGGCAGCCCATACATCTCAGACAGCTAGCTTTGGAAATGGGAAGGAAGTGCCCAGGGTCTCTGGCTCAATGCCCTCAGAATGGGAGCCAACCCTCTGCCTTGTCCATATCAGTGATTGATTTTCCTTAATCATCTAGAAATATTGTATGGGAATAATCCCCCTACTGAAAAGTTTAGATAATGGGGTCATAGAAAAGCAAGCCATATCATTTTGTCTGAAGACCTAGAGAGTTCCCTTTCAACATAGGATGGATCAAGTCATGGTCTGGGTCATTTTAAAAAAGATCAGTCGCACTCACACACATAGTTTCTGTGACTGAATTGTATAGCCATGAATAGCAAATCTAATCTCTTTCTACCTCCCTCTCCTGAACTTATGTGTCCAACTGCCTACTGGGCATCACCACTGGTATGTAATCCCTTTACACATACCTCAAACGTAACAGATATAATACCAAATTCATCACCACTCCCATCTTAATCTACCACACATATTTTATATTAGTCTTTGGCAACACCATCTATGCAGTTTCCCAGGCCAGGAAAGTGGGAGTCATCCTTGAATCCCCCTTTTCCATCACTCTCCCACATCCCATCACTAAGTGCTGTCAATACAGCCTCGAAAACGTGTCTCACCTCCATTCCCTTCTCTCTATTCCTATAGCTGTTGTCTGCGTTTGGGACATTGCCATCACTCTATTGGACTATATTGTGTGATCTCCCTGACTTCATGCTCTTCTCTGTCATTCACTCAATGATTATGAGGTTTCCAGAACACAAATCTGATCATATCTTTCCCATACTTAAGAGTTTGCTGATTTTCCTCTGGCTACAGGATCAAGTTTGAATTGATCAGTGGGCCCCTACCTAGCTATCCAGAGGTATCTTTCTGCTATTCCCACTCCACTCACAGATCCTAGACTCCAGCCACACCACACTATTTGTCCCCAGCACATTTCTAACTTCCCTCATGCTTTTTTCTCTTTGCCTGGGACGCTGCCACCTGACACCTGTTCTCTGCTCGTGAATACCTACTTCTCCTTCAAGTTGCAGCTCAACTGTTACCACCCCTCTTGGTAGCTTTCCCTGACTTTGCCAGGCGGAAGGAAACAGTCCTGCTTCTGTGCTTCCCTGGTCCCAGAGTTGTCTGTAATTCTGTCCATACATTGACAATAGCTCCTGTCTCAAGGTATTGCAGTTATTTGTTTTTCCACAAATAAAACAAGCTTGGGGGTAAGGAGATGGGTCTTATCTACTTCTCCCCCATCCTAAACATTTGCATAGTATTTGGCATTTAGTTGGTTTTCAGAGAAAACTTATTGAATCTGTAATTAATGAATAACTTCATTTAATCATTGAGCCCCTATGTTAGGCCCTAGGAATTTGGCAGTGACCCAGCAATGCCTGCCCTGGAGCTTATGGAGCCCACCATCAATGCTTAGACTGGTAGAAGATGCCCACAAACTATAGAATTCCAGTAAAACATAGTAGGTGTACAGTTTGAATTTCAGCTGTCAGGAAGCATAACACAGAGGTTAAGAGCATGGTCTCGTCTGTGGAATTGGGCTAGCCTGGGTTCAAATCTTGATTTTTTTTAAACATCTTTATTGGAGTATAATTGCTTTACAATGCTGTGTTAGTTTCTGCTGTATAACAAAGTGAATCAGCTATGCATATACATATATACCCGTATCTCCTCCCTCTTGCATCTCCGTCCCACCCTCCCTATCCCACCCTTCTAGGTAGTCACAGAGCACTGAGCTGATCTCCCTGTGCTATGCGGCTGCTTCCCACTAGCTATCTATTTTACATTTGGTAGTGTATATATGTCAGTGTCACTCTCTCACTTCATCCCAGCTTACCCTTCCCCCTCCCTGTGCCCTCAAGTCCATTCTCTACATCTGCATCTTTATTCCTGTCCTGCCCCTAGGTTCTTCATAACCATTTTTTTAAGATTTTGTATATATGTGTTAGCATACGGTATTTATTTTTCTCCTTCTGACTTACTTCACTCTGTATGACAGACTCTAGGTCCATCCACCTCACTACAAATAACTCAAATTTGTTTCTTTTTATGGCTGAGTACTATTCCATTGTATATATGTGCCACATCTTCTTTATCTATTCAACTGTTGATGGACATTTAGGTTGCTTCCATGACCTGGCTCTTGTAAATAGTGCTGCAATGAACATTGGGATGCATGTGTCTTTTTGAATTATGGTTTTCTCAGGGTATATGCCCAGTAGTGGGATTGCTGAGTCTTATGGTAGTTCTATTTGTAGTTTTTTAAGGACCTTCCATACTGTTCTCCATTGTGGCTGTATCAATTTACATTCCCACCAACAGTGCAAGAGGGTTCCCTTTTCTCCACACCCTCTCCAGCATTTGTTGTTTGTAGATATTTTGATGATGGCCATTCTGACCGGTGTGAGGTGATATCTCATTGTAGTTTTGTCAAATCCTGATTTTACCACATACTAGCTGTGTTGCTTTAAGCAATTTATCTAATATCCTGCTTTCCTCATCTGTAAAATGGGAATTATCATAGTCTTTACATTATAGGGCTGTTATGAAGATTATATGAGTTAATATTTGTATAACAGTATCTGGCATATAGCAAGTGTTTAATAAAATAAATTCTAGTGGAGAGTACAAAGAACTCTAAATTGCTTGGTTTGAGGGCTAATGTGGCCAGCCTTGTACCCTCCTTACCAACTGTGATTTTTTTTTTTTTTCCCCGGTACGCGGGCCTCTCACTGTTGTGGCCTCTCCCGTTGCAGAGCACAGGCTCCGGACACGCAGGCTCAGCGGCCATGGCTCACGGGCCCAGCCGCTCCGCGGCATGTGGGGTCCTCCCGTACCGGGGCACGAACCCGTGTCCCCTGCATCGGCAGGCGGACTCTCAACCACTGCGCCACCAGGGAAGCCCCCAACTGTGATTTTATGTCTGTATAATGACTGTCTCCATTCCTGTCACTTTAGGTGCGGGGCTTATTTGGGAGAAGAAAAGAGGAAGGTATGGTGGGAATGCCCGTGCAGGGTGGAATGCACAGCCCAGCATCCTGCTACTCTCTCTACTTCCCTATCTCACACACTGGGAAGCTCAGCCTTGCTTGGGACCAGTCACCTCTTTGGGGCTGGGGCTGAGTCATTGGGCCCTGACAAGAGGGCCTTAGGTACCTCTCTGTCCTATCACCAGTCACATCTCTTTTCCATCTCTTACTGGAGGTTGCTCTTGGCCCATCCCTGCCTGCTCTCCTCACAGAGAAGACTGTGGCGCCCCTTGGGGCTTTGCAGGCAGACATTTTTGCAGGGCTCTCAACGTCTGGCCACATGGAGTCCTTGGCCCCAGCTATTCCTTCTGCTGTCACCTCTCTCCTCCGACTGTCACCCTTGTGGGGTCTTTGATCCCAGTAGTGTCAGGGATGGGGAAGGGAGAGAGAAAAAAAATAGCTAATAGTCTCAGTAATTATTTATATATTGCTTTATTTCCTGAGACAACTGTTTTGCCATATTGCTGGAATGTGTGTCTGTGGTCTCAGATTTGGCAGGCTAATTATTTCATTGCTTTAATGACTCCAGAGCCATGTCCCTGAGAGGTCAACCTAATTGTTTCTGCCTCCCCAGCTTGTGCCATGGGTGTTATGTCTGTCTGGAGGTTGTGGCCAGAAAGACATGTAGTCTCAAGAACCTTGCCCTCTGTCCATTGCCCACCTCCTCTGCTCTGGGATCAGAGATCTTAAGACCTACTGCTGGCCCCTGGGAGAGCTGGTAAACTCCCCTTTTGCTGGAGATAGACTGAGAGATGAAGCATGGCAGGTGCATGACATGCTCCACTTAACAACAGAGGGGCTGGAAGGGACGCCAGATGCATCTCATCTGGTCATTAGCTGTCAAGGTCACTGCACCCTTAAGCCTCCCTTGGGAGGTTCACCGGGTGCCTTGAGTGCTGGAGTCCTAATAATCCCTTATGTCTGGGTAGGGATTTCTAAGCATGTTCATACACATTATTTCTTCTTACTTACAAAATAATCTGGTGAGGTAGATGGTATTATCATCCCATTTTACAGGTGAAAAAACTGAGGCTTAGAGAGGTTAAGAAGTTTGCTGATAGCATGGGAACCGACCTTTGCATTCAAGTCCATGCTCTTTTTACCTTCCAGGGATGTCTCTTCAGTCCTTCCTGTCCCTCCATCCCCAGACAGGGTACAGATGAATTGCTTTATCAGCCTACCCTTTTTGTGTCTGTCTCTCTGTTTATAATGTCTTCTCTGCTGTTCCCAGTGCTCTCTAGCTGTACAGGAGGCCTGAGCAGTGTCCTGTAGTTTAAATCTCCCTCTTCCTGCCTCCCAGAGAGAGAAAGAGCTGGAGAATCTGATTCCTACTACTGAACTGATGACTGATTCTTGGTAGCAGGCCTTGTAGGCAGGTCCTAGGGAGTTCATCTTTTGAATAAGGACTGAGGCTTAAAGGAACAATGCTCACCTGCTGGAGGTTCAGATGCCAAGGTCAGCTGGTAGTGGGGAGAGGAAAGTATTTCTAGTATGAGGACAGCTAGAGCCCGTTATTTCCAAATACTGTTCAGTTGCTACAGGAGTTGCTACAGAAGGCTGTGAAGTTCTCACTTCTGACATCTGCCTGAAAGGGACTCAGTCTGTGCTGCTGCCTTTCTGGCTGGTGAGCAGCAGGGAAGCACACACATCAGCAGTCTCCACTGCTGGGACCAGATGGGACCTTCTCTTCTGGGTAGAGGACCAACTGCTCCCAGAGAACATGAGTGGGAAGAGCCCTGGGTTGGGAGTAGAGGGGTCTTGGGTTCTCATCCCTGGTTTGCCATTGCTTCATTGGATAAATGCCTTTACCTCTCAGGTCCCTTTTCCTGTCTGTAAAAATGGGGTGAGGCTCTTTCAAACAGAAAATGAGCATCTGGGTGGTACTGTATACTTTCCACACACTGTATTTTGTTTAATCGGCAAGTTTGCTTTAAACTGAGGATGAGGAAGCAGGCTCAGGGAGGTATGTGACTTGCCCAAGGTCTTATGACCTGTAAGTGGTAAAGCCAAGGTTCAGGCTTCATTTTGTTGGAAGTCACACTTCAAATCTTTATATGTTACGTGGGGATGAGGAGGATGGAGGAGGAGGCAGAGGAAGCTAATGAATGCTTATCATAAGCCAGGCTCTGTGCTAAGCACTGTTACTTAATCCTTACAACAACTCTGTAAGAACAGTACTACTCTTATCTTCATTTTACAAATGCTAAAAGCTGAGGCCCAGAGTGGTTAAGTGTCTTCTTTAAGGTCACAGTACTGGTAAGTGGCAGAGCTAGTGCTTAAAATCCTGACTCCTAGGGTAGTGCTCTTGACACTGTACTAGTCTGCTTAAAAGGCTAGATAAGAAAGTGCTTTGGGAATATGCGGTGCTATCTGAAGGCCAGCTGGTCCCCTCCATCATGTTATCAGACCCACCGATGTGCCTGGCAGCCTCTAAGGGGAACACATACTTGTCTGGGCCCCAGGCCAGAAGGTCAAGGTAGGATGGGGACGGGACTTCAGGAGACTCACTTTCTCCAGGCTCGAGCTCTCTGAAGGTAGTGTGGCACAGAATCTTCAGAACTACCCTGTTGTAGTGTCAGCTGACTGCACATCTCAAGGGGGCCTAGTGGGCACCTGTTTGGGAGCACGCGTTGTTCCATTTCTTCCTTGCCACCTTGACTCCTGGCCAAAGCATTTGTTCCCTGTATCTCCGGCCTCCTCCAGCAAGTAGGGACACACGTCCCCTTCCCCGACCCCTGCTCTGTCTTTAGTTTGTCCAGATAGGAGTTGGTCTGTGAGCCCTGTCACTTTACCTCTGGAGTCTCAAGGGAACCAAACCTAACGTACTATCTGCTGTAGCATTTTATTTGGATCCATGTCAGGACGCCATAAAGCTTGCTTCCTGCCTCTTGCAAATTAAAAGGGATTCTATTGCTGGGCTCTTGGAGTCCTGATCGGTACTCAAGCTACCTCTGGCACTAGCCCTCACCCTTCAGCAGTACCACTCCCTCTCCGAAAAGTCACAGCTTACGATTCTCCTCCGAGTTTCCAGCCTACCGTCTGTCTGTTATCACGTTGCAAAGAGATTTCAGGGAAAGAAATCTAGAAATGTCTGGAGAGGCTGTGCCATTGTGCAAATTTGATGCCACACCAGGCAGGATAAAGATGAGCAAGCTGCAAGGCCTGCTAATAAGGTAGTGGTTCCGAGGACAGGCTGGTATGGGATCAAGTGGTTGCCAGTGGTGGTGTCGCATTTTCCAAGTCTTTCAGCCCATCTGCAAATCCTGACCCAACTCAACTCTTCCTTTCCTAGATCTCTTCTCCCAGACTTTCAAATACCTCTAGAGAAAGTTACATGACTGTGCAGATTGGTGCCGCCAAGTTCTGATTTTCCAAGCTAGGCCAAGCCTCCAGTGCCATTCCACACACACCTCCTTTTTGCATTTCCTGGGTCTACTTCCTTTTAAAAGTCCCACATCCAGGGATCCATCCTGTCCCACTGCCCCCTGCCTCGCAACAGAAGAGCTTGTCTCCTGCCTCACAGAAGAAAGGGTCTTTGAGATATGAACTTCCACCACTCCACGGCAAATCTTATATTTGTATCTAACTTTATTTTCGTTTTTCAGCTGTTCCCACGCCTTTCTAAGGCTAATCTCCCCACCCCTGCTTTTGGTCCTCTACCTCCTACCTCCACAGTGTGTTGTTCCATTTCTTTTCTCCCATATGCTCAGTCTTCTTCACCCAATTCTCCCCTTCTCAGCCCTTGAATGTGTTTGCGTCTCTCCATCAAAAATAAGAATCCCCCCGCCAGCTACTTCCTTCCCCATTCTCAACTCTGCTATGAAAATTCTCAAAATCATAGCTTCCATTTGTTTAGTCTTCATCTCCAGTTTGGCTTCTGTCTCCGTGACTGATTTCTACCACATCACAACATTAACAGCAGCTCACATTAAGTTCTAAATATGAACCAGGCACCGTTAGGTACTTTATACAAATTGTCTTATTTGATCCTCACAACAATCCTATGAGGTCAGTACTATTATAATCCCCATTTTACAGACAGCGTTGGTTAGAGCTTCTAAGTGACTTGTTCAGGGTCACATAGCCTAGTGAGTGGTAGAGCTGGGATTTGAATAGAGGTGATTTGACATTAGAGCCCATTCTTTAACTCAGGGGTTCACAAACTTGTTCTGTAAAGGCTTAGATAATAAAGGTTTTAGGGTTTGCGTGCCTTATAGTCTCTGGGGTTACTGTTCAGCTCTGCCATTGTGGTCTGAAAGCAGCCATAGAGGATGTATAAAAGAATGAGGGTGACTGCATTCCAATAAAACTTTATTTTATGGACACTGAAGTTGAGTTTCATATAATTTTTACATGTCATGAAATCTTCTTCTTCTTTTGACTTTTTTCCAGGCATTTAAAAATGTGAAGATCATTTTTAGCTTGCAGTCCATAGACAAACAAGTGGTAGGCCAGATTTGTCCCATGGTTGTGGTTCGCTGACCTCAGCTCTAGCCATTACATTATTCAGGGCTCCTCAAATTGTCAAATCCAATGGTTACAGCTCTCAGTGCTGATAATACACACCCCCTTTCTTTCTCCCCCCATGATTTTGAAGGCAACACTTACTTCCAGTTCTCCTTCTACCTTTATGATCTCTTAGCCTCTTCAGAAAGCTTCCTTTCTCCCACCTACCTCTCAAATGTTGGCATTTCCAAGGATCAGTAGTTAACTTATTTCTTTGTTTACTCTACTCTGCTGGAATAATTGATTCTAGTTCCATGACTAACACCTGCTGTTAACATAGTAGCTCAGCACATGGGCTTTGGAGTTTTACTTGCCTGGGTTTAAATCCTGGCTCCAGTAGATACTACTTGTGGTACCTCATAGGGTTGTTGTGAAGGTTAAATGATTTATTATTTGGAAAACTCTTGCAACCATGCCCTTAATGTAGTATATATTTAATAAAATAGTTGTCATTCATTGTTATTACTATGATGGGATGTTGATTTCCTAATCTGTGTCTCCAGCTCAGACTTCTATTCTGAGTCATAAACCCACATATCTAACTGCCTATTTAGCATCTGTACTTGGATGTCCACTGGCACCTTGACCTCAACATGTCCCACACCTAACTCATCATCTCTCTCTCACCCCTGTATCCCCTCACCCTAACCTGCTCTTTTCCCTCCATCATTCCTTGTCCTTCTTAACAGCAACACTGTTCACTCAGTCACTTAATTGAGAAAACTGGAAGTCCAGTTTCATGTTAGAAAAAAATGACATGAAACATCTAGCTTTATTTTTTTATTTATTTTTTAAACATCTTTATTTGAGTATAACTGTTTTACAATAGTGTGTTAGTTTCTCCTTTACAACAAAGTGAATCAGTTATACATATACATATGTTCCCATATCTCTTCCCTCTTGCGTCACTCTCCCTCCCACCCTCCCTATCCCACCCCTCTAGGTGGTCACAAAGCACAGAGGTGAACTCCCTGTGCTATGCGGCAGCTTCCCACTAGCTATCTAATTTACTTTTGGTAGTGTGTATATGTCCCTGCCACTCTCTCACATCGTCACAGCTTACCGTTCCCCCTCACCATATCCTCAAGTCCATGCTCTAGTAGGTCTGTGTTTTATTCCCGTCCCATCACTAATCTCTTCATGACTTTTTTCCCCTTAGATTCCATATATATGTGTTAGCATACAGTATTTGTTTTTCTCCTTCTGACTTACTTCACTCTGTATGACAGACTCCAGGTCTATCCACCTCATTACAAATAACTCAGTTTCATTTCTTTTTATGGCTGAGTAATATTCCATTGTATATATGTGCCACATCTTCTTTATCCATTCATCTGTTGATGGACACTTAGGTTGCTTCCATGTCCTGGCTATCGTAAATAGAGCTGCAATGAACATTTTGGTACATGACTCTTTTTGATGAGACTGAACATTTAAAATCTCTCCTTAGTTGGAACTGGAGATTAACTATGTGGTTGATTTGAAAAAAATGTTCCTCTCTTCCCTTTCCTAATCTTCTCTTCACTCCTGTCAGATGTATCTCCTCTCTTTCCCTTAAACTTGATGTGCCAATTTCTAACTCCTCACTTTGATCGCATGGTTCCTCTCATCTGAAATGCATCCCCCCATATATCTCCAAATGTCATCCATCGTTCAAGGGCTAAAACACCCATGAACATTTCTTCACCTCTCTTGTCAATAAAATAAGGTGTATTTTGGAACCAAGAGCTTATATTTTTAAATTGAATGTCATTATTACATATTCCATACTTTATAATGCTCTCTGTCACAAGTCTCAAAATCATATTGTTTCATCGGGATTATAAGCATCTTAAGTTCACAAGGCATAGAATGTTCTTCCTCTGAATTCTCCATGATGCTTTGCACAGTTATCCTTTTGCCTCTCATCACTCTTTCTCTGGTGCCTCTCCTTCCAGTTAACGTGGACCATCAGGTTCTAGTTTATCTGCTTTTCTCCCTCTTCAGACTTTCTTCCTTAGACATTGTAAATCTACTTTTTAGAGATAACATTTTTATATGTATATCTATGACTTCCCAGATTTTCATCTCATTTCCTAACCTCTCTCTTGAGCTCCATTCCCACATCTGAATTTCTTGGTGGACATTTTTACGAGGATGCCTTGTCTGGCTTCAAACTTAATACTATATCAAAATCTCAATTCATCATCTTCCCATCTCACCCCACCTTCACATTTCCTTATGGCATCATCATTCTCTGTTACCTGGACAAAACTTTCAGTCATCTTTGACTACCTTCATCACACATATACAGCGATTCGCCATAATATATTTACTGTTCCTTATGGTGTCTTTCACAGCCCCTCCTTTCCAGGCCCACTACTACAGTAACAACAACAGTAATAAAGTCCATAACCATTAACATGGATCAAGTGCTTGCTGTGGCCAGGTACTGGGCTAAGTACTTTATACGTATTAACTCATTTTATCCTCATATCATTCCTATGAGGTAGGTCTTCTTAGTATCCTCTTTTCATAGATGAGAAAACTAAGGGTCAGTGTGGCAGATCTAGAATCACACCACACTGGGTTTGGACTCAGATTCAATACTCAACCACAGTGTCACTTACTCCTCATGCCTAGATTTCTATAATTGCTTCCTAACGAGGATGCCTGCCATTGCTTGCTCCTCCATCAGTCCTTCCTGCATTTCCAGGATAATCATCCCCAAACATTGCTATCATTATTTCATTTCTTATCTCAAAATCCATCGCTATCTCTGTTTCATACTTAAATTAAATCTAGCCACATCCTAACATATAAAGCTCTCCACAAACTTACCACAACCTAATTTCCCAGTTCTGTCTCTTAGATGTGCCTGTGTAGACTTCCATGAATGGATTAAACCACAGCATCCTACTCAACCATACCACGATTTTACTTCATCCAACTCACTCCTGATCATGTTGTAAGCTCCTAGAGGGAAAGGGTGGGCATGAACATTTGTATCCCACAGTGCCTTCCACCTAGTCCACACTCAGTGAACATCTGTCAAGTGATTGACAGTAGGGGCTCAGTTAACCCTTGGAGGATTCGACTGTTTAATTACTACTTCACTCTCCTCTTTCTTTCCTCCCCATTCATTCTCTCAGTTTTCTCTTCCCTGGTATAATTATCCTATGACAAATGTGAAAATCCTCTTTTCTGCAGTCCCAGGAAAACCTTTACTTATACATCACCACTTCATCAGCTCTTTCCTTGATTTATCCCCAAACATACCTTTCTTTATTGCTTGGTATTTATTAGACTAAATGGTACCAATCTAGGAAATGTTTCTGGGGATGACCACTTTGTGAAGATGTCAGCACAGTCTATAGCATAAAGTGGCTTTTGAGGTAAAATATTTTATGTAAGCTGCAGATTTTCAGGTAATGTTCAGTACTGGCCAGGGCCCCTGAGCCACTGTAACTAAGAGATGGCAATGGAAGTGACAACTAGGAAGCTCAGTTCCAAATCCAGGTGTCATAAATCCCCAGATGTTCTTACATCACAGAGAGAAAGCATTCCCATTTTTATTGGATTTTTAAGTTTTTCTTTGGATCCCTGTTGCTTTCCGGGCATCGCCACAGATTTGGTACTACAACGCCAAAGGGTAGCATAGAGTTCCCTAATAGTTCAGGAAGACCAAGGTTTTTATGTTTAGGCAGAGATTCATTTATTTATAAGGATTATTCATAATATCTAGTCAGTGGTTCCAATAATTCAAAGCAATATTTATCAAACTTTTTGACAGTAACCCACAGCAAAAAATAATTTACATAGGATCCAACATACACACAAACGTGCACATACACACACACACACACATACGTTCACCACACACTCACAGTCACAGACTCACATACATACGGTACTGAACAAAAGTTTCATGAAACAATGTTTACTCTTACTACATGTGATTCACATTTTTCTCTTTTAATCTATTTTATTTAAAAATAGTGGTGATGAACTACTAAATTGATTTCACAGTATATTAATGAATCATTGCCCACATTTTGAAAAATACTGGTTTAAAAAAAAAAAAGGATGATAAGATGTTCTATTTTGTGCTACGAGAAGGCAAGTATATACTGCATGCAACTGATATGTTGGGAAGAAGCAGTTCTTAAGTTACAATGTCCATAGCAGGGATAACAGAAATAATTAACTGTGGCGTATTGATTTTGTTATCAGTTTTACTCAATTCTTTGTTTATACCAAACTTGTCATCTTTTTCTCTGCGTGTTGATATATTACATGCCACCCAACTATATGGTAGTCTGTTTCAGTGTTTACAACTATGCAAAAGTTCCACGTTCTTTTGCAAGTTAGATGGAAAGCTGTGTCAATTTTTAAAAGATTATTTATAAATAAGACATTGGGCTTATTTATACTAAAGTATGATCCCCTTGTTACTCTGTGGGGTAATGATAACTATATTTCATGAATTTTTAATGTTTGCTTTTTCCCCCAGTGTGCACTGTGAACACTTCTCTCCTTTCTCTATCTCCCTCCCCCACCCCTCCCCTCTTGTGTTTGTGCTTCCTGGAATTCCAGGATTCTGGAATGTTCAGATAAAATTGGTGGGGTATATAAAAATATTGAGGCATTAGGGTTATATGATGTACAGAATATTCAGGTGAACACCATGGAGTCAGTGGGACTATAAAGCATTATAGAAAGTGGGCGTGGCCAGCAATTGCGTGCATAACTGATTGGCCCAAAGATTTGTCCCTTAACACAGGTGTTAGTTCTTCCAAAGTTGTCTTGTATTGAGAATGCAGCAAAAGGACAAAATGGATTTGGGCTGTAGCTTGAGAGGTTTTGTTATGATGTAAAAACCTTTCTGCACATCAATTCATAGTTTCTTACATTTTCATTCAGAAGTTCTAGAGGGGAAAACATAAAATGGGGCAGGGGTGGTGGCAACCAAGTAGATGGGAAACAGTGGAAGCAAGGCTTGTCACCGAATACCCTTTTATATATTTTGATTTTCAAACAATGAACATAAATTACCTATTCAAAAATGTAAATAAAAAGAAAACACAAAACAAAATAACAACAAACAGCAACAAGGAAAACAAAAATAACAATTGAAAGAGCTTTCTGATAATGAGCAGGCATTATAATGCAAGCCAAGGGGAAAATGCAAGATTTGGAGGAAGAGACACCTGTGTTCCCATTCTGCCTCCACCGTTTACTAGCTGTACAATATCAGGCATACCACTTAACTTGCCTGATCCTGTTTCCCCATCTGTTAAATGGGAGTAATAATACCTATCATTTAGAGACTGTAGTGAAGATTATTTAAGATAATGTATTTGTAGCACTCAACACATAGAAGATTATGGTAGGCAACATAATGGCCCTGTAAATATGTCAGCACATCCCCAGAACCTGTCAATGTGTTAGGTTAAGGTTGTTAACTAGAATACCTTAAAATAAGGAGATTATCCTGGATGATCCAGGTAGGCCCAATATGATCACGTGGGCTCTTAAAAGCAGAAGAGGAAAGCAGACAGAGATGCAAAGGAAGAAGAGGCAGGAAAGATTCAAATTGTGATAGGGACTCAACCTGCCCTGGTGGCTTCCTTTCAGTCAACTCTTTTGCCCACACTTAAGGCTTTTACACTGAATGCAGAGAGAAGTGGGCCTGGGGAAGTTCATATTTTTAGTTTTTTAAATGATAAGCTGCATGAATTGTCCCTACATGCCCAGTAGGTAGTTCTTTATTTTCAAATGACTTTCTGATGCTTTTTGGGATAAGCTCTAGCCAGTGCCTCTTAAACTTTAGCATACAAAAAAATCACTGGGGGATATTCTTAAATGTCAGATTCTAATTCGGTAGGTCTGAGGAAGGGTCTGAGATTCTGTATTTATAAATAGCTGCCAGGGGATGGTGGTGCTACCACTGTGCCGACCACACTTGGAGTAGCAAGGCCTTAGCCCACTCATTCTAGCCTCTTTCCTATCCTTGTGATATTCTCCCTATAATGTGAGAGTTTTTCATATCATCCTTCTGGGCTGTAATAGACATGTCTTCATTGGCATCTTTTCTCAGATCCTAAAAAAAACTACAGTGGGATTAATGGAAACCAGGCATCAGGGCTAAAGAATGGAGGCAGGAAACACCCTCCCTACAAACCTTCCTTCTTCTCATACTTTACTATGAAAATCATCTGCCTTCCCTTTTCTAGTTCCTTTGTTTTAATTTTTCAGGAAGTGTGTGTGTGTGTGTGTGTGTGTGTGTGTGTGTGTGTGTGTATGCATACATATTTATGGTTGCCGATTCTGAGTATACAAAGCCTAAACCATAGTTACTAGATTCTACCAGCTTCCATTCCTCAAAGCTAAAAGGGAGCAGCAGAGACTGGGTTTTCTAGGTGTCTTGCTGTTGGTGGTGTGAGCCATATCAATCAGATAAGTGTGAACAGCTAAATCTTTGTCATGTTTAATTCTGCCCACCACCTGAATATACTGGCTATAGGCATATGCCATGTTTTCTTAGCTAGCAAGTTAGGTGTGTGTGTGTGCGTGCGTGTGTGTGTGTGTGTTGTGTGTGCGTGTGTGCTGGGGGCAGATGGTGGGTGAGAAGGCAAGGCACACGATATGGCAATAAACATATAAGTATGAATATATAAATATGGGATGGAAGTAGAGGTCTGCGATCTTGATAAACTTGGCTTTTGTTACCTCTTAATGTTTTGGAAAGATCTTCAGAGAGCTTTAGGAAATATATTCAGTACCAGCAGGCAGTCCTGGGTTGGTTCTGTCACTAGCTAGTTCTGTGTTTTGGGGAAGTCATTTCTACTCTCTGGGCCTCAATTTCTTTATAGGAGAAATGAGGGGATTGGGCCCCGCCAAGATCCCTGCTTATTTCCTACCATCAGCTCTTTCCTTGCCTTTGCTAAGGCAAAAAGCTGGGCAACTGCGTGGGCTACCAGCATCAACTCCACAGTGAGTGATGGACAACCAAATCTAGGGAACTTGCAGAGTTCCCTGACCCAGCGAACTGCATTTTTTGCTTTGTCCCACCAGCTTTTATTATTATTATTTTTTAAATTATCTCTTCTTGCTCAGTTGAGTATGGTGTACATGTTTGCTTATGAGACCACAACTGGGTCATTCAGGACCCCTTCCTTGCTATTGGGATGGGTTGGTTGGTCTCACTGGACAAAGGGCTTGAGAGACCCACCAACAGAAGGGAAGCTATGTGAGTTTAGAAAGGATGATACTATGGAAACCTCAGCTACTAAGCTCTGGAGTCAGTGGCGAGCCTCAGCTTAGCCCTGGTCTGGGGTTGATTAGCTACAACTTCTGCCTAGAATGAGGCATCATTTCTGTCTGCAGGCTGCAAACTTTGTCGTACCCCTCCCCAGATATCTGGAAACTAGCCAGGCCAGATCAGGCCAGTGGCACAGGGCACTCTGTGGAGAAAGGTCCTGCCCCTCTTATTTCCCACCAGCTCACAGGAGGCTTCTGAACAACTGTCTACTTAGCTGAAAACAAGAAACTTTGGCAGAAGTAAAGCAGGCAGAAATATTTTGGTCCTTCTCTTTCAGTGATGGAGTCATGGCAAAAGACAAAGTAGAATATTTGGAAGCAGGCTGGAGGGCAATACCATGACATGTTTGAAATTATCCCTTTGACAATAAAGTACCTGAATGGCTCATAGATTGGAATTGAATATGCCAAGGAGTGAAATGAGATGGCAAAAGTGAAAATGTACTTCAGTGCTCCCCATTCTCAGGTTCTAAGGAATTCTCTCACTGTTGGCAGTGTTTACAAGGCAAATCGTAGGCAATTTTAGGGTGCTTCACTTCTGAATCCATTTCCTGGACTAATTCCATCCCCAGCCAGAGAAAAAGAAAGCAAACACCTGGATGGTTTTCTTTCCGTGTTTCAAAACATCTTTGGGTTCTGTCCTATCCTTTTCCTCTTCATCCCCACTGCATCTGTAATTTTCTGGCCTGGCCTTCTCTAAACACTGTGGTTCTATGTGTCATTCTTGTTTCAGTTGTTAATTCTAGAAAGAATGGACTCATAGTGCTATAGCTCTTATAGCTTGTAGAAATGGCAGATGTTATCTGGTCCAGGTCTCTGCGTTAGAGCATACACTAAAGCCAGGTGAATGTGTGTCAACATTCAGTCCTCAGTCATCTGAGGATTACATGGCTCTGTATCCCTGAACTGCCCATCTCCTTGTCCCCTGAGGAACCGTGGACCAGGACCCACTGCAGCAGCCAGATACACACATCACCACGAACAGAGCAAAGACCTATACCTTAGGCTTCATCCCTGTTGACACTTTCAGTTCTTCCCCTAGTATGAAGCTGCTGATTCTTTCCTACCTGTCTGCAACCTGGTCTTTGCTATTTATGGGAAAGTGTAATTTTAACCTAAGAAGATATTTGCTTATGACTGCCTAAAAAAGTAACAGAACGGGCACCTTTTCAGTTCCTACTTGAATAATCATCGTTCTATCCTGTCTCTCGGCAGTGAGCATTAGAACAAATTGCCTGATGCAACATAAACAGTTCACTTAATGCAGAATCTGTTTCTCTCATTTGCTGAATTGGAAAGAGGTAATTCATTGTATTCTGGTAACATAATAATAAATAGAAAGTTTAACAGAAGAGCCTGGATGCTTTGGAAGCACAAATTCAAATACTCCCCACATGGCTACAGCAGCACACAGCCCAGATTGTATGGAGTTGATCTGAGTCCTTGAAAAAATACACACACACCACATATATTACAACTTTATGAAAGCAGTGTCACACTCACTCTATCTATCTGCCTCTCTGTCTATCTATCTATCTATGGTAAAACTTATCTATCTTTCTATCTATCTATTTATCTATTTATCTATCTATCTATCTATCTATCTATCTATCTATCTATCTATCTATCTATGGTAAAACTTCATGGAAACAGCATCTTCCAGGGACCAAAACAGATTTCAAGTGGCATTCAGTTTTTCCTTCAACCTGGCAAATACAGCTTGACCCTTTGGGTTTCCTTTATCCTAGGGTAAACATTTGCTTTGAGACCAACTTTGTACTATGCAAATGTATTTCCATGCCTTCTGGTTTAGAATAAGCAGATATTAAAGACTGGGTGAAAGGTACCATTTGACATCATTTATCTCAGCTTTTTAAGAGTCTGTAGGAAAGGAAACATCATATAACACCAAACACCAACATCTGTAGAACACCAAAAATAAATGCCCGAGACCGACAATAGACAATTACAAACGCTAATATATAAACTTGCCATATTTGCTAAATGCCATGAAGATAAATATATAGCAATAGACAAGTGGATCTGGGTGCCATGTCAATGTAGTAAATATTTTTTTCATTTGAAGCCAAGGCTGACATGCACAATCTCTAAAGGGAGCATTACTAATTAGCCTGTATCTCTCCTACTCATATGATAAACTCAGGTAAAGTTCAGAGATACTGTCTTCCAGACCGCTTTCCTGGCTTCCTGTGGTAACCATCACCACATACTTGACTGTGGCAAGAAGAGCCCAAGCTGGCAAAGGGGGTAAGAGCCCTTTACCTAGTTTCACTCTTAGAGACCATGGAGAAAGATCAGGATCTGGAAATACAGCTCAGTACCTGTGTGTGGGGGGGTACAATCATGATCATGACTGTTTGTCCAAGTCAGTGTGTGTGTTTGGGGAGAGAGGGGGTGTCTACTTTGCAGCAGAGATCTGACTGATGTCTCCCTATTTGTATTTCCTGGTTCCTTTAAGGATCCAGGGAAATGAGTCTGGCCATTTCATAAGTTTGAAGGATACAAAACAGAAAGAAGGTGAATGGGGGCTCTGATTCCTGAGCCCTCGTGAGCTCACCTCCAGCTCTCGGCATCTTAAAGTGGCTTTTGGCCAAAGGGCCAGTGTCCTTATTCCATGCCCATCTCCCAGGTCAATATGGATCTCAGATCTTAGATCACTGTCCAGGGGTAGGGCAAAGCTCTGGTTTAGGAGAACATCCCAAATGAAAAGGATGTTTTTGGACATTGCCAAGAGCCACCTTGTCCTAACACCCCTAGAGCCCCAGCATCTCTCTCTCCCTGTGTCCAAAAAACAATCTGTTGCTCGCTTCGCTCTGCTCCCCACCACCCTAGCCCACAGCCAGCCAGCGCCTCCCAGCCCTCAGCATCCCAGCATCTTCACTCAGCCCGCGCCTCGCCGCCTTTTGGCAGCGCTCCGGCAGCAAAGCAAGAGGGCTCTGGGCCGCCGGTCGACTTACCCCAGGCCAAGTGATTTGTTCGGATGTGCGTCGTCTGGCGTCCGAGAGCCAAGGAGCTCGGTGCTGCCGCCTTACCGGTTCTCCCGCAGCGCGCCAACAGCAACCGCCTGGGACAGCCCAGCCGGGGCCTCGAGGCTGCCTGGCCGGTGGGCGGATGAGCACCGGGAAAGGGGCGGGGCGTGGCCAGAAGCGCAAGTGCCGGCTCCTACCGCTGTTTCTCCCTTCGCTTCTCAGTCATTCCCAAACTTCCCTGTGGCCGGCCGGCTCTGCTCACCTTTCGCCTTCGTCAGCACCCCGAAACTCTCTGCTCTACCCGCGCCCCTGCCTTGTCCTCGCCCGCTTCTCCCAGCTCTCTGACCCAACGTGGGCCCCTTCAAAGGCACACACTCCTTCCCGCAGCCTGACACACAATAAGAGCAGGGGAAGAAACTGACACGGGGAACTGACAGAGGTAGCTGACGCGGGAGTGTGAGGGGGAGAGAGAGAAGACACGGGGAGAGACAGAGACCCACATTCGCACTCTCAGATGCACACACACACACTCCAGCTCCAGCTGCTAGGTAGTGGCTGGCGGGAGCCCCGGCCACCCTTCCAAATCTTTCTAGACTAGAGGTTTCTGTCCCCTTCCACTGCCGCTTCTGGAAAATGCTATACAACGAAGGGGAGAGAAAAGCAAAGAGGGGTGGGGAGGGGAAAATCGAGGAGGCGCGCTCCTTTTCTCCTCCGCACCCCAGCTCCAAAAATGTCCAACCCTGAGCTCTTCCCTTTCCCTTCTGTCTGCTCCCGGCTTCCCTATGAACCTTTTCTCTTTCTCCTCTCCTTTGGGAAGCTGCGAGCTGGGAGAACCCGTCGCGGTTGTGAGGTGTGTGTGTGTGGGGGGGGGCGTTGGGGGAGACCGCTGCCTTGGCGAAAGCACCTCTCACCTCCCCCAACCTGGACCGGGTGCCTCACACACTCTGAGCTCAAGGCGGGGCGGGCGGGGCAGGGCGGGGGAGGCGGGGAGGGGGGAGGGAAAGAGCGAGAGGGAGGATGGGGCAGCAGCTCCTGCCTTCTCTGCAGCTCGGTAGCCAGGGCTGGAAGGAAGCCGCAGATGAAACCCCAAGTCAGCCCCCGCGCTGCCCTGTCCCACCGTTTCATCTCTCCCCCCTCGGTACGGAATTTTCTGTTTCATTCGTTTGCTCTTCCCGGGCCTCCCCCTCCCCTGGGTGGTGGCAGAGACTGGGGGGCTGAGCGCGGTTTCGGGTAGAGGGGACCGGAGAAGCTCGGAGCGCCTGGCCGGCAGACTCTCTTTGCCCCTTGTCCTGAGTGGCCCTCCTTTGGACTGTGACCCCCCCCCCCGGCCCCCGTCAGCCCGGGCTCTGAGCCGCTGGTGGCGGGGCTGCACGGGCAGCCACGGGTCATCCCGGGGGAAGGGGAGTTGAGCGAGCGAGAGCGCGGGCGAGCGGTCGGTGGACAGCAGGACCTGGGCACCGAGCGCAGGACCCTGAGTCGCCAGGAGCTGACGTGGGGGTCTTGGATCCCTGACCCTTCTAGTGTAACCCAGTGCAGGCAGCCTCGGGGCGCAGCCCAATTCTCACATCCTTGCCCCTGTCACCCGTAGGGTTAGGGTCGGTCATCCAAGACCCAACCTAGATAGAAAAGGAGTGGGGATGGATAGCGGTATTTCAGGGTGAGGGAGTAAGTTGCTTAGCGGTGGCAGTGGCGTCTGTGTGTGTATGGAGGGGTGGGTATCACCGGCCACTTGGACCCCTCCTTGATCTTTGCACCTTCGGGTCACGTGGGGCACCTCCCCACCCGCCACCACTCACGCCGTACTCGGGCTCCCTGAACCCTCTTGAACCTTCCTGGGAAGAAATGGCTGAGATTCATACCTGCAACCTGCAGGCGCTTAGGTCCGCTAGCTGGCAGCATCTCCTGGCCCGGCCACACAGCCCCAAAGCTCGGCTTTGTCTTTTCTCTCCCTCACTACCTCTCTCCAGAAAGGCGGGTGCGGGGTTCTGCCTTTCTGGCCGCTGGGCTGGTACCTGAAACCCTTTTCCCTGCCCGTTCTCAGAACAACCTAGAGCTCAGAGAAAGCTCTGCTGTGCTTGCCACTGTCGCCTTAACCTCCTGAGCATGCACTGCGAGCTTGAGTCGAGGTACTGAAAGAAGCACTGCCCTAAATGGCTGAGTGTTCCCATTGCTGTGCTGGTGAAGCTGGCTTACTTATTATGTTCATTGGGAGCCCTAGCAACTCTCCTAGGCTACCCTGAGAAAGTCCCTCGAGGCACCAAGCAAGACAAGTTTATCTGTTGTCTTCGGTTCCCTAAGCCCCTGGGTGGCCCAGTATTCTGGAGAGTATTAAGCTTTTGTGTGGGAGCAAGGTGCTGGAGAAAAGTATTGCTTTAGGGAACAAAGAGTTTGTGTTCCTGGCTGAAGGGGTTTGGGGGGCAGGGGTGAGGGTGGAGCCGCTGTTTCCATACTCTTTAAACAACTTGAAGAAGTGTTTCTAAAGATTGGCCCATGATGTAAATTTTAAAAAATCACTGGATTCTGGAACCTTGCTGCCTGTCTCCCATTCAAATGCAGTTTTGCTGTGGTCAGCCAGCTCGAATGTACAGCCTCCCAAAGGAGGTCTGTGTTGTGATTAAGCTGGTCCCTCTTTTGGCATGAGGAGTGAGGAGGAAATGTGACTCTGGACAAGACTCTGGAGCATCTCCCTTTCTCTGACCAAACTGCAGCTCAGTTGATGCTTCTACTTCAAGCCTAGGATGCAATCAGGAGCGATGCCCAGGGAGAAGGAAAGAAAGCCCTATTCTTGTGAGCTGTCTCCTTCAAAGGCCCTATGTGTACAGTGCAATTGTCTTTAACATAGGGGTATTCTGGGTGTTTTTGAATTTGGGGGCTTTCCCAGTGGATGGTGGATAAGACCCATTTCTTTTTCTACATGTTCCTGCCTCTTCAAGAGCTTGAGGATGTATAAAGGAAAACCCTTTCCAAGGTTAAAAGCACCATGAAAATGTGAGGCATTACCATATGAGTTCCAGGACAAACCTATTAGTGGATCTCCTAGTGCAATTAAGAAGCTGACTTCTGTAGGAGCCTAAGCTTGCCTAGGTTGCTTGTCAGCCTTGGGGGCTGGGGGACTCATCTTCTCTGTGGATATGGAAATATTCAGGTTTTCTACTTGGTAGCTAAGAGTGTATGTTTGTTTGAACTCTCCCAGGGCACATTGCAACAGAGGCCACATCTGCAAAAGTGGTTCAAAGCCAAAAATGGAAGTGACTATGGATAATTTAAGCCCAAATCTATTTGGCTTCTAGGCGAGCTTTATTCACATGGCCTGGCCCTATCCAAACATCATCCAGATATGACTGTCAAAATGCAATTGAGACAGAAGCATTCAGGGGCCCTGTCTCTTCTCTGTTCTTCTTAACAGCCTTGACCAGAGTAGTAAGTGGGATATGTAGACTGAAGTTTAGTGTAATAGGCAAAGAGAGACTGATATGAGGAACCCAGAGAGGAAAGGTGTTGCAGGAAGTGGGACCCCTTCCAGTGCCCGAGAGTGGGCTCTTGTCTAACACTCAGAAATGAATTGTCTGAGGAGACACACATATTGACGAAGCAAAGAGACTTCATTGGGAAGGGGTGCCTGGGAGGAGAGCAGCAGGGTAAGCGAATCCAGTAGAACTGCTCTGCCATGTGGCTGGCAGTCTTGGGTTTTATGGTAGTGGGGTTAATTTCCGGATTGTCTCTGGCCAGTCATTCTGACTCAGGGTCCTTCCTGGTGGCCTGCACATGGCTCAGCCAAGATGGATTTCACCGAGAAGGATTTTGGGAGGTTGGTAGGACATACAGACTGGCGTCTCCTCTCTCCTTTTGACCTTTCCCGAATTCTTCTGGTGGTAGCTTGTTAGTTCTGCGTTCCTTACCAGGACCTTCTGTCATAAGATAACTCATGCAAGTGGTTACTATCGGGCCTGGCCAGAGCAGGTGGTTTCTGTCAGTGGTTCCCCTAACAAAGGCATTTTCTTTTTCCCATTAAGCAGGATTTCTCAACCTGGGTGCTATTGACATTTTGGGCCAGATGATTCCTTATTGTGGGGGGCTGTCCTGTGCATTGCAGGATGTTTAACAGCATCCCTGCCCTCTATTCACTTAAATGCCAGCAACACCCCTTGTTATAGGACTCAAGTTCATGTGCCCGACTCACATGAGGCCAAAAAAACTGAAACGTTGGAGTTTGGAGCAGAAAAATTTTATTGCAGGGCCAAGCAAGGAGAACAGGTGGCTCATGCTCAAAAACCCCAAACTCTCTGATGGCTTTCAGGGAGAAGTTTTTATAGGCAAAATTTGGGGTGAGGGTTGCAGGGTGTGTGACTTCCTTCTGATTAGTTGGTGGTGAGGTAACAGGGCAGTGCTCCAGGGATCTTGAGCTCAACCTGAAGTTACCATCCTCCACTTCCTCCTGCAGAAGAACTCAAAGATATTGTTATGTATATTCCTTCAGGAGAACCAGGACCCTGCCCTGAGGCTGTACTATTGTTTCTTGATTGTTCCTCCTTTGTCTCTGCATCCCTCTTACTTCCCTGATTAGCAACTGTGAATCTGCCCTTTGGAACTCAGGGAAGTTCTAGGAGGCTGAATGAAGCCTATTTTTCCTACAAACAAGAATGCGGGTGGGGGGCAGTGGGGTGCACAGAAAGGATTTGTACCTGGGAGGGCCCCACAGGGTGCTGCTTGGTTTAACCCCCATCTTGGGACAACCAAACATGTCTCCAGACATTGCTAAATGCCCCCTGTGGTGCAAAATCACCCTCCCCATTGAGAACCACGGCCATTTAATGTAGTAGTGTCACATTTCAAAGATGGGATGTTCCCTTAATTTTACTCACCTGGAATTGTCCAGATGTTGTATGGAACAGAATCTCAGGAAATATGAAATATTTTGTGAGGAAACAACATGAAAAGGAGTCCTCACAAATTAATTTTGACAAGTGATTGAATTCATTCTTATAATCATTGCTACCTCCCCATCCCCATCTAACTTTTGGTGAGCACTCGCTGTGAGTAGGGTGTTGATTATAGCAAAGATCTACAAGGCATAATACCAGCTTTCAATACACTACGAAACTATTGACCTTTTCATCCCAGAAGGGAAAGGTTTACAGATTTTCATGGAAAAACAGTTTCTGGATTGAATCTGGCCTTCTACCTCTTATTTCTCATTTGTCCCCAAACAGTGACTTATTGTTTAAGGTTCTGCCTTAGGGAGATTGCCCTTTGTCTTGCTAATTACCATAGCTCTATGTTGAGATTTTTTGTGACTTCCCTATATAAGGCACTCATGCCGTAACAATGTGTCCAGCATTGAAATGAACACAACATCATAAAGGCTTTAACAAATTGAGCAGTTTGAAGGCAGGTTTTTATTTACTGCTGACTAAAAAAAATGCACAACCTAAAAGTTGAGAATTATTTTTTGTTTGGCAGACTGGAGGCAGCCTCTCAGATAGCTCTGAGGGACTGTTCCAAAGAGGTAAGGGAGGGGCCAGGATACACAGGGGTTTTTGCAACAAAGACCAGGTAGTTGGAACAGCAAAAGATTACTGTTAATTAAAGAAAACCAGATATCTCAAGTTGATGAATTTAGTGCTTTTCTATGTTTGGGAAGATGCAAGAGTCTGGCTCATTGAAATCATTCCTTTGATATGCACCTTAGCTATCTAGGGCCAGTATCCTGTTCTTTCCCATCCTGAGTCCCCTGAGGGTGCACCACTGGGGGGTGGCTGAGGGCTTGGCAGCTGGTAGCAGCCCCTTTGTCTCCATCCTGAGTTCCCTCAAGGCTAACTGTTGGGGCTGTGGTAGTGGCTGATGGCTTGATAGCCAAAGCATCCTTTGTTTGCTGATATGGCGGGCAACATTTTTCATTCACAGTACAAAGCAAGGGACTTCTAGTTACCTCCATGTTAGAGAAATACTCAACAATGGCAAAGGAAATGGAATGAATTGGAATGGAATGGAACAAGAGATGATTCTTAAAATACTGCAGTGTTGAAAAAATGTCTTGGTGTGATTGTGGGTTTTAACACTCAGCAGTATCTCTGCCCCAGGAAGTCAAACAACACTACTGTGAGTTGTGGGATCCTGATCAGGAATTCAGCAAAGGAAATGCAGGAGGAAGTGTGGAATATCTGTTTGAAAACAGCTGAGTAAACTCCTGCCTTAGAAAATAAGTTACCAGTGAGCCAGACTTACATCAGTGTCACTTACTTTGAATAACTCCTAACCCAACACCATGCATATGTATAGCAACATGCCACTTATAAAGGCCAATGCAGGGACCAATAAGTCAGTACATTAAAACTTTGTGTATTGATAAATTATGATTTTCTTGTCAAGGCTAATGATTTATTTAAATAAGTTTGTCTGAATTGGGACCATGAGTGGCTATAACTGAAAACATGTTTCATATTTCAAAAGTAAGTTTAAGTTCTTACATAGCAACAGGATCCCTGTAATCAAGGCATAAGGCCTTAAATTGTGATTAATCTTAATAAAAGAAGTATAAACAAAGTCACACATCATGGATTAGCTAAGGACTTTGCTGTGCTTACCACTAATAAGAATACAAATGTGGCTGGCCCTGGGAAAATTTATTAAGTGGGATTTCAGAATCACAGAAGATTAGAGAACATTGGGCCAGTGAGAAGGGCCTTGTTTGAGGCTGCATGATGGTTAGTGACAGAGACAAGTCTTGCTGCTCTGTGACTGACTCTCTGCGTGGCCTAAGGAAGGGAAGATTTAGTCATTATTCTGTCTGCTCCCTCCTCAGCTTATTAAAATCTGCCCTCATGAAATGATGTGATCTGCCCTAATCAAAATACCAGTGTGTTTCCTCTCCCAGGAGTAGTTCTGTCTTCAGCCTTTTTTCTAATTGTGAACCAAAGACTCTACCTCTTTAGTAAAGAGCATTAAAGCATGAGGGGGCAGGTATTTCTTTAGGATAAAGACTTCCTGAGCCCCCGAAATCACCCCAGTTACAGGTCAGGCCTTGTAAATCTGTGAAGGCTGTTTGTTTCTCCTGCCTTTTCAAGAATGGACATTTTTTTTTAATTTCAGGGAAGGCTTGGTACAAAAATAAAATTTTAATTTGAATATTTTTCTCTGCAGCGTTTGTTGGTGTGAAGGAATATCCAGTGAGCTGTGCTTTATTCTTGGTCAATAACACAGGTCCTTATGGACAGAGTACTGAGGGGCTAGCTGTGGAAGGTTCTTGGAGAGTGGGCTGTGCTACAGAGTGTAGCCTTTGGAGTCAGACAGACCTGGGTTTGAATTACAGCTCCATGTATTATTAGTTATGGATATTAACTTACATGAACCTTGGTTTGCTGTTCTGTGAAATAGCGATAATGACTCACAGAGTTGTTTAGTGCATTTAATTGTATAATATGTAATCTTAGCACAGAGCCTAATATATGGCAGTAGCTCAACAATTGATAATTTCCTTTTCCCTTTCTGCCCTTTTTGTATTGAGGTGACACATATAGCATAAAATTAACGATCTTAAACTGTATAATTCAGTGCCATTTAGTCCATGCACATGTTGTGCAACCTTCATCTCAATCTAGTTCCAAAACACTGTCATCACCACAAAAGGAAACACTGTACTCATTAATCAGTCACCCCCATTCCTCCCTCCCCTAGCTACTGACAACAGCTAATTTGCTTTCTGTCTCTATGGATTCAGCTATACTAGATATTTTGTGTAAATGGAATCATGCAATATATAAACTTTTCTGTCTGGCTTTTTCACTTAGCATGTTTTCAAGGTTTATCCATATTCTAGCATGTATAGGTATTTCACTCCATTTTATGACCAACTAATATTCCATTATGTGGATATCATTATATGGACTATCTTAGTTTAGGCTGTTATAACAGAATACCATAGATTGAGTGACTTAAGCAATAAATATTTATTTGTCATAGTGTCAACATCAGGATTTCCGAGACCAAGATGCCAGCAGATTCTATGTCTAGTGAGGACCCTCTTCCTGGTTTGCAGATGGCTGCCTTCTTGCTGTGTCCTCACATGGCAAGGGGTGGAGGAGGGAGGGAGGGAGGGGGAGAGAGAGAGAGAGAGAGAGAGAGAGAGAGAGAGCGAGCGAGCGAGCGAGCGAGTGCACGCAAGCGTACAATTGTGCTAGCTCTCTGGTTTCTTCTTATAAGGGCATTAATCCCTCCTTGGGGGCTCCACTCTCATGACCTCATCTAAACCTAATTACCTCCCAAAGGCTCTACCTGCAAATACCATCACATTGGGGATGAATCTTGGGGGGATCCAAAATTCAGTCCATAGCAACCACATTTTGTTTTATCCATTCATCAGGTGATGGACATTTAGTTGTTTCTACCTTTTGGCTATTATGAATAATGCTGCTCTGAATTTTTGTGTACAAATATTTGTTTGAATACCTGTCTTCAGTTATTTTGGCTTTGTACCTAGGAATGGAATTGCTGGGTCATAAGGTAATTCTTTGTTTGAGGAACCACCAAATTGTTTTCCACAGTGGCTACACCATTTTACATTCCCACCAATAGGGTACAGTGGTTCCAATTTCTCTATATCTTTGCCAACACTTGTTATTTTCCTTTTTTTTTTTTTTTTTTTTTTTTGCATTACAACCATCCTAGTGGTGTGAAGTGCTATCTTACTTGAATTTTGATTTGAATTTCCCTAATGATTAGTGATGTTGGACATCTTTGCATGTGCTTGTCGGCCAATGTATATCTTTTTTGGAGAAATGTCTATTTAAGTCCTTTGCCCATTTTTAAATTGAGTCAATTTTCTGTTATTTGTTGAGTTGTAAGATTTCTTTATATATTCTGGATACTAGACCCTTATCAATGTATGATTTGCAAATATTTTATCTCATTCTGTAGGTTGTCTTTTTACTTCCTTGGTAAGTATCCTCTGATTCACAGAAGGTTTTAATTTTGATGAAGTCCAATTTATTTTTTTTGTTGTTCTTGTTGCTTGTGCTTTTGGTGTCATATTTAAGAAACCATCACATAATTCAAGGTCATGAAGATTGCCCCTATATTTTCTTCCAGATAGCTTATGGTTTTAGCTCTTATGTTTAGGTCTATGATTCATTATGAGTTAATTTTTTTATTTTGTGAGATAGGGGTCCAACTTCATTGTTTTGCATGTGGATATCTAGTTGTTCCAGCACCGTTTGTTGAAGACACTGTTCTTTTTCCATTGGATGGTATTGGCACCCTGTCAAAAATCAATTTGCCCTAGATGTATGGGTTTATTTCTGGATCCTCAATTCTATTCCACTGATACAATTTGTCTATCTATGTGCCAGTACCACACTCGTTTGATTACTGTAGCTTTGTATTATGTTTTAAAATAGGAAAGTATGAGGTCTCCAACATTGTTCTGCTTTTTCAAGATTGATTTGTCTATTCAGCGTCTCCCAATTCCATATAAATTTCCATTTCCATTTTTTCAAAATAGGCCAGCATTTCCATTTCTTCAAAAAAGGCCATTAGGATTTTGATAGTGATTATATTGAATCTGCAGATCACTTTGGGGAGTACTTCGATCTTAACAATATTGTCTTCCAGTCTATGACACTTGATGTCTTTCTTTTCATTTAGGTTTTCTTTAATTTCCTTCAGCAGTGTTTTGTAGTTTTTGGTGTATATGACTTATACCTCCTTGGTTAAAGTATCGATATTTTAATCTTTTGATGCTGTTGAAAATTAAATTGTTTTCTTAATTTTATTTTTGGATTGCCCATTCCTAATGTGTAGAAATGTGAATGATTTTTGCACATTGATCTTGTACAACCCACAACTTGTCAAATTCATCTAATGGTCCTAGTTGTTTTGTGTATTCTTTAGGATTTTATCTGTATATAAGATCATGTCATATGTGACTAGTGATAGTTTTACTTCTTCCTTTCCAATTTGGATGCTTTTTATTTCTTTTCCCTGCCTAGTTACACTGGCTAGAACTTTTATTCCAATGTTGAATAGAAGTAAAAAAATTGGCATCCTTATCTTCTTTCTGATCTTAGGAGGATAGCATTCAGTTTTTCATAGTTGAGTATAATGTTATCTGTGGGTATTTCATAAATGTCCTTTTTCAGGTTGATGAAATTCCTCTCTATTGCTAGTTGGTTGAGTGGTTTTATCATGAAATGTGTTGAGATTTGTCAAATGCTCTTTTTCTTCCCTAAAAGAGATAATTGTATAGTTTTTCCTTTATTCTGTTAATTGGTGTATTACATTGATAATTTACTTGAACTAGTCTTACATTCCTTGGATAAATCCTACTTAGTCATGGTGTATATTCCTTTAATATACTGCTGGATTCAGTTTACTTATATATTGCTGAGGATTTTTGCATCTATATTCAAAAGGGATACTGGTCTGTAGCTTTGTTTTTATGTCTTGGTCTGGCTTTCATATCAGAGTAATGCTGGCCTCATAGAACGAGTTAGGAAATACTTCCAAAATTTTTTTGGAAGAGTTTACCAAGGATTGGTTTTCATTCTTCTTTAAATATTCATAGAATTCAGCAGTGAAGTCATCTGGTTCAGAGCTTGTCCTTGAGACCTTTTTGATTACTAATTCAATCCCTTTGCCTGTTATACATCTGTTCAAAATTTCTATTTCTTCTTGAGTCATTTTGATAGTTTGTGTGTTCTAGGAATTTTTCCATTTCATCTTGGTTTTATAATGTCTTGATATACAGATGGTTAATTTTTCTTATAATCTTTTTTTAAAACATCTTTATTTGAGTATAACTGTTTTACAATAGTGTGTTAGTTTCTCCTTTACAACAAAGTGAATCAGTTATACATATACATATGTTCCCATATCTCTTCCCTCTTGCGTCACTCTCCCTCCCACCCTCCCTATCCCACCCCTCTAAGGTGGTCACAAAGCACAGAGGTGAACTCCCTGTGCTATGCAACAGCTTCCCACTAGCTATCTAATTTACATTTGGTAGTGTGTATATGTCCCTGCCACTGTCTCACATTGTCACAGCTTACCCTTCCCCCTCCCCATATCCTCAAGTCCATGGTCTAGTAGGTCTGTGTTTTATTCCCGTCCTACCACTAATCTCTTCATGACATTTTTTTTCTTAGATTCCATATATATGTGTTAGCATATGGTATTTGTTTTTTTCCTTCTGACTTACTTCACTCTGTATGACAGACTCCAGGTCTATCCACCTCATTACAAATAACTCAGTTTCATTTCTTTTTATGGATGAGTAATATTCCATTGTATATATGTGCCACATCTTTTTTATCCATTCATCTGTTGATGGGCACTTAGGTTGCTTCCATGTCCTGGCTATCGTAAATAGAGCTGCAATGAACATTTAGGTACATGACTCTTTTTGAATTATGGTTTTCTCAGGGTATATGCCTAGTAGTGGGATTGTGGGGTCATATGGTAGTTCTATTTGTAGTTTTTTAAGGAACCTCCATACTGTTCTCCATAGTGGCTGTATCAATTTACATTACCACCAGCAGTGCAAGAGAGTTCCCTTTTCTTCACACACTCTCCAGCATTTATTGTAACTAGAGTTTTTGATGATGGCCGATCTGACCGGTGTGAGGTGATAACTCATTGTAGTTTTGATTTGCATTTCTCTAATGATTAATGATGTTGAGCATTCTTTCATGTGTTTGTTGGCAATCTGTATATCTTCTTTGAAGAAATGTCTATTTAGTTCTTCTGCCCATTTTAGGATTGGGTTGTTTGTTTTTTTGTTATTGAGCTGCCCGGGTTGCTTATAAATTTTGGATATTAATCCTTTGTCAGTTGCTTCATTTGCAAATATTTTCTCCCATTCTGAGGGTTGTCTTTTGGTCTTGTTTATGGTATCCTTTGCTGTGCAAAAGCTTTTAAGTTTCATTAGATCCCATTTGTTTATTTTTGTTTTTATTTCCATTTCTCTAGGAGATGGGTCAAAAAGGATCTTGCTGTGGTTTATGTGATAGAGTGTTCTGCCTATGTTTTCCTCTAAGGGTTTGATAGTGTCTGGCCTTACATTTAGGTCTTTAATCCATTTTGAGTTTATTTTTGTGTGTGGTGTTAGGGAGTGTTCTAATTTCATACTTCTACAGGTAGCTGTCCAGTTTTCCCAGCACCGCTTATTGAAGAGGCTGTCTTTTCTCCACTGTATATCCTTCCCTCCTTTATCAAAGATAAGGTGACCATATGTGTGTGGGTTTACCTCTGGGCTTTCTATCCTGTTCCATTGATCTATATTTCTGTTTTGTGCCAGTACCATACTGTCTTGATTACTGTGGCCTTGTAGTATGGTCTGGAGTCAGGGAGCGTGATTCCTCCAGCTCCATTTATCGTTCTCAAGATTGCTTTGGCTATTCGGGGTCTTTTGTGTTTCCATACAAATTGTGAAATTTTTTGTTCTAGTTCTGTAAAAAATGCCAGTGGTAATTTGATACGGATTGCATTGAATCTGTAGATTGCTTTGGGTAATAGAGTCATTTTCACAATGTTGATTCTTCCAATCCAAGAACATGGTATATCTCTCCACCTATTTGTATCATCATTAATTTCTTTCATCAGTGTCTTATAGTTTTCTGCATACAAGTCTTTTGTCTGCTTAGGTAGGTTTATTCCTAGATATTTTATTCTTTTTGTTGCAGTGGTAAATGGGAGGGTTTTCTTAATTTCCCTCTCGGATTTTTCATCGTTAGAGTATAAGAATGCAAGAGATTTCTGTGCATTAATTTTGTATCCTGCTACTTTACCAAATTCATTGATTAGTTCTAGTAGTTTTCTGGTAGCATCCTTAGTATTCTCTATGTATAGTATCATTTCACCTGAAAACAGTGACAGTTTTACTTCTTCTTTTCCTATTTGGATTCCTTTTATTTCTTTATTTTCTCTGATTGCTGTGGCTAGAACTTCCAAAACTATGTTGAATAAGAGTGGTGAGAGTGGGCAACCTTGTCTTGTTCCTGATCTTAGTGGAAATGGTTTCAGTTTTTCACCATTGAGAACAATGCTGGCTGTGGTTTTGTCATATATGGCCTTTATTATGTTGAGGAAAGTTCCCTCTATGCCTACTTTCTGCAGGTTTTTTTTATCAAAAATGGGTGTTGAATTTTGTCAAAAGCTTTCTCTGCATCTATTGAGATGATCATATGGTTTTTCTCCTTTAGTTTGTTGATATGGTGTATCACGTTGATTTATTTCCGTATATTGAAGAATCCTTGCATTCCTGGAATAAACCCCACTTGATCATGGTGTATGATACTTTTAATGTGCTGTTGGATTCTGTTTGCTAGTATTTTGTTGAGGATTTTTGCATCTATGTTCATCAGTGATATTGGCCTGTAGTTTTCTTTCCTTGTGACGTCTTTGTCTGGTTTTGGTATCAGGGTGATGGTGGCCTCATAGAATGAGTTTGGGAGTGTTCCTCCCTCTGCTATGTTTTGGAAGAGTTTGAGAAGGATAGGTGTTAGCTCTTCTCTAAATGTTTGATAGAATTCGCCTGTGAAGCCATCTGGTCCTGGGCTTTTGTTTGTTGGAAGATTTTTAATCTCAGTTTCAATTTCAGTGCTTGTGATTGGTCTGTTCATATTTTCTATTTCTTCCTGGTTCAGTCTTGGCAGCTTGTGCATTTCTAAGAATTTGTCCATTTCTTCCAGGTTGTCCATTTTATTGGCATAGAGTTGCTTGTAGTAATCTCTAATAATCTTTTGTATTTCTGCAGTGTCAGTTGTTACATCTCCTTTTTCATTTCTAATTCTATTGATTTGAGTCTTCACCGTTTTTTTCTTGATGAGTCTGGCTAATGGTTTATCAATTTTATTTATCTTCTCGAAGAACCAGCTTTTACTTTTATTGATCTTTGCTATTGTTTCCTTCATTTCTTTTTCATTTATTTCTGATCTAATCTTTATGATTTCTTTCCTTCTGCTAAATTTGGGGGTTTTTTGTTCTTCTTTCTCTAATTGCTTTAGGTGCAAAGTTAGGTTGTTTGTTTATTCGAGATGTTTCCTGTTTCTTAAGGTAGGATTGTATTGCTAAAAACTTCCCTCTTAGAACTGCTTTTTCTGTATCCCATAGGTTTTGGGTTGTCGTGTCTCCATTGTCATTTGTTTCTAAGTAATTTTTGATTTCCTCTTTGATTTCTTCAGTGATCACTGCGTTATTAAGTAGTGTATTGTTTAGCCTCCATGTGTTTATATTTTTTACAGATCTCTTCCTGTAATTGATATCTAGTCTCATAGTGTTGTGGTCAGAAAAGATACTTGATACGATTTCAATTTTCTTAAATTTGCCAAGGCTAGATTTGTGACCCAAGATATGATCTATCCTGGAGAATGTTCCATGAGCACTTGAAAACAATGTGTATTCTGTTGTTTTTGGATGGAATGTCCTATAAATATCAAGTAAATCCATCTTGTATAATGTATCATTTAAAGCTTGTGTTTCCTTATTTATTTTCATTTTGGATGATCTGTCCATTGGTGACAGTGGGGTGTTAAAGTCCCCTACTATGATTGTGTTACTGTCGATTGCCCCTTTTATGGCTGTTAGTATTTGCCTTATGTATTGAGGTGCTCCTAGGTTGGGTGCATAAATATTTACAATTGTTATATCTTCTTCATGGATCGATCCCTTGATCATTATGTAGTGTCCTTCTTTGTCTCTTGTAATAGTTTTTATTTTAAAGTCTATTTTGTCTGATGTGAGAATTGCCACTCCAGCTTTCTTCTGATTTCCATTTGCATGGAATATCTTTTTCCATCCCCTCACTTTCAGCCTGTACGTGTCCCTAGGTCTGAAGTGGGTCTCTTGTAGACAGCATATATATGGGTCCTGTTTTTGTATCCATTCAGCCAGTCTGTGTCTTTTGGTGGGAGCATTTAATCCATTTACATTTAAGGTAATTATTGATATGTGTGTTCCTATTACCATTTACTTAATTGTTTCAGGTTGTTCTTGTAGCTCTTTTCCTTCTCTTGTGTTCCTTGCTTAGAGAAGTTCCTTTACCATTTGTTGTAAAGGTGGTTTGGTGGTGCTGAACTCTCTCAGCTTTTGCTTGTCTGTAAAGTTTTTAATTTCTCCATCAAATCTGAATGAGATCCTTGCTGGGTAGAGTAATCTTGGTTGTAGGTTTTTTTCCTTCATCACTTTAAATATGTCCTGCCACTCCCTTCTGGCTTGTAGAGTTTCTGCTGAAAGATCAGATGTTAACCTTTTGGGGATTCCCTTGTGTGTTATTTGTTGTTTTTCCCTTGCTGCTTTTGATATGTTTTCTTTGTATTTAATTTTTGACAGTTTGATTATTATGTGTCTTGGCGTGTTTATCCTTAGGTTTATCCTGTATGGGACTCTCTGTGCTTCCTGGACTTGATTGACTGTTTCCTTTCCTATATTAGGGAAGTTTTTAACTATAATCTCTTCAAATATTTTCTCAGTCCCTTTCTTTTTCTCTTCTTCTTCTGGGACCCCTATGGTTCGAATGTTGGTGTGTTTAATGTTGTCCCAGAGGTCTCTGAGACTTTCCTCAGTTCTTTTCATTCTTTTTTCTTTCTTCTGCTCTGCAGTAGTTATTTCCACTATTTTATCTTCCAGGTCACCTATCCATTCTTATGCCTCAGTTATTCTGCTATTGATTCCATCTAGAGTATTTTTCATTTCATTTATTGTGTTGCTCATCGTTACTTGCTTCCTCTTTATTCTTCTAGGTCCTTGTTAACTGTTTCTTGCAATTTGTCTATTCTGTTTCCAAGATTTTGAATCATCTTTACTATCATTATTCTGAATTCCTTTTCAGGTAGGCTGGCTATTACCTCTTCATTTGTTAGGTCTGGTGTGTTTTTATCTTGCTCCTTCATCTGCTGTGTGTTTTTCTGTCTTCTCATTTTGCTTATCTTACTGTGTTTTGGGTCTCCTTTTTGCAGGCTGCAGGTTCGTAGTTCTCTCTGTTTTTGATGGCTGTCCCCAGTGGCTGAGGTTGGTTCAGTGGGTTGAGTAGGTTTCCTGGTTGGGGGGACTAGTGCCTCTGTTCTGGTGGATGAGGCTGGATCTTGTCTTTCTGGTGGGCAGGTCCCTGTCTGATGGTGTGTATGGGGATGTTGGTAGCCTTATTATGATTTTAGGCAGCCTCTCTCCTAATGGATGGGGCTGTAGACCTGTCTTGCTCTTTGTTGGGTATAGGGTGTTCAGCACTGTTCGTTGCTGGTCCTTAAGTGAAACTGGGTCTTGGTGTTGAGATGGAGATCTCTGGGAGATTTTCGCCGTTTGATATTACCTGGAGCTGAGAAGTCTCTTGTGGACCAGTGTCCTGAGGTTGGTTCTCCCACCTCAGAGACACAGCCTTGACACCTGGCTGGAGTGCCAAGAGCCTTTAATCCACATGGCTCAAAATAAAAGGGAGAAAAAAAATAGAAAGGCAAGAAAGGAAGGAAGGCAGGAAGGAGGAAGGGAGGGAAGGAAGGAAGAAAGGAAGGGAGGAAGGAAGGAAGGAGGGAATAAGGGAAGGAAGGGAGGAAGGAAGGAAGGAGGGAAGTAGGAAAGAAAGCAGGGAAGAAAGGAAGAAAGAAAGGGAGAAGACAAAATAAAGTAGGGTAAAATACAGTTATTAAAATAAAAAAATAATTATTAAGAAAAAAAATTTCTATTAAAGAAAAAAAAAAAAAAAAACCCGGGTCAGTCTAACCCTAGAACAAATGGTGAAAGCAAAGCTATACAGACAAAATCTCACACAGCAGCACACACATACACACTCACAAAAAGAAAAAAAGGGGAAAATAATAGTATTTCTTGCTCCCAAAGTCCACCTCCTCAACTTGGGATCATTCATTGTGTATTCAGGTTTTCCACAGATGTAGGGCACTTCAAGTTGATTGTGGAGTTTTAATCCACCGCTTCTGAGGCTGCTCGGAGAGACCTCAGCCTCTCCTCTTTTTTTGCACAGCTCCTGGGGTTCAGCTTTGGACTTGGCCCCGCCTCTGCATGTAGGTCGTCTGAGGGCGTCTGCCCTTCACTCAGACAGGACGGGGTTAAAGGAGCAGTTGATTCGGGGGCTCTGGCTCACTCAGGCTGGCGGGAGGGAGTGGCACGGGTGCGGGGCAAGTCTGCGGCGGCAGAGGCCGACGTGACGCTGCACAGGCCCAAGGTGTGCCGTGCGTTCTCCCGGGGAAGCTGTCCCTGAATCCTGGGACCCTGGCAGTGGCGGGCTGCACGGGCTCCTGGGAGGGGCGGTGTAGAGAGTGACCTGTGCTCGCACACAGGCCTCTTGGTGGCAGCAGCAGCAACCTTAGCGTCCCACACCTGTCTCTACTGTCTGTGCCGACAGCTGCGGCTCGCGCCCGTTTCTGGAGCCCCTTTACGCGGTGCCCTTAATCCCCTCTCCTCGTGCCCCAGGAAGCAAAGAGGCAAGAAAAAGTCTCTTGTCTCTTCGGTAGCTCTGCGCCCGTTTCTGAAGCTCCTTTAAGCAGCGCGATTAAACCCCTCTCCTCACACACCAGGAGGCAAAGCGGGAAGAAAAGGTCTGTTGCCTCTTCGGCAGCTCCAGACTTCAACTGGACTCCCTCCCGGCTAGCTGTGGTGCACTAACCCCTTCAGGCTGTTTTCACTCTGCTAACTGCAGACCTTTCCCTGGGATCCTACTGAAGCCTGAGGCTCAGCTCCCAGCCTCGCCCTCCCTAGCGGCTGAGAGGACGAGCCTCTCGGGCTGGTGAGTGCTGGTCGGCACCGATCCTCTGCGGAATCTCTCCGCTTTGCCCTCCGCACCCTGTTGCTGCGCTCTCCTCCGCGGCTCCGGAGCTCCCCCCCCTCTGCCACCTGCAGTCTCCGCCCGCGAAGAGGCTCCTAGTGTGTTGGGAACCTTTCCTCCTTCACGGCTCCCTCCCATTGGTGCAGGTCCCATCCCTATTCTTTTGTCTCTGTTTATTCTTTTTTCTTTTGCCCTGCCCAGGTACGTGGGGAGTTTCTTGCCTTTTGGGAGGTCTGAGGTCTTCTGCCAGCGTTTGGTGGGTGTTCTATAGGAGAAGTTCCACGTGTAGATGTATTTCTGATGTATCTGTGAGGAGGAAGGTGATCCCCGTGTCTTACTCTTCTGCCATCTTCTCCCCATCCTTATAATCTTTTAAATTTCTGTAATGTTGGTAGTAATGTACCCACTTTCATTTTTGATTTTAGTAATTTGAACTTTCATTTTGTTCTTTCCTAGTCAGTCTAAGTAAATGTTGTTAATCTTGTTGGTTGATCTTTTCCAAAAAATAACTTTTTATTTGATTGATTTCCTCTGTTGTTTTTCTATTCTCTGATTTATTTATCTCTTCTCTAATCTTTATTATTCTTTCCTTCTACTAGATTTGGGTTTAGTTTGTTCTTTTTCTTGTTCTTCAAAGTGTAAAGTTAGGTTACTGATTTGAGTTATGTTTTAACATAGTTGTTTACAGTATGAATGTAACTTGGAGTCCTGCTTTTGCTGTATCACATAAGTTTTGGTATATTGCATTTGCATTTTCATTCTTCTTAAAGTATTTTGAAATTTTCTCTTGTGATTTCTTCTTTAAGACTTTTGTTGTTTAAGATTTGCTGTTTAGTTTCTGTTTATGAAATTTCCTGTCTTCCTTCTGTTATTGATTTGTATTCTTAGCTCCTCTCCATTTTGGTTGGTGAAGATACTTTATTATTTTAATATTTTAAAATGTATTGAGGGACTTCCCTGGCTGTCCAGTGGTTAAGACTCTGTGCTTCCACTGCAGGGGGCACAGATTCAATCTCTGGTTAGGGAACTAAGATCCCACATGCTGTGCAGCATGGCCAAAAAATAAATAAATAAACAAAATAAAATAAAATTTAATGAGTATTATTTTGTGGTCTACACTATGGTCTGTTCTGAAGAAGGTTCCTTGTGCACTTGAGAATAATGTTTATTCTGCTGGTTTGGGGTGGAGCATTCTGCATATACCTGTTACATCTAGTTGGCTTATAGTGTTATTCAAGTCCTCTGTTTCATTAACCTTTTCTGTCTCATTGTTCTATTCATTATTGAAAGTTGGGTATTGAAGCCTCCAACTATTATGGTAGAACTATCTATAACTCCCTTCAATTCTTGCATCATAGTTTTGAGTCCCTCTTGTTTGGTGTATATATGTCTATATTGTTATACCTTCTTGAATTGGCCCTTTTATCAATATATACTATTCTTCTTTATCCCTTATAACAATTTTTGGCTTAAAGTCTGTTTTGTCTGATATTAGTATATTCACCCCAGTTCTCTCTCTCTCTTTTTTTTTTTTACATTTCATACTCATTTATTTTGCAGCTGAAACTTTGTACCTCTTAATCTACCTCACCTCTTGCTTTCTCCCCCCCAACACTCTTCCTTCTGGCAAGCACTTGTTTGTTCCCTGTATCTATAACTCTGTTTTGTTATGTTTGTCCATTTGTTTTCTTTTTTAGATTGCACATACAAGTGTAATCATACAGTACTTGCCTTTGTCCCAGTTCTCTTTTCGTAGCTATTTGCATCAAATCTCTTTTCCATCCTTTTACTTTCAACCTATTTGTATATTTGAGTCTAAAGTGAGTCTGTTGTATACAGCAGATACTTGGATCATGCTTTTTGTTAAATCTATTCTGCCAATCTCTGTCTTTAAATTAAAAATTTTAATAATTTAAATTTAAAGTAATTACTGCTAAGGTAGAACTTACTTCTGCCATGTTGCTATTCTTTTTATATACATCGTATCTTTTTTGTCCCCCAATTTCTCTATTTCTGTCTTCTTTTGTGTTTGACTGATTTCCCCTTCAACTTTGGGATTCTTCCCGGTAAAGGACCAGTACAAGAAAGCTATAAACCTATTCTTCATACATTTGTGCAATGATTATGAAATAGAAGACCCTCACCTCCCTCTATACCAAATTCTTCATCTTCTCTCATAGGCATACAAATGAGCCTCTCCGGTCCCTACCACTCACTCCCATACCTATCCACTTAAATGTTCAGCCATCAGTTCAAACTCAGTGGTTCTGAAGTTGACTACCTCTCCCCATAAAATCCATTTTGTTTTAATAAGTGAAATATAATCAGGACTTTTATTATCCCAGTCTTCTAGACTTAAGATTATCCTGGCTTCTCCACTCTCTTTAAGTCCCCCTTCCATAAAGTCACTAAGGTTTTTGTGCAATTTCTCCTTGTCCCTTGAATGTGGGAGATTTTGAGGGCAAAATTCCAGGTAAAAGCGATAGCATGTGAAGACTCCTGGGCAAAAGCATGATATGTTCTAGGAAGTGAAAGGAAATAAAAACAGCTGTCATGTAGATTCCAAGGAGAAAGAGTGGTGAGAATAGTCAGGGACTAGATTATGCGATTATGTGAAATCATGTGAGGACTTGTCATGCTAGGGACTTTGAATTTAATCCTATGAAAAATGAGAAGCCATTGAAGAAGGAGAGTTACATGACCAGCAATCCATGTTAGAAGGATCACTCTGTCTATGGAAATTGGGTTAGAGGGGAAAAGACTAGAAGCAGGGAGATGAGCTAAGAGTGTGTTGAAATAATATAGGAAAGAAGTAATGGTGGCCTAGAATAAGGTACTCACAGTCAGGATGTAGAAAAGAGGACAGAACCATGAAATAGTTAAGAAATATAGTTAATGGGCTTCCCTGGTGGTGCAGTGGTTAAAAGTCCGCCTGCCGATGCAGGGGACGCAGGTTCGTGCCCCAGTCCGGGAGGATCCCACATGCCGCGGAGCGGCTGGGCCCGTGAGCCATGGCCACTGAGCCTGTGCGTCCGGAGCCCATGCTTTGCAACGGGAGAGCCCACAACAGTGAGAGGCCCGCGTACCGCAAAAAGAAAAAAAAAAAGAAATATATTTAATGAGACAGTGATAGATTGAGTGTGGTTGATGAGAAAGAGAGATGTATCTAAGATAACTTCCAAGTTTCTGGCTTGAACAAGTAGGTGAATAGCGATACCATTTTACTGGAATGGGGAAAGTGAAGACTGCACATATTTGATGAGAAGAACATGAGTTCAGGTAGGATAGGAAGAGTATAAGATGTCTGTGAGACATCCAAGGGGAGATGTGAGAGTAGGTCATATAAATCTGGAGGTCAAAAGAGAGCTTAAGGTTAGTGACAGGATTTGGAAGTTGTCAGCATGTAGATGGTATTTAAAAACACGTGATTGAATGATATCACCCAGGGAGAGAGTATAAAGAGAAGAGGGCAGAGGGCTGAGCTGTGGAGTCCTCCAAAATTTATAAATACATCAGAAAGTGAAGTAAAGGCCATCAAAGAAGACTGAAAGTACTAGGGAGAGAGGAAAAAAAATAGGAGTAGTGTGGTATTCTAAACAGCTGAAGATGGTGGCCAAGGGATAAATATTTCAAGAGGGAATAATCATTATCTGATGCTGCTGTGAAAGGCAAAAAATGACTAGTGAGGTTAATGACGTGATAGTCATGGCTTCCTTGATTTTAGTTAGAATGCACTGGAATAATGAGTGAGAGAGAAGTGAGAAAATGGAAACAGTACAAAAAACTTATTCAAGATATTTGGAAGAAAAGAGGAAATGAAAGGAGTGACTAGTTGGTAGGGCATGTGGCATCAAGTGAGGTTGGGTTTCTCTTTATTTTCAAGATGAGAGAGGCTTTGAGTTGTTTAAATACTGACAAGAAAGGACCAATAGGAAAGGAAAGAAGGAGAAAAGAGGTAATCAATATGGTGGGGGTGCCCTAAAAGGGGGCAGGCAAGATTAACCTTAGAGAGGAGGGGAACATCTTTTTCATAGTAACATGAATGAAGGAGCAAAAGTATCAGTGTAGATTCAAATAAGTTTGTAGATTTCATGGTATAAAGGTGTGATGGTTTCCTTCTGACACTTGTATTTTCTTTGGAGTATTAGGAAATCAGACCATTTGCTGAGAGGGAGGGCTCAAGGTGTGAGAGCCTGGAAGTTTGAGGAGAGTGGAGAAAATAATTTTGAGAATGGGAGCTCCAGCTTAGTAAGTAAACTCGAACTACCAGGCTGTGTTGAGAGCAAGTTAGTGGTTTTCTAACACTGCTCAGCAGACTGAGTGCAGATGAGGAGAAAGGGGATGGTTCATTTATCCAGGGTTCTACCAGGTGGGTGTGATAGAAGGTCAATGGATCCAGAGAGTTGCAGGTATGATGGGTCACTGAATCCAAGCTTGCCACAGAGAGGAGTGAAGGCAGTGGAAGCTATGGATAGGGTAAAACAGAGGGTTCAATGGACAGGTGGTCCCAGTGAGGTTGAAGGACCTCATTTTCTTGAGAATGATAGCATGCATGCAACAGAAAAATAGCAACTTTTGGTAAGAGAGTGGGGTCAGAAATTGTAATTTTAGAGAATGAGCAATTTCTGGTACTGATAAAGTCAGGGGTGTGGCTGTGAGAGTGGATGGCTGAGCTACAGTCGAGCAGGAGAAGATAATTGGAAATAGAACTGAAGGGTCAGGGTGTTGTTTGGATCATCCATATAGCCACGGATGTCACCCAAGGTTATGGCAGGAGTTGGTATGTGGAAGAAGTAGAGGATCTAAAGTTTTCAATGAATGGCAGAGGATGGAGATAGTGGTGGAAAGCAGTGGTGAGAAAGTGACTGGAAAGTTGGTACATGAAAATAAGAATGATTAGAAGACTATTTAGCTAAATGGTGTGAGCTTTAAAGTATCAGGGGTTATATGGAATCTGGAGCCAGACTGCCTGAACTTAAATTCTGATTCCATCAGAGTGATGACTGTCAAGTTACTTGACCTCTGTGCCTCAATTTTTTATCTATAAAATGGGTATGGTAATAATACCTATTTCTTAGGCTTGTTAAGAAGATCAAATGAGTTAATAGCTGAAGAATATTTAGAACAGCACCTGGTTCATAGTAATTACTATTAAGTGTAAATTTTTATGTAATGTCCTTTTTTACAGAAGGCTGGGTGCCCATCTATGATTATATTCAGAAGTAAGATCTCAACCAACTATAGACATCCCATTTATCTGCTTGAGGGGTTTTATTCCTATCATCTGTGATCTATTCTTAGTCGTTAGGTTCTTGGACTCAGCTGGGTCATCAGCAGGGAAGCCAGTTTGTTGAGAAAAAGACTAATGGGAAATATATCAGCAGTATCCTGAAAGGCTGTAACAGTAATGAGGGATATTAGACTTACTAAAAGCAGAGTGACCTGGCAAGAGCTTCATCAGCACCTTTAGAGTCACATTAAAGAATGTGGTATAACCATTCCCAATAGCCGGTTTCCTATTTGGAAACCACAGCCAGCGCCACAGTGTGAGAACCATGCATTTACATAGCAAGGAAAGGATGTGAGTAGGGAGGTAAGAGGGTGGATGGTTTCTCCATGTTTTCTGTTTTCCTCCATTTCCACAGTAAGTGCCTAGCACTGAAAATGCACTTTTTATACCCCCTGTTTCATAATGTGTTCTCTGGAAAAGATCTGATAAGATGATTATGAATACTTATGGCCCATCCCAGAGACACATTGTTCAAAGGTGAGTGCCTTAAGTCAAAGGTGGAAAGGTGGAATTTTAGGCATTAGTGAGCTGAGAGGGGGTAGATATTTTGAGGACCAGGAACCTTCTCTTCAATCTGGCCCTGACTATTGGTCCATTTTTTGAGCCATACACTGCTAGATCCTAGATCTGAATAAGACAGTGCCTGACTTCAAGAAGCTCAAGATCTATAGGAGGGAAATAGACACTGTAAAACACAATCACAACATGATTAGTACTGTTATCAGTGGTGTGGGCAAAATGGCAATCTAGAGGAGAAAGACTGACTAATTCCTAACTCTCTCTGTGGGACTCGGGGAAGACTTCATGGAAGAGGTGATATTTTAACTGGGACTTGAAGGATGAATGAATGTCCTGGAGGAAGAATATAGGTAAGGGAAGATATTCTATGCAGGGAGAACAACATGTACTAAAACATGGATCCATAAAAGGATTTACTAAAAGCGTATTTTCTAGTGGTGTGAGAACTCTACTATAGCTAGAGCATAGAAAGTGTGTGTGGAAGGTGTGGCAGGAGATGAAGTAGAAGAGGGAGTGTCTCAGATTGCTAAGGAAGTTTTACACCATACTAAGGAGTTTGGCAGTAGAGAATCAATAGAGATTTTAAAAAACAAAGTGGATATGTGATCAAATATGTTTGTTTTTATTTTTCAGAGACTGGGATTGGTAGCTTTATGGAGAGGCATAGAGCTAGGAAGCTGTTGGAATAGTACAAGCAAGAGACAGTGAGCATCTGAACTAAAGCTGTGTCTGTGATAGAACTGAAGAGACATTTCTGAAGTAAGATTGACAGGATTTGGTAACTAATTGGAAATACAGAGTGAGGCAGAAAGAAGCGTGAAGGATCATATTAAGGTTGGCTGTCTAGATATTAACCAAAATGAGGTAGACCGAAGGATGCAGCCTTAAGGGGGAATAAGATTAATTCAGTTTTGAGATGGTTGTAGGGCATTCAGCTAGATAGAAATATGGCTCTGGGCTTCAGGAAGAAAACCAGAAGAAAACAGTATCCTGAAAAACAAAAGCGTGAAATTTTCCAAAAGGATAAATTAGAGTGAAGATGGAAAATAGGCCACAGAAAATCTAAAAAATACAGCAAACTAGTGAATATAACAACCAAGAAGCAGACTCACATGAATAAGCTATGAGGATATATTGTACAACACAGGGAATATAGCTGATGGTTTATAATAACTATAAATGGAATATAACCTTTAAAAATTGTGAATCACTATATTGTACACCTGTAACATATAGTATTGTACATCAACTGTACTTCAATAAAAAATAAATTAATTAAAAATAAATAAGTAAATAAGTAATATAAAAGGAAAGTAGGCCACAGGAATTCAGCTATAAATGGACCTTGACAAGGATGGTTTTAATGTTGTGGTAGGAGCCAAAATAATATTGCATTGATTTGAAGTTTAAATGAGAAAAGTTAGAAACAAAGAGATTGTCAAAGAATTTTAAAAATAGAGTAAAATTAATATCAAATTAGTATTAAAATAAAAAACAAGGCACAGAGTATTAATTAGGGATAAAGGACATTAATCTTTATTGACAAAAGCTGCAATCTACAATAAACATATGAGTCATGAACATTTACACACCAAATAATGTAGTATGGCAGTTTATAAAACAAAGACTATTACAAGGAGAAATTGACAAAATTACAATCCTAGTGGGAGTCATTAACATACCGGTATTAGTTAGAATTATTTTTGTCTGCATACAAGGAAAAACTTAGGATAGCAAGGGCTTAAACTGGATAGAGGCTTATTAATTCCTTATGGAAAAGAAGTCTAGCTGTAGATATTTCAGAGCTTATGTCTTGCTGTTCTCTCATCATTAGTGTATTACCTTATAGTCCAAAATGGCTTCCTGAACTCCATCTATCATATCTACATTCCATGTAGGAGGAGGGGAGAAGAGTAGGAGCTGCCCCCACCACACATGCTTGTATCCTATATATTACAGTAGCCGGCACTTTGAGTGCTGTGAGGGGGGCTAGAAAATGTGGTCTTCTATTTTGAGTGGCAATATGCCTAGCTAAAAGTCAGGCAGGCCTCTGCTACCAAGAAGAAAGGAAGGAATGAGTGTTGGGTTGGTAAGTAGCAGCCTATGCATTATAACTGTCTTAGTCTTTGATAGATCAAATAGACAAAAAGGAAAGAGAACCAACAAATTAAATAATATGTTTAATAAGGTTGACTCTATACATGTATCTGTATCTACAACTTTGTGCCCTCCACAGAACACATATTTTTACTACATGCTCATGAAACATTTACAAAAAATATTTTCATTTTTAAGATCACCGAGGAAACCTCAATGTATTACCAAAAATGAGTGGTTTAGGCCAATAAAGAGAAATGAAATTGAGTTATTTGTAGTGAGGTGGATGGACCTAGAGTCTGTCATACAGAGTGAAGTAAATCAGAAAGAGAAAAAGAAATACCATATGCTAACACATATATATGGAATCTAAAAAGAAAAAATAAGGTCATGAAGAACCTAGGGGCAAGATGGGAATAAAGACACAGACCTACTAGAGAATGGACTTGAGGACACGGGGAGGGGGAAGGGTAAGCTGGGACAAAGAGAGTGGCATGGACAAATATACACTACCAAACGTAAATAGCTACCTAGTGGGAAGCAGCAGCATAACACAGGGAGATCAGCTTGGTGCTTTGTGACCACCTAGAGGGGTGGGATAGGGAGGAGGGGAGCCAAGAGCAATGTCAAGGAGTTTTTCCCTATGTTTTATTTCTTCTAGGAGTTTTGTGGTTTCAGGTCTTACATTTAAGTCTTTAATCCACGTCAAGTTAATTTTTGTGTATTGTGTAAGATAAGGTCACATTTCATTCTTTCTTAAAAAATTTCTTTTGTATTTGGCTGTTTTGGGTCTTTGTTGCTGCGTGCAGGCTTTCTCTAGTTGTGGTGAGTGAGGGCTACTCTTCGTTGCAGTCCATGCGCTTCTCACTGCAGTGGCTTCTCTTGTTGCGGAGCATGGGCTCTAGGTGCACAGGCTTCAGTAGTTGCAGCATGCAGGCTCAGTAGTTGTGGCTCACAGGCTCTAGAGCACAGGCTCAGTAGTTGTGGTACATGGGCTTCTCACCGCGGTGGCTTCTCTTGTTGCGGAGCATGGGATCTAGGTGCACAGGCTTCAGTAGTTGCAGCATGCAGGCTCAGTAGTTGTGGCTCACAGGCTCTAGAGCACAGGCTCAGTAGTTGTGGTACATGGTCTTAGTTGCTCCGTGGCATGTAGGATCTTCCTGGACCAGGGATCGAACTCCTGTCCCATGAGTTGACAGGCAGATTCTCAACTACTGCACCACCAGGACGTCCCCACATTTCATTCTTTTACATGTGGTTATTTTTCCCCCAGTATCATTTATTGAAGAGACTATCCTTTCCCCATTGTGTATTCTTGGCAGCCTTGTCAAAGATTAATTGGCCATATATAAATCAGTTTATTTCTGGGCTCTGTATTCTATAACATTGGTCTGTGTCTGTTCTTATGTCAGTGCCATACTGTTTTGATTACTGTAGCTTTGTAATATAGTTTGAAATCCGGAAGTGTGATAACTCTAGCTTTATGACTTTTTTCTCAAGATTTCTTTGGCTCTTCTAGGTCTTTTGTGATCCTCTAAGTTTAGGATGTTTTTCTGAAAAAAAATGCCATTGGAATTTTGATAGGGATTGCATTGAATCTGTATTTAGCTTAGGATAGTATAGACATTTTCACATTGTTAATTCTTCCAATACATGAACACGGGATATCTTTCCTCTTATTTGTCTTCAACTTTTTTCATCACTGTCTTATAGTTTTCAGTGTATAGCTCTTTCACTTCCTTGATTAAATATATTACTGAGTATTTTGATCTTGTTGATGCTATTGTAAATGGAATTGTTTTCTTCACGTATTTTTTGGATAGTCTGTTGTTAGTGTGTAGAAACACAACTAATTTTGTATATTGATATTGTATCCTACAACTTTACCAAACTCATTTATAAGTTCTAACAGTTTTTGATGGAGTCTTTAGATTTTCTATATATAATATCATGTCACTGCAAATTGAGACAATTTAACTTCTTTCTTTATTTGGTTGCCTTTTGTTTCTTTTTCTTGCTTACTTTCTCTAGCTAGGGCTTCCAGTATTGTGTTGAATAAGAGCAGTGAGAGTGGGCATCCCTGTATTCTCTAGATCGTAAGAGAAAAGATTTTCAGCCTTTCACCATTGAATATAATGTTAGCTGTGATCTTATCATATATAGAAATACAGTTGACCCTTGAACAACACAGGGGTTAATCCATGCATAATTTATAGTCAGCCCTCAGTATCTGTGATTCCTCTGCATCTGTGGATTCAACCAACCATGGACTGTGTAGTACTGTAGTACTTACTTACTACTGAAAAAATGTCCAAGTATAGGTGTACCTGCACAGTTCAAACACACGTTGTTCAATGGTCAACTGTATATTCTTGATAGAAGATGGTTCCAGAACACTATTGTATTAATTATCTGTTGCTATATAACAAACTACACTGAAATTTAGCAGCTTCAAATGGCAAACATTTATTATGTCATACAGTTTTTGAGACTCAGGAATCTGGAGGTGGCTTACCTGGGTGGTTCTGAGTCAGAGTCCCTCATGCATTTTCTGACAAGACATTGGCCAGGGCTGTGGTCTTCTTAAGGCTTGACTGGGACTGAAGAATTCACTTCCAGATTTTCTCACATGGTTTTTTGGCATGCCTCAGTTTCTCCCTGGGAGTTGGCCAGAGGCCTCTTTTTCTTATCCTTTGGGCAAACCAAGAGGCTACCTGCGTGTCCTCATGACATGACAGCTGGATTCTCCTCGAGGAAGTGATTCAAAGGAGAGTAGAGACAAGACAAGGAAGCCACAGTCTTCTGTAACCTAATCTCAGAAATGTCATACCATCACTTCTGTCATCTGATACTTGTCACACAGACCAACTGTGTTAATGTGGGAAGGAGCTACACAGGGTGTGAATATCAGGAGGTAGGAATCATTGGGGACCATATTGGAGGCTGGATCCAAGAACAAATACGCTCAACAAATATGCATATATTTGGGTATATGGAGATACTGATGAAAAATATAGACATCAAAGTACCAAGAATGTTTATCTCTGGGAAGTGAGATTATGGGTATTTTAAAAATATATTTTTCTTTTTTATCTGTTTTGCAATTTTTATAGGGAACTCAATTACTGATGGTTGATAAAATCAGAAACCAATCAATATATTTTATTAAAGGAATGAATGGGAGTTGAGGAAATAGAGAAACTGTATATAGACTATTCCTTCGACAATTGGTAGTCAAAGTAAGGTAGAGAGATTAGTTTTAGGAATAGACGTGATTGAGGAATGTGGGTTGTTTTTTTAAATTGGAAAGTATGTTTGTAGACTGAGAGGAAGAATCTGGAGGAAAGGTCAAGATCAGAGGCACAGGAGAGAGAAGGGACTATTGATGAAGCTCTAGTGGCTGTGGAAGGAAGTGAACTGCAATGTGGAGGTGGAGGTCATTGTCACAATCACAGTGAATCATAATGGAAGTGTAGATATGTGAAAGAGTTGACCTTGGACATGAGAATGTGTAAGCCTTGGACAAAGTATATTAGCTTTGGCTAAGAATAGTTAACGTTGAGTTGGAGTGGGGAAACACTGACCTCTGAAATATGAGAGGAGGAAAAGATGGGTGCCATTATTAGAAATTAATTAGAGTATTAAGAAAGAAATTCTATGGAGTTCACACTTAATGGTAGGTTTTATTCCTCTGATAAAAGTAGCGAGACATTCTGCTGAGTCTATCTGTGATAGGGTAAAAGGCCTGGAGAGGGTTATGCAAGTTTAAAACATCTGTCATTTGGAATGAGAAAGGGCCAACCAGGGGAAAGGATTGTGAAGAAAGCTTGAGAGCCCAGATGATAATATCTGTGGTCTCTTGTGTCATCTTTAAACACAAAGAATGGCATTACCAGCTCTCATGTATAAAAATGTTTACCTGTTGATCATTAAAATAATTGCTGCCTTTCATGTTAAAGGAAAATATTCTCTACTCACAACACTTCTTACATCAAATATATGGCTTTTTCTTTGACATCAACCAATTTTCCAGCTCTCTGGACAGTAAGTGGATATCCTATAATTTAACTCAATTCTGAATTAAGTTAATCAATTCTAATTACCCAGAGTTAGTGTCAGACTTCATATGCTTAAGAGTTCATTTCCACAAGAATGCCCTCACTTTGGATGCCATTGGCAAGTAATGTAGGTCCCTACAGTACCCGCACTTCTGTTTGACTTGGCTACAAAGTTGGGGGTTCCCACACAACCCTCCTCAGATCTGATAATTTGTTGGAATGGCTCAAAACTCAGGGAAATATTTATTTACATTTACTCGTTGTTTATAAAGGATACAGATGGAAAGCCAAATGAAGAGGTACGTTAGGGCAAGATCTAGAAGGATCCTGAGTGCAGGAGCTTCTGTCTCCTGGAGAGTTTACCACACTCTTGGCACATGGATGTCTTCAGCAACCTGGAAGCTCTTCAAACCCCATGGTTTAGGGATTTTTATGGAGGCTTCATCATGTAGGCATGATCAATTATTTATTAACTTAATCTCTACTCCCTCTCCCCTCCCAAGAGGATGAGGATGGAGCTGAAAGTTCCATGTTTCTAATCATGACTTAGTCTTTCTGGTGATCAGTTCCCATTCGGAAACTATCTGGGAGCCCATGAAAAGTCTCCTTATTAGAAAAAAAATGCTCCTATCACCCAGGAAATTCCAAGGGATTTAGGAGCTCTTTGTAAGATACTCCTGTCACCCCCATCAGTCAGGAAATTACAAGTTGCAAGAGCTCTGTGTCAGAAACAGAGGGCAGAGACCAAATATGTATCTTCTTATGTCACACATGTTATTGGCCAGCCTCTTACATAGTTTACACCTCTTTAAAAATAATGAGTTAATGTAAGATGTTTTCATAGCATTTCTCCTTACTTCTTGTTAAGTTAGCTTGCTTGAATTATGTTTGTAGAAATCCCATGATGTACCTGGCTTCAGTTTTAGGGTGACAGTTATCAGTCCCTATTTATGGGTCAAACCAAAAGTAAAATTTTAGTCTTCTTTTTGAAATGGCTATGACCATCAAAATGCGATGTTTGCGAGGATATTTTATGTAGGTAATATGAATGATTTTTAGGTAGAAAAATTATATAGGTCAAGAGTTTGCACATAGGTACATAAAGCTTAGGGTTTTTAGAACTTGGAAGCTCATTAGCATTTAAGAGAAGCCCTCTATATCAGCAGTTTCCCCTTTTCTGAAGAAAACCCCCAAAACCCCATTTACTGGAGAACACAAAAAAACACTATATACCTGAGCATAGGAGCTGAAAAGTACATTAAAAACACCTTTTAGCAAATTGAAATGAAATTCTTTTCATCCTACATATAGACAGAGAATTTGGTATACACAAAAAATTATATTCACATTCCAGTCCCTCTGTAAAACCTGTTGACTGATGCCTAGGTCTCACTGAATGCTTGCAGCTAATAGGCTCCTCTTTCTTAAGTCAGAATACTCTTGCTGCCACCAGTTGAGAGGTATAAGAGTCAAGACAGGGTTGTATTTGTTTTCATACCTGTTTAGGCCAATCGAACTTGCTACTTCCATAATTTAACTTTTATATTATGACAACCATTCAGAACATGACTATAAAAATAAAATTATTGTTTCTATAAAAACCAAGTTGGCCAAACAATATTAGGAATAAAGCAAGGGACTTAACTAGAGATATAATAGAGATTAAGAAGAATATATTAAAGTATTTTGTGCTAATACTGTTGAAGAATTAGATGAAATAAATAGATTTCTAGAAAAATATAAATTACCAAGGTGACTGAATAAAACAAAAGAAATGCCTTAATTAACTGTGATAATATTCAAGGAACTTACTCCAGTAATTGAAAATCTCTCCTGGAAAACACCAGACCCAGACAGTTTTACCATCTCACACAAAGTATTTTAGGGGAGAAAAAAAGAGGAAACGATCCCTAAATTATTTTGTCAGGTAAGTATATAACTATGATACAAAACCAGAGAACAATATGTGGAAGGGGAATTAGAGGTCAAATTCACTAATGAATATAGATACAAAATTTTAGTAAACATATTTAAAAATTTATTCTAGCAATATTTAAAAATATAATACATTAAGATACAGATGGATTTATTTCAGACACACAAGGGTTTATTTCAGAAATGCTATGAAAATAAACTTGAGGTACCTCTGTGAGAATTTTTAAGCAATAATAGATTAGAAAATCTATTAATGTAATTCACCACATTAACATATCTCAGTAGATACAGGAAAAGCATTTAATAAAACTTTAACATGTATTCATGATAAAAATAAACACTTAGCAAATCAGGTATAGAAGGAAATTAATTTGATAAAGAAGACCTAAAAATGCCCCTAATGCAAACATCATACTTCAGGTTGAAATTTATAAACGTTCCTTTGAAATTAGAGATAGGAACACCTATGAACACCATTTCGATTTATTATTTACAGAATATCTAAGCCAGAAGACTGAGACAGGGTAAAGAAGTGGAACTTATAAGGATTTAAAAGGAAGAAACAAATGATAATTTTTTTCTAAGATGTTATGACTTTGTGTCAGTTTCTCAGATTATATGTCTGCATATTATTATGTGACACTTATTAAAAATTTATTTTATTGAAGTAGGTTGATTTACAGTGTTGTAATTTCTGCTGTACAGCAGAGTGATTCAGTTATACATATATATACATCCTCTTTCATATTATTTTCCATGATGATTTATCACAGGATATTGAATACAGTTCCCTGTGCCATAGGAAGGTTTAATTTACTTGAAACAACCCCCTCCCTATTCAAAGAACTAACAGTTATGAATAAAATATTGTTTAAAATCTTCTTAAAGGCAACCAAGAGATTACTAGATATAAATAAATTACAAGGCCAAAGTCTAAGATAATAGTGGGAAAAGGGAGATATTAGCTGAGCTCCAAAGCCATTTTTTATCCTTTAGAAATATGTCAAGATAGGTGACAGTCTCAGGGTAACAGGTGGGGCAGAAGTTATCCAGGGTATGCCTAAGGTGAGGAGACTACTAGGTGACTTTTCCTATAAAAGTGAACCTCAAAGGACTATACTCTTGAGTAAGGGTAAATCAGAAGGAAATACCACCAATTCTACCTGCTGAGAAAAAGTGCATGAGAAGTTGCCTTGGCACTGAGCAAAATATGGGGATAAGAGGACTAGTCCCTAAGAAATTGTTAACACAAGCTGGACCTCACACACATTTGTAGTCAACATTTGTCACCTGGTTGGACAAACATCTTCAAGAAATTAATTAAGGTGATGCTTAACAGACAGGTCCCTAGGTGCTTGGCAGAAGCAAACAAAAATCCTCTTTGGAGGAAAGTACCTTCATCTTAACCCCCAAATAATGTCTACAAATGAAAACACAGCATAACAAAACTTACAGGATGCAGCAAAAACAGTCCTCAGTGGAAAATTTATAGCTGTAAAAACTTACATTAAAAATATGTCAAATAAATAAACTACATGCCTCAAGGAATCAGAAAAAAAGAAGAGCAAACTAAATCCAAAGATAGCAGAAAGAAGGGAATAATAAAGATTAGAGCAGAGATTAAAAAAAATAAGAATAGAAAAACAGTGAAATCAATGAAGCCAAAAATTGCTTTGAAAAGATCAACACAGTTGACAGACATTTAAGTAGACTAAGAAAAACAGAGAAGATGGAGATAACTGAAATCAGAAATGCAAGTGGAGGCAATACTACTGACTTTAAAGAACTAAAAAGGATTATAAAAGAACACTGTAAACAGTTGTAACACCAACAAATTAGATAACCTAGATATGGGAAAATTCCTAGAAACACATAAACTACCAATTCTAACTGAAGAAAAAATATAAATTCTGAACAGACCTATAAAAAGTAGATTGAAAGAGTTATCAAAAATTTCCCCCAGAAGGAAAGTCCAGGAACAGATTGATTCACTGGTGAATATGCCAAACATTTAAAGAAGAATTAACACCATTCCTTGTTAAAATCTTCTAAAAAATATAAAGGGAGGGAGAAACACTTCAGTTTATTCTATGATACCAGCGTTACCCTGCTACCAATGCCAAAGATATCACACACACAAAAAAATTACAGACCAATACCCCTTATAAATATAGGTGTAAAAATCCTCAGCAAAATAGTAGCAGACCAAATCTAACAGCATATTGAAAGGATTATTCCCTATGGTTAAGTGGAATTTATCCCAGGAATGTAAGGGTAGTTTAATCTAAAAAATCAATGTAATGAACCACATTAATAGAATGAAGGGGGGAAAAACACATGGTCATTTCAACTGATGCAGGAAAAGCATTTGTCAAATCCAATACCCATTGATGATAAAAAAAAATACTCAACAAAAAGTGGAAGGGAATTCCCTCAACATGATAAAAAATATTTATGAAAATCCAAAGTTGAAATTATACTCAGTGGTAAATGGCTGTAAACTTTCTTCCTCTGATCAAGAACAAGATAAGAATGGCTGCTTTCACTGCTTCTATTCTATTGTGATACACGTTCTAGACAGAGCAATTAGGCAAGACAAAAAATAATAGGCATTCAAGCTGGAAAGGAGGAAGTAAAACCATCCCTATTCAGATGACTTGCTTATATGTGTAGAAAATCCCAAAGAATCCATAAAAAATTGCTAGAGCTAATTAAAAAATCAACACTGTGTTTCTGTATACCAGCAATGAGCAATATGAAAGTAACTTAAGAAACCAATTTAAAATACCAACCAAACAATAGAATATGTAGGAATAAACTTTTAACCAGGAAAGTGAAACACTTGTACACTAAAAACTATAAAATATTGCTTAGGAAATTTAAAAATCCCTAAATAAATAGAAAGACATCACATGTTCATGGATTGGGAGACTTAATATTGTTAAAATGTTAGTATAAGCCAAGACTGTCTACAGATTCAATGTAGTAAATATAAAAATTTTATTGGCCTTTTCTTTTTTTCTTTCAGAAATAGAAAAGGTGATCATCAAGTTATTAAGGAATAGCAAGGGGCCTTGATTAGCCTAAGCACTCTTGCATAGAAAAAAGTATTGGAGAATTAACATTCCCAATTTCAAATCTTCTACAAATCTATAGTAATAAAAAAGTATGGCACTGGCCTAAGGACAAACACATAGGTAGGTATAATAGAATTGAGCATCCAGAAATAAATCTTTACATCTATGACAAATTAATTTTTGGCAAGAATGCCTAGGTCATCAGTGGGGAAAGAATACTCTCTTCAGCCAGAAGGGATGAGGTGCCTGAATACCCACATGCAAAGTACTTAGAATAAAACTTAGGGGTAATTCTTCATGACCTTTGATTTGGCAATGATTTCTTAGAGATGATACCAAAAGCATGGACAACAGAAAAATAGATAAATTGGACGTCATCAAAATTAAAGACTTTTGTGCACCAAAGAACATTATTAAGAAGAGGAAGAGGGCTTCCCTAGTGGCGCAGTGGTTGAGAGTCCGCATGCCGATGCAGGGCATATGGGTTTGTGCCCCAGTCGGGAAGATCCCACATGCCGTGGAGTGGCTGGGCCTGTGAGCCATGGCCACTGAGCCTGCGCGTCCGGAGCTGGGAGAGGCCATGACAGTGAGAGGCCCGCGTACTAGAAAAAAAAAAAAAAAGAAGAGGAAGAGATAATGTGTATAATGGGAAAAATTTCCGTAAATCATGTCTAATAAGGGTCAAGAATTTATAAAGAACTCTTAACAACTCAAAAACAAAATGACAGTCCAATTAAAAAAACATCATTAACCATTAGAGAATACATATCAAAGCCATGAGATACCATTTCACAACCATTAGGATAACTATTTTTTTTAAATGCAAAATAATTATTGGTGAGGATGTGGAGAAACTGGAACTCTTATACATTGTTGGTGGGAATATAAACTGATTCAGCACTGTGGAAAACAATTTGGTATTTCCTCAAAAATTAAACAACCTCAATATATATATGTATTGAGGATCTCCAGGAGAGAGGAGGAGGGTCAAAAATATTTGAATACATAACAGCTGAAAGTTTCAAATTTGAAGAAAATTATACAAGAAGCTCAACAAAACCCAAGCACAAGAGACATGAAGAAAACTACAAGTATGGTAATCAGTCTTCTGAAATATACACCTCAATGACTTCCACCTCCTGATATAAATGCCCTTGTGTAATCTCAACTTCTTGAATTTAAGTTGAGCCAAATGAATAGAATATAAAAAAAAGTGATGGGGTGTCATTTCTGACATTCAGTTATGAATGACCATGATTTCTAACTTGCTGGTACTCTCTTGTTGATGTTGATGAACCCAGATGCAGTGTTGTAAACTGCCCTATAGAGATACCCATATGGCAAGGAACTGAGGGTATCTTCTGACCAACAACCAATGAGGAACTGAATGAAGTCCTCAGCCTAACAATCCACAAGGATATGAATCCTATTACTAAGTGACCTTGGAATCAGAACTTGCCCCACCTGAACCTTGATATGACTGTAGCCCCAGCCAACAACTTGATTGTAGTTTGGTGGGCAGTCTGAGACACAGATGCATACAAGCAACATCCAAATTCCTGGTGCACAGAAATCATGAGATAATAAACCATTTTTTTAGCCCCTGAGTTTGGGAGGTAATTTTTTTAATGTAATAATAAGTAATACACAAAATATTACAATTAATTGTTTAAACCAGTGATATTATAAAGAGAAAATCTTAAAAGTAGCAACAGAAAAAGAGACATTACACACAGAGAACAAAGAACGGAAGACAAAGATTTCTTATCAGAAAGAATGCAAACAAGATAACAGTAGAACAACATCCTGAAAGTACTGAAAGAAAAAAAATGGATGAACTTGGAATGCTATAATGTACAAATATCACATTAAATGTAAATTATCTGAACATCACAGATTATCTGAACATCACAGTTAAAAGGGAGAGATTATCAGCTTGGGTAAAAATAGCAAGACCCAGCTATTTACTCCCTACAGGAAACTGTAGAGATACACTTACTTTAAAGTAGAAGGCTAGGGGCTTCCCTGGTGGCGCAGTGGTTGAGAGTCCGCCTGCTGATTCAGGGGACGTGGGTTCATTCCCCAGTCCTGGAGGATCCCACATGCCGTGGAGCGGCTGGGCCCGTGAGCCATGGCCGCTGAGCTTGCGCGTCTGGAGCCTGTGGCTCTGCAACGCGAGAGGCCACAGTGAGAGGCCCGCATACCGCAAAATAAATAAATAAATAAATAAAAATAAAGTAGAAAGCTGGAAAAAGATATATGTTAGTACTATTCAAAAGAAAGTAGGACTGGCTATATTAAAAACATACAAGTAGATTTCAGAGCAAATTATCAGGAAAGTCATTTCATAATGATAATAGTGTCAATTCATCAGGGGAGCATAAACCTAAATGTCTATATACCTAATAAGAGAGTGTCATTGATTGACTGTTTGTGTCCCCCACCCCCATTCTTATGTTGAAATCCTAACCTCCAATGTGATGGTATAAGGAGATGGGACATTTGGGGGGTGATCATGCCATGAGGGTGGAGCCCTCATGAGTGAAATTAATGCCTTTACAAGAGAGTCCTGGAGAGCTTTCTTGCTCTTTTCTACCATGTGAGGACACAACAAGAGGTTGGCTATCTGTGACCCAGAAAGTGGACCCTCATCAGACACTAAATCTGCTGAGAACTTGATCTTGAACTTCCCAGCTTCCAGAACTGTGAGAAATAAATGTTCAGTCATGATATTTTTGTTATAGCAGCCCAAATGGAATAAGATATAGAGGTTCAAAATATATGATGCAAAGATTGATAGACTTCAATCATAAATAAATAAATTCATGATTACAGTCAGATTCAATATTCCTCTCTCAATATTTGATAGTGCATGTATATAGAACAATTGTAAGAATGTAGAAGACTTTTACACTATCAACCACTTGATCTAATTGACCTGTTTAGACTATTCCATCTAAGAACTTCAGTATACACATTCTTTTCAAGTACACATTGAACATTTACTGAGGTAGACCATATTCTGGGCCATAAAAATTCTCTCTCTATTAAAATAAATGTCAAGTCATACAAAGCCTGTAATCTGACCATGATGGAATTATATTAGAAATCAATAACAGAATAATATTGGGAGAATCTCCAATTGTTGAGAAACAAAATACAATTTCAAGTGATCTATGGCCCAAAAGGTAAATTGAAAAAGGAAATTTGAAAGTATTTTGAATTTAGTGGAAAATAAAACAAAATATCAAAACTTATAGGATGCAGCTAAAGCAATACTTAGAGGGAATGCCTAAATTAGAAAAGAAAAATGATCTCAAATCAGTAACCTCAGATTCTATCTTAAAAAAAAATAGAAAAGAGCTAATTAAATCCAAAGTAAGCAGAAGAAACAAAATAATAAATATCATAGCAGAAATCAGTGAAGAAAATGGAAAACAATGGAGAAAATGAAACCAAAAGCTAGTCCTTTGAGAATATTAAAAAAATGTGATAAAATTCTACCCAGATTGGTGAAGGAAATAGAAAGAAGACAACATCAGTAAGGAGTTTCTACAGATATTAAAATGATAATACTGGAATATTAGTACAACTTATGCAAATAAATTCAACAACACAGATGAAGTGGATAAATTCCTTGAAAGACAAACTACCAAAGCTCGCTAAAAAAGAAATAGAATGACTAGCCCTATACCTATTAAAATAGTATTTCTAGTTAAAAATATTCCTAGAAAGAAAATTACAAGGTCAACTGGTTTCACTGGCAAATTATACCAAACATTTAATGAAGAAATGAAACCAATCCTAAATAAACTCTTCCAGGAACTTGAATAGAACTGCTTCCCAGTTCATTCTAAGGCCAGCATTACTCTGATACCAAAACCAGAGAGATCACAAAGAAACTATAGATGGATATTCTTCATGAAAATAGATGAAAAAATTCTGAACAAAATTTTAGTGAATTGTCTCCAAAAAATATATAAAACGAATAATAACCCATGACAAAACAAATTCAAGACTGGCTACACATTATGTCTATCAGTTTAATTCACCATGTTGAGAGATTAAAAAAACAACCATATGATGATCATAATAAACACAGATAAAGCATTTGAAAAAAATCCACTGTCCATTCCTGATAAAAATTCTCAGGAAACCAGGAACAGAAGGAAATTTTCTCAACCTGATACAGTTTAACAGCAAAAAATTATTAAAGCTAACATCATATGTAAAGGTGAAAGACTCAATGTTTTTGCCTTGAGATCATGAAAAATTCAAGTATGCCATTTTTTTTTTTTTGGTGGTATGTGGGCCTCTCACTGTTGTGGCCTCTCCCCTTGAGGAGCACAGGTTCCAGACGTGCAGGCTCAGTGACCATGGCTCACGGGCCCAGCTGCTCCGCGGCACTTGGGATCCTCCCGGACCGGGGCACGAACCCGCATTCCCTGCATCAGCAGGCGGACTCCCAACCACTGCGCCACCAGGGAAGCCCAAATATGCCATTTTTAACACTTATATTCTACAGTAGACTGACAGCTCTGTCCACCATTATATGGCAAGAAAAAGGAATCCAGGTAGAAAAAGAACTAAAACTAAAACTGCCATTATTTTAAGACTATATGATCTTTTATGTAGAAAATCTGATGGAATCTACAAAAAAGCTATTAGAAATAATAATGGGATTTAGCAGATATTCAGAATAGAACATTAACATACAAAAATCAGTTGTATTTTTATATATCAATACTAGAAACAGTCAAACTGTAGTGGAGAAACAATGCCATTAACAGTGGCATCAAATTATGTTAAATACTTAGAGATGAATCTGACAAAAGATGTGCAAGACCTATACAATTAAAGCTAAAAAGCATTGCTGAGGGCTTCCCTGGTGGCGCAGTGGTTGAGAGTCCACCTTCTGATGCAGGGAATACAGGTTCATGCCCCAGTCTGTGAAGATCCCACATTCCGTGGAGCGGCTAGGCCCATGAGCCATGGCCACTGAGCCTGCGCGTCCAGAGCCTGTGCTCCACAACGGGAGAGGCCACAACAGTGAGAGGCCCACGTACCGCAAAAAAATAAAAAATAAAATAAATAAATAAATAAAAAGCATTGCTGAGAAAATTTAAAGAAGACCTAAATATTTAGAAAGGTATATTGTTCTCATGAATCAGAAGGGAGACTCAATACTATTAAGATACTAATTATCCACAATTTTTTACTGAAGTATAGTTGATTTACAATATTATCTTAGCTTTAGGTGCACAACATAGTGATTCAATGTTTTATAGACAATACTTCATTTAAAGTTACTATAAAATATTGGCTATGTTTCCTGTGCTGTACAATATATCCTTGTAGCTTATTTATTTTATACATAGTAATTTGTACCTCTTAATTTCCTACCCATACTTGCCCCTCCCTCCTTTCCTCTCCCTGCTGGTAACCACCAATTTATTTGCTATACCTGTCAGTTTGTTTCTGTTTTGTTATATTTATTCATGTGTTTGTTCTTTATATTCCACATGTAACTAATAACATACAGTATGTGTCTTTATCTGACTTATTTCACTAAGCATAATACCCTTCAGGTCCATCCATGTTGTTGCAAATGGCAGAATTTCTTTCTTATGGCTGAGTAATATTCATTTATATATATACCCATCCTTTTTTTAAACATCTTTATTGGAGTATAATTGCTTTACAATGGTGTGTTATTTTCTGCTTTATAACAAAGTGAATCAGTTATACATATACACAAGTTTCCATATCTCTTCCCTCTTGCATCTCCCTATCCCACCCCTCTAGGTGGTCACAAAGCACCGAGCTGATCTCTCTGTGCTGTGTGGCTGCTTCCCACTATCTATCTATTCTATGTTTGGTAGTGTATATATGTCCATGACACTCTCTCACTCTGTAACAGCCTACCCTTCCCCCTTCCCACATCCTCAAGTCCATTCTCTAGTAGGTCTGTGTCTCCATTCCCGTCTTACCCCTAGGTTCTTCATGATTTTTTTTTTCTTAGATTCCATATATATGTGTTAGCATATGGTATTTGTTTTTCTCCTTCTGACTTACTTCACTCTGTATGACAGACTCTAGGTCCATCCACCTCACTACAAATAACTCAATTTCATCTCTTTTTATGGCTGAGTAATATTCTATTGTATATATGTGCCACATCTTCTTTACCCATTCATCTGTCAATGGACACTTGGGTTGCTTCCATGTCCTGGCTATCATAAATAGAGCTGCAATGAACATTTTGGTACATGACTCTTTTTGAATTATGGTTTTCTCAGGGTATATGCCCAGTAGTGGGATTGCTGGGTCATATGGTAGTTCTATTTGTAGTTTTTTAAGGCACCTCCATACTGTTCTCCATAATGGCTGTACCAATTTACATTCCCACCAGCAATGCAAGAGTGTTCCGTTTTCTCCACATCCTCTCCAGCATTTATTGTTTCTAGATTTTTTGATGATGGCCATTCTAACTGGTGTGAGATGATATCTCATTGTAGTTTTGATTTGCATTTCTCTAATGATTAATGATGTTGAGCATTCTTTCATGTGTTTGTTGGAAATCTGTATATCTTCTTTAGAGAAAGGTCTATTTAGTTCCTCTGCCCATTTTTGGATTGGGTTGTTTGTTTTTTTGTTATTGAGCTGCCTGAGTTGCTTATAAATTTTGGATATTAATCCTTTGTCAGTTGCTTCATTTGCAAATATTTTCTCCCATTCTGAGGGTTGTCTTTTGGTCTTGTTTATGGTTTCCTTTGCTGTGCAAAAGCTTTTAAGTTTCATTAGGTCCCATTTTTTTATTTTTGTTTTTATTTCCATTTCTCTAGAAGGTGGGTCAAAAAGGATCTTGCTGTGATTTATGTGATAGAGTGTTCTGCCTATGTTTTCCTCTAAGAGTTTGATAGTTTCTGGCCTTACATTTAGGTCTTTAGTCCATTTTGAGCTTATTTTTGTGTATGGTGTTAGGGAGTGTTCTAATCTCATACTTTTACATGTACCTGTCCAGTTTTCCCAGTGCTGGACACTTAGGTTGATTCCATATCTTGACTGTTGTAAATAATGCTGCTATGAACACTGGGGTGCATGCATCTTTTCAAATTAGTGTTTACATTTTTTTTCCAGATATGTACCCAGGAGTGGAATTGCTGGATTATATGGTAGTTCTATTTTTGTTTTTTTGGGAAACTTCCATACTGTTTTTCATAATAGCTGCACCAATATACATTCACACCAACAGTGTTCAAGCGTTCTTATTTCTCTACATCCTCCCCAATGTTTATTAGTGGTCTTTTTGATGATAGCCATTCTGACAGGTGTGAGGTGGTACCTCATTGAGGTTTTGATTTGCATTTCTCTGATGATTAGTGATGCTGAGCATCTTTTCATGTGCCTGTTGGCCATCTCTATGTATTCTTTGGAAAAATGTCTGTTCAGTTCTGCTAATTTTTTAGTCGAGATGTTTAGTTTTTTGCTATTGAGTTTTATGAGCTCTTTCTTATTTTGGATATTAACCTCTTATTGATCATATCATTTGCAAATATTTTCTTCCATTCAATAGATTGTTTTTTCATTTTGTTGATGATTTCCTTTGCTGTGCAAAGGTGTTTTTTTGTTTTGTTTTTTGGCTTCTTTTGCTTTTGTTTCCTTTGCCTTAGGAGACAGATTTAAAAATATTTCTAAGAATTATGTAAAAGAATGTTCTGCCTCTTTTCTTCTAGGAGTTTTATAGTTTCTGGTCTTACATTTAGGTATTTAATCATTTTGAGTTTATTTTTATACATGGTTTGAGAAAATGTTTTAATTTCATTCTTTTATGTGTAGCTGTCTTGTATTCTCAGCACCACTTATTGAAGAAACTGTCTTTTCCCAACTTTATATTCTTGACTCCTTTGTCATAGATTAATTGACCATATTTGTGTGGGTTTATTTCTTGGCTCTCTATTTTGTTTTATTATCTATGTGTCTGTCTTTGTGCCAGTAGCATACTGTTTTGATTACTGTGGCTTTGTAGTATAGTCTGAAGTCAGGGAGCATGATATCTCCAGGTTTTTTTCCCCTGAAGTTTGCTTTGGCTATTCTCTGTCTGTTGTAGTTCTGTATACATTTTAGGATTATTTGTTCTAGTTCTGTGAAAATTGCCATGGGTATTCTGATAGGGATTGCATAAAGTCTGTATATTACTTAGGGTACTATGGACATTTTAACAATATTAACTCTTCTAATCCGTGAACATGAGATGTCTTTCCATTACTTTGTATTGTCTTATTTTACTTCATTAATGTCTTATAGTTTTTAGAGTATAGGTCTTTAATCTCCTTGGTTAAGTTTATTCCTAGGTATTTTGTTATTTATTTTAACTGAACTATAGTTGATTTACAACATTGTGTTAGTTTCAGGTGTACAGCAAAGTGATTTGGAAGTATATATATTTCAAAGAATATATATATTTATATGTTTATTTTCTTTTTTGTTTCTTTTCCATTATACATTATTATAAGATATGGAATATAGTTACCTGTGCTATATAGTAAATCCTTGTTGTTTATCTGTTTTATATATAGAAGTGTGTATCAGTTAATCCCATACTCCTAGTTTATCCATGCACCACCCTTCCCCTTTGATAATCATAAATTTGTTCTCTATGTCTGTTAGTCTGTTTCTGTTTTGTGAATAAGTTCATTTGTACTATTTTTTATATTCCACATATAAGTGATATCATATGATAGTTGTCTTTGTCTGACTTCATTTAGTATGATAATCTCTAGGTCCATCCATGTTGCAGCAAATGGAAAAAAATTTATTCCTTTTTATGGCTGAGTAACAGTCTGTTATGTGTGTGTGTGTGTGTGTGTGTGTGTGTGTGTGTGTGTGTGTGTGTGTGTATACCATCTTTCTCCATTCATCTGTTGATGGATACTTAGGTTGCTTTTATCCCTTGGCTATTGTAAACAGTGCTGCTGTGAACATTGGGGTACGTGTAACTGTTTGAATGAAAGTTTTCATCTCTTCCAGATACATGCCCAGGAGTGGGATTGCTGGATCATATTTTAATTCTATTCTAAATTTTTAAGAAAAACCTCCATAGTGTTTTCTATAGTGGCTGCACCAATTTATATTCCCACCAACAGTATAGGAGGGCTCCCTTTACTCCACAACCTCTCCAGCATTTATTATTTAAAGACTTTTTGATGATGGCCATTTTGACTTGTATGAGGTGATACCTCATTGTAGTTTTGATTTGCATTTCTGTAATAATTAGCAATGTTGAGCATCTTTTCATGTGCCTATTGTCCATCTGTATGTCTTCTTTGGAGAAATAATTATTTAGGTCTGCTGTCTATTTTATTCATGGGGTTGTTTGGTTTTTTTGATATTGAGTTGCATTTGTACACTTTGAAAATAAAGCTCTTGTTGGTCTCATCGTTTGCAAATTTTTTTGCAAATAATTTGCAAATATTTTTCTGCAATATTTGCAATTTTGCAAATATTTTTTTGCAAAAATTTTTTGCAAAAATTTTTTTGCAAATATTTTTGCAAATATTTTGCTCACTTTAAGTTTGGTTTGTTCTTCTTTTTCTAATCCTTTTAGGTGATAGCTTAGGTTGTTTATTTGGAATTTTTCTTATTTTTTGAGGAAGGCCTGTATCACTATGTACTTCCCTGTTAGAACTGCTTTTTAGCATTCCATAGACTTTAGAAAATTGTGCTTTTATTTTCATTTATCTCAACCTATTTTCATTGCCTTTTTTTTTTTAAGGGCTGGGAAGATGCTGAGATAATTTAATTAGAAACATGAGGAACTCAATCCATTTTCTGATTTCCACTTTGATTCGTTCATTGACCCAATTGTGTTTTAGTAGGATGGTGTTCAGTCTCCATGTGTTTGTATTTTTCCCATTTTTCTTCTTCTGATTGATTTATAGTCTCATACTGTTGTGGTTGGAAAAAATGCCTTATACAATTTTTGGCCTCTGAAATTTTTTGAGACTTGTTTTGTGGCCTAGCATGTGATCTATCTTGAAGAATATTCCTTGTACACTTACAAAGGAGGTGCATTCTGCTGTATATGGATGAAATTTCCTGTAAACATCTATTAAGCCCAACAGTTCTAATATATCATTTAAGACCTTTGTTTCCTTTTTGATTTTATGTCTGGATGATCTGTCCATATAGCTAATTCACTTTGTTATACAGCAGAAACTAACACAACATTGTAAAGCAATTATACTCCAGTAAAGATGTTTAAAAAAAAAAGCACTGTTGAAGTCCTCTCCTATTACTGTATTATTATCAGTTTCTCCCTTTATAACTGTTAATAATTGCCTTATATATTTAGGTGCTTATATATTAAGTGCATACATATTAACAATGTTATATTCTCTTCTTGTATTGATCCCTTTATCATTATAAAATGCCCTTCTTTGTCTTTGGTTATAGACTATGTTTTAAAGTCTACTTTGTCTGATATGAGGGTTGTTCCCTCGTCTTTCTTTTCATTTCCATTTGCATGAAATACCTCTTTCCATCTCCTCACTTTCAGTCTGTGTGTGTCTTTAGCTCTCAAGTGTGTCTTTTAAGCAGCATATTGATGGGTCTTTTTAAAAAAATCCAATCAGCCACCCTTTGTCTTTTGATCAGAGTATTTAGTCCATTGCCATTTACAGTGATTATTTATAGGTATGCAGTTATTACCATTTTATTATTTGTTTTCTGGTAGTTTTTGTAGTTCTTTTTTTTCTCGTCGTTTGATGATTTTCTTTAGTGTTACAGTTGTGTTCCTTTCTCTCTAGTTTTTGCATATCTTTATTTTAAGTTTTTGATTAGTGGTTACCTGTGGGCTTCATCTATGTTGACTTATAACTATATCTACTTATTTTGAACAGATATACATTTAAGTCAAAAACATTCTAAAAGATCTACATTTTTACTCCCCTCCCCCTTGTTTTGTGTTTTTGATGTCATATTTTACATCTTCATGTTCATTCCTCTACTATTTATTATAGTTATAGTTGATTTTACAATCTTTATCTTTTAATGTTTGTACTAGCTTATTTAAGTGAGTAAACCACAGCCTTCATCATATATTTTTCTTTATGTATGGGATTTTTTCCTATCCTGTAAGTTGTACATCTCTTTGTAGTCTTTGCTTTTCCAGTTTGAAAAGATCCTTTAACATTTTTTTAAAGATGTGATTTAGTATTGATGAACCTTTTTAGTTTTTGCTTTTCTGAGAAGTTTTTTATGTCTCCTATAATCATAAATGATAATCTGCCTAGGTAAAATATCCTAGGTTGAAGGTTTTCCACATTCAGCACTTTATATCATGCCACTCTCTTCTTGCTTACAAATTTTCTGCAGAAAAATCAGTTGATAGCCTTTTGGGGTTCCCTTGTATCTGAGTTTTTGTTGTTTTCTTGCTGCCTTTAGAGTTCTCTCTTTGACTTTTACTATTTCAATTGTGATATATCTAGGTGTGGATCTCTTTGAGTTTATCTTTTTTGGGACTTTCTGATTCCTATACCTGAATATTGCTTGTCTTCTTTGATGTGTTTTCAGCCATGACTTCATCAAGCTTATTTCTACCCCTTTATCTCTCTCTTCTCATTCTGGGACTTCTATAATGCAAATGTTAGTATGCTTGATGTTGGCTACAAAGTACCTTAAACTATTCTCAATTTTTAAAAAATTGGTTGTTCTTTTTGCTCTTCTGATTCATTGATTTCCATTATTCTATATTCCAGATCACTTATGCATTCTTCTCTATCACCTAGTCTGATGTTAATTCCTACTAGTTTGTTTTTCATTTCGGTTATTGTATTCTTTAGCTCTGACTTGTTCATTTTTCTATTTTTAGTTCTTTGTTAAAATTTTCATTTATTTACTGTGTTCATTTATTCTTTTCCCAAGTTTAGCTATCATTGTTATTACTAATGCTTTGAACTTGCTATGTGGTAAATTATTTATCTTTGTTTCATTAGTTGCTTTGACAGGGTTTTTTTCTAGTTCTTTAGTTTGCAACAAATGCCTTTGTTTTCTCATTTTGCTTAACTTTCTCTTTCACTATGACATTAGGTGAAACAATTACTTATCTCAGTCTTGAAGGAGTATTCTTGTGTGGGAGCATCTCTATGCAGTCTGCATGTGTCTGTTGGCTTTTGTGGGAGAGCTAGATTTGAAGTGAGCATGGTTCACATCTTCATCAGGATGTGCTGTTGTCTATCACCTTGGTGGGAGGTGGGTCTGGAGATGGAGGAACCAGAGCCAGGTGTGTGCTGGGGTTTCTCCTATGCTCAGTGGCTGTCTTTGATCTATCAGGGACAGGTTCAGGTCCCAAGATGCTGGAGCAGAATCTTTGAGGGTCTGATTTGAGCTCATTCTATTTCCTCTAAGTGTACTCTCTCTCCTCTTCTAGCAACAGCATCTTTACCACAGAGGGGAGCAGCACTGGAGCAAAATGGGGCCAGAGTAGGCATTTGGCATAGGCTGGGGCATGTGCTGGGGTGATCCCAGCACAGCAGTCAGAGTTCCAGACTGCACCCCATCTGTTGCCTCTGTGAACACTATTAATGGCTGCCCTCACCCCCTTTGGATGCCATACTGGGTTAGAGCTGACTCTGTTACTGCCCCCTCCCCACCAAGTGCACACTCTCCTCAGCAATGTTAGCCTTCCCCCATTGTGGAGCTGCTCTGAAGCTAGAGATGCTGGATTGGGCACTGGGCATGGGTTGGGCTATGTGCTGTGATGGTCATGGGAAACTGGCCAGAGTCCCAGGCAGTTCCATATGCTTCTTCCTCCTTGTTCCTGTGAGTTAGCAAGTATATGTATGCTCTTCACAAGTGGAGTCTAGGTTTCTTACAGCCATCCTGTAAGTCCTACTGTTTTGTTTTGTTTTGTTTTGTTTTTGCTGTACATGGGCCTCTCACTGTTGTGGCCTCTCCCATTGCGGAGCACAGGCTCAGCAGCCATGGCTCATGGGCCCAGCCACTCCACGGCATGTGGGATCTTCCTGGACCGGGGCATGAACCCGTGTCCCCTGCATCGGCAGGCGGGCTCTCAACCACTGCACACCGGGAAAGCCCCCACTGGTTTTTAAACCAGTTAAGGGGACTCATCTTCCCAGTGTCAGACCCCAGTGCTGGGGTGCCCAGTATGTGGTTTGAACTGCTTCCTACCCAGGGAGGATCTCTGAGTTTCTGTAATCCCCCTGCTCTTCTGTGTCCCTGCCTATGGGCATACTTCCCATCCTACCTGACTCTGTGTGTATCTTTCTTTACAGTCTTGGTTGTATAAGAGTCTTTCTGCCAGTCTCCAGTTTATTTTCTGTAGAATTGTTGCACATGTAGATGTATTTTTGATGTGTTCATGGGGGGAGTGGAGCTAAATGTCCTCCTACTCTGCCATCTTGATCTCTTCCCTCCACAATTCTATCTACAGATTCTACACAATCCCAATCAAAATGCTGGTATGATTTTTTTTTTTTGGAAATTAACAAACTGATTCTCACATTTACATGGAAATATAAAGAACCTAGATCAGCCAAAACAACAAGGTTGGAGGACTTGCACTAGCTGATTTTCAAGTCTTATAATGCTACCATGATCAAAACAGTGTGGTATTGGCATAAAGATAGATAACTAGATTGATTTTTGTCAGCATCCATGAAACTGGCAGGCCAAGTTGTCAGCCTGCAAGTAGGGTAAAATCTCAGACACTTCACAGTTCTTGACACAGGGCTTTCAAAGCTATCTGTAATGATGTATTTGTTAAATTGGTTGTAAGTACATGGATGCTCTTTTAATGTTTGTCCTTTACACCTTACATATACATTATATATAATTTTTGTATGATATATTTAATAATGAAAGTTAAAAATACTAAAATAATTTGGGAAAATTCAGTAAATTCATGTCACTAGAAGGGTTGCTGTCAACCCAAACTGGGTTATTACAACTATAAATACATGGGAATAAGATAATAAAATCTGCAAGGATTCTTATTTAATATACTTTATAATTGTTTGTTGGTTCTTACACTCCATGTTAATGGGACTGAAACTAAAAATCATTGATGATTCTTATGGGTAAGTTCTATAAAAGTGAATGATAATGTAAGCCTTGGTCCTATATCAAAATATTAGAAAATGAATATACATTTATGTTTTAAGTTAAAATAAGGTATACATGTAATTTTTAAATTGTTTTCTGCTTTGAAGGAGATTTTTAAATTAGTCAGCCATCTACCTGTTATTGCATTGGTTGGAAGGTTTGTTCCATATTTTTATTACTTAATGTAGCAAACAAGACCTTGGGTAAATATTGCTTGTATGTTTGGCTTTTCATTTAGGTAGAAGCTCAAGAGCTTGGGGAGAACTTCAAATTTCCATGGCACTCAGGCACTTGTTTGCAGCTCTGAGTACAACAGGAGATCTGACATTGATTTTGGCTGAGATTGAGCTATTCAAGGGCATAGGATATGTTTAGAGGTAATTGTGTATTTATATATGAGATTTATGGTGAAGATGCAGTAGCTCAGTAATGAGATCTGGTATTCCTTGAAGTTTGACTTTAACAAATGCTTTTTATTTTCCATTGACTATTCATGTCTTAGAATCTTTCAAGTTTGTTCATGTTTCCCTGTTTTCTGACAAGTGGATAGCAGGGAAGACAGGCATAGAGTGAGATAAAGAGAGATTAAAGAGATAAAGTAGAAAGAAATTGAGAAATAGAGGGGGAAGAAAGAGAGAAGGAAGGGGACAACCAGAAAAATAAAAGATATAACAGGACAGAGAGAAAAATAAGTAGAGGGAATTTTTTTAAAAAAACAGGAGTAGGAACACTGTGATTATGATGATAACAGTGAACTCTCATAAGAATTTTTAATATTTATTATGCTCTTTCTATTTACCAGGCACTTTACCTTGTATCATTTAATTCATACAACAATATTATGAAGTAGCTCCTATTATTCCCATTTTATAAATGAGGTAACAGAGGCTTAAAGAAGTTAGGTAACTTGCCCCAGAATGGTAGAGTCTGCATTTGAATCCAGGTATGTTTGTCCCTAGAACCAATACTTGCCCCCACTGTATCTGGCTACCTCTGTATGAAACAGGTTAAAATGCAAAAGCTTGTATTCAACAGGTTATTTGGCATCATATAAACAGAACACACAGCACAAAATACCTAACATTTTTCTCTTCATCACCTCTCCTCATGCTCCCTATAAGATTAGCAGGCAGATAAGCAGGCAGGCAGAAAAATAAAGCCCTAGCCTCAGTTTTCACTTTTACTGGGGCTTTCAGGTCAAGCAGACAGCTTATCTCCCTCTGATCTCACAAATGGCCTAATGCCCAGTTCAGTCATTAAAAACTTGGGCCAAACCAGAGTTTCCTAACCTGATGGGGGTTGTGAGCTCCTTTGAGATTCTGAAGAAAGCTAGACTCACTCTCCAGAAATCTGCACATACCTACAGAATTTTGCACAAAAATGGAAGAGTTTCATAGGGCCCTTTAAAGTTCTGAGGTTTGCATCTGAGATGAAAATATTAGGGTCTGGCACTGCAAAGAAAGTGACAGTGAAATCTGAGACAGAGGGTGAGCACCAAGCCTAGCACCATGGCCCTGGCAGAAATGTGATGAGTCCTTTTCAAATGTGGGGTTGCCTGTGGTTGTCATCTCTTCCATATTAAGGCATATTCCTATGAAAAGTTGGATGCAAGAAGCTTAAGCTTAAATTCCTACCTGGATTCCTACCTGATTTGCGCTAAGAAAGATAAGTTCCATCATAGCATTATGTATTTTGTACACTCCACTGTCCACTGGTGGTCAAGGAAAAATCTTTTTTCTTGAGTATTTGGATATTGGAGATGGCTATTACTTCCTGGAGGAGGATAGCTCACTCTGAATTTCAGAATAGAGTCTTCTCTCTAGACATTGTTTACTTTCAATTTTGATTTTTCAAAACTCCTGTATTCCACTAAAATTTTGATGAGATCTTTTTGGGGTTCCTGGTGAAGCAGTGGCCTACAGGAAAGAATACTAGACAAAGAGTCAGGACCTGCCACTAACTTGCTGTCATTGTTACTGAAGGTAAAGCACATTCCCTTTGCGTTCTCAGTAATTTCATCAGCAACATGAGGGGATTGTACTGTTATCAGAGCCTTTCAAACCTCTTAATTTTTTCTTTTCGTAGTGAAAACTTTTTGCATTGAAATCTTGTGCAGAATGTGGATATATAAACAAATAAAAGTAGAGCTGCTGTGATCAAAAAAGTGAGGATAGTGATGATGAGGGGTCAGACTTCCTCCCACCTTCTCACCCTCCTTATACACCACCAACACATCTATGAAACATTTCCACAGAGTGTAGTTTGAAAACATTTGATCTAGATTGCAACAGCATGTGGTGGTCAAGAGTGTGTGCTTTGGAGTCAAGCATCTATGGGTTCCAATATAGGCTTCACCACTTAATAGTTCTGTGCCCTTGGGCAAACTACTTAACCTCTCTATGCCCCAGTTTCCTTGTCTGACAGTGAGGATGATAAATAGCTCTTACTCCATAGGGTGATTGTAAAGATTGAATGAGTTAATACATGTAAAGTGATTAGTCCAGTGCCTGGCACACGGTAAGTGCTCAATAAATGTTTGTTTTTATTACTATTATTGATCTATATGATTTTTAAAGAAAGGTGTGGTTCATGAAAAATTAGGCCACCCAAATTTCCCATTCTGCTCTCTTGCTCAGTAACTCCTTTCTTCCTATTCCATGCTAAAGCTGATATAACGAGATTGGTAAAAAGGACTTCCCAATCTCTCTAATGTTTTAGCTACACTATAATAACTATAATAAATGGATGTAGTGAAAAATTAGTCACATAGCAGACTGAGATATACCTGTAGATTTTCCTTTTTTTGTTGTTGTGGAGTGCTTTTATTTTTGTAAATGAAATATTACTCTGAAATTCAGAATATAGCAAATGAGTGGAGGTACTCTAATTGAAGCAGAATGGAAGAGGGACCATTACCTTCTATGTCCTCTCAATGCTGACAACACCAGCCCCCTCATATACACATACACTCTGGAGGACTCAGAGGAACTCCAGTGTCCTGTGGAGCAATGTCTGAAAACCGCTGAACCACTAAGAGCCTTCCAAAACTTAGGTTCTCTGGAACTAATTTATTTTAGATTTGGACATACAATTTGAGGTTTTTCATATGCCTATCATTTCAAGGAAAGTACAGATTCTAGGCAATACAGATCATTTTTACACCCATTGAATTAGGAAGTGAGGGCTAGGGCTTCCCTGGTGGCACAGTGGTTGAGGATCCGCCTGCCGATGCAGGGAACATGGACGGGTTCGTGCCCCGGTCTGGGAAGATCCCATATGCTGTGGAGCGGCTGGGCCCGTGAGCCATGGCTGCTGAGCCTGTGCTCTGCAACGGGAGAGGCCACAACAGTGAGAGGCCCGTGTAACGCAAAAAAAAAAAAAAAAAAAAGAAAGTGAGGGCTCCCTGTCCTACTACTGTGATCTCTCTCGAGTCTATCTACTCTGAACTCCCATAATACTTTAAAAAATAACAGATTTGTGGATGTGTATGTGGCATACAATAAACTGTACATATTAAAAGTGTATAGTTTAATATGCTTTCACATATGTCTACACTCATGAAACCATTACTGCCGTAAAGATAGTGAACATATCCATCATCACCCAAAGTTTCAACAGGCCCCTTTGGTATACCCTCCCAGTCATTGGAAACTGATTTTGGTCAATATACATTAGTTTACATTTCCTAAATTTATATATAAATGCAATCATACAGTATGTACTCTTTTTTTCTGTGAGGGGGGTCTGGATACTTTAACTTGATTGTCATTATTATGAGATACATTTAAATGTTGTTTAATGTGTATCAAAAATTTATTACCTTCCTGTAAAATTTTTTTAATTTAATTTTTATTTTATATTGGGGTCCAGTTGATTTACAATGTTGAGTTAGTTTTAGGGTTATATCAAAGTGGTTCAGTTATACATATACATATATCATTTCTTTTTCAGATTCTTTCCCCGTATAAGTTATTACAAAATATTGAGTAGAGTTCTCTGTGCTATAGAGTCAGTAGGTCCTTGTTTTTCTGTTTCTTGTTTTTAGTTTTGAATTTTATATTTTTTATACAGCAGGTTCTTATTAGTTATCCATTTTATACATATTAGTGTATATATGTCAATCCCAAACTCCCAGTTCATCAACCCCCACCCCCCAACACCACTTTCCCCCCTTGGTGACCATACGTTTGTTGTCTACATCTGTGTCTCTATTTCTGCCCTGCAAACTGGTTCATCTGTACCATTTTTCTATGTTCCACATATATGAATTAATATACGATATTTGTTTCTCTCCTTCTGACTTACTTCACTCTGTATGACACTCTCTAGATCAATCCACCTCTCTAAAATAACCCAATTTTGTTCCTTTTTATGGCTGAGTAATATTCTACTTTATATATGTAACACATCTTCTTTACCATTCATCTGTCAATGGGCATTTAGGTTGCTTCCATGACCTGGCTATTGTAAATAGTGCTGCAATGAATACTGGGGCACATGTGTCTTTTTGAATTATGGTTTTCTCTGGGTATATGGCCAGTAGTGGGATTGCTGGGTCATATGGTAGTTCTATTTGTAGTTTTTTAAGGAACCTCCATACTGTTCTCAATAGTGGCTAAATCAATTTATATTCCCACCAGCAATGCAAGAGAGTTCCCTTTTCTCCACACCCTCTCCAGCATTTATTGTTTCTAGAGTTTTTGATGATGGCCAATCTGGCCGGTGTGAGATGATATCTCATTGTAGTTTTGATTTGCATTTCTCTAATGATTAATGATGTTGAGCATTCTTTCATGTGTTTGTTGGCAATCTGTATATCGTCTTTGGAGAAATGTCTATTTAGTTCTTCTGCCCATTTTAGGATTGGGTTGTTTGTTTTTTTGTTTTTGAGCTGCCCGGGTTGCTTATAAATTTTGGATATTAATCCTTTGTCAGTTGCTTCATTTGCAAATATTTTCTCCCATTCTGAGGGTTGTCTTTTGGTCTTGTTTATGGTATCCTTTGCTGTGCAAAAGCTTTTAAGTGTCATTAGGTCCCATTTGTTTATTTTTGTTTTTATTTCCATTTCTCTAAGAGATGGGTCCAAAAGGATCTTGCTGTGATTTATGTGATAGAGTGTTCTGCCTATGTTTTCCTCTAAGAGTTTGATAGTGTCTGGCCTTACATTTAGGTCTTTAATCCATTTTGAGTTTATTTTTGTGTGTGGTGTTAGGGAGTGTTCTAATTTCATACTTTTACATGTAGTTGTCCAGGTTTCCCAGCACCACTTATTGAAGAGGCTGTCTTTTCTCCACTGTATATCCTTCCCTCCTTTATCAAAGATAAAGTGACCATATGTGTGTGGGTTTATCTCTGGGCTTTCTATCCTGTTCCATTGATCTATATTACTGTTTTTGTGCCAGTACCATACTGTCTTGATTACTGTGGCCTTGTAGTATAGTCTGAAGCCAGGGAGCCTGATACCTCCAGCTCCATTTTTCGTTCTGAAGATTACGTTGGCTATTCGGGGTCTTTTGTGTTTCCATACAAATTGTGAAATTTTTTGTTCTAGTTCTGTGAAAAATGCCAGTGGTAATTTGATAGGGATTGCATTGAATCTTTAGATTGCTTTGGGTAATAGAGTCATTTTCACCATGTTGATTCTTCCAATCCAAGAACATGGTATATTTCTCCACGTATTTATATCATCTTTAATTTCTTTCATCAGTGTCTTATAGTTTTCTGCATACAAGTCTTTTGTTTCCTTAGGTAGGTTTATTCCTAGATATTTTATTCTTTTTCTTGCAATGGTAAATGGGAGTGTTTTCTCAATTTTCCTCTCAGATTTTTCATCATTAGTGTATAAGAATGCCAGAGATTTCTGTGCATTAATTTTGTATCCTGCAACTTTACCAAATTCATTGATTAGTTCTAGTAGTTTTCTGGTAGCATCCTTAGGATTCTCTATGTATGTTATCATGTTTTACAAACAGTGACAGCTTTACTTCTTTTCCTATTTGGATTCCTTTTATTTCTTTTTCTTCTCTGATTGCTGTGGCTAGAACTTCCAAAACTATGTTGAATAAGAGTGGTGAGAGTGGGCAACCTTGTCTTGTTCCAGATCTTAGTGGAAATGGTTTCAGTTTTTCACCATTGAGAATGATGCTGGCTGTGGTTTTGTCATATATGGCCTTTATTATGTTGAGGAAAGTTCCCTCTATGCCTACTTTCTGTAGGGTTTTTATCATAAATGAGTGTTGAATATTGTCCAAAGCTTTCTCTGCATCTATTGAGATGATCATATGGTTTTTCTCCTTCAGTTTGTTGATATGGTGTATCACATTGATTGATTTGCGTATATTGAAGAATCCTTGCATTCCTGGAATAAACCCTAGTTGATCATAGTGTATGATCCTTTTAATGTGCTGTTGGATTCTGTTTGCTAATATTTTGTTGAGGATTTTTGCATCTATGTTCATCAGTGATATTGGCCTGTAGTTTTCTTTCTTTGTGACGTCTTTGTCTGGTTTTGGTATCAGGGTGATGGTGGCCTCATAGAATGAGTTTGGGGGTGTTCCTCCCTCTGCTATCTTTTGGAAGAGTTTGAGAAGGATAGGTGTTCACGCTTCTCTAAATGTTTGATAGAATTCGCCTGTAAAGCCATCTGGTCCTGGGCTTTTGTGTGTTGGAAGATTCTTAATCACAGTTTCAATTTCAGTGCTTGTGATTGGTCTGTTCATATTTTCTATTTCTTCCTGGTTCAGTCTCGGCAGCTTGTGCATTTCTAAGAATTTGTCCATTTCTTACAGGTTGTCCATTATATTGGCATACAGTTGCTTGTAGTAATCTCTAATAATCTTTTGTATTTCTGCAGTGTCAGTTGTTACATCTCCTTTTTCATTTCTAATTCTATTGATTTGAGTCTTCTCCCTTTTTTTCTTGATGAGTCTGGCTAATGGTTTATCAATTTTATTTATCTTCTCAAAGAACCAGCTTTTACTTTTATTGATCTTTGCTACTGTTTCCTTCATTTCTTTTTTTTTTTTTTTTTTTTTTTTTTTTTTTTTTTTTTTTTGCGGTACGCGGGCCTCTCACTGTTGTGGCCTCTCCCGTTGCGGAGCACAGGCTCCGGACGCACAGGCTCAGCGGCCATGGCTCACGGGCTTAGTCGCTCCGCGGCATGTGGGATCTTCCCGGACCAGGGCACGAACCCGTGTCTCCTGCATCGGCAGGCGGACTCTCAACCACTGCGCCACCAGGGAAGCCCTTCCTTCATTTCTTTTTCATTTATTTCTGATCTGATCTTTATGATTTCTTTCCTTCTGCTAAATTTTGGGTATTTTTGTTCTTCTTTCTCTAATTGCTTTAAGTGCAAAGTTAGGTTGTTTATTCGAGATGTTTCCTGTTTCTTAAGGTAAGATTGTATTGCTATAAACTTGACTCTTAGAACTGCTTTTGCTGTATCCCATAGGTTTTGGGTCATCGTGACTCCATTGTCATTTGTTTCTAAGTATTTTTTGATTTCCTCTTTGATTTCTTCAGTGATCACTTCGTTATTAAGTAGTGTATTGTTTAGGCTCCATGTGTTTGTATTTTTTACAGATCTTTTCCTGTAATTGATATCTAGTCTCATAGCGTTGTGGTCAGAAAAGATACTTGATATGATTTCAGTTTTCTTAAATTTGCCAAGGCTAGATTTGTGACCCAATATATGATCGATCCTGGAGAATGTTCCATGAGCACTTGAGAAAAATGTGTATTCTGTTGTTTTTGGATGGAATGTCCTATAAATATCAATTAAGTCCATCTTGGGTAATGTATCATTTAAAGCTTGTGTTTCCTTATTTATTTTCATTTTGGATGATCTGTCCATTGGTGACAGTGGGGTGTTACAGTCCCCTACTATAATTGTGTTACTGTCAATTTCCCCTTTTAAGGCTGTTAGTATTTGCCTTATGTATTGAGGTGCTCCTATGTTGGGTGCATAAATATTTATGATTGTTATATCTTCTTCATGGATCGATCCCTTGATCATTATGTAGTGTCCTTTTTTGTCTCTTGTAATAGTTTTTATTTTAAAGTCTATTTTGTCTGATATGAGAATTGCTACTCCAGCTTTCTTCTGATTTCTATTTGCATGGAATATCTTTTTCCATCCCCTCACTTTCAGTCTGTATGTGTCTCTAGGTTTGAAGTGGGTCTCTTGTAGACAGCATATATATGGGTCTTGTTTTTGTATCCCTTCAGCCAGTCTGTGTCTTTTGGTGGGAGCATTTAATCCATTTACATTTAAGGTAATTATCGATATGTATGTTCCTATTACCATTTACTTAATTATTTCAGGTTTTTCTTGTAGGTCTTTTCATTCTCTTGTGTTTCTTGCCTAGAGATGTTCCTTTAGCATTTTTTGTAGAGCTGGTTTGGTGGTGCTGAACTCTCTCAGCTTTTGCTTGTCTGTAAAGGTTTTAATTTCTCCATCCAATCTGAATGAGTTCCTTGCTGGGTAGAGTAATCTAGGTTGTAGGTTTTTTTCCTTCATCACTTTAAATATGTCCTGCCACTCCCTTCTGGCTTGTAGAGTTTCTGCTGAAAGATCAGATGTTAACCTTATGGGGATTCCCTTGTGTGTTATTTATTGTTTTTCCCTTGCTGCTTTTGATATGTTTTCTTTGTATTTAATTTTTGACAGTTTGATTATTATGTGTCTTGGCGTGTTTCTCTTTGGGTTTATCCTGTATGGGACTCTCTGTGCTTCCTGGACTTGATTGACTATTTCCGTTCCTATATTAGGGAAGTTTTCAACTATAATCTCTTCAAATGTTTTCTCAGTACCTTTCTTTTTCTTTTCTTCTTCTGGGACCCCTATAATTCGAATGTTGGTGCATTTAATGTTGTCCCAGAGGTCTCTGAGACTGTCCCCTGTTCTTTTCATTCTTTTTTCTTTCTTCTGCTCTGCAGTAGTTATTTCCACTTTTTAATCTTCCAGGTAACTTATCCGTCCTTCTGCCTCAGTTATTCTGCTATTGATCCCATCTAGAGTATTTTTCATTTCATTTATTGTGTTGCTCATCGTAGCTTGCTTCCTCTTTATTTCTTCTAGGTCCTTGTTAACTGTTTCTTGCAATTTGTCTATTCTATTTCCAAGATTTTGAATCATCTTTACTATCATTATTCTGAATTCTTTTTCAGGTAGACTGCCTATTTCCTCTTCATTTGTTAGGTCTGGTGTGTTTTTATCTTGCTCCTTCATCTGCTGTGTGTTTTTCTGTCTTCTCATTTCGCTTATCTTACTGTGTTTGGGGTCTCCTTTTTGCATTCTGCAGGTTCGTAGTTCCCGTTGATTTTGGTGGCTTTCCCCAGTGGCTAAGGTTGGTTCAGTGGGTTGAGTAGGTTCCCTGGTTGGGGGGACTAGTGCCTGTGTTCTGGTGGATGAGGCTGGATCTTGTCTTTCTGGTGGGCAGGTCCACGTCTGATGGTGTGTTTGGGGATGTTGGTAGCCTTATTATGATTTTAGGCAGCCTCTCTCCTAATGGATGGGGCTGTAGACCTGTCTTGCTCTTTGTTGGGTATAGGGTGTCCAGCACTGTTCGTTGCTGGTCCTTGAGTGAAGCTGGGTCTTGGTGTTCAGATGGAGATCTCTGGGAGATTTTCGTCGTTTGATATTGTGTGGAGCTGGGAGGTGTCTTGTGGACTAGTGTTTTGAGGTTGGTTCTCCCACCTCTGAGACACAGCCCTGGTACCTGGTTGGAGCGCCAAGAGCCTTTAATCCAGAGGGCTCAAAATAAAAGGGAGAAAATATAGAAAGGAAAGAAAAGGAAGGAAGGAAGGAAGGAAGGAGGGAGGGAGGGAAGGAAGGAAAAAAGGAAGAAAGAAATGAAGGAAGGAAGAAAGCAAGAAAGGAAGGAAGGAAGGTGGAGAGGAAGAAAGGGAGGAAGGAAGAGAGGAAGGGAGGAAGGAAGGGAGGAAAGACGGAGGAAGGAAGGAAGAAAGGAGGGAAGGAGGGAAGAAAGGAAGGAAGAAAGGAAGAAAGAAAGGGAGAAGATAAAGTAGGATAAAGTATAGTTATTAAAATAAAAAAATAATTATTAAGAAGAAAAATTTCTATTAAAAAAATTCAGAAAAACGGGTCGGTCTAACCCTAGGACAAATGGTGGAAGCAAAGCTATACAGACAAAATTTCACACAGCAGCACACACATACACACTCACAAAAAGAAAAAAAGGGGAAAATAATAGTATATCTTGCTCCCAAAGTCCACCTCCTCAACTTGGGATGATTCGTTGTCTATTCAGGTTTTCCACAGATGTAGGGCACTTCAAGTTGATTGTGGAGCTTTAATCCCCTGCTTCTGAGGCTGCTGGGAGAGACCTCCCCTCTCCTCTCTGTTTGCACAGCTCCTGGGGTTCAGCTTTGGACTTGTCCCCGCCTCTGCGTGTAGGTCGTCTGAGGGCGTCTGCCCTTCACTCAGACAGGACAGGGTTAAAGGAGCAGTTTATTCGGGGGCTCTGGCTCACTCAGGCTGATGGGAGGGAGTGGCACGGGTGCGGGGCAATTCCACGGCGGCGGAGGCCGACGTGACGCTGCACAGGCCCAAGGTGCGCCGTGCGTTCTCCCAGGGAATCTGTCCCTGAATCCTCGGACCCTGGCAGTGGTGGGCTGCATGGGCTCCCGGGAGGGCCAGTGTGGAGAGTGACCTGTGCTCACACATGCCTCTTGGTGCCGGCAGCAGCAACCTTAGCATCCCACACCCGTCTCTACTGTCCGTGGCGACAGCCGCGGGCTCGCGCCCATTTCTGGAGCTCTTTTACGCAGTGCTCTTAATCCCGTCTCCCCGCACCCGAGGAAGCAAATTGGCAAGAAAAAGTCTCTTGTCTCTTCGGCAGCTCTGCGCCCGTTTCTGGGGCTCCTTTAAGCGGCGCACTTAATCCCCTCTCCTCATGCCCAGGAAGCAAAGAGGGAAGAAAAGGTCTGTTGCCTCTTCGGCAGCTCCAGACTTCAACCGGACTCTCTCCCGGCTAGCTGTGGCACACTACACCTTCAGGCTGTTTTCACTCTGCCAACTCCAGACCTTTCCCTGGGATATGACTGAAGCCGGAGCCTCAGCTCCCGGCCCCTGCCCTCTCTGGCGGGTGAGCAGACAAGCCTCTCGGGCTGGTGAGTGCCGGTTGGCATCGATCCTCTACGGGAATCTGTCCGCTTTGCCCTCCGCACCCTGTGGCTGAGCTGTCCTCCACAGCTCCGGAGCTTCCCCCTCCGCCATCCTCAGTTTCTGCCCATGAAGGGGCTTCTAGTGTGTGGGAGTCTTTCCTCCTTCACGGCTTCCTCCCACTGGTGTCGGTCCCGTTCCCATTCTTTGTCTCTGTTTATTCTTTTTTCTTTTGCCCTACCCAGGTATGTGGGGAGCTTCTTGCCTTTTGGGAGGTCTGAGGTCTTCTGCCAGCGTTCGGTGGGTGTTCTATAGGAGAAGTTCCACGTGTAGATGTATTTCTGATGTCTCTGTGAGAAGGAAGGACCATCCCATAGGTTTTTGATTGTCATGTTTTTATTTTCATTTGTCTCTAGGTATTGTTTGATTTCCTCTTTGATTTCTTCATTGATCTTTTGGTTGTTTAGTAACGTGTTGTTTAGCCTCCATGTGTTTGTGCTTTTTACATATTTTTCCCTGTAATTCATTTCTTTTCTTTTTTTTTTTTTTTTTGTGGTACGCGGGCCTCTCACTGCTGTGGCCTCTCCCGTTGCGGAGCACAGGCTCCAGACGCGCAGGCTCAGCGGCCATGGCTCATGGGCCCAGCTGCTCCGCGGCATGTGGGATCTTCCCAGACCGGGGCATGAACCCGTGTCCCCTGTATCAGCAGGCGGACTCTCAACCACTGCACCACAAGGGAAGCCCTGTAATTCATTTCTAATCTCATAGCACTGTGGTCAGAAAAGATGCTTGATATGATATCAGTTTTCTTAAATTTACTGAGGTGTGATTTGTGCCCCAGGATGTGATCTGTCCTGGAGAATGTTCCGTGTGCACTTGAAAAGAAAGTGTAGTCTGCTGTTTTTGGTTGGAATGTCCTATAGATAGCAATTAAATCCATCTGATGTATTGTGTCATTTAAAGCTTGTGTTTCCTTTTTCATTTTCTGTTTGTATGATGTGTCCCTTGGTGTTACTGAAGTGTTAAAGCCCCCCACTATTATTGTGTTACTGCTGATTTCCTCTTTTAGAGCTGTAGCAGTTGCCTTATGTATTGAGGTGCTCCTGTGTTGGATGCATATATATTTATAATTGTTATATCTTCTTCTCGGATTGATCCATTGATAATTATGTAGTGTCCTTCCTTGTTTATTGTAACATTCTTTATTTTAAAGTCTGTTTTCTCTGATATGAGTATTGTTACTCCATCTTTCTTTTTGATTTCCATTTGCATGGAGTATCTTTTTCCATCCCCTCACTTTCAGTCTGTATGTGTCTCTGGGTCTGAAGTGGGTCTCTTGTAGACAGCATATATATGGGCCTTGTTTTTGTATTGATTCTGAGAGCCTGTGTCTTTTGGTTGGAGCATTTAATCCATTCACATTTAAAGTAATTATTGATATGTTTTTTCCTATACCATTTTCTTAATTGTTATGGGTTTGTTTTTGTAGGTCCTTTTCTTCTCTTGTGTTTCCCACTTAGAGAAGTTCCTTTAGCATTTGTTGTAGAGTTGGTTTGGTGGTGCTGATTTCTCTTAGCTTTTGCTTTCCTGTGAAGCTTTTGATTTCTCTGTGAAATCTGAATGAGATCCTTGCCAGGTAGAGTAATCTTGGTTGTAGGTTCTTCCCTTTCATCATTTTAAATATACCATGCCACTCCTTTCTGGCTTGTAGAGTTTCTGCTGAGAAATCTGCTGTTAACCTTATGGGAGTTCCCTTTTTTATTATTTGTCATTTTCCTTTGATGCTTTCAATAATTTTTCTTTGTCTTTAATTTTTGCCAATTTGATTACTGTGTGTCTAGGCATGTGTCTCCTTGGGTTTATCCTGCCTGGGACTCTGCACTTCCTGGCCTTGGGAGGCTATTTCCTTTCCCGTGTTAGGGAAGTTTTCAACTATAATCTCTTCAAATATTTTCTTGGGTCCTTCCTCTCTCTCTTCTCCTTCTGACACCCCTGTAATGAGAATGTTGGTGCGTTTAATGTTGTCCCAGAGGTCTCTTAGGCTGTCTTCATTTCTCTTCATTCTTTTTTCTTTATTCTGTTCCGTGGCAGTGAATTCCACCATTCTGTCTTCCAGGTCACTTATCTGTTCTTCTGCCTCAGTTATTCTGCTATTGATTCCTTCTAGCATGTTTTTCATTTCAGTTATTGTTTAGTTCATCTTTGTTTGTTTGTTCTTTAATTCTTCTAGGTATTTGTTCTTTAATTCTTCTAGGTCTTTGTTAAATGTTTATTGTATGTTCTTGATCTTTGCCTCCATTACTTTTTCCTAGGTCCTGTTTCATCTTCACTATCATTATTCTGAATTCTTTTTCTGGAAGGTTGCCAAAGCCACTTCATTTACTTGTTTTTCTGGGGTCTTATATTTTTCCTTCATCTGGTACATCGCTCTCTGCCTTTTCATCTTGTCTGTCTTTCTGTGAATGTGGTTTTTGTTCCACAGGCTGCAGGATTGTAGTTCTTCTTGCCTAAGCTGTCTGCCCTCTGGTGGATGAGGCTATCTAAGAGGCTTGTGTACTTTTTGTGATGGGAGAGACTGGTGGTGGGTAGAGCTGCTTGTTGCTCTGGTGGCCAGAGCTCAGTAAAATTGTAATCTACTTGTCTGCTGATGGAATGGGTTTGGCTGTGTTCCCTCCCTGTTGGCTCTTTGGCCTGAGGCGACCCAACACTGGAGACTACCTGGCTCTTTGGTGGGGCTAAATGTGGGCTCTGGGAGGGCTCATGCCAAGGAGTACTTTCCACAACTTCTGCTGCCAGTGTCCTTGTTTTCACAGTGAGCCACAACCCCCGCCCCCACAGGAGACCCTCCAACACTAGCAGGTAGGTCTGGTTCAGTCTCCTATGGGGTTAATGCTCCTTCCTCTGGATCCCAATGTGCACACTACTTTGTGTGTGTCCTTCAAGAGTGGAATCTCTGTTTCCCCCACTCCTGTCAAAGTCCTGTGATCAGATCCTGCTAGCCTTCAAAGTCTGATTGTCTAGGAATTTCTCCTCCAGTTGCCAGATCCCCAGTTTGGAAAGCCTGACGTTGGGCTCAGCACCTTCAATCCAGTGGGTAGACTTCTGTGGTATAAGTGTTCTCCAGTTTGTGAGTCACCCACCCACCCAGCAGTTATGGGATTTGATTTTATTGTGATTGCACCCCTCCTACCATCTCATTTGGCTTCTCCTTTGTCTTTGGATGTGGGGCATGTCTTTTGGTGATTTCCAGTGTCTTCCTGTCGATGATTGTTCAGTAGTTAGTTGTGATTCTCGTGCTCTTGCAAGAGGGAGAGTGCATGTCCTTATACTCCGCCATCTTGAACTAATCTCAGTCAACAATTTGTTACTCTTATTTATGAGCAGTATTCCATTGTATGGCTATACCAGTTTGTTAATCCACTCGCATGTTGATGAACAGTTGAGTCATTTCCACTATTTACTTATGACATATATAGTTGTTATTAGGATTTATATACAAGTTTTTATATGGACACATGCTGTCATTTTTCTTGGATAGATACCTGGGAATAAAATGGCTGAATTGTATCATAGTTGTATATTTAACTTTTAACATTTTAAGAAATTGCCAAAGTATCTTCAAAAGTGTTCTTAACACTTTAAATTTCCAGCATCATTGTATGAGAGTTCCAATTGTTTGAAATTCCCACCGACACTTGGTAAGGTTAACCTTTTTAATTTTAAACATTCTAATATGTGTGTAATTGTATCTTATGATATTAATCTGCATTTCCCTAGTGATTAATGTTGTTGAGCATCTTTTCATATGCTTATTGGTCATTTGTATATTTTCTTTGTTGAAGTGCCGGTTTAGTTTTTTGTCCATTAAAAAAATTGAGTCAATGTTTTCCTCATTATGGAGTTTAGAGGGTTATTTATCATATATGCTTTGCAACAATTTTTTGCCAGTTTATAGTTTGTCTTTTCATCCCCTTACCAGTATCATTTTAAGAAAGGGAGGTATAATTTTGATGAAATCTAATTTATCAATTGTTTAGTGTGGACTGTCTTTTTGGTATTGTATCTAAGAAATCTTTGCCTAACCCAGGGTCAAAAAAAAAAAAAATTCTCCTATGCTTTTTCTAGAAGTTTTAAGGTTTTTTACATTTAAGTCTCTGATCCATTTTGAGTTAATTTTTGTATACGGTATGGGATAAGGATGGATGTTCCTTTTTTTTTTTTTTTTTGCTTATGGACATTCAATTATATGAGGACTATTTATTGAAAACACTATCTTTCTCCATTGAATTGCTCTTGAACTTTTGTCAAAAATCATTGATGATATATGTGTGGGTCTATTTCTTGGTTTTATATTTTGCTCCATTGACCCATTTATGCATTCTTACATGAATATCACACTGTCTTGATTACTGTATAAAACGTTTTACAGTTACACAGTGTTTATTCTCCAATTTAGTTCTTTTTTCCAATGTCTTTTTGTTATTCTAAGTTTTCATTTGCAAATTAACTTTCGAATCAGCTCTATCTACAATAAATATTGCAAGAATTTTCCAAGCATTGAAAAAATACTTCTCAACTTACTAAAAGTGTTGCAAAAATGGCTCATAATATGCCCATTTATGCTTTGCCCAGATTCTACTAATATCTTACATAACCATGATACAATAGTCAAAACTAAGAAATTAACATTAGTGCAATACTTTTAACTATAGACTTTATTTAGATTTATCCTGTTTTCTACTTATATCCATTTATTGTTTCAGAATCCAAACCAGGATATCATATTGCATTTTGTTGTCTTTCCAGTCCATGGTAGTTCCTCAGTCTTTCTTGTCTCTTATGGCCTTCACACTTTTTTTTTTTTTTTTTGCAACACATACAATTTTTTTTTAACATCTTTATTTGGGTATAACTGTTTTACAATAGTGTGTTAGTTTCTCCTTTACAACAAAGTGAATGAGTTATACATATACATATGTTCCCATATCTCTTCCCTCTTGCATCACCCTCCCTCCCACCCTCCCTATTCCACCCCTCTAGGTGGTCACAAAGCACAGAGGTGAACTCCCTGTGCTATGCGGCCTTCACACTTTTGAAGAGTACTTCTCAAGTATTTTGTTGAATGTCCCCTCAGTTTGAGTTTGTATAATATTTTCACATTATTAGACCAAGGTAATAGATTTGGGGAAAGAATACCACAGAGGTAAAGTGCTTTTCTCATCACATAATATCAAGGGTTACATGATATCAAAATGACTTACCATTGGTAATGTTAACCTTGGTCATTTGGGTAAGGTGGTGTCTGATAGATTTCTCCACTGAAAGTTACTTTTTTTTCTGTTTCCATACTTTGTTCATTAAAAGAAAAACATTAATCCCAGCCAACACTCATGGGGATAGGAATTAAGCTCCTTCCATCTCCAGGAGGGAGGAGTATCAAAAAATTATGGGCATATGTTAAAACCAACACATTAATGAATAAATATTACTTGGAGGCTATGTAAATATCTTGTTTCTCCTTAAAGTTTTACCCTCTAATTTATCAGTGGATTTTGCCGGCTGAAGTTGTTACTATTGTGTTATAATTGTTATTTTCTATTTCCCCCATCACTTCTACATTTTTAATTTAAATTATTCAGTAAGGAAGAGCTGCTACTTCTCTTCCATTTACTTATTCAGTCATTTATTTATTTTAGTCTGGACTCATAGATATTTATTGTATTCTTTGGGCTATAATCCAACACTGTCATTACTTAGCTTGTTGTTCAAATTGTTCAACTTTTGGCCATTTGAAGCTCTTTCGTGTCATCTCCTATGTCCTTTTGACATGGCCCTATGTTTTGTTTTTCTAAGCACTTTGTTACTTTTTTGGCACAATAAGATGATCCAGGCACCTTATATTTTCCCTGTCCCAGCCCTAAAATCAGACACTTCTCCAAGGAGCCCTAGTTCCTTTGACTGGAGAATATCAGAAATGAATATTTGGGCTCTAGGTGTGCTCATTGCTGATTGGGTGTCACTTCTTCTAGTGCCTCTGAGCAAACAGAGTTGGGAAATGTGTTCACTCTTTGTGATGTACAGTTCTATGAGCTTTGAGAAATGCATAGCCATATATTCACCCCCACAATATGAATATAGAACAGTCATAGCACAGTGTTGTGTCTTTGTAGTAAATTCCTTCTCCACATGTGCAATCTCATACTGGGGTTTTGATTATGATTGCATGTACTCTATAGATCAATATAGGGAGAATCAACATCTAAATATTGAATCTTCTGACCCATACACAGTGTATATGTTTCTATTGATTTAGGTCTTTGTTTTCTCTTAGCAATGTTTTGCAGTTTTCAGTGTACAGCTCTTACACATACATTGTCAGATTTATCCCTAAGTATTTAATATGTTTTGATGCTTTTGCAAATGGTATTTCTACTTTTATTTCAATTTTTGAGTGTTAATTGTTAATCTATGAAAAGACAATTTCTATATTGATATTTTATTTGCAATCTTACTAAACCCACACATTGGTTCTAGTTGTTTTTTTGTAGATTCCATCAAAATTTCTACATGGGTAATCGGGTCATTCACAAATAAAAGATGGTTTTGCATCTTTCTTTCCAATCTTGATAACTTTTATTGTATTTTTTCTAATTGTAGTTAATAAAACCTCCAGTAAAATGTTTAAAAGAAGTAGAGAGTATGAATATGCTTTTCTTATTGCTGATCTCAGGGAAAAATCATCGGTCTTTCACCTTTAAGTATTATGTTAGCTGTAAGTTTTACACTGATGTCCTTATCAAGTTGAGGAGTTGGGTAAGTTTTCCTTTTATTCTGAACTTGTTGAGACTTCCTCAGTATAGATGTTGAAATTTTGTAAATTTTTTTGCATTGATTAAGGTGATCATATGGTTTTACTTTTTTTGGTTTGTCTTATATAATACAGCCTCTCCAACTTTGATTGTTGTAAGCAAGGTGTATCCATCATTGTACTTTTATCTTATTTGTGTTTTTTTTAAATTTGAAGAGTGTTTCTTGAAGACAGCATACAGTTGGGTCTTGTTACTGTATCCAATCTTATAATTGCAGCCTTTTAATTGGGATGCTTAGACAATCTACATTTAATGTGATTATCGATATGGCTAAGTCTAAACCTCTCCTCTTACTCTTTGGTTTTAATTTGTCATATGTATTCTTTGTTCCCTTTCCTGTTTTCTTTTTGTTTGTTTTTTGGCTTTCTTTTGGATTACTTGAAATTTTAAAATTCAATTTAATCTTCTTTATTGGCTTACTTTAACTCTTTGTAATTTTATTCATTTCTTTGGGGTTTATAGGATACATCTTTAACTAATCACAGTCCTTTCTTTTCCTTTTTTACAATTGAAGTATAGTTATTTACAGTGTTTTGCTAGTTTCTGGTGTAAGGCAAAGTGATTCAGATATATATATGTGTGTATATATATTTATTCTTTTTCATATTCTTTTCCATTATGCTGTATTATAAGATATTATATACAGTTCCCTGTGCTATACAGTAGGACCTTGTTGTTTATCTATTTTTAATTAATTAATTAATTAATTTTGGGGAGGCTGCGTTGAGTCTTTGTTGCTGAGTGCGGGCTTTCTCTAGTTGCTGTGAGTGGGGGCTACTCTTTGTTGCAGTACACAGGCTTCTCATTGCAGTGGCTTCTCTTGTTGTGGAGCACGGACTCTAGGCATGTGGGCTTCAGTAGTTGTGGCACGCATGCTCAGCAGTTGTGGCCCATGGGCTTAGTTCCTCTGTGGCATGTGGGATCATGGACCAGGACAGGGCTTGAACTGGACCAGGGCTCAAACCCGTGTCTCCTGTATTGGCAGGTGGATTCTTAACCACTGCATCACCAGGGAAGTCCCTGTTTATCTATTTTCTATATAGTAGTGTGTATCTGCTAATTCCAAACTCCTAACTTAACCCTCCTCCACTTTTCCCTTTGGTAACTATGTTTCTTTTTTATGTCTGTGGGTCCATTTCTGTTTTGTAAGTTAAGTTCATTTGTTTCATTTTTTTAGATTCCACACATAAGTGATATCATATGATATTTGTCTTTCTCCATCTGACTTACTTCACTTAGTATGATAAGCTGTAGGTACATCCATGTTGCTGCAAATAGCATTATTTCATTCTTTTTATGGCTGAGTAATATTCCTTTGTATTTATATACCACATCTTCTTTTCCATTCATCCGTGGAGGGACATTTATGTTGCTTCCATGTCTTGGCTATTGTAAATAGTGCTGCTCTGAACGTTGGGGTGCATGTATCTTTTCTAATTAGAGTTTTCTTCAAATATGTGCCCAGAAGTGGGATTGCTGGATCATATGGTAACTCTGTTTTTAGTTTTTTTTTTTTTTTTATGGAACCTCCATACTGTTCTCCATAGTTGCTGCACCAATTTACATTCCCACCAACAGTGTAGGAGGATTCCCTTTTATTCAAACCCTCTCCAGCATTTCTTACTTGTAGACTTTTTGATGATAGCCATTCTGACCAGTGTGAGGTGTGGTGCTCTTTATTTCTTTGTGTAGATTCAGATATCCATCTAGTATAGTTTTTCTTCTACCTGACAGACTTTCTTTAACATTACTTGTGTGGGTCTGCTGGTGATGAGTTGTGTCAGCTTTTGTGTGCATGAAAACATCTTTGTTTTCCCCTCATTTTAAGATTTTTATATTGTGATAAAACATACATAACATAAAATTTACCATTTTAACCATTTTTAACTCTACAGTTCAGTGGCATTGAGTACATTCACATTTTTGTGCAACCATCATCCCCATCCATAGCCAGAACTTTTTCATCTTTTTCAACTGAAACTCTGCACCCATTAAACACTAAATTTCCACTCCCTCTATCTTCCCCTGGAAGCCACCATTCACCTTTCTGTCTCTATGAATTTGACTATTTTAGGTACTTCATATAAGTGGTATCTACCTGTTGATGAATATTTGTGTTGTTTCTATCTTTTGACTATTGTGACTAATGTTGCTATGAACCTGGGTGTACAAAAATCTGTTCAATTCTCTGCTTTTGTTTCTTTTGGGTACATACCCAGGAGTATATGGATTTGTTCCTTTTATTATTGGAAGATATTTTCTTTTTTCTTTTTTCTTTTTTGTATTTTAAAGATGACACTCCACTGTTTGGCTGTCATTGTTTTTTTTTTTTTTTTTTTTTTCTGTTTCTCTACAAGGTGTCTTTTTTTTCCCCTGACAATTTGATTATGATGTGTTTTGGTCTGGTATATATATATATATATATATATATATATATATATTTTTTTTTTTGTTTGTTTGTTTGTTTGTTTGTTTTGAGTTTCCCTGAGGTTCTTGGATATATGGTGTTATGTTTTCAACAAATGTGGAAAGTTTTTGGTTGTTACCTTCAAATGTTTTCTCTACACTTCCTCTCTCTCCTCTACTCTTTTCTCTTTGTGTTTTATTTTGGATACATTATATTGCTGTGTATTCAGATTTACTAATCTTTTTGTATTCAGTATCTAGTCTGCCATTAATTATATCTAGTAGAATATTCTGTGTAACACATTGTAGTTTTCATCTCTACATGTACCAAAATGTTCACTGCAGCTCTATTTACAATAGCCAGGGCATGGAAGCAACCTAAGTGTCCATCAACAGATGAATGGATAAAGAAGATGTGGCACATATATACAATGGAATATTACTCAGCCATAAAAAGAAACGAAATTGAATTATTTGTACTGAGGTGGATGGCCCTGGAGTCTGTCATACAGAGTGAAGTAAGTCAGAAGGAGGAAAACAAATACCGTATGCTAACACATATATATGAAATCTAAGAAAAAAATGTAATGAAGAGCCTAGGGGTAGGATGGGAATAAAACACAGACCTATTAGAGCATCGACTTGAGGATATGGGGAGGGGGAAGGGTAAGCTATGACGAAGAGAGAGATTGGCATGGACATATATACACTACCAAACGTAGGGTGGATAGCTAGTGGAAAGCAGCCACATGGCACAGGGAGATCAGCTAGGTGGTTTGTGACCACCTAGAGGGGTGGGATAGGGAGGGTGGGAGGGAGGGAGACACAAGAGGGAAGAGATATGGGAACATATGTACATGTATAACTGATTCACTTTGTTGTAAAGCAGAAACTAACACACCATTGTAAAGCAATTATACTCCAATAAAGATGTTAAAAAAAAAACCCAAAATTTGATTTAGGTCTTTTTTATATCTTCCATATCTTTATTTAACTTTAATATATATAGAATACAGTTATTATAATTTTTTAAATGTCTTTTTCTGCTAATTCTAAGGTCTGTTTCAGTAGTGGGTCAATTTTGGTGAGTTGATTTATTTTCTCAGTATGGGTCATCTTTCCCTGCTACTTTGCATACCTGCTAATTTCTAATTGGATGCCAGATTGTGAGTTTTACTTTGCGGGTGTTGGATACATATATATATATATATATATATATATATATATATATATATTTGTATTCTTATACATATTCTTCAGCTTTGATTTGGAATGTAGTTACATCACTTAGGAAGAAAATGATACTTTCAGGTCTTACTTTTAGGATTTGTTAGGCAGAACAGGAGTTATATTCAGTCTAGGACTAATTGTTTCCCACTACTAAAAATAAACCCTTCTGTCAGTAAAAGATCAGGGTCTGCGCAGTTGCCTGGATTGGCCATGCCCAAGGCAGGGTTCTGAGGAGACTAAACAATGGCCCTGGTCTAAGGCAATGAATGAATTTTCCTTGTTCTAATCAGTTCAACCAGACCATGGAATAGGAGACTAATAAGCTATTGGAGTTTGAAAGTTCTGTGATTAGTGTGTGTTTCTGTGTATGTGTGTATATAATTGGTGTGTAAGCTCTATATCTTGTTTAAGCTGAATAGTAGATGACTTCATCTTCCATTTATGGCTTATGTTAACATACATGAAGGCATATTCTGGCAATAGAGGAGAATGCTTTAGATGTCATTACCATTATTGAATATTTAGTGGTTATAATGGGATGTGTGGTATGGGGATGATGCAGGATAAGTCAGTCAGAAAGCTGCAAACGCTCTATGACTTTACATGCCAAGATTAGTGGTTAAAGACACCCCAAAATTATTCTGAGATAAACTTAGGAAGTTTGTTTATAGATTTAAAACAAATCGGTCCCAAACAAGAATTAAGTAGAAAATATAAAACAGGCTGCAGTCAGCTTCCACATGTCTACTTTATAGGTCTTGCTTTTGCCATTATTGTTGTTACTGTGTAATTTTGTATGTGTTGATTCAACACCCAAGAGGCTCCTGTCATCCTCAGAATGACCTAAAAAGCTAATTAAAAATGTAAACTTATAGGCCTCACTCCATACCTACTAAATCAAAATCTCTGGGTGTGGGCATAGGAATCTACATTTTTAACAAGCTGCCCAGAGGTTTCCATGGCGCACCGATAATTTTTTTTTAAAGTACTTCTACAGAACTAATATTCTTTAAAGGAAAGAATTTCCTAAGTACAAATCAGTACTTTTAGTGTTAATCCTTAAATGTTCCCAGATATAGAATCTTCTAACCTTGGATTTAATCTTATATTTGTATTTTGGTTCAGTGCTTGTGTTTAACTCACTAACATCTTCTCTTGGGGATAAGAGTCCTACAAAAACAGTATCAGCTTTAGTGCTTCTGTTCAGTTGGGATTCAAGGTATATCTAGTTTGCTTCTTGCACCTCCTGATTAACTCTTTTATAGTCAAAGGGGGTATATTCACTTTTCTTAATATGTCACCTGGAGGGCTTGTTAAACCACACATCACTGGGCCTCACCCCCAGAGCTTCTGATTCCCTGGATCTGATTTAGAGCCCCATAATTTGCATTTCTAACAGGTTCCTGGGTGATACTGTTGCTGCAGGTCTAGTGATCACACTTTGAGAACCAGAGTTAAAAAAACTGACTTAGGATTTGGATCAGCTAAAAATGGTTCTGAAACCTCACTACACATTGCAATCACATGGGAAGTTTAAATAATATACTAGTGCCTGGAACTTACTCCAGATTAATTAAATCAGAATTCTGGGAGTGATGCCTAGGTATGTCTTTTTTTTTTTTTTTTTTTCGGTACGCGGGCCTCTCACTGTTGTGGCCTCTCCCATTGTGGAGCACAGGCTCCAGACGCGCAGGCTCAGCAGCCATGGCTCACGGGCCCAGCCGCTCCACGGCATGTGGGATCTTCCCGGACCAGGGCACGAACCCGTGTCTCCTGCATCGGCAGGTGGATTCTCAACCACTGCGCCACCAGGGAAGCCCCTAGGTATGTCTTAATATTCACAGTTGATTCTAATGTGAATCATTGTGCTACAAAGTACAGGCCAAATTCCCTTCTATTCCTCCACTTCTCTCCTGTGTAGCTGAATACCGAATGGAAATAGTGAAAATCCCTTTCACTTATTACTTCCTCCATTGGACAACTTCTCTCATTGTACAATGTTGCCCAGGGCCAATCTTGCTCTTTAATGCCTCCTTTGACCTATTTTCAGGGTTCCCCATGCTGAATAAACTCGCTTGGAGCGAGTTTGCACATCAGCATGCTCTTCCCCTTCTTTCCTGTGTCTCTGGTTCTACAAGTCAGTATCTTTCTGTAGCAATAAGCCATTCATCATCAGAACTATTATCCTTAAGGGCTCTGTGCAGGAGTTCTTCTCCTATACAGTATTTGCAACAGGTGATGTTTTTAACCTCTTTATTTATAGCGTCCTCCTTAACTGGACTGTGCCAATCAAGTGACACTAGTTGGAATATCTTAATTATTGTACATTCATCACAACCATAGTTAGTGTGCGTGTGTGTGTAAGACATTTAAAATTGTAAACAAGTAAAAATATTATATATACGCACATACAGTTTCAAATAGTGAAAAGTGCTATGAAGGAAGGAAGTGGGATGGCGGGATAGAAAGTGCGCTGGCAGGGCTATGCTGCATTACGCAGGGATGCCCAATGAGACGTCATTGCAGGAAGTTTTGTTGTTGGTGGTGGTTTTTTTTGTGGTACGCGGGCCTCCCACTACCGTGGCCCCTCCCATTGCGGAGCACAGGCTCTGGAGGCGCAGGCCCAGCAGTCATGGCCCACGGGCCCAGCTGCTCTGCAGCATGTGGGATCCCCCCGGCCCGGGGCATGAACCCGCGTCCGCCGCACTGGCAGGCAGACCCCCAACCACTGCGCCACAAGGGAAGCCCCATTGCAGGAAGTTTTAATCAGAGGAATCACATCTGAATGATGATTTTTAAATGCTCACTCTGGCTGCTGCATAAAGAATGGTCTATAAGGCAGCAAGAGTGAATGCAAGGAGATCAGACTGGAGGTTTTCGTGGTAATTTAGGCCAAAGATAATGGTAGCTTAGCCTAGGCTTTTAGCAATGCAGGGTTGAGAAGTAGATGAATTTGTGAATATCATGAATGTCATGAATTTTAGAGGCATAGCCAACAGGACTTGCTGACGGATTAGATATGGGACGGGAGGCAAAAAAAGGAGGTTCCTGGATTTTTGGTTTGAACCACTGGGAGGATGTTGGGGGCATTCAATGAAATGGAGAATAGTGGGAGTAAGAGCAAACCTGGGAGGAAAATCATTTACTTTGAGAAATCTATATTGAAATGGAGATGCTGCATTGGTATCATGACTCTGGAGCCCAGGGGAGAGAGGTCTGAGCTGGCCATACGAATTTGTGAGTCATCAACAGACAGAGGGAATTTAAAGCCCTGGGCCTGAATGAGATGCCCTAGGGAATGAGTGTAGAAGACAAAAGAGATCTGAAGCCTAAGTGCCATGGCAATCTAAAGGTCAGGGAAATGAGGCGGCAGCAGAGGAAGCTAAGAAGGAGCAACTAGTGAAGTAAGAGGGCAAACCCAGTGAGGGAGTGCCTTTCCCAGAAACCCAGATGAAAAAAGTGAATCCAGGAGGGAGGAATGGTCAACTGTGTCAAGTCGCACTGACCAGTGCCTGTCCTGAGCCAGTGTAATGCAGAGAACAGGATGCTGGTTTGCAAAGCAGGAAACTTGAGTTTTAAGAAGTAACTGGAACTGACTGCATCATCATCATCATCATTATAATAGTAGTAGTCAACATTTTTCCTGTATCTAATATGTTTCAGGTACTGGCCTAAGTATATGAATGCATTAGCTCAATGAATTCTCAGAGCAACCATGTAGATGTACACTATTATCATTCCCATTTCACAGATGGAGAAACTGAGGCTCATAGAGGTAAAATCATTTGCTTCAGATCTCTTCTTTCCTCTCTTCTAAATCATTTCCTCAATGTGACACAGTGTCACCTGGGGTCAACTATTTTCCTTCTTTGTGCTTTAGTTTCCCTCATCTCTAAAATGAGTGAGTGGATCAGTTCAAATTCTTTTCAGCAACAGGACCCTCATCTCAAACAAAAGCAGACACAGAAACTCAATATATAAAACAGCAGAGTTGCATTGTTTCAAGCTTGGGTGTAGAGTCTGTAGCCCCATACTCTGGGCTTCCGCCCACCCCCTACTCTCTGCCCTGTGATTTTGCAAACCACTCAACTGGATGGATTCTATATGTCCTTCGGCTTTTAAAACTCCAGAATTCAGATTCTCACCTGTCCCCCTTGTGACCAAGGGTTGGCATTACAGGTTTATTGGTCAGTGTTAGAAATTCTGTGTCTCTGGGCCACACATCACGGAGCCATCAGTACACATGGGATAAAGTCATGACCACTTGCACTTCAGTGAACTGGTCATGAAGAAAGCTCTTCACTTACTTTACAGACGTGAACATCTGGATGGTTAAGTCCTAACACCATACCTTGAAAAAATTTGTTGTTCAATATGTGGTTGATTTAAAAAGAATTGAGTGGTTCTTTGTAATGTCGTCAGGCAAACCTTTCTCTACATCCTCTAGTAAAAGTCAGATTTCCCCCTCTTTATGTGTCTCCTGAACCCTCTTCCTACACCCCATTATAGTCTTTGCCACATTGGGTGGTCATTTATCATCTGATTACATATCTCTCTCCCCTGCTAGATGGAAACACACTCACCTTTCTGTCCTTGGCACCTAGCATAGGGCCTGGTCACTGTGCTCATCTAACACACATTGAATGCATAACAGACCCTCCTTTTTGGGAAAGGGTGGCTATAAGAAAGGGAAGAAAATTGTTTGTCAGGGAAACCTGGTGCCTTCCACTCATCTGGTATTCAGTGGAATGTTTTGTCTCTGGGAACTTGCTCTGTACAGTGGCATAGGCTTAGAATTCCTTAGAGCCCATTAGCATGCCATAGACAAAGACTACATGTGTTCCACTTCTCCCAATGTGATCAGACTGCTATGTGACAATTACAGTGCAAAATTCTGGTTTTGGTCTTCCAGCTCTAGGTCTGCTAATGGAAATGAAATACAGTCTGGGAAATACAGGCAAATACAGTCAACAGCCTGCAAGGGAGAAGATTGAAATTTGTTGTGATGTGCTGCAGGGGACGGGACAGGGCAGCGATTTCATTCCTGTCAGTGCAGGGGCCTTTTGTAGCTGGGAATGGAAAGTACTGCAAATGCCAAGTAATTTCAAGTCTGAGGGTTTTGACCTGTTTATCAGAATGAAAACTTTGGATGAGGGTACGTTCCCTCCCCTCAGCTAGAGTAGTATGGTGGTACAGAAAGAGCAGAGTCTCTGTGTGCTATTGACCTGGTTTTGAAAACCAGTTCTGTGTATTTCTACTCATGTGACTTTTGGCACATTACTCAATTTCTCTAAGTCTTAGTCTCCTCTTCTATAAAATAGGGGTAATGATATGTACTTTGATGTGTTTGTAATGAGGCTTTTAGGCAGTTATATAAAGGGCCTGGCACATAGTAAATTCTCAATACACAGTAGCTTAAAAAATTAAACTATTGATAGTTTTAGTTGTGCCAGAAATTGTTCTTGCATCTCATCCTATTAATGTGTCTTATCCACTAAGCACTTCAGGTAGGGGGTGGGGGTGGGGATGGCACGTCTGAGAGCAAGTAGGGAAGGCAGTCTCTCTGCCCTTAAGCATCTCAGTATCTCCTGCATCTGTCCGTAAATGGACACATATGTATTTTCATGTTTAAGCCATTCAGTCATTTAAAAAAAATTTTTTTAACTTTATTTTTGGCTGCATTGGGTCTTCATTGCTGCTCATGGGCTTTCTCTAGTTGCAGCGAGTGTGGGGCTACTCTTCCTTGCGGTGAGTGGGCTTCTCATCATGGTGACTTCTCTTGTTGCAGAACATGGGCTCTAGGCACGCGGGCTTCCGTAGTTGTGCCACATGGGATCAGGAGTTGTGGCTCGCAGGCTCTAGAGTGCAGGCTCAGTAGTTGTAGTGCACAGGCTTAGCTGCTCCACAGCAAGTGGGATCTTCCCAGACCAGGGCTCAAACCTATGTCCCTTGCATTGGCAGGTGGATTCTTAACCACTGCCCAACCAGGGAAGCCCCATTAAGTCATTCTTTTCTCCTGGAAAGAAAAAAACAAAACAAAACAAAACAGAAAAACCTCAACTGATGATTACTTTAGCATACTTTACCCTATAAGATTAATCTTTTTCATTCATTCACTCACTTACTAGTTCTTTAACAGATATTTAAATATTTAACAAGTGCCTGCTAGGAGTGAGGTGCTTTCCTAGGTGCTAGGGATACAGGACAGACAGAAATCCTCTCTTTCATAGAGTTTACAATCTTTCTGAGGGAGACAGACAATAAAAAAATACATATGTCATTGTATGTTAGATAATGCTGAGTACCAGGAAAAAAATAAAGCAGGAGAAGGTGATAAGAAGTATTAGAGGTATCCCAAGTGAGAGAGTTTCAGTTTGAGACAGAGAAACCAGGGAAAGGATCACTGAGAAGGTGACATTGCAGAAAAGGGCTGAAGAAACACAAATATCTGGGGAAAATCATTCTAGGCATAAGGTTCAGGACAAGTGCCAAGGCCCTTGAGCAGGGGAATGGCTGATGTGGACACAGGGTAGGAAAGGGGCCAGGGCAGCAGGAGTTGAGCAACCAAGAAGAACAGTGGTAGGAAATGAGGTGAGAGAGGTAACTGGGATATTAGAGGGCAGATAGTGAGGGCCTTGTGCTTTGCCTTTGGCTCAGTATGAGATGGAGAGGTATAGAGAAGTTTGAAGGATCTCTCTGGATGCTGTGTGAGGATTAGATTTCTTTGAGGGAGCAAAAATCAGGCCAGGATATCAATTTGGGAGGTTATTGCCCATTTTACCCACTGTCATCAACAACAAAGGTGGCAGAAAGAAAAAGGTTTTCTTGCTCTTGCAAGAACACCAGAATCACAACTAACTGCTGAACAATCATCGACAGGAAGACACTGGAACTCACCAAAAAAGATGCCCCACATCCAAAGACAAAGGAGAAGCCACAATGAGATTGTAGGAAGGCCACAATCACGATAAAATCAAATCCCATAACTGCTGGGTGGGTGACTCACAAACTGGAGAACACTTATACCAAAGAAGTCCACCCACTGGAGTGAAGGTTCTGAGACCCACATCAGGCTTCTGAACCTGGGGGTCTGGCAACGGGAGGAGGAATTCCAGGAGAGTCAGACTTTGAAGGCTAGCGGGATTTGATTGCAGGACTTGGACAGGACTGGGGGAAACAGAGACTCCACTCTTGGAGGGCACACACAAAGTAGTGTGTGTATCGGGACCCAAGGGAAGGAGCAGTGACCCCATAGGAGACTAAACCAGACCTACCTGCTAGTGTTCGAGGGTCTCCTGCAGAGGTGGGAGGGTGTCTGTGTCTCACTATAAGGACAAGGACACAGGCAGCAGAAGTTCTGGGAAGTACTCCTTGGTGTGAGCCCTCCCAGAGTCTGCCATTAGACCCACCAAAGAGCCCAGGTAGGCTCCAGTGTTGGGTCACCTCAGGCCAAACAACCAACAGGGAGGGAACCCAGCCCCACCCATCATCAGTCAAGCAGATTAAAGTTTTACTGAGCTCTGCCCACCAGAGCAACAGCCAGCTCTACCCACCACCAGTCCCTCCCATCAGGAAAATTGCACAAGCCTCTTAGATAGCCTCATCCACCAGAACTACAATCCTGCAGCCTGTGGAACAAAAAGCACATTCACAGAAAGATAAACAAGATGAAAAGGCAGAGGGTTATGTACCAGATGAAGGAACAAGATAAAACCCCAGAAAAACAACTAAATGAAGTGGAGATAGGCAACCTTCCAGAAAAAGAATTCAGAGTAATGATGGTGAAGATGATCCAGGACCTGGGAAAAAGAATGGAGGCAAAGATCAAGAAGATGCAAGAAATGTTTAACAAACACCTAGAAGAATTAAGAACAAACAAACAGAAATGAACAATACAATAACTAAAATGAAAACTACACTAGAAGGAAGCAATAGCAGAATAACTGAGGCAGAAGAACGGATAAGTGACCTGGAAGACAGAATGGTGAAATTCACTGCTGCAGAACAGAATAAAGAAAAAAGAATGAAAAGAAATGAAGACAGCCTAAGGGACCTCTGGGACAACATTAAACGCAACAACATTCACATTATAGGGATCCCAGAAGGAGAAGAGAGAGAGAAAGGACCCAAGAAAATATTTGAAGAGATTATGGTCGAAAACTTCCCTAACATGGGAAAGGAAATAGGCACCCAAATCCAGGAAGCGCAGAGAGTCCCATACAGGATAAACCCAAGGAGAAACATGCCGAGACACGTAGTAATCAAGTTGGCAAAAATCAAAGACAAAGAAAAATGATTGAAAGCAGCAAGAGGAAAACAACAAATAATATACAAGGGAACTTGCATAAGGTTAACAGCTGATTTCTCAGCAGAAACTCTGCAAGCCAGAAGGGAGTGGCATGATATACTTAAAGTGATGAAAGGGAAGAAACTACAATCAAGATTACTCTACCCAGCAAGGATCTCATTCAGATTCAATGGAGAAATCAAAAGCTTTACAGACAAGCAAAAACTAAGAGAAGTCAGCACTACCAAACCAGCTCTACAACAAATGCTAAAGGAACTTCTCTAAGTGAGAAACACAAGAGAAGAAAAGGACCTGTAAAAACAAACCCATAACAATTAAGTAAGTGGTAATAAGAACATACATATTGATAATTACCTTAGACGTGAATGGATTAAATGCTCCAACCAAAAGACACAGGCTTGCTGAATGGATACAAAAACAAGGCCCATGTATATATATGCTGTCTACAAGAGACCCACTTCAGACCTAGGGACACATACAGACTGAAATTGAGGGGATGGAAAAATCTATTCCATGCAAATGGAAATCAGAAGAAAGCTGGAGCAGCCATACTCATATCAGATAAAATAGACTTTAAAATAAAGAATGTTACAAGAGATAAGGACACTATGTAATGATCAAGGGATCAATCCAAGAAGAAGATATAACAATTATAAATATATATGCATCCAACAAAGGAGCACCTCAATACATAAGGCAAGTGCTAACAGCTCTAAAAGGGGAAATTGACGGTAACACAATAATAGTGGGGGGCTTTAACACCTCACTTACACCAATGGACAGATCATCAAAATAGAAAATAAATAAGGAAACACAAGCTTTAAATGACACAATAGACCAGATAGATTTAATTGATATTTATAGGACATTCCATCCAAAAACAGCAGATTACACTTTCTTCTCAAGTGCGCATGGAGCATTCTCCAGCATAGATCACATCTTGGGTCACAAATCAAGCCTCAGTAAATTTAAGAAAATTGAAATCATATCAAGCATCTTTTCTGACCACAACGCTATGAAATTAGAAACTAATTACAGGGAAGACAATGTAAAAAACACAAACACATGGAGGCTAAACAATACATTACTGAATAACCAAGAGATCACTGCAGAAATCAAAGAATACCTAGAGACAAATGACAATGAAAACACGATGATCCAAAACCTATGGCATGCAGCAGAAGCAGTTCTAAGAGGGAAGCTTATAGCTATACAAGCCTACCTCAAGAAACAAGAAAAATCTCAAATAAACAATCTAACCCTACACCTAAAGGAACTAGAGAAAGAACAAACAAAACCCAAAGTTAGCAGAAGGAAAGAAATCATAAAGATCAGAGCAGAAATAGAAACAAAGGAAACAGTAGCAAAGATCAATAAAACTAAAATCTGTTTCTTTGAAAAGATAAACAAAATTGATAAACCATTTGCCAGACTCATTAAGAAAAAGAGGGAGAGGACTCAAATCAATAAAATTAGAAATGAAAGAGAAGTTACAGCAGACACCACAGAAATACAAAGCATCCTAAGAGACTACTATAAGCAACTCTATGCCAATAAAATGGACAACCTGGAAGAAATGGGCAAATTCTTAGAAAGGTATAACTTTCCCAGACTGAACCAGGAAGAAATAGAAAGTATGAACAGACCAGTCATAAGTAATGGAATTGAAACTGTGATTAAAAATCTTCCAACAAACTGAAGTCCAGGACCAGATGGCTTCACAGGTGAATTCTGTCAAACATTTAGAGACGAGCTAATGGCCATCCTTTTCAAACTCTTCCAAAAACTTGCAGAGGAAGGAACACTCCCAAACTCATTCTGTGAGGCCACCATCACCTTGATACCAAAACCAGACAAAGATACTACAAAAAATAAAATTACAGACCAATATCACTGATGAATATAGATGCAGAAATCCTCAACAAAATATTAGCAGACAGAATCCAACAACACAGTAAAAGGATTATATACCATGATCAAGTGGGATTTATCCCAGGGATGCAAGGATTCTTCAATATACACAAATCTATCAGTGTGATACACCATATTAACAAATTGAAGAAGAAAAACCATATGATCATCTCAATAGATGCAGAAAAAGCTTTTGACAAAATTCAACACCCATTTATGATAAAAATTCTCCAGAAACTGGGCATAGAGGTAACCTACCTCAACATATTAAAGGCCATATACGACAGACCCACAGGAAACATTATTCTCAATGGTGAAAAACTGAAAGCATTTCCTCTAAGTTCAGGAACAAGAAAAGGATGTCCACTCTCACCACTATTATTCAATATAGTTTTGGAAGTCCTAGCCACGGCAATCAGGGAAGAAAAAGAAATAAAAGGAATACAAAAAAAAAAAGTGAAAAAAATATAAAGAAAAAGGTTTTCTTGAGAGGAGGCCCCTGGCTGGTCAGTCAGTCTGAAACAATCACCGCTTGAGGATGTAGCTGGGGAGCATGAAAAAGGAAGGTGGAAATGTATCAAAGCCCCAAATAATTTAACAATTGTTCTGTTATCTGGTTTTTCCTGGCCATCGTGTATGGGGAGGTCTCACCAACCTCAAGGCACTGCCTCAGCTCAGCTGTCATGGTCACCGTGACAACAGGCTCATCTTGGGTGTCACTCTGGCTCTGGAAAAAGGCCCAAACTCACAGTGAAATGCCAAACTGCAATTGCGTCTTCCTTGGTATGTCTCTTTTTCATCATGTTTTTTTTTTCTCCCCACCCTCAGGTTTAATCTTACACTTTTGCCAGGCACTCAGCACCAGGTTCCTTAGTATAAACAACTGGGTGTCTGAGAGATCTGGGAAAGTGGTTACATATGTCATTTCCTCTTTGGATGAGGAAATCATGTGTGACATGCTCTTTAAGGTTCAAGGCTTTAATATTGTCAGTTTTCTTAAATTACATTTACTTTGAATATCTAGAAATGTGAGCATGGGGCTATTTCTAAGTTTCCTGTCATTCAAGAAGTGGTCTAGGTATAATGGCAGAATGTTACATCCTGCCTGTTGGTAATTGAACCCAGAGGCAGAGAACACATTGGCAAATTTAGCAAATAAGTAAATAGGCTCCAAGAAGGATGAAAGGGCTATAGTCTTAGCCATTAGGTGGCCATAATAAGGGAAAAGCTAAGGCCTAATGATGTGATTGTGGCAGAGCTAATCTGATGATTTCCACCACCTTAATGATGCACTACCTGTCTCGCAGCGCAGTGTTGAGTACAAAACCGCTGACTTGAATCAGGCTGTTCTACCACACAGTACCATGATGCTAGGCTCATCATCTGCCTCCATCCTTTCTGATACAATGTTACTAATATACTTAGCCCTTTCCAGGTTCTTTTCTTTTTTTTTTTTTTTCTTGTTTCCAAAAGGAGTTTTTAACATCTTTATTGGAGTATAATTGCTTTACAATGGTGTGTTAGTTTCTGCTTTACAACAAAGTGAATCAGTTATACATATACATATGTTCCCATATCTGTTTCCTCTTGCGTCTCCCTCCCTCCCTCCCTCCCTCCCTATCCCACCCCTCTAGGTGGTCACAAACCACCTAGCTGATCTCCCTGTGCCATGTGGCTGCTTCCCACTAGCTATCCACCCTACATTTGGTAATGTATATATGTTCTTGCCACTCTCTCACTTCATCATAGCTTACCCTTCCCCCTCCCCATATCCTCAAGTCCATGCTCTAATAGGTCTGTGTTTCATTCCTATTCTATCCCTAGTCTTTTCATGACTTTTTTTTTCTTAGATTCCATATATATGTGTTAGCATATGGTATTTGTTTTTTCTCTTTCTGACTTACTTCACTCTGTATGACAGACTCCAGGTCCATCCACCTCACTACAAATAACTCAGTTTCATTTCTTTTTATGGCTGAGTAATATTCCATTGTATATATGTGCCACATCTTCTTTATCCATTCATTGTTGGTGGACACCTAGGTTGCTTCCATGTCCTGGCTATTGTAAATAGATCTGCAATGAACATTCTGGTACATGACCATTTTTGAATTATGGTTTTCTCAGGGTATATGCCCAGTAGTGGGATTGCTGGGTCGTATGGTAGTTCTATTTGTAGTTTTTTAAGGAACCCCCATACTGTTCTTCATAGTGGCTGTATCAATTTACATTCCCACCAGCAGTGCAAGAGGGTTCCCTTTTCTCCACACCCTCTCCAGCATTTATTGTTTCTAGAGTTTTTGATGATGGCCATTCTGACTGGTGTGAGATGATATCTCATTGTAATTTTGATTTGCAGCAATCTTGAGAACGAAAAGTGGAGCTGGAGGAATCAGGCTCCCTGACTTCAGACTATACTACAAAGCTACAGTAATCAAGACAGTATGGTACTGGCACAAAACCAGACATATAGATCAATGGAACAGGATAGAAAGTCCAGAGATAAACCCATACACATATGGTCACCTCGTCTTTGATAAAGGAGGCAAGAATATACAGTGGAGAAAAGACAGCCTCTTCAATAAGTGGTGCTGGGAAAACTGGACAGGTACATGTAAAAGTATGAGATTAGAACACTCCCTAACACCATACACAAAAATAAACTCAAAATGGGTTAAAGACCTAAATGTAAGGCCAGACACTATCAAACTCTTAGAGGAAAACATAGGCAGAACAGTGTATGACATAAATCACAGCAAACTCCTTTTTGACCCACCTCCTAGAGAAATGGAAATAAAAACAAAAATAAACAAATGGGATCTAATGAAACTTAAAAGCTTTTGCACATCAAAGGGTACCATAAACAAGACCAAAAGACAACCCTCAGAATGGGAGAAAATAGCTGCAAATGAAGGAACTGACAAAGGATTAATCTCCAAAATTTATAAGCAACTCGTGCAGCTCAATAAAAAAAATCAAACAACCCAATCCAAAAATGGGCAGAAGACCTAAATAGGCATTTCTCCAAAGAAGATATACAGATTGCCAACAAACACATGAAAGAATGCTCAGGTTATTTTCATATATATCTTATTTCATCACTATGGGATGGGCAAGTCAGGGATTATTATACCTATTTTCAGATGAGGAAATTGAGATCCAGAAGAGGGGAAAGCTCTTGCCTGTAACCAAAGAGCAGACCCATGCCTTGAATCCAGTCTTTATTGCTCCTTCCTGAACGTGAATCACAGTGCCTGTCACAAAATTAGTAACCAGACTTTGTTAAGTGCCTATTTACACTGGATGCTGAATTAGGCATGAAACAAAAACAAAAAGTACATAATCTTGTTTTCTCTAAATCTTTGTTCTCATATGACAAGAGCACAGGGATAAAACAAATATTGAATTTGGTGATATCATATTTGGGTTGAAGTATGGATATTGTAGAGTAGAAAGAAGGATGAGTTTATAGATATGGTCTGAGTGACAGCGAGGGTGAGGAACCATCCCAGTTTACCTGGGACTGAGAGGGTTCCTGAGAGACAGAACTTTCAGTGCTAAAACCAGGAAAGACCTAGGCAAACCAGGACAAGTTTGTCACCCTGGACAGCCAATCTTTCCTGGGGGCAAAATATGGAAACAGAAGAATGTCATGGAAGGAGCACTGGATTTGAAGTTAAAAATCTAGGTTAAAATCCTGACTCTGTCATGTACCACCTGTGTAACCTGGGAAATGTCATTGCTTCTCTCTAGGTCATAGCTTACTCATGTGGAAAATGGTTATATTAATAGTACCTCTCTCCCAGTGTAGTAAGCATTAAATGAAATAATCCACATAGGTAGAAATGCTAAATGGTGGCTAGCTCTACAAATGTGAGGTTTTATTTGATGGTGGCTCCAAAGAAAACTCAAGAAAACAATGAGAGCAAGTTTTATGTTTGTTCTCATGCATCTGCTCTATATATGAAAATAAAGTTTCAATGAGCCTTGAGTGATTTGAAGAGCCAAGTCATTCAGCAAAATTGTCAAATCTAAAACAAACTGGAGACTGTACTACATGTCTGCTTCTTTCATAGATCTGGAGACTAGAACATAAGCAATTTTAGATGGTACTTATCTTTTCTCCTGTACCAAATCTAATATGAGAAAGCATCCTTCTCCCACTTCCTTCTGTTCACCAATTTTCTCAAAATCTGTGGTCAGATACCATATGAATAGTGACCACACAATGTCAAAAATGGAAAGTAGAATATTCATGTTAACAGGGGTTTTACTTTCCTTTATGTCCCTATTTCTGCTTCAAATCCTCAAATAGTGGTTTTGAGGGAGTTATTCATCTTTTAAACTGCATCCCTGGCATTGGTATTGGGATAGTGTAGTTAAGAACAAAGAGGACTTAACTTCCATAAAGGTCTTCTCATTTGTTCATTTACTCATTCAACGCATTTATTGAGTCTGTGAGGTCCCCATTAGTGCACTTGGGCACTAGCTACAAGTAGCCAACAAGGCCAGCCCGGTCCCAGACCCCTCATCAGCTTTCATTCTAATGGACGGAAGCATATGTTAAACATCTTTTAAAAAATAAATGCATGATCATTACACATGTTGAATAGTGCTATGAAAGAAAAGGGCAGGGAGCTTTGACAAAGAAGAATAATGAACATTGTAATTTAGATTGAAGGGCTTGGCAATGAAACTTATACTTCAAGGTCTCATCTGACTTTGGAATAGAAATGAAGTGCATGGTTAATATAGATTGTTTTCTTTTTACCTAAATTGCCAGTGAGAAACTCAGTATGGGAGCTTTTATACTGAGCTCTCTGCTCATCATTCTCTGCTCATTGTTCACTCAACAGATATTTACTGAGTAACTACTATGCATTAGACATTGTGCTAGGTGCAGGGATAAGGTGCAGGGAACAAGGTAGGTGGAGTTCCTGCCTTCATGGAGCTTACAGTCTAATGGAGAGGAGAAAATAAATATATCTCAGATGGTGAGATATACTAAGAAAAATAAAACAGAGTAAAGAGGAAAGAGAAAGATGAAGTGGGGGTTAGTTACTCTTTTAAATGAGGTGGTCAGAAAAGACCTTTCTGAGAAGGTGATATTTGAGCAGAGACCTGAAGAAAGCAAGGGAGCCAGCTTTGGTGGTTTCTAGTAGGAGATAGTTTCTAGATAGAGGAAACAACCAGTCCACAGGATATGAGGCTAGAGTGTGCTTGTGTATTTGAGGAACAGTGAGGAGGCCGGTGTGGCTGGAGCAACATCAGAGAGGAGGAGAATGGCAGATGAGGTCAGTAAAGTAGTGAGATTGATGGCAGGGTGGATGGGGCTGGTGGATGCAATCATGTAAACCTTGTAGTCCATTGCTAGGAGTTTGGTTTTTATTTATCTGCTTGAGAGAAATGATGGTGATCCTTTAAGAAAATACTATATCTAAAACTTGGCAGGACCATTCTACTGTCTCTATGAAGCAAAGGATATGTGCACTACCCAGGAAGCTAGAATGATGCTAGGCCAGAACTAAGTCATCCATGTTTTAGAAATTGTCAGAATATAGGTTGGTAGCTTTTCTTAGAAATGGAAATTCCAATTTGGCACATGAAAAAGAATATAAAGACCGTGAAACAAGAAGAATTCCAAATGTGGACAGTATCTTGGTAAATGATTTTAAAAATCTTGAGTCCCAGGATGAGGTTCTCAGAAGAGTTTTTTTAATCAGGTAGCATTTTTCAAATTGGAGTTTGAGATTTCTTCACTTCCGGAAGGAGCCGTGCGAAGGAGAAAGCAGGTATAATCTTGAAGAGATTAAAGGACATGGGCAGAGACCTAGGCAGTGGAGCTCCTTTTAGCTCTTCCAACCAACTTCTCTTGACTGAAATTATTTGTCCCCCACCACCTGCCCAGACATAGCCACTTTTCTTTTACCTCTCTCTTCCCTTTGAATCTGCTGAAATCCAAGAGGGCAGATATACAGATGTTCAGTAGCGGCAACATCGAAAACAGTGATGTTTAACCTTTTAAGAGTAAGAGGTCCCATGAGAGTCTGATAAAAGCTATGAAATATCTTTTTAAAAAGTTCTGTGGACACATGAATGTGAAATTTTGCATATTTCCATAGGCTCCTGGGATCCCTGATAACCATCCATGGATGCTCTAGGGGAACATGAGTGCAGGTTAAGTAACTCTGTGCTAAGAGATCAACCAGGGCTTTTGTTCTGATAAAGGCAAATGTGGGACGTGGAGGATTATGAGAGGAAAGAGTGGAGAACCATTCCTCTGATAGCATTAATTGAGGTTATTTTCCCACCTACTCATTTTCTCTGGACTCTGAAAAGTACTCTTTGTTTCTGCCCTTCTCAGTGCTAACCATCTGGTTGACACAAGGGATTCAGAGGGACATCAGGCAGGGACTTCTGAGTATCCCTCTGCTTTCTCACCCTCCCATGGGAAAGGGTTCTGGCCACTATGTTTGAAATAAAGTCAGAAAAAAGAGGAGCAGTTAGGGTACATTAAGGGGTCCAAATCTCCTTTCATTTTTAATTCTTCCAAAAGAAGAATGTTCTTTTCAACCAGGTTTAGGCTGGCTGTGAATGCTGATGTCAGTGCGTGGTCTCACAGAGATTTGTCCCATTGGGGATATTTTTCTTTGTCTGGAAGCTTCCTTTTTTTGTTCATGATTTTTAAGCCTCTCAGCAAATATTCAATGGAAAAAGCTCAGGGCTGAGCCAAAGGCAATTATGAAGCACTTATAGAGTTGGAGACTGACAAGTGGTAATTATTTGGAGATGCTTGCTTTCTTTTCTTCCTCACCACTCTTTCCAACCCCACCCCACAACCTGGTGTGGACTGTCTTTTCAGTTTATCTTGGCTTATTACCAAGGTTTGCCTTTATCACTTCTACATTATGTAGAGAAATATCAGTAATGAAGCCATTTATGCTACTTCTCCAGCACTGAAGTTAGAAGTCTGATGATTTCATGTCAATGCTGAATGTCTTTTCACTATTTCCTTTTATTAGCTGCTGGGAAAAGGAAGAAACAGATTTGATGGTGTATGCCCTATACTGTCCTCTGGAAGCAAATTATTTTAATTCATTTCTACAGTCTCACCTTTTGTCCTCCTCAGCAAGGCAGGTGTTCAGGCTGCTTTAATCTATTCAGAGCAATGACTAATCAAACCATTTTGCAGCAATTCTGTTCTAAGCCCTGACACTGTAGCTCGTCTGATCACAAAATCTCCATGTTAACAGCCATGCAGCTTTATAAATGGAATGCTGGAGGGAAACAAAGGAGAAAGAAGTAGACCCTGTGGGTCAACACAGTTTTTAAATGTGCTTGTTGAGCATTTGACTAAATCCATAAAACAAAACACCATTTGGGAGGGGGTTATTCTTCCTGTCAGACTTCTAGGCTTCCAAGGACCAGTTAGAAACAAGGAGATAAGGTTATAGTATCAGTATATATTTTTACTATATAAAAAATATATATTTTTAAAAATAATTTTTATTGGGGTAGAATTTATTTACAATTTAGTTTCAGGTATACAGCAAAATGAATCTGTTATACCAGCGGTCCCCAACCCCCAGGCCAGGGACCAGACTGGTCCATGGCCTGTTAGGAACCAGGCCTCACAGCAGGAGGTGAGGGGCGGGCGAGTGAGTGAAGCTTCATCTGTATTTCCAGCTGCTCCCCATCGCTCACATTACTGCCTGAGCTCCGCCTCCTGTCTGATCAGTGGCAGCATTAGATTCTCATAGGAGCATTAACCCTACTGTGAACTGCACATGCGAGGGATCTAGGTTGTGTGCTCCTTATGAGAATATAATGGCTGATGATCTGAGGTGCAGCTGAGGCAGTGATGCTAGCACTGGGGAGTGGTTGCAAATACAGATCATCATTAGCAGAGAGGTTTGACTGCACAGAGACCATAATAAATCAACTGCTTGCAGACTCATATCAAAACCCTATCAGTGAGTGGCAAGGGAAAACAAGCTCAGGGCTCCCACTGATTCTGCATTATGGTGAGCTGTATAATTATTTCATTGTATATTACAATGTAATAATAATAGAAATGAAAGGCACAATAAATGTAATGTGCTTGAATCCTCCTGAAATCATCCTCCCACCCCTGCCCCTGGTCCATGGAAAAATTGTCTTCCATGAAACCAGTCCCTGTTGCCAAAAAGGTTGGGGACCGCTGTGTTATACATATACATATATCCACTCTTTTTTAGATTCTTTTCCCATATGGGCCATTACAGAGTATTGAGAAGAGTTCCTTACGCTATAGAGTAGGTCCTTATTAGTTATCTATTTTATATATAGTATTTTGTATGTGTCAATTCCAATCTTCCAATTTATCCCTCTCCCCTTACCCCCCAGTAACCATGTTTATTTTCTACATCTGTAACTCTATTTCTGTTTCATAGATAAGTTCATTTGTAGCCTTTTTTTACATTACAAATAAAAGCGATATTATACGTTATTTATCTTTCTATCTTGCTCAGGGTATTTTCTTTTTTGTTTGGAATGAGAATGTTATCTTCAGACTGGGCCTAAGAAGAACAAACACAACAGAAAAGGCCATAGGTGCCCCTAACAGCTTTGCAGGAGATAGTTCTGTGGTCTTTAGGGCTGTACATGGGGCCTGGGTAGGGGTAGAGCATTCTTATTTTTGCCCAATGTTCTGCAATTTGGAATATGCTGAAAAAAATTATTCTTTGCAGTGGACTTTGAAAGACACTTAAGAACTCTTATTGGAAGTTTGTATAATTGGCAACTTGGACAAGAAAAATTACTCCTCACCTGACTGTAACCACTGTAAGGGTGGGACCTGTGTCAATTTATGTTCACTGTTATATCTCCAGGGCCTATTATAGTGCCTGGTCCATGATAGCTTTCTATTATGTATTTGTTGAGTGAATGAATGACTTACTGCCCTGGTAGCAACTTGACCTTATCTCCTCTCCTGCACAGCCATACAGGCATTTAGGAAAGAAAGTTACTGCTCTGTAGATTAACCCAGCTAGGTAGCAGGTTTGTGAAAGAAGTAGCCTCTGCCCCCTTCCATGTCCTGTAAACTTTCTGAAGTCTTTTCCCAACAGGTTTATACTACTCTTATCTCTACTAGAGAGTTAGAGTAAATGAAAACAAGACTTTGGCTCTTTATTGTATTTTTCTTCAGTCAAGTTCATAGTCCTTTCAAACTGTTTGAGGCAGATTCTTCTGTTACATCAAAGTCTTACTGGCTTTAAGAAAGATACCTTAGGAAGTTGGATTAACTTATTCATGTCCTTAAAGATCCTTTGAAAAAGCCTACTAAACATTGCCCCAGTCTTCCAAAGGCATTCAATAGCTTCCAGAGTACTTAATTTACAGTCAGGTGCAAAAATTGTTTATGTATCTGAAGGCCAGACTATGGAAAAGATCAAATAAACAGATTTCTTTGGCATTTTCTGCCCACTATCTGATGAAAAAGAGTAAGCAAACCAACATAAGGAATTGACTTTTTTTTAAAGCAACATACGAGGACTGGTTAAGACTTGGTGTGTATTCAGCCCAAGTTTTCCAAAACCAGTTATATCTCTAGTACTGGATGATGAGATATCATATTCTCCATGGGGACATTAAAGCTGTAAACAAGGTTCAATGACTGAAGAAAAAATTGGTTATTCTCACTAGAGTAGATTTTCTGTTTTTCATGTTATTATGTCCTCATTATTTGAAAAATGGCAATTTATGTAAAGTAGAAAGGGCTGACAACTTTTAGTTGCCCAGAATGATCAATTAAGAAATATGCCATTTCCCCAATCAAACTGAATAAATGAAAGTTGATTGTTGAGATATTTCTGTAATGGTTTCTATATTTTGATTTATTTAATCAAGGTTTTTTTTTTCTCTGAGATAATTTGCCTGCAAGTATTTTGATTATGGATCCTAGACCCAAACAATCAGGCTTTCCGTAAGCTAATATAATAATAGAAAAATAGTACAATTTCCCATACAACTATTCATTTCCATAAAAATGAAGATCTAATTCATGCGTTTGGCTGTTTGAATATAGGGTGACATAGTCCTAAAGCATACATTTTAAAGTAAAAAATAGAGACAACTAGGTACCATACTTTCAAGATTTTATTTTTTTCATTGACTTTCAAACAGCTTGATTATGATGTGTTGTCACAAATCCAGAAATATCAAAATTAAAATCACCAAATCAATAAGTAGTATTTAGTAAGTATTTATTGTACCTGTAAGAACAGTTCGCAAGTTAGGAGCTTTTAAGTTCAAAGAGTGATACGAAGGTCAGAGGCATGATGTTACAGGATGGCTTATAAAGTGAAAATGATGAAGTTGTTTAAACTTTATAATGATTGGTTATTACAGTGGGGGTTTCCAGATGGCAAGGGCTTGATTAAAAGTGATAATCTTATACTATTTTTAGGAAGATGACTTAATTTTCTTTCATGATTATCAGAGGCATTTACAAGAAGTGGCCCAAGTTAAGTTTCACCTACGTGGCTTAAGTGGTTTTGTCTGCTCAGGGAATTTTCAAGTTCGGTCTCCATTTTTTATTTAATTTTAACAGTGTCTAGTTATGGATCTCTTTAACTTTATCCTACCTAGAATTTATTGAGCTTTTTGTATGTGTAGATTAAGGTTTTTCATAGAATTGGCAAAGTTTTAGCCATTACTTCTTCAAATATTCTTTCTGCCCCTTTTTCTTTCTCCTCTCCTAGAACTCCTATTAGGTATATTTTGGTATACTTAATAATGTCCACAGGTCTCTGAGGCTCTGTTCACTTTTCTTTCTTCTCTCTCTGTTCCTCAGACTGGATAATTTCGATTGACCTACCTATCAGGTTGCTGATTCTTTCTGCCTTCTCAGAAAGAGTCGTTCTAGTGAATGTCTCATTTCAATTATTGTACTTTTATTAATTCCAGAATTTCAACTTGGTTATTTTTATAATCTCTAATTCTTTATTGATGTTCTTTCTATTGATGGCATCATTCTCATACTTTCCTTTAGTTCTCTAGACATGGTTTTCTTTAGTTATTTTTTAAAAAACATATTTAAAATAGCTGATTTAAAGTTTTTGTCTAATAAAACCAACACCTGAGCTTCCTCAGGGATACTTTTTACCAACTGTTTCTTATCCTATGAATAGGTAATAATTTCTTGTTTCTTTGCATATACTGGTAAATTTTTGTTGAAAACTGCACATTTAAAATAATATGTCAAATTCGGATATCAGATTCCCACTGCCCCAGGGTTTACTGTTACCATTTGTTTTTGTTGTGGCCATGTTGTTTTTGTTTGCTTATTTAGTGACTTTCCTGGATTAACTCTGTAAAGTCTGTATTCTTTGTCATGTATGGTTGCTGCAGTCTCTGCTTGGTTATCTTAGTGGTCAACTAATTATTGGACAAAGATTTCCTTAAATGAATTGAACGAAAAAGTCTTTCACCTTTTGCAGAGAGTCTCTGTGTGATCATTGGGGCATGCCTCCAGCCCTTCAGCAGTTTATAACTCTGCCTTACCCTTTACCTCCTATTTGCAAATGCGGAGCCTCAAGGTCATGTAGAGGTGCAAGATTACAGCCTTAAGTCTTTCCTGGGCAAGGGCACAGTCCTACCCATTTGCATGACTTTTTTTTTTTAACATCTTTATTGGAGTATAATTGCTTTACAATGGTGTGTTAGTTTCTGCTTTATAACAAAATGAATCAGTTATACATATACATATGTTCCCATATCTCTTCCCTCTTGCGTCTCCCTCCCTTCCACCCTCTCTATCCCACCCCTCTAGGTGGTCACTAAGCACCGAGCTGATCTCCCTGTGCTATGCGGCTGCTTCCCACTAGCTGTCTATTTTACGTTTGGTAGTGTATATATGTCCATGCCACTCTCTCACTTTGTCACAGCTTACCCTTCCCCTCCCCATATCGTCAATGCGTGACTTTTTAAATCCCTAGAAATGTGTTGGAGCCTTTCAACCCCCTCTATGTGCATCTCAATCCCTAGTTTTTCCTTGTAAGTTTTTAGGTTACCTTCTTATTTGCCCCAAGTTTTATTGCTATCTTAGGCAGATATGATATTAAGTGATTGCCATTGGTTGTTTTCAAAACTCCAGGAAAAGGCTGTTCACACTGAGAAATGTCTGAGTTAGGTCAAATAAAGACAAGCACTGTGAATTGAGGTTTTAATGGATCCGCAAGACAGGTCAAATAATGACAGTGTTGCAAATAGTAGTTTGGGGAAGCTTCAAAACCATTTTGCCCTGACGAATGGCTACTAGACTGCTAGTTTTCACCATGATTGTGGGGCTGTTGGTTGTTAAGGTTACTGTGGAGATGGGAGGTGGGGGTTATGAACAGGGCAAGTACAGTACCACAAAGCTCACTGTTCTTTCCAAGATTCAACCATTTTTCTTGAGTAAATGTTGGTCAGGTTGTTGCAAACCTGTGATTAATTTAAAGAGTTCTGAAAAAGTTGATTTTGCCCTTTTTTTGCCATTGTTCTCATTGGTTTTATGGAGGAGTAGCTTTTTGTAGGTCCTTACTCTGCATTCTCACTGATGTCATTCCCCTAGGGACCATAATAACTAATTCTGTTATGAATATCTGGTTAACATATCTAGAGTTTTAAGTTCAAACTTCAGAAAAATGCATCTTTTAATTTATTCTGGATGGCTCTGGGAGTTTTAGGGCAAATTTCCAGCAGTTCAGCATTTCATTTTGCTTATAAGATTTCATGGCTATTGGTCATTGGGTTGGCTACTATGTTTCAGTCCAAGAAATCTAGATATTGTCCTTATTTAAAGGATATTCTGAAATAATTTCTCAGTGGTTTAAGCTGCCTTGTTTTGAGGCTTTCTTTTCAATCTGTTTAACTTTTCCTGAAAAGAGAGGCAGCAATGTCACCCTCTCTGAAAAAAACTCCAAGCGAATTTTTTTCTTTGAGTTATTTGATATATTACCTGTGACTTGCAAGTCAAAGAGATAAATTATTTTAAAATCAAGTAACATAAATAAAAAGTAAATGAAAGACACATGAAGAGTCATTCAATCAAAATGGCATGGTTAGTTCATGCTTAGAGAATCCTTCCTTTTCTAACACACAGCAATGACAGATACAATATAGACAGAAGAAATGTATAATACACAGCTATACTCAAAATAAGATAAACATCTTCACGGATGGGAAAATGGACAGAAACACAAAAAATGGAAAGCAAGTTTAGTATCATGTGTCTGTTGAACTCCTGGTTTAGATGTAGGCAGAGGTGGATGGGAGTTCAACTATTTTGGAATAGCAAAGATTAAAAGTGCTTCATTGGAGGATGAAGAACTAGAACTATGTTTGCTACTCAGAATCAGGGTCTGGTATTAATCTTTTCTGCATTGAGGGTGTGGTGGTGGTTAGATTTTTTCTGCATTTGAAAGAGCATTGCAGGGAATTCCCTGGTGGTCCAGTGGTTAGAACTCAGCACTTCCACTGATGAGGGCCCTGGTTCAATCCCTGGCCAGGGAACTAAGATCCCACAAGCTGTGCAGGGTGGCCAAAAAAAAAAAAAAAAAAAAAAAGGAAAAGAAAAAGAAAAGCAGGGTTGCAAAACAGCTTCAGGTTATGACTTGTGTATACCAAGGAAGTGGGAAGAAGTAGACATATTCTAGCATCTAGGACTTGAGTGAAATCCATAGTTAGCTCAAAAATTATGTCTGCATTATCACCAATATCGTATCAGGGTGGGGTTCTAAGTCACCTGGTTCTGAACTGCAGGGCAAAAGTGGGTGGTTTTGTGAGCAGAGGCAACTAAAATTGTACTAGACAGAGACGGTTGATAAAAGAGAAAGCTTGATTTCACTCAAGTTGATCCGGCAAAATAATATTTCAAAACTAAAGAAAAATAAGTGTAAGGAAGGTAACTACTAAAAATCAAGAAATGAATTGAATGCAGACCAAATGAAAATAACAGTAATCAGAAAATGATATTAAAATGTTTTTTAATGCTCTGTATATTTGAGATATCCATTAAAAAAAAACTAGACCAGGTATAATCTAAACAGAAACACACATAATTAGAAATCTTGGAAATAAAAAAAAATACAGAAGTTAAAATAAAAAAGCTAAATAAATAGAATAAATTCTAGGCTGCAAGTAGTAGCAGAAGGCAGATTTCCACTCAAATGGCTGAAGAAAGTACCAATCTAGAGTTCTATAACCTGATAAACTATCATTCAGGAGTGAGGGACAAATAAAGACATTTTGTGATGTCAAAAGACTAAGAGAATTTACCACTTACAAAACCTCTTTAAACTACTTAATCACAAACCATACAACCATGAGTGGAGTAAAATATTTAAACTGTTGAAGAAAAAAAACCCCAACAGCCTAGAATTCTGTATTCTGTGAAATTATCCTTCAAAAGTAAAGACATATTTTCTCTGACCTACAAAAATTGAAGGAGTTTGTAGCCAGTAGCCTTACGTTGCAGGAAATGTTAAAAGAAGTTCTTTCAAGAGAAGAAAATAATATAGGTCAGACAGAAATAAAGATGCAGACATAGAGAATGGACTTGAGGACATGGGGAGGGGGAAGGGTAAGCTGGGATGAAGTGAGAGAGTGGCATGGACATATATACACTACCAAATGTAAAATAGGTAGCTAGTGGGAAGCAGCTGCATGGCACAGGGAGATCAGCTCACTGCTTTGTGACCACCTAGAGGGGTGGGATAGGGAGGGTGGGAGGGAGATGCAAGAGGGAGGCGATATGGGGATATATGTATATGTATAGCTGAGTCACTTTGTTATAAAGCAGAAACTAACAAACCATTGTAAAGCAATTATACTCCAATAAAGATGTTAAAAAATATATATAGGTCAGAAACTCAGATCTACATATAGAAATGAAAAATATTGAAGAAGGAATAAGAGAGGGTAAAATAAAAACCTTTTATTTTTCTCAGTCTTAATTGAGCTAACAAAAAAGATAGTTCAAAATAATAAAAGCAACGAAGTATATGATTATGTATGCTGATGGATATATCTGTATATGTATGTATATATAAGCTTATGTATGCTTATATATAAGTGAAATGACTGACAGCAATGATACAAGGGAAGCGAGAGAGAAATTAGGATTATTTTGTTATTATAAAGTACTTACCAGGGCTTCCCTGGTGGTGCAGTGGTTGAGAGTCCGCCTGCCGATGCAGGGGACACGGGTTCGTGCCCCGGTCTGGGAGGATCCTGTGTGCCGCGGAGCGGCTGGGCCCGTGAGCCATGGCCGCTGAGCCTGTGCATCTGGAGCCTGTGCTCTGCGACGGGAGAGGCCACAACAGTGAGAGGCCCACGTACCGCAAAAAAAAAAAAAAAAAAAAAAAAAAAAAGTACTCACCAGTGAAGTGGTACAGAGTTATTTTAAAGTGGACTTGGATTAGTTGTAATTGTATATTGCAGACTCTAGAGTAAACACTAGATAAAAAGAAAAAGAAGTATAACTGGTACATTAAGGAAGGAGACAGAATGGAATCATATAAAATGTTCAGTTAAAATCTCAAAAAGCAAAACAGAGCAGAAGACAAAATCAAGAACAGAGGCAACAAATAGAAAACTATAGTATAAATATGACATAAATTGAACTATCTCAATAATTATTTTGAATGCCAATGGTTTAAATTCATTAATCAAAAGACAAAGATTGTCAGAGTGGATAAAAACACACCCATCTATATGTTTTCCACAAAAACTTTAAGGACATATAGATTACAAGTAAATGGATGGCAAAAGATATACCATGTTAATACTAATCAAAAGAAATCAGGAGTAGCTATATTAATTTCAGCACAGACTTCAAAGCAAGGAAAATTATCAGGGATAAAGAGGGTCAATTCTCCAGAAAGACATAATAAACCTTAGTGTGTATGCATCTAACAAAAGAACATCAAAATATGTGATGCAAAAACTGTTAGAGCTGCAATAAATAGATTAGTCCACTGTATACTTGGTGACTTCAATACCTCTCTGTCAGAAATGGATAGAGCCAGCAGGAAGAAAATCATTAAGAACAGTTGAATTCAACCACACCATCAATCAATTCAATATAATGCACATCAATAGACTACTTCATCCGAAAACAGCAGAATACACATTCTTCTCAAGCTCACATTGGAACATTCAGCGAGATAGACCATACTCTGGGCCATAAAATACTCCTGCACAAATGTAAAAGAATAGGAATCATATAATGTCTGCTCTCAGACTACAGTACAATCAAACAAGAAATAAACAACAGAAAGATACTTGGAAAATCCCCCAATACATGGAGATTAAACAACTCACTTTTAAATAACACATGGGTCAAAGAAGTAATCTCAAAAGAAATAAGAAATAACTTTAACTAAATAAAATTGAAAACACCACTTATCAATTTGTGGGATGCAGTGAAAACAATGCTTAGAGGGAAATTTAGAGCATCAAAATGCATATTTTATTTTATTTTATTTTTATTTTTAAATGCATATTTTAGAAGAGGAGAAAGAGCTAAAATCAAACATATAAGCTTCCTCCTCAGGAAATTAGAGAAAGAAAAGCAAACTAAATCCAAAGTAAGCAGAAGAAAAGAAATAATAAAAATTTGAGCAGAAATCAATGAAATTTAAAAAAAAATCAATAGAGAAAATCAATAAAACCAAAACTGGTTCTTTGAACATATCAGTAAAGTCAAAAAGCCTCTAGGCAGACTAACTAGGGTAAAAAGAGAGATGATAAAAATTACTAACATCAGAAATGAAAGAGAGGGCATTTCATTTCTGAGATCTAGAGTTCTCATTGGCATTAAAAAGACAGAAAAAAGATAGGCTATGAATATCTCTATACCCATAAATTTGATAACCTAGATGACATGGACCTATTCCTTGAAAGGCACAATCTGCCAAAACTCACACAAGAAGAAATAGATAATCAGTATAGGTCTATATCTATTAAAGAAGTTGAATCAATAATTATCATCTTCCAAAACAGAAAGTACCAGGTCCAGATGTATTTACTGGTCAATTCTATGAAACATTTAAGGAACAAATTATACCAGTTTTCTACAATCTCTTTCACAAGGTAGAAGCAGAGGGAATACTTCCTAACTATTTCTATGAGGCCAGCATTACCCTGATACTAGGAATACTTCCTAACTATTTCTATGAGGCCAGCATTACCCTAATACTAAAATCAGACAAAGACATTTTAAGAAAAGAAAACTACAGACCAATATCTCTCAAAAATATACATACAAATATTCTCAACAAGATATTGTCATATGAAAAGAGGCTCCACATCACACGTCATCAGGGAAATGCAAATTAAAACAATGCGATATCTCTACTCACTGAATAGAATGGCCAAAATCCAGAGTACTGACAGCACAAAATGCTGGTGAGGATGTGGAGCAACAGGAACTCTCATTCACTGCTTGTGGAAATGCAAAATGGTATAGCCACTTTGGTAGACAGTTTGGTGGTTTCTTGTAAAACTAAGCATACTCTTACTACATGATCCAGTAATTGCACTCCTTGGTATTTATCCAAACAAGTTGAAAACTTATACCCACACATAAACCTGCACACAAATGTTTATAGCAGCTTTATCCATAATTGCCAAGAACTTGGAAACAACCAAGATGTCCTTCAGTAGGTGAATGGATAAATAAACTATGATATATCCAGACAGTGGAATATTATTTAGCACTACAAAGAAAAGAGTTATCAAGCTATGAAAAGACATGGAGAAAACTTAAATGCATATTACTAATTGAAAGAAGCCTATCTGAAAAGTTTGCACTTTATATGATTGCAAGTATATGACATTCTGGAAAAGGCAAAACTATGGAGACAGTAAAAGGATTGGTGGTTGGTAAGAGTTAGAGGGACGAGAGGCATAGACAGAACACAGAGGATATTTAGGATAGTGAAAATATTATGTATTATATTTAATACATACATGATTCTAGTTAATCATGATACATATCATTATATATTTGTCCAAACCCATAGAATGTACACCACCAAGAGTGAATCCTAATGTAAACTATGGACTTTGTGTCAATCATTGTAGGTTCATCAATTGTAATAAATGTACCACTCTGGTGGGGGATGTTGATAATGGGGGAGGCTATGCATGTGTGGGGAGCAAAGGGGAATATGGGGAAATCTCTGTACCTTCGTCTCAATTTTTCTCTGAACCAAGATGTTCTAAAAAATTAAAGTCTTAAAATACACACACATTCGCTGTACAGCAGAAGCTAGCACAACATTGTGAAGCAGCTATATCCCAATTAATAAAAAAGGTAAATTAGATCAGCTTCTTATAAATTGTAAAAAAAAAATACAAACAAGAACTGCTTAAGGCTGTATTTTAACAAAAAGGAAGTGAACCCAGAAGGAAGGAGTGGGGTACAAGAAATTATGGCAAGGGGGCTTCCCTGGTGGTGCAGTGGTTGAGAGTCCGCCTGCCCATGCAGGGGACATGGGTTCGTGCCCCGGTCCAGGAAGATCCCACATGTCACAGAGCGGCTGGGCCCGTGAGCCATAGCCGCTGAGCCTGCGCGTCTGGAGCCTGAGCTCTGCAACGAGAGAGGGCACAACAGTGAGAGGCCCGCGTACTAAAAAAAAAAAAAAAAAAAAAAAAAAAAAAAGAAATTATGGCAAGGACAGAAACAATAAAACATTCTGAATATTTAATTAACTGTAAACTTTATAAAATAATTATATTTATGCATTTATAACAGAAGATATAACTAAAATTCTAGAAAGCAATCACAGGAAATATGTAGATATTCAGTATTAATGAAGATAGTAAGGTCTTTGCCTTGTTTGAGAGGAGGACAGGAGCCCTGGACAACTTCAGACTCTGTTAGAGAAATATGTAGTTAATATTTATTAAAAATTTAAAGTTACTCACCAAAAAAATAAATAAATGAAACATAATTCCAACCAGCAGGGGTAAAATGGAATAAAGGAAACTTTGTCAACTCAACAAAAAAGTAGGAATGGACAAAAATAAAAGCCAAATTTTAAAAGTTCTGTTTAAAAAAAAAAAGGTGGCAGAAGGAAGTGAAAAGAAATCACAATTGATGTAAATTAAACAAACTTTTTTCTGAGACAGGACCCATCAGATTGGATTAAAAATAACAAAATACAGCTGTATACACATTATGAGACACATCTAAAAGAAAAATAGAGAAAATGAAAATAAAGGAATAAAGAAAAATTAATGAGGCAAATACTAGGAAAAGAAAAGCTGGTGTGACAAAATTAATATCAGACAAAAATAGAATTTAAGCCAAATAGCATCAAAAAGGATAAAACGGATACAAACTAGTAATAAAAGGAACAATATGTTTTACAGATGAATTATTATTACTAACAAGAGAGTTCAAGTTAATCTAGATATAAATATTTTAAAAATTGAAGGCATACTTCTACAACAGTAATTAAATTTAGAAAAATATAATGGGAAAAATCCATTCATAAAAGTAGCAGAAACTATAAGATTATAAAACATTTAATGAAGGAAATAAAAGTAATACTGAAGAAAAAGACATGATATACTATTTTTGTAACCAGAAGACATGGCATCATATAAAGACCTAAATAGAAAGAGCAAAACTACAATTTTTGTATAGGTGAATATATAATCTCAGAGCAGGGAAGGATTTCAGAAACATGACAGTGCAAGAAGAAACCATAAAGGAAACTATTGATAAATGCATTAAAATGAAATCTGTGCATCAAAAGACAGTTCTCAGAATCAGATGTTTGTAGTTCATTCAGGTAGCAAATGATCCAGAATATATTAGGAACATATACACACAATATAAGAAAAAGGCTAACAGCCCAATTAGAAAAATTGGAAATGTATATGCAGGCAATTCACAGAATAGAAACCTGAATGGTCAGAAAACTTGCCCATCTTCACTAGTTAGAAGGGAAATGCAAATTAAAACAATCAAGTACCACTCATCTATCACATTGCTGTGTTTTAACAAATCTGACTATTACAAATGTTGTGAATGTGGGGAAAATGATACTAAGGAGGTGTAGGTTGGCACAGACATTTTTGGTGAGCAGTTTGCCAGTATCAGTCAAATTGAAAATATTTATTATCATAATGTGTTGCTGATAGTGAGAGCTGCTTCTTTTCTCACTTCTGACATTTCCTTCCACACTGAAGGAGTCCCATTGATGTAGCACTTTGGGCCTCTCTCTTCCCCTTCATTCACTCCTCCCCAGGGGACAGAAATAATTGATTTTTATTGGTGAGTTTGGAAGGAGGAACTGAGTCTGTGGAGCCCAGCCCTTCCATCTTTCCTTCCTCTTGGGGGGCTAAGGTGAGGCTAAGTACCTGTTCTCCTATACTCCTCTGTGTTTTAAGTTTTGCTGTCCAATGATGCTTGTGACTTGAGTGGGAGTAAATTTGGTTCTAGAATTAAAAACTGTACCTGGCTGCAGATATAAACACATTCTCTAACAGTAGCTTTATTTGTTAATAATAATCTACTTTACTCTTAAAATGAATTAAAGAAAAAACCAAACTCCTCAATTGATAACCTGAGTGAGGAAGGGAGATGCTATTTATTGGAATCTTCTCAAAACCCAACATTCATCATTCTAGTTTTATGTATATACACTAGAGAAACAATCACATGTGTACACGAGGGGATATTTACAAGAATATTTGTGGCAGTTTTGTTTTTAAGAGTGAAATGAGCAACCACCGAAATTTCTCTCCACAGAAGAAAGGATAAATACAATGAAGTCGACCTACATGTATCAAAATGTCACAAAACGTGTAGTGAAAACAATGTTTACATAAGGATGATATGTACTGTGTGAGATCATTTACAAAAACGTTTAGAACATATAAAATGATACCATATACTCTACATAGGATAATGAAAAGTATGAAGACATCTTTTTGAATGATCATACCAATTTAAGAGAATTGTCACTCTTGTGGGGTCATGTAGGAATGAAGTGAGATTGGGAAAGCATGGAAAGAAAATTTCAACTGTCTACGTAAAGCTGTGTTTCTTAAAAAGATCTAGAGCAGCAAAGCTGGCAGGGTATTAAAATTTGTTAGATCTGGATAGTGGGTATATAGCTGTCTGTTATATTGTTTTCTGTACTTTTCTCTGTGCTTTAATAATAAAAAAGATATCCCAGAATATTAGCTTAATATACTGATCTCAATTTCTCACTGAAAATATTGTTAAAATATCTTTTAACCCTGAATGCAGAATATGGGGCTATTGAATGAACTTGATTACTTTTCCCCTGTTTTGTTTTTAAAGTGAAACCTAAAGCTTATTCCTTCCTTTTTCTTGGGCCTGAATTTCCTCATTTATAAATCAAAAGAGGTTGGGCTAAATGATCCCTAAGTGTAGTTCTCTGTAGTTTCTCGCACTGATGTTCTGTGAGATTGGGATGTTTTCCACAAGGCAGATACTGAAAGAAAGGGAAAAGTTATATAGCAGCAGCCTAAGGCCTGTGATTTGGGGGAGAACCTATAATGTCCCTCCACTCCACCCTAGGCTTTTCAGCTGTTCTGCTCTTTTTTCTTCTTTTCTCTCCACTCTCTTTGTGATCAGTGCCTTAGCTGGTCTAGTACAGGTGGGTAATTGTAGACAGGTGCCATGCATTTGCCTATGCAGTGATGACCTTCCATGCATATAAATCAAGTGCTGCAGTCCTTAAACAAGCAGGTTGCATGTATGGCAATCTTTTTCTGCGTGTGCAGGGAGGGCTGCTCAAATTCAACACAGAAAGCCTCAACGCTCACACCCTCCTGTGCTGCTTCCTGAGCTGCTGTCCTCTTCTCTCTGACTAGTTCCTCTTCTTCAGTTATTCCTTTTTTTGTTTGTTTGTTTTATTTTTTTAACATCTTTATTAAGTATAATTGCTTTACAATGGTGTGTTAGTTTCTGCTTTACAACAAAGTGAATCAGTTATACATATACATATGTTCCCATATCTCTTCCCTCTTGTGTCTCCCTCCCTCCCACCCTCCCTATCCCACCCCTCTAGGTGGACACAAAGCACCTACCTGATCTCCCTATGCCATATGATTTCTTCCCACTAGCTATCCACCCTACGTTTGATAGTGTATATATGTCCATGCCAATCTCTCTCTTCGTCCCAGCTTACCCTTCCCCCTCCCCATATCCTCAAGGCCATGCTCTAGTAGGTCTGTGTTTTATTCCCATCCTACCCCTAGGCTCTTCATGACATTTTTTTCCCTTAGATTCCATATATATGTGTTAGCATACAGTTATTCATTTTTGACTGATTTGACGCTTCGGCCCTGGTCCTCCTATAAAAGGCAGACCCTGCTTCCACCCATGCACTTCAGCCCAGTCTGGCACTTTAAAAACTGACCTTTGCCAGGTTCACTTGCTGAGGTCTTGCCTTTAGCCTGTTCCCTCTGGATCCATGGGACCCTATTGACAGCCACGGACCCTGCCCTTGCCTCCCTGGGACCCTACTGTTCTTGCGACCTCTGGTGACTTTACCACACTGGCCCCACCTGCCCTGACCCATTGTTTCCTAGGTGGCTGCCTTGAAAGGCAATTTGAATATCATTTGACTCCAGCCTTCGACACTGAAAGGAAACTGCCTGCCTGCCTACCTGTGATAAAACAAGGCATCATAGCAATCTCAGCCTAGACCAGAAACCCTTCTAAGCAAGTGAATATCTTTTAAAGAATAAGCTATTTTTAATAAATTATTGATAGTAGACACCTAAAGTGATTTTTAAAATTATCTTTTTAAAGTATAAAAGTAATATTTATTATGTAAAATATAGAATAAATACAAACAAAAAGAAGAAAATAAAGTACTTGCAATTATAGCAATGAGAGGTGACAACTAATATGGTGCATATCCTTTTTGATTGTCTCTCCCTCTTCATATATATATGAGAACCATTATTTATGTGTGTATGTATATATATGCACACATGTATGTATATCCACACATATGTGTATACACACATAATACAAACATGCATACATATACATAGGCACACAGAATTAGAACTTTTTTTTTTTTTTACAAAACATGATTAGATTGTATATGATATTTTCCTTTTAATGATATCATATCTTTTTTTTTTTTTTTCGGTACACGGGCCTCTCACTGTTGTGGCCTCTCCCATTGCAGAGCACAGGCTCTGGATGCGCAGGCTCAGCGGCCATGGCTCACGGGCCCAGCCGCTCCGTGGCATGTGGGATCTTCCCAGACCAGGGCATGAACCCATGTCTCTGCATCGGCAGGTGGACTCTCAACCACTGCGCCACCAGGGAAACCCTATCAACATCATTTTTAATGGCTGCATAGTATCTATTATGGATGTACTAAGATATAATTTAACCTTCTTTAATTGTTATACGTATAAATTGTTTGCAGTTATTTTTGCTATTATAAGTAATATGTAATTAATCTCTCTGTGGCTAAATCTTTGTCATTGTCTGATAATTTCCTGAGGATCAATCCCTAGAAATGAAAACACTGGATCAAAGAGAATGCATGTTTTGAAGGCCTTTGAAATGTATAGCCTGGCTGGCTTTCAAAAAGTTTGCACAAATATATACTCTAACCAGCATGTAAGAGAAAGTCTGTTTCTGGAAATCTTGTCAAACTGGATATTACCTATCTTTTCAATCTTTAACCATTTGTTAGGAAAAAATTACTATTTCATACTTACTTTAACTCACATTCTTTGATTACCACTGAGATTTTTATTTTACCATATGCTTCTTGGCCACTTGTATTTCTTTTCTATAAATTGCCTTTTTGTGTCCTCTGCTCATGTTTCTATTAGTGTGTTTGTCTTTGTCACATTGATTTGTAATATCTTCTAATGACATTATTTTAAAGCAGAGATGTGAAGTGGCTTCACTGCAACCTTCCTAGGCAATTTTAGTTACAGGCAGGAATAGAATCTTATGCTCATTTATTATTTCAGCATCATTGTACATCAGGACTGGAGTCCAGGGGCAGGATAGACATGTTTGGGAGCATGAAAGTAAGTCCTAGAGAGGTTCAGTGGCTTACTCAGCATCTGAGATGTGATGCCCAACTTCCCAAATACTGTCATGTTAAGTTACTAATCTCACGTTCCAAAGAGATCCAGAGGGGAAATAGTGAAAATACCTCTCTTGATGCCAATGTCTTTAGATTCAAATAAATCCAGAAGCTCAGTTTTACATGGGCTATTTAATAATTGACTGGGCAAGGTAAGGCAAACATTTTATCACTGCATTAATTTTATCACTTTATTCCTTATCACATAAACCTCCAGTGGCTCTCCATTGTCTCCAGGCACGTCCAGACTCCCCAGCTTGGCATCTAAGACTCCTAGTAATCTGCTTCTACACAGCTCCATGCCCTTCTCTCTCCCCAAATACAGTCCATTCAGATTGGTCTCCTCGGTGATGTCACATGTGACATTCTCTGTAGCAATCCCTGTGATACTGCTGTTCTCCACATCTGCACTGCTCTTCTTCCTTCCCTTTCTTGCACCTATGTAAATACATCCTGTCCTCTGGAGTCCAGATAGAGAACTTCCATGGAGACTTCCCATCTCAGCTTTTATACATATGTATGTAGGTTTCCTTCTCACATTTTTTTTTTTTGGCCGTGCCATGCAGCTTGTGGGATCTTAGTTACCCAACCAGGGATTGAACCTGGGTCCTCAGCAGTGAGAGCGTGAGATTCTAACCACTGGACCACCAGGGAATTCCCTCTTTCTCACATATCTTAAAGCCTGACCACATACAGTTGATTTACTATAGTCTTTCCTGTACTGTCCTATCTCTTAAAGCTGCATGTGGTTTTGTCTCATGTCCCCCAAATGGAAGAACATATCTGGGGGGGAGTATGTGGGACAGAACCTGAATACATCTTGCCTATCATTATGTATATAATCTGGAATGATCTGGAACAGAGGCTTATAAATTGATAGGTGCCAATTGGTATTTGTGGAGTTGAGCTTTTCATTGAAACCTATATTAAGCACTTATTGTGTGTCTCTACTTGGCTAATTGCTGAAAGGTGTGTGCTTTTGAGGAAGTCACAGTCCACTGGCTGAGGTAGACCTAGGTTCTAAATCTGTCTCTGCCAGCAACTTAACAGTTTACCTTGGGAATGTCACATAATCATCTCATCTATTCATTCCACAGGCATTTCCCTATGTGTCAGGCAGTGTGCTTGGTGCTTAGAAATACAGAGTTGAACGAGATCAATCTCTGCCTCCAAAAGCATCTGTGTTCCCAGTTCCTTATAACACAGTGTGAGAAGTGCTGTAGTTAAAGTATGTACAAAGTGCTATGGGAACTTGAACAGGCGGGAAAGTCACACTTACGGGCTTGCTAAGTGGCAAGTACTATCTATGTAAATGCTCTCAGCTTAGGTAGGGGTGGGGCACAGAGGCAGGGAGTTTAAGGGAAGGCTTTGAAGAACTGGACATTTGAACTGGATAAGTTTGTTACTGACTTTTAGAGGGTAGAGGGAGAGAGAGAGCAGGACTGTTCAGAATATGTTATAGGAACTAAGGGGTGTATGTCTATGTGTGTCTTGTGATGTATGTTGGGAGGCGGTGAGAGAGGAGAAGAGCTTGGAGAGTTAGGTTAGGAATGGGTTACAAAGGACTAAAGAATTTGAGGAAAGACACAAAGGTTTGCCATGTTCACTGTATGGAAGGAGAAAAGAAATAATAAATAGGAGTGAATAAGAACACATGTTCTCTTTAAGAAATTTCAATATAAGTGGAACTGCCATATCGCATGGTGCCTCTGTGGTGTGTCTATGTAAAGGAGCTTGGTAAACTGTAAAGTCTTACAGTAGTATTGTCCTTGTTGTTGCTTCAGTGGAGAACATGTGGTCCCTTTCCACAGCTCAAAAATCTCTACCATAGACTGGGATTAACATATACACACTACCATGTATTCATATAAAATAGATAACCAACAAGAACCTACTGTGTAGCACAGGGAACTATACTCAATATTATGCAATAACCTATAAGGGAAAAGAATCTGAAAAAGTATATATATATATATAAAAACTGAATCACAGTGCTGTACACTTGAAACTTACATATTTAAAATCAAGTATATTTCAGTAAAAAAAAATTTTAAGTCTCATTTTATTTATTTTAACATTTTAATTGGAGTATAATTGCTTTACAATGGTGTGTTAGTTTCTGCTTAATAACATAGTGAATCAGTTATACATATACATATGTTCCCATATCTCCTCCCTCATTCGTTTCCCTCCCACCCTCTCTATCCCACCCTTCTAGCTGGTCACAAAGCATCGAGCTGATCTCACTGTGCTATGTTACTGCTTCCCACTAGCTATCTAGTTTACATATGGTAGTGTATATATGTCCATATATACACTACCACTCTCTCACTTTGTCCCAGGTTACCCTTCCCCCTCCCTGTGTCCTCAAGTCCATTCTCTAGTAGGTCTGCGTCTTTATTCCTGTCTTGCCCCTGGGTTCTTCATGACCATTTTTTTTAGATGTCATATATATGTGTTAGCATATGGTATTTATTTTTCTCTTTCTGACTTACTTCACTCTGTATGACAGACTCTAGGTCCATCCACCTCACTTAAAATAACTCAATTTCATTTCTTTTTATGGCTGAGTAATATTCCATTGTATATATGTGCCACATCTTCTTTATCTGTTCATCTGTTAATGGACACTTAGGTTGCTTCCATGTCCTGGCTATTGTAAATAGAGCTGCAATGAACCTTGTGGTACATGACCTGGTTTTGAATTATGGTTTTCTCAGGGTGTATGCCCAGCAGTGGGATTGCTGGGTCATATGGAAGCTCTAGTTTTAGTTTTTTAAACTAAACCTCCATAGTGTTATCCATAATGGCTGTATCTTACGTTCCCACCAACAGTGCAAGAGTGTTCCCTTTTCTCCACACCCTCTCCAGCATTTATTGTTTGTAGAGTTTTTGATGATGGCCAATCTGACCAGTGTGAGATGATATCACATTGTAGTTTTGATTTGCATTTCTCTAATGATTAATGATGTTGAGCATTCTTTCATGTGTTTGTTGGCAATCTGTATATCCTCTTTGGAGAAAAAGAAAGGGACTGAGAAAATATTTGAAGAGATTATAGTTGAAAACTTTCCTAATATGGGAAAATATATTGTTAATCAAGTCCAGGAAGCACAGAGTCCCATACAGGATAAATCCAAGGAGAAACACGCCAAGACACATATTAATCAAACTATCAAAAATTAAGTACAAAGAAAACATATTAAAAGCAGAAAGGGAAAAACAACAAATAACAGACAAGGGAATCCCCATAAGGTTAACAGCTGATCTTTCAGCAGAAACTCTGCAAGCCAGAAGGAAGTGACAGGATATATTTAAAGTGATGAAGGAGGGCTTCCCTGGTGGCGCAGTGGTTGAGAATCTGCCTGCCAATGCAGGGGACACGGGTTCGAGCCCTGGTCTGGGAAGATCCCACATGCCGCGGAGCAACTAGGCCCGTGAGCCACAACTACTGAGCCTGCGCGTCTGGAGCCTGTGCCCCGCAACAAGAGAGGCCGCGATAGTGAGGCCCGCGCACCGCGATGAAGAGTGGCCCCCGCTTGCTACAACTAGAGAAAGCCCTCGCACAGAAACGAAGACCCAACACAGCCAAAAATAAATAAATGAATGTATTATTAAAAAAAAATAAATAAAGTGATGAAGGAGAAAAACCCATAACCAAGATTACTCTACTCAGCAAGGATCTCATTCAGATTTGATGGAGAAATTAAAACCTTTACAGACAAGCAAAAGCTGAGAGAGTTCAGTACCACCAAGCCAGCTTTACAGCAAATGCTAAAGGAACTTCTCTAGGCAGGAAACACAGGAGAAGGGAAAAGACCTACAATAACAAACCCAAAACAATTAAGAAAATGGGAATAGGAACATACATATTGATAATTACCTTAAATGTAAATGGATTAAATGTTGGGAGTTTTTTTTTTTTTTTTTTTTTTTTTTTTTGCGGTATGTGGGCCTCTCACTGTTGTGGCCACTCCCATTGTGGAGCACAGGCTCCGGATGCGCAGGCTCAGCGGCCATGGCTCATGGGCCCAGCCGCTCCACAGCATGTGGGATCTTCCCAGACCAGGGCACGAACCCGTCTCCCCTGCATCGGCAGGCGGATTCTCAACCACTGCGCCACCAGGAAGCCCTGTTGGGAGATTTTAAATCACAGTTTCAATTTCAGTGCTTGTGATTGGTCTGTTTATATTTTCTATTTCTTCCTGGTTCAGTCTTGGAAGGTTGTGCTTTTCTAAGAATTTGTCCATTTCTTCCAGGTTGTCCATTTTATTGGCATAGAGTTCCTTGTAGTAATCTCTCATTGTCTTTTGTATTTCTGCAGTGTCAGTTGTTACTTCTCATTTTTCATTTCTAATTCTGTTGATTTGAGTCTTCTCCCTTTTTTTCTTAATGAGTCTGGCTAATGGTTTATCAATTTTGTTTATCTTCTCAAAGCACCAGCTTTTAGTTTTATTGATCTTTGCTATTGTTTTCATCATTTCTTTTTCATTTATTTCGTTTTTCTTTTTAAAAAAAATTATTTTATTTATTTATTTATTTTTGGCTGTGTTGGGTCTTCGTTGCTGCGCACAGGGTTTCTCTAGTTGTGGCGAGTTGGGGCTACTCTTCATTGTGGTGCATGGGCTTCTCATTGCAGTGGCTTCTCTCATTGTGGAGCATGGGCTCTAGGCCTGTGGGCTTCAGTAGTTGCGGCACACGGGCTCAGTAGTTGTGGCTCACGGGCTCTAGAGCACAGGGTCAATAGTTGTGGCACACAAGCTTAGTTTCTCCATGGCATGTGGGATCTTCCCAGATCTGGGATCTAACCCGTGTCCCCTGCATTGGCAGGCGGATTCTCAACCACTGCACCACCGGGGAAACCCCTTTTACATTTATTTGTGATCTGAACTTTATGATTTCTTTCCTTCTGCTATTTTTGTTTTGTTTTTTTCTTCTTTCTCTAATTCCTTTAGGTGTAAGGTTAGGTTTTTTGAGATTTTCTTGTTTCTTCAGGTAGGATTGTATTGTTATAAACTTGCCTCTTAGGACTTCTTTTGTTGCATCCCATACGTTTTGGGCCATTGTGTTTCCATTGTCATTTGTTTCTAGGTATTTTTTGATTTCCTCTTTGATTTCTTCAGCGATCTCTTGGTTATTTAGTAGTGTATTGTTTAGCTTCCATGTGTTTGTATTTTTTACAGATTTTTTCCTGTACTTGTTATCTAGTCTCATAGCATTGTGGTTGGAAGAGATACTTGATATGATTTCAGTTTTCTTAAATTTACCAAGGCTTGATTTGTGACCCATGATATGATCTCTCCTGGAGAATGTTCCATGAGCCCTTGAGAAGCGTATTCTGTTGTATTTGGATGGAGTCCTATAAATATCAATTAAGTCCATCTTGTCTAATGTGTCATTTAAAGCTTTTGTTTCCTTATTTATGTTCATTTTGGATGATCTGTCCATTGGTGAAAGTCGGGTGTTAATGTCCCCTACTATGATTGTGTTACTGTCGATTTCCCCTTTTATGGCTGTTAGTATTTGCCTTATGTATTGAGGTGCTCCTATGTTGGGTGCATAAATATTTACAATTGTTATATCTTCTTGGATTGATCCCTTGATCATTATGTAGTGTCCTTCTTTGTCTCTTATAATAGTCTTTATTTTAAAGTCTCTTTTGTCTGATATGAGAATTGCTACTCCAGCTTTCTTTTGATTTCCATTTGCATGGAATTTCTTTTTTCATTCCCTCACTCTCAGTCTGTATGTGTCCCTAGGTCTGAAGTGGGCCTCTTGTAGACAGCATATATATGGGTCTTGTTTTTTTATCCATTCAGCCAGTCTATGTCTTTTGTTTGGAGCATTTAATCCATTTTCATATTTTTAAAATAAATTTATTTTTATTTTTGGCTGTGTTGCATCTTTGTTTCTGTGCACAGGCTTTCTCTGGTTGTGGTGAGTGGGGTCTACTCTTTGTTGCGGTGTGCAGGCTTCTCATTGCAGTGGCTTCTCTTGTTGCAGAGCACGGACTCTAGGCATGTGGGCTTCAGTAGTTGTAGCATTCAGGCTCAGTAGTTGTGGTATGCAGGCTCAGTAGTTGTGCCACGCAAGCTCTAGAGTGCCAGCTCAGTAGCTGTGGTGCATGGGCTTAGTTGCTCCATGGCATGTGGTTCCTTCCTGGGCCAGGGCTCAAACTTGTGTCACTGGCATTGGCAGGCAGATTTTTAACCACTGCGCCACCAGGGAAGCCCCTAATCCATTTACATTTAAGGTAATTTTCAATATGTATGTTCCTGTTATCATTTTCTTCACTGTTTTGGGTGTGTTCTTGCCAGCCTTAAGGTAATAGATTAAAGCGTAAGAGTGGGAGAGCATTGTTGACAGCCACCCTACTCCCTTGTTTCCCAAAGGAATTACCATTTAGTGAGCCTAGCATCTGCTAGGTACTTGGCAGACTTCATCTCATTCAAACCTCCTAGCAACGCTATGAAAGTATGTACTACTGCTCATCTGCACTTTACAGTTGAAGAAATAGAGGCTCAGAGATGTTATGCATCTTTTCCAGGATCACAGAGTTACTAACTGAATGGGTCTGGCTCCAAAGTTCAAATATACACTTTCCACTCTACATGGGACCACTGTTTGAAGCATACCTCTGATTGTGTAATGAAAGGTTTTTTTATCCTCAAGTAAAAAAAAAAAAATGTAGGCCTTAAGGGTTCCATGGTAGATGTATTGGAAGATACTTCATGAAGCAAGGAGAATGCTGCCCACTATAGCTATGGTAAGGGCTATCCTTGGCCTTCAGCACGCAGTGACACACCACATTTTGCAGAACTCTACCCCAAGCAATAACACATTGGAACCTCACATCAACCCTCTTAAGTAATACAGGACAGCTATTATTACTCCCATTTTAGAGTTAAGGACAGTGAATCTCAGGAAAGTTAAGTAATTTGCCCAAGGTCACCAAGCTGGGAGCTTCACAGAGCTAGCATTCAACTGCAGGATTCCTGGCTGGATTCTACCCACTTATGTTTTTTCTACAATTCTGTGCTGTGCTTTGTACAGTTCCCCATGTGGTATGGATGCTCAACAAATAATCAGTGACATCTACTGCCTGGCTTCCAACCCAGAGTAGAACACAGTGAAAATGTGCTCCATGCATCTTTAAGCACTGGAATATGAAGAACAGATAAATGAAGAGAAGCACAAATTGTGTGCCAGGTGCTTAGTATTCATCATTTAGCATCAGCAGCAGGCGTCAACGCTGAGGCAATTCTATTTTCAGATGCTGCTAAATAAATTCATCTCCTTTCCCTGGTATGACAATAATAGTAATAAATTCTCCTGACTTTTCAAGATGAAACTTTATCTCCTTAGGATCCTCCAGAGCAGAAAATACTGAGCAAAATTGCAGAAAACAAGTCAGCAGTAGGAATTCCCGAATAAACTACATCTAGGGGAGGTTTGTCTACTTTAGAAGGCAAAGGAGTTAAAGTGAACCTATGAATTTCTGAGATGGGATCAATGACAATTAACTGTAATAAAGGTCTTCTAGTGGCTTAGTGCTGAAGTCACTTTTTGCCTTGAGGTTTGCCATCTCCCATATAATTTTCTCTGAGGAACTATTTCAGGGCAGGGCCATGTCTGCTTGGAAATATAGTGTTAATATAATATACCATGGGCAGGGGTTCTAAACCAAATTCTACCACTAATGATGTCAGGCAAATCCTTTCTCTTTTCCTTAATGGGAATATGTGAAAGGCTAATATCTTCTCAACTGAAAAAGGATATCTCACAGTTTTTATTAGTGTTATAACCAATCATGCAAACATTGCCCTACAACATCCATACCAAACACCAATCTACCAATGAGAAGAGTGAGAAAAAATGGAAAGGAGAGTTTTTGTACATATTACAAGAAAATGTGTCTCCTTGGAGGCCAGTTTTTGACTGAAAAAGATTTTCTTCAGTCAGGACTGACTCCAAGTGAAACAAATGTTTCATACAGTTTTATTGTATTTTGTCATCGTTATTGTTAAACCAGGTTGATTTGGTTAACCATGGACTATATACCAATACTCCCTGTGATACAATTGTCTAAAATTTCTTTCCAAAACTCTCTTTTGTAAACAACAAATGTAATTATGTTTAATTAGAAGAAATATAAGTTATCTCTAAAAATCTATCCTGTTGAAGCCAGTTATAAAAGTTGCTGTTTATAAGGGTATGACTTTGGCAAGTCATGGTTTGCATGTGGAAAAAAGGTAGTATTGATCAGAAAGGAGAGGGACATTAAATAGATTTTTCCTCAAAATTAAAAAGGTAGAAGAGTAAACTGAAAGAGTAGTCCTGGCAAGAACAATGCCTGATGGTGATCTGAGCCACACCAACCAGACTCTCCATCACTCTGGCTTCTTCCCCCCATAAGAAGGAGAGAGATGAAAGGTGAAATGTACAGGGAATACACTTGACAACAAGCTGTGTGATGAATGATTTCTTAAGCTGAAGTACTCTAGTTGGCAACTGTAAAACTCTAAAATAGTTTTTGAAACTCAACTGTTATAAGTTCCCAGCACAGAAGTTCCAAACAATCCTTCCTGTGAATTAACATGAAGATAGAACTCAGAATAGGTTCTAAATTGAATCGATGGCTGGGGCAAATTTCAAGGTAGATTAAACTGGAACTAAGTATGGTGAAGGGTTAAAGAGAAAGATACCATACTGTATCTACATGTTTATTTATTTCAAAGCTTGCTCTGAAAAAAAAAATCTACACATTTGCTTTTTTGTTTAGTTATTTTAAGATCCATAGGTACAGATAAGATGTAGATATAGATATTGTAAAAGAAAGCTACAATAAATAATACCTGTAATTTGACCTAAGAGAACACATGACTATTATTAAAATATTTTAGACCAGTAATTCAAGATGTATATTTAGCTACCTAATGTCACAGTATTTGAGTTTCAAGGTCAGGTTTAGAGAGTTGGATAACCTTTTTAATATTAAAATTTTCAAGCTTTAGATGAAAACAGAAATGCTACACTCACAATTTGTATTTACTCTCTAAATTTGAAGTATAAAAATCAGTTGTACTGGGGGACCTTCAAAATGGTAGAGGAGTAAGATGTGAAGATCACCTTTCTCCCCATAAATACATCAAAAATACATCTACATGTGGAACAACTCCTACAGGACACCTACTGAACACTGGCAGAAGACCTCAGACTTCCCAAAAGGCAAAAAACTCCCCACGTACCTGGGTAGGGCAAAAGAAAGAAGGAAAAACAGAGACAAAAGAATAGGGATGGGACCTGCACTTCTGGGAGGGAGCTGTGAAGGAGGAAAAGTTTCCACACACTAGGAAACCCCTTCACTGGCACAGATGGAGGGTGGGCGGGGAGGAAGCTTTGGACCACAGAGGAGAGCAAAGCAACAAGGGTGCAGAGGACAAAGTGGAGAGATTCCTACACAGAGGATCGGTGCTGACCAGCACTCACCAGCCTGAGAGACTTGTCTGCTCACTCACCAGGGCTGGTGGGGACTGGGAGGTGAGGCTCAGGCTTCAGGGGTCAGACCCCATGGAGAGGACTGGGGTTGGCTGCATGAAGACAGCCTGAGGGGTCTAGTGTGCCCCAGCTAGCTGGGAGGGAGTCCAGGAAAAAGTTTGGACCTGCTGAAGAGGCAAGAGACCATTGTTTTGGGGTGCACAAAGAGAGGGGATTCCTTCCCCGCATGCCCACATAAGGCAGAGCACTGCTTAAGCAAGCTCCAGAGACAGGCAGGAGCTACAGCTATCAACTCAGACCCCAGAGGCTGGCATGAAACGCTAATGCTGATGCTGCCACCAAGAATCCTGTGTGCAAGCACAGGTCACTATCCACACACACACACCCCTCCCCAGGAGCCTGTGCAGCTCGTCACTGCCAGGGTCCCGTGATCTAGGGACAACATCCACAGGCAAACACATGGCGCCTCTCAGGGTGTTGCAACATCATGTCAGCCTCTGCCACCACAGGATCACTCTGCATCCCAATTATTACTACCATACCCCTCCCTCCCCAGGGCCAGAGTGAGCAAGAGTGTCCTAATCAGTTGCTGCTTTAATCCCTTAACTGTCTGGGTGGGGAACAGACACCTGAGGGTGACCTACAAGCAGAGGTGGGCCAAAACCAGAGCTGAACCCTAGGAGCTGTGCAAACAAAGAAGAGAAAGGGAAATTTCTCCGTGCAGCCTCAGGAACAGCAGACTAAATCCTCACAATCAACTTGATGTACCCTGCATATGTAGAATAATTGAAGAGACAAAGAATCATCCCAAAATTGAGGTGGTAGACTTTGGGAGCAACTGTAGACTTCGGGTTTGCTGTCTGTGACTGATTTGTTTCTGATTTTTATGTTTATCTTAGTATAGGTTTTAGCACTTGTTACCATTGGTGGATTTGTTTATTGGTTTGGTTGCTCTCTTCTTTTTTCTATTTTTTTTCATTTTAATAATTTTTATTTTATTTATTTATTTATTTATCATTTACTTTAAAAATGTTTTTCTTTCTTTTTTTTTTTTTTCTCCCTTTTCTTCTGAGCTGTGTGGCCGATAGGGTCTTGGTTCTCTGGCCTGGTGTCAGGCCTGAGCCTCTGGGGTGGGAGAGCCAAGTTCAGGACATTGGACCACCAGAGACCTCCCTACCCCACATAATATTAATCAGTGAGAGCTCTCCCCGAGATCTCCATCTCAATGCTAAGACCTAGCTCCACCCAATGGCCAGCAAGCCCTAGTGCTGGGCACCCCATGCCAAACAACTAGCAAGACAAGAAACGACCACGCCTATTAGCAGAGCGGCTGCTTAAATCATACTAAGTTCACAGACAGCCCAGAACACACCACCAGACACAGCCATCCCCCCAGAAAGACAAGATCCAGACCCACCCACCAGAACACACGCACCAGTCCCCTGTACCAGGAAGCCTAAACAAGCCACTGAACCAACCTCACCCACTGGGGGCAGACACCAAAAACAAAGAAAACTATGAACCTGCAGCCTGTGAAAAGGAGACCCCAAACACAGTAAGTTAAACAATATTAGAAGATAGAGAAATATGCGGCAGATGAAGGAGCAAAGTAAAAACCCACCAGACCAAACAAATGAAGAGGAAATAGTCAGTCTACCTGAAAAAGAATTCAGAGTAATGATGGTAAAATGATCCAAACTCCTGGAAATAGAATGGAGAAAATACAAGAAATGTTTAAAAAGCACCAGGAAGAACTAAAGAGCAAACAAACAATGATGAACAACACAGTAAATGAAATTAAAAATTCTCTAGAAGGAATCAACAGCAGAGTAACTGAGGCAGAAGAAGGGATAAGTGACCTGGAAGATAAAATAGTGGAAATAACTACTGCAGAGCAGAATAAAGGAAAAAGAATGAAAAGAATTGAGGACAATCTCAGAGACAACTGGGACAACATTAAATGCATCAACATTCAAATAATAGGGGTCCCAGAAGAAGAAAAGAAAAGGAAAGGCTCTGAGAAAGTATTTGAAGAGATCATAGTCAAAAACTTCCCTAACATGGGAAAGGAAATAGTCAAGTCCAGGAAGCACAGAGAGTCCCATACAGGATAAATCCACGGAGAAACACAGCAAGACACATATTAATCAAACTATCAAAAATTAAAGACAGAGAAAAATTATTAAAAGCAGCAAGGGAAAAGCAACAAATAACATACAAGGGAATCCCCATAAGGTTAACGGCTGATCTTTCAGCAGAAACTCTGCAAGCCAGAAGTGAGTGGCAGGACATATTTAAAGTGATGAAAGGGAAAAACCTACAACCAAGATTACTCTACCCAACAAGAATCTCATTCAGACTTGACAGAGAAAATGAAGCCCTTACAGACGAGCAAAACTTAAGAGAATTCAACACCACGAAACCAGCTCTACAACAAATGCTAAAGGAACTTCTGTAGGCAGGAAACACAAGAGAAGGAAAAGACCTACAAAAGCAAACCCAAAACAATTAGGAAAATGGTAAGAGGAACATACATATTGATAATTATCTTAAATGTAAATGGGTTAAATTGTCCAACCGAAAGACATAGACTGGCTGAATGGATAAAATAACAAGACCCGTGTATATGCTGTCTACAAGAGACCCACTTCAGACCTAGGGACACATGCAGACTGAAAGTGAGGTGATGGAAAAAGATATTCCATGCAAATGGAAATCAAAGGAAAGCTAGAGTAGCAATTCTCATATCATACAAAATAGACTTTAAAATAAAGACTGTTACAGAAGACAACGAAGGACACAATGATCAAGGGACCAATCCAAGAAGAAGATATAACAATTGTAAATATTTGTGCACCCACCATAGGATCACCTCAATACATAAGGAAAATGCTAACAGCCATAAAAGGGGAAATTGATAGTAACACAATAATAGTATGGGACTTTAACACCCGACATTCACCAATGAACAGATCATGCAAAATGAAAATAAATAAGTAAACACAAGCTTTAAATGACACATTAGACAAGGTGGACTTAACTGATATTTTAGGACTCCATTCAAAAACAACAGAATACCCTTTGTTCTCAAGCACTCATGGAACATTCTCCAGGATAGATCATATCTTGGGTCACAAATCAAGCCTTGGTAAATTTAAGAAAATTGAAATGGTATCAAGTATCTTTTCCAACCACAATGCTATGAAAGTAGATATCAATTACAGGAAAAAAAAACTGTTAAAAATAGAAACACATGGAGGCTAAAGAATATGCTACAAAATAACCAAGCAATCACTGAAGAAATCAAAATGGAAGTCAAAAAATACCTACAAGAAATGACAATGAAAACACGATGACCCAAAACCTATGGGATGCAGCAAAAGCAGTTCTAAGAGGGAAGTTTATAGCAATACAATCCTACCTCAAGAAACAAGAAACCTCTCAAATAATCTAACCTTACACCTGAAGCAGTTAGAGAATGAAGGAAAAAACCCAAAGTTAGCAGAAGGAAAGAAATCATAAAGATCAGATCAGAAAGAAATGAAGGAAATAATAGCAAAGATCAGTAAAATGAAAAGGTTTGTCTTTGAGAAGATAAAAAAATTGATAAACTGTTAGACTCATCAAGAAAAAAAGGGAGAAGACTCAAATCAACAGAATTAGAAATGAAAGTTGAGAAGTAACAACTGACAGTGCAGAAATACAAAGGATGACGAGATTGCTACAGGCAACTCTATGCCAATAAAATGGAAAACCTGGAAGAAATGGACAAATTCTTAGAAAAGCACAACCTTCTGGGACTGAACCAGGAAGAAATAGAAAATGTAAACAGACCAATCACAAGCACTGAAATTGAGACTGATTAAAAAAACTTCCAACAAACAAAAGCCCAGGACCAGATGGTTTCACAGGCGAATTGTATCAAACATTTAGAGAAGAGCTAACACCTATCCTTCTCAAACTCTTCCAAAATATAGCAGAGGGAGAAACACTCCCAAATTCATTCTACAAGGCCACCATCACCCTGATACCAAAACCAGACAAAGATGTCACAGAGGAAGAAAACTACAGGCCAATATCACTGATGAACATAGATGCAAAAATCCTCAACAAAATACTAGCAAACAGAATCCAACAGCACATTAAAAGGATCATACATCATGATCAAGTGGGGTTTATCCTAGGAATGCAAGGATTCTTCAATATACGCAAATCAATCAATGTGATACACCATATTAACAAACTGAAGAATCAGAACCACATGATCATCTCACTAGATGCAGAAAAAGGTTTTGACAAAATTCGACACCTATTGATGATAACAACTCCCCAGAAAGTAGGCATGGGGGAAGCTACCTCAACCTGATAAGGGCCATATATGACAACTCCACAGCCGACATCATTCTCAATGGTGAAAAATCAAAACCATTTCCTCTAAGATCAGGAACAAGACAAGGATGTCCACTCTCACCGCTATTATTCAACATAGTTTCAGAAGTTTTAGCCATGGCATTCAGAGAAGGAAAGGAAATTAAGGGAATCCAAATCAGAAAAGAAGAAGTAAAACTGTCACTGTTTGCAGAGGAGATGATGCTGTACATAGAGAATCCTAAAGATGCTACCAGAAACTACTAGAGCTAATCAATGAATTTGGTAAAGTAGCAGGATTCAAAATTAATGCACAGAAATCTCTTGCATTTCTATACACTAATGATGAAAAATCTGAACGAGAAATTCAGGATACACTCCCATTTACCATTGCAACAAAAATAATAAAATACCTCGGAATAAACCTACCTAAGGAGAAAAAAGACTTGTATGCAGAAAACTATAAGATACTGATGAAAGAAATAAAGATGATACAAACAGATGGAGAGATATACCATGCTCTTGGATTGGAGGAATCAACATTGTGAAAATGACTATACTACCCAAAGTAATCTACAGATTCAATGCAATCCCTATCAAAGTAACAATGACAATTTTCACAGAACTAGAACAAAAAAATTTCACAATTTGTATGGGAACACCATACAAAGACCCTGAATAGCCAAAGCAATCTTGAGAAAGAAAAATGGAGCTGGAGGAATCAGTCTCCCAGACTTCAGATTATACTACAAAGCTACAGTAATTGGGACTGTATGGTACTGGCACAAAAATAGAAATATAGATCAATGGAACAGGATGGAAAGCCCAGAGATAAAAACATGCACATATGGTCAGCTTGTCTTTGATAAAGGAGGCAAGAATATACAGTGAGACAAGACAGGCTTTTCAATAAGTGGTCCTGGGAAAACTGGACAGCTACATATAAAAGAATGAAATTAGAACACTCCCTAACACCATACTGAAAAATAAACTAAAAATGGATCAAAGACCTAAATATAAGGTCAGACACTATAAAACTCTTAGAGGAAAACATAGGCAGAACACTCTATGACATACATCACTGCAAGATCTTTTCAGACCCTCCTCCTAGAGAAACAGAAATAAAAACAAAAATAAACAAATGGGATGTAATGAAACTTCAAAACTTTTGCACAGCAAAGGAAACCATAAACAAGATGGAAAGACAACCCTCAGAATGGGAGAAAATCTGTACAAACAAAGCAACTTACAAGGGATTAATCTCCAAAATATACAAGCAGCTCATGCAGCTCAATATCAAAAAGACAGTCAACCCAATCCAAAAATGGACAGAAGACCTAAATAGACATTTCTCCAAAGAATATATACAGGTTGCCAATAAACATATGAAAGGATGCTCAACATCACTAATCATTAGAGAAATGCAAATCAAAAGTACAATGAGGTATCACCTCCCACCAGCCAGAATGGCCATCATCAAAAAATCTACAGACAATAAATGCTGGAGAGGGTGTGGAGAAAAGGGAACCCTCTTGCACTGCTGGTGGGAATGTAAGTTGATACAGCCACTATGGAGAACAGTATGGAGGTTCCTTAAAAAAACAAAAGTAGAGCTACCATATGACACCGCAATCTCAGTACTGGGCATATACCCTGAGAAAACCATAATTCAAAAAGAGTCATGGGGCTTCCCTGGTGGCGCAGTGGTTGAGAATCCGCCTGCCGATGCAGGAGACACAGGTTCGTGCCCTGGTCCGGGAAGATCCCACATGCCGCGGAGCAACTAAGCCCGTGAGCCATGGCCGCTGAGCCTGCGCGTCCGGAGCCTGTGCTCCGCAACGGGAGAGGCCACAACAGTGAGAGGCCCGCATACTGCAAAAAAAAAAAAAGAGTCATGTACCACAGTGTTCATTGCAGCTCTATTTACAATAGCCAGGATGTGGAAGCAACCTAATTGTCCATTGACAGATGAATGGATAAAGAAGATGTGGCACATACATACAATGGAATAGTACTCAGCCATAATAAGAAACGAAATTGATGTATTTGTAGTGAGGTGGATGGACCTAGAGTCTGTCATACAGAGTGAAGTAAATCAGAAAGGGAATAAGAAATACCATATGCTAACACATATATTTGGTACCTAAAGAAAAGGTTCTGAAGAACCTAGTGGCAGGACAGGCATAAAGATGCAGATGTCGAGAATGAACTTAGGACATGGGGAGGGGGAAGGGTAAACTGGGATGAAGTGAAAGCGTGGCATTGACATATATACGCTATGAAGTGTAAAATAGATATCTGTTGGAAAGCAGCCACATAGCATAGGGAGATCAGCTCGGTTCTCTTTTACCACCTAGAGGGGTGGGATAGGGAGGGTGGGAGGGAGATGCAAGAGGGAGGGGATATGGTGATATATGTATACATATAGCTGTTTCACTTTGTTATATAGCAGAAACTAACACAACATTGTAAAGCAATTATGCTCAAATAAAGATGTTTTAAAAAAATTAAACAACGAAGCACTATATGATATGTACACAGCAGCTGTAAAACATGTTTCATTTTCAGAACCATTAAAATTCCAAAGGAATCACATGGGTCTTAGCCTTGAGAAACTATGGCACATGTACCATCTTATCCTACACTTGCTTATAGATTCAGTGAACTGTTCTCTGTCTCCTGTCAATGTGTCTTGTCTCCCAAATTAAGTGGTCCATCCATTAGAGGGAAGGACTTCTTATTTCTTCTTATTTTTTAATCCTCCCTTCAGATCAACCCTCACTCTTCCCTCCTGTCTTGGTTTTGAGCACAAAGCTAGGCACACAGTAGGTTCTCAGCAAATCCTTGGAGAAGTGGACTGAGTAAATCCAAACACCTTGAATCATCTGTCTCTTGCTGGGCCAAGACCAGTATGAAATCGTATTCCCTGCAGACAGAGGTCACTGGCTTAAATCTGTTCTCTTTTATTTTTAATATTGTTGATTCTAGTTTATTTTCTGCACTTTACATTACTTTGGCTTTGTGTTCATATCACTCTTCCTCCAGTCAGGTAACAACCAAGAAAGGTCCTTCAGAGTGGACTGTGAATGAGCTGCTGCAATCACTATTTCCTTTCTTGGCCTTTAGGTGCCCTTCCAGCCCCAAGATGGCAGGGTCCTGCAGGTGTATTATCAGGGACCTCCTAAGGTTTCCTTTCTGGCCAGTATTGTAGCATTTTGCTTTCCACTCAAATGCTATTAATGGAGAACATGTTCTTTAGAAATGGAAAATATCTTCATTAAAATCAATTCATATAGAAAAATACAGTACTCTTCACAAAGAAGGAAATTAAGCATATTTGCAACCTGAGGAATAAGTGACTTGTTGAAATCACCTCCTTCCAAAGGATCAGCCGTTTCTTAAAAGCTCTAGAGGGTAATTAATATTGTGTTCTTGACAAAGTGCTGAGTAGTAATGGCTTACAGATCCATATTATTCAGCAATGTCTTTCAGAGGCTCTATCCAACGAAAACATTCCCAGTGCCAGTGTAGCTGCTGTGTCCACTAATTGCAAACATGAAGATAAGGTGCAGTACATTCTTTGGGTATTTAATTCTTTCAGCTCTCTTTCTCATTTCCTATAAAAGACCATGTTCTTGAATGACCTGAATTGGCAGGAGGTGGGAGAGTAGTTAAGTGTGCAGTAGACGATCATTTTTTGTACATTGGCAACTACCAACGGATAAGAGCCAGTGAGCTCAGATGTATGACAAGGCAGGGAAGAGGTAAGTAGTTAATTTTCAGGACCTGCTGAAACAATGTCCTGCTGAAATACCTTTTTGAAGATCTTAATTGTCAATAGGTGTGGGTGACAATGACTGCAGGCTAGAGGAGGTGAGTAAATAGGGATAAAAATGTATGTTTGAAAAGAAAAACTGCCCGGAGAAATAGAGAAGGAACACTTAGGGGGTTTATCTTTCACTCAGGTTAATTGCAGCCTGTGCTTGAAAGTGCTTTGTTTCCTAGAGGGAAAACATGGCGCTGGGTTTACAAGCAGAGATCCGGGAGTCGGGCTGGTTCTACCACTTACTAGCTGGGTTACATGAGTGAGTCTGTGCCTCAGTTTCTTTATCTGTAAAATGGGATAGTAAATGTACCTACTTCATGAGGTTGTGTGAAAATTAAATGAGTTGATACATGTGAAGTATTAAGAACAGGGCCGGATGCACAGTATTACATGAGTAATTTTGAATATGTGTTTTGGTTTAGGATGATTTTTTGAGTCTAATCTCCTTCTGCTACGGCTGCCCATCTTCTGTGTTAAGCTTGGCAGGCATTCCCTACTCTGTCTGATTTCTTCTTTTTAAATGTAAACATACTGGAAGCGTCTATCTATGTGTACTTGACAGAAAGTAATGAGATGAGACAAAAGCTTCCTTAGAGCAAAAAAATATACCACAGACCACAAGTTTGTAGGTGCAGTAGGTCGGATTGGCTTGAGCCGAATCATGTGTCCATTTAGAAAATCTCAGATCATTATGGCCAGTGACAGAAGGGGCAGATTTCCATCCATGGGTTAGATTTACATCTAACAAGATGTGTCTTCCAGTGACATGCTTGGGGACCCTGTTAGGTTTATTAAGACTTTCATATCACTAGGGGAAGGAAAAATAGAGGAGTTAAAGCAAGAGAGGAGTGAACAATGGGACAGCAAAGTGTGTTAGTAGATTTTGGGTAAGATTCTTCCTTGGCAATAAGGTTCCTCATTCTACTTAACTTGCTTCATGTGTTGCTTTTTCCTGACCTCTAGAGGCACAAAAGCTAAGCAGTCTGACCCTGAATTCAAAGACTTCTGTTGTTTTCATTTTTTGCAGAATTAACCTCATATTTATATTGCTGACATCCTCCTTTCAGAAGGCTTGTTTGTGTTTTAAAGAAATATGCATTGAGTTCCTGCTACATGTCTGCTAATTTTTCTGTTGAGCATTGTAACAACTTGTAACACACTGGTATTATCTTTGTTTTATAGGGGAACTGAGCTTAAGTGAGGTTTGGATGTATTCAAGGTCATGTAGTACTTTGTTTGTTGTAGTGGCATTTTCCAAAATGGTAATAGCTTTATTGCTATTATTTTTTATGGTAGGAAAAATGCATACACAATGTTAAAATAAACGAGAATATACAGAAAGGCCTAACAAAATGAGAAAAAAAACCCCACTATCAATATTTTGGTATATAGCCTTCCAAGACTGTTTCCCTTTATCTACATATCTATTTTTTTCTTTTCTATTATGGTTTATTATAAAATATTGAACATAGTTTCCTGTGCTATACAGTAGGACCTTGTTGTTTGTCTATTTTATATATAGTAGCTTGTATCTGCTAATCCCGAACTCCCGATTTATTCCTCTTTGCCCCTTTCCCCTTTGGTAACCATGAGTTTGTTTGCTTTGTCTGTGAGTCTCTTTCTGTTGTATAAATAAGTTCATTTGTATCATATTTTAGATTCCACATATAATTGTACATATCTATTTCTCTATCACTTCATTTGTAGTTGGGGAATTGCCAAGATATCAGTTCGTATCTAATCAGGGCTGATCTGACTGACACAAGTATTGCAGAAAGGTTCACCTGTTTGTCAATAGGCCATTTCTGCTTGTGCATCTATCTTGCATGCTAAGCAAAAGATTTATCAGGAGAATTGGAATTGTTCTAAAAGGCCAGACACCACTTCACCTTGAATGCCATGAGTTCTCCTGACCCTGGGTGGACTCTGCTCCTCTTCCACACTTCCTCTCATACCCTACTCTCCCAAGCCCTCTGAAAGGCACCCTGAATCTCTGACATAATAGCAGGCCAGGAGGAAAGAAGAGGTTCCACATTGGGTATAAGGCATGAAATCTTTGGTGGCCAGAACATCAATTTTCATCATCTTCAAGGTCTGTGCTTTCCAAACCCCTGCACTGCAAATGTGACATAAGCAGAAAACATTTCTATGGAACTCTGGTGTAAAAAGGTGAGACTTGTAACTCCCAGAGGCGATCAGCGCTGGGACCTTGAGACTGAGTGGGTCAATATATCATCAATGCATAGACAAATCTATAACTCTCATCACACCAGAGTGCTGGGGCAGACTGATTAGGAAGCACTGCTAGTTAACAGCATTCTCTCCACCTCTCCTCACATAGTTCTCCTGGTTATATCTCTTTCAAACTCTCCTGGCTCTAACTTCCTCATGCCTTCTGGCAGATATTCTATCAGATAAGATAGAATTGGCCTACAGACTATTAGTTTGCTGGTGACAATGTTTTGGCTCCAAGAAAGAAGAGTGCGTGGGTAATAGGTGCTGCAAGAACATAAAGTGAGCCCGTGAAATCCCTACTGCCCCTACAGAAACATCAGGCAATACATCAGGTACTCTAGGAAAGTACCTGATCCAAAAATAACTTTTAAAAGTCTATTGTTTTTCTGATGTTTCACTTTGAGCAACAAGTGACGATGGAGGATTATAGAGGATATGAAATGCTGTCTAGTATGGTAAAGAGCATGGTGCGCCAATCATTTCAAGCTGGGTTCCGATCCCAGCTCTACCACTTACTGTCTGTGTGACCTCGGGCAAGTTACTTGGCCTGTTTTCTCACCACTGTTAACTAAAATGAAGACAACAAAAACAGTATGATTGTATGGTTTCTGAAGTGTAGGGGAATGAGTAGCCTGCTCTTGAGAGAGCTTGAGGGGAAGCAGGGGGCTTGTGGTAGAGCCAGATTTCAGTTAAGGAAACAAGTGTTATGTGAAGAAGTTGGGCATGTTGGAGAGTTTGCTTATCTTGAAATGCTGATTCCAGAGAGCACAGGTGGAAGAGGTTGGAAGGAGGATATAGGGAAAGGAAGTGCAGAGCAGTCCTAGAAGTGAAAGGGGATTGGGACTAAATGAAGGCATTTAGACATTTTGATCCTTTCTGTATTGTACTTTTATTAGAAGTGGTTGGGTGCATGTCTTTTCTCCCTCATTAAAATCACAGGGGGATAACACTTCTTTGTAATCCCGTAGTCCATGCACGAAGTATTCAATAAAGACTTGAGAGATAAAAATACTCCCTTATCTGATGGTAATCTAATGTTTTAGTCATCCTGAAGATACAACCTTGTGAAAGGAAAATATTAAAATATTTAAATAGATTCTACCCGAGGATTTCCCTTATTCCCGTTTCTCAATATCACTGTACTCATGCAAAGCTCTCCCAGAGCATTGGTCAGGATTGATTTCCCTCTTCCCACTACCATGCCATTCCAGCCTATCTGTGGTTGTGATCTATACTTAATTCGAGAGTCCAGCAGCTGGGGCCTGGAGCAGAAGACAGGCTCAGTAGTCCAGTATTCCCAGAGTCTCCAGGGAAGCCTCACTCATGGCTGAATATGCCCCTGGCCATGCACTAGACCTTGATGTAGGTTGTGCATTCTGACTAATAGCTGCACACTAATAGCTTCCACTTGGTAAAGACCATTTAGCCTCTTATTTCTCTACCTGTTGATTCCACCTAGATCACTTTCCATAAAGGGCCAGCTAGTAAATATTTTAGGCTTTGTGGGCCTGTTGCAACTAATCAACTCTCTCTCTGTAGTGCAAAAGCAGCCACAGACCATACTTAAACAAATGGAAGTAGCTAAGTGTTCCAATAAAACTTTATTGACAAAAACAGGTAGCAGATTTAGCCCACAGGACTATAGTTTGCAACATCTAGAACATTCCACGTGTTTGGCACACTTTGATTTAGTAACCCTAACATGGCTACTTGATCATACCAGTTTGCCATTCTTAATAGAGTTGGAGGCAGGGAACTCATTCAGTGTGTCGGCCTGAATGCCTGACTATAATACCTTTTTACCCCTGAGCACGGTTCTGCCACTGTGGTCGTCATGGAGTCCTACTGACTTCTTGGTGGCTTCTTCTCCTTGCTGAATTTTCAGAAACTCTGATTAATGACTTTGAAGTCTCTGGGAGAATGGCCATCAAATTCCTTTTTGTCTACCTAATCTCTACTTGGCACCTAAGGTTGTTTTCTTTCTTTTCCTTCATGCTTTTCCATTATCTGACAGATGTCCTTCTCCTTGCAACATCCTTTTTGATTTTGTTGTTTAGTCAAACTCCCTTTGACTGTACCATGCAGTGCGGGCTAACCAGGATTCGTAGTTAGAAAAAGAGAGGCTGGAGGGAGCAGCTTTCCCTTAATGAGCTTGGCCTAGGCTTGGCCTCTTGATTAGATCCTCTCACATTGTACCAAAAAGCCATCTGTTAAATGAAATGTGTAATCCTAGATTGGACCCTGAAACAGTAAAAAGACATTAGTGGAAAAACTGATGAAATCCAATAGTTTAGTTAATAGGAATACATCAATATTAATTTCTTACTTTTGACAAATGTATTATAGTTACATAAGATGTTGACATCAGGGGAAACTGAGTGAAGAGTATAAAATAGACAACTGATGGGAACATACTGTATAGCACAGGGAACTCTACCTAATGCACTGTGGTACCTAAATGGAAGAGAAGTCCAAAAGGGAGGAGATATCTGTATGTGTATGGCTGACTCATTTTGTTGTGCAGTGGAGGCTAACATAGCATTGTAAAGCAACCCTACTCCAATAAAAATTAATTAAAAAATAAGAGTATATGAGAGCTCACTGTACTATCTCTGCAACTTTTCTGTGAATCTAAAATTATTCCAAAAGACATAGTTTAATTTTTTTAAAAACTGCCTGCTTAATTGATTTCTTACCCTCACCCCTCTTACTTCATTGCTAGGTATTATGACAATCTCATCCGTGACAGCAGGTGCAAAGTGCAACTCCCCAAACCCAATCCCCACATTGATTCCCTGGGATAACATAACATACACCAAGGACACTTTGGGAGTAGTTGGGAATGCGCTTCTGTCATATTTCTCTCCTCTGGCTATGTACTTCTTTGAAAATAGATCCTTAATACACAGTGAGAGCAAAGAGAGTGTGAAGAGTCTCTTGAATTGTCAATAGAAAAAAGAATCCTTTGGGGTTCTTGGTCTAGAGGACATAAGCTATAACAGTTAGCAAAGAAAAAAGTGGTTGGTTGGATTGATTCCCTCCTTAGGGAACAGATTCCCAGTATTCAGTGTTTTCTAAATTCTTTTTCAAGGATTGCCTGTCCAATGTGCTGGTGGAAAAGGGAGCCAGATAGAGTGACTTGACAGGAGGTTAAAAGGTCCCCAGTTTCTGTTGCCCCCTAATTAACGTGGTCCAGAGCTCTTCACTCCTATGAGCTAGGCCTAGGGCTTTAAAGTGTTCCCTATTAAAATGCAAATGTTGCCTAGGAGGGGTATGAGGACCTGCAGGGGAACTGTGGTGTGTAGTTATGTTTCTGCTTCATATGTTTTGGTCAAAATGATTTTAAGTACTCACATGTACAGTAACATAAAAATAGCCTTAAGGAAAAATGAATAGTTTTGTGGTTGGGCCCTTTTATATGCAAAAATGCTTGATTTAGCTATTTTCTTCCCTGGGTTAAATGTGGGTCCATTTCACCATCTATATATCAGGTAGGGCAAACAAAGGATTGATGCCCTAGGAGCAGGAGAATTAGGTTGATTCAGAAGATCTAAGACATGGAGATTGAGGCCCAAAGAGTGAGCTATGGCAAAAAGGAACAGGCAAGTATCACTCATTCATTAGTTAATTAAACACATGTTTTGGAGTGCTCAACTATGAACCAGGTACTATTCTAGGCACTGAGGGAACAAATAGACACAGTTTACTGTCTTAGGGCTTGTAAACAAACACATATATAATATGTTAGGAGGTAGTAAGTGCTATGAAATTTTTAAAAATCAGGATAAGGGAATAGTGATGATGAGAGGTCAGGCTGCTGTCCCAGAACTAGGTGAGCATGATATAGAGGCTGAAAAATCCAATGTAGCAGCAAGCCAGCACTAGTGAACAAGAGATGCTAAAGACAAATGCTAATGCTTGGGCAGAACTCTTTGTTCTCTACTTTGGGTTTTCCTTTGTTGGAGGTGGCAGACTTCAGTCCACAGGTATTGATCAGAATCCTAAAGGAGTCTAAAGAACAGGGGCATATCTTGCCTCTGATTGAGGGTGGGGTAGAGTTTTATATATCGTCATTAAAATGTCTTGACATTTGGAAACATTCCTTTATATGCCAACTCTGGCTTGTACTTATGCTATCTTGCATGCCACAACCACTTTCCACTTTCCTGATAGCCTACAGCTTGGATTAAAGGCGTGGTTGGAGTAAAATGAGAAAGGGAAGAAATTCCAAAGAAAGGTGGAAAACCTTAAAATTAGCATTAAAATCTTGGCCTTGGAGGCTTAACATCTAAACAGTTCTTAAAAGCCAAAAAATATGACAATGCCTAATACAGTACTTGATGTAAAATCTGTGCTTAGTAGACATTTGAATGTATGAATGAATGAATTGAACAAATGCCACAACAAAAGGAAAAACTGGAAGCAAAAGGATAGAAAATGGCTTCTTGTGATGGGAGATAGACTTTTTCTCCAAACATAAATTCCTCTGTGGATTTGCATCTTTTGAAATAGGGCCGTTTATAAGCAGTTAATGAAACCTCTTTCTTTTCCTTTAAAAACCACTCCATGCTAATTAAATGAGGTCAGTTAATTTCTCTTATTTAAAGAACTAGTTAATGTACCTTATGGACTTATAGCTCAGAACACTGTGATCTCATTGCATCCACATAATTTCAGGACCTTTATATTCATGGACCTAAGAGCAATCCCTTAATCACCTCATTCTCTTTAAAGATAGAAGGAAGATTCCCCCCTGCCTGCCAGTTTTCACTTATCCTATTCAGATGCCTCAGAATATGATGTTAAATATGTAGTTGTTATCTTTCTCTCTTTCTTCATTTAATAGATAGCTGCTTAAGTTATAATCTTAGCCATAGTACTTGAACTGCTCATTTACTTAAAAATGCTATCATTTTAAAATTTAATCAGAAAAATGTATTCTGTTCAAATTGCAGAACAACAAACATAATTGAACAGGAGAAGTATTTTCTCTCTCTTAACTCCCACATATCAAAAAAATACAAAGATTTGAATCTAGACTCTTCAAAATGGAATTTCTAATGCCCTCACTCCCACTTTCTCCCGAGAGAAGAGAACAAACAAATCAATTCTAGTTCATGTTTTCCTTCCTGGCCAAGGCAGAAAGTATTCATCATTCTCTGGGCAGAAGGTCATGTGGTTTCCTTGAGTCATGCTTTGCTTTCACATTCAGCTATTTGATAAAAGTTTCCCTGGAGACTTTTTGGATGAAGAGATCACCTCTCCAGAATGAATGTGTTCATCTTTTTTTATTGCAACACAAGAATTCATTTGAGATCTTGGTTCGAGAAATGGCTTATAGACTATAGCCAGGGACTGCAAGACTTGTTTGTAACCAGGTAAGCTGGCCCAGCCATCCCTTCTTTTGCTTCAGGAGCTCCAGCAAAACTACCTAAATGTTAACTATCTTGTTTTCGATTAAGAGCCTGCAAATAATCACCCAGGAATCCCAAGCTCATTACCCAAGTGCTTTCTCAACTGTGCTGAAAACCTGGACAGACTCTAATTTCATAGGCTAATGGTTATAGAATCCTAGAACTAGAAGGAATCTTAGAGATTATAAAGTCCAACCTTACCATCCTTAGAAAGGGGAAACTGAGGCTCAGAGCAGGGAAGTTGCTTGCACAGAGTTATACAACAGTCAGTGGTAGAGCTAGGATTATAAGGCAATTTTTCTTGATTCCCAATCTAGTACACTTTAAACTATCCTCTCATCAGTTCAGCACTGTAAACATCTTCTTCATGGTTATGCTCCCGGTAGGCTGATTTCTCTGTAGTGCATTCGACAGCCACTGTATCCCAATGGTGATGTTAGGAGAAGGGACGTGCCCCTGCCTTTTCTTCACCTTTGCCCAAATTTTAGTCACCTTTCCTCCTGCATCAGCTATTTTGTTGGACACATATTTTTCTCAGTAGATAGACTGCTCAGATTGATAAGTAAACAGAGAGATAGAGATATAATCTCATTCAGGCTCCTTTGTTAAGTGCTGTCATAGAATTGTGTTCTTTTTATCACAGTACTTATTTACCTCTGTGTGCATAATTTCAGACTGGGGGTTGAGAGGAAGATAGCATGGTGGTTAATCTCATACATACTATTAAGCCAAACTGCTTGTGTTCAAAACTTGGAACTCCCCATTTGTGAACTGTTTGACTTTGAGCAAGATGCTTGATGTCTTCATGCTTTAGTATCCTCATCTTTAAAACAGGGATAACAGGGCTTCCCTGGTGGCGCAGTGGTTGAGAGTCCGCCTGCCGATGCAGGGGACGTGGGTTCATGCTCCAGTCCAGGAAGATCCCACATGCCGTGGAGCGGCTGGGCCCGTGAGCCATGGCCGCTGAGCCTGCATGTCTGGAGCCTGTGCTCCGCAACATGAGAGGCCAAAAAAAAAAACCCCAGGGATAACAATAGTACCCACCTCAGTGTCAATAAAGGTTCAATCAGAGAAGCGGAACCACTAGAGGTGACAGAGAATAAGGGATTTTATTATAAGGGTTAGACATGATGTAATTGTGAGATCTAATTAATTTCCATAAGACTCGTTTCAGCATTTAATGTTGAGCCTAAAGTCAGCAGGGGAAGTGGGAGAACAAATTGGAACTGAAGAGGACATAATCAGTCCTGCAAGGACATTCTAGAACCTGTGCCTATCTTGTACTGCCTCCAGCCTTGGTGATGTGAGTGACCTGCAGGAGAAGCTGCACATGTACCTGGTCCAGAATTCAGAGGAGCTGAAGGAGGACATCCTGCAGGAGCTTGGGGAGCTGCAGGTCTGCTTCCTGTTCCATGCCAATGAGATGGGCCCCACAGTGCCATTCAGAGTGTTAAAAATGTCTCCTTCTTCACTTTCATCTTTCAAAATTTACATGCAAATTCCTCTTATGGCCAACCCTACATTGGAACCATACAGGAAAGTAATTCTGGGAAGCATAGTTCTAGATTATAACTAATTTGACATAATATAAAGCCACCAGGCAGTGCCTGGCATATTACAAGCACTTACTAGACATTAGCTGTTATACTTGCTAGTGTGGTTCCTTGATGAATGTTTTTCTCTTCTACGAGATTGCAAGTGCCATGAGAGGAGAGAATGTGTATGATTTTGTGTACTATTGTATCCTACTGCATAGCATAGTGGCTGATACAGGGTGGGAACTCATAAAATATTTGTTGACTGACTAGAAAGGCAGAAAGAAAACAATTTGGAGAAAATGTAACACTTGCAGAACGATCTATCAGGAAGTATTGTGATGTTATGGGGAATGCAAATATATGTATAAGGTCTGGTCTCTATCATAACTTGCAGTTGAAGAGTGGAAAATTGGACATTGGGGTTGTAGGAACCTCAGTAGCATAAGGAAGTTTGAGTTAGGCAGGGCTAGTGATAGCAGAAACTGGTCCACCCGTTAGTGTAGTCCACCTGTGCATAATATTTTCCATTTTTTCCTACAGTCCTTATCCTCTGCACTCTGTCCTTTACCCCAGGAGGCTGACCTTTATGGATATATTCACTAGGTTATTTTGCCTTTTGATTTCTCAGTTGGGTACAGCCAGTGAAAGACAGCAGCAGAAGATGGGAAGAGATGGAGATCAGGATATTTAGTCCCCGAGGTTGATACTGGTGTCAGGGGCTGAATACTTCCCTCAAAGGCCACAATTTGGTGGGGGAGGGGGAGCTTCAATCTCCTAGTCACAGCTGTTGGTCTCTCTCTAGGTTCTAGTAACTGCTCCCTCTATTTGTTCCTTTAGGTGTAAAGATGGTAAAGGCTCCATTGCTATTGTTAACTTTAGGGTCCCCCATCATCCTTTGTTGGTTTCTCTTAACCTTGCCCACACCATTTAAATAGCCCCTTCATTAAACTCTTCTCAGTTACCCTTCTGAATGTGCTGTATGTTTCCTTCTATAACCCTTATGGAAACATCATCAGTCCAATATAGTACTCAAAGGAATGTACTGAGGTTTGTGAGGCATGGGAACAGCAGGGTCTAGGTGACAGACAACACTCAAAGTCTGGTGTGGGGCGGCATCCTGGTTCTCAATTATGGTAGTAAGAATCCCACTATAGCTGAGCGTGCCCTGATACAGAACCAACTTCCTGAGAAAGAACTGGTTAGATCTAGGCAGGCAGACAAGATAACCTTTACTCTCACCAGGAAACTAAGGCCGAAGATCAGTCATCAACCCTGAATCACCATGGAATAAGGAACAGACATGTCACAGGAACGTGAGTCCAGGGGTCACTCCGGGCTTGTTGGATACCATGAGTGGGGCAGAACAACTAAGACCAACCCTGCCCACTGGAGAAGATAAAGCTCCCAATACACTCCCAGCCATGGTTAGGATTTGTAGGGTAATCAAGCAGACCTGGAGTTGCAAGTAAATAGTCTCAAAGACCAATGAAGTAGGAGAGGCTAAATAGTGAATTAGATGAGGCCAAATTGTGAAGGGCATTAGTGCCAAACAAAGGAGTGTGGATTTGGAACTGTAGGAGATAATGAGATTGATAGCTTTTTAGCATTTAATGTCAATGACCTTTGAAAAGTGATTTGTTATGTTAATGATTTAGGGATGTCTTTACTGACAGTATGAGAGAAATCGATGATAACGATAGCGTTTGTCATTTATTGAGCACATACTAGGTGTCATGCACACGCCCCCAGCTTTATGGACAATGTCTTATTTAATCTTTAAAATAATTCTTGTATAGTCAGTGTTATTATTATCCTTATTTTACATATGAAGTAACTGAGGCTCAAAAAAGGTTAAACATTTTGCTTAGAGTGCTAGAGCTAGAGTTGAGCCTAGGACTGAATGGCTCCAAACCCTGTGCTTATAATCTCTAAGATAGACCATCTCAGTTTCCCATTCTATTGTCTTCTCCTTATCTCCAGTCCACCTATGGCCTTTTTATCTTGAAGTTGGCACTGTCCCCTCAGCAATATTACAAAGGATACTAATTTACCAGCTTTATTCATGAGCACCAAATACTGCCTTCATTCTCAGGCAGATACTGGGCTCTTTGCCAAAGTAATGGCCCTGATAGAAATCTTTGTCCAATCCTACATTTGGATAGCAGATGATGAGAAAGGAGAGCCTGGAAACTTTAAAGCTGACTTTGGAATTGCCCTCTACAGATACCCTGAGGAGGTCTTAGAATGAGTCACCAACTTTCCTGACTGCATTTACTGATCCTTGGAGAGGAAATATTATCTAGCTCTGGCAAGTAACATTTATGAACCTTAGCTTCCAGTGATCCCAAATCTTTGGGAAGATACCTTGTGCCTTTGGAATAGAAAAGAAACTCATCTTCAGAAAAACTAAACCGTTATTAGCATGGATGGGATGTTCAATTATCTTCTCCCCACTTTCATATACTCACTTGTTATTTATTTATTTATTGACCACTCTGCACAGTTTGCGGGATCTTAGTTCCTTGACCAGGGATTGAACCTGGGCCCTCAGCAGTGAAAGCGTGGAGGCCTAACCACTGGACCGCCAGGAAATTCCCCTCACTTGTTATTTTTAAGTAAATGTTTGAGTTAGAAAGGCCCTTGAGGATCTAGTCCAACCTCTTCAGCTTACACATGGGAAAACGGAGGCCCATAGAGCAGAAAGGACTTGCCCGTGGTCATATAGTAAGTTAATGTTAGAGCCAAGACTAGAGCCTGTGTCTCCTGGCCTCTTGGTCAGTCGCCCCTTCCTGATCTTTTAAAATATCTATTCATGGTTTATTTTTTACAGCTAGTATGTAAGCTCTTGAAGAAAGTAATCCATTCTATATTCTTTTGTATGCTTATGAAATGCTTAAAGGTACTTGGAATACAGTGGATACTCTCTGAATGTTTGTTAATTAAATTTTTTTTTCTTCTGTTGACCATAGTTGGAGCAAAACAGATCTCTCACAGGTTTGGGGCATTGGGTCAGTTTGAAATCATCTTTACCATTTTAATTTCATCTTGGTCCAGTGGAAAGGCCAGTTCAATCTTTTCACTGGACAAAAGGCCTTTCAAACAGGCCCAGCTCCCCAAAGGACATTGTCTAATCCTAATCCTTAGAAAAACTCCTCAGGAAACAAACTTTCTAAGAAAGCCTGATTTCATTTTTTTTCTTTTAGACGTAAGAGTTGATAAAGTCTCATTGGAGAATCATTCTCATAAATTATATACCACAGGAGCCTCTCCTTATTTTTCCTTTCATGTAGGAAATTCATGAATGCTAACATTTTACAACTCAACTTCTCTGTCTTTTCTCATCAGGATCCATGATTAGATATGATATCAGTGTGTTTCTCTTTTCCTGGGGCTAGAAAGTCTGAGAGTGGTTTAGAAGCACTGTCAGAGGCATTGGAAATGAAATAGCTGCATCTTATGGGAGGACCTCTCTTGCCTTTTTGAGATCAACTTTCTCTATGTGGTTAGTCCCTCTGATATGGTCATTGATGATGGATAACTCAGTGCTATGACTGTAGTGTCCATGCACTGATTTTCAGGCAATGTTCCTAAGCTAGAGGGTCACAACTCACCTTCTACCAAAGTAGAGAAATCCCTTTCCCCACACTCTAAGAATGTGCTGGTAAGACCACCTGGAGCAGGCTAAGCAAAATGCCATAAAGCCCAGTCCCTCGATTGGGCAGGGGGGTGTCTTGGAAGGTAGGGATGGTACATGATGGTGAACTATTAGGTAGAAAAATTGCAAGAAAAAAATAAGTGAAATGTGGACTTCATGGTCTACTGATTGCTGTTTCTGCCTCCTTGTAACCTCTATTTAATCTCCAAGTGCCCCATCTTGGACTGTTCTATTGGAAAATTGCATGTGTCTTTTCCTAATACTTCTTTCCCATCAAAATAGTCTTGATCTCTGACACATTCACATTAGAAGGCATATGAGTGCTGTGGAAAGAGCAATGGACTTGGATTCAGCATATCTAGATTCTTCATTAACTTTAAAGCCTGGTAAATTATATGGCTACTAGAAACCCTTTTCTTTCCTTCCACCCTCTCCCTTTCCTCTCACCATTTTGGTATCTGTGGCTTTCCTAGAATTATAAGGTATCATAGAGAAAAGCCTAGACCAGTTTTGATTGAAAGAATTTTAGAAACATTGTAGATTTAATGCATTGCCTTCACCATGGGATTAGGCATTAATGTATCTTAAGCACAAATCGAAGTAGAACTCTGGCTGCGTTTTATAAAGTTAATCTTCCTTTCACTACAACTGTTTAAGATTTTCAGGATCTCCTTCCAATTCAGTTCTTTTCTCCTGTCAACAAAGAAAAGGGGCATAGGCAATTTGAAAGACCAATGGAAGGGGTAAACCTGAAAATGTGACCTTCACCTCCAATTCAGACATTCTATCATCAGTGATCTCATCAAGTGATTACTGAATGGTTTTTAGCATCTTGTGGCATAGAGCTGCCTCTCATTGCCTTCTTTCCTCATGGAAAAAGAGAGAGAAGGTGCTGAGTGCTCCATAGATTTTGGTACTAGGGATGTTATTTAGCTTCATGTGTGTCTTCCCAAATATTCAGCATAAATTGATAAGAAGAACTCAAAATGGTGCTAATCTTACCAATAAAATGGGGGAAGAAAAAAGAAAGCAGGTTGTTGGTGAGCAGCCACATCCATGGATAAGAAAATGCAGTGTGTTAGATAATTAGAAACATATGCTTCAGGGAGAACAAAAAGAGAGGAAATACTCATCAAGGTAGGCTAAATGAAGATTGCAACATCTTAAACTTGGGGGGTGGGGAGTATAACTTATCCTCATTCTACTAGCAAACAATAATAATTATTATTATGATAATAGAAATAACACAATGGATGATCACTATAAATCAGGCACTATGGTAGGGGAATTTGATTTTTATTCTCATTTATTCCTAAAAACAGCCCTATGAGGTATCCACTACTACTATCACTATTGGGTTTTTTTTTGGCCTCGCTACGAGGCATGGAGGATCTTAGTTCCCTGATCAGGGATCAAACCCGTGCCCCCTGCAGTGGAAGCACAGAATCCTAACCACTGGACCACCAGGAAATTCCCTACTATTCCCTATTTTATACTTGAGGAAACAAACTAGACATAGAAATAGTTTAAATAATTTGTCAAAGATCATAAAGACATGAAATGAGGCAATTTGGATTCTTTTTTAATTCACATATAATTTACATACAATAAATGTCACCATTTTAAGGTGTACAAATCAGAGCCTTTCAGTACATTCACAATGTTGTGCAATCATTACCACTGTCTAATTCCAGAATATATTAATCAAGCCCAAAAGAAATCCCATACCCATTAAGCAGTAATTACCCATTTTCCTTTGCCCCCCAGCCCCTAGCAATCCATAGTCTGCTTTTTTAAAAAAATTATTGAACTATAGCTGATTTACAATATTACATTAATTTCAGGTATACAGCATACTGATTCAGTTATTTTTTCTGATTATATTCTGTTATAGGTTATTACAGAATATTGAATATATTTCCCTGTGCTATACAGTAAATCCTTGTTGCTTATCTATTTTATATATAAGTAGTTTATATTTGTTAATTACATACTCCTAATTTGTCCCTCCCCCTCCCTCTCCCATTTGGTAACCATAAGTTTGTTTTCTATGTCTGTGAGTCTGTTTCTGCTTTGTATATAGATTCATTTGTATTATTTGTTTAGATTCCATGTGTAAGTGATATTATATAGTATTTTTCTTTCTCTGACATACTTCACTAAGTATAATAATCCTAGGTCCATTCATGTTGCTGCAAGTGACAATATTTCATTCTTTTGCATGGCTGAGTAATATTCCAGTGTGTGTGTGTGTGTGTGTGTGTGTGTGTGTGTGTGTGTGTGTGTGTGTGTGTGTATGACTGTATGTGTGTATGTGAACACCCCACGTCTTCTTAAACCAATCATCTGTTGATGGGCACTTGAGTTGTTTCCATGTCTTGGCTATTATAAATGGTGCTGCTGTGAACATTGGAGTGTGTGTACCTTTTTGAATTAGAGTTTTCATTTTTTCTGGATATATAACCAGGAGTGGAATTGCTGAATCATATGGTAGCTCTATTTTTAGGTTTTTAAGAAACCTCCATGCTGTTTTCCACAGTGGCTGTACCAGTTTATATCCCCACCAACAGTGCATGAAGGTTCCCTTTTTTGCACAGCCTTTCCAGCATTTATTATTTGTACACTTTTTGATGATAGCCATTCTGACACGTGAGGTGATACCACATTGTGGTTTTGATTTTCATTTCTCTGATACTTAGTGATTTTGAGCATTTTTTCATGTGCTTCTTGGCCATCTGTATGTCTTCTTTGGAAAAATGTTGATTTAGATCTTCCGCCCATTTTTTGATTGGGTTGTTTGTTTTTTTGAAATTGAATTGTATGAGCTGTTTGTATATTTTGGATCTTAATCCCTTGTTGTTTGCATCATTTGCCAATATTTTGTCCCATTCTGTAGGTTGACTTCTCGTTTTGCTGATGATTTCCTTTGCCATGCAAAAACTTTTAAGTTTGATAAGGTTCCACGTGTTTATTTTTGCTTTTATTTCTTTTGCCTTGAGAGAGCAATCTAAGAAAATATTGATATGATTTATATCAGAGAGTGTTTTGCCTATGTTATCTTCTAGGAGTTTTATGGTATCAAGTCTTATATTTAGGCCTTTAAACAACTTTGGGTTTTTTTTGTATGTGGTGTGAGGGGGTGTTCTAATTACATTGATTTACATGTAGCTATCCAGCTTTCCCAACACTACTTGTAGAAAAGACTGTCTTTTCTCCATTGTATAATCTTGCCTCCTCTGTTGTAGATTAATTGACTGTAGGAGCATGGGTTTATTTCTGGACTCTGTTCTGTTCCATTGATCTATATATCTGTTTTTGTGCCAGTACCATGATGTTTTGATTACTAAAGCTTTGTAGTATAGTCTGAAGTCTGGAAGGCTTATATCTCCAGCTTTGTTCTTTTTCCTCAGGATTGCCTTGACAATTATGGATCTTCTGTGGTTCTATATAAACTTTAGGATTATTTGTTTTAGTTCTGTAAAAAATGTCATGGGTAATTTGATAGGAATTGCATTAAATCTATAGATTGCTTTGGGTAGTATGGACATTTTAACAATATTAATTCTTCCAATCCAAGAGCACAGGATACCTATTTCTTTTAATCATCTTCAATTTTCTTTATCAATGTCTTATAGTTTTCAGCATATAGGTCTTTCACTTCCTTGGTTAAGTTTATTCCTAGGTATTTTCTTTTTTTATGCAAGTTTAAATGGGATTGTTTTTTGACTTTCTCTTTGTGGTATTTCATTGTTAATATAAAGACATGCAACATATTTCTGTATTCTAATTAGTTCTAATAGTTTTTGCATGGAGACTTTAGGATTCTCTGTATAGAGTAGCTAGCATGTCATCTGCAAATAGTGACAGTTTCACATCTTCTTTTCCAATTTGGATAACCTTTATTTCTTTTTCTTTTCTGATTGCTGTGTCTAGGACTTCCAATACTATGTTGAATAGGACTGGTGAGAGTTGGTATCATTGTCTTGTTCCTGATTTCAGTGGGAATGTTTTTGGCTTTTGCCCAGTAAGTATTATGTTTGCTGAGGGTTTGTCAAAACTGACCTTTATTATGTTGAAATATGTTCACCTTATACCCACATTGGTGAGAGTTTTTATCATGAATGGATGTTGAACGTTGTCAAATGCTTTTTCTGCATCTATGAAGATGATCATGTGGTTTTTGTCTTTCCTTTTTTTCATGTGGTATATCACATTGTTTGATTTGTGTATGTTGAACCATCCTTGTGACACTGGGATGAATCCAACTTGATCATGGTGTATGATCCTTTTATGTGTTGTTGGATTCTGTTTGCTTATATTTTGTTGAGAATTTTTGCATCTATATTCATAAAATATATTGGTCTGTAATTTTCTTTTTTTGTAGTGTGTTTTTTCTGCTTTTGGTATAAGGGTGATGGAGACCTCAAGAATGAATTTGGGAGTGTTCCCTCCTCTTCAGTCTTTTGGAAGAGTTTGAGAGGATGAGTGTAACGTGTGTTTTTTTTTTTTTTTTTTTTTTTGTTTTTTTTTTTTTTTTTTTTTTTTTGTATGTTTGGTAGATGAAGCTGTCTGTTCCTGGACTTTTGTTGGCAGTGATTTTTAAAATTACAGATTCTAATTCACTTTTGATCATCAGTCTGTTCAAATTATCTGTTTCTTCTTGATTCAGTTTTGGCATGCTGTATGTTTCTAGAAACTTGTCCATTTCTTCTAGGTTGTCTATTTTGTTGGCATATAACTTTTTATAGTATTCTTATGATTTTTTTGTATTTCTGTGGTATCAGTTGTTATTTCTACTCTTTCATTTCTTATATTGTTTATTTGAGTCCTCTCTTTTCTTCTTGGTGAGCCTGGCTAGAGGTTTGTTGATTTTGTTTATCTTTAAAAAAAAAAACAGCTCTTGATTTTATTGATCTTCTCTCTTGTTTTTATCACTATTTTATTTATTGTTTACCTCTTGATCTTTATTATTTCCTTCCTTCTGCTAACTTTGGGTTTTTTTTCTTCTTCTTTTTCCAGTTCCTTTAGGTGGTAGGTTAGGTTGTTTGAGATTTTACTTGTTTCTTGAGGAAGGTCTGTTTCACTATGAACTTCTCTCTTAGAATTGCTTTTGCTGTATCCCATAGATTTTGGGAGGTTGTGTTTTCATTTTCATTTCTTCTGAGGTATTTTCTGATTTCTTCTTTGATTTCATCATTGACCTATTGGTTTTTTAGTAGCATGAAGTTTAGTCTCCATGTGTTCATTCTTTTTTTTATAACATCTTTATTGGAGTATAATTGCTTTACAATGGTGTGTTAGTTTCTGCTTTATAGCAAAGTAAATCAGTTGTACATATACATATGTTCCCATATCTCTTCCCTCTTGCATCTCCCTCCCTCCCACACTCCCACCCTCCCTATCCTACCCCTCTAGGTGGTCACAAAGCACCGAGCTGATCTCCCTGTGCTATGTGGCTGCTTCCCAGTAGCTATCTATTTTATGTTTGGTAGTGTATATATGTCCATGCCACTCTCTCACTTTGTCACAGCTTACCCTTCCCCATCCCCATATCCTCAAGTCCATTCTCTAGTAGGTCTTTTCCCATTTTTCTTTTTTTGTGGTTGATTTCTAGTTTCATACCAATGTTGTCAGCAAAATGCTTGAAATAATTTCTATCTTCTTAAATTTGTTAAGGCTTGTTTTCTGACCTAATATGTGGTCTCTCCTAGAGAATGTTCCATTTGTACTTGAAAAAAATATGTATTCTGGTTTCCTTTTAGTTTTCTTTTTTGTTTTTGCATGTAGTGTCTTATAGATGTCAATTAACTCCAACTGGTCTAATGTGTCATTTAGGACCTGTTTTGCCTTATTGATTTTCTGTCTGAATGGTCTGTCTTTTGATATCACTGGTATTAAAGCTCCTACAAGGGCTTCCCTGGTGGTGCAGTGGTTGAGAGTCCACCTGCTGATGCAGGGGACGCGGGTTCGTGCCCCGGTCCGGGAAGATCCCATATGCCGCAGAGTGGCTGGGCCCATGAGCCATGGCAGCTGAGCCTGTGCGTCTGGAGCCTGTGCTCCGCAATGGGAGAGGCCACAGCAGTGAGAGGCCTGCGTACCACAAAAAAAAAAAAAAAAAGCTCCTACTGTTATTGTATTCCTGTCAGTTTCTCCCTTTATGCCTGTTAGTATTTGTTTTATATATTTAGGTGCTCCTATATTGGGTGCATATTGGTTGAGTACAATACCTTCTTCTTCTATTGATCCCTTTATCTTTATATAATGCCCTTCTTTGTCTTTCTTTATGGCCTTTGTTTCAAAGTCTATTTTGTCTGATATGAGTATTGCTACCCACTCTTTCTTGTCATTGCCATTTGCATGAAATATATTTTTCCAACCCCTCATTCTTAGTCTGTGTGTGTCTTTGACCCTGAAGTAAGTCTTGTGTAGGCAGCAAATTGCTTTTTTTAATCCAATTTTTAAAAAATCCAATCTGCCTGTGTCTTTTGATCAGATCATTTGTCCATTGACATTTGAAGTAATTATTGATAGGTAGATAGGTATGTACTTATTGCCATTTTGCAGTTTCTTTGTGTGTGTGTGTTTCTTCTTTGTTCATTTCTTCTTCTTTCTGTTTTTTCTTTTGTGGTTTTCTTTTTTTTCTTTATTTTCTTTTTTTTTTTTTTGCAGTACACAGGCCTCTCACTGTCATGGCCACTCCCATTTTGGAGTGCAGGCTCAGCGGCCATGGATCACAGGCCTAGCCGCTCCGTGGCATGTGGGATCTTCCCGGACTAGGGCATGAATTCGTGTCCCCTGCATCGGCAGGCGGACTCTCAACCACTGTGCCACCAGGGAAGCCCTGAAGATTTTCTTTTGTATTATGCTTGAGTTCCTTTCTTTTTGGTTTTTGTGACTCTGTTGTATGTTTTTGATTTGTGGTTACCATGGAGTTCAAGTATGTTGACCCATGAATACATCTACTTCCTTTAAACTAGTAGATGAGAGGCATACAAATTCAAACACATTTTAAAAGATCTAAATTTTTATACTCCCTCTGCCACAATTTGTGATTTTAATGTTCAGTTTTACATCTTTGTACTTATCTTTTTACTGTTTGTTATAGTTATAATCGTTTTTACATTATTTTTTATTGTTTTTAAATCTACATACTGGCTTATTTAAGTGATCTTAATCCTTTTATATATTTACCTTTCTAATTGTGATTTTCCCTTCCCTGTAGAATCTTGCTTCTTTTTTATTTAGAGAAGACATTTCAATATAGAGAGGAAGTATAGGTTTAGTATTGCTGAATTCTTTTAGTTTTTGCTTGTCTGAGAAATTCTTTATCTCTCTTTCTATTCTAAATGATAATCTTGCTGGGTAGAATATCCTCAGTTTCAGGTTTTTCCATTTCAGGGCTTTGAATTTATCATGCCACTCCCTTTTGGCCTACAAAGTTTCTGCAGAGAAATCAGCTAATAGCCTTATGGGTGTTCCCTTGTAACTGACTCTTTGTTTTTCTCTTGCTGCCTTTAGAATCCTCTCTTTAACTTTTGCTGTTTGAATTATGATATGTCTTGGTATGGGTCTGTTTTGGTTTACCTTGTTTGGGACCCTCTGTTCTTCCTGAACCTGAATATCTGTTTTCTTCTTTAGATTTGGGAAGTTTTTAGCCATAATTTCTTCAAATACATTTTTGATCCCCTTTCCTCTCTTCTCCTTCTGGAACCCCTATTATGGATAGGCTGGCACATTTTATATTATTCCACAGCTCTCATATGTTGCTTTCATTTTTTTCATTTATCTTTCTGTCTGCTGTTCACATTGGGTCATTTCCATTATTCTGCATTCCAGATTACTTATTCATTATTCTGTGTCATTTAGTCAGATATTCATTGCTTCTAGATTGGTTTTTATGTCAGCAGTTGAATCATCTATTTTTGATTGGTTCATCTTTACAGTTTCTAGTTCTTGTTACAGTGGTTTGCGTTTCTATCAATAATCTTTCTTAGTTCAGTTAGTATTTTTATTACCTCCTTTTTAAACTTGGGTTCTAGTAGAGAGGTAAGCTCTCTTTTATTATTTGTTCTTTCAGTGGATTTCTCTTATTCTTTTAAATGAGAATGATTCCTCTGCCTTTTCATTTTACTTTATTTTCTCTGTCTCTATGAATTTAGGAGGAACAGTTATCTACTGTGGTCTTGAAGGGGTGTTTTTATGTGGGAGCATCCCTGGTAGACTGTGTGTGTCCTGTGTTTTTGGTGTGAGACTGGGCTGGTTTTGGTATCAATACCAGCCACGTCTTTCCTCAGGGTGTGCTGGCCATTATCCCCTTGATATGGCGTGTGGTTGGTGTTGGGGGATTTAAAGCCCATGTAGGGTGTGAGGTGAGGCTTCCTCTCCATGGCTGTCACCACCCAGTCAGGGGTGGGGTCTGCTCCCCAGTTGTTGGAGTAGAAGCCCTGAGGGTCGGTTTGATGAGGCTCCATTGCCCTTGAGTGAGTGCCCTGCCCCAAAGGAGGTGATTGCTAAAGCAAATGAGGCCCGTGTGGTCACAGAGGACCTATGTACTGCCTGTGTAGGCATCTGCAGTTCTACTCAGCAGTGGCCCAAGGTCACATCCCTTTTTCTGTTGTGTTCATCCTAGATCTAGTGCAAGGCTGTGGTGTGGAGTAGGCTGGGGCTGAGGGTCGGGGTGTTGTGGCTATAGGAATTGAGGTGGCTGTGCTGCTGCCTGGATCCTGGCCTCCCTCTGTGGCAGACTTCTCCCAGGACCTGTCTGCCCCAGATCTAGCATGAAGCTGTGGTGTGGAGTGGGTGGAGCCAGGGTGCTCTTGCTGGGAGATCTACTCCTGTGTACTCCTGAGCATGCTGATAATGGCAGCTTTGACCCAACCTGCTGCCCTATGTGCTTGCTGACCATGGCTGCCACAGACCCTCTAGGACCACACCTCAGGCCCTCTGGACTCTCTCTACATAGCTAAATCAAGCTCTCTCCCAGTGCCTTGCTGCCTGAGATTCAGGTCTTAGCAGAGGTGTGCTTATGTGTTATTGCCTCACATGAATGCTGACAATGACTGCTGTGGCTCCACCCACCACCCTGTTTGTGTGCTGACAATGGCCATCATAGCTCCACCTGGCTCATACTCTGGATGCCCCAATTTGTCTCTATATAGCTAGACTGAGTCTTCTCCCAGGGCTCAGTTGGCCCAGATCTCATGCCAGGCTGTGGTGTGGAGTGAGCAGGGTTAGGGTGTTCGCCCCTTTAGATTTGAAATTACAGTGAAGTGGCAGCCACCAGTACATGACTCTTTCCACCTTGATTGTTGGCAAGCCAGAATATGCATAGTCCTTGTGAGTATTCTAGGCTTTTTCATCCCTGCTGTCTATCTCAGCAGATTTCCCAGCAAGCAAGAGGGCTTGTTTCCTCTGCATAGGACCCCAGGACTGGGATTCCCAGATTGTGTCTCACCCTGTTCCCTCTCCAGGGCAAAGGTTTACCTATGCAGATATTCTTTTCCTTACATATCCCTTCCCAGGGTGCAAGTCCCAACCCAATGCCTTTTTCCCCCATTTTACCTGGTTACATGGAGATCTTTCTTGCAGCTTTGGTTGTATAGGAGTTCTTCTGCCAATTTCCAGTTAGTTTTCCATGAGAACTGTTCCACATTTAGATGTATTTTTGATATGTTTGTGGAGGAAGGTGAGCTCCGTGTCATCCTACTTCACCATCTTGATCCCAGCCCACAGTCTCCTTTTTATGGATTTATCTATTCTGGATGTTTCATATAAATGGAATCATACAATATGAGTCTTTTTGTGTCTGGCTTCTTTCACTTAGCATAACATTTTCAGGATTCATGCATGTTGTGGCTTGCATCACTACTTCATTTATTTTTATGGCCAAATAATATTCTGTTGTATAGATATACCACATTTTGTTTATCTGTCCATCATTTGATAGACATTTGGGTTTCTGTCTTTTGGCTATTGTGATTAGTCCTGCTATGAACATTGACATTCCTGTATTTATTTGAATACCTATATCCACTTCTTTTCAGTATATACTTAGGAGTGAAATTGTTGAGTCTTATAATTCTATGTTTAACTTTTTGAGGAACAACCAAATTGTTTTCCATAATAGTTGTAATATTTTACATTCCTACCAACAGTGTACCCCAGGGTTCTGATTTCTCCACATCCTCACCAAGACTTGTTATTGTCTGTCATTTTTATTATAGTGTGCTTGGTGGTTATTGCAGTGGAATTTCATTGTGGTTTGATTTGCATTTCCCTAATGACTAATAATGTAAAGCATCTTTTCATGTTTGTCTTGGCCATTTGTGTATCTTATTAAGGGAAATAGCTATTCAAATCCTTTGTCCATTTTAAAAATTAGATTGTCTTTTTTAATTAAAACATTTTTATTTTATATTGGACGATAGTTGATTTACAATATTGTGTTAGTTTCAGGTGTAATATTGAGTTGCAAGAGTACTTTATATACTCTGGATACTAGGCCCTTATCGGATATATGAATTGCAAATATCTTCTCCCATTCCTTGCATTGTTTTTTTTTAACCTTCTTTATAATGTTCTTTGAAGCACAAAAGTTTTAAATCTTTATGAAGTACAGTTTATCTATTTTCCCTTTGATTATTTGTGCCTTTGATGTCATATCTAAGAAACCATAGCTAACGCAAAGTCACAAAGATTTACAACTCTGTTTTCTTCAATTATTTCATAGTTTTAACACTTATATTTAGGTCATTGATCTACTTTGAGTTAATTTTCATAAATAATGTGAGGTAGAAGTCAACATTATGTTTCTTTGTATGTGGATATTCATTAGTCCCAGCAACATTTGTTAAAAAGACTATCCATCCACAAATTGTTCTGGCATCATTTACATTTAATGTAATTGCTGATAAGGTAGATTTATGTCTGATATTTCGCTCTTTGTTTTCTATGTGCTTCATGTCTATTTTATTCCTCAGTTCCTCCAGTACTGCCTTCTTCTGTGTTTAGTAGATATTTTCTGGTGTACCATTTTCATTCTTTGTAGTTTTTTTTTTTTTAACATCTTTATTTGAGTATAACTGTTTTACAATAGTGTGTTAGTTTCTCCTTTACAACAAAGTGAATCAGTTATACATATACATATGTTCCCATATCTCTTCCCTCTTGTGTCACCCTCCCTCCCACCCTCCCTATCCCACCCCTCTAGGTGGTCACAAAGCACAGAGGTGAACTCCCTGTGCTATGCTGCAGCTTCCCACTAGCTATCTAATTTACATTTGGTAGTTTGTATATGTCCCTGCCACTCTCTCACATCATCACAGCTTACCCTTCCCCCTCCCCATATCCTCAAGTCCATGCTCTAGTAGGTCTGTGTTTTATTCCCATCCTACCACTAATCTCTTCATGACATTTTTTTTTTCTATTGCTGCTTATTTTTGGGTTATTTTCTTAGTGGTTGAGTTGGGAACAGCCATTATCACTTTAATTGTAACAATCTGTTTCAGATTAATACTAAGTTAATCTCAATAGTATATAAAATTTTGTTTCTCCATAGCTTTGTTCCCCCCTCCATCATGCCAGTATTGTCACAACTTACAACTTTAAACATTGTGTCCTCATCAACATAGATTTATAATTACTTTATGTGCTTAATTGTCATATGTATATCCTCTTCAGTGAAATATCTCTTCACGTCATTTTTCCATGTTCTAAAGGTCTTATTTGTTTATTTTTACTGTTGAATTTGGGGATTTCTTTATATAGTCCAGATACTAGCCCTTTGCCAAATATTTTATCTCCATTTCTAACCTGTCATTTCATTCTCTTAACAGTGTCTTTAACAGAGCAGAAGTTTTTAGTTTTGATGAGTTCAAATTAATTGATAATTCCTTTTATGGATTTTGCCTTTAGTATCAAGTGTAAGAACTCTTTGCCCACTCCTAAATTATGAAGTGTCCATCTTCTTTTAAATATCATTTTAGGTTTTACATTTAAATCAGTGATCCATTTTCTTTTTTGGGGGTGTAAGTTGTGCAGGAGATTTAGATCAAGGCTTTTTTGATTGTTTTTGTTTGCTTGGTTTTTGCCTATCATTGTCAAAGTGCTCCACTACTATTTGTTGAAAAAGCTATCTTTCCTCCACTGAATTCCTTTGCACCTTTGTAAAAATAAAATACTTTGGGTATATTTGGGATCTATTTCTGGATTCCCTATTATGTTCCATTGATTTATGTGTATCTCTCTGCTAATACAATTCTGTCTTGATTATATAGCTACTTAGTAATTCTTGAAACCAGGTAGACTAATTCTTACCATTTTTCTCTGATTCTTATTACTTTGCTTTTTTTTTTCAAAATTGCTTTAGCTACTCTAGTCCCTTTGCCTTTCCATAAAAGTTTAGAATAATCTTGTCTGTATCTATAAGACATCTTGATGACATTTTGATAAGAAGTTGATAGGAATTAAACCCCTATGTCAATCTGGGAAGAACTGCCATCTTTTTACTATGCCAAATTATTGTTCTTCCAATCCATGAACATGGTATATCTCTCCATTTATTTTGATCTTCTTTGACTTCCTTCATCAGTTATGTATTTTTCAGCATACAAGTCTTGTATATGTTTGTTAGATTAAACCTACATAATTCATATTTTGCACAAATTGTATTTTTAATTTATCATCCATATTTTCATCACTAGTGTAAAGAAATATAATTTTTAAAAATGTTTATCTTGTATCCTGCAATCTTGCTGAACTCACTTATTAGTTCTATACAATCCTTTACAGATTTTGTAGACTCCTTGGAATTTTCTCCATAGACAATCTTCTCATATGTAAATAGGGATAGTTCTATTTCTTTCTGTGCTATATGTATGCCTTTTTACTTTTCTTGTTGTTTTTGCACTGGCTAGAACTTCCCAGAACTGTGTTGAATAAAAGTAGTGTGAGCATAAATCCTCAGCTTGTTCCCAGTCTTGGGAATAAAAACATTCAGTCTTCCACCATTAATTATAACATTAGCTGTAGGTGTTTTGTAGATTCTCTTTATCAAGTTGAGGAAGTTCCTGTCTATCCTCCCTATTTTTCTGAGAGATTTTGTCATGAAGGAGTGTTGAATTTTTTCAAATGCTTTTCCTGCATCATTGATATGATTATCTGACTTCTCTTCATTATCCTGCTAATGTGGTGGATTATACTGAATGATTTTTAAATATTGAACCAGTCTTGAATCCCTGGAATAAACCTTAGTGGGTCATCATTTATAATTTATTTCATGTATTGTTGAATTCTAAATGCTAATATGTTGTGAAGGATTACTGTGTCTGTGTTCATGAGGAGTATTGGTCTGAAATTTTCTCTTTTTTGTGCTGTCTTTGCCTGGCTTTGGTATCAGGTTAATACTAGCTTCATAACATGAATTAAGAATTATTCTTTCCTCTTCTGTTTCCTGGAAGAGAGTGTGTAGAATTGGTGTTAATTTTTTAAATGTTTGGGGAGAACTCTTCAGTGAAAGCATCTGGGCTTGGAGATTTCTTTTTTGGCAGTTTTTAAAGTACAACTTCAATTTCCATAATCGTTCTGTACTTGTTCATATTATCTGTTTCATATTGGTTAAATTATAGTAGATGTTGTGTTTTCAGAAACTGTTCCATTTCATCTAAGTTCTCAAATTTATGTGTGTAGGATTTTTCATAGTATTCCCTTGTTATCCTTATGAGGTCTGCAGGGTCTGTAGTGATAAACTTTCTTTTCGTCCCCTGTGGTAATTTGTGACTTCTCTCTCTTTTTCCTTCTCAGTTTTTTTAGAGGGTGGTCAATTTCATTGATCTTTTCAAAGAATTAGCTCTTTTATTCCATTGATTTTTCTCTATTGTTTTTCTGTTTTCAATTTCATTGGTTTCTGTTCTTTATGACTTCCTTACTTCTGCTTACTTTGGATTTGTTTTGCTCTTTTATTTTCCTGGCTCTTAATGTGAGTGCTTATATTATTATTTTGAGGTTTCCTCTTTCCTAATGGGTGCATTATTGCTATAAAGTCTCCTCCTAGTACAGCTATGGCTGTTTCCCACAAATTTTGATATGTTGTATTTTCCTTTTAATTCATTTCCATGTATTTTTAAAAATCCTTTGGGACTTTTTCTTTCAGCTATGGATTATTTAGGAGGTTGTTATTTAGTTACCAAGATGTTCAGATATTTTCCTTTTATCTGCCTGTTATTCATTTCCAGTTTGATTACATTGTGATCTGAGCACACATTACGTGAGATTTCAAGGTCTGTTTTATAACTCAGGATATGGTCTATCTTCCCATATGTACATGGGTACTTGGAAAGAATGTGTTTTCTGCAGTTGTTAGTTGGAGTGTGGACAGGGATGAGCCCCTGCTAATGCTGGGTAGTGGTGGAAATCCAGGTTCCCCACCAGGCCTCCACTGACACTGTGGAAGTGTAAGCTCATTCTTGGTCATACAGTGATGAAAGTATCAGGTTTTTGCTTAGCCTTATCTGGTCCTACCCCAGCATGGAGATTTGGCTGCCTCATTACAATGTTGTGAGTGTGGAACTCTAAGGTGTCCACTCTGTCCTTACTCTTGGGGGTGGGGTCACATTTTTTCTGTGGGGTATAGGTGGAGTACAGCAGTAATGAAGTATTGTATTGCAGTATTGTTTTAAAGTTTTCTTTCTTGTTAGGCTTCTTCTTTCCTGATCCTCTGGCTAGAGAGAACAGGCTTTGTTGGGGCTTTTTTTTGTCTGTACCTATTGGCACTATCAGGTTATCAGCTTCTTCAGCTACAAGTCTGAGTTATAGGAGGCAAAATAGAAACACAGGAACCTCATGTCCACATTGTTCCCTGGGTCCTGAGGTCCCTAGCTGGTGTGCTTTTTTTCCTCTTCACCCTTCAGAATCTTCTTATGCTTGTTTTTAATGTAATTTTCATGATTTTAGTTATCCTTAGTGGGAGAAGTAGGGAGAAGTATGTCTGTCACATATTCCTGGAAGCAGAAGTCCCAAATTAGTTTCTGTAAATGTCAATTTTATGACCGTTTCTCTCCACAGCCTCATAAATAGCTAATCCCTAACTGCTTTTCCATGGTACAGAGAAGCAGAAGAAGAGAATTTCAGAGCAGAAGGCCTTATCTGAGGGTCTGATGCTGAGCGCATGGTGGGGGATTAGGACCCAGTGAAAAATGCAGCTTGCCAGAAAATGAAGTACTAAAGAGATCTAGTGTTGTGATGGTCCAAAGGGAGGGGAGCATGCTCTGAAGAAGATATGTGCATGTGTGGAAAAATGGGGCAGAAGGAAAGAACCTTGGATATGCTACTTTCTTTTTAAAAAAATTCTTAAAGAATAGCAGATGAATTAAAAAATGAGCTCAGTGTGTGTTCAAGGAACAGATCTGGATATGCTACTTTCTAACACATAATTTACTTGCTAACCTTGTTTACTGTCTCTCTCTTCCCACTAGTATATAAGCTCCAAGAGGGTAGGAATTTTTGTCTGATTTGTTTACTAATATATCCACAGAGCCTGGAGTGGCATCTGGAATGTATTGGCTCTCAATAGGTATGTGTTGAATATTCAGTCAACAAATTCAACAATATCTTGCAGTTGGGAGACCTAGATTCTTGTCCTGACTTTGCCACTAACTAGAGATCTTAACCAGGCCACATTCCTATTTCTGGGATCAGTTTCTAAATTTATGAAAGATGAAAATTGCACTAAGAGTTCATTCAGGTTCTTTTGTCCTCTATTATTCAGGAGTTCTTTAAATATTTCTATTTTTTTCTGTAACATATCTATGATGTCTGTTCATCCATTTTCTCATCCATTCATTCATTCATCCTTCCCCCCTTCCGTTCTTCCATCCATCCAACATTTCTTGAATAATGACTGTGTGATGAGGACTTCAGGATATACAGGATTTGTGTCAGAGGTAAAGAGGCAATCAAATTTGTGCAGTGTGTTACCATGGATAACGGTGGAGTACCATGGAGTGTATAACTGTGTATAACCTCTAAGCTAAGGGGCTAGGTGGGGATCTGTGCTGAAACTAGGTGAGAGCATGGGTTGTAGAAGTGGGTATAGCATTACCAGCAGAAGGAGCAATAGATACAAAGGCCCTGAGGCAGAAAAGAGCTTTACCTGTGTCAGGGGAAGAAAGAACTGTTCATGGAGTTTAGTGAGCTAAGGGCATGGTGGGTGCAAGATAAAATTCAAGAAGTAAACAGGTACATGTGAGTCCTTAAAAGAGTGCTCAGAGACCATCTATGTGTATATCTTGTCTCCTTTCAGCTCCTTGAGGAAGAATGGATGGGTAGTGGATGGGGGAGGCTCCATTAACCTCCTCTCAGCTCCCCTCTCTGCATTTATATTTCTTTCTTGGAGACTTTTTATAGAATGAAAGAGTAGTAAATAACATTGTTAGGTTAGAATAAAAAACGGAATATCTAGTTAAAATTATTATACTTGCCACGAGACTGACTACTGTGTAGGTCATTTCTCATAAGGCCATTTGGATGAATCTAACTTCACAGAAGAGCCCTTAGGCTCATCAAACTCTACCAAAACTTTGCTCAAACATTGAAAAATAAATGCTGTATACTTCCCAGAAAGGGCTGTTAATCACATTGCACAGAAAAGTTCTATTTCAGATCATCTTTCCTCAGATTAAAAAAAAAAAAAATCCTTTCTTAATTATAAGAAGAGTAGTGTAGTAGTAGTAGTGGTAATAGTTAAAATATATGGAGCGTTTACTAGTGGCAAGCACATAAGTAATGACTTTCCATGCATTATTTCATTTATTATGTGCCAGGCACTATTCTAGTGCTTTACATAAATCATTGAATCCTCACCACAACCTAGAAGTAAGAACCATTATTATACCCATTTTACAGATGAAACTAAAATCTAGAGGAGTCAGTTTGCTATTCAAGGTCCCCCAGATAGTAAGTAGGAAGTTAATAATTTAAATTTAGGCAGTCTAACTCCAGAGATTGGGCATTCAACTATTTTGCTGTGTAATGAGTTAAGCCATCATGAGCTGCCAGTGCCAAGATACAAAGGGATCAAAAATGGCAGAAGCCAACAGATAGACACCAGAATCCAGTTAGTGAATTAGGAATTTGAAAGAAAGACAAGCTCAGATATTGGGTTCAGTTACCCACCACATACAAACCTGAGTGGGATTAATTTGAGCACCAAAGTTGGTGGGGTGATCTTGAGTCAAAAGCCAACAGGAGCAAACCAGAAATTAGGAAGAGAACATCATTTATAAGTCTGCAGTCATTCTGATTGGCTCTGGTGGTTGGAACATATGCTCCCTTTGAAAGCCTGGTGTCTCTTCCCCTCAACAAACTGCCCAACTTAAAGGTAGGCTTTTGCATTTTTCAGGGATAGCATGGAGACTCAATAGTGGTAGAATAGAGAGAGTATTCAAAGTAAGAGAAGGGAAAGGCATAATGAAGAAGGATCTCTTCCATTATCATTACTGTTTTTTATTTTAAATTTTATTTATTTATTTTTGGCTGTGTTGGGTCTTTGTTGCTGTGTGCAGGCTTTCTCTAGTTGTGGCAAGTGGGAGCTACTCTTCATTGCAGTGTGTGGGCTTCTCATTGCAGCGGCTTCTCTTGTTGCAGAGCATGGGCTCTAGGCACGTGGGCTCAGTAGTTGTGGCTCATGGGCGCTAGAGTGCAGGCTTGGTAGTTGTGGCACATGGGCTTTGTTGCTCCGTGGCTTGTGGGATCTTCCCAGACCAGGGATCGAACCCATGTCCCCTGCATTGGCAGGCAGATTCTTAATCACTGCACCACGAGGGAAGTCCCAATTATCATTATTTGAGTCTCACCGTCTCCTTGTTGTACCATTGTAATATCTCTACTTTGTTGTAAAAATCATTTGCACGCACTCCCAGTTTCCTCAAAAGGAATTCTCCACTTAACTGCATCTCACAGGCATCTTTAAGAGAGTAAGTGCCTTTCATCAGTGGTTATAATGCACTTGAAACATGTCAAGGACCAGAGAAATATAAGTAATACACAGAAACAAGGAGAGGAGACTGAAAATCAGCAAACCTACTGGGAACACAGTTGAGATCCAGGCAATAAGGAGAAAAAGAGCCACTGAAAAATCAAATTAGGTTGAAACAAGAGCCTGCAGTAGAACCACCTTCTGTATGAGAAATGCATTCATTTCAGGACATTGATTTTGCATTAGCTGTTTACTTTAAAAAATGTGCATTAACTTTTTTTTTAACATCTTTCTTGGAGTATAATTGCTTACAATGGCGAGTTAGTTTCTGCTTTATAACAAAGTGAATCAGCTATACATATACATATATCCCCATATCTCTTCCCTCTTGCATCTCCCTCTGACCCACCCTATCCCACCACTCTAGGTGGTCACAAAGCACCAAACTGATCTCCCTGTGCTATGCAGCTGATTCCCACTAGCTATCTATTTTACATTTGGTAGTGTATATATGTCCATGCCACTCTCTCACTTCATCTTAGGTTACCCTTCCCCTCCCTGTGTCCTCAAGTCCATTCTCTACATCTGTGTCTTTATTCCTGTCCTGCTTCTAGGTTCGTCAGAAACTTTTTTTGGGGGGGGATTCCATATATATGTGTTAGCATACGGTATTTGTTTTTCTCTTTCTGACTTACTTCACTCTGTGTGACAGACTCTAGGTCCATCCACCTCACTACAAATAACTCAGTTTCATTTCTTTTAATGGCTGAGTAATATTCCATTGTATATATGTGCCACATCTTCTTTATCCATTCTTCTGTTGATGGACATTTAGGTTGCTTCCATGTCCTGGCTATTGTAAATAGAGCTTCAGTGAACATTGTGGTACATGACTCTTTTTGAATTATGGTTTTCTGATGGTATATGCCCACTAGTGGGACTGCTAGGTCATAAGGTAGTTCTATTTTTAGTTTGTTTTTTCTTTTTTTTTTTGCGGTAACGTGGGCCTTTCACTGTTGTGGGTTCTCCTGTTGCAGAGCACAGGCTCTGGATGTGCAGGCTCAGCGGCCATGGCTCATGGGCCTAGCTGCTCTGCGGCATGTGGGATCTTCCCTGACAGGGTCATGAACCCGTGTCCCCTGCATTGGCAGGCAGACTCTCAACCACTGCACCACCAGGGAAGCCCAATTTTTAGTTTTTTAAGGAACCTCCATACTGTTCTCCATAGTGGCTATATCAATTTACATTCCCACCAACAGTGTAAGAGGGTTCCCTTTTCCCTACATCCTCTCCAGCATTTATTGTTTGTAGAATTTTTGATGATGGCCATTCTGACTGATGTGAGGTGATAATTCTTTGTAGTTTTGATTTGCATTTCTCTAATGATTAGTGATGTTGAGCATCCTTTCATGTGTTTGTTGACAATCTGTATATTTTCTTTGGAGAAAGGTCTATTTAGGTCTTCTGCCCATTTTTGGATTGGGTTGTTTGATTTTTTGATATTGAGCTGCGTGAGCTGTTTGTAAATTTTGGAGATTAATCTGTTGTCAGCTTCTTCATCTGCAAACATTTTCTCCAATTCTGAGGGTTGTCTTTTCACCTTGTTTATGGTTTCCTTTGCTGTGCAAAAGCTTTTAAGTTTCATTAGGTCCCATTTGTTTATTTTTGTTTTTATTTCCCTTTCTCTAGGAGGTGGGTCAAAAAGGATCTTGCTGTGATTTATGTCATGGAGTGTTCTGCCTATGTTTTCCTCTAAGAGTTTTATAGTGGCTGGCCTTACATTTAGCTCTTTAACCCATCTTGAGTTTATTTTTGTGTATGGTGTTAGGGAGTGTTCTAATTTCATTCTTTTATATGTAGCTGTCCAGTTTTCCCAGCACCACTTATTGAAGAGGCTGTCTTTTCTCCAGTGTATATTCTTCCCTCCTTTATCAAAAATAAGGTGACCATATGTGCGTGGGTTTATCTCTGGGCTTTCTGTGCTGTTCCATTTATCTGTATTTCTGTTTTTGTGCCAGTACCATATACTCTCTTGATTACTGTAGCTTTGTAGCATAGTCTGAAGTCCAGGAGCCTGCTTCCTCCAGCTCCGATTTTCTTACTCAAGATTGCTTTGGCTATTTGGGGTCTTATGTGATTCCATACAAATTGTGAAAATTTTTGTTCTAGTTCTGTAAAAAATGCCATTGGTCGTTTGATAGGGATTGCACTGAATCTGTAGATTGCTTTGGGTAGTATAGTCATTGTCACAATGTTGATTCTTCCAATTCAAGACCATGGTATATCTCTCCATCTGTTTGTATCATCTTTAATTTCTTTCATTAGTGTCTTATAGTTTTCTGCATACACATCTTTTGTCTCCATAGGTAGGTTTATTCCTACGTGTTTTATTCTTTTGTTTGCAGTGGTGAATGGGAGTGTTTCCTTAATTTCTCTTTCAGATTTTTCATCATTAGTGTATAGTAATGCAAGAGATTTCTGTGCATTAATTTTGTATCCTGCTGCTTTACCAAATTCGTTGATGAGCTCTAGTAGTTTTCTGGTAGCATCTTTAGTATTTTCTATGTGTAGTGTCATGTCATCTGCAAACAGTGACAATTTTACTTCTTCTTTTCCAATTTGAATTCCTTTAATTTCTTTCTCTTCTCTGATTGCCAGGGCTAAAGCTTCTAAAACTATGTTGAATAATAGTGATGAGAGTGGACAATCTTGTATTGTTCCTGATCATAGTGGAAATGGTTTCAGATTTTCACCACTGAAAAAGATGTGGCCTGTGGGTTTGTCATATATGGCCTTTATTATGTTGCGGTAAGTTCCCTCTGTGCCTACATTCTAGAGTGTTTTTATCATAAATGGGTGTTGAATTTTGTCGAAAGATTTTTCTGCATCTATTTTTTTTAACATCTTTATTGGAGTGTAATTGCATAACAGTGATGTGTTAGTTTCTGCTTTATAACACAGTGATTCAGTTATACATATACTTATGTTCCCATATCTCTTCCCTCTTGCATCTCCCTCCCTCCCACCCTCCCTATCCCAGCCCTCTAGGTGGTCACAAAGTACTGAGCCGATCTCCCTGTGCTATTCGACTGCTTCCCACTAGCTATCTATTTTATGTTTGGTAGTGCATATATGTCCATGCCACTCTCTCACTTTGTCACAGCTTACCCTTCCCCCTCCCCATATCCTCAAGTCCATGCTCTAGTAGGTCTGTGTCTTTATTCCTGCCTTAGCCCTAGGTTCTTCATGACATTTTTTTTCTTAGATTCTGTATATATGTGTTAGCATATGGTATTTGTCTTTCTCCTTCTGACTTACTTCACTCTGTATGACAGACTCTAAGTCCATCCACCTCACTACAAATAACTCAGTTTTGTTTCTTTTTATGGTTGAGTAATATTCCATTGCATATATGTGCCACATCTTCTTTATCCATTCATCCAATAATGGACACTTAGGTTGCTTCCATCTCCTGGCTATTGTAAAAAGAGCTGTAATGAATATTTTGGTACATGTCTCTTTTTGAATTATGGTTTTCTCAGGGTATATGCCTAGTAGTGGGATTGCTGCGTTGTATGGTAGTTCTATTTTTAGTTTTTTAAGGAACCTCCATACTGTTCTCCATAGTGGCTGTACCAATTCACATTCCCACCAGTAGTGCACACCCTCAGAATGCCAGAGATTTCTGTGCATTAATTTTGTATCCTGCTACTTTACCAAATTCATTGATTAGCTCTAGTAGTTTTATGGTAGCATCTTTAGGATCCTCTATGTATAGTATCATGTCATCTGCAAACAGTGACAGCTTTACTTCTTCTTTTCCTGTTTGGATTCCTTTTATTTCCTTTTCTTCTCTGATTGCTGTGGCTGAAACTCCAAAACTATGTTGAATAAGAGTGGTGAGAGTGGGCAACCTTGTCTTGTTCCTGATCTTAGTGGAAATGGTTTCAATTTTTCACCATTGAGGACAATATTGGCTGTGGGTTTATCATATATGGCCTTTATTATGTTGGGGAAGTTTCCTCTATGCCTACTTTCCGCAGGGTTTTTATCATAAATGAATGTTGAATTTTGTCAAAAGTTTTCTCTGCATCTATTGAGATGATCATATGGTTTTTCTCCTTCAATTTGTTAATATGGTATATCACATTGATTGATTTGCATATATTGAATAATCCTTGCATTCTTGGAATAAACCCCACTTGATCATGGTGTATGATCCTTTTAATGTGCTGTTGGATTCTGTTTGCTAGTATTTAGTTGAGGATTTTTGCATGTATGTTCAACAGTGATATTGGCCTGTAGTTTTCTTTCTTTGCGACATCTGTCTGGTTTTGGTATCAGGGTGATGGTGGCCTCATAGAATGAGTTTGGGAGTGTTCCACCCTCTGCTATATTTTGGAAGAGTTTGAGAAGGTGGATGTTAGCTTTTCTCTAAATGTTTGGTAGGCTTCGCCTGTGAAGCCATCAGGTCCTGGGCCTTTGTTGGAAGATTTTTAGTCACAGTTTCAATTTCAGTGCTTGTGATTGTTCTGTTTATATTTTCTATTTTTTCCTGGTTCAGTCTCGGTAGCTTGTGCATTTCTAAGAATTTGTCCATTTCTTCTAGGTTGTCCATTTTATTGGCATACAGTTGCTTGTAGTAATGTCTCATGAACCTTTGTATTTCTGCAGTGTCAGTTGTTATTTCTCCATTTTCATTTGTAATTCTATTGGTATGAGTTTTCTTCCTTTTTTTGTTGATGCGTCTGGTTAATGGTTTATCAATTTTGTTCATGTTCTCAAAGAAACAGCTTTTAGTTTTATTGATCTTTGCTATTGTTTCCTTCATTTCTTTTTCCATTATTTCTGATCTGATCTTTATGATTCCTTTCCTTTTGCTAACTTTTTGGTAGTTTTTGTTCTTCTTTCTCTAATTGCTTTAGGTGTAAATTTAGGTTGTTTAGTTGAGATGTTTGTTGTTTCTTGAGGTAGTATAGTATTACTATATACTTCCCTCTTAGAACTGCTTTTTCTGCATCCCATAGGTTTTGGGCTGTTGTGTTTTCATTGTTATTTGTTTCTAGGTATTTTTTGATTTCCTCTTTGATTTCTTCAGTGATCTCTTGGTTATTAAGTAGCATACTGTTTACCCTACATGTGTTTGTATTTTTTACAGATTTTTTTCTGTAATTGATATGTAGTCTCATAGCGTTGTTGTTGGAAAAGATGCATGATGTGATTTCAGTTTTCTTAAATTTACCAAGGCTTTATTTGTGACCCATGATATGATCTCTCCTGGAGAATGTTCCATGAACATTTGAGAAGAAAGTGTATTCTGTTCTTTTTGGGTGGAATGTCCTATATATATCAGTTAAGTCCATCTTGTGTAATGTATCATTTAAAGCTTGTGTTTTCTTATTTATTTTCATTTTGGATGATCTGTCCATTGGTGAAAGTGGGCTATTAATGTCCCCTACTATGATTGCATAACTGTCGATTTCCCCTTTATGGCTGTTAGCATTTTCCTTATGTATTGAGGTGCTCCTGTGGTGGGTGCATAAATATTTACAATTGTTATATCTTCTCCTTGGACTGATCTGTTGATCATTATGTAGTGTCCTTCTTTGTCTCTTGTAATAGTCTTTATTTTAAAGTGTATTTTTTTCTGATATGGGAATTGCTACTCCAGGTTTCTTTTGATTTCCATTTGCATGGAATACATTTTTCCATCCCCTCACTTTCAGTCTGTATGTGTGCCTGTTTCTGAAGTGCGTCCCTTGTAGACAGGATATGTATGGGTCTTTTTTTTGTATCCATTCAGCCAGTCTATGTCTTTTGGTTGGAGCATTTAATCCATTTACACTTAAGATAATTATTTATATGTAAGTTCCTATTTCCAGTTTTCTTAATTGTTTTCACTTTGTTATTGTAGGTCTTTTTCTTCTCTTGTGTTTCCTGCCTAGAGAAGTTCCTTTAGCATTTGTTGTAAAGCTGGTTTTGTGGTTCTGAATTTTTGTAGCTTTTGCTTGTATATAAAGATTTTAATTTCTCCATCCAATCTAAATGAGACCCTTGCTTTGTAGAGTAATCTTGCTTGTAGTTTTTTTCCTTTCATCACTTTAAATATGTCCTGCCACTCCTTTCCTTTGTGCCTTGCAGAGTTTCTGCTGAAAGGTCTGCTGTTAACCTTATGGGGATTCCCTTGTATGTTATTTGTTGTTTTTCTCTTGCTGCTTTTAATGTATATATTTTTTGTATTTAACACTTTTTGTTGTTGTTGTTGTTGTTGTTTTTGCGGTACGCAGACCTCTCACTGTTGTGGCCTCTCCCACTGTGGAGCACACGCTCCGGACGTGCAGCCTCAGCAGCCATGGCTCACGGGCCTAGCTGCTCCACGGCATGTGGGATCTTCCTGGACCAGAGCACGAACCTGTATCCCTTGCATCGGCAGGCGGACTCTCAACCACTGTGCCACCAGGGAAGCCCTGTATTTAACTTTTTTTTTTTTTTGGTGGTACGTGGGCCTCTCACTGCTGTGGCCTCTCCCTTTGCGGAGCAAAGGCTCCGGACGCACAGGCTCAGCGGCCATGGCTCACGGGCTCCGCCGCTCCACGGCATGTGGGATCTTCCCGGACCGGGGCACGAACCCGTGTCCTCTGCATCGGCAGGCGGATTCTCAACCACTGCGCCACCAGGGAAGCCCTGTATTTAACTTTTGATCACTTGATTAATATGTGTCTTGGAGTGTTTCTCCTTAGATTTATCCTGTATGGGACTCTCTGCACTTCCTGGACTTGATTAACTATTTCCTTTCCCATATTAGTGAAGTTTTCAAGTATAATCTCTTCAAATATTTTCTGTCTGTTTCTTTTCCTCTTCTTCTTCTGGGACCCCTATTATTCCAATGTTGGCACATTTAATGTTGTCCCAGAGGTCTCTAAGAATGTCCTCAAACAAAAAAAGAGAATGTCCTCAATTATTTTTATTTTTATTTTCTTTATTCTGCTCTGTGGTAGTTATTTCCACTATTGTGTCTTCCAGGTCACTTATCCGTTCTTCTGCCTCAGTTATTCTGCTATTGATTCCTTCTAGAGAATTTTTAGTTTCATTTCTTGTGTTGTTCATCATTGTTTGTTTGCTCTTTTGTTCTTCTAGGTGCTTGTTAAACATTTCTTGTATTTTCTCCATTCTATTTCCAAGATTTTGGATCATCTTTACTATCATTACTCTGATATCTTTTTCAGGCAGACTGCCTGTTTCTTCTTCATTTTGTTTGCTCTGGTGGACTTTTACCTTGTTCCTTCATCTGCTGTGTGTTTCTCTGTCTTCTCATTTTGCTTAACTTACTGTGTTAGGGGTCTCCTTTTCACAGACTGCAGGTTCGTAGTTCCTATTGTTTTTCGTGTCTGCCCCCAGTGGCTAAAGTTGGTTCAGTGTGTTCTGTAGGCTTACTGGTGTGGGGTATTTGTGCCTGTGTTCTGGTGGATGAGTCTGTATCTTCTGTTTTTGGTGGGCAGGCCCAAGTCCAATGGTGTGTTTTGGGGTGTCTTTGACCTTATTATGATTTTAGGCAGCCTCTCTTCTAATGGGTGGGCTTGTGTTACTGTCTTACTAGTTACTTGGCATAGGGTGTCCAGCAGTGTATCTTGCTGGTCATTGAATGGAGCTGGGTCTTAGTGTTGAGATGGAGATCTCTGGGAGAGCCTTCATCCTTTGATATTATGTGGAGCTGGGAGGTCTCTGGTGGACCAGTGTGTTGAACTCAGCTCTCCCACCTCAGTGGCACAGTCCTGACACCTGGCCAGAGCACGAAAACCGTGTCAGCCAAGTGGCTCATAAAAAAGGGAGAAAGAAAGAAAGGAGGAACGAAAATAATAAAATTAAAAAAAGTTATTAAAATAAAAATTAGAAATAATTATTAAAAATTTAAAAATAACAAAAATTAAAGAGAAAAAAGCAAAGAAAGAAAGAAGAGAGCGACAAAACCAAAAAACAAATGCACCAATGATAACAAGTGCTAAAAACTAAACTAAAAAAAAAAAAGACAGACAGAAACCTAGGACAAATGGTAAAATTAAAGCTCTACAGACAGAATCACACAAAGTAGCAACACATACACATTCACAAAAAGAGATAAGGAAAAAAAAATGTATGTATATATTTAAAAAAAGAGGAAGAGACCAACCAAATCAGTAAACAAATATACCAATGATAATAAACTCTAAATACTAAACTAATATAACCATAAAACCAGAAACAAATTAGATGCAGAAAGCAAACCCCAAATCTCCTGTTGGTCCTGAAATCCACCACCTCAATTTTGGCATGATTCATTGTCTATTCAGGTATTCCACAGATGCAGTGCACATCAAGTTGATTGTGGAGGTTTAATCCTCTGTTTCTGAGGCTGCTGGGAGAAATTTCCCTTTCTCTTCTTTGTTTGCACAGCTTTGTTTTAGTTCAGCTTTGGATTTTGGCCTGCCTCTGCGTGTAGGTCGCCTGAGGGCATCTGTTCTTCGCTCAGATGGTAGAGGCCAGCGTGACCTTGCAACAGCCTGAGGTGCACCATGAGTTCTCCTGGGGAAGTTGTCCCTGGATCATGGGACCCTGGTAGTGGTGGGATGCAAAGGCTCCCAGGAGGGGAGGTGTGGATAGTGACCTGTGCTTGCACACAGGCTTCTTGGTGGCTCCAGAAGCAGCCTTAGCACTTCATGCCTGTCTCTGGTGTCTGTGCTGCTAGCCGCGGCTCGCACCCTTCTCTGGAGCTTGTTTAGGTAGTGCTGTGAATCCCCTCTCCTTGCGCACGCTGAAACAATGATCTCTTGCCTCTTATTTAGGTCCAGACTTTTTCCTGTGCTCCCTCCCAGCTAGCTGTGACGCACTAGCCCCCTTCAAGCTGTGTTCACACTGCCAACCCCAGTCCTCTCCCTGGGATCTGACCTCCGAAGCCCGAGCCTCAGCTCCTAGGCCCCGGCCCACCCCAGTGGGTGAGCAGACAAGCCTCTTGGGCTGGTGAGTGCTGGTTAGCACTGATCCTCTGTGTGGGAATCTCTCTGCTTTGCCCTCTGCACCCCTGTTGCTGTGCTCTCCTCTGTGGCTCCGAAGCTTCCCCTGCCACCCCCCGTCTCTGCCAGTGAAGGGCCTTCCTAGTTTGTGGAAACCTTTCCTCCTTCACATCTCCCTCCCACTGGTGCAGGTCCCATCCCTATTCTTTTGTCTCTGTTTTTTCTTTTTTCTTTCGTCCTACCCAGGTACGTGGGGAGTTTCTTGCCTTTTGGGAAGTCTGAGGTCTTCTGCCAGCATTCAGTAGGTGTTCTGTAGGAGTTGTTCCACATGTAGATGTATTTCTGATGTATTTCTGGGGAGGAAGGTAATCTCCATGTCTTACTCCTCCGCCATCTTAAAGGTCTCCCTGCACTGACTTTTAAAACATTTTATTTTGAGGTAATTTTGCTACATGCAGTTGTATGAAATAACACAGAGATATCCTAAGTATGCTCTACCTACTTTATCCCAGTGGTGACAGCTATATATGACTATAGAGCACATCACACCAATAAATTAATATTGTTACAAACCTATTATCCTACTCAGATTGCCCCAATTTTACTGGTTGTACGTGTGTATGTGTGTTGTTACGTGAGCAGATTTGTGTCACCACCGCCACAGACAAGTTACATAACCACTCAGTAACCACAGGGGTCCTCTGTGTTGCCCTTTATAAGCAAACTCACCTCTCTAAGAACCTCCCCCAAACCTGTTCTTAACCCCTGGCAATCACAAATCTATTCTCCATTTCTGTAACTCTATCATTTTAAAAAGTTATATAAATGGAATCATGCAGTGTGTTAAACTTTAGTGATTGGCACTTTTTTTTCCACTCAGCATAATTTTCTAGAGATTTATCCAAGCCATTGCTTCTACAAATGTTTTTTTTCCTTTTTACTGCTGAGTAGTTTTCCATGGTATGGATGTAACATGGTTTGTTTAATCATTTAATCGTTTACTGTTCAAGGACCTCTGGGTTGAATCCAGTTTTTGGCAAGTGAATAAAGCTGCTATTGATATCTGTGTATATGTTTTTGTGTACATGGAAATTTTAGTTCTCTGGGATAAATGCTCAGATGTGCAACCACTGGGGTCATATGGTAGTTGCGTGTTTAGTTTTATAAAAAACTGCCAAACTGTTTTCCAGAGTGGCTGTACCATTTAAATTCCCAATGACAATATATGAATGATCTTATTCCTCTGCATACTCTCCAGCATTTGGTGTTGCCTCTATTTTTTATTTTAGCATTTCTAATAGGTGTGTCATAATATATCACTGTGGTTTTAAGTTTCATCTCTCTGATGGTAAATGATGCTAAATATGGGTATATCTCAGAGATACTGCAGGTTCAGTTCCAGACCACCACAATAAAGCAAAAATTAAAGTGAGTCACATGATTTTTTGGTTTCCCAGTGCATATAAAAGTTATGTTTAGGGGCTTCCCTGGTGGTGCAGTGGTTGAGAGTCTGCCTGCCGATGCAGGGGATGCGGGTTCGTGCCCCGGTCCGGGAGGGTCCCACGTGCCGTGGAGCGGCTGGGCCCGTGAGCCATGGCCGCTGGGCCTGCACGTCCGGAGCCTGTGCTCCATGGTGGGAGGGGCCACAACCATAAAGGGCCCGCATATCACAAAAATAATAATAATAATAATTTAAAAAAATAAATGGGTATTGTTTTAAAAAAAGTTATGTTTACATTGTACTGTAGTCTACTGAGTGTGTAATAGCATTATGTCTGAAAAAACAATGTACATACCCAAAATGATTTTATTGCTAAAAAATGCTAACAATCATCTGAGACTTCAATGGTCATAATCTTTTTTCTGGTGGAAGGTCTTGCCTCTGTGTTGATGGCTGCTGACTGATCAGGATGGTGGTTGCTCAAGGTTGGGGTGGCTCTGGCAATTTCTTAAAATAAGACAACAGTGAAGTTTGCCACATTGATTGACTCTTCCTTTCATGAACGATTTCTCTGTAGTATGCAATACTATTTACTAGCATTTTACCCACATAGAACTTCTTTCAAAATTACAGTCAATCCTCTCAAACCCTGTTGCTGCTTTACCAACTAAGTTTATGTAATATTCTAAATCCTTTGTTGCCGTTTCAACAATCTTCACAACGTCTTCACTAGGAGTAGATTCCATCTCAAGAAACCACTTTATTTGCTCATCCATAAAAAGCAACTCATCATCCATTGAAGTTTTATCATAAAATTGCAGACATTCAGTCCCATCTTCAGGATCCCCTTCCAATTCTAGTTCTCTTGCTATTTCCCCCACATCTGCAGTGACTTCCTCCACTGAAGTCTTGAACCCCTCAAAGTCATTCATGAGGGTTGGAATCAACTTCTTCCAAACTCCTGTTAATGTTGATATTTTGTCCTCTTCCCATGAATCACCAAAGTTCTTAATGGCTTCTGGAATGGTGAATCCTTTCCAGAAAGTTTCAATATACTTTGCCCAGATCCATCAGAGGAATCACTGTCTATGGCAGCTATCACCTTATGAAATGCCTTTCTTAAATAATAAGACTTGAAAGTTGAAATGACTCCTCGATCCATGGGGGTGCAGTATGGATGCTGTATTAGCAGGCAGGGAAACAACATTAATCTCATTGGACATTTCCATCAGAGCTCTTGGGTAACCTGGTGCATTGTCAATAGCAGTAATATTTTGAAAGGAATCTTTTTTTCTGAGCAGTATCTCTCAACAGTGGGTTTAAAATATTTGATAAACTACATTGTAAACAGATGTGCTTTCATCCAGGCTTTGTTGTTCCATTTATAGAGCACAGGCAGAGTAGATTTAGCATGTTTTTTAAGGGCCCTAGGATTTTCAGAATGGTAAATGAGCATTGGCTTTTCAAGTTTAAGTCCCCAGCTGCATTAACCCCTAACAAGAGAGTCAACCTGTCCTTTGAAGCTTTGAAGCCAGGCATTGACTTCTTCTCTTTAGCTATGAAAGTCCTAGATGGCATCCTCTTCCAATATTAGACTGTTTCACCTACATCAAAAATCTGTTGTTAAGTGTAGCTGTCTTCATAAATTTTCTTAGCTATATCTTCTGGATAACTTTCTGTATCTTCTACATCAGCACTTGCTGCTTCACTTTGCACTTTTATGTTGTGGAAACACCTTCTTTCCTCAAACCTCATGAACCAACCTCTGCTAGCTTCAAACTTTTCTTCTGCAGCTTCTTCACCTCTTTCAGCCTTCATAGAATTGAAGAGAGTTAGGGCCATAAAAGGACCTAAAATTTGGCCTTCTTCTGGATTGGGCTTTGTCTTAAGGAAATGTTGTAGTAGGTTTAATCTATATAGACCACTAAAGCTTTATATCAGCAATAAGGCTGTTTCACTTTCGTATCATTCATGTGTTCACTGGAGTAGCACTTTTAACATCTTTCAAGAACTTTTCCTTTGCATCCACAACTTAGCTAACTAGCACAAGAGGCCTAGCTTTGGGCTATCTCAGCTTTCACCATGCCTTCCTCACTAAGCTTAATCATTTCTAGCTTTTGAATTAAGGAAAGAGATGTGACTTTCCTTTCACTTGAAAACTTAGAGACCACTGTAGTGTTATTAATTAGCCTAATTTTAATATTGTTTTAGGGAGGAATAGGGAGGCCTGAGAAGAGGGAGAGTAATGGGGGAATGGCCTGTCAGTGTAGTGGTCAGAACACACACAACAATTGTCAGTTAAGTTCACCTTCTTATATGAGTGTGGTTTGTGGCGCTCCAAAACAACTACAATAGTAACATCAAATATCACTGATCACAGATCAGCATAATAAGTATAATAATAATAATAATAAAAGGTTGAAATAAATTTTGAGAATTAACAAAATGTGACACAGCATCAAAAAATGAGCAAATGCTGTTGGAAAATGGTGCCTATAGACTTGTTTGATGCAGCATTGCCACAAACCTTTGATTTGTAAAAATCACAGCATCTGTGAAGTGCATTGAAATGAAGTATGCCTGTGTCTTTTTCTGTGCCTATTTGACAGCCTTATATCCCCTTTATGGAAATATCTCTTCATGATTTTTGCCTATTTTGTACTTGGATTTTTTTTTCTAATGAGTTTTGAGAGTTCTTTACGCATTCTAGATATTAACCCTTTGTCAGATATATGTGTTGCAAATATTTTCTCCTTGTCTACAATTTGCCTTTTTCATTCTCTTAACAGAGTCTTTCATGGAGCAAGTGTTTTAAATTTTAGACAAGTCTAGTTATTCAGTTTTCTGTTTAGGTCAAGGTTCATTTTTATGCCTACAAGTGTCCAAGTACTTTAGTACCATTTGTTGAAAAGGCTACTGTTCCTCCATTGAATTGCTCTTGTATCTCTGTCAAAAATCATTTGGGCATATTTGCGTGGGTGTATTTTTGGCTTCGTTGTTATGGTCCATTGATTGATATGTCTGTCCCTCCACCAATACAACACATCTTGATTACTGTAGCTATATAGTAAGCCTTAATATCAGGTAGGATGATTTCTCTCACTTTATTCTTCTTTGTCAAGGTTGTTTTAGCTATTCTAGGATTTGTGCCTTTCCATATAAATTTTAGAATAACCTTGTCTATGTCTCAGATAATCTTGCTATGATTTTGATTGGAGTTGCTTAAACCCAACTTAATTTGGGGAAAATCTTTACTATGTTGAGTCTTTCAATCCATGAACATGGTATGTCTCTCCATTGAGTAGGTTTTCTTTGATTTTTCATCAGCATTTTATAAATTTTAGTATGCATATCATGTACATATTTTTAAGTGTATACCTTAGTAGCTCATTTTCACTGAGGCAATGGTAAATGGCATTGTGTTTTTAATTTTAGTTTCTATGTGTTCATTGTTAGTAAAAAAATGTGATGGATTTTTCTGTATTGCTCTTGTATCCTACAACCTTGCTGATATTTATTTACTTTTATTTTTCTCATATTTCTAACAGCTTCCTGAACCTGGTTTCCAAGATTGTTACTAATTAAGAGGGAGAGAGATTTCCTCAGGCAGATTCACTTAAAGCAGTACAATATGAAAGTTGACATGAGGGGAGGAGGGATACAATTTAATTAGGTGGACATAATTCCCAAAGCACAGGGCTCTAGGGGCCCTTTGGTAAAGTGGCATACAAATTATACTCCCTCAAAACATCCTTGTATAATTGAGGTTCTTGATGACCTAAGAGGTCATTAAGAAGCCATGTCTGACCTAAGAGGTCATGAAATGACATTCTTAATATACTTAAGGAAAAAAATGTTGAAACTATACAAATGTATTTTACTTAAAAAAGAGCACAATAATTTTCAAAAAATATTTATATAAAATAAAGTTTAAAACACATTCTAGGTCCTTTAATGGAGGTAAATACAACTGAATTGATCATCCTGAATAACTTATTTTGTAAATATACAATGTGCTTAGATTCATAGATGCACATGTACGTGCATACACACACACAAACACACACAAAACCCCTTCACACTGCAAAGAGTGAATTGATCTGCATTAACTTTAACATGAGGGACTTAGATCAACAGTTATAGAAGGACCGTTTATTTTTAAACTAGCCAGGATTGAATGTCCAGTGGTAAGATAAGTCTATTTCACCAGTTTGGATCAGAAGCCTTATCTCTACCACGTGTTAAAAGATATATACTGGAGAAAAAAAAAAACACGTCAATGGAGAAAGAGCTGTTAAACATGGGCCAGCAAGATAAGCAGTGCATCAAAGGATGGTGTGATGATTATATGTTGCAATATTCATTAGGGACTGGAGCTTGTAGGACTTCCTCTTTAAATTTAGATAGTGGTTTTAAATTCCCTACACATCTTTCTGCTGGAATGAGTTCAATGTTTTTGCACAGGGTTAATATTGGCAGTTCCCTCTGCACATTTTGAATCTCTCTTTATTGACTCTTGGTCTTCTCCTGGGGTGGTAGAAGAAGTACGTCTTTCTCTAGGCACATCTGTGGTCATGTTTTTGACTTTATCCCCCACCAATGCCAAATCAAAGACTTGATCTGTTAAATTTTACGGGGCTAGATCTCATTCCCAGCAACAGTTTTAAGCAACAGTTGGCAAGAAGATGGGTTTGTTTGCAATGGTTTCTCGATAACTTCCTCTCTAGTTCTTTTATGTGGTCTTCTTTGGCCTGTGGCTGTTCTGATACCTCTACAAAGTAGGCGACTAGCCAAGTGACAGTATTTCAGAAAGAGTGGGAAGACTGTAATGACTTTCTCCTCCCTAAATTTTTCTATTTATTGGCCGAAGACTGAAATTCCACCATCAGTTCTCTGTCTTTATCTTACTCTATCCCTCAGAAACTTTTGACACAGGCGACCACACCCTGCTTTCAGAAACACTCTTTTCTCCAGAGTTTCATGATACCACACTCTCCTGGTTTTTCTCCTACCTGACAGAGTGTTTTTCTGTTATTTTGTTAGTTCCCTTTTTCTCTGTCTTCTAAAATTCAGGGTTCCCCAGCATTTAATTGTGTCATGCCTTCTGTTTTCTATCTATATTCATTAAGCAGGTAATCTCATTTAGTTTTATGGCTTTTCTATTGTCTCTGTGCTGATGACTCCCAAAGTTATATCTCCCTAGCAGTTCAGACACCCATCTCCTATTGGCTTCGTGATATCTCTTGGATGTCTAATAGGTATAGCAAACATAATATGCTCAAAAAATAATTCAGTTGATTCTGTCCCCTAGTCCCCTCCTCTGCCCTGGTCAAACATATGTGTTCATTATATAGTATTTTTCATCTCACTTAATGGTACTATTCACCCAAATGTCTAAACCTAAAACACAAGAATCATCCTTGATTTCTCTTTTTCGTTCATAACTCACATTCAATTCAACATCAGATGCTCTCAACTTTACCTCTAAAAGTATATCCCACATATATCTGTTTCTCAGTCTTCCCTATTACCACTCTAGTTAGTAATCATCATCGCTCAACTGAACTATTATAATGGTCCCCTTAATACTTTTCCCTATTTCTCTCTTACCCTCCTCTACAACCAGCCCCAGGACTAATCTTCTGCAAATTTTTTTTAACATCTTTATAGGAGTATAATTGCTTTACAATGGTGTGTTAGTTTCTGCTTTATAACAAAGTGAATCAGCTATACCTATACATATATCCCCATATCTCTTCCCTCTTGTGTCTCCCTCCCTCGCACCCTCCCTATCCCACCCCTCTAGGTGGTCACAAAGCACCGAGCTGATCTACCTGTACTATGTGGCTGCTTCCCACTAGCTATCTATTTTATATTTGGTAGTATATATAAGTCCATTCCACTCTCTCACTTCGTCCCAGCTTACCATTCCCCCTCCCCATGTCCTCAAGTCCATTCTCTAGTAGGTCTGCGTCTTTATTCCCATGCTGCCCTTAGGTTCTTCATAACCATTTTTTTTAGATTCCATATGGTATTTGTTTTTCTCCTTCTGACTTACTTCACTCTGTATGACAGACTCTAGGTCCATCCACCTCACTACAAATAACTCAATTTCATTTCTTTTTATGGCTTAGTAATATTCCATTGTATATATTTGCCACATCTTCTTTATCCATTCATCTGTTGATGGACACTTAGGTTGCTTCCATGTCCTGCCTATTGTAAATAGAGCTGCAATAAACATTTTGGTACATGACTCTTTTTGAATTATGGTTTTCTCAGGGTATATGCCCAGTAGTGGGATTGTGGGGTCATATGGTAGTTCTATTTTCAGTGTTTTAAGGAACCTCCATACTGTTCTCCAAAGTGGCTGTATCAATTTACATTCCCACCAACAGTGCAAGAGGGTTCCCATTTCTCCACACCCTCTCTAGCATTTATTGTTTGTAGATTTTCTGATGGCCATTCTGAATGGTGTGAGGAGATTCCTCGTTGTAGTTTTGATTTCCATTTCTCTAATAATTAGTGATGTTGAGCAGCTTTCCATGTGCTTCTTGGCCATCTATACGTTTTCTTTGGAGAAATGTCTATTAGGTCTTCTGCCCATTTTTAGATTGTTTTTTTTTTAAATATTGAACTGCATGAGCTGTTTATATATTTTGGAGATTAATCCTTTGTCCATTGATTTGTCTGCAAATATTTTCTCCCATTCTGAGGGTTGTCTTTTCATCTTATTTGTAGTTTCCTTTGTTGTTCAAAAGCTTTTAAGTTTCATTAGGTCCCATTTGTTTATTTTTGGTTTTATTTCCATTTCTCTAGGAGGTGGATGAAAAATGATCTTGCTGTGATTTATGTCAAAGAGTGTTCTTCCTATGTTTTCCTCTAAGAGTTTTATAGTGTCTGTTCTTACATTTAGCTCTCTAATCCATTTTGAGTTTATTTTTGTGTATGGTGTTAGGGAGTGTTCTAATTTCATTCTTTTACATGTAGCTGTCCAATTTTCCCAGCACCAGTTATTGAAGAGGCTCTCTTTTCTCCATTGTATATCCTTCCCTCCTCTGTTATAGATTAGTTGACCATAGGTGCATGGGTTTATCTCTGGGCTTTCTATCCTGTTCCATTGATCTATATTTCTGTTTTTGTGCCAGTACCATATTGCCTTGATTACTGTAGCTTGTAGTATAGTCTGAAGTCAGGGAGTCTGATTCCTCCAGCTCTGTTTTCTTTCCCTCAAGACAGCTTTGGCTATTCGGGGTCTTCTGTGTCTCCATACAAATTTTAAGATTTTTTGTTCTGTTCTGTAAAAAATGCCATTGGTAATTTGATAGGGATTGCATTGAATATGTAGATTGCTTTTGGTAGTATAGTCATTTTCACAATATTGAATCTTCTAATCCAAGAATGTGACATATCTCTCCATCTGTTTGTGTCATCTTTAGTTTCTTTCATCAGTGTCTCATAGTTTTCTGCATACAGGTCTTTTGTCTCCCTAGGTAGGTTTATTCCTAGGTCTTTTATTCTTTTTGTTGCAGTGATAACATCCGAGTGTTTTCTTAATTTCATTTTCAGATTTTTCATCATTAGTGTATAGGAATGCAAGAGATTTCTGTGCATTAATGTTGTATCCTGCAACTTTACCAAATTCATTGATTAGTTCTGGTGGCATCTTTAGGATTCTCTATGTATAGTATCATGTCCTCTGCAAACAGTGACAGCTTTACTTCTTTTTTTCTGATTTGTATTCCTTTTATTTATTTTTCTTCTCTGATTGCCATGGCTAGGATTTCCAAAACTATGTTAAATAATAGTGGTGAGAGTGGACATCCTGTCTTGTTCCTGACCTTAGAGGAAATGCTTTCAGTTTTTCACCATTGAGAATGATGTTTCCTGTGGGTTTGTCATATATGGCATTTATTATGTTGAGATAGGTTCCTTCTATGCCCACTTTCTAGAGAGTTTTTATCATGAATCGGTGTTTAATTTTGTCAAAAGCTTTTTCTGCATCTATTGAGATGATCATATGGTTTTTAGTTTTCAGTTTGTTAATATGGTGTATCGCATTGATTGATTTGCATATATTGAAGAATCCTTGCATCCCTGGGATAAATCCCACTTGATCATGTTGTATGATCCTTTTAATGTGCTGTTGGATTCTGTTTGCTAGTATTTGGTTGACGATTTTTGCATCTATATTCATAAGTGATATTGGTCCGTAATTTTCTTCTTTTTTAGTATCTTTGTCTGGTTTTGGTGTCAGGGTGATGGTGACCTCATAGAATGAGTTTGGGAGTGTTCCTTCCTCTGCAATTTTTTGGAAGAGTTTGAGAAGGATGGGCATTAGCTCTTCTCTAAATGTTTGATAGAATTCTCCTATGAAGCCATCTGGTCCTGGACTTTTGTTTGTTGGAAGATTTTTAATCACAGTTTCAATTTCATTACTTGTGATTAGTCTGTTCATATTTTCTATTTAGTCCTGGTTCTGTCTTGGAAGGTTATACACTTGTAAGAATTTGTGCATTTCTTCCAGGTTGTCCATTTTATTGACATACAGTTGCTTATAGTAAGTAGTCTCTTAGGATGCTTTGTATTTCTGCAGTGTCTGTTGTAACTTCTCCTTTTTCATTTTTAATTTTATTGATTTGACTCCTCTCCCTCTTTTTCTTGGTGAGTCTGGTTAATGGTTTATCAATTTTGCTTATCTTCTCAAAGAACCAGCTTTTAGTTTTATTGATCTTTGCTATTGTTTTGTTTCTATTTCATTTATTTCTGCTCTGATCTTTATGGTTTCTTCTGCTAACTTTGGGTTTCGTTTGTTATTCTTTCTCTAGTTCCTTTAGGTGTAAGGTTAGATTGTTTATTTTAGATTTTTCTTGTTCCTTGAGGTAGGATTGTATTGCTATAAATTTCCCTCTTAGCACTGCTTTTGCTGCATCCCATAGGTTTTGGATCATCGTGTTTTCATTGTTATTTGTCTCTTGGTGTTTTTTGATTACCTCTTTGATTTTCTCAGTGATCTCTTGGTTATTTAGTAACATATGGTTTAGCTGACATGTGTTTTGTTTTTTTCGCTTTTTTCCCTGTAATTGATTTCTAATCTCATAGCATTGTGGTCAGAAAACATGCTTGATATGATTTCAGTTTTCTTAAATTTACTGAGGCTTGATTTGTGACCCAAGATGTGATCTATCCTGGAGAATGTTCCATGCGCACCTGAGAAGAAAGTGTAATCTGCTGTTTTTGGATGGAATGTCCTATAAATATCAATTAAATCTGTCTGGTCTATGGTGTCATTTAAAGCCTGTGTTTCCTTATTAATATTCCGTTTGGATGATCTGTCCATTGGTGTAAGTGAGGTGTTAAAATCCCCCACTGTTATTGTGTTACTGTCAGTTTCTTCTTTTATAGCTGTTAGTTGTTGCCTTATGTATTGAGGTGTCCTATGTTGGGTGCATATGTATTTTTAATTGTTATATCTTCTTCTTGGATTGGTCCCTTGATCATTATGTAGTGTCCTTCCTTGTCTCTTGTAACATTCTTTATTTTTGAATATATTTTATCTGATAAGAGTATTGCTCCTCCAGCTTTCTTTTGATTTCCATTTCCATGGAATATCTTTTTCCATCCCCTCAATTTCAGTCTTTATGTGTCCCTAGGTCTGAAGTAGGTCTCATGTAGACAGCATATATATGGGTCTTGTTTTTTTTTATCAATTCAGTGAGCCTGTGTCTTTTGGTTGGCGCATTTAATTATTTCATGTTTAAGGTAATTATCGGTATGTATGTTCCTATTACCATTTTCTTTATTGTTTTTGATATGTTTTTGTAGGTCCTTTTCTTCTCTTGTGTTTCCCACTTAGAGACGTTCCTTTAGCATTTGTTGTAGAGCCTGTTTGGTGGTGCTGAATTCTCTTAGCTTTTGCTTGTCTGTAAAGCTTTTGATATCTTCATTGAATCTGAATGAGATCCTTGCTGGGTAGAGTAACCTTGGTTGTAGGTTCTTCCCTTTCATCACTTTTTTTTTTTTTTTTTTGTGGTACGCGGGCCTCTCACTGTTGTGGCCTCTCCCGTTGCGGAGCACAGGCTCCGGACGCACAGGCTCAGTGGCCATGGCTCACGGGCCCAGCCGCTCCGCGGCATGTGGGATCTTCCCGGACCGGGGCACGAACCCGTATCCCCTGCATTGGCAGGCGGATTCTCAACCACTGCGCCACCAGGGAAGCCCCCTTTCATCACTTTAAATATGTCATGCTGCTCCCTTCTAGCTTGTAGAGTTTCTGCTGAGAACTCAGCTGTTAACCTTATGGGAGTTCCCTTGTAGGTTATTTGTCATTTTTCCCTTGTTGCTTTCAATAATTTTTCTTTGTCTTTAATTTTTGTCAGTTTGATTACTGTGTGTCTCAGCATGTTTCTCCTTGAGTTTATTCTGTATGGGACTCTCTGAGCTTCCTGGACTTGGGTGGCCATTTCCTTTCCCATGTTAGGGAAATTTTCATGTGTAATCTCTTCAAATATTTTCTCTCTCTCTTCTCCTTCTGGGACCCCTATAATGCGAATGTTGTTACATTTAATGTTGTCCCAGAGGTCTCTTAGGCCGTCTTCATTTCTTATCATTCTTTTTTCTTTATTCTATTGCGCAGCAGTAAATTCCACCATTCTGTCTTCCAGGTCACTTATCCGTTCTTCTGCCTCAGTTATTCTGCTATTAATTCTAGTGTAGTTTTATTTCAGTTATTTTATTGTTCACCTGTGTTTGTTTGTTCTTTAATTCTTCTAGGTCTTTTTAAACATTTCTTGCATCTTCTCAATCTTTGCCTCCAATCTTTTTCCAAGGTCCTGGATCATCTTCACTAACATTATTCTGAATTCTCTTTCTGGAAGATTGCCTATCTCCGTTTCATTTAGTTGTTTTTCTGGGGTTTTATCTTGTTCCTTCATCTGGTTCATAGCCCTCTGCCTTTTCATCTTGTCTGTCTTTCTGTGAATGTGGTTTTTGTTCCACAGGCTGCAGCATTGTACTTCTTCTTGCTTTTGCTGTCTGCCCTCTTGTGGATGAGGTTATCTAAGAGGCTTTTGCAAGTTTCCTGATGGGAAGGACTGGTGGTAGGTAGAGCTGGCTGTTGCTCTGGTGGGTAGAGCTCAGTAAAACTTTAATCCATTCGTCTGCTGATGGGTGGGGCTTGGTTCCCTCCCTGTTGGTTGTTTGGCCTGTGGTGACCCAACACTAGAGCCTATGTGGGCTATTTGTTGGGGCTAATGGCCAACTCTGGGAGGGCTCACGCCATTGAGTACTTCCCAGAACTTCTGCTGCCAGTGTCCTTGTCCTCACAGTGAGACCCAGCCACCCCCCGCTTCTGCAGGGGACTCCTACACTAGCAGGTAGTTCTGGTTCAGTCTCCTATGGTGTTACCGCTCCTTCTTCTGGGTCCCTTTGCACATACTACTGTGTGTGTGCCCTCCAAGAGTGGAGTCTCTGTTTCCCTTGGTCCTGTCGAAGTACTGCAATCAAACCCCGCTAGCCTTCAAAGTCTGATTCTCTTGGAATTCCTCCTCCCGTTGCCAGACCCCCAGGTTGGGAAGCCTGATGTGGGGCTCAGAACGTTCACTGCAGTGGGTGGACTTCTGTGGTATAAGTGTTCTCCAGTTTGTGAGTCACCCACCCAGCAGTTATGGGATTTGATTTTATTTTGATTTCAACCCTCCTACCATCTCATTGTGCCTTCTCCTTTGTCTTTAGATGTGGGGTATCTTTTCTGGTGAGTTCCTGTTTGTTCCTGTTGATGATTGTTCAGCAGTTAGTTGTGATTCCGGTGCTCTTGCAAGAGGGAGTGAGAGCATGTCCTTCTACTCCACCATCTTAAACCAATCTTTGGAATAAGGAAATTATTAGGGTTTGTTTTACTGTTGAAACAGCCCAATCATGATCATTTTATGCTATTGTTTTTTTCACCTAGCCCTCTTAAACCCTACTCCTTGTTTTATCTGAGAGATATTATAGGATAGTGGCTTAGAGAGTGATATTTGGAGGAAGACAGACCTGTGTTGTAATCTCCGCTCTGTTAGTTATGAGCTCTGTGATCATGGAGCATGTTAGTTACTTCTCTGTACCTCAGCTTCCCCATGTATAAAATGAGAATAATAGTAGTACCTGTGTTGTATAGTTCTTGTGAAGATTGAGTAATTGAAAAAATGAAAACACAAAGCATAGTGCCTGACATATATTAAGTGCTTTATAATGACAGCTTTTATTATATCTAAGCTGTAGTATATGAAGTAACTCGGATTGTATTACAAACATGCAGTCATGACAGATTCTGTATGAGTTAGTTCAGCGATAACAAGAACATTGAAGATATTGACATACAGAGCAATATTTTAGTTTCTTGTACATTACTACATTTTCATTATATCTTATCCAAAATTCATGTTGATAACTTTCCTAAAGATCTAAAATCCCTGTGTCTTTTCTTCCCAGATTCAACTGAGATCTCCTAAGCCAGTGGGGATTTTACAAAGAGAGCAACACAAACCACTGACCCTAGTCAGTTGATTTGCATTTGCTAAAGTTTCAATTGACATTTTCAGATAGGTTTCAGGGTATCACATCCAAGGAGGAAAAAGCCTTTTGGTCGCAGGTCTTCGATTTTTCAGCTCCTGGGAGAACTTGAGAAAAAAAAAATTTGCATTTTAGCTTGGATTTCACCAAGTCCTAGAGAACATCAAGTTTTCCCTGAAGGAGAGTTATTTTTCCTTGAGAACTGTCTTCACTATGTCATGGGATATACATTCACTTTTCACCATTAGAAACCAGTAATAGGAATGGCAAGGACATAAGGGAGCTATTTCTTCAAAACAGTTGGTTTATGTATTCTAAAACTCTGTAAAAAAAGAATAGGAAGGCCTTGGAGACGAGACTTCACCCCCTTCAGAAAATGACACCACATGGAATGCTGAATACATCTTTCTCTCTGCATGAGATGATATTAGTGGCCTAGAAATAGAACTTGGTAAAATGAATCTCACAGTCATAAATAGACAACTGAAGGTTTGGAAGTGCAGGGAGGGGATTTAATCATGAAAACGTTCTTTTAATTTTAACGGTTTTTCATAGCAAAGCCACTGAGGAGCTTAGAAAGAGGACTAATTAAAACAGAGGGACAGAGGGTGAAATAGATGATTCTTGTACTGAGGCTGCTGCAGTGCGGGAAAAGTGCATTGGCATATTTGCTTCTCAAGAAAATTGTGGAGCTGCTCTTATGAACCACAACCCGGGTCAGCCCTACATGGTAGGACGATTTGTTAGAATGTGTATTCCAGTTAGAACAGTGCTGCTTAGAATTGGACCATGGGGGTGGCAAACAGAGTAAGACAGCACTTAATAGACTGTCTGATAAGCTGTGTCTGCTTTTGATTTGGCTGCTTTGAAACAGCACATGGATCTGGGTTTATTGTGAACTTTGCAGATGACTGAACCAGAGTATTGACCAAAATTTGGTGCTGGCAGCCTACAAAAATTCAGCAGTGTCATTTAGTAGTTAAGAGCACAGGCTCTGGAGTTAAATCTGCCTGGGTTTTAGTTTCTCCCTTCTTCTTTGCTTCCCTCCCTCCCGTGTTTACTGAGTGCTAGGTAATATATAGGCACCATGCTAGGCTGTGGAGATGAAATGTGGAACAATACTAGATATGGTTCTTGTCCCTTTAAAGTTTAGCATCTAGTTAGGGAATAGACAACAACAAAATACAAATTGTAGGAATTACTGTGAAAGAAACAAACAAGGTTTGGTGATAGCGGTGAATAGGGAGTGTATAATCAGGTAGTGTGGTAAACTTTACTACCTACTCACTGTGTTAACTTACCCTCTCTTAACCTAAAATTATCTCACCTGTAAACTAAGGGTAACAATAGTACCTTCTTTATGGAGTTTTTGTGAAGATTAAATGAAGTAATGTGTAGGCAGGGCTTATTAGATCAGTTCTTGGCATTGAGTACAACCATTGCTACTGCTATTAGAAAGAAGGCCTAGTGGCACTAAACGTTCTCTTTTCCAAACTAATATCCCAGGTCCTTTGGGCATTCTTCACCTAAAATGCTTCCCTGATCTCTTGCTGTTTTGGTTCTTCTTTCCAGACACCGATGCTGGGGTTTTGAGTAATCTCTCCATAATCTCATAAACTAGCACTGGGAGAGGACTCAGCTGAGGTTCTGAGAGTTGGTTGCTAGTGGCAAAGTTGAAGTGCAAACAAATTGGCAAGGGATGAGGGGGCTGAGGCAGAATAGCTAGTGAGATATTCAGTGTTCAGTACTTCCACTAGTCACCTTTCAGTGTCCCTCATTTGATCAGTGGATGTATTCCTTTCCAAGTTCAACCAAGATTATCTCTCCCTACTGAAATCTACTTACATAGGAGCTGCTACATTTAATTACAGTGATGCATAAATGAATAAATTGGCCTACAATGTGGGTTTAAACTGGCTTACCACACCCCAGGCCCTATCCCAATGTTGGCTTTAGGTGCCAAGTGACCCTGGAGTGGGGATATATTAGCTATGTGAGTAGCAATATTTGCTGGCTTCAGTAAGTTTTTCCTATAGGAAAACCTGATAAGCTCACTTCTATGTCTTTATTCCAAGTGGGAGAAATAGCCAGTAAAATAGAAAACAGAATAATCATGGCAATGGGGGAAAACTGACTATGCAGAAGTACATGGAAAGGAAAAACATATCTGGAAATTTGTAGTGGACCACAATCTTACTATGTATTGAATGTTTTAGAAGCCACATAATGCTGTTAGCAGGTTTCAGTTTCTTCCTCAATAAAATAAGACTAATAACAATCACTTCACAGGATTGTTGGGAGGATTAAATGAGTTAATAAATGAATGGTGCTTGGAGCAATTCCTTTCACAGTGTAACATTGAGAAAGTGTTATCGTCCTAGTATGAGAATAAGTCTGCTTATTAAAATCCCTGATCTAGATCAAGAGAGATGATAAAGTCTATTATACTTGGTGTTGGCTAGGCCTCAGTTAGTTACCTGGGTCCAGTTCTTGGTGCAATGTAGACATGTTTTACTTGTACCGTTGAGTATTTTTTTACTATTAAGCTCCATATTTGTTCAGATTTCACCATTTTTTAAAGTGGTAAATCTATATTACATAAAATTTACCGTTTTAACCATTAGTAAGTGTACACTTCAGTGACATAAAGGATATTCACATTGTTGGGCAACCATCACCACCATCCATCTCCAGAACTTTCTCATCTTCGAAAAGTGAAACTCTGTACCCATTAAAAAATAGCTCCCCATTCCCTGCTCCCTACAGCTCCCGGCAACTACCGTTCTGCTTTCTGTATCTATGAATTTGATTACTCTAGGTACCTCATATAAGTGATATAATAAAATATTTGTCCTGTTGTCTCTGGTATATTTCTCTTACCTTAATGTTTTCAAAGTTCATCCGTGTTGTAACATGTGTTAGAATTTCCTTCCTTATTAAGGCTGATTAATGTTCCATTGTATGGATATACCACATTTTGTTCATCCACTCATCTGTTGATGAACATATGGGTTATTTCCACCTTTTGGTTATTGTGAATAATGCTCCTATGAACATGGGTGTACAAATATATCTTTGAATCCCTACTTTAAATTCTTTCGGGTATACACCCAGAGGTGGAATTGCTGGATCATGTGGTAATTCTGTGCTAAATTTTTTGAGGAACTGCTATACAGTTTTCCACAGTGGCTGTACCATTTTACACCCTTACCAGTAATGCATAGGGTTCCAATTTCTCTCCACTGAGTAGTTTGGAGACTTTCACATTAGTTGCTAACACTTAACAATTAGGAGATTTCACATCTGTCAACACTATTTTCCTTCATGTAAAAGGCTAGGGAGAGGGGGTGTTATTTGCTTTAATTTCAGATTGAGGGTCTAGGGGACTGCACCAATGCTAAGGAGTAGAGCTTCTAGAGAGGTCAATCTAGACTCAATCTGAAACACCTGTGGCAAAGTGGGCTGCCTTGGAAAGTAGAGAGTTCCCAGTCATCTCTTGGAACCCTATCTGTCAGGAACATTGTAGAGGAGATTGGTGAGCTGAGTGAAAGATTGAAATAAAAGACCTCTTTGGACTTATCCACATCAAATATTCCACCATATTAAGCACTACAATTAAGCAACAAGAGTGATTGCCATAAACACCTTAGAACATCATGACTTTATAATCACTATACTCCTAACCATAGGATATTTGTATTTTAATAGCTGCTGTAGCCTCAAATAAACCCCCCAATAATGAACCTATCTCTAAAGGAAGAGTTTTTAGGTATTAGTATCAGGGCATCAGAGGAATATTTTGTCTGCCTTAGCCCATTACTTATTTTGGCTATAAGTTCTGGTTGCAGGAGCTTATATGAAACCTATCTGAAAATTCCAGGTTAAATTTGGAATCTGTGTTCTCCACTTCCTCTGCTTCCTTTGCTTCTCCATGAATAGCTTTCCTACAGTGATGGATGGTCCCTATTTTTAATGGACTTGTAAAGATGGGAAGCATGATTGGCTGAGAGGGATTTGAGATAGAATTTCTTGAGTATGTTTATATTAGTACAAAGGGGATAAGAAATCCTCTCCAGCATCTGTAGGATGAGAAATTGGTCCATTTCCCCCCATGGCAATGGAACAGCTCATTAACATCCATCCATAAATTGAGGGCATCTTGTTGCTTATTCCAAAGTCTTTGACTTCTGCATACTTAATGAGAAATTTAATCTAGCAGTCCTTCACTAGATATGTGAAGAGTTAATGATCCATTCTTGACAACAGGGATCCTCCAGGACTTTATGAGCCTTGGAATCAATAGCTCTCATAACATTAGAAAAATTGACATTCTTTGGCCAGAGGTTAACACTGGTCAATGCTACCATGCATGAAAGGAGATTAGAGAATGAGACGGGGAGAGAGAGGAGAATAGACATAAAATTCTCATTGCTTGTGATCTCAGGGAATCTGAGCAATGTATGCACTAACCCTGCAGTTCCCTCCTGCCCTTCTGCCCTTCTGCAAGGGTCTGGAACAGTGGCAATAAGAAGTGTCCTGAGTATTCTTAGAAAGTAAGATGTAGGGTGCCCTCAGCCCATGGGGCACATGAATACAGGAGATGGTGACCAGAGAAAGCATAATACTTCATGAACCCAGGAAGGACCCTGCCTTTTCCATTATAAGTGGCTTGAGGTCAACGACACTCACAACTCTTTTTCATTTCTATTTCCCAATAGGCAGTAGAAAGTAGTTTTAAGAATACCAACTCCAGAGATAACCTGGGTTTCAGTGTCAGCTCTGCCAATTACTATCTGTATGCTCTCATCTAATTCCTTAACCTTTTCAGATTTTAATTTACTCATCTATTAATGGGGGAAGTCATAACAGCACAAGCCACATATGATTGTTTTGAGTATTAAATGTGATAATGCACATAACAAACAACCAGATGTCGGATAAGGAGAAAAGAATATGCCAATAATATTTCCTGCCAATAGTATATATACAATAAATATCTAACTGCTCTGCTTACCACAGAGTTGACCTTAAAGGAGCCTAGGTAGTATGATTAAAAATTATTGGGTGAGTCCCTTACATGAAATATTTCCTTCATTCCCTTTCATGGCATCTGAAATTTCATTTAAGATTTAATTTACTTGTCTATGGAAGACTTTCTAGTCTTCAGGAGTGTCTTGCAAAAATGGAAAGAAAAAAAAGGGAGGAAAGAACCTCTGTGAAAGGGAATACTGTAAGCCATTACTAGACAATTCGGCAATTAATAGACAATTCTTATTGAGAGTTCATTGACAGCCAGCTGGCACTAGCTTTTTGAGGACAACATCTAGGTTAAGTGTAGGATGAATCAGGAGTACCAGGAAAGGGGCAAGGGAAACTAAAAGAGAAGTGAGGGGTGTTACTAAAAACCAATATTGCCAATGGTACAATTTGCCCAGTAGTTCATCAGGAGTTCAGGATACTTAGCAAAGGTGGTAATTTTGGTAGGGATCAAACTAAACAACAAACTGTGTATAAGCAAAGGATACAACTTCCGACCCTGTGTCTATTTCTTGGCTGAGATGAACTAACCTCTCAGTGTCTGTTTCCCTGTCTCTGTGACGCTGGTCTGCATCAGGCCATCTACCAAGTTGCCAACTTGTGTTGCTAGCTGGTACCGAAAATAGTGTCTTTTCATGTTTCTCCCTCTGGACAAAGAAGGAGGTAATGGTCCCAGGACCACATTGCACAGCCCAAGACTCAGTCTATAATTAGGCTGCCTGAGGGCTTCACCTCATAGGGTGTCTTTCTGTGAATGTTTTTGTCCTTTATTTCTTCCCCAGTTTTCCATTGTCTGCCTACTGGCAGCTGGCATTCCAAGTCCCTCTGAACCCAATTCAGTTCCCTTCAGATGAAGATCAAGTAGTTTGAGCCATTTAAGTTCTCAGCAATTTTTTCCTACTACTTTCTGTTCCCTCACCACACTCTCATACACAACTCTGGGTGTGGTGTGATTAGCACTTTCTAGTTCTTGGTTGGTAATAGGGCCAGGACTTCCCTGGAGGTCCAGTGGTTAAGACTCCATGCTTCCACTGCAGTAGGCGTGGGTTTGATCCCTAGTCAGGGAACTAAGGTCCCACATGCTGCACGGTGTCCCCCCCCAAAAAAAAAGTCCACAGGGCTATTGGTTTCTGATCATATAGTCTACCAGCAATTTAAGTAGCCACAACTGTATAGACATTAGTGCTGCTTGGCTGTTAACTATGGTATGAAGACCTAAGTGCTTGGAAATTGCCATAGTCAAGCTTGATGATGATTGACAGCATCTGAAATTTATCTTGCTTCTACCAGCATTTACATTATAAGTCCTTTATCAACAAATAAGAAAAGAAAATCAGTTTTTAAAATTCATTTTAAGAGTCACAAAGACTAAAGGGTGATTTTGGCTCTATAATGCTGGCATGGTAACTCCTGATACTACATAAGACCCATCCAGTAGATAATAAATGAAACATGACTTAGGTCTTTTATGATGCCACATGTCTATGTGTTGTGCTGAAGAGGATTCTAGAGTGGTAGTCTCCAAAATGGCATGCTGGAAGAAAATATTAGAAATTCTAGTGTTATCTTAACTTTCATTATATGAAAGGAATTAGGATGTGTTTACATTTGATATTCAGATCGACATTTGTACCCTTATTTAGTATATATGTTAGAGGGTTTCATTCCACCTGATTCACAAGATATCCTGAGGGAGGGTAAGAATTTCACAACTAGAAACTCACTGATCTGCCTTCAGAACATTGCAATACATTGCAGTTTATGTATTCCAGATCAGTGAATTTATGAATTATATTATCTGATTTTAATTAAATAAACTCACAAAATGAACACTTGGCTTAATAAATATTTCTTCGAAGCAACTGTGGATTGAAGATCATACTCATCATGTAAGCACAGATGAACAACAATAAAATGGCAGAGCTGGCACCTCTCCTGTTTTGCGGTATGAGCTATTCATCAGCTATTGAATTATCAGGTAAAAACAGTGGTGATCTAATTAATTTAGAAAAGCAGTTTTCCAAGCAAAACAAAACAAAATTATTGAGAAGACAATTTAAAAAAAACTCTTTATGTCCATTATTATTATTGATTATATCTCATCCTAAGCGTATATTTTACCTTGAGATATTAGTGAATTATAATGGATTATGTACACAATTTAGAGATAAGTAAATTTACATATATTTAGATATTTTCTCCAAAAATTTTTTGTAATGTGGTACATGATCTCTGCCCTTATGCTAGGTATAGCTCTGGTTAGATTATTGGGGGCTTAATCCTAAGGATAATTTGGGATAGAGAAATTCTTATTTCTCCATACCTTCTCTCCTTCTATTCCTTAGCCTTCACTCTACTTCTTCCCTCTCTGATTGTTTCCCCAGTTCCTTAAATCCAAATCATTCCAATATTCCTATACCTACCTCCACCTGTACTGTCAAGTCAGTAATTCTCTCTATATATAATCAGTTATGTTTACTCACTGAAAACTCTCATAGCAGATTTATAGCCTGGCTCTTGACACTAATATTTCTCTTCAAAGAGACACTGCCCCTCTTTCCTAGAACATAATCAGATTTTTAAATAATCCTATAAAATAGTCACTTCTTAAACTAAGAATTAGGTCAAGTTGTTTTGCTAGTCTAGATTGTATTTGCTGAATAGAAAGATATTTGTTCTTGTGGGCTCACTGTATAATTTTTTTAAAGGAGTCTAGTCAAATTCAAGCAATGGCACAATCACGTCAATGAATAGTGACACTGTTAACAGTAAAGGCAGTAATCATGCAATTACTTGCATTCCAAAGGACTCCGAAGTGCTCTCCAAATAACAGATATCATAGTTTGGTTGTACATGAATTAGGACTTTTTTAGTTGTGTGTAAGAAAGGAAATAACTCAAAGTGGTTTTGGAAGAAAAATTGACTCATGTAAGTAAACAATCCAGAGAGATATTTAGCATCAGGCATGGCTGGATCAAAGTATTACAGCCAGGTCATTAGGAATCTGTTTCTATCACGTGGTTCTGCTTTTCTCTAATTCGGTGTTATTCTCAGTCAAGATGGATACTGACAGCTCTAGATTTACATCCTATTAGCTTAGCAGTCCTAGTAGGAAAACTCTCTTTTCTAATAATTTCAGTTAATGTCTTGAGATTTACTCTTATTCACCAGGACTGAGTCACCTGCTTTTCTGTGAAGTCAGGGGGATGGGGTCAGCCACATGAACTGAGAGTGGTGAAGGAGTTGTTTTCCAAAGGAGATTTAGGGTATTATCAAAGGAAGGCACAGTGGCCTACCAAAAGCAAAGATTTAACTTTCTTATTGTGGCATCTCTTGGGCTGAATGTAACTCCTTTGGGGTTGGTCAATTGCTTTCATTATTCAGATGGTCCTGTTTCCTGTGAGATTCTGAGCTTTTGTTGAAAATAGAGCCTTGCTCTTCTTGCTTCCATTGCGTCCTAGACAACAAAAACAATGAGTATGAAACAATAAAACATCTTGAGCTTGTCTTGCATTCATTCTGTACTCCTCATTATCTTACTCTTTACAAGATAAATATTAAAGGAAAGAGTTTATTTGGCAGAATGGAGGATGAGTTCTAAGATTATCACTGTGGCAACTATATAGTATCCTAAGGAGTCAAGGACTTAATTTTTTTTCTTGAATATATAGAGGCTCATCAGACCCATGAGATCTGTAGTCATGCCTGGAAAAAAAAAATTATGGGAAGACAATACTCTCCTATGTTGCCTTGGAGACAAAAAAATATTATTTTTACCATCTCTCCAGAAATTCCCCATCTCTTCTCCCACCCCACACATTACAGTAGGTCCTCTTACAACTAGGGACAGGAAATACATTCTAAATTCTAGAAGATCAGCTAGCATTGCAGAAATAGGCCAAGCTTTAATAGCCCAGTCAGTGGGTTTTTTAAATCAGCTTTAATAGTAAAGATTTTCCTGTCATTCAGTAGGATCCAGTCAAAGAAATGCTGAATGGGGTTGATGCCATGTAATTGACAAGAAGGTCCCCATGCCCTGGTATATTAGTGAACAACTGTCTCGGGCTTTCCAACTAGTCACCAGTAAAAGAAGTGAGCATTGGGGGAGGGAAATCATTACCAATGTTTTCACAGTCATTTAGTCCAGATTGAACATACTATGATACAAGTGTTAAGGTATCATGAAAACAGAATTATTGACAACCTCAGCAGTGACTGAAGCGTGCACAGGATGCTGAACACTGCTCCTTTGGCTGACATTTTGCAAACAGCCTGAACTGGGTGCAGGAAAGAGGAAGAAGGGTCAGGAGATGAGATTATCATCACAAGGATTTTTTTCTTCCTGTTCAAGCTGTCACCTGTTAATTGTATTCAGCTCTCGTCACTGTTGGTAAAGGAGGGTGACTGGAATTATGAATATGAAACCTTCCAGCTTTTAATTCATTTGTAACCAATGACTGATTGACTAGCACAACTGGGTTTGCATTTTAAATAGCTTTTTGGCATCCTTCCACCACCTAATACAATACAGATAATTCCCTGACAGCGTGCCAGAGATAATGCAATTACCATTGAGTTTCCTTAGACATGTTTTATATTATCTACTTAAAAGAATCCTATTTCCTTGCTGTAATCTAATCTAACTTGGACCTGACTATCTTAAATGAGACAGATAGTTTAAAGACAAAAGGATAAACTGGGGATGGGCTAAGGTGCTTGCTTCCTTTGCCTCCCCTGTGAGACCACATCTTCTATGTAATCTGTGTCAATAAAGAGGCCACAGCCCCCAGCTCTGCATCCTCATATCCCTAGGGACATCGGTGGTGGATTCAGGATATTCCCATGGATGTTTCCAGTTACATACTCATAGGAAGAGATCTTAAGGCAACATTTAGTTCATTTCCCTCCCTCTAGGAAGAACTACATTGGGACTATTCCAGGAGACCCTGTTAAAAACTGCTTGAAATAAGAACCTGCTGTATAAAAAAATAAATAAAAGAAAATTCAAATATTCAAAAAAAGATCCTGCTGTATAAAAAATAAATAAAATTAAACAAAGAAAAAAAAAAGAAAACTGCTTGAGCCAGGTCCTTCGGCCTTTCTCTGCCCTACCCAATAATCCACAGCAGTGCCTATTACCCTTTTCTCTCAGGAAGTTCTTCTTTACATCTGGTCTAAGTTACTGACAGTGTAACTTCGTGCTCATTCTTCCTTAACGGAGATTTACGATACCGTCTTCCTCTTCATGTAGCGATGCCTTACCGTTCCTAGAAACCAGTCAAATCACTCTTTGGTCTTCCCTGATAAAATTGTTCCATTTCCTTTATTTTTTTTTCTTTTAGGCCTCAGTTTTGAATATCTGTTAATTAGCTATCTGCTCTCCTTGGCCGCCACTTAGGTCTCCACATGTGCTGAATTTGTGGAGCCCAGACCTGGTCCCTATTGTTACAACCAGAATAGGTGTGGACTGGGACTGCTGGGCAGTAAGGGATAAATAGTCTGACTAAGAAAAATGCCAGGAGAGACGTGGCCCACAAAGTGAAATCGTGCAACTCCGTGTTTTAGGTAACACCAAATGAGCTTGGAGAACTGCATTATTTATATGATGAATAATGAAAATAATTACATATCTTCCACATTCTTTCAGAAAAAATAGTTTAGCCACACACAGCAGAGATGTTTATGTTTCCCCTCACTCATATGTCACCTCAATGTCAGGCAAGCTCTCACATTGCTCACATAAAACAATTCCAGTGGTTTCCATTCCCAGGCAGGTGAGAGTTTAATGGAGGGGATCCATGTTGCACTTCCCACCCATTTTATTTTCATTAAGCAAGTGGGCAGACTCTAATTCAGCCATGAAAACAATGTCTGGCTCATAGCTCTCAGGAATGTATTCCTTTCTAACTGGCCATTTATTTGTTTAACAAACACATATTGTACTTCTTATGTGCCAGGCAGTGTTCTAAGCACTTTACAAATATTAATTCATGTAATTTTCATGACAATCCCAGGAGCTAGTTACTAACAATAACCTTGTTTTACACATAAGGAATGTGTGGTACAGAGTTAATATATAACTTGAGGTCACACCATGAATAAGTGGCAGGACAGAGATTTAAACCCAGGCAGTTTGATTCCAGAACCTGCCTGCTTACCTACTATCTCTTTCTGCCTTTTTGACTTTCTTCTCCATTCCACCCTCCAAACCTCATCCTTTTTCCAAGATGGGACTTTGATCTCTCCTAAACTCTCATTTTTCCAGTAATTTTCTCAGGTACATTATGTATGTACATAGTGCATGATTTGGGGAGAGAGATGGCCAAGAGAAATCGCCCTGCCTAGATGATAAGCTCTCTTTTACTTTGTGCATTTTGTTCCTGTGCTTTTTTGCCACCTGCATTATGATGAAAGTTTTCTTTCCAGATGCTTAATCAATTACTTTCTCAATGGTAAAAACAGAAAAACTGGTGAGAAATTTTGGTGATTCTCTTAATTTCTCAGATGTCTGTGATTCACACAGGCGGAGAGTCCTGCATTTTGCTCTTTCTTCCTCTATTACCTGCAGTGTCTATTAACTTGAGGTGAAACAAAATGCCCTAGATCACCTCCAACAGAATCATGGGGAGTGGGAGATCTTGTAAAAGGACGGATTCCTGGGCTTTACTTGACCCACTGAATTAGAAATTTAGGAAGGCGATCCAGGAATAGCACATATTAGCACACATATTAGCAAGCTCCCCCTTCAGTGATTTCGATGCATACCTAAGGTTGAGGTCTACTACCCCAAGAAGCTTTGTGAGTGGCCAGCCTGCAGAATTAATGTGGAGCTTTTGAGAAAATGCAAATACCCTGGCTCCACTGCTGGAGAGTTTATGCAGTGGTGTGCTGGCTAATGTTTAACAACCATCTCTCTAAAAGAAAAAAAAAATCTGATTTGTGGCATTTGCCAATTTCCATGGTGTAAATATTCCCACCAGGATTTATTTCCAGCTGCATCTGTGAGGGCACTGACCTCAGAGTTGGGAAGACGTGCACAATCGGTTCTTGCAAGCCAGTGCAAGCTGGCATCTGCACATGGATGGGTGAATGTGAGAGGGTGTGAGTAGGAAGTTGGTGGGTAACATAAGAAGGCGGAGGCTATTAAATACAGTTAGTATATGGCAGAGCTCGATTTAAACCCAGCTCTTTCTCACTCCAAAGTCCATGCCTTTAACCCTGCCATTTTCTATGCCTTTGTGCACACTATAGCCAGTTTCAGGAATATTCTTTCCTTCCAGCTCTGTCTATGAAAATTCCACCCATCCTTCAAGGCCCAGTTCAGCTGCAGCCACCTCCTTGAAGCCTTCCCTGTATCATTTCCCCACTCCCAGCAGATGTGTCCTCCCCTGTTGCTATGGGATGGGTAATGGAGAGACATCTTTATTGGAGGCATGCTCTTTCAGTAGACCCACCCTGATTAAACAGAGCAGCATGGTGCAGGAAAGCAATGGGGCATAGTGACAAGAGCATGGGGTTTTGGAGCTAGACATAGATGAATTCAAACCCCAGCTCCAATATTAGTCACCCTTCTAAGCCTCATTTATATAGATGTAACATGGGAATAAGAGTGACCCTGAAGGATCATTATAAATATTAGTAATAATTTATGGGAAGCACTTACAAATTGTGGCTACTATTATTCATATAATAGTATATATAATAGTATTATTCATGTATTTGCCCTATTACCAACAAATGCTACTCCTGACTTTGCATCATCAATTATTTGATACCAGAGGCACAGACTACAGTGTAGCTTTCCCTTTATCAACCGTGAATACCACTCTCCAACACACCAAACAAAAAGAATAGTATTTGAGATTGTCTTTGGTGACTCTCAGCCTCGCCCTGAGCTGTGGTCAGGGCTGCCAATCCATGCAAAAGCTATGTCCTTTGTTGCCCTGCACCTGTAAATGGCTGGCTTGACTGATACCCATCTCTCCCCTCCTGCCTCACCTTCTTTATGGCTTTCAGGGCTATGAGTGAGTCAGGAGGGATAAAGTTGGGGTTGCGATGGAGCCCATGTACTACAGTATCAGTGTATCAAAACTCACTCTCCATGCACTGCTTGAGTGGCAACCAGGCTCAGTGGGCTGATGAAGTGATGAAGTGGTTGTCGAAGAAACAGCCGATACCAATCCATCAAGTCAGCCTTTGGCCTACAGACGGGAGAGAGCCAAATGTGTCTGGAGTTCACAAGCCTAGGCCTGGATCCTACAGGATGATTGCTGCCAGGCTGGTGTGCTGGAGAATATCCAACTCTACACAACTCTGTGGTGTCTAAAGACTTTCTGGAATGTTCTTTTTTAAACTAAAGGCATTATTGAAGGCTGATTTCAAAGTGTAATGATTGTGAGTGGGGCCACTATCTGATATGGACACCTGTGCAGAAATCAGATTATCAGTTTAGTCAGTCATTCAGTAACGCTGAGTGAGATTCAGGCAAGTGAGGTTTACAATTGTGGCCAGGATGGGCTGATTCACTATCAGAACTGGGCAGGGGTTAACAGAGCACTTGAATAGTAGGGTGTGAGAGGAGAGGGAATATTGGAGTAGTTTTGAAAGTAAACTTAGCCATTCAGAAATGGGAGTTTTGTGGCTTAGGAACAAATTCGCCAGACTTTGCCATCTTGCTCAGGCCGATGCTGGGTCCCAGACTTAAAGCAGCTCCCTGAATTGCCAAGCAGCAAATGACTTCACTCACTGTTATCCTGCACTGAGAAACAGTAGATAGTGCAGTGACGATACCTGGACATACTTGTATGCACTTGCTGACAGCCCAGGGGCTCCGGTTGCAGAGCTATATTTCAACAGCCTTTTTCACTGCTCACTCTCCCTACCTGTGGATGCAGGGATCCTGGGGAGTCTCAATCTGTCAGAAGTAAGGATTTGAATAACAATGAGGGGAGCCAGTGCTGGTTGCATTTCTTGGAAGAGTCCTAGTTGAGGAGAGGGGTAGCCAGTGAGGACAAGGGCCCAGGATCACGATTGGCTTTGGTCTGACTTCTTCCCAGCCATACACAGACGTTCAAAGGCACCATTTTTATTTTAATTGTAACCCAGTGAATTCTGTAAGGGATGTGGGGTTTTTTTCCATATAATTATAATTTTGTCTCAAGATCTGGTTAGCTGGGAATTATCTCAGAAGAAAATTTCAAATCAATTTATGAAAACCAAGCAACCACACTCAGTCTTTCCTCACTGACTTCCTAATAAAGACAAAACACCAGACACCCAAACCCTCTATGAGATGAGTGATGCTTGACATTTATGCCAAAGAAGGTGTCCCCTCTAGGGGAAAAAGTACCTCCACAAGGATTCAACATCATTAATCCTCATTCAGCCCACTAATTATCTTGTCCACTCCTATCCAGTCTCTCGAGGGATGATGTTTTGTTTCTTTTGTCCCTCCTGTTGCAAATGCTAGGCCATTTATTTCCACTCCATAAATATTTACTGAGTGCCTATTATGTATCAGGCACCATGCCAGGCATTGAGGCTGAAAATATAAATAATTACAATAGTTACCGCTTGCTGAGTACTGAATATGTACCAGCTACTTTAGATGGGTTTTCTCTTAAGTCCTCCCAGTTACTCTAGTAGATAGGTACTATTATTGTTCCCATTTTACAGATGAGCAACCTGATACACCTGCGGTTAAGCAACTTGTTCATGGTCACAAGTGGTAGAAGTAAAACTTTAAACCTAGTTTTCTCTGGTTCAACAGTGAAAGCTTTTATTCTATCATGTATATTACTGTGATAAGGTCTTTACCTTATCTCATGTGATACTCATAAAAACCCTGTAAGGTAAGCATTATTATTCCCAGTTTACAGATAAGGGGACTGAGACTGAGAGGGATTATTTAACTTGCCTGGGTTCATATGAGGAAGAAGTGGTGGGGACAAGATTTAAGCCTTGGTAGTCAGACTCCAGAGCACATGTACTTAAACTGCTATGTTCTGTTGCCTCCCTGAAAGCAATCTTTGATTATTACATGAAGACAAAGAGGTCAAGAAGACATATCAGTGGCAATAAGATAAGGAAAACTAGAACTAGAAGCCCAGGAGATAACTTAGAATTGGCAGGTATTTTAATTCAGGTGGACCAATGGAATACCAGCAAGATTACGAGGAGCAAAAAAAACAGGTAACTTAGGTTCAGGTACAGGAGATGAAGCCTAGAAATGTCAGCTAAGGCAGGCAGTAGCACAAATGCATTCAGCAAAGGGGTCATATCTGTTTTTTTCACAGAAGTCTGGAGATTTGCACCCTAGTCTGAGCCCTACTGTCACCTCCCTGGGTGATAGTGGGCAAGTTAGGTCTCTTTGAGCTTCAGTCTTTTCATCAGTAAAATCCAAATTAGAGTCCCTGCTCTGTCTATCTTACAGGGATAGTGTGAGGATAAAAGAAAATAATAGACACAAAGACTGTTCGAATGTTTTCATTTCTATTAAATTCATTTTTGGAGTAATTAGGTACATTTTTCTATGTCTTTGCATCATGTAGGCACCACCTGAATTTGACTCTTGGTGATTAACTGATTCCAAATGAACCTTCCAATTGCTTTTATTTTATTTTATTTTATTTTTGGCTGTGTCAGGTCTTAGTTGTGGCATGCGGGATCTTCACTGTGGTGCGTGGGCTTCTCTCTAGCTGTGGCGTGCAGGTTTTCTCTTCTCTAGTTGTGGCGTGCAGGCTCCAGGGTGCATGGGCTCTGTAGTTGTGGTGCGTGGGCTCTGTAGTTTGCCGCATGCAGGCTCTAGCTGAGGCACGCAAGCTCAGTAGTTGTGGCACGTGGGCTTAGTTGCCCCACGGCACATAGGATCTTAGTTCCCTGAACAAGGATCGAACCAACGTCCCCTGCATTGTAAGGCAGATTCTCTACCACTGGACCACCAGGCAAGTCCCCCCAATTGCTTTTAGACATATTTAAAAATGAGAGTCAACTGTTATTCCACAGGTGTTTCCCTGGGATCTCACACTGAGTGATCTGGGCATGGGCCCAAGCTGATTTCCAGTCACTTTTACTATCGACTTTAGTTTTTCAACTTGCTCATTTGGTTAAGGCAGAGGACACTGGAGTGGGCTTCCCTGAATTTGACAGAAAATCCCCTACCCTTTCTTTGTTTCTTGAACCATTAGCTGGGATTTTTCTGCGTCCTCCTCCAGTTTACAAATTTTAGGAGACTAGGAAATTTCCCTGTGTCTTAATCCCCTACCCTCTTCCCCACCTTCCTTACTCCTTGAGGGGAACTAAGCTAAGGTCTAAAATCCTTTCCCTATTTTGAACCTGATTCTCAGGAAAGGGGGTTGTGGTATTGAAACCGTGCATCTCAGATTGGTACTTAAACCAACGGGCTGGGACTAGAACCCAGCCAAAACCCAGAATGGGACTTGAGCCCACGGTCTTTCAACTGATATCACACACCTGGTCTCGGGACTTAATGAAGCTCAAGTTCTTGATATCTCATCGCAGAAAGAATTCAGTGAGAGACAAAGTGATAGGTAAGAAGTGGGTTTATTTAGAGAGATACACCCTCCACAGACAGCGTGTGGGCCATCTCAGAAGGTGAGAATGGCCCCAGGGTATGTATGAGGTTGTCAGTTTTTATAGTGGTGGGTAATTTCATAGGCTAATGAGTGGGAGGAATATTCTAGCTATTTTGGGGAAGGGGCAAGGATTTCCAGGAATTGGACCACTGCCCACTTGTTGACCTTTATGGTCAGCCTTGGAACTGCCATGGCACCTGCAGGTGTGTCATTTAGCTTGTTAATGTGTTACAGTGAGCACATACTGAGGCTCAAGGACTAGTGGAAGTGACTCGTCTGCCATTTTGGACCTATTTGGTTCTAATCAGTTTATGTCATGTCCTCAGGCTATGTCATTCTTTTAAAGGTTGTGCCCTGACCCCTTCCCTCCCGTTTCAGTGTTACAGCCATCATTATCACTATTCATAGGGCAGCAGGAAGAATGGTCAGCCAGTCATATGGTCCTCAGCTTCTTTGGGACCAAGAAGTAGTAACAGTAGTAGGATTGAATCACCCATTTTGACTCAGAAGAACATTGATGCATCTTGGTGGGCACAGAGCGGGGAACAGACTTTACCCCTTCTCACTGGTCATCTCAGTCAGTCACCAACCATGTACCTGCCAACAGAGTGTGAACTCACAGGAAGGTCACAGTGGGCATAGGGGAACATGTGGCAGAAAGGAAGCTCAAGAAACAGCCAACAGCATCCATCTCCTTCAAATCGGTTAGTTGATTTATCCTGTGGTTATAACTGAGTTGAACCTGTCTTAGGGGCTGTGGTTTTTTCATGCTGGGGAGAGCTCAGAAGAAGCTAAAACACATGGTTGTGGCCCAGAGTCAACTGATTTTGGAGCTGAGCTCTATTATAGCCCTTGAGGCAAAGAGATCTCAGTCTGGGCATGACTGAGCTCTTAGACACCTCATAGGGAATCAGTTGTTTGTTACTGAAGGAGTAGCAGCACAAAGAATGTTGTTGGACTTTCTAAATCCTTCTATTGTCACTGTAGAACTTTGATTTTGTTTATTGGAAGATTTTTCTCAAAAGTCATGATGAACCATTGATTTTGACTTTGGAGTCAGATAAAACCCTTACTGGCTGTGTGACCTTGGGCAATTCACCTAATCTTTCTGAACTGTAGTGTCATTTTTGCCCTGTCCACAGGGCTAGTGATGCTCTCCTCACAGATAAGGCAATGAGGATTAAGTGAGATACCATAGGTAAAGCAGCCAGCATAGCACCCTGTCATATAGTAGACATGTAACAAGTACCAATTCCATGGCCCTCATTGTTCTGGCACTATTTGGCAAGGAGACATGGGTACTGATTTGCCTTAAAAAAACTTTCTGCCACAAATAGTAAGTGGTTGGTTTGTTAACCAATAAATTCTTTATCTTCCAGAACTTAAGGGCCAGAGTGTCACCTTATATATACTTACCCCTTTGTTCCTTCTGTTGGGTCATCAGCCCTGTGCAAGTAGGACATAGCCATGAAAAAGAGAAACCAGTAAGTCTGAAACCCTAACCTGGGTTGATGTAAGAGTTGATTTTCCTGGGGCCCTCCACTGCAGCGATACCATCATTCACACCATATATTCTAAGGACTGGGAACCCCTGGGTCTTTGATGTAAATATAGGAGTGCTGTCTCCATGGTTACAGTCAGCTCTAGAACTAGTGGTCAACTTGCCAAGGTTTGTGATTTCCACAGGCTGCAGTTGGGACAAAGGCTGCAAGCCATGAGTCATCCTTGAATCCCACCCACCCACCTGTACTCACTCCTCCTATTCCTCTCCCACTGCCAGAGCAAATGAGTGGCTGGAGAGAAGCCAGATTGATGACCTCCTTTTTGTACTCCAGAAAAATCTGATTTTGAATCTCTACTTCAGGCAAGTGGGGTCAACATCACTGCCTGCTGTAAATATAAACATGGATGGCTTGATTTATCTCTCTCAAACAACTTCATTACGATCAATTTATGCTTCATGGAGCAAAAAGGTGGAGGGTAGTACTCAGTAGAGCTTTATGATTCTGGCCTGGTGGCTGATTATATTCACCCTGGCCTTGAGTTTGGCTAGTATTTATCAAGTGGGAGGGTAAGCTTGGCTTCTTAGATGTGTTTAATGCTTCTGCTTTTGGAGTTTATGATTCAGACTTGCCTTTTTCAGGATTCAGGTAACTTTCCTTCCCTTTTTCTACTCCAAGTTGTTTCTGGCAGCAAAACTGAGAAATATTATCAAGATCTGCTTATAGAATTATTTGCCACAGATGGTATCAAACTTGAATAAATATGTGTTCAGTTTGGGCTTCTTTAAAACCTACCACTTATCCCCACAGCCAACTTATATTAGTGGACTCAGTCAAGGACAAATGACAGATAGCTACCCTAGGCCAGAATATGGTCTTCTTAGCAGCAAGTGACATGATCACAACCCTAATGTGAGTCAAACCTGAGCCTGCAGCCTACTTGATAAAGAATGTGGACTTCAATATCTACGTCTGAAGTTCTAGGATACCTCTGCTAAGTCCCCAAAATGACTTAATGCTTCACAACAGCTATGTTCCTTTGCTTCTGGCCCAAAGCAATCCCTGTAATTGGCATCACTGCCAGGACTGTTGTTTGCCTTAGAGGCAGATTGTCTGCCTGACTGTGTCTTTTGTGAAGGCAGGGTTTGGCCACACATCCTGTCATAGAATTGAGTCCCAGAGCTCTAAAACATTTCTTCTCTAATTATTGGGTAATATCTTTTTAGTTATTGTGACTTAAGTAAAAGTATAAATATAGTTGTATCCAATAAAAATGCCAAGCCAATTCAGAACTCTGTAAGGTCTAGCCAAGGTCTCACTGAAAAGTTGGGTCTGGCATCCTTCCCAGAAGGTCAACAGACTGGCTTTATTGATGCATCATGGAAAGAGTCATTCCCAAGGCAAGGATTCTGACTTGCTTCCACCCTGTCCTTGACTGTTTAAATCTGAGAAATATTATCAGGAGCATATTGGGAAATCTCAGCTCCCAAGGGTCTACTCATGAGTAAGGCTGAGGAAATGATCCATTTTAAGGCTGTAAATGTTTGTGGAAATAGCTCCTTACAAGTACTCATACAGAGTCACGCATCCCAGGCTGTACCAAATGTTTTTGGCAGTGGAGGAAGCTATTGCTTTGGAGGCGGGGTGGAAAGAGATGAAGAGAGGAGGGAAAGTGTGAAACAGTTTAGACTGCAAAGTTGGCTCAAGTGCCATGGAAGGGAAGAGAATGGTTTGAATGAACCTAGTAGCTCACCTATTAGGTTATTTTTGCCTAATTTTGATGAATTGGTTCAGGGAACCCAGTGTCACAACAGCATTCTCTCATCTATGGTTTGCCACTTCCTATCTGTGTGATCTAAGTAGGTGATGTAACCCCTTTGAGCCTATTTCCTCATTTACATATGGGGAAAATAGTATCTACCTTATAAGTTCATTGTAAGGATTAAATGTCCTTCCTTTCCCCTCTCTATGGTATAGTGCCTACTCCTCATTCTTCCACGTACTCGCTTATATGTATTATCCTTTCAGAGTAACCAAAAGATAGGGAAATTCACACTGTCCAGACTCAAACCAGGGTCAACACCAGAAATCAGTAGACACCAGAGACCAATTTTGGATCAGGAGTCCAGACCACGAGGTGGATAAAGAAGCAAAGCAGAATAATGCCCCACCTCAGCCAAAGATATCTACATCCTAATCCCTGGAATCCATAAATATGTTACTTTACATGGCAAAAGGGGTCTTACACATGTGATTAAATTAAGGATCTTGAGATGGGGAGATTATCCTGGATTACCTGGGTTGGGCCAATATAATTACAAGTGTTCTTATAAGCAAGAGCCAGAGGATCAAAGGCAGAAGAAGGTAATATGACAGAAGCAGAGGTTGGAGAGATGTCACTGCTGGCTTTGAAGTGGAAGGGGGTGATGATCCGAGACAAGTGGGCATCCCCTAGAAGGTGGAAAAATCAAGGAAAGAGATTCTCCCTTAGAGCCTCCAGAAAGGAACAAAAGAGCCCCAGAATTAAGTGGTCTCTATTAAATAATCCTAGATTTCAGAACAGTCTCCTTTTCTTTTGATCAGGACTAACATTCTGTAGTGTGAAGTCAGATGCCAAGATGGTTTTATGTCAGGGGCATCTAAAAGGGCTGCCTTGCTCATAATAATTCACATTAGAATCATGGAGGGAAGACTTGTGTGGTTTATTGAGGAAGTAGGAAAATTAGATAGCAGCCTATGGGAGTAGAATGGTTTGCCACACAGCAACTCCACTTATACAATTCACAGGGGCTAGACCTTTGCCTTGGAAATTCCCTGAGGATCAAGGTAGCGACCTCCATCTTGATCTCTTTTGAAGTGGCCTCCAAAGGGCAAGTTCACAAATGAATAATTGCAGCTAGCAGTGGGACAGATGGCTACAGTTTACTAACTGGCAAATTCTCTAGGGATTAGCTCCTACATTATGCTAGTTTAAGTACAAAATAAGGAAAGGAAACAGATTTTTCCTCCTTCCAAGTCTTTAAAGCTCAATTATTATATCTTTCCGAACTCTAAGGGAAAATTAGTCTGAACATTTCTATAATGGAGGTATATACTCTGTATACATTTCTATTATAGCTCTTGTATAATATATTTTATTTCTAAACACTGCCTTTGTCTTACTCAGCAGTGTATGCTCAGCACTTAGCATAGAGGGGAGCACTTACTACATTATTTGGATGAATGCGGAGCAGTTTGTTCAGAGAGTCAAATGAGGCTGAGTCGGTCTCAATAAGTTTGGGACATGAGAAAGACTAAATGCCATGATCTATTAAAGGAATATGTCGTGCTTTTCTAGAGTAAGGAAGGTGGACTCACTACAGACTGCATAATGACCACTTCAGAGGAAGTTCTATTTCCCTAACATGGCTCCTACAACAAAGCAAATGTGTCCTTTGCCTTCTACTGAGACATATTAAAATACAGAAAAGTGCAAAGAAATATAACACCCATATCCCCCAGCCCAGTTCTATAATTAACTATTAGCATTTTATCCTATTTCCTTCTGTTTTCTTCCTTATTTCACTCTTACTGCTATTGCAAAGGGCATTGGAATGTCTTTCTTTTTTCAGACATGATGGAGCAGCCTCATTCCTCCCACTTTCTCCCTCTTACAAATAAAAAAACATCGTCTTAACACATCAAACAAACAAGAAATATCCAAAAGGATGAAATAAGAAGGCAGACTGCTTTAGAAACCTCAGGACTTGAGTAACAACACAGCAGTGATTCTGCTGGGCTTTCTTTTTTACCTCCCCAGACAGGGTACTATATTAGCCTCCAACCTGGAACCAACAGGTACAGCCAAAAGCCTGTTACAAAAAAAAAAAAAAAAAAAAAAAAAAAGAAGCCTGTTACTCCTATTCAAAGCACAGGGAAAAGGGTGACCTAACAACAAAAAATCTTTTTGGCAATACCTGCCCTACTCCAGCTAAACACCAATGGAAAAACTGTACCATTTCTACACAGACACACACCCATCTTACAGAAATAGGTGATTATATTCCAATTCCCCTACTGGGAAGCAGATCTTCCACCCTGTCTCCACCTACTGAAAGCAGATGATGGTACTCTGAGTACCTCATCCAGGTGGTATTGATAGGCAGAGTAGGGAGCTAAACTTCCACTCTCCTACTCCTTCTCTCTGTTACCTCTTGCTCCATGGAAGTAGGTGATATTCTGATTCCCTTCCTGGGATGGTGTTGGCAGGACTAAGCAGTAGGGAGCTTATTTTACATCCCTCCATCTAGCAGGAGCAGGTAATACTCAAAGTCCTTACTCTGAGAGTCAGTGGGGCTCAGTGAGGAGGTAGGCTTCTACTCCTGCCCAACATCAACAAGGTAGGATGAGGAGGAGCAAGATGGGTCTAAGTAAGGTAGGCACTCCCACTCCCCGCCTGCCCCCACCCATCTCAGCCTAGTAGGGGGACCAGCGGAGAGCTGAGTTTCCATCCCCAGGCAGCAAAAATGAGACTGAATGACAGGGCATAAGGCAGGATAAATGAACACTGTGCTTTTCCCCTTGTTGGTGTCAGCTAGGCCTAGAGGGGAGATGAGAGCTGAACTTCCACTCACACATGGCAGCAACTAGGCAGAACATGGCTGTGCAAGGTGGTAAGAGTTGGCCGTCTGTTTCTTCCCCCATCCTTGGTGTCAGTACAGCCCAGAGAGGTGCTGAGCTTACACACCCACTTGGTGTGAGTTGGTACCCCACATTCACTGAGACAGTGGCAAGAAGAAGGAACTGAACTTCCACTCCACCATCTACAATGGGACAGTGTGATTTAGCATCCACTTTTCCCAAGGTGGTATTAACAGGCCAAGACAAAAGCTAAACATCCACTTCCACCCATGCCCACAAATTGTGATTAAACATGGTGACTGCCTGAAATAAAGAGATTAACTAGGATCCAGAGACTCATGACATGATACCCAAATTTTCCAGAATACAATTAAAAATCACTTGTTATATACCAAGAATCAGGAAAACCATAACTTGAATAAGAAAAGATAATTAACAGACATCAACAATGAGATGACTCAGATTTTGGAATTATCTGACATTTTAAAACAGCAATAACACACTCTTAAAACAAATGAAAAATTAAATATCTTGGTGAGGAAATAGAAAATATAAAGAATCAAAGGAATATTATAGAACTGAAAAATATAATAACTGAAATTAAAAATAAAAACTTCCTATGCAGGCTCAGTAGTAGATCAGAGATGCCAGAGGAAAGAATCAGTGAACTTGATGACAGATCAATGGAAATTACCTACTGTGAACAACAGAGAGAAAGTAGGCTGACAAAGTAATGAGCAGAGCCTCGGGGACAATGGACAATAACAAAAAAAAATTAACATTTGTATTATCAGAGTCTGGGAAAGGGAGAAAAAATAGTGAGGACTGAAAACTTATTTGAAGAAACAGTGGCCAAAAACTTCACCTATTTGGTAAGAGACATAAACCTACAGATTTAAAAAGCTAAGTGAATCACAAACATGATAAACCCAAAGAAACCCATGCCAAGATTTCATGATAATCAAATTTCTGAAAACTGAAGACAATAAAAAATATTGAAAGAGGCTAGAGAGAAACAACACACTGTCAATACCTATAGGGGACCAATGATACAAATATCAGTGAATTTATCATCTGAAGCCATGGAAGCCAGAAGTAAGTGGCACTAAAGTAACTGTCAACACCAAATTCTATATGCAGCAAAAATACCCTTCTGGAATAAAGGGAAAAGTAAAACAGTCTCAAATGAATAAAAACTAAGAATTTGTTACCGGCATACCTACCCTGAAAGAATGGCTAAGGGAAGTTTTCTAAAAAGAAATAAAATGATAACAAAAGAAGGCTGTGACTCCAGAAAGGAATAAAACAAAGAATGGGTAAAAATAGGAGTAAATATAGAAGATTTGTCTCCTCCTCATCAGGTTTTTAATTGTTTGATGGTTGAAGCAAAAGTTATAACATTACCTGATTGTGGTGCCCAATGTATGTAGAGGAAATACTTCAGATATTTATATTTTAAAAGTGGTGAGAGTAAAGGGATTTACATGGATGTAAAGCTTCTTCACTTCACTTAAAGTTGTGAAACATTGGTACAAGTAGACTGATATATTCAGCATATGTATGGTAATACCTAGAGCAACCACTATAAAACCTTTACAAATACGCTATAAATTATAAAATTCAAATACATTAAGTATAAATCAAAATGGAGTTCTGTTAAATGTTCAAGTGACCCAAAAGAAGGCCTGGAAAAGGAAACAGAGGAATAAGAAATAGAACAAACAAATAGAAAATACATAATACAATAGCAGACTTAAGCCCTACATATGAATAATTACTTTAGATGTAAATGGTCCAAATATAGCCTTTAAAAGACTGAGATTTTCATCACCTCAAAAAGAAACCGCTACCCATTAACAGTCATTCCCTATTTTCTCTCTCCCCATCCCCAACCCTAGGTAAACACCAGTCGACTTTTTGTCTCTATAGATTTGCCTATTCTGGACGTTTCCCATAAATAGAATCGTAAACATATGATATTTTGTTACTGGCTTCTTCCATTTAGCATTATGTTTTCAAGGTTCATCCATGTTGTAGCATGACCCCCTCATTTTTAAAGTTATCATTTATTGGACACGTAACATGGTGCTAGGCTCAGTGAGTGCTTTATTTTGTTTGATCTTCAAAACAATCCTTTGAAGATAAATAAGATTATCTCTACTATAGATGTGAAATTCAGAAAAGTTTAATAATTTGCTCAATGTCCCACAGCTAGTAAATGGCTCAACCAGAAGTTAAACCAGGTCTGATGCCAAAGCCCATGTCCTTTACACTATGCCATGTCATTTCACTCTTCAAGAAAAGGTGGATCTACATCAGAAGACAACTTGGAATATGCTCAATGACCAGTGATTATTATGACTTGGCCATAACAATAATATTTAAGGATTCTATTGGCCTTGACTTGATTTGGTGCCTTTGAGAACAGTACAGACTTATTCCCTCCAGCCATGAAAGCTGGTCTTGAAGAACTGGTCCTCCCACATCTTTCATTTGTGACCAATTCCGCTGTATGTAAACAGATTTGGCCAATATTATTCCCCATTTATAACAAAGGGTTAAGCATCTTTAAACCTTTGAGGTTTTAGATGAAAGAATATATATTTATTTTATACTATAGTGAGCACTGATTTATCTAGGTTATCATGCTTAATCAGTATAAGTGGAAGACATTGTTTGCTACAGATAGCTATAATTATTTCCAAGAGAAACTTGCAAGTTTCAGGGAAATTTGGTATTTCATTCTCTAGACCCTTTCTATAGTCACTTTAAAAAATATCTATTTTTCTTTAGTGGTGAAAAGAGCATTTTGAAATTTCCTCTCAGAGACTTGCAAGTAGAAAATTTGTTGAGCAAATAATGTACAGTTGGGAAAAGCGGCTTAGGTAGCCAGATTTTTCAGTGGCTAATTTGATATTCTTAGATTGTCAGATACTGTAAGCCATCCAGGTAATTTGCTGCTTTGAACCAAAACACAATTTCCTCCCCAAGCCCCCACAACTTATTTTTGTTGTTTGAAATGTTGCCTAACAATGGCTTTCTCCCTTCAACTCACCATTCTGCACCATCTGTTAGGAGAGTGCCTATTTTGAACACAGTATCTCCCTATCATTCTTATAGCTCCTGGAGGAACCAGGCTGTTTGGAGAAGGAATCCTGACATTGGGAAAGGGAAGAAGGAAAGAAGGTAGAACTAGAGTCTTCAATATATTTCTATAAAGTTTCTCTGCTGTAGCGGGATAACTGTCCCATGGCAGTCCATTCTTTGAATATGTGGAGTGATGTTAAAAATGGATTAAGGTGTAGTCAAAGCCAGACCCAAATCAAGTAGAGAGTTTAAAGGGCCAAGCACCAATGAGTGCTTACTGGGTGCTTTAATTTATTTGCTCTTCAAAGCAATGATTTGCAGATCAGGAGGGTATTTTAGTTGTGTAGAGTTAATATCGGAGGTGGAGTCATGAATAAGAACCTAGGTTATCTATAAAGGTAGCTATAGAATGGTAGTAGAAAATCAGATAAAGCCCGTATAACTTTATCCTGCCTGATAGCCTATTGCTGGCACAGTCTTATTTTTAAAGTCCTGGGAGCATCCCTTCTATGCTGAACTGCTGTTTGTCTTTGAGGCATTAACCAGAGCCCAGCATTATCAAGTGGCTAGGAAGAGAAACAAAGTTGGGATACTCAGTAGTTTTCAATGCAGACGGTCAGAGTGAGGTTAGTGAGTGGGTTAAGGAAACAGTCTTATCTTCACACCCTCCTAACCTTAAATAATATATTTATGGACACTTGCTGGGGGAAACAGAAAGTGCTGATAGTTGGCAAACCTTGTGTTATATTGATGCCAATGGATAAAGATTTGGGGAGATGGGGAGTGGAGGTCAGTGTGTGAGCATGTGAGCAGCTTACTCTTTCATCTGACCATTTTGATTAACCCTTAGATACTGTGATGGTTAATTTTATGTGTCAACTTGACTGGACCATGTGGTGCCTAGATATGTGATCAAATTTTGTTTCTAGTTGTGTCTATGAGGGTGTTTTGGATGAGATTAACATTTGAATCAGTAGACTGAGTAAAGCATGTTGCCCTTCCCAATGTGGGTGGGTTGAGTAAGAAAGAATACTTTCTCTCTGCCTCATTGTCTTCAAGCTGGACTTTGGTCTTCTCCTGTGTTTAGACTTGGCTTTCCCAGGTCTGGATTTCTCAGCTTCCATAATGGTGTGAGCCAATTTCTTATAATCAATCAATCAATCAATCAATCGCTCGCTCTCTCTCCCTCCCTCCCTCCCTCCCTCCCCCCTCCCTCCCTCCCCCCCCCACACACCCTATTGGTTCTGTTTCTCTGGAGAACCTTAATATAATACCAAATTCCCATTGCTTGCCCTGGGCTTCAAATATGACCAGTCCAATTTTCCCACAGGTAACCTTCTTGGGATAACAGAGAGGAATGTTCTTTCACTGTTTCTATAAGAGGAAGAAATAATTCTCTCCTGCTTAAACCCACAACCATCTTCTTCCATATAATTACAAAGATGCATGTGTAGACCTAAAATTTGAGATCTGAGATAAAGTTGTGTGGTTGTTGGTTTATTTAGTCCTGTGCTTGCTTGATTGTCTATAGCTATAACTGTATGGGATCAGCTCTTCTGGCTGAATTGACTGGCCAAGTGGAAATGTTAAGCAGACCTAAGACTGTACATTACTTATGTCTGGGGATGTTACCTCTCTAAGTATTCACAAGGCAGAGATTGCATTGCTGTTTTGTCTGTACAATGTCCAGAGTAGTGCCACATGCAGATGGAGGCTTCGTTGGAGTTATTTGATGATACGGTAATTGATAATTTGCCCTCTGTATGCAGATCTCTCAGGAGAAAGACTAACCAGAAGCACTGTTATATCTATGTGACAAAACATATTTAAACTCAAAAGGAAAAATGCAATTGGTCTTCAAAACGTTTGATTGTTATCAGGAGTGGGGAACATTTAGCCCTCAGAGGGGCAAGATCAGATATGTGGCTTATTTTCATTTAGCCCACAGGTCAGACTTTAGGACATAATCCCATTTATGTGTGTAGTTGGGAACATAAACATGACATTTAAAGTATTTTGTGGATATATTTAAAAAACAATGAGAGGAATCGTTTTCTGTGCAAGATCTTTGTCTTGGCAAAAATGTAAGGACACAATGACTGTAAGGTAGACTATGACGATGGTGATGATAGTAGCTACCATGTACTGAGTATTTACTAAGTACTTGACACTGTTTTAAGTGCTTTACATATAACAACTCATTTAATGTTCAAAAAACTACCTTCAGCTACAGACCTTCATTTAGGGATGTTCCTTAAATGAGAAAAAGGAAGCATTTTTAGAAGTGCCTGCACTGCTAAACTTTAAATAGAAATTAAGTTCTGTCAATTTTTATTTACTGTTAAAATATAAAAGATTGCATTAATTTCTTTTCAAAAGTCAGTGTGTTAGATCTCTGCTTCTTGGTGCTTTGACCAACATCAAGCTCTTTCTGTCTTTTATGTCCTTGCCTCCTCCCCTCTACCCATTCCTTCTTTCCTTTCATCCTCCGCTTCCTTCCTTCCTTGCTTGGCCATCTATAGAAAGATAAAAGACATTCTTTATTTGTTGTGGGCCCTGTTTATATCCTGTAAAACATCACACTGCACATCAGGCCATCTGAAAATTTCTGGGTTACTAAGGGAATTTTTCAATGTTTACAATGTTTAGAGTAAATAAGTCTTGATCAACCAAGTTATATATCAGATTAGTTTTGACTATCTTTGACTATTTTTCACACTTACGTAGACAGTATATAATGTGTGTGGGGGTGTATGTGTTCGAATTGAGGATAAAAGATTAGAAATGACTCTCTATTGAACTTGCAGGCTGGCACTCCACTTACAAAGATTTACAGCCATAGCTTCTACTCCCTAGCCCTCAAATACCTAGTGATGTTAAGCCAGGATGAAATCGCTTTTCATTTTAAAGCAGATATACAGCTTTATTTATTTTTTATTTTTATTTTTTATTATTATTTTTGTGTGTGTGGTATGCGGGCCTCTCACTGTTGTGGCCTCTCCCGTTGTGGAGCACAGGCTCCGGACGCGCAGGCTCAGCGGCCATGGCTCACGGGCCCAGACGCTCCGCGGCATGTGGGATCTTCCCAGACCGGGGCACGAACCCGCGTCCCCTGCATCGGCAGGCGGACTCTCAACCACTGTGCCACCAGGGAAGCCCTATTTATTTATTTTTTTAAACGCCCCATGCCTAAGAGAAAAACAGGTGCACTTCGACTTCAAAGGATTTACTTGGTAAAGTTGTAAGCATTTTAATAAAAAATGTGTCTTTGAACCTTATGAAAATGAGATACACTGAAGCATGGAAAGTGAATATAAACCAAAGTGCACACAGAAAGGAAGATCAATCTCTGAGCTTTCTGCCATCCGAGGTCTGGGAGATGATTTAAGTGGAACTTTTTCCATACTATCAGCTGCTGCCCTGTTCGTCCTAAAAGATCAACAAACAGCATCTCTAGGTGCAATGAAATTTACCTAAAATGAACTGAGTCTAAAGTAAACTGGTTCATAACCTCTTATTTGGCCCAAACTGTTTCAGGTGTCTTACTAGGAGTCACATTATTAAATAAAATGAGGCAATTAAAAAAAAAAAAACACCCTTCTCCTAAGCTATGAGCTCATTTTTTCTCTGAGCTCAATCTCCTAATAAATACTGCTATGATAACATGAGCTTGGGAAATATTTGTTTTATAACCTCCAATGCCAGGTTGGTTACTGAAATAAAGGTAGAATCGATTGTGAACTATTGTATTTGGAGAGACAGAGTGTGTGTGTGTGTGAGAAAGAGAGTGACAGAGAGAGAATGTGTGTGTATACTTGGGTCTGTGTGTGAATATGGAGGACTGGACCTGAGCACTAAGAAATTATGAAGTAAGTACATTTTGTGATTTAGTAAACTCTGTACGCCAACAACTGTGGGTGCCCCAGTTTTCCTGCTGGCTCTGTCCCATAGCTGTCCAAGTCCCCTGGTTCTCCTGGGCCTACCAGACTTGGTCCCATGCAGTGCCTCCTGCCTTGTATATTTCTCTCTCCCTGTTCTATCACAATTTGCCTATTCTGAACCTTGCTAATTAGGTAGCATTTACTAGCTGATAATGAGTACCCTTCTGAGCTGAAGAAATATAGAAGCATAGAAAATCAGAGCTGGATGACTTGGTCTAAACCCCTCATTTTTACCTTGGTGATCCTGGAGCCCAGAGATGGAAATTACCTCAACCAAAGTCACACAGCTGGTTATTGAGAGCTAACAGGTTACCCTTCCCATGTCTTATTTTAACTGTCAGCTTCTGGAGTTAATGCTTCAGCTCAAAGTTTTGACTCTAATGGTGAAATTACTCCATGGTTGGTGTGGAACAATAAGATAAGAAAAGGTTTTGAGCCATTTTAAGGCTTTCAGTGAGAAGTCTTTCCCTCTTTTCTGCTACTGATTTGGCTCCTATCTCCTAAGGTGCAAAGCATGCGCCCCTGTGCTAGGTGAGCATGTCATCCTAGCTGGTGGCTTCTATGCTGTTTGCCATAGGAACTGCCTCAGTACCTTCTCTGATGGATGTCAAAGAAGTGGCTCCTGGGGAAGATATGAGTCTATTGCAAACTGCTTTCACCATTTCGTTGAGCTCATTTCCATCCTCTCTCTTTTTCAAATCGCTGATATGACTTGCCCACATAAATAGAAAGAAGCAGCTCCAATTAAACATGCATGGGGGGGCTTCCCTGGTGGCGCAGTGGTTGAGAGTCCGCCTGCCGATGCAGGGGACACGGGTTCGTGCCCCGGTCTGGGAGGATCCCACGTGCCGCGGAGCGGCTGGGCCCGTGAGCCGTGGCCGCTGAGCCTGTGCGTCTGGAGCCTGTGCTCCGCAACAGGAGAGGCCACAACAGTGAGAGGTCCGTGTACCACAAAAACCAAAAAAAAAAAAAAAAAAAAAAAGCATGGGGCTGTTCCCTAAGAATTTCACAGTGGGAAGCCAACCAGAAACACTCTAGAAAACACAGCCATCTTTATACTTTGCTTCCTAGATTCTACTTGGAACTGAATATGCCAAAAACAAAAAGGTCAAGTGGGCTGGTATCAGGGGCCTGTAGGTGACACAGAGCTCTTTTTGTCCTAGGCTCCCTTTCTCTTGAAGTGTTCACAGATTTATAATGCAGGTCTTGGCTCTAATGTATTACATCTCAATGACCATAGAGTTGGAAAAAACCATAGAGATTATCTATCACAACCTACCTCTTGACAAAGACTGTCTCCTTGACCAATCTTTAGTCAGAATACTCTGAGACCTCTCCTCAACTAGACCTTGATCTTGGCCCCTGCCCTCTCTTTGGCCTGCCCAGTCCAGTCTTAGCAAAACATCCTGCTAAGTAATTCCCCCCCACCTTGATATCTGATCATCCTTGATATATGATCAATTTCCTCATCCCCCATCTTTGATGTCTAAGCCCTTGGCCTGCTTTTAGCAAGAATCTTATTTGTCCAGTTTAGTAAGAATGCCTCCTACCATTGATATTTCCTTTTAGTAATTTTCCATCCATTGACCCCCTCACCCTGCACATTGACTATAAATCCCCAGCTGTCTTTGCTGTATTCAGAGATGAGCCCAATCTCTCTTCCCTATTTCAATACCTCGATTGCAGCAGTTTTTGGGTAAAGTTTGCCTTACTGTTTAAGCAAGTATCAAAATATTTTTTTCTTTAACATTCCCAGTGTCAGAATCCCACCTTACTGCATCCCTAATGGGATGATAACTCAAGATCTACTTGAATACTTCCAGTACATGGAGTTTATTACTCTGAGGTAGACCATTCTCTTGTTTAGATAATGTGAAAGATGTAAAAGGCAGCAACTTATTGGAAAGAGCATAGGCTTTGGTGTCAGACAGGCCTGATTTGATTAGTTGGTTTCTTCCTTGTAACCTCCCTTTTACCTTCATTCAACAAACATTTTATGAACCTTTTGCTGGCAACAAGGGAAGATGGGGTAAGGAGTCTGTTCTAGATAGAAGGAATAGGCTATGTGAAGGCCAAGAGGGAAGAAATAAGCAAGAAAGAAGAGAGCATGGCATAGGTTAAAAAGTAATTTTCAGAAAGAGGTAAAATCATGATGCTTACACATGTATAAAAATGAATATGTGTTAAAGAATTTATTTTACTCATAAGATATAAGTGAACCAGGCAGATGTTATAACTGGTTCAAAACCTGCCTCCTCCTGGTCAGCCTGGAAGAGGCCATGTCAAGGCAGCTTCCTTTGGCCTGCTGATACCCTGCAGGACTGGGCACCATGGGCCAAAATTTTGTGTCGAAGGAAGAGGCAAGAAGTGCCACCTATGTTTCACTTTGTGGTCAGGCCGTGTCTTCATGCTAGGACGGCATAGCCTTTATGGAGTGTAGACGTTGGCATTTATGTACAATTTTATTTGTGTCCTATTTTATTTTACCTTCAAAAGCAAAACACTATCAAAAACCAAGGAAGTCTGTGGTGTTCTCCACAAGTGGTTGACATTGGACTACTTGTTTGAATTATGTATGGAAAGTCATTGAAGGTGTGGGTTGTTCCAGGGGTTAGTTTGTTTTGTGTTTTTGTTTTTATTTTTGATTCTGAGTCATTGCATCCTCTACCAGCTGTTAATCCATCACTTTGTGTGTGGGGGGGAAATGTTGCATTGCTATTTGTAAGTATTTTTTATTTTTTTAAATTATAATTATTAAAGGCCTGACTTTCTCCTCTCAGCATTGTGAGATTACAGATCTATCTGAATGAAATGTAACATTGAAAACACTTGTTTGTTGCTTTCTTACAGTTGCAGTATTGGGCTGGGGAGGGGCTGGGGGGGCTTGGGAATTGAAAATGGAGGGGCTGCTGAGGTCCTGTGAATGTTTCAGTCATTGTACTTTCTGCCAGAAGCCTGCAGAGAATGGAAGCGTCTTCTTTATTGTCCTGGCATGTTCATCTCTATTGTCACTAAGTTGCAACTGGAGTTTCATTTGGATCTAGTTAAAAAATTTCTTCTGTGCAGTAGGTGGGTTCAAGGATGTAGCTGCCCTGGTGTCTTGATCATATCCTGATAAGAGTGTCCACGCTGAGGAGTCAGGTGCTGTATTGCAGGAGCGATGCAGGACAGGGCAGGAACCTGGCCGAGTTCCTGGGAAATCAGGGAAGAGGATAGAGACCCTTTCCTGCTGTTACAATGTATTCATTCCCTTTGGGGAAGTCGGAGGTTAAGGAGGGAGCTTTTTTCCCATGTAGGACTCCTTGCTTCTCCTTAGTTCCTCTCCTCAGTCAGTCCAGCTCTCACTTCCACGCCTCAGAGCCCCGTTGGGAAGGCGTTAGCAAGAATGAAGCAGGCAGGGGCTGCAGCACCAGTGAGGCTCCCCACTTCTTTCTGAACATTTTTCTGTACATAGCAGGGGACAGGAACAGGGACAGTGGCCTCCTCCGCCCCCACGCCATCTCAGAAGCTCAGCTAAGCCCCTGATTTGAAGAGGGCAGCAGGAGGTCTCTGAGGTGTGCTGAGAGGCTGGCCACACAAGAAGCCTTTGCCTTTGCCTTTGCAGGAGGTTCTGGTGTGCTTTTTCTTAAAAAGGTAAGGAGCTGAGATATACTTTTTTAACTATTAAGAATCTATTAAGAAAAAATGCAGGACTGACCCTCAGGCATCTTCCCCTACTCCCCAACAAATCCCCAGAAGAGACTGTGGAAGGCAGTGCAGAAGGCAGATAGAGCTTTGGTTCTGTAGCCAAGAAGAGGTCAGCTGCTGAGAACACCAGTGGGCGCTCGGACCCGCTTGCCCCGGGGCCTGTGCTCTGCCCTGGCCACACAGGTGCCCCACTTGCCTTTGTACCTTGGTTAGTTCCCCTATTTAGATCTTATCACACATTTGCTTTTCTAGGAGATGAACTCTGTTTCTTAACTGGGGGCAATGAAAAGTGCAATGCTGGAACTCCCTGCTAGCTGGTCACGGAGGATAGTGCCAGGCAGGATTCTGGAAACCCAGTGCACTTAAACTGATCCTGAAAAGAGCACTCAGAGCACTCTGGACACCAGGAGGGCTAGATTACCCAGAAACTGTCTTACCTTTTGCCCAAAGAAACATGCTCGGTATTCGGGGCATTCCTTCCCATGAACCCTGGTACTTCTGTTACCTCAGGGCCTTAGTACCTGGATACTGTCACAGAACTGGGGTGGGGGGAGGGGCCTGTTTTTAAATAACTGTTCAAAGTTGGGGGATTTTTTAAAATTAAGAAGAAGGAAAGCTATTCTGTATTGCACCTTTTCACAGTTTAATACATTTTCCTGTGATTGTTGAATTAAACCATGGTGTGTCTTGTAATGTCCTAGTTGAACTGCTGACCAGCAGCTTCCTTCAGAAGGATTTGGAGCAAATGTGTCTGTTGCTTTGTCACCTGCTGGAAGGGGACCTGGAGGGCTGCTGGGGACTAGTTTCTGTACACACTTGTTTGGTCTTTTCTGTAGTTGATGCTGTAAATTCTATGGCTTTTTGAAAAACAATTTCATGTTTTTATTTAGTATTGGAAATCCAATACACTTTTTTTAATCCAAAAAAAAGAAAAGTCAAAACAGCACAGATTTATATGGAGTAAAGGAATATTGAGATGAATTGCAAATAAAGATAAAACTGGTTTTTCACAAGGGTGGGGAGGAATCAACTAAATCACTACTGGGTAGGACATAACTTACGTGTCTCTCAGTTATCTACAACTTACAAAGAAGTATAAAATGGCTCAATGACAATGAAGAGATAGAATCTGATAACCTAGAAAAGTGGGCTATAGAGGATGCATAGTTTTCCATTGAAACACAATTTTCTTCTATGTATATTTGAGTAATTCAAAGATATTCAATGTGGCCATAGTATAGTTCCAAGTGGTGAGTGGTTATAGAGAAATAATCAATGGCCAGATCATGAAGGGCTTCATAACAAATTTAAGTAGAGAAGTAACATGATCAGATTTATGTTTTAAAAAGAGCATTCTGGCTACATTGGTATTGGAGGGACAGGATTGGCTGTATGGAAACCAATTTAGGAGCCTGTTGTAAGCTTGGATTCAAATCCTTGCTCTGCTTCTACTAGCTATAGAGACTTAGGTGAAGCTACTCAACCGTTCTGAGACTTCATTTTCTCCTCTGGAAAATGAAGAAAAATATCTTCCTGGCAGGATTGCCGTGAGGTGTGCAATGGGTTCGGCATGTGGCTATCACACTGCACAGGCGGCTCTGGTCTAGCCGAGTGAACTCACAGCTCTTCCCATTCACGTTCCTTCCTGCCTCCCACCCTGTGCCTCGGTTCAAGTGTGTAGGGCAGATCCCCATTCATCAAAGACGTGCATGGATGACACCTCCTCCAGGAAGCTGTCCTTGATTCCCCTGGGCCCACTATGGACATACCCCTTTTCGACCTTACTCTGCTCCCGCTCCACAACCAAATTGTTAGAACATTTTTATAATGAGCCCAAACTTGTTTCCCTTAACCCTTGTGATTGTGGAGGTCCTAGCTGTGCTATTTGAAAGAATATAAATTAAGTATAACCCCTCTTGCCTTCACATATTTGAAGATAGATTTCTTATTTCCCTTAAGTCTTCCTTTTTGAAACTAATCTTTCTCAGCTACTTCATAGTTCTTTCTCTCTCTCCCTGATATTCTCCCCTACATGAAATATCCCTCCTAACTTACGGCATGCAGAAATGAAATTGACATAATACTCCAGGTATGCTTGAGATAGTATATAGTAAAGTGGAACAATCAGTTCTCTTGGTCTGGATAATTCAACTCTGTTATATTGCCTAAAATTGCATTAGCCTTTTTAAGCAACCATGTCATATAATTGGTTCATTTTTAGCCTATGGATAACTAAAATGCCCAGATATTTTTATTTTTCATATGAACAGTTGTTTAAGTGAATTTTCCTTTATTTAGAATATATTCAATGACATTTTTAACTTACAGATAGGGTTTTGTTTCATCCACTAAATTTCATTTTTGTTAATCTTGAACTAGCCTTCTAGCATATATATACATATATATATATATACATACACGCATAGCATATACACATTCAAACATCACAGAACTGTATGCCAATGAGCAATAAGTTTTCTTCCATTGATATACTGTCTCTTATTCTCCTTCCCCTGAAGCAACCATGGTTGCCATTTTCTTGTAAATCCTTTCAAAAATCTATTTCTATACAAGTAAATGTACAACTAAAAATACTAAAGACAGCATACTGTACACAGTAGTCTGCACTTTGTCCTTTACATTAATAATTCCAATAGAATGTAAGCTCTAGGGAGGCAGGATTTTGTTTTTAGCGTCTAGAAAAATATTTGACATGTACTAGAGGCTTCATAAATATTTGTTGAATGCTGAGCAATATTTGGAGACTTTCCATATCAGCATATATCAGGGATCAGCAACCTTTTTCTCTGAAGGACTAGATAGTAAATATTTTAAACTTTGCAGGCCATATGGTATCTGTCACAATTACTCAAGCAGCCACAGATAATACATAAACAAATAGGTGTGACTGTATTCCAATAAAATTTTATCTACAAAAACATATGGTGAATCAGATTTGTTTTGTGGGCTATAGTTTGCTGGCCCCTGGTATATACAAATCAATCTAGCCTTTTTTCACAGTTGCATACTATTCCATCATATGGGTGTACTATAAATTTGTTAATGAGACCCCGTTTATGTTCATCTAGGTTAATAGTCTTTTGCTATTATAATCAATGCTGTAACAATGTTTCAATGAGCAAGCTTTTTCTTTGTGCACCTGTCTGAAAATATATTCCTAAATTGTAACGGCCAAGTAAAAGAGAACAGGGGTTCTTAATTAAACAGGTACTGCACAATTGCCATCTCAAGAGATTGCATTAATTTGTGCTCCCACCTCTAGTGTATGACATTGCCTGCTTCTCTACACTCTCTCAATGCTGTGCATTATTAAATTTTCACTTCTGCTAATCTAGGAGGTGAAAACTAGGTGATCATTCATTTTCACTTTGATTTTTAAAATCATCCAAACATACAAAAAGCCCAGAAAATCGTATAACAGACACAGCAGAAATTAAATAGATGCTAATATTTTACTTTATGTGCTGCACACCTCTCCCTCTTCTTTCTTTTTAAAGAGGAAATAAAATGTTATTCATACAGCTAGAATTCCATTTCCTACCCTTTTCCCCTCTCCCTCCATCCTCAGAGGTAACTTCTACAGTGAAGTTGATGTGTAACACTACATATATATATTATACAATAATATGAAATATATATAACAAATATGTATGTGGATAGTGGTATATAATATATAAAGTTATATATCATTCCATATGTGTGTATGCATATATATAATATGTATACCCACATTAATATACGTATCTCTCTGTGTTTTTAAGTTTTACATAAGTGGTATCATACTGTCTTTTTGCAACTTGCTTTTTCAGTTCAAATTATTTTTGAGGTTTATACAGCTTCCTTTTATTTATTCAAAATTATGTTTGAGATTTATATGGCTATATGTAGATCTTGTTCATTCATTTGAGCTATTATGTACTATTCCATTGTACAAAGAAACCACAGTTTAATTATCCATTCCCCTCCTGTGGGACAGTTAAAAGATGTCAAAGATTAACAAAGCTGGTCACTAATTAAAGTGGAAAAAACAGAGTTTAATCAGTAATATACTATCGCAACAGGGACAAGAATCCAGTGTGAACTGAACTCAACTTTGATTTGTATAGAGGTGACTGAAAGATTTAAAGGGAGAATGAGAGAATAGGAAGGGGAGTGAGTAGGGACTCAGTAGAGTCAGGGAAGTGAAAAATTACAAAAAGTGGGAAGAAAGTCTTGGTCCATGTGAAACCCTTCTGGATTTGCTAACTGGCCCTTATTGAAGTTAGATTCCTATCCTCCCACAAAGACTGGGAGACAGGGGTGCTATCTTCAGATGTTGGCTGGAACAAACTTTGAATTCTTATGGCAGACTTGAGTTTTCTCAGGCAGGCACTTTAAGGAGATCTAGGGTCATCCTAGGGATGTGACTTTGTGCTGTTAGAAATGATGTTAACGTTTTCTTCAAGCCTTCATAGGCCAAGGTTGAGGTATAGTCAAGAAAGGGCTCAGAGAAGCCTGGATAGAGTTTGGTCAAGGAGAGAATCTTTGTCAATGATCGCCTCCTTTTTTGCAAGAAGAGTGCTGCAAAGCAAACACTTGTACGTTTGTGTACTGGTGTGAGAGTTTCTTTAAGATAGAATCTTTTAGAATTTATCTAGCAGGTTTTCCTGTCCACACCAGAAACCCTCCCCCCACCACACAAAAAAAGGATAGAATCTTAGAAATGGAATTACTATGATGTAAGATGTGGCATCTTCAGTGTTATCAAATGACGCTCCAAAATAGTTGTACAAATTTTTTATATTCCTACCAGAAATGCATAAAAGATCCAATTTCCCCAAATCCTTACCAGCGCTTTGATCCAACAGACCCAGATTAGAGTCAAGGCAAATAAGATAAGTCATGCGAGTGTATGGTGAGATTCTATCTTTGCTTAAAAGTTTGATACTTTGTTCATCATGGATTTTTTTTTGGCATAAATTTTGAGTTTTGAAAATATTACATTAAAATATTGTTTATCTTGACTGCTGAGCTTTTTTGGTGTCCCCTTACATTTTGTGCCTAAGGAAAGAGTGCCTCACTCACCTCACCCTAGTCCTAACCCTGCTCAATGTTAGTTAAATTTATTCCTTTTTGCCATACTGATGGGTACAAAATGGTCCCTCATTATCCTAACTTGCATTTGCCTGATTATTAGTGAACTCAAGTATGTTTTCCTATGTTTATTAACCATCTGTGAAGTACCTGTACATATCCTTTAATCAATTTTCTGTTGGGTAATTTGCCTTCTCTTTATTAATTTATAAAATATATATTCTTCTTTTAAAAAAGAAAAACCTTTGTTGGCTGTATGCATTGCAAATATCTTCTCTCAGTCTGTGTCTGGCCTCTTCATTTGGTTTATGGTGTCTTTTAGCCACATAGAAATTTATAATATAATTTTAATGTGGTCAGATTCATCCATCTCTTCATTTCTAATCTGTGCTTTTCAGTGTGTTTTATTTAAAACATTTTCTGTACCCCACTATCAAAGCTCTCCTCCCCCCTTTCCTTCTGAAAGTTTTGAAGTTTTGCTTTACACACTTAACTCTTTAATTCAGCAGGATGAAGCATGAATCTAATTTTTGTCTTTTTTTCATATAGATAGGTCGTTGCCCCCAAAATGTATTGAATAGTTCATCCCATTTTTTCTTAATTGATTTATAACAAAATCTATTCATAGATAAAGCTCAGATATGTAAAGTGGGTCTGTTTCTGGGTTTTCTCTTACATTCTATTAGTCTATCTATGTAATGATACTACACTTAAAAAATGATAGTTTCTGTTACAATTGTTCTATTTTATTATGTTATTGCTGTTAATCTCTTGCAATACCTTAATTTATAAATAAACTTTAACATAGGTCTGTATTATAGGAACAAACATCATATATATAGGGTTTATTATCTGCAGTTTCATGCATCCCCTGGGGGTCTTGGAACACATCCCTCACAGATAAAGGGGAACCACTGTACAAAACCCTGCTTTATAATCAATATTGATTTCATGGTAGGTAAATCCTCCATTTATCATCATCATCATCTTCATCATTATTATCCTGACTGCTCTTGGCCTTTTATTCTTTAATATACATTTTAGGACAAGCTTTTGAAGGAAAAATTTTGTTGGAATTGTATTTTGGGTTTATAGATTAACTTGGAGGAAATTATAATTTTTGTGATATTGATTTTCCCATCCATGAACATGGCATATGAACATTGACAATTCTCCATCTATTTATATATTTTTTATGCTTTTAATAATATTTTATTATTTTCTCCATAAAAGTCTTATACTTCTGTTGTCAGATTTATTGTTTAATACTTGTAACCTTCTTTTTCTGTTGTAAATAGTGTCTGTATTTGTTATTTTACTTTTAAATTATTTGTTGCTGATATATAAAAACACAACCTTTGTACATTAATTGTATACCCAGCAATATTTTAGTTTTAAAAACTTGTAGTTTTTTCTTGGGTTTTCTGTGTAGGCAATCATATTATCTCGAAATAACATCAGATTTATTTTTTCTTTTCTATACTGAAATACTAGATTTTTTTTTCCTTGTGTAGTTGTGTTGGACAGGTCTCCCAATATAATATTGAATAAAAACAGTGGTAGTAGGCATTCTTTATTTATTCTTGACTTTAAGGCAAATAAGTATTTCAAAGGTATCACCAATTATAGTTGTTATACATTTTCTAGTAGTTAACTTTTATCAAGTTCAGCAAATTAACTTTTTAAAAGACTATTTTTTAGAGAAGTTTTACATTTACAGCAAAATTGAGAGGGAGACACAGAGATATACCCCACACATGCATAGCCTCCCCCATTATCAACATCATTCACCAGAATGCTACTTTTTTTTTTTTTTTAACCAAGGATGGACTTACACTGACACATCATAATCACCCAAAGTACATAGTTTACCTTAGAATTCACTCTTGGTGTTGTACATTTTATGGGTTTGGACAAATGCAAGGTGGCATATATTCATCATTGTAATATTATACGGAGCACTTTCACTGCCTTAAAAGTCCTCTGTGCTCTGCCTTTTCATCCCCATCCCCGACTGGCAGTCACTGATCTTTCCTTCGCCATAGTTTTGACTTCGAGGAAATTAATTTTTATTTTCAGTTTTCTGAGTGTTTTTATGCTGAAAAGGTGTTGATTTTTATCAAAAGCTTCTCCTGCATTTCATCAAATTATTTTTCTGTTTGCTCTTATAGCGTTAACAGACATTAAATACTATTTTTCTTGAATGCGAAACCATTCTTTCAGTTTTCAGATATACCACACTTAGTCATGATGTAATGCATAGATGGATTCATTTTGTAATATTTTATTTAGTGTTTATGTGTCTATGTTCATAATTCAGTTTGGCTTATACTTGTTCATTTTCGTTCTCTCCTTTTCTGCTTTTGATGTCAAAATGAAACTAGGCTCATTAGAGATCTGAGTACTTTTTCTGTAACATTTATGTAAATTAGAGATGATATGTTCTTTGAAAGTTTGTTTTTTTGAAATTTGGTTGAAGGAGTAGATTTTTAACTGTTTATTCAAATTTTAAACAATAACTGTAGGGCTTGTTAGGTTTTCTGTTTCTCTATGGGTTGGTTAGAAGAGAAGTTTCCCTAAATTTAATTTGATTAGCATAAAGCTCTTCATAATCTTCTCTTCTGATGGTTTAAAATATTCTCACTAAAAAACGCATTTAATTACAATGGTGGGTACATGTTATTATACATCTGTCTAATGCAAAGGCATTCTGTGTAATGAAAAAAGCCAAGCTTTGGAGACAGTGAAAAGATCAGTGGTTACCAGGGGTTGAGGAGGGGGCGTAGTGAGTACGAACAGGCAGAGCACAGAGGATTTTTAAGGCAGTGAAAATACTCTATGATACCATAATGATGGATACATGTCATTATACATTTTTCCAAGCTCATAGATTGTACAACAGGAAGAGTGAACCCTAATGTAAACTGGGGACTTTGAGTGATTATGACGGCTCAATGTAGTCTCATTGATTGTAACAAATGTACCATTCCAGTGGGGGATGGCAATCAATAATGGGGGAGGCTGTGTGTGTGGCGGGGGACAGGAGGTATATGGGAAGTTTCTGTAGCTTCCATTCAATTTTGCTGTGATCCGAAAACTGCTCTGAAAAATAAAATATATTATGCATGTAATTATGGGTGAGGTTAAGCATTCATATATTTAAAAGCCACTTTTAAATATTTCTGGGAACTGCATGTCCATGTTGTTTGTCCATTTTTAATGGAGTTGTTTGTGTTTTCTGACAGATTTCTCAGAACTCTTTTTTTTTTTTTTTTTTTGGCCTCGCTGCATGGCCTGTGAGATCTTCGGTCCCCCACAAGTTCGGTTCCCCTGCACTGGAAGCGTGGAGTCCTAACTACTGGACCTCCAGGGAATTCCCTTAGAACTCTTTACATATAAATGGTATTAGGCCTTTGCCCTATGTTGTAAATATTGTTTCACTTTTCTTTTGATGTTTAGGATAGTTTTTGCTGTCAGAAATTTAACATTTTTCTGTATTCAAATCTATCAATCTTTTCTTGCATGACTCCTAGGTTTTGTGTGTTGTTTAGAAAGGCCTTACTCAATATTAGATTATTTTATAAATACTCTGCCATATTACCATCTAGTATTTTTATTATTTTATTTTTTATACTTAAATCTTCTATCTGGAATGTATTTTTGGTTAGGGAGAACCAATTTAACAACAATTGATAACGTGAATTATCAATCAGTTATCAATTCAGTAACATCAGTTATTGAATTACTCATTTGATGACAGATTTTAGATACCGTTCATAGAGTATAAAACTCTTATGTGTATAGGGGCTCTTCTGGGTACTCTGTTCTATTACATTGACCAGTTTGTTTCCTTATTAGCCAATTCTGTATTGTTGTAATTACCAATATTTTTTTCAGTACTTTTCTGGCTAGTCTTGCGTGTTTATTTTTCCACATGAACTTAATACATTTATGTCTAAATCCAAAGAGTCCTGTTAGTATTTTCATTTGGATCACATTTAAATTAATAGACTAAATTTTAGACTAATATGTGAATTGTTATTTTACAATATTGAGTTTTTACATTCAAGAACACTGTATCTTTCTATTTGCGCAAATTTTGTTTTATTCCTCTCAGCAATAAAGTGGTCTGCATATAAATCTTTTATGTTTTTCTTTAATATGTTCTAAATGGAATTTTTATTCCATTAGAATTTCCAATGATATGAAAGTTAATGGTTTCTTCATTTGTAAATTAGTAATGATAATAATAGTTGCTACTTCCTGGAGATGTTACAATGATTGAAGGAAATAATGTATTAAAGCACTTTGCACAGTGACTGATATATGAAAATCACTCAATATTTGTTTGAGAATTTATTCCTGGACATTATGTAATGAACCTACCCGGGGTATACAGTACAGTGCTACCCAGATATCTGCTTCCTTGCCATAGTATCTAGACTCTGTATGTCTTGGTATCCCCATTGGAAATTGGGGCAAGCAATTCCAATCTCCATTTCAAGAAAAAGTGGTGGCTAATGATAAGAATGGCTAATTCTCTAACCACCAGCAATCAAAGCAATTTTCTGGAACTCTCTCCTCTGTGTTTTCTATCTTTCTGTCCTGAGTGCCTAATAAAATACCAGATAGTATATTTTCTCCATACCCACCCCAAACTTCCCTGATTACTGAGAAGATAATAGTGTGGAATCTCTAGCTATGGTTGGGAAACATTTTCAAGGGTGGTTAGCATTAGATGATAATAAAAGGAATTTTGGTGAGCTGGGCAAATGCTTTCTGCCTTGGAATACCTTGTGGCCTGAGCTTTTGGTTCTGATGAGGCCAATTCTTGAAGTTTGAGATAGAGAAAATCTCAACTTTTGACCCACCTGGATGGAAAGCTCTGGGGCTTTTACAGTAGGATACAGAATCATGATTGGCTGGAAGGAGGAATAATTTATCTAGGACTGTTGGCTGCAGTATCTAACCCATTCACGCATATCAGCATCAGCTCATAGTAATCCCTTACAGGAACTGGATCTGGGTCTTGGAAGCAAGTATAGCTTTTAAGACTGGTACATTTTCTGTGATTTGGGGGGCTCCAAGCTGGTCCCACTACCCTTTGGAATCCTTCTCTTTCAGATCATGTTGGCCTTTTATTCTGCAATTGAGAAGTAAGTCCACAGGAAAAAGACTGCAGTGATGTGCGATTAATTCAAAAGGAAAGACTTGTGTCAGCTGGCTAACTTTTATAAGAGGAAGGCCTTGAATGTCTGGAGAAGGGGGTATTATATTGGGGAAATGTTACTACAGAGTGTTGGTAGTGGTTCTGAAAGGGAGAGTTTGGTCTTCTAAAGGCAAATTTCCTTAATGCCAAACTTCATACACTAATAGCCAAATTAACACAATCACCATCCTTCTTACATCCTGACTTCAGTGTGACTAGCTTTATATATCCATCCAAATGACCACCTGCAAGTCTGAAGGAAATGAGCATCTATATATAAGGCCTCTCCTTTCCCATTTATCTAAGCTCCGTCTTTCTTGCCTCAATACAATTATACATATACATTATCTTACTTACATTGTACCGAATCTAAGCACAATCTCAGAAAGCTTTTGCAGATTTGGGCCTCAGGAGCATAAAGAACCCCATGAATATCTATTGATACTTTTAGATAAGGAACTTTGTTTGGGGGCATGAACAGGCTAATGGGTTTATATAGCTTCATTCAGAATATTGAGTAGTTACTTGATCTAAAGTATAAGTTGTAACCCTGGCAACTGATCCTGGGGGACTTACAATTTGATAAGGCATAACTAAGGTCAAGCCTTAGTTTTAATTCATTTATGAAACAAATAGTAATGGAATGTCCATAACGTATCAGGCACTGTGCAAAGCACTGAGGATACAAGAATGAACAGGACATGGGCTCTGCTCTCAAGAAGATTGCAGATGAATAGGAAGATGGGGCTAAATACAGTGGTAGAGAGAAGCACAGGGTCTGAGGCCTTGGGTACAGAGGTGATCACCCAGGGAGTGGTAAAGTAGAAACCTTGGAGCACAACAATATTTGAGGTTTGAGCAGAGAAAGATATTCCAGACTAGGAGACCAGGGACGAGTGGCAAGAAAAGGAGAGACATGGGGAGAGAATGATTTCAAAGAAGTCAAAGAAAGAGAGAAGCTTTCCAGGGAATAGTCAGTAATGTCAAAGGGAACATAGAGATCAATTTAAGAAAATGACAGAAGAGTATCCGTTGAATTTGGAGTTATGGAGATCATTGGTGATTTCAGGGAGAGCAGTTTTAGTGGAATTATGAGAGAGGAAGACAATTTGCAGTAAGTTGAGGTATTAATGAGAGATCAGAGAGTTAAAATGGTGAGTGTAGTCTATTGTTTCAAAGAATTTAGCTGGGAAGGAAAAGGAATAAGAGTATGCCAGCTAAAAAGGATTGCAAGTTAAAGAATGTTTTAAACTTTGTTTAATGTAGGAGACCCTTGAGCACGTTCCTATGCTATGGAAAAAGAAATCAGTAGGAGAAAGTGAGGTTGAGGATAAGGAGAGGGAGAGGATGCTTTAAACATTTAGTGTCCCTGAGAAGAGGGGGCAATAGAATCCAACTAGACGAGTTAGCCTTGAACGGGAAGAGTGACAGCTCAGTCTTTGGGACTAGAGAAAAGGAGTCAACAATGGGGCTGGTTGCTGCATAGGAAAGTCTCCCTTGATGGCCTTGATTTTCTCAGTGAAGCAAGGGGCTCAAGCATCTGTAGACAGTGATAGGAGAGGTGACAGAGTAAGATTTATGACTGTCAGGTGTCTGGCTGAAACTATGGTGCCCAGGAGAGAATATGGGGAAAAATAAAAACTACTACTAATACTATTAAATATTTGGAAATTCAACAACCCTAACAGTTTGGGATTTTTAGGCTAGTGTGTAGAGAGATGCGTTATCACCAAGCAAAGCTCAGCAATTTCTTTAGCTCCAGGTCTCAGCTGGGTTATTGAGGTAGCTCCGATTCATGTTCAGAGCCTTCCTATCTTCCTCTGTAAACAACTCTATACATACTTCAAGTCTCAAAACTTTGAAATATGCCTGAAGATAATAATGATGATGATAAGGAAGAATGGTTAACATTCATTCAGTGTTTCGTAAGTGCCAGACACCGTTTTAAGCTCTTTACATGGATGAGAGTTAGCTAAGAAGGTTAATCCATGGAGATTGTTTGTGCGTGTGTGTGTGTGTGTAAAGTAAACATCATATAGCTGACATACGTATAACATATATATTCCACACTGTGCCTGACACCTAGCGGAAACTCTAGTTTCTCCTTTCTTCCCGCATAGTCGCCATCCTTCACCCTTTGCCCTTGCTACCCATCATTCCACAGGGCTGGGGCAGGAGAAAGGTGAATGCAGAAGGTGTCTCTGCGTCATGGTCCCTGGTAACAGACTGGTTAGCGGAAAAGAGTGAAGCCCTTGGGATTGCCTTTGGACTTGGTGTCTCAGCTTAGTCTCTCCATTCAGGTTGCCATGTCTTTGAGGGCAGGGGCTATGCTGGACCCCTGTTCGAGGTCCCCATAAGCACCGGCTCAGCAGTAGGCACACGGCTTAGTCTGGGCTCTGCTCCAGAGGTCCTAGTTTTCAGCAATTGCCGAGGCAGGTCTTGGAGTCACGGCTCCCGGCTTCTCAGGAGCACACAGAGCAGCAGCCCAAGCCACCCGGTAGCAGCCCTCTCGGCAGCGCCCCGCTGGGGACGGGACACCTGCACCCCGGACGCAGCTCTGCCACCAACAGGCCAGATGACCCTGTGCCAGCCTCCCTGCTTGCCTGGGCCTCAGGCTTCTCACCTGGGGAGTAAAGGTCATAAGTTTTGTTCTGCCTACTTCACAGAGGTTCTCTAAGGAACAGTTTGGATGACAATCATGAAAGCTCTTTGCAAAGTGAAAAGCGTGCAGATGTGCAGGGATGTTAATTCCCAGGGCCAGACCTTGACTCAGAAGAAGACAGAAAGGGAGAGACCCTCTGAAACCTGGACATATGGGGGCTTTAATTGGTTTTCCTCCTCTTTACCCAGCATCCGTGATGCAAGCTGGTACTGCATGTGGAACACTCTGTCCTTTAAGATCCTCGGGGACAGGAGAATTTGTCAAGCAGTGAGGCAGCAACCAGCTTCATGGTGGAGTGAAAAATAGATGAAATATGGTGGGGTTCTACTTGTGTTTCTTCAAACATTGCCTGGCTAACAGCAGTCAGGTGAAAGGCAGGACACTTGTCCTCTGTTCACTTCCCTAGTAAACCTTCCTCTCCTTGCTCCTACCTGCTCTTGCAGGGTAGTCAGCCCCGCAGCTCTATTCTGAATGCTCTCCCCTTCCTTTATCTTCCCTTCTTCCCCAGCATAACCTCATCCATTCTCTCAGCCTTGAGTGGTACTTCTCAAATCTGTGCCTGCAGACCAGAGCTCTGACCCAAGCTCTGGATCTGAAACCACTTGGATGTCCTATAGGTGATGCAAATTCATCCTCTCCATAATCTGACTTCCCACTTCAAACCTGCTGCTTCTCTTTCAGCTTGAGCTATGTGGAAGAGATAACCTAAGAAGCAGAAAGGGAGATAGATGGTTTGGATTTGACAATATGAACCAGGCCCCTCTCTTGTGAAGCTGAGGAGAAAGGAATAAGGGTGAAGCCTAGAGAGCTAGAAGGAATACAGAGGAAGCTTTGTGTTAACTGATTTCACTTCATATTCACAACCACTAATCTCAGCTGGGCCCTTGGTGCTGACTGCCACTCCTATACATTTCCTCGGTTCATTCACTCTCTCACTCTTTATACTTTTCTTTCTTCTTCAACACCCCAACATTCCCTCCCTCAAGCCCCCTCACAGCAGCTGACCTTCTGAAGCAGTCCGAAGAGAACTCCCACAGACTCCCACATCTACCCACCTACTTGCAAATATACCCATATTGTTTCTCTTCTATCTTGTTACTATGCGAGAACCATCTCTGCTCCTATCTAAGGCCAACTACCCCATTTCTACACTATATCCCACCACCTCTAGGTTACTCAAGGCTATTGCTCTAGCATTTCTCCCCTTGATCTTCTGCATCAGTGGTTTTCACTCTCTACTGGTTCATTCTTACCACTGTATAGACATACTGTTACTGCTTACATCTTAAAAAAAAATCCTCCTGTTGACTCCACCTGACTCTATATCTATGGCCTCATTTTTCAGCTCACGTTCTTAGCAAAACTCCTCAAAAGAGTTGTCTCTCCTTGTTGTCCCCTATTCTCTTTTGAGCTCACTCCAATCAGGCTTTTGCCTCCATCATTCCACCAAAATTGTTCTTTGTAAAAGTCACCAATGACCTCTAGTTTGTTAGATAAATGACAGTTCCTATTCCTTACCTTGCTAGACCTATCAGCAGCAATTAATACAATGAATATACTTCCTGAAATGCTTTCCTTTTTAAAAAAGTTAAAGTATAGTGGATATATTTATTTTTTAACTTTAGTATTTTTTAATTGAAGTATAGTTGATATACAGTATTATATGTTACCATGTACAAGATAGTGATTCCCAATTTTTAAAGGTTATACTCCATTTATAGTTATTGTAAAGCATTGGCTGTATTTCCTGTGCTGTACAATATATGCTTGGAACTTATTTATTTTATACATAGTAATTTGTACCTCTAACTCCCCTACTCCTATTTTGCCCCTTCCCCTTCCCCTTCCCTCTCCCCACTGGTAATCACTATTTTGTTCTCTATATCTGTGAGTCTGTTTTTTGTTGTTATAGTCACTAGTTTGTTATATTTTTTAGAGTCCACATGTAAGTGATAAGATACAGTATTTGTCTTTCTCTGACTTATTTCAGTTGACAAAACGGCCTCCAAGTCCATCCATGTTGTTGCAAATGGCAAAATTTCATTCTTTTTTATAGCTGAGTAGTATTCCAGTGTGTTTGTGTGTGTGTGTGTGTGTGTGTGTGTGTGTGTGTGTGTGTATTTATTTATGTATCACATCTTCTTTATCCATTCATCTGATGATGGACACTTAGATTGCTTCCATTATCTCGTCAGTTGTAAATAATGCTGCTAGGAATATTGGGCTATGTGGATCTTTTCGAATTAGTGTTTTCGGTTTTTTGGGGATATATACACAGGAGTGGAATTTCTGGGTCATATGGTAGTTCTATTTTTAGTCTTTTGAGAAAGCTCCATGCTGTTTTCCATAGTGGCTGCATCAATTTACATTCCCATCAACTGTGTACTAGGGTTCCCTTTTCTCCACATCCTTGCCAACATTGTTATTTGTATTCTTTTTGATGATAGCCATTCTGATAGGTGTGAGGTGATATCTCACTGTGGTTTTGATTTGCATTTCCTTGATGATTAGCAATATTGAGCATCTTTTCATGTGCTTGTTGTCCATCTGAACTCCTCTTTGGAAAAATGTCTATTCAGGTCTTCTGTCCAATTTTTTTTAACATCTTTATTGGAGTATAATTGCTTTACAATGGTGTGTTAGTTTCTGCTTTATAACAAAGTGAATCAGCTATACATATACATATATCCCCATATCTCCTCCCTCTTGCGTCTCCCTCCCACCCTCCCTATCCCACCTCCCTAGGTGGTCACAAAGCACCGAGCTGATCTCCCTCTGCTGTGTGGCTGCTTCCCACTAGCTATGTATTTTTAATCAAGTTTTTTTTTGATGATGAGTTGTATAAGTTGTTTATATATTTTGGATATTAACCCCTTATCAGTCATATCATTTACAAATATTTTCTCCCATTCAGTAGGTTGTCTTTTTGTTTTGTCAATGGTTTCCTTTGCTGTGCAAAAGCTTTTAAGTTTAATTTGGTCCCATTTGTTTATTTTTCCTTTATTTATTTTGCCTTGGGAGACTGATCTAAGAAAATATTGCTACAACTTATGTCAAAGAATGTTCTGCCTATGTTTTCCTCTAGGAGTTTTATGGTTTCTGGTCTTACATATAGGTCTTTAATCCACTGTGAGTTTATTTTTGTATATGGTGTTAGAGAATGTTCTAATATCATTCTTTCACATGTAGCTGTCCTGTTTTCCCAGCACCACTTATTGAAGAGATGGTCTTTTCTCCATTGTATATTCTTGCCTCCTTTGTTGTATAATAGATTAATTGGCCATATGTGCATGGGTTTATTTTGGGCCTCTCCTGTTCCATTGATCTATATTTCTGTTTTGTGCCAGTACCATACTGTTTTGATGACTGTAGCTTTGTAGCATAGTCTGAAGTCAGGGAGCCTGATTCCTCCAGCTCTGTTCTTCTTTTTCAAGATTTTTCTAGCTATTAGCTATTAAGTTAATCAATTTACTTCATCAGTATCTTACAGTTTTCAGAGTACAGGTCTTTTACCTCCTTAGTAGGTTTATTCCTAGGTATTTTCTTCTTTTTGATGTGATAGTAAATGGGATTGTTTTCTTAATTTCTGTTTCTTTTTTTAAAATTTCTGTTTCTGATAGTTCATTGTTAGTATACAGAAATGCAAGAGATTTCTGTATATTAATTTTGTATCCTGCAACTTTACTGAATTCATTGATGAGCTCTAGTAGTTTTCTAGTGGTGTCTTTAGGATTTTCTATATATGATATCATGTTATCTGCAAGGAGTGACAGTTTTACTTCTTCCTTTCCAGTTTTAGTTCTTCCTTCCTTTGGATTCCTTTTATTTATTTTTCTTGTCTGACTGCTGTGGCTAGGACTTCCAATACTGTGTTGAATAAAAGTAACAAGAGTGGGCATCTTTGTCTTGTTCCTGATCTTAGAGAAAATGCTTTCAGCTTTTCACCGTTGAATATGATGTTAACTGTGGGTTTGTCATATATGACCTTTATTTATGTTGAGGTAGGTTCACTCTGTGCCCACTCTCTGGAGAGTTTTTATCCTAAACCAGTGTTGAATTTTGTCAAAAGCCTTTTCTTCATCTATTGAGATGATCACATGGTTTTTATTCTTCAAGTTATTAATGTGGTATATCATAGTGATTGATTTGTAGATATTGAAAAATTCTTGCATCCCTAGGATAAATCCCACTTGATCATGGAGTATGATCCTTTTAATGTGCTGTTGGATTCTGTTTGCTAACGTTTTGTTGAGGATTTTTGCATCTCTGTTCATCAGTCATGTTGGCCTGTAATTTTCTTTTTCTGTGATATTTTTGTCTGGTTTGGGTATCAGGGTGATGGTGGCCTCATAGAATGAGTTCAGAAGAGTTCCTTCCTCTGCAATTTTTTTTGGAATACTTTCAGAAGGATAGGTGTTAACTCTTCTCTAATTGTTTGGTAGGATTTACCTGTGAAGCCATCTGGTCATGGATTTTTGTTTGTTGGGAGTTTTTAAATTACTGATTCAATTTCAATACTGGTAATTGGTCTATTCATATTTTATATTTCTTCCTGGTTCAGTCTAGGTAGATTATCCCTTTTTAAGAATTTGTTTCTTCTAGATTTTCCAATTTATTGGCATATAGTTGCTCGTACTAGTCTCTTTTGATCCTTTGTATTTCTGTGGTGTTGGTTATAACTTCTCATTTTTCATTTCTGATTTTATTGATTTGGGCCCTCTCCTTTTTTTTTTTTTTTTGCTTGATGAGTCTGGCTAAAGGTTTATCAATTTTTCTTTTCAAAGAATTATCTTTTAGTTTCATTGATCTTTTCTATTTTTTTGTCTCTATTTCATTTATTTCCACTCTGGTCTTTATGATTTCTTTCCTTCTACTAACTTTGCGTTTTGTTTGTTCTTCTTTCTCTAGTTGCTTGAAATACTTTCTTTACTTGACTTCCAGGACTTGGCGCTCTTCTGCTTATCCTCCTACCTCACTGGCTGCTCCTTCTGTGTCTCCTTTACTGATTCCTCTTCCTCTGTTTCCTCTAATCTCTGTGATCCACAGGGTTACATCTCACAACTGTTTTCTGTCTCTACTCATTCCCTTAGTGATCTCATCCAGATTCATGGCTTTAAATACTAAGTATAAAATTATGACCCCCCCAATTTGATATCCCCAGCCCAGACCTCTTCTCTAACTTGAAGACTCATACTTCCAAAACAGAATTCCTGTTCTTTACCTCCAAACCTGTTTCTTCCATAGCCTTTCCCATCTCAGTAAATGTCAATTCCATCCTCGAATCTCCTCTCTCTCTTTTGTTCTCCCTCTACATGCAATATTTAAGGAAACCATGTTAGCATTACCTTCAGAATATATCCAGAATTTAACCACTTCTCACCATTTCCATTGCCATCCTGGTCCAGGCAACATGATTTCAAGCCTGGGCCATTACAGAAGCCCCCTCTAACTAGACTCCCTGCTTCTGCCCTATATCCCTACATTTTATTTTCCACACAGAAGTATGAGTGAACCTTTTGAAACCTAAGTCAAGTCATATCACTCCTCCATTCAACACCCTCCAATGGCTCCCATTTTACTTAGAGGAGAAGCAAAGTTTTTATAATGGCCTGTAAGATCCTATCTAACATGGCAGTGATCCCCATCCTTTACCTACTCTGATCTCATCTCCAACCATTCTCCCCTTTTGTTTACTTTGCTCTAGCCACACAAGTCTCCTGACTCTTTCTAGAACATGTCAGTCATATTCCTGCTTATGGGTCTTTTTCCTTGTTGTTACTTCTGCCTGGAAGGATTTACCCCCATGTATACATATTACTTGTTCTGTCAATGAAGGAAAGAAACAAAACAATTAGTGAATGATAAACAACCTCCTGAAACCCTCAAACACCCAAGGCAGTAAGGCCATTCTTCTTTGTCTTTATATATACTCTTTTTGAGCAGAGAATCAGCTCTTACCTATAAGGTCATGACTCCCAAATCTCTCTATCCAGCCCAGATATGTCCCCTGAACTTCAGACTCACATCTTCAGTTGGCTACTGGCAGAGCAACTGCAAATGGTTCTGGAGGAAGTGGGGGACTTAATCTAGCTTGGTGCTCTGTTCACCAAGTCCTGTACCAGGCTGCATTAGACTGAGTAAAGTGGTGCTTTTTGTTCACATGAAGGTGCTGTCAACTGACCAAGTCTTGTGCTCAGGACTGTCTACCTGGAGAGATCGCCTTGTTAAATATTCACACAAAAGCTCCAAAAAGACTAGCTGTAACTCTGCCTCCCAGGCATCGCTGCCTGAATATTCCACTGGCACCTCAAACACAACATGTCCAAAAATGAACTCATCTTCTCTATCTCCACTGTGAATCCACTCCTGTTCTCGACTTCCAAATGTCTGTTAGCATCATCATTTTCCCAGTCATTTAAGCTCCAAACCTCAGACATCTTCCTCCCACTACCTTCTGCCACTTGAAGGCAGTTTCAGGTTCTGTCAGTTCCATTTCCATGATATTTCCTGTCTCTGGAATCCTGAGACCTCACTGTATCCACTTGAGTCTAATCCTGTCCTAAGTAATTCTAAGAGCTGTTTAGGAAATTCACTTAGCAAATAGCTATGGAATTTGTGACCTGCAGATGGGTAATTATCCATTTAAACTATAAACCTGGTTTAAGTAGAAAAGCTAAGAAAATGTTGGAGAAGAATACCTCCTTTCCATGTTCCTGATCTGGACAGGAATGGTTAATGCAGAGGGAATTATAGACTTCCTCAGTATATTGAGGTGGGAATTCGTAGCCCCATTCCTATTTTATAATACAACCCACTATGGCATACTCAAATATCCTGAACTTTTGTTTTCTCATCTGCAAAAATGAGGTAATTGAATAAGATGAACTCTCAATTTCCCCTTGCTCTAGTAGTCCAAGTTTCCAAGACTTTTGCTGAAACAGACACTTCACATCAGGGAAAAAGAAGAGGGGGATTAGTCCTTACTAAGTACTTCCCATATGCACCAGACTTGCTATATCCATTATGCAATTTAATACTCAATAATACTTAATCATTCTGTGAGGTAGATACTGTTATGCCTGTTTTTAAGTTGAAAAAACTGAGGTTCAACCAAGTTAAATAAAAATTTTATGGTCACACACTTGATGGAGGCTGGGCTTGACCTCAGGTGTCTTTGCCTTGAAAGCCTATCTCCCAGATATAGACATAGAATTTTCTGTGATTTTTCACTTAGTTGCCTTACTTTAATCCCAAGCTGCAAGACAATTTTTTTTCAAACCAAGTGCACTCAAGTCCATTCTCTACATCTGCATCTTTATTCCTGTCCTGCCCCTAAGCTTTGTGACCACCTAGAGGGGTCGGATAGGGAGGGTGGGAGGGAGACGCAAGAGGGAGGAGATATGGGGATATATGTATACGTATAGCTGACTCACTTTGTTATAAAGCAGAAACTAACACACCATTGTAAAGCAATTATACTCCAATAAAGATGTTTTAAAAAAAGAGAAAAAACAAGTGCATTGAACCAATTGTCTAAGCATCATTTGCAGTCAGTTGAACTCTGGAGCTCACTTTTCTCTTCCTCTGATTGTCCAGTTCACTTCTAGCTACATATTGCAGTAATCTTGAAGCATGGTGTTCCTCCAGGGAAAAACATAATTGTGCATAGTTTTGTGGTGTAAGCAGGATTAATTATGAAGAAGGATAATTAGAATGCTAGGTGAGATCATTTATAGTATCATTTAAGTCAAATTCTTGGCAGTATCCTTAGATAGCACCCACTCGCTTCCCTCTTTTGCTCTAATCAAGTCCCCTTTTTCGGATACTCTGGAAGAACTCTGTTGGGAAAGTCCACCTTTAGGTGAGAAAGTTTAACCACATCCACTGGGATCACATCTACCAGTTGGAAAGTGAAAGAACCAACCTGTTGGCTAGGCACATTGGAATCTCTTGAGGTGCCATGACTGGTTTGGATGATTTCTTTAAAATTACCAATGATGATTAAAGTTCTTTCTACAATATTGCAAGAACACAAAACATTTACTAGTTTAAAAATGTAGTTATGTATCTGGAGTTCGGTTTTTCAATTCTGTTGAAAACAAATGACTATTTTGATAAACATAAGCAGGAGTGGAGTACTTAAGAGGTATTAGCCATTAGTGCTTTTGCACAGATTAATTTTTATGACAGCAGCATTATCCAGCAGGACTCCTAGGGAGAGAGACATAGAACAGGTAAATTTTGATGGGAAGAAGAGAGGTTATAGAGTTTGGGCAACGGTTTCAGTTGCTATAACTGAATTAGCCTATAATTTCATTCTTTTTTTCTGTCTTTCGAGGGCTAAGTCTTCATCTAGACAGCTAGCAGGCAGGCCTGCGCCATTCATTGAAGAGAATGGATTGGCAGTTAGGAGGTGGCATGATGATGTTTGGTGCCTGCTTGGAGGAAGGTATACCTGAAGAGAATGGGGCTCTCGAGGCTTAATTTAGAGAAGTGAGTCATGCCAAATGCCACTTCCTTTCTGTATCCCAGGCTGTAAAGAAGGAGCATTTGAAGGGCAGTGAGCTTTTTTAAAAAAGGCCCTTCAGTAACACAGAGGTAACCAATGCATAGGCCCAGCTGTGTCTATCAGTGATCACAGTTCCTCAGGGTTAAAGAAGTAGAGTCAAGAATCAGTGAGACACCCACTCTAAGCCGTGGAACTGCTGTGAAATATTTGGTCCTAGAGAGAGGAAAAACCAGAATGGAACAACAGTAGTCCACATCCGCTGGGGTTTGCAGAAAAGAGATAAGAACAGCACAATGGGAGCTAACTTGATACTCTGATGAGATTAAGGAGAACAACCAGGGCTTTCAGAGACAAAAGGATAAGGTGGAAGAGTTGAGTGATTCATGTATAGGAGAGAGCTTGAGATTAGCAATGACTAAAAAATTGTCAGAAGCCTGAGCTGTTTTGAGATCAATCTTTTGAAAGGAGCAAGATCAGAAATCCTTGAAGGTTTGAACATTTTGAAGGTTTGGCAGGAATTGGTATAGACCAAATTGCCCCCAGCCAACTGCTTAATTTACTTCGTTTGTTCTGAGACTACTCATCCATATGGTTAATTGCTTTTGACTGTGCTTTTTTGACTGTGCTTTTGACTTTTTAGATGTTTGCACATAGCAGTACTTTGTTTCATTCATTTATTCATTAAGCACTTAATAAAAACCTCTTGTGTACCTAGAACTGAGGTTGAAGCTATGAACACTTACGAAAAAAAAAAAAGAATTGGAGACATACATGTTTCCTGCCCATGAGGAGTTTATGATATTGTTTGGGGGACAAGATTTTCAATCATTAAACAATTTAAAAATCATGATTATGCAGACATGTTCTTGAAAGAAGTCAAGAAATTCACAATTTGTGAGTTAAATAGTTTGTTTGGTATGCTAGCCCTGAATGAATGATCATGTCTAACATTATTTTCTGTAGGGAAATTGACTCCGAGCTGTAAATTTAGAAGCAAAGGGGTCGTTGTGAGTTGGGGTTCATCTGGGACACAGATGTTAAGCTAGGCCTGGATGGATGACCACAGAGGAGGGGGAAAGCAATAGGCACAGATCCAGAGGCCAGAGTTGCAAAGGTGCACTCAGTAGCAGTAAATAGTAAGGTTTGATTGGAATCTAGGTTTCATGTTGAGGAGATAAGTCAGGCTGTTAAGGTGAAGTCTCTTGAACGTCAATCTGAATGTATTGATTTGAATTCTATAGGGCTTTTGAGTAGAAGAATGGCATGATCGCTTCTAATTTCTTCTTTGGTCACTTAACAGTATAGCATGTCTTTTTCACACACCATATAGTCTTTGAAAAAAGTGTACTTTAAGCTGAAACAATTAAGTAAGAATAAGGTATTAAGGACTGTTTCCCAGACTTTTGTATTCCAGGATCCATGTGGCCACTTAGAGCCTAAAATTAATATTCACAGTTAAAGGCATTAGGTGTGATGCTGTCCCGGACCTAAGTGTGCCACCCTGGCGTTTCTGTACCCAGGTGAAATCTCATGACAAAAGAACCATTCCATTTAACAAAACCAGTTTCAACATCTATGGACAATCACCATCTGGTTACACCAAACTACACAATAACCTTAAAAATGGGAACACTCTTTTCCCCCTATCATATGAGGTAAAAGCTTTCAGGAAGGTGAATAGTAGTGCCTAGGAGCACAGGGTTTTTAAAGCCACACAGATCTAGGATTGGAATCTGTCACTTCCTAGCTGGGTCACTTTAAGTAAGTTTCTTTACCTCTCTAAGCCTCAGTTTCTTCATCTATAGAATGGAAACAAGCATTCATATCTCAAAAGGTTTAGGATTAATTAACATCATGTATTCAAAGCTTTCAGTACAGAGTCTCTGGCACATGGCCTTCAGCATTCACTAAGTGCCATCATTTGTTGAAAGTGGTGTTGAGACTTCTGAGTGCAGACAGCATGGAAGGTGGAGGAGTGGGGTGGTTAAGATAAGGGCATGGCTTCTGGAGCTAAGCTGCCTTGACTTGAACACCAGTTCTGCTTTGTGACCTTGTGCAAGTAACTTAAACTTTCTATGTCTGAATCTTCTCATCCGCAAAATGAGGATAATAATGATGGCTGAGTAATATTCCATTGTATATATGTGCCACATCTTCTATGCCATAGAATTGTGAGGGTTAAATAAGTAAATACATGTAAAAAGTGCTAAAACACTGCCTGGCACATAGCAAACCTCAGTAAATGTTAGCTACTTTTATGTGCCAGGCACTATATGCTGAAGGTTTTACATGTTTCATCTGGTTTAATCCTCAGATGCCTTATGAGGAGGCAGATATTATTATCCCCATTTCATAGAAAAGGAAATTGAGGCTCGGATGAGTTCTAGTTAGTAATGGGTCAAAGGTCACACCATTAGCAAATAACTCAAATCCAGGTCTGTCTGACTCTAAAGCCCCGTAAGCCTCTTAAATTAACCACTGCTCCATAGCAAGGCTTGCTTTTTGCAGGAGCAGTTCAGATGTGGTATGCCAGGGGCCAGTGAGAAGGGAAGGGGACTCGTCTGGCAGGAAGGTAAATTTGATGTGAGAATCATTGAATTTGCAAGGCTGGAGGGGACTTTCAGAGGAGGATGTCTTGCTATTTTCTGTAGAAAGATGTGTCCCCTTTAGAAGCAAGTAGTCTGTTCTGAGACCATGCTGTAAAACACTTCAGGAGATTTGTGGTGCTTAATTAGAAAACTTTGGCCTATTTTAAAATAGCAATAATGCAAACTTCTACTTTAAAGGACAAAAAGCTAGTGAAGAGTAGCTGTAGAATGAAGAGCCACCCTCCTAACTGAGAAAGGTTAGTTATGCCAAATGAATACAGTGTTAAGAAGCAAGCAGGCTGTGATACAGCCACTATGGAGAACAGTATGGAGGTTCCTTAAAAAACTACAAATAAAACTACCATACGACCCCGCAATCCCACTACTGGGCATATACCCTGAGAAAACCATAATTCAAAAAGAGTCATGTACCAAAATGTTCATTGCAGCTCTATTTATAATAGCCAGGACATGGAAGCAACCTATGTGTCCATCAACAGATGAATGGATAAAGAAGATGTGGCACATATATACAATGGAATATTACTCAGCCATAAAAAGAAATGAAACTGAGTTATTTGTAATGAGGTGGATAGACCTGGAGTCTGTCATACAGAGTGAAGTAAGTCAGAAGGAGAAAAACAAATACTGTATGCTAACACATATATATGGAATCTAAGAAAAAAAAAGTCATGAAGAGATTAGTGGTAGGACAGGAATAAAACACAGACCTACTAGAGCATGGACTTTAGGATATGGAGAGGGGGAAGGGTAAGCTGTGACAAAGTGAGAGAGGGGCAGGGACATATATACACTACCAAATGTAAATTAGATAGCTAGTGGGAAGCTGCAGCATAGCACAGGGAGATCACCTCTGTGCTTTGTGACCACCTAGAGGGGTGGGATAGGGAGGGTGGGAGGGAGGGTGATGCAAGAGGGAAGAGATATGGGAACATATGTATATGTATAACTGATTCACTTTCTTGTAAAGGAGAAACTAACACACTATTGTAAAACAGTTATACTCAAATAAAGATGTTAAATAAAAAAAAGAAAAATATCACACAAGAATTTTCAAGTACATTAAGAATTTTCATTTAAAATTCAGCAATTTAATAAACAAATCACTGTCTAAGAAAAAAAAAAGAATCAAGCAGGGAGCAAGGTTAAGAACACAAAAGAGCTGAGGTGGGTGGAAAAAAATCTCATTAAGTCACATCCACAGCTACAGAGTAGGACTCAAGAAGCACGGCAGGGCTTTCCTGGTGGCGCAGTGGTTGAGAGTCCGCCTGCCGACGCAGGGGACACGGGTTTGTGCCCCGGTCCGGGAGGATCCCACATGCCGCGGAGCGGCTGGGCCCGTGAGCTGCGGCCGCTGAGCCTGCGCATCCGGAGCCTGTGCTCCGCAACGGGAGAGGCCACAACAGTGAGAGGCCCGCGTACCACAAAAAAAAAAAAAAAAAAAAAAAAAAAAAAGAAGCAGGGCAGCAGCAGAAAGGAAAGATCCTAGAGTAGTATTAACCACTTGACAGTACTTGGTTAGGGTCTCCCTTTCCACATGGTCTTTAATTACAGAGTAATTCCTGTTTTTCTGCTTTCCTTTAGAGTGCTTGCAATCTGAAATTCTACTTTTTGAGATTTATTTCTTTAGCTCTATAAGTTTCCCATAAGCAAATAATGATAGCCCTGATAGTGGGATAATAATCATAGCTGAAACTAATAGAGCATGTATCATGAGCAGGATACTGTTCTAAGTGCTTTACATATGTTAACTCATTTAATCCTTACAACAATCTTGTGAGAAAGATCCTATTATTATCCCCACTTCATAGATGAGAAAACTGAGGCACAGAGAAATTAAGGAATTTATGACAATCATATAGCTGATAAATAGCAGAGCCATGATTCAAACCCAAGTACTTTGGCATCAGCATCTGCATGTTACTCATCACATTACACTGCTTCATTGGACCATTATTTGCCACTAACATGTGAGTTTGATCTAGTTTTTCTGCTTTTTTCCAGTGTGATCACTGTCCAAGAGCTAGGTAGAAAAAATACTTGAAGTCACCAAATTCATATGTGGGAACCAGACACAGAGCTGAATAAAGTTCTGGGTCTCCCTCCAGGGGAGGATGTGTTGTGGCTAAAGATGGGAGTGTGCCAGTTAGACTAGCCTTGGACTAACCCTAAAGTTAATTGTGGCCCTTCCCCTGGAATTGTCATGGTAGTCTCTTTTAATAGCTTCTTCAGTGAGAGAATTGAATATGGTGTTTAAAAGCACCACCCATGGAGACATAAAAACTGGGGTTCAAATGCAGGCTCTGAAATTTGCTAACCATGTGACTTTGTGTAAATTAAGTTTTCTGTGTATCAGTAACACTGGTAAATTAGGAGAAAACTAGGACCAATCTCACATGACTGTTGGAAGGAGAAATGAAATGATCAGTGTTGGAAAAAACAAAACAAAACAGAGTAAGCACTCAGTTCATTTGGCAGTTATTCCCTTTGGGGAGCTTTTGGGACCCTCAGTAGTTCATTTCTGAGCCTAACTCACAAGGCATTTTTGCCTTTTCAGGTCATCTTTCAGAAGGTCTCTGAGGTCTTCATTCATTAGGCTTTATGGATTTTCTTTCCCCTACATTTGGCTTTTGATTTAAAGGAAGAGGACATTTATTCAAAGCAGTCAACCTTTTGACAGCCTCGACCATATTCTATGCTAAAATGTGTCAGTAAATCCAATCATTTTGCTCAGGGGCAGAAGTGAAAAGAAACATGAACAAGAGATTGATGTTGAAAAGGCACCACGATGGCAGGACCTATTTTCTTAATGAAGCCTTTTCCAAAGTATGGTCTGTGGAACGTTAGTCTCATGAGATGCTCCTGGGAGAATTTAAAAAAAACAAGGTTTGCATTGTCAAAAAGTTTGGGAAATAGAGCATACTATATCTCCTTCTTAGAGAGCCATACTCCACACTAGTCTATTAAAAGCGCTAAATAATTTTATAATAATTAAATCTGTTTAACTTTGTTTTATCCAACACTTAAACATTAATTTGACCTCAGAACCTTTCAGAGTGGGAAATTACCTTGATTCAATGGTCACCTCCAAGTATGCTACCAGGCAAGGTATCCTAGAGGTCATGGGGCAGAAAGGCTCATAGACTGAATTAAGATGTTTGAATCATATGGTTTATTAAATCAATTTTAAATGTACGTTGAAAAGCAAAGGAAAATAGATGGATGTCTTTTTTTTTAACATCTTTATTTGAGTATAACTGTTTTACAATAGTGTGTTAGTTTCTCCTTTACAACAAAGTGAATCAGTTTTACATATACATATGTTCCCATATCTCTTCCCTCTTGCGTCACCCTCCCTCCCACCATCCCTATCCCAACCCTCTAGGTGGTCACAGAGCACAGAGGTGAACTCCCTGTGCTATGCGGCAGCTTCCCACTAGCTATCTAATTTATATTTGGTAGTGTATATATGTCCCTGGATGTCTTAATGCACAGGATATGGGGCTGCTGATACAGCTCATCAGTTCATTAAAATTTGTCTATTAAACTAGTTATTTTCAGATAATAGTAACATTAAAAAAGTTTTATTGGCATATACTTGATTTACAATGTTGTATTACTTTCTGCTGTACAGCAAAATGAATCAATTATACATATACGTATATCAACGCTTTTTTAGATTCTGTTCCCATATAGGTCATTACAGAGTATTGAGTAGAGTTCTCTGTGCTATACAGTAGGTCCTTATTAGTTGTCTATTTTATACAGTAGTGTGTATATGTCAATCCCAATCTCCCAATTTATCCCTCCCCTCCACCATCCCCCCTCAGATTATAGTAACATAATTGACACATTGAGTGCTATGCACTGTACTATTGTTTGTATATATACTTAACACAGCCTTAGTTTTGCATATTTTGTGGTGGGGAAGTGAATAAAATGTTCAGTTCACAAAACACACGCTTGGTTTTGTCCTACGTCAATGATTGGAGTACCTAAATTTTCTTATTTATAGCCATCACTATAGATTTTAATAAAAAGGAAATAAATGGTCAGACTTTGGGTGTCAAGCTCGTGGTGGATTGAACACATGCATTTAATTTCACTCCAAAAGTTTTCCCCATTTCTTGGGTCCAGTGAAAACTTCTGGTGTAATTCAGACAAGGGGCAATGGTGCTGTATTAAAACCAGGGCAAATGAGTGAATCTATGCATACTAAAGTCAGAAGCCACCTGCCTTTTCCATCTACTCAACTCTTAGAATGTTAGCAGCCAGAGCTTTACTCTGCAGACAGCGATTGGAATCATATTTTCTGGGAAATCTCAGCAGCTTAGGAAGAAAGACCCAAAGATACTGACATTGGAAAGTTCATCAGACCTCCTGAAATGCCTCTAAACTACAATAAAAGAATTACCTTTTAGAGGTGTAAAGCCCACTTGGATAGAGAGAAATACAGGGAAGACAACAATAACATTTTGGAAGATGGAAAACAGATCGATCAAGGTTAACTGAATTAGCAAATCTGAGAAAGATAAATTCTGGACTAGCAGTGGGGAAAGCTTAGAGTCTACCTGGTTTACCCTGCAGAGTCATCAAAATGATTACAGTTGGAGGCACCCTGTAGCTCTGGAACTGGCCATAAAGTAGAAGCTATTAAAGGAGATTGATGGAAAGCTGTTAAAGAAATAGAACCCTAGATCTGTTCCCTTGCCTCGAAACTTCTAGGTCACTGCCCCGCCTCTACCTCAGCAGAAACTAGAGATTTATTCTCTAGAGATAGTAAAACATTGGGTCTCTGGACTGGGTGATACCATGAACATCTGACAGCTTGAATATCATAAGTAACATGGGATTATGTGAAATGAATCCTGAATGCTGAAACCCTGGGCTTATCCTCCCTCTAGGTCTGTTCAAAACAATTCTCCAAAAGTTGGAAAGAAGAGTAAAAGAGTATAGCATGTTCTTTTCAGGTCATGGGAACATTGTTTAATAAGCCCACCCAATGATGATTTAATTATCTAGGGAAATATACATATATTTGACTTTGCTATTTATATTAAGGGCTCTGACTCTGTGGAGTTTTATGGTAACTTGCAGATCTTGCCCAGTAGAGACACAGATAATTTTTGTCCAGAAGAAAATATAACTTCAAAATTATAGTTTTTATTGCCTTGTTGGATGCTAATCAGTTGTGTATCTAATCTAGCAATCTTATTCTAAAATTCCTTCTTATATGACTATAAGTAATGTCTAGTTCCTCAAAATGTTCTTTGAATCTGCTTGACCCTAGATTTGTACGAGAGTCATGTTTTTAATTTTATTAACATTTTATTTGGCAGTTTCTCAAATATTGGCAGTCAGACCTTGACCTCTAGGTAGGAAAATGAAAGAGTATTCCCCGGGAAATTTGACTAGCCAAAGAGAAAAAAGTTAAAGATACTGACATCCAGTCTCCTAGCAAATGACCCAGGCAGACCACATGTGTTTAGGATGACCATGTATTTTATCATACAAAATAGGACATTTTTGAGAGTAAGGGGAGGCTTTACTTTTTAAATTAATTTTATATTGAAATATAGTTGATTTACAAAGTTTTTTTAACATCTTTATTGGAGTATAATTGCTTTACAATGTTGAGTTAGTTTCTGCTGTATAACAAACTGAATCAGCTATACGTATACATATACCCCTATATACTCCCCTCTTATGTCTCCCTCCCACCCTCCCTATCCCACCCCTCTAGGTGGTCACAAAGCACTGAGCTGATCTCCCTGTGCTATGTGGCTGCTTCAACTAGCTATCTATTTTACATTTGGTAGTGTATATATGTCCATACCACTCTCTCACTTTGTCTAAGCTTACCCTTCCCCCTCCCTGTGTCCTCAAGTCCATACTCTACATCTGCATCTTTATTCCTGTGCTGCCCTTAGGTTCTTCAGAACCATTTTTTTTTTTAGATTCCTTATATGTGTGTTAGCACACGGTATTTGTTTTTCTCTTTCTGATTTACTTCACTCTGTATGGCAGAATCTAGATCCATCCAGCTGACTACAAATAACTCAATTTTGTTTCCTTTTATGGCTGAGTAATATTCCATTGTATATATGTGTCACATCTTCTTTATCCATTCATTTGTCGATGGACACATAGTTTGCTTCCATGTCCTGGCTATTGTAAATAGTGCTGCAATGAACATTGTGGGACATGACTCTACTCTTTTTGAATTATGGTTTTATCAAGGTAAATGCCCAGTAGTGGGACTGCTGGGTCGTATGGTAGTTCTATTTATATATTTTTTTTTATTATTTTTTTTTGTGGTATGTGGACCTCTCACTGTCACGGCCTCTCCCATTGCAGAGCACAGGCTCCAGATGCGCAGGCCCAGTGGCCATGGCTCATGGGCCCAGCTGCTCTGCAGCACATGGGATCTTCCTGGACCGGGGCACGAACCCTCACCCCCTGCATCGACAGGCAGACTCCCAACCACTGCATCACCAGGGAAGCCCTACTTTTAGTTTTTTAAGAAACTTCCAAACTGTTCTCCATAGTGGCTGTAGCAATTAACATTCCCACCAACAGTGCAAGAGGGTTCGCTTTTCTCCACACTCTCTCCAGCATTTATTGTTTGTAGATTTTTTGATGATGGCCATTCTGACTGGTGTGAGGTGAAACCTCAGTGTAGTTTTGAATTGCATTTCTCTAATAATTAGTGATTTTGAATATCCTTTCATGTGTTAGTTGGCTATCTGTATATCTTCTTTGGAGAAATGTCTATTTAGGTCTTCTGCCCATTTTTGGATTGGGTTGTTTGTTTGTTTGATACTGAGCTGCATTAGCTGCTTGTATATTTTGGAGATTAATGCTTTGTCAGTGGCTTCGTTTGGAAATATTTTCTCTCATTCTGACGGTTGTCTTTTAGTCTTGGTTATGGTTTCCTCTGCTGTGCAAAAGCTTTGAAGTTCCATTAGGTCCCATTTGTTTATTTTTGTTTTATTTCCATTTCTCTAGGAGGTGGTTCCAAAAGGATCTTGCTGTGATTTATGTCATGGAGTGTTCTACCTATGTTTTCCTCTAAGAGTTTGATAGTTTCTGGCCTTACATTTAGGTCTTTAATCCATTTTGAGTTCATTTTTGTGTATGGTGTTAGGGAGTGTTCTAATTTCATGTTTTTACATGTAGCCATCCAGTTTTCCCAGCACCACTTATTGAAGAGGTTGTCTTTTCTCCATTTTATATTCTTACCTCCTTTATCAGAGATAAGTTGACCATATGTGTGTGGGTTTATCTCTGGGCTTTCTATCCTGTTCCATTGATCTATATTTCTGCTTTTGTGCCAGTACCATACTGTCCTGATTACTGTAGCTTTGTACTATAGTCTGAAGTCATGGATCCTGATTCCTCCAGCTCCGTTTTTCTTTCTCACGATTGCTTTGGCTATTTGGAGTCTTTTGGGTTTCCATACAAATTGTGAATTTTTTTGTTCTAGTTTTGTGAAAAATGCCATTGGTAGTTTGATAAGGATTTCATTGAATCTGTAGATTGCTTTGTGTAGTATAGTCATTTTCACAATGCTGATTCTTCCAATCTAACAACATGGTTATCTATCCATCTGTTTGTATCATCTTTAATTTCTTTCATCAGTGTCTTATAGTTTTCTGCATACAGGTCTTTTGTGTCCTTAGGTAGGTTTATTCCTAGGTATTTTATTGTTTTGGTTGCAATGGTAAACGGGAGTGTTTCCTGAATTTCTCTTTCAGATTTTTCATCATTAGTGTATAGGAATGCAAGAGATTTCTGTGCATTAATTTTGTATTCTGCTACTTTACACAATTCATTGATTAGCTCTAGTAGTTTTCTGGTGGCATCTTTAGGATTCTCTATGTATAGTATCATGTCATCTGCAAACAGTGACAGTTTTATTTTCTTTTCCGATTTGTATTCCTTTTATTTCTTTTTCTTCTCTGATTGCTGTGGCTAAAACTTCCAAAACTATATTGAATAATAGTGGTGAGAGTGGGCAACCTTGTCTTGTTCCTGTTCTTAGTGGAAATGGTTTCATTATTTCACCATTGACAATGATGTTGGCTGTGGGTTTGTCATATATGGTCTTTATTATGTTAGGGTAACTTCCCTCTATACCTACTTTCTGGTGGCTTTTCATCATAAATAGATGTTGAATTTTGTCAAAAGCTTTTTCTGCATCTATTGAAATAATGATGTTGTTTTTATCCTTAAATTTGTTAATATGGTGTATCACGTTGATTTGCTTATATTGAAGAATCCTTGCATTCCAGGGATAAACTCCATTTGATCATAGTGTATGATCCTTTTAATGTGCTGTTAGATTCTGTTTGCTAGTATTTTATTGAGGATTTTTGCATCTTGTTCATCAGTGATATTGGCCTGTAGTTTTCTTTTTTGTGTCATCTTTGTCTTCTTTTGGTATCAGGGTGATGGTGGCCTTGTAGGATGAATTTGGCAGAGTTCCTCCCTCTGCTATATTTTGGAAGAGTTTAAGAAGGATAGGTGTTAGCTCTTCTCTAAATGTTTGATAGAATTGGCCTGTGAAGCCATCTGGTCCTGGGCTTTTGTTTGTTGCAACATTATTAATCACAGTTTCAATTTCAGTACTTGTGATTGGTCTGTTTATATTTTCTATTTCTTCCTGGTTCAGTCTCGGAAGTTTGTGCTTTTCTAAGAATTTGTCCATTTCTTCCAGGTTGTCCATTTTATTGGTATGTAGTTGCTTGTAGTAATCTCTCATGATCGTTTGTCTTTCTGCAGTGTCACTTGTTACATCTCCTTTTTCATTTCTAATTCTGTTGATTTGAGTCTTCACTCTTTTTTTTTGATGAGTCTGGCTAATGTTTTATCAATTTTGTTTATCTTCTCAATGAACCAGCTTTTAGTTTTATTGATCTTTGCTATTGTTTCCTTCATTTATTTTTCATTTATTTCTGATCTATCCTTATGATTTCTTTCCTTCTGCTAACTTTGAGGGTTTTTCTGTTCTTCTTTCTCTAACTGCTTTAGGTGTAAGGTTAGGCTGTTTTTTGAGATTTTTCTTGTTTCTTGAGGTAGGATTGTATTTCTATAACCTTCTGTCTTAGAACTGCTTTTGCTGCATCCCATTGGTTTTGGGTCATCATGTCTCCATTGTCATTTGTTTCTAAGTATTTTTTGATTTCCTCTTTGATTTCTTCAGTGATCACTTCGTTATTAAATAGTGTATTGTTTAGCCTCCATGTGTTTGTATTTTTTACAGATCTTTTCCTGTAATTGATATCTAGTCTCATAACTAGATATCGTATCATACTTGATACGATTTCAATTTTCTTAAATTTGCCAGGGCTAGTTTTGTGACCCAATATATGATCTACCCTGGAGAATGTTCCATGAGCACTTGAGAAAAATGTGTATTCTGTTGTTTTTGGATGGAATGTCCTATAAATATCAATTAAGTCCATCTTGTGTAATGTATCATTTAAAGCTTGTGTTTCCTTATTTATTTTTCATTTTGGATGATCTGTTCATTGGTGAACGTGGTGTGTTAAAGTCCCCTACTATTATTGTGTTATTGTTGATTTCCCCTTTTATGGTTGTTAGCATTTGCCTTATGTGTTGAGGTGCTCCTATGTTCGGTAAATAAGTATTTACAATTGTTATATCTTCTTCTTGGATTGATCCCTTGATCATTATATAGTGTCCTTCTTTGTCTCTTGTAATAGTCTTTATTTTAAAGTCTATTTTGTCTGATATGAGAATTGCTACTCTAGCTTTCTTTTGATTTCCTTTTGCACGGAATATCTTTTTCCATCCCCTCACTTTCAGCCTGTACGTGTCCCTACGTCTGAAGTGGGTCTCTTGTAGACAGCATATATATGGGTCTTGTTTTTGTATCCATTCAGCCAGTCTATGCCTTTTGGTTGGAACATTTAATCCTTTTACATTTAATGTAATTATCGATATGTATGTTCCTATTACCATTATCTTACTTGTTTTGGGTTTGTCATTGTAGGTCTTTTTCTTCTCTTGTGTTTCCTGCTTAGAGAACTTCCTTTAGCATTTGTTGTAAGCTGGTTTGGTGGAGCTGAATTCTCTTAGCTTTTGCTTGTCTATAAAGGTTTTAATTTCTCCCTCAAATCTGAGTGAGATCCTTGCTGGGTAGAGTAATCTTGGTTGTAGCTTTTTCCCTTTCACAACTTTAAATATGTCCTGTCAGTCCCTTGTGGTTTGCAGAGTTTCTGCTGAAAGATCAGCTGTTAACCTTATGGGGATTCCCTTGTGTGTGATTTGTTGTTTTCTCTTGCTGCTTTTATTTTTTTTTTTGTATTTAATTTTTGATAGTTTGATTAATATATGTCTTGGCATGTTTCTCCTTGGATTCATACTGTATTTGACTCTCTGTGCTTCCTGGACTTGATCTACTATTTCCTTTCCCATATTCGGGAAGTTTTCAACTATAATCTCTAAATATTTTCTCAGTCCCTTTCTTTTTCTCGTCTTCTTCTGGGACCCCTCTAATTCAAATGTTGGTGCATTTAATGTTTTCACAGAGGTCTTTGAGACTGTCCTCAATTCTTTTCATTCTTTTTTCTTTATTCTGCTCTGTGATAGTTATTTCCACTATTTTATTTTCCACATCACTTATCCGTTCTTCTGCCTCAGTTATTCTGCTGTTGATTCCTTCCAGACAATTTTTAATTTCATTTATTGTGTTGTTCATGATTGTTTCTTTGCTCTTTAGTTCTTCTAGGTGCTTGTTAAACGTTTCTTGTATTTACTCCATTCTATTTCCTAGATTTTGGATCATCTTTACTATCATTACTCTGAATTCATTTTCAAGTATACTACCTATTTCCCCTTCATTTGTTTGGTCTTGTGGGTTTTTACTTTGCTCCTTCATCTCCCGCGGATTTCTCTGTCTTCTCATTTTGCTTAACTTCCTTTGTTTACGGTCTCCTTTTGCAGGCTGCATGTTTGTAATTCCCATTTTATTTGGTGTCTGCCCCCAGTGGCTAAGGTTGGTTCAGCGTGTTGTATAGGCTTCCTGGTAGAGGGAACTGGTCCCTGTGTCCTGGTGGATGAGGCTGAATCTTGTTTTTCTGGTGGGCAGGACCACATCTGGTGGTGTGTTTTGGGGTGTCTGTGAACTTAGTTCATTTTAGGCAGCATCTCTACTAATGGGTGGGTTTGTGTTCCTATCTTGCTAGTTGTTTAGCATGGGGTGTCCAGCACTGGAGCTTGCTGGTCGTTGAGTGGAGCTGGGTCTTAGTGTTGAGACGGAGATCTCTGGGAGAGCTCACATCAGTTGATATTATGTGGGACCCGGAGGTATCTGGTGTTCCAGTGTCCTGAACGCAGCTCTCCTACCTCAGAGGCTCAGGCCTGACACCTGGCCAGAGCACCAGGATCTTTTCAGCCCCACGGCCAGCCTTCTTCACTTCACTGAGTCCTCTAGCCAGCGTTGTCCTCCAGGCCTGGTCTTTATGGTGAGCCTTCTTTGGATCCAGGTCTAGCTGCATTCCCTAGCTCTAGAAGAAGCAGCTATTACCAGCATCCTCCCCAGGATTTACAATGTTCTGTTAGTTTCTGGTGTATAGCAAAGTGATTCAGATATATATATATTCATATATATATTCTTTTTCATATTATTTCCCATTATGGTTTACCACAAGATATTGAATATATTGAATATATTTCCCTCTGCTATACAATAGGACCTTGTTGTTTATGCATTCTATATATAATAGTTTGCATCTGCTAGTCCAAAACTCCCAGTCCATCCTTCTCCTGCCCTCACTCCCCCTTGGCAACCACAAGTCTGTTCTCTGTGTCTATGAGTCTGTTTCTGTTTTGTAAATAAGTTCATTTGTGTCATATTTTAGATTCCACATACAAGTGATATCATATGTTATTTGACTTTCTGTTTTTGACTTACTTCACTTAGTATGATAATCTCTAGGTCCCCTCATGTTGCTGTAAATGGCATTATTTCATTCTTTTTTATGGCTGAGTAGTATTCCATTGTGTGTGTGTGTATGTGTGTGTGTGTGTGTGTGTGAGTATACACGTACACACACTGCATCTTCTTTATCCATTCATCTGTTGATGGACATTTAGTTTGCTTCCATGTCTTGGTTATTGTAAATAATGTTGCTATGAATATAGGGGTACATGTATCTTTTCAAATTACAGTTTTTTTCTGAATATGTGCCCAGGAGTGAGATTGCTTGATCATATGGCAACTCTATTTTTAGTTTTCTGAGGAACCTCCATACTGTTTTCCATAGTGGCTACACCAGTTTACATTCTCACCAACAGTGTAGGAGGGTTCCCTTTTCTCCACATCCTTTTCAGCATTTGTTATTTGTAGATTTTCTAATAATGGCCATTCTGACCAGTGTGAGGTGGTACCTCAATGTAGTTTTGATTTGCATTTCTCTAATTATTAGTGATGTTGAGCATCTTTTCATGTGCCTATTGGCCATCTATATGTCATCTTTAGAGACATGTCTGTTTATGTCTTCTGCCCATTTTTTGATCGGGTTGTTTGTTTTTTTGTTGTTGAGTTGTATAAGTTGTTTGTATATTTTGGAAATTAAGCCCTTGTTGACTCCATCATTTCCAAATATTTAGAATGGGGTAGAGAAAATTCACAAACAAAACATCTAGAGTACAACCTAAATGTCCATCGACAGATGAATAGATAAAGAAGATGTGGCACATATATACAATGGAATATTACTCAGCTGTAAAAAGAAACAAAATTGAGTTATTTGTAGTGAGGTGCATGGACTTAGAATCTGTCATATCATACAGAGTGAAGTAAGTCAGAAAGAGGAAAACAAATACCATATGCTAACACTATATATGCAATCTAAAAAAAAACAAAAACGGTACTGATGAGCCTAGGGGCAGGGCACGAATAGAGACATAGACATAGAGAATGGACTTGAGGACACTGGGGGGGAGGGGAAAGCTGGGGTGAAGTGAGAGAGTAGCATCCACATATATACACTACCAAATGTAAAATAGATAGCTAGTGGGAAGCAGCAGCATAGTACAGGGAGATCAGCTTGGTGCATTGGGATGACCTAGTGGGTTGGGATAGGGAGGGTTGGAGGGAATATGGGGATATATGTGTGCATGTGTCTGGTTCACTTTGTTGTACAACAGAAACTAACACAGTGTTGTGAAGCAGTTATACTCCATTGAAAACATATTGAAAAAACAGAGTGATTTTGGACTTTCTAACAATAAAACAGGAAACCAGGAAATAATGGAGCCATGCTTTCAAAATTCCGAAGAAAAAAATATTTCTAACTTAGAAACCCCAATTATTAATTCCAGGGAAAATGGAAAGTTGGATGGCAAAGGAAAAATATCAAAGATTACTATATGGTTATAATAATGTAAACACTGATCTAGACTAAATATAATTATCTTGGGAATTTGGAGAGATTGGGGGATGCCTATGTTTGTGGTAGGTAAGAAAAAGAAAGAGCACCAGATATTCATCCTCCAAACAGGCACATCAATAGATATGGCTAAAACTGAAAATTCATGAGTTAGCAATACAAGCATGTAAATTTAGAGATATTGAGATATGCAGCAAAAAAATCATTGAAAATATTTGAAGTGCTTTCCTAATGGGAAGGATAAATAGAGTGAGGGAAGAGGAATAGGGACTGTTGTCTGGCCTAACAGATCTTGTAGGATTAGTTGACTTATTATAATAGGTGCATGTATGACTTCTATTTTTAAAGTGTTTTAAAAATGAAAAGAAATGAATAATAATTTTGTTTGGGTCATGGTTCAGGAAACAGTACTAGAGTTTGGAAAATTAAGTACTTGGTTCAGGTTGAAGTTCATATTTTGGTTAAAGATTCTGGCTCATGGACTTAATTCAAAAGAACAGTGTATAAATAGAAAAGGTTTTCTCTTTCATAGAACCTTTTTTGGCTACTAAAATGCTTAAATTATTTTTTTATCATATAGGGACAAAATGGAATTGTTTTGAGGTAGTGCTTCTGTAGGTAATGAGTACTTAAGAATCAGGAGATTTTAATTTGAGTATCTGTTCTATCACTGAGTGCTGTGTTATGTTGAATGAGTCATTCACCTTTTTTGGACAGCAGTTTCCTCAGCTGTAAAATGGATGTAGTAAGAGAATTTATGTCTACTGTTGTGCAGTAGGTTAATAGTTCTCTCCTCCAGAACCCCGATTCCTATGTCAGAGAGATCTAGAACCCTTAAAGGCAAAGACTGATGAAGGGTCAACAAAGAATACCAGTGGATAGCCAATTTTTTAGTTGGAATGAAACCTTAATCCTACAGAAAGGACCCAAACACACCCCTAGGGATGTAGTAATCCTAACAGGATCAGAAGCTTCTTGAATAGGTAAAGGATACAGCTGTTGACAAGAAACAAAGCTCCTATAGCAAGCCTATTGTCCGTTAAGATTACACAGGCTCCATTTAGTGGCAGAGCTCTCCAGACCACAACTATCTCCAAATTGAGTAAAAAAAAATGCTCCTTTTGCTTTACATCTAACTAATGAGTTGTTTTTTTTTTCTGTGTGTATGCCTTCTCTATGCCTTTCATCCACTGTCCTTTTGTCCTGGAATGCAATTTCTCTTATTGTCTTGCTAACCCTACTCTGACTATTCTTTCATCACCTTGACCTTTAGATATGTCATAACCTGTTCCTGTGACCATATTTTTTTTCTAGAACTTGGTGTTCATTTCTAATCTTAATTCTCTACCAAACTAGTACATATCTCAAAATGGTGAGCAAATCCTCAAATGAAGCCATTCCATATTTTGTTTGGTTTTCTGTATATTTGAAAATCCTAGATTCATAGTGATGTCTCAGGATCCAAAAGGTGGCTGCAGTGGGGATTGAGGGGCAGGACTGAGGCCTAGTTCTTAGAGCTCCAGGCATCCTTCACTTTTAAAGCGATAATCTCCACTTAAGTGTGGGGATGAATATATATGGCCTTTGGGCAAAATTTTGGGAGAAAGAAGTTCTTAAAAAAAGTTAATTTGAAAGTTTCTGACTTGATAGATGTGAAAAATATTCCTTGGATTCAATTTCACTTACTGGTTGTGGTCGTATGACTGTGAGTGAGTTACTTAGTCCTCTCTGAGTCTCAGTTTTACCAACTGGAACATGCTATAGTTTATGAAAAAATAGAATCCAAAGGTAAGGGAATATTATTTTTTCATTCTCCCTGAACTTTCTCGTGCCAATATCTCAGGTGGTTGTAAACTTCCAGTAACCTTCTGTCCTCTGCCCATACTAAATTTGGGGGTCAGTGGGCAAGGTTCTTTAAAATATGAAAAGCCAAAGTACCATTCTGTGGCCTTGGGTGGTTCTATGTGGCCCAAAGGAATCTTTGCCTGGGTCAGATTGTAATCATTATTTAATGGGAAGGTGCCCTCCTTCCTTCTTTCCTTTAGGGCATGACTCATAAGCCCCTGGCATCCAGACCTCTATGACTCCTCTGCTGTCACTGCTTAGTTCCTGACAGCTCATTGTGCCTCTAACGCAAAAGAGGCATATTGTCCCAGGCATCATCCATTTAGCATGTTTCAGTTGCCCACTCTGATCATAGAGCCACTCCAGGACCTTAATTCTTAACTGTTGAAAATTAATCTGACACTTTGTGCACTCTTAGATGGAGACAAATGGAACTTGAATACTTTAAAGGACATTTTCTCAAAGCATCCAACAGAGTTGAAGGCTCCTGATTTTTCATTTCTCCTACAATCTAAGCCAAACAACCTAAATGACAAATATGGATGCTTCAGTTCCTCTAAAAACAATGGCTCAGTGAGCATGCCAGGTGATCAGAATATATTTGCTTATCAAAGTTGAAAATCCATCTTGAACAGCTTGTATCTTTGGATCTGCCTCCAGCTGGGTTCCTGACACTGAAGAATGAGAATTGGTTCAGCTTCTCCTAAAGTGTTTTACCTGTGCTGTGGTTAAAAAGAAGGAGGGACAAGCACAGGAAGCAAACTAAATGAAGGCCAAGGATGATCTACTAGTTATAGTAACATATTGCTTGCATTTTAATATTAAGGGAATTTTTAGTAACAGTTACATTAATAGATTTCTTAAGTAACTCTAAACCATGAACCATAATAAACATTATTCAGACCTATTTTCAATGGATAGATCCTTCCTAAATATGGCTCATCCCTTAGAAGATCCAGAAAAATACTGTTGTCTGAGAGTGGGTTTTATTTTGTACGTAGAGGAGTATTTGCCTCTTTTTAAACCCAGCATCCTGCCAAATCAGGACAAACATGCTGGGAATGGACATTTAAGAGCCAAGGGATAATTGAGAGAGCCTAAAGGAAAAAAATTACGGAGGAATGTTATTCATCATCCTGGTCTTTACTATTGTTGGTTGCTATAACCCAGTCCTGGGTCCTCTCCTCTTTTCACTGTATACTCCTTTCCAGTTTACCTTGTCCTCATCCAGTCTTGTGGCTTTAAATACCATCTCTATGCTTATGGCTCTCAAATTTCTATCTCCAATTTGATCTGAGCTCCAGACTCCATTATGCAACTGCCTACTGGACATCCTAACTTGGATGTCCCCAAATCATCTCCAGACCAACACATCCAAAACTAAACTCATTGTCTTCTCCCACCAGTGCTGCTACCTATTAGGTAGCAAACACAATTCTAGGTACTCGTGATATAGCAGTAAACAGGTTTCTGACTTCCAGAATTTACATTTTACTTGTAGAGAGTAATAATAAAAAACAAACAAATAAATAATGTGTGTGTGTGTGTATATATATATATATATATATATACATATACACACATAGAGAGAGAGACAATGTTGAAGCAAAGTATACTAAGGAGATAATGATGGGGAGGATAATGTATTTGATAAGAATGATTAAGGAATTTCTCTCTGAGAAGACATGTTAAGGAAAACCTGAACAAAAAGAAGTAACACATCATGCAAATATCTGGGGGAATATTTCACATAGTGGAAACAGCAAGTGTGAATGCCCTGAAGTGGGAATATGCTTGGTATGTTTGAGAAAAAGCATAATGGCTGGAGAGCTGTAAGCGAAAATAAAAGTTTTAGGAAATGGAGTCAGAGAGGTAGTCAGGAGTCAGATCATATATATGCTTGGAGGCCATAATAAGGAGAATTTGATTTTTGTTCCAAGTATGATAAAAAGTCATTGTAGGGTTTTGAGGAGAGAAGTAGCATAATTTGATTTATAGATTTTGAAAAAATCAAAATCTACAGACTGTAGGTGGCCCGAGTGGAAGCAGGGAGACCTGTCAGGATGCTATTACTAAAGTCCAGGGGAGAGAGGGTGGTAAGTGGAATCAAATGATAGCAATGGATATACTAAGATGTGTTTAGAGGCACGATGTATTTTGTAGGTAGAACTAATGAATTTGTCTAAGGGAAATGCAACACCACCATCTATCCAGTCAGCAAGCCAGAAACCTAGGAGTCATTCTTGATTCTTTTCTTTTACTTCACCCCCAGCTATAATCCATTGCTAAAGTCTGTTGATTCTCCTCAGGTGAAGACTGGAAAGAAGAGCATTTCTGGCAGAAAGAGAGGCATGTTAGTTGAAATAAAATGCGTAGTAGGATCAATTAGACCACAGACTATTTCTCAAGGAAACTAATTGAAGAAATTGCATCCAATTAAATATCAGTACATGGAATAACCTTGTCTGACTCCTACCTCAACCTAAATTATGTTAACCCTGTTTCATGCTCCCATAATTCCTTGTTATTTTCCTTCATGACACTTATCACAAGTTGTGGGTACATATTTATTCATTTGACTATTTATTTAATGTTTGTTTATCTCACTAGGCTGAAAGCTGAGATCAATGCAGGGACCAAATCTTACTTATCTTTGTATCTCTAGTGCCTAGTACTTGGTTCATAGAAAGTACTAAATGTTTGATAAATGAATAACTGAGTGAATATAAACATAAAAATAGATTATTATAAAGAGAATACCGATGAAGTTCTACAAGTGATTTAGAGCACCGGCAAAGAATAAGGTTAAGCATAAGAAAAAACATCTTGACCAAAATAATTTTAAATCCTAGAATGAGGCTAAGAGTAATAGCATCTCATTTCTTATATTCAGCAAACAAGAGACTTCCAGATACTGGATATAAAAGAGGTTTGTTTCCACATGGGCTAAATGGTCTACAAATTCCCTTCTAGAATTGTAAGATTCTTAGAAGTATAATTGACAAACCATGAATCTAGGGAACATTCATTGACTTGTTGATTTGACAAAAACATATTGAGTGACTATACTAGGCACTGGGCCGGGCATTGTGGACTCAACATTGATTCACATTCTCTACTCAAGGGGTCTGCATACTGGTAAGGGCATTCATTTGAGAGATATGCATGGTATAAGTAGACATAATTTCCTGCTTCCAGGTCCCAAGTATGACATCTTAAGGAATGTCAACAAATTGGCCCATGTGGTTGTCAAGGTTCTCTGAGAAAGAGATACCAAGATGGAATTTAATGCCCATGGTTTTATTAGGGGAAATACCTGTGAGAGAAAATGGGGCGAGGGCCCATAAAGGCTGGGAGAGCTATCAGACCACAAATTAAGTCTGACCTTGAATAAAGGAGAGAGTTAAGGGAAGTCCAGTGAAGTGTTCTAGACTTCTGAGCAGTCTAAAGAAGGTTGGGTGAGGCCTTGGGGAAGTCAGCCATCAGAGAAGTCCTTTGTCTCCCAGGAATGGGGCTTCCTTCATTTCTCTGCTATACTTAGTCGGGAGTCACCTGCAGGGAGTGTGACTTTGGAGCAAATGTTGTGATGGATTTCAGAGCACAGCAGCTAGGGCCCTTGGTCAGTTACGCTCATTGTAGTTGTGTGTATGTGTGTGTGCGTGTGTGTGTGTGTGTGTGTGTGTGTGTGTGTGTGTAAGACTCATTCTCATGGCTGCCAGAGCCTACTATCAAGTTATGATGACTTATGCAAACCAGAAACATGTACTTGGAGGCTGTACCATGAATAGTTTACCAGGGAGAACATTAGAAGTCTACTTTTATGAAAAACAACCAAAAGAAATAGTGCAACATAAGAAATTGACTACCATGTTTTTAGTGAGAGAAGCATTCAAGGTTAGCTCTCCTGGTTTATGTGTTCACCAGATCCATGCAGATATATGTATACAGTTTCACTGTACTGGTGTTTGTTTTAATTGACACTCTATAAGGAAGGTGCTAACTACTTTGGTGAGGGTATTGCCATAGCCATCACTGATTTATAGCATTGTTTCCCCTCAAGTATGCTCATATTCAGCCTTCTAAACACCATTAGTCGATGAGACAGCTACTAGTAAATCCATAGCAACGGCTGCAAAGGGGAGTGGGATGCTGTTTTCTTTATTTTCCTCCTTTTATTCTGTATCAATCATGGTATTTTAGATTATGCTGCAGTAAGAAATAACCTGAAAAATTACAGTGACTTGAATTGGCAAAAGTTTATTTTTCATTTCCCTTGTGGATTGGCTGGGGCTTTTCTCTATATCATCTTTATTCTGGGGCCCAGGCTAATGGGATAGCCACCATTAGTGATATTGCTACTCATTGCTGTAGAGGGAAAATAGCAGGTAACCAAGCATGCAGTGTTAGAGCTTTTGCCCAGAAGTAATATGTGTCTCATTATACTGACCCAAATGGGTCAAATGCCCACGGCCTGACTTCTGGGGGTGGGAAGCATTATCCCTCCCCAGGGAGGTGATCCTCATGTTAGTGAACACTAATACATAGCATGCATTTCCAGTCTGGACAGTCTTGTCTGTCACCCTGGTACCTAGAAAGGTACCTGGCACGTAGTCGGTGCTCCATATAGATTTGTTGAATGAATGAATGGAACTTAAACCTGAATGTGCAAGACACATTCAAGTCCCTAGCATCTCCTCATTTCGTGTCTTGAAATAAGGATTATCCAGCCTTATAAGTACAAAGGGAAAGAGGTGTAAGAAATTTAGAGGCAGGATTGGTAGGTAATGATCAAGGAGCCTGATGAGTCTTAGGCAGGAAACCCTATTTGTGAGTTCAGCAATAAGAGAAGTGCTACCCCTGTGCTTGAGGGGTTATAGTGTCTAGACTTTACTCCAAAAGTGCTCTCCAAGTCAGTGAATGTTTATTAAAAACCAACTTCATGGCAAACAAAAACTGAGGATTACAGTGGAGAGAGCACGGTATCTATCTATAAGTATTATAAGACATAGATTCTACCCTTGGAAGTTTATAGTCCTATTGGGAAGATAAGGTATATTATAATAAAACAACTTGAATAAGCACTGTGTAATGGAAATAACATTGACTTGGAGCAAGATCAATCTGGATTTGAATCCTGGAATTATCACTTTGTTTTGTATGATTTTAGAAATGTGTTTTAACCTTCCTGAGTTTTATTAGTGAAATGGGGGTAATAGCAGAGCCTATGTCACAGGGTTGTTGTGTATATTAAATGGGATAATGTGTGTCACAAACCTAGCACAGGGTGAGCAGGCAAGAAATAATAGCTAATATTTACTGAACACTATTATGTGATTGTACAATTCTAAGTTCTCTGTGTGTATTGTATGTTCCAATGTTCGTTCCAAGGTGATGTGTGTGTGTGTGTATTCCTTTAATCTTTACCACAACCCTATGAAGTAGGTGAGTTAGGTACTATTATTATCCCCATTTTATAAATGAGAAAGCCGAGGCACAGAGAGATTATGTAGCTTACTCAACGTATATAGCTAGTAAGTGGAAGATGACTTGTGAAGTCACACAGCCTGGTCCTAGTGGCTGTACTCTTAATCACCATGCTGTGCTGGAGGTAAGCATGGAACATGCAGACAACATTAAGACAAGACCATACATGGCATAAGTGTATATGTCAGAGAGAAATAGGTTATAGAGCTGGAAGTAGGTCAAATGGACTTTTGGAAGTAGACAAACTTTGATTATTGAAATTATTGTCTTGGAATAGAGTAGAGACTGAAAAACGAGGGCTATTATAAATTGTAATGAGTAACCAGAGAATGATTTGAGAGTATTCATAAACAAGGACTGAATTTCTTGGTAGAGATGTGAAAGTTGTAGGCCTTCAAAGAAGGAAGCCGTTGAATCAGGGTGAAATAATGAGGGACAGCTTCATGAAAGCAGCAGAATCTGAAGATTTAAAATTTTCAGATAGAAAAATGAACCAAGGCATGGCATGTGGAGAGGTGATGACAAACAAGACAGACAGTCCTGACCGAAGAGGAAGGATTATCTTAAGGAATCACAATACAAGTTGATAATACAGTAATAAAATAAGGACAGTGGCGTTAATACTTTTCCTGAGTATTGCACATTCCCCTTTGTACAGCTCAGTCCTGTGTGGTAGAAAGAGCACTGCACCGAGTCTGCTGTCACATACTAGCTGGATACCATTGGGCACATAGCTAACTTTTTGTAATTCTTAATTTCCCCATTTCTAATGTGAGTATAAGAATACAATAGTTAGGGCTTCCCTGGTGGCGCAGTGGTTGAGAGTCCGCCTGCTGATGCAGGGGATACAGGTTCGTGCCCCCACCGGGGAGGATCCCACATGTCGCAGAGTGGCTGGGCCCGTGAGCCATGGCCGCTGAGCCTGCACGTCCGGAGCCTGTGCTCCGCAACGGGAGAGGCCACAGCAGTGAGAGACCCGCGTACCACACACACAAAAAAGAATACAATACAATATTTAGCACAGAGTTGTTGTTTTGGGAATTAAATTATGTAGTAGCTATGAAAATAGTGAAAGGACTCCGCAAAAGTTCTTTTTTTCCTACGTCTCATTGGATCCTCCTGTGAAGAGGATAGTGCAAGTTTCATTACTCAAACATTTTTTTTTTCAGAGAAAGAAACTGAGATTCAGAGAAACTGAGGTTTAGAGAAATTAAGTGATTTTTCCCCCAAACTGCATGGCCATTCAGTGATATAGGGTCATTCTGACTTCCAGTCTAAAATACATCCCTTTGTCATTACATGTCCAGTAAGAGAGTTAGGTGACACCATGATTTTGTGGGAACAGGACCCAAGATAGGGACATTTTGTCTGGGAAAAAGGGAGGCAGGATCAGGTCTGAGTGGGTCCTTGCATGGGAAAAGGGGATTGGAAAAGAGCCCTAAGTAGCCCAGAGGCAGCATGAAGGTCCTGGGAGTGGGATAAAGTACCTAAGGTGGTAGCGGGATACAGGAAGTGTGGAGAGCACCACTGACTGACATATTTTCCCTCTGAGTTTGACAAGGACCAGTTTGACCAGGATGAGCATTGGCCCTGTCTCTTATAATGTGCATTTTGCAAAGAGAACTGAACCAGATTCATGAACATAGATATGTGTATATGGGCACATGTATGCACATGCGCACACAGGCACACAATGATGGGGTGGTGGGAGGAAAGGGAAAAAGTGATGTTTGAGTTTGTTTTCAACAGAAACATTGGCATCTAAAAACGGGTCCATAGATCAACTGAAACACCACAAGGCAAAAGCCAGAATAAACACCATTCGCCCCTATGTACTTGACCTGATTAGACACCACCTAGTTCCATCAACTATCTCCCTGTCTCTTTCCCTCCCTAAGAGCTGGATTGCCTCCTCTCCTTACTTCTCCTACACTCACCAGTTGCAGCAAGGTGATTTCTGGAGAAATTGAATTCATTAAGATTTTTATGGATAATTATAGTTGCAATATGCTTGGAGCCATTTTATTAAAGCAGTTATGAGGTAATTAATCTTGTCAATAACCTCTGGAGTGAATGTGCATTTTCTGTATTCTCCATGCTTTTTGCCTCTGTTCAAGTCTCTGAAAATATCCAAATTTGTTTGCCACTTAAGATGCTCTCTCATCCCCACCATCCCTCCAGAGCTGAGAGCCAGCTGGGAGCCCAGACCAGAATTATTTTCTTAGCCAAGGAGAGATATAAGACAGAAGACCTTTAGTTGTCCTTTGGTTTTCTTTGCTATTTAAGAATGAATCACTACCTGTGGTCAAGTATCTCCCTGTAGCCCCTTCTCCCCAAATTAGGAGAATTGACAGTGCTGCTAGAGAATGACTAGCAATACAAGGGCCTCTGGATCCTGTTCCCCACATTGAATACCCATGTGCTTCAATTTCCAAGACCACCTGATAAGCAACAAGCTGAATATACAGTACCATGAAATTTGGGTGCTTAGCACTACAATTGTCAAAAGATGATTCCTTGCACAGAGGTTTCCTTTAAATAGGCACTTAATATGGGATCTAGTTTACAAAACCAATTAAACAAAAAATTCCATAAGCTGAAAATTTTAGAAAATGCTGGTTTGCTAAATTCGGAACCTAATTGCACCTCAGTATTTTTTAAAAAATATGACTGAACTAACCTAAAGAAAAATATATAAATATGTTATATATATGTGTATGTGTGTTTGTGTGTGTGCATATGTGCCTGTATTTTTTTTAAGTAAGGACCATACTAGAAAATTGAAACATTCTTTTTTTTTAAACATCTTTATTGGAGTATAATTGCTTTACAATGGTGTGTTAGTTTCTGCTTTATAACAAAGTGAATCAGCTATACATATATCCCCATATCTCCTCCCTCTTTCATCTCCCTCCCACACTCCCTATCCCACCTCTCTACGTGGTCACAAAGCACCGAGCTGATCTTCCTGTGCTACGCGGCTGCAATTGAAACTTTTTTTTTTTTTTGCAGTACGCGAGCCTCTCACTGCTGTGGCGTCTCCCGTTGCGGAGCACAGGCTCTGGACGCGCAGGCTCAGCGTCCATGGCTCACGGGGCCAGCCGCTCCGCGGCATGTAGGATCTTCCCAGACCGGGGCACGAACCCGCGTCCCCTGCATCAGCAGGTGGACTTGCAACCACTGCGCCACCAGGGAAGCCCCTGAAACATTCTTTTTATGGAACCAACTGTTCATTGACTCATTGACTTTCAGTCTCCAAGTTACAGCTGACTTCCCAAGAACACATCTACTGTGTAAAGAGGGCACCTTTGCTCTTCCTACTGTGCTTTAGAAAGCTTCTGTCCTAAGAATTGCTAATCAAAGGACAAGGCAATCTGGACCTCCAGCTACTCTTTGATCTTCTTCTTATGGCTCGTTCTCTAACTCAAAGATAATGCCAGGGATGGTCATTATTCTCCATGTAGGCAAGATGGCTGGAGATAGATGTGACAAGCTGTCCTCTCTGTTAGGAGATCTTTTATCTTCCTTCCATGGCTGGCTGAGTCAGAGAGGGCCTGCATTAAGTACCCCCATCTATAGACATATACCCAATTCTGAAAGCCTGCATCCCAGTAATAGACATATCTTCCCCAATTTTTTTCTTTTGCATTATTCTTGCCCTTTAGCTGCCGACTCTTTATAGAACACAGTATCTATTATCTGTTCAGTTTTTTAAATGAATCATACACTTCCAATGAGAATTTTGGAATGCTATGATTATCTGCTAATATTACCTGAAGGTTATCTGCTAATAACTTTGATAATCTTAATCAATAAGAAGGGGGGTAACAGTCTCCATGCAGTCACCTGAACAGCAGGGTGTCTGGTGGGATTATGCCTACTTTGGGACAGAACAAAGTGAGTTGAGATGGTTCTTGGCTAAAATTAATTCCCTTTCTGGCACTAAAATAAATCTACCCAAAACTGCAATATTTATTGTATTGTGTGAGTGTGTGTGTGTGTGTGTGTGTGTGTGTGTGCGCATATGTATATACACACACACAGTAAATTATAATAGTTCGTGGTCACAAAACTGTTGCTAAGGTTACATTGTTTACAAGATAGCCTCCCAGTTTTGGGACATGGAAGTAGTACCCACAGTGAAGTTGGTGGTTGTTCAGAATATTAGACAAAAAGCAAAAGTGTGACTTGGGCAAATTCCCGAACTCCAACAGTTTGAGCAGTTTGGGGGTTTGCACACTCTAAACTAGGTTTCCAGATGTGTTGCTTGATTGGCCAGTGTCTAGAACTGAATGATAGATATAAAATAGCAAGTGCTAATACTCAGGAAACCTCACTTGGACTGTTCTTTATAAATACAACTTGTCTAGAAGTGGTCTTTCATTTCTGGGGGGTCTTTGACCATTTTGGGAATCAGATGAAAGCCATTTATTCTCTCCAGAGAAATACCTACATGCACATATTTTGTCGATAATTATGGGAGGTATGGTGATCTTACAAATTCTGGTCTAGATAAATCTTACATTAAATTGCTGAGTGGGTAAGCCTAAGCAGTCTTTGGACCCACAACATAGGCAGAGCTTTGGTTGATGAGGGCAGTGGATCAGATGTTTTCAGTGTGTCCTAGGGTTACTTGAAATAATAACCATTTGTCCCTCAGAACTTTTCTGTATTTGTTACAGTTTGTCATCTCACACTACTTTTAACCCTAATACTTTGAGTCAGCCTTAGTCTTTGGGGAATATATAGCATGTTCTTTGTAATTTCTCTGGTGTCTTTACACGGCTAACACCCTAGAAAGTTCATTTCATTAGTAACTAGTAAGCTCAATACCTGATCTGACTGCTGAATAATAGTTGACCTCTTTTTAATGCTCTGTGTACATTCCAATATACCTATCAATGTACCATTCAAGGACAGGAAAGACCAATCTCTGAGCCTTGGTTTGCCTACTGTAATTAGATATTGCTATAAATATATTTTCTTGTAATTTAACTTTACAACACACTTTCTCTTTGTCTCCAAGGGTTGCTCCCCAAAGCTAAGGGCTTTTGATTCATAGAATGTCCATGAATTTCAGTATGTTTATACTCCATTCTAGAAGGTCTTATGGAAGTAACATAAGAGCTACTTGCTTTTCAGAAATGATTTTATTACTTCTAAGTGAATCCAAAATAAGTTTTGGCCTCATAGAGACATTGAATGAAACGTCTCCAGGCAAGAGCTGGTGTGTTCTTTCATCTCACTTCTCACAGTCTCCTGCCACTGAGACCTTCTGCTCTCCATTTGATATTGTTGTTTTCTCCATCTACCTTTCTCCCTGGCTTCCAGGACATTATGCTTTTTGGTATTTCCCATGAGCTTCCTTTCTTCATGTCCACTTGACGTGTAGAAATTCCACTGCTTCTCTTCTCTTCACTTATTGCCCTCAAGTGGTTCCCGTAAGCCGTTGTCCTCAAAGGGCCAAACCATACCAGAGCTTTTCCCCCTTCTCCTCTTGTCCTTCTGAGACTTTAAGCCTCAGAGCCAAATTCAGTAATTGAGCCTCTAGGATGTTATAGCCAATCATTTTCAGCTATAGTTGATGGGAGGGATCCTGGAAAAAAGTGAGGTTAATGGGTCTCTTTCCATTCCTGCCCTCATCATCTATAATGCCAACTTCATCAAACACTCTAAGTACTGCTCATTAAGTTTGCATTTCTTTTTTCTTTTCCATTGGAATTACTGTGCAATTTGTATAGTGTGTTTTTATATTGAAGTACATGATGACTGTACCCAAATGTCCCAATTCCAAAAAAAATCAAGTTAGTGACAATAATCAGTTGTATTTTATGTTGCTGAAATATATTACTGAAAAATATCGCTGAAATGTATTCCTTGATACTGGAATGAACTCTCTGGCCATTTCTTCGCATGTCCTTTACCACATTACAGAGAGGGGTTAGGATCAAAAGTGCTTTTCCTCCAGAGAAGTCAAGGCTCTGTGGGGACAGATGCCAAGGTTCACCTTAAAGTACATAAGACCCTTTATCACTTGCCCTTGGGACTTCCTCTCTATCCAGCTTCCTCTTTCATCACTTTCCCCTAAAACCCTGGCCACACCAAAGGACCTGGAGTTCAGCAACCCTGCTATTCTCTGGGTTGCCTTAGTGCCTTAGTTCATGCTATTGTCCCCTATCCCCTCTTTACCTGGCTAATTCCTACGGATATTTTAAGACTCAGCCCAAATATTGGTTCTACTCTAGAATTCCTGGGTGAATCTTAAGAGTTATTACAGAATTAAATAAGTCTCCTTTAGCTGTGCTACACTCTGTATCTCACTGGCTCCCGCAAACTCATAGAGATCCTGTGACCTCCTCCTAGAACCCCCCTCTTCCCCAGCTCTCAGTATGACTTCAGAGTATCCTGTTCCAGTCTCTTGTTTTCCCTTCCTTCTGAGTTTTCCTCTCTTAAGAATCCCTTTTCTTGGCCATCTCTTTCTTGGCCTTTTTTCTTCCTAAGTTATTCTTAGGTCTAAAAGATAAATGTCAGGAGAAATGGGAAGACCGATTATGTCCATCTTTGTCCCTTTTCCACTGCTGACTGCCTTTTCCTGTGTTCCAGGGAGCTCTATCTCACCTACCATAAGATTCAAGAAGAGAAGATAATGCTCTCCATGCTACCCATCCCCATTTTCTATCTTTTCTCAGCAACAAGTGGAATTAATGGTTCCCTCCTGTGTGTGCCTACAGCATATTACAGAGGCCAGATTGCAGTTACTGTTTTTTAGTTTTTGTTCATTTACCTAAGATTTCTCCTGGGCCTACTTCACTTGGACAATATAGAAAAGATAGACTGTGGGTTCTGGGACACTCATGTCAGGGAAGCTCTAGCTGTAGTTCTGTCTCTTCTCACGAGAGCTGGCTGAAAACTGCTATAATATATTAGACTTGGGATTTCTTTTCTTTTTTAAAAAATAAATAAATTTATTTATTTTTGGCTGTGTTGGGTCTTCATTGCTGCGTGTGGGCTTTCTCTAGTTGTGGCGAGCTGGGGCTACTCTTCATTATGGTGCACGGGCTTCTCATTGTGGTGGCTTCTCTTGTTGCAGATCACGGGCTCTAGGCGTGTGGGCTTCAGTAGTTGTGGCATGTGGGCTTAGTGGCTCCACGGCATGTGGGATCTTCCCGGACCAGGGCTCAAACCCGTGTCCCCTGCATTGGCAGGCAGATTCTTAACCACTGCCCCACCAGGGAAGCCCATAGACTTAGGATTTCTTTAGGACCAGGCCTGGGTCTTAATCTGTATCCAAAGTACTTGAGACTGAGTAGGTATCTAGAAACATGTTGCTTGGTTGGTTGGTTGGCTGCTTGGCTGGTTGGGTAGATGAGATAACATAGTATAGTATTGATACTATATGAGTATCATATAGTGAGAATGCCTGCATCCCAGATTTGCAATTACACTTTTGACTTGACCTTAGGCAAGTTATTTTACCTCTCTGGGTATGAGTTGCCCCAAGCATTAAGCATGGATAATATATCCACCTCAGAGCACCTTTTGTTTTAGCTCAGATTTATTGAACGTCTGTTATACGTGAGACACGGTCATCACTGCTTTACATGGATTAACTCATTTAAACCTCCCTGTGAGGATTAAAGGAAACAAATCATGTAAACTGTATAGCATATAGTAAATGCTCATAAATGTTAGTTATTATAAAGGAGAAACAGCTTGGGTATAGCTATGAAATTCTGCCTCTAAAACACAGGTCTTAGGTTCCTATTCTTGAGTTTTCTTTCTACAGGGTCCCCCTATATTCCTTATTCACCAGGAACTTGAGCCTTCTATTGGGTCAGAAGGATGTATGATCTGGGTCTTAATAATTACTCCTCTGCTTAATGGTTGGTTTAGTGTTCCTGTCCCCAGGCTTTGCCTGATTTGGATGAGTCCAACCTCTGTGGCCCCAGTGACTGAGTACAGACCCCTTCTGTGGGGGATTGGGATTCTTCAAAGACCCATTTCTCTGCTGATCCCAGAAGCAAGGTGAGCTTTAACTTTTGCTCAGGTGCATGGTGCCAATGACAGAAGAAGCTCTTTAACTGACCTTTATTTAAACTGACTTGCTGGCTTAACCAACCCTCTGTAAAACTGACTGATGCCCTGGCACTCTTTCTGATTGAGTCATGTAAGTGTGCTCAGCTGTCTTGGAGCCAGTTAGTTCCCAAGGCCCTTGTGTCCTTTTCCCCTTTGCAGGCTGTTCTTGCTAAAGGCCAATCAACACTGGCATTTAGCTTTAACTCTGAGTTTTGAGAGTTGATTCCTTCAGTCCTTTGAACAATGCTTTCCAACTGCTAAGCTGAGGCATACTGATGTGCCCTGAGTGAGTTACAGTTGCGCTGAACTATTGATCCTTCCAGGTGGTCTGCTAGATAGGCAGCCAGAGTCCATGGGCAGTTTTTGCCTCTGGCCATGAATAAACTTGTCATTCTACTTTGATGTGCCATGTAAATGTTGTCATTTCTCACCTGTGTTGTGCCCTGGAAAAATCAAGAAGTATTATGTTTAGAGCATTCATTATCAAATGTCTTTTAACTATGGAGCCATAATATATGAATCAGGTTAAAAGTGAATCTGCTTTCTTAATACCACTCAACTGTATGCTGTAAAATGTTTAAGATGGTGAATTTTATGGTATGTATATTTTACTACAATTAAAAAAAATTTTAATGAATCTGCTTTGAGTAAAGTGACAGCTAGGCCCTGGAACCTTGGCATCCCTTTCAGCAGACTCTGAGGGCTTCAGGGAACACAGCTGAGAAAACATTGCTTTAGAGCAGGAATTGGAAGCCTCACTCTCCCCTTGGGCTCTGATGTCTGCAGTTAGTGCATAGCTCTGTGAAAGCCAGCCTTCAGCAACTCTGCAATGGGGCAGAGGGCCTCCTAGGCCTTCCCATGGGACATGTTGACTCTTCCTAACAGTGGGTCCTCTGTTAACTACCTCGGGCACTCAGTGCCAATATAACTCGTCCCTGCCTTTCGCTTTCCCAGCACATTGAAAAATCACCTGTCGTAAACATATATGAATATGTACTGAGAAGGTTTTTCATCACCCTACTCTCTATATGTATGTGTATCACCTAGTTAAAATATTCAGTCCTTTTGAAGGGTGTAAAATAAAAAGAAAACCTCTTCCTGCCCATTTTTAGTCCCACATCTCCCCAGGTAAAACCATTGCTGACAGTTATGTATTTTTTTACTGAGGTATAGTTGATTTACATCATTGTATTAGTTTCAGGTGTACAACATAGTGATTCAACATTTTTATAGATTATACTGTATTTAAATTTATTATAAAATATTGGCTACATTCCCTGTGCTGTACAATATCCTTGTAGCTTATTTATTTTATACATAGTAGTTCGTATCTCTTAATCCCATACCCCCTAACTTGCCCCTCCCCGCTGGTAACCACTAGTTTGTTTTCTATATCTGTGAGTATGTTTCTATTTTGCTATATAAATTCATTTCTTTTATTTTTTAGATTCCACATATAAGTGATAACATACAGTGTTTGTCTTTCTCTGATTTCTTTCACTAAGTATAATACCCTCCAGGTCCATGCATGTTGCTGCAAATGGCAAAATTTCATTCTTTCCTATGGCTGAAGAGTATTCCATTGTATATATGTGCCACATCTTCTTTATCCATTCATTTGTCGATGGACACTTAGATTGCTTCTATATCTCAGCTATTGTAAATAATGCTGCTATGAACATTGGGGTACAGGTACCTTTCTGAATTAGTGTTTTTGTTTTCTGTGAATATATACCCAGGCGTGGAATTGCTGGGTCATATGGTAGTTCTATTTTTAGTTTTTTAAGGAACGTCCATACTGTTCTCCATAGTGGCTGCACCAATTTACATTCCCACCAACAGTGCACAAGGGTCCCCTTTTCTCCACAACCTCACCGGCATTTGTTATTTGTGGTCTTTTTGATGATGGCCATTCTGGCAGGTGTAAAGTGGTATCTCATTGTGGTTTTGATTTGCATGTCTCTGGTGATTGGTGATGGTGAGCAAGTTTTGTACTTTTTGTGTCTGTGTATCCTTCCAGAAAAATCTTTGCACACAAAACCATCTATCTGTAATATAAACAGGCCATTTTTTACGTGCAATTTTACACTTTTCTCAGTTTACTTAATAGGATATCTTGGTAATTACTCAATATCATCACTTAGCATTCTATATCAAGCTTTAAACCAGCTGCATAGTATTCCATTGACTGGTTGTACCATACTTTATTTAATTACTCCTCTAGTGATAATATTTAGGTTGCTTCCAGTGTGTCTGAAGAGCAGAGAATTTGAAACAATCTAAATGTTCAAGGAATTCATTAAATCAATTCTAGTGTATGATATAGTGTAGTCTTTTTTAAATGAATGTAAAAGCACATTCAATGCTATAACAAAGTGTTCCCTATGTCTTTTTACAGGAAAAACGAGTTACAAATTAGTTTGAATAGTTGACTCCTGATGCGTAAAAAAGTAGGAGCAGGCATGTGTAAACTAGGTATGAAAGGATGTGCACTAAACTGTTAAACTTAACAAAGCTTCTCTCTAGGTGGTTTCATAATAGGGTTTTAAGTTGTTTTCTCCATTTTGCTTATGAATATTTTCTAAATTCTCAAAAATAAATGTATATTGCTTCAATAATAGGAGAAATAATACAATAAATGTTAATTTCTTTAAAACAAGTTCATGTGCACCCTGTGCCATGGCAGCCACACTCTCCTGTCCCTACCATGCTTATGGCATTCTACTTATGGTGGGGAAATAGCTGTAGGGGAAGAAAAATAATTTTCCCTCTACCCTTCTGGGAAGATATGTTGGGGATGGAAGTGAGACACAGGTGCACAGCTTCACACACAGTTATCAGCAGCCCACTCCTCACACTGAGGATCCAGCCAGGCAGTGCCTCCAAGAACTTTCTAGGTTCTTGGCTGAGATCCCTCCTCTAATAGAAGACATTGATGGGAGAAAAACAAACAGAAGTTTAATAACATGTATACCTCCTGTATATATGAGAGAGACCCAGGAAAACTGAGTAACTCTCCAAAATGGCCTAAGCCATCTCCTTAAATAGTATCTCCAGCTGTCATTGCCTTCTTCATGGATAAGAGTTTCTAGAGATTGGGTCATCTTCTTCCTGGTGCAGAGAGGGAGATACCCTTGCAAATGGAGGTTTCCTTTATAAATGTAAATGTCCCTCACAAAAGGGTAACTTCTATTCATTTTCAAAGCTTTTCCTGTGTCTACTCTTTCCTAAAAATAGTCAGCTTAAGATAATCCTTACATCAAAGACGCACATTTTCAGGTGACATATTCTGCTGGCCTTCACAACGAACCTGGGCCTTGCACTATGTGAGCTCCCAGTCCAACCAGTGAGATCAGGGAAGGCAGCTACACCAGAGAAGCCAGAGACTAGTGTGGGGAAGTAGGAACTCACCACTCTTTGAGGCTCACACAACAGTAGTCAGGGAAGGCTTCACACAGGAAGTGGAAACTGGAAGAACAGTAGGATTTGCAAAGGTTAAGAGGAGGAGGGTGGGATTCCTTCAGGCCCTGGCAATATTTGATAAGGCAGGAGCAGTAAGGTCTGCTGTTTTGTCACATCAGCTGACCGGTCAACTGGTCACCAAAGAGGTGTGGTGAGTGACTGAGATCATTTGCTTTGCAATCTGACACATGAGTTTAAATGTCAGCTCTGTCATTTACTGGATATTTGCCTAGGGAAGTTAACTTTTCCAAACCCCGGTTTCCTTGTCTCTAAAATGGGAATTATAACAATACCTACCTCATCAGGTTAACTGTGACAGTTAACTGAAATAATGGATATAATATGACATAGCACAGTGCCTGACTGGCACATAGGAAAGGCTTAACATATGGTAGCTGTAATTATTATTAATCCAAATAAAGAAAACAAAATATGTCATAGTATTTAAAGATTTGACTTAATAATAATGAACTCATGTGAAAGAGATTCATAATTCTTAGAAGTAGATGGATTTTCTGAAGGTCTCTGAGGTGAGGTGGCAGAAAATTCTATAGCATATAGAACCCAAGCAGGTGTCTGAATTACTAAGTGAGAGAAGAGAATCGTATATAGGATGGTGGTTAAAAGCATTGGCTTTGGACTCAGGAAGACAGAGGTTCACGTTTCTGGCTCTGACATATGTACTGTGTAATGTTGGCCAAGTTCTGCTTTAATTCTAGGACTCAGTTTCCTCATCTGAAAAATGGGAGTAATGACACTGTCTACCCCTAGTGTTGTTAATATTAGGATTCAATGAGATAACACGGGTGAATTGCTTAGTGCCTAGTACTCAATTTGTGCTCCGTTCATTCATTGAACAAATGTTTGTAGAGCACTTACAATGTGCTGAGCTTTGTGCTTAGGCACTGGGAATATATTAGTGAATGAGACAAATGGGGACCTTGCTTTTAAGTAAAGTTTTCAGTAAATGAGAACTACCATTATGGCTGCCATTACTGCTATACAGATATTCCTCACTATCTAAAGTTTCACTATCTAGATATTCATCACAATAACTTAAAAAAATGTTTATCCCAAATTCACTATTCAAATTGAAAGCCCTCAGGTGAAAACGTTTGAGTTGCATGGGAGTCCCATCCAGAGGATATAGAATGTACCCCTCTCTGGATAGGACAGCATCTTGAGTTCCAACTGATAAAAAGCATTGTATATCATCACTATCATATCCCCCACCATTCTCCTAAGAGTTTAGTCTTTCATGAGTCCCAGTATTTGCTGATTTCAAGTACCTGGGGGCACTATCAACCAAGGTCCATGTGGACCACATCTTGAGAATCTCTAACTTATTATTTCATTGTTTATTTATATTACAATTTGTGTTCATTGGAGTTTAGGAAGAAAATATACTTTGTTTCTAAGGTTGTAAATTATTGCATCCCAAACATAAAAATACCTATTTATGAGTTTCTTAAGTGTTCAATAATTAGATATCAACATTTTAAATGCTTTATGTTACTAACACATACTTCATGGATGGATGTATATAGTTAAGAGTGTTTTAGTAATATTTAGGAAAATTGGTTGGGGTTTGTGGATGTTTTGTTATTTTCCCATTCAAAATAATGGAACATAGGGTTCCATTTTATGTTAACTCACTGTATAACATATTCTCAGTAATGTTTTATATTTCAATATGCAGAGGCACCTGTACTAGAACCACTACTACAATTTTACTTCCACTCACTACCTAGTGCTTGCGAACTAATAATCGCTATCTACTGACTTCCACCAGCTACTGACCCCAGCATTGCATTTCCAGGCTTTACAGAAGCTAATGTTGCCCTTCTCCTCTTCTTTATTTGAGTATGGTCATGTGGTTGGGGGTGGGGCCTCGTCCTCAAAGTAAAGGACCGGAACCTTGTTGACCTTGTTGTGGCTGATGTCCAAGGAAGACTGCCTAAGGGTAAAGTGTACAACTTCAGTCATATCTTTTTGTAGCTCTGAAGACAAACTAGAAAGACAGCAATCCCCAGAGCCAAGGCTGTTGGCATTGAGGAAGGAGACTTCACATGGAAATGTGGCTAGGATGACCTTCTCCAAGGCACCAGCCACTGCCTGCTGTGTGTGTGTGTGTGCATGTGTGTTTGTCTAAGCATGTTGTCCCCTAGGGAATTGCAAAGGCACGTGGTTGTTTTGGCAGGTATTGATAAGTACCTAAATGGGTAGATATAGAACAGAATTCTAGTTTTATTACTGAATAAAACTGTTTTAAAAGGACCTATTCCTGGTGAAAGGATGAAGAGTATGTTCCTTAGTTGAAGAAGTTTAGGGGAACACTGTCTGCAGTATCTCCTGGGGATGTGGTCAACATATAAAAGGCTCCAAGGAGTCCTACAGTAAAGAAACTGATTACTCTTTGCATACCAGGATTTTCCCACACGCTTTTTCTTGGCTCACAGAAATCTTTTCTGTGTGGCAGCCCGCTGAACACTATTCCACAGCACGTGTTTTGAGAAACCCTCTTGTATATTATTGTAGAATGCGGTATAACAAATGCTAATGCACTTCCTGACCCACCCATTATCTTCCCACTCCCTCCTGCCCCATCTTTCCTTATGTTTCTCTCCTCCCACCCCATTCTTCCATCTCTCCAACCCTATCTTTCCTCTCTTCCCTTCTACGTTTATTGACACATTATTAAGAGATCTGATCATCACCAAAAGCATTTCAATAGTCCCCTTTACATTGATAGAATGCTGAGGGCTGTCAAAAAGTGAAAAAAAAAAATTCTCTGCCCCTTCCACTCAGGAGCTGTCAGTAGCTCATAGATCTGGGCTGGGTGAATATGCAGATTCTTATAACGTAAGTAATCTACATGTGAGCAAATGGCTGAACACATGGCACGTTCATGGAGGGGATGGGAGTAATCATAATGAATTACAGCTACACCTTTATCAGTACCAACAACTTGCCAAACACAGCTCAGCAGGGAGAGAAGAAACACAATTGGTTTTCCCTGTATAATATATGCTATTGTACAGCCAGTGCTGTATTCTCAGAGGGACATTGTGCAATTTTCAGATTCTGCCACATGCTGCCTCCCTTGGGAAGCTGCACAAGAATTAGGAGGTTTGGTTTCTAATGCCAGCTCAGCCGTGGACTTGCTGTGGGACCTGGAGCAAGCCACTTGGCCTCTCTGGGCCTCAGAGGAGGTTTCATTAGATGATGAGCTGGGAGTGGCCCTTCCCTTTCTGGTCTGATATTGTGATTGGTCTGACGGGATTGCTGTCCCTTGGTGGTGGCTTGGGGTTAGGTGGGAGATAAAGAGGAGATATTTCCTCTCAAAACCTATTTCTGGTTTTGAAAAGCTCCTTCCCAAATGTCTCCTGTGAGGGGGGAGACTGACAGATTTGTAAGTGGGAGCCGATTGCTGGTGGGTGTTTGTGTGTCCATCTCCACATCGTGTTCCCCTCCCCCAAACTCCAGCACTGCTTTGTGCAATCGATATTGATTTTAAAGCACATTTGTTCAGATGCCGTTTACATTCTGAGAGTAAGCTATGGTGTGCTAGTCAAGAGAACATCGTGTGATATTTACCTGGCACGGGAGATACCATGATCACAAAGAGAACGATGTGTTAACAGTCGAATAACCATAGCAATCACTTATCTAGAATTTAGACGTAGGCAGAGCTCCAGGAGAACTTAACATGTATTATCTCACTTTAAGCCTCACGACAATCCTGTAATGAAGGTCAATTCAAATTATCCCCATTTTACAAGTAAGGAAACCAAGCCTTGGAAAGATTCCACAACCTGCCCAAAGTCACACAGGTAATAACTGGAGGAGCCAGCTTTCAAACCTAGCCAGGCTGACTCCAGAGCTCTTAACTAGTATGCTTTTCTTTTAACTGGATAAAACAGGTGCCCTGGAAAGTAATCAGTTATGGAGAGGGGAGGGATCGAACGGGGGAAACACAGCCCAGGCTGAGGGAGCCCTGGGCTGGCAAACGTTCTCTGTCACACACTGGCTTTATGTAGAAGCATTGGATGCAGGGGTCTGCCACCTCTGTTGGAAACTCTGTTCTCTGGGAGGCTGGTGGGAGCAAAGTGAAAGGGCTCCTGCAGTGGCCACATCAGGAAGCTTGTCCCAGTGCTGTCTGTACACATGACTGGCCAAGAGCTAAACCCTGAAAGATAACGAGCTTGTCCTTGTCACTTCCTATCCTCCTTTCAGGGCCCTTCTCCCTCTCTGCTCAGCATCTGTCAGGAACCTTGTGTGAGTATGCCCCCTCTGGGATCCCAGGTCCCTTCATGCTGGCACTCAACCCATCAACATGCCATCCTCAATAGTTCCCTGTGCTCCAGATCTTTCCATCCTAATTCCTCCAGGTAAAAATCTCCTGATCCTACTTCTATCATTGACTAAGGTGATAATAGCAGTGGCTAACATTTATTAATCATTTTCTATGTGTGGGGCTCTGCTTTAGGCATTTCCACGCAGTATCTCATTTAATTCTTATAATCCTAGGGGCAGGCACTCTTATTGTGTCCACTTGACAGTGGAAGTCACTCAGGTTCAGAGAGGTTACTTGTCCAAGGTTAACCAATCCGTAAGTGGTGGAGAAAGACTCACACCCAGGTCTTTCTAACACCAAAACCCATGTCGTGTCCATGTCTGTTAGTCTATATTACCTCAGAAGTACTATGTCAATAACCAGAATCCCGTCTGCCTGGTTGGATGTTACTTTCCTATACAGGATATACATGATACGATTCCTCAAGATTGAAAAAAAAACACCTCATTTTTTTCTCCATTCCTTCCTTCAACTCATTTGATCCAAACTTAACACATTTTTCTATTTGCCTCCAGAATTTACACTCACGTGTGATCCTTACTGTGCCCTAGCTTGGTTAATTCAAAATTTGAGTACTGCTAAGTTTTCTTAATCTTGCCCTGATATTCTTTCTGTTGCTCTTTCATATTTTTTCTCCTCTCAACAAGAACTGCCTGACATCTGCCCTCATAATTCTCTTACCGGCTTTACCTTGTCCTCGTTGCCACTCACTCACAGGTGGGATTCATTTGCTGTCATGCTATTCTTGTGAGGCAGGCAGTACTATTGAGATTGGCTCCATTTGATAGATGAGAAAACTGAGGCTCAAGTGACTTAAGTGACTTGCTCCAGTTGGAAGGTCTTCCCTAGTACTATGAGGTATAAGCATAAGTAGGGGTTGAGAGTGCCTGAGATATATGGGGGCTTCTAAAATATAATTCTGACTTAAAATCACACCATTTTCTGGGTGTTTTCGCTAAACCACCAGGACTAGAATGGGATAAGCTGGGTTAGAGGCCTCTAACAGGCCACAAATCTGCTATTCACCTGGGTGAAGGTGAGTTTGATACTTTAGGCATCATTCAAATATAGCAAAGTAAATCGCCTGCCACTCTGAGACAAAGCCAGGATGAGACTTGGTAGTTTTTAAAACAATGATCTTATTCCTGGGCTGGATCATCCTGATACCCTAATGAATGCAAATGTCAAAGGAAAACACAAGGCTAACAATACATAGATGTTGGTGCCATGAAGAATGAGCTGTTTTGGGTAAGACCCCACCTTTTTCTCAGTACTTAGCTTCACAATATTCTAGAAGTAGCAATTTTAGTTCTCCGAGTAGATAAAGGGCTAGTAAGTAGGAAATCTGAGAACAGGTCAGGCCTAGGAGAAAAAAGAGCATCTTTCATTTTCTCCTGGATACCAGACACACCTTCCTGGTCAGATTTCTCCATTTAAGATTTTATTGGAATTCTCTCTATACATACTTGTCCTATTTCTTGGCAGGTAGTAGATGTTTGGTAAATAATGGCTGTCTAGGTGGATGAGTGGATTTGAGCAGCTGTTGTATGTTGATTGCTTGTTCTGGATAATCATTCAATGTGCTAGCCTATGCCATCCTTATCAGGGACACCATAGAGCCCATATTGCCCAAACCCTAGACATAGTAAACCACTTCACATGGTATGGAAAGGCAGGGGGTTTAGGATGATTCTAAAAAACAAAAAATAGGGCTTCCCTGGTGGCGCACTGGTTGGGAGTCCGCCTGCCAGTGCAGGGGATGCGGGTTCGTGCCCCGGTCCGGGAGGATCCCGCGTGCCGCGGAGCGGCTGGGCCCGTGGGCCATGGCCGCTGGGCCTGCGCATCCGGAGCCTGTGCCCCGCAACGGGAGAGGCCACGGCAGTGAGAGGCCCGCATACCACAAAAAAAAAATAAAAAAAAATAAAAAATAAAAAAAAAAAATAAAAAACAAAAAATAAAACTTCCTCCTATTACTGAGTACCTTTCAAATAAGGACTTGGCTTCCTGTTGAAATGAAAATGCTCCTGGATGAGATGCAAAGTGTGGGCAAGAGAGCCTTCTCTGCCTGTTCTTCTCAGATTGACCTCAGAAGCAGGGAGACTCAAAGCAATAGGTTAAATAAGGCACATCTTCCTAGAGTGTCAATTTTTACTCCAAGATTTGAGGGAAGGGAAATTAGGTAACTTTAGATTATTTAAACCATCATTTATATATTGAAGCAAGCATTAGTATCTGTATTAGTCAACTAGGACTGCCATAACAAAATACTATAGACTGGGTGGCTTCAACAACAGAAATTTATTTCTCACAGATACGGAGGCTGAGAAGTGCAAGATCAATGTGCTGGCCAGTTTGGCTCCCCAGTGAGGAGCCTCTTCCAGGCTCACAGATGGCCGCATATGTCCTCACGTGGCAGAGAGAGAAAGCAAGCTCTCTTCTTATAAGGGTACTAATCCCATTGTAAGGGCCCCACCCTCATGAACTCATCCAACCCCATGTCCAAATATCACCACATTGGGCAGTTAGGGCTTCAACTTATGAATTTGGGGGTTGGGCACAATTCAATGCATAGCAATATCTAGTAGAACAGACGATTAAATTCATATATTTTTCTTTTGTTTTACAATAAGACAGGAGACAACAAAATGATTCCAATCTTGCAACAAATCACTTCAGGCTATACCTCTGATGTCCTGGGGGATATTTTTTCCTTCTCCTCTTCCCAGGGGTGCTTGAGGTGAAGTTTAAGAACTGTCAGGGTTGCATAAGCTGCTCCAATATGAATGGTGTCACTTGGAGTTGTGCCCGGAAGAAGCCTTAAGCCCTATGAAGCTGTTAGGAGTAGTTCATACCTGGATATGAATGAAATATCTGAGAGGAAATTTTGGTGGCTGTGAGTAGAAGCAGATGTGATAAGGCTGAGAACAGGAGAACACTGAGGTAGAAGAAGGGGAAGAACTGAGAAGCTGTGGCCCTTGATCATTATCTTCCCCAGTTTCAATTTGTTTGGGGGAGGGCTGGCCTTCCTGGGACCTCTTTCCCATCTAATTCCCTGATAATTTCATAGGATGTCAGCTGTACTTCTAAGATGGCCCTCTGATGAGTCCTAGGGAAATAGGTTAATCACTAGATCCCAACAGGTTTTGTTTCTGGGGCTGGGAATGAGGGGTATTGGACAAGAATCCCAAAGCAATACTCTTTAAACTTTCTACCAAGCACATGTGGCCAAGATCACTGAGACTCCCACCCCCACCCATATTCAGTAAGCAGTATCCAATGAGCACATATTTCTTCCTTACTCCATGCAAGTCAGAATTAAATGCAACTTATTAAATGGTATCCTCCACTTATTAGTGTATTTAGGATTTCCTGAGTTTTGCTTTAAAACCTTCCTCGTAGGTTCTCTGGCCTGCCTAACTCATGCTACTTCCTTGATTTATATAGTTTTCACGTTTACTTCCTTTCAGTCCCTTTAACCTATCCTCTACTTTCACAGACACCTTCCTCTTTGGTACCGCCGTGCACTTAGAAAGGCCTCTCGCTCCCTTCAAAGTGTTTGCTTTGACTTTTCGAAGTTAAACCACTGTTTCTTATTAATTTCATTCACTAAAAGTAATTGACACACGACCTATGGTATCCTGTCCACAACCAAGGCTACCTTACTTCACTTGAAAGAACTGCTTCCTTTATAAAAATCCATTCATTCTCTTAGCAATAATATTAACAATAGCAACATTAGCCACCATTCAGTGAGCATTTGTGTTATATTTCTTTTCACATTTAATCTTGCAAACAACCTTATGTGGCAGGTATTAGTGTTCTCATTTTAGAGTTGAGGAAACTGAGGCTCAGAAGAAATTTGCCCAAGGTTTCTGCTAGAAATAGTCCCCTATTCAAAAATACCTCTGCTGCTAAGTTGGTACAGAGTCATTCCTTGGGTATGTAACTAAAATATTTATATTCCTGGGATAGGTAACCCATTAGCCTCTTTCCAGGCAGCAAAATGTCATCATTGAAAGCACAGGTCATGGCATTGGACAGATTTGGGTTTGAGTTATGGCTCTGCTGAGTGACTTTGGAAAAGTCACTTTATCTCTCTTGATCTGTTTCTTTTTCTGTAAAACAGGGACAATAATTCCCATGTAACAGAGTTATTATAAGAACTCAATGAGGGCTTCCCTGGTGGCGCAGTGGTTGAAAGTCCGCCTGCCGATGCAGGGCATACAGGTTCGTGCCCCGGTCTGGGAAGATCCCACATGCCGCGGAGCAGCTGGGCCCGTGAGCCATGGCCGCTGAGCCTGCGCGTCCGGAGCCTGTGCTCCGCAACGGGAGAGGCCACAACAGTGAGAGGCCCGCGTACAGCAAAAAAAAAAAAGAACTCAATGAGATGGTATCCATAAAGTACTAACAGAGTAAGTGTTCAATAAATGACAGCTTGTCATTAAAAATCTAAGATTCAGATTGGAAATAATACAGATCCTGACAAATAAGGAGTAGAGCTTGACTTCCAGCTGTTAAAGAAGTTAATGTATTTTGGAGAAAATACCTCAGAATTCCTGGGAGAACCTTGGAAAGATTTCACAGTTAAAGACTGTGTTCTTTCCCTTAAGGAATGAGGCACTATATTTAGAAAATAATTTGACCTGGTTTAAGAGGTTTTGCTCTATAATTTGAATAAAGCCCAGTTGTGTCATGGCCCCATCTATCACAGTGTTATGATCAAAGGAAAACAAGTCCCACGTCCAAACTAATCAAAGTACAGTTAAAATCTTCACAGCAAGCTCTTTCTAAAGTGCCAAAGACAGAGTACATTCATAAGGAAAAGAAAGAGTTCTTCAAAAATCCCCTTTGCCATTTCCTGTACTCTCAGGTTTTTCCACACACCACAGCTGCATCCAGGTCCCATTTCTCCCCAGCTGTGTCTCCCTAAACCTTTCTTACAAATGTAGCCCAAGGAGACACATGTCTTTCTCCCGACCCCCACCCCTCTTCCCTAGATCAGCTCTTGATTTTGTAGTTACACTTACTTAGATTCTACATCAACAAGGAGAGCTTAGAAGACGCACTCAGTGGCCTGACCACTGCCAGGGAGTGTGAGTTTGTATGTGGGTAGGGGATGGAGGGGAGTGTAGATTGGGAGGTAGATTGCAAACACGTATCATTTAATGGCTTCTAGATTTGTAGCAATTTAAGACAATTGAAATTTTACATGTACTACTTAAGATATAGCTCCTTAGACTAAAAAGCACCCTTTTTCTCTTTTGGATAGGAATTTAGCAATTAACAGATATAATACCAACCTTTGGGACTATTCTCGTTGGTAGCTATTTACGTTTTTTAGAAAAGGATATATATATTTTAGTAAAAAATTATCTCAAAACCCAGTCGCGGTGGTTGGGGAAGATGATAAGATGGGCTTTGAGTGGTGACAAGTTTGGAAACCTCTGATTTGGTGCTCCCTACCATACACATGATCTCATGTAGTCCTCACAACACCCTGTGAGGTGGATACCATTATTTCCATTCTGCAGGTGAAGAAACTGAGACTTATGGAAAGAAATGAAGTATGTTGCCTAATGTCACTCAGTTTACAAGCAGTGAAGTTGGGGCTTGGTCCCAGAGCTGAACGACTCCAAAGTGGCAAGAGAAATAAAGCACAGTTGCCCATATAGTTCCTTCACACTCACACCCACACTTTTCTCTCTCTCTCAATTCCCCGCCCCAATAAAGATGTTAAAAAAAAAAGAAAATGTATATCCAATCTGAGAGGAGTAGGCTGAAAATTGGTATGGTAATATGAAGGCCAAACCCAGTTATAGAGCTTGCAGATGATATAAGTCTGGCAAGAATTGGAGGAAGAGGAGATTAAGGTATGTAGGAACTAGCAAAGGTCATCCAAATGACAAAGTCATATAGATGGATGCCACAATAACAATCACTTATGTATCCACCACCTAGTGCAAGAAGTTAAACAATAACAATACATTTGAAATCCCTGTGTAACCCTACTGCCATTTTAGGAATTAAAACTATACTGAATTTGTCTTTTTTTATCATTCCCCTTCCCCCAAGAAAAAGATGGATGCCAATGGGAAATTTGAAAGTACCAAAGAGAAAGGGCAGTGAAGCCCAGTAGTAGGTGAGTATTTTCAGCACTGAATTTAGAAAGGAAAGAGATACCAAAAGGAAAGTGGGCAAATTTTGAATGCCTTCCATACACCAAGCACTATAATATATTTAAATAAAGCTTACACTATACTAATAGCTTATCTACATATTGCTTATCTCACAACAGTCCTGTGAGAAAGAAATTTATCATCATTTTACAGATTTGCATTCAACTGTCCAGACATACAAATGCCAATCACTGGCTTGGATAAAGAAACTGAGATTTGGAGAGATTAGGTACCTTGTTAATCCCTGATAGAGCCTTGAACCCAAGTCTAACTGGTGCTAAAACCCACTTTCCAACACCACACTGGGAAGTTTAGAAGTTGAGAAAATAAGATAAAACTAATCAGGCAATTCCCAGCATTAGTTTTCCTGAAGTTATATAGAACTCCCTAACACCATATGTAATCCTAATGTGGGGACTTTTGGGCCCTGGTTGGCAGGAGCTCATCTCCCTTCACTGTTTTGTTGGTGGTTAGGATAAATACTGTGGAACAATAGAGATGCTGACACCTATAAAATGGGCAAAAGGGACAAAGAAGTAGATGATTCAGTAGTGATGAAGAAGGTGATCTGGGTGAAGAGTATATAAAGGACTTCTGAGATTCTTGTGTTACTGAGAAATTGGTAGGTTGTGTATGTTGGAAATTTTATGAGCTCTGGCAACTGGACAGATTGTAAATGTGAAGATATTTTAAATGATACAGTTAGTTTAAAACTTGTTACTATTTCCATATCTGCTCTTTCATTGGAGCCTCACAAATTGTTCTTTTGTTTTCCTCATCAATGTGCTCTTTATAAATATAGGACATTATTACTGAGGAACCTGTCCCACCAGCCCAGTTTTTCTCACACTCTCCTACAAATTTTCAGGCCTTCCCAAGTTTTTCTCCTATTCCATGCACACTCCATTTCTGACCAAGCTCCTTAGGGTGATCTTGAAGGAGAGGAATCCTTGTTTCTTCTGTCTTCCTTGTGCACCTTCAGACTCTTAGTTCCATGTCCCCAAGATTCTGGGCTCTGCAGCTTTAAGAACATTTCTTTTTATCGTGAAGTTGTAAAATAATTGTGGACTATCATTGGCTGTGATAAATGTTTTCCTGTTACAAGGAAAGTAAATGTGGAGTGGCAGCCCTTACAGCAAAGCCTCCTGGGGAGAAGCCAGCAGGAAAACAGACTTCCTTCTGCTGAGGTGAGAAAACTCCAGACGTCAGAGGAGAAGTGGGGGCAGAGGTGATCAAGTCAGGGAGCTCTCACTTCAGGAACCAACTGACTAGGAGTCGAAAATGAAAATGGTGCAAAGTAGGTCAAGCAGGCTCCTTTGGCCTAGATATCTCTTCAGGGAGTGCTGAAGAGAACTTTATTAGTGAAGGGGCCAATGTGGAGCAGTTTGATCCATAAATGAAGTCCATGGTTTCCCTGAGTGGTTCAGGGCCTCTCAAATTCTTCCACCACGGTACCCTAAAGGGCAGAACCAGTAACCTTCCTCACCCCTCCCCCACCCCTCTCCCACTACTTTGGGGACAAAGTACAAAGCCAGTCTCACGTAGAAAATTTATTTGAAGTCTACTGTTTTCTCAAAAATTTATGTGAATCTGGTACTCTATCTCTTGTTTATTTCATCTTATTACCCTTTAGCCTCCTACCCCCCTTCCCATTTGCTTCCCGCAACGTAGGAACCATGCTCATGTGTTTTAGTGTATATTTTTATTTGAATTATTCCAAAATGTATTGTTTTACGTGCATGAATTTTAATTCATGCAAATGGTATTTATTATATATCTCTTTTCAGTTCTTACATTTTTATTTCTCAGCACTGTGTATGTGAGAGCTGCCAGTGCTCTTTGTATACTGATGCTACTCACTGAAGGCATTACACTCCAGTGTGTATATCCACCACATTTTACCTGTCTACTTATCCAGAGATGAACACTCAGGTAGCTGTCAACTCCCTACCTCCCCGGGCAGAGATGCAGGGAACATCTTTGTACATGTCCCCATATGGACCCATATGAAAATTTATTTGGGGTATATACCAAGAAGAGAATTGCTGGCCCATAGAGTATATGTGTTTTCTTCATTAGACTACATTCTGCCAGATTGTGCTCCAGAACGGCTACACCAGCTTTGACTCCCACCAGCACTGGAGGAGAGTTTGTTCCTCTTTTCCTTCATCCTTTCCAACCTTTTAGCAGTATCCAAATTTCTGATTTTTGTCAGCCTGAAAGGTGTAAAGTGATAGTCCAGTGAATATTTTAAGTTGTATATTTCTGACTATGAACGATTCATGTTTATATTAAATGACCAATCCATAGTAAAGCTGATGCACCAAGGATCAAGAAGGGTCAAGTTGATCTTGCTGTTTCGAGTTCCCCTTACATACCTGGATCTGCTCCCTGGGTTAGGCATATATCATCTGGAGGAGTACAGTTACTAGCTGTGTGATCTTGAGAAAGTTGCCTTCTTTCTCTGGATCTCCATTTCCTCCTCTATAAAGGAAGATTGGACTAGATAACCACACAGAGCCCTTCAATGCCTAACATTCCGTGATTCAAGTGATGTCATCTTGAACCATCAAACACTGCATTACCTCTTCTGTATTAAATGCTCCCTCAACCAAAAACATCCATTCAGTTCATTTTTCTATGTAGTAGCAATTTACTCTCCACTAACTGTCCATATCTTTCTCTCCCACTTCTCCCAACAAGGGAAGTAAACTGCCTCTTTACACTCTATCACTAGCATGTGAACAGAATGATGCCAATTTGTTCCTGCTGTTCTTTACTCTCCTGCACAGAGTTTGCCCAAATTGCAGACCTATCAAACTTGGATGCCCCCAGTCAGAACAAGGGGAAGATTAAAAGATAGACTTGAGCTCAGCCACATGCCGCTGTATATATGAAATGCAAAGGTGGCTAATAATATGACATTATAGTCTGACAATCACATGGTACTCATCATTCTTGGCACAAAATAAATGCTATTTATGCCCCTATTTTGCAAGGGGGTGAGGAGGAACAAGTCATTTCTAAACCTTCCCTGATTCGGGGAAAGAAAATAAATTTTAAAAAACTAAACAAAGTCTCTCAAAAATTCCATAATGAAATATTGGGTTGAAGCATATGACACTGCACATTTTGTAGGTAAAAGCCAGTTAAATATCAGCAAATTCATATGGTTCAACCTAGTAGGTGTGGAATAATCAAAATGTCTCTTAAAAATTCCGGAAGGGTCATTATCAATGACTTCATTAATACTACCCTCATCCTTTTCTAAATAAGACCAACATATATTCTTTGACTCGTAGACAGGGCATAACAGAGCAAACTGTTGCTTTCTTGATGTTGAAAGACTGTATTGGAGAAGAAAAGTCATCCTTCTTCCAGCTAGACTATGGGCTCTCCCTTTCCTAGAATATTTTGAGTATTTGCAGCCCATGTCACTCATTGTAGTCCTGCCCCCAGGGCTTGTTGTCTCAGGTAAATATGTTTATCTCGTTTTTTTTTTTAATTGAACTAGAGTTAATTTACAATGTTGTGCTAGTTTCAAGTGTACGGCAAAGTGATTCAGCTATACATATCTATGTGTATTCTTTTTGAGATTCTTTTCCATTATAAGTTATTACAAAATATTGAGTATAGTTTCCTGTGTTATACAGTAGGACTTTGTTGTTTACCTATTTTATATATAGCAGTGTGTATCTTTTAACCCCAAACTCCTAATTTATCCCTCCCCCTCCTCTTTCCCTTTGGTAACTGTAAGTTTGTTTTCTATGTCTGCGAGTCTGTTTCTGTTTTGTAAATAAGTTCATTTGTTTATCTAGTTTTAAAGCACCAGGCATGTGCAAGGAGTGGGGAGGAGCTACTATTTGTTAAGTATGTGTCAGACATGGTACTCAGCAGTTCACATACACCATCTCTTCTAATCTTAACAAATGCCCGAGAAAATCACTTTTATATCCATCGTATAAATGAGGAGGTTTAGGCACGGAGGTTAAATAACTTGCTAAAGGTCACACAGCTAGTAAGTGGGAGCATTGAGGCTCATACTCAGGTTTGTCTGATTCCAAAGCTTATACTCTCTTCGATGTTTCGTTTTGCTTTTTATCATGTTCTTGAATAATTTCTAACAACTTTATTTGTGAACAGTGCTTCAACAATGGCATAGGAAGTTGCTAAAAGGCGAGAGCTCTTGTACCTGAATCAGCTGACCATTGGTGCCCATTGTAATTACATTCAGCTCTTATCTTACAAATATTTATTGAGCATCTGTGTATGTCAAGCAAAGCACCACCACCAACACTTCTACAAGCAACCCTCATTTACAAATAGCTTTTTGACTTGGGTTTCACTTTACCCCTACCCCCCAGGTTGCCTTCTGCCATGTATGCCAGAACCTATCACAATCTTTCTCAATCCCGTATCTCAGAGACTTGGAACATCCTCTTCCTCTCTCTGGAATATTCTTCCCCTCAGGCCAAATGTCACCTCATAGAGCCCTTCCTTAACCACCTGATCCAATATAGAAGTCCCTGTCACTCCCTGTGTCCTATCCTTCTTTGTTTTTCTTCATTGCACTTATCACCATCAGATTTGTTTAATGTCTGTTTTGTTCAACATGTATTCCCAGCTATCTAGAACAATCCCTGGCACATAGTAGGTGTTCAATATTTGTTGAATGAATGAGGAAGTAATTTCCACAAAAGAGATTACATGTACTCATGTTCATTATGCCATCATCATTTTGATGAGTGAAACAAAATATGTATGATTGGGTTATTACATAAAATTAGTAATAATAATGTCAGATTGCTTTTGGTAAGAGCTATTTTTTCCTTACTGAAGTACCTATTCTCCAGTTTCTACTTATTCTTTATATGGCTTCTCATTTACCAGCTTCTCAAAGTAGGACACTTGAATTACATGGTATACTCATTATAGCTGATGGGATCTCAACATCTCCCCCCAACTCAGGCAACGTGACCTTAATTACTCTTTATAAAAGCTCACCTTTTAATATCTACAAAAGTTATTTATCTTTCAGAAACTTTCAAGCCCTGGGTTATTGATTACTGACAGCCAGATTTCATAACAACCTATAAATAGGGATCTGAATGAACTTAATACAATTATAATCAGCCCAAGAACAAAAAATGAGAGAGGAGGGAGAGGGAGAGAAGATTCTGAAGTCTTCTTGGTTCTTCCAAAGGTCAGCACCATAGACCAACAGTGAGATTTCCTACATGGGAGCTCAGGAAAGATCTACTGCAGGCTTGGTCTGAGCTAGGCATGCCCAGGACCTATGTGTAGGGCCTTTGTTGTGAGGGCAAGGATCTAAAAGTCAGATTTTGCAGCCAGATTCAACCTTCACAGACTAACAGTTTATTATAAGGATACCTAATCTTTGAATGTCTCTTCTGGCCCCAATAGTGAGGAATATTGAAAGTCCTAGACTTTGTAAATTCTAGTTCTCTGCCCTCTTCATACGTGACCAAGTACCTGCTCTTTAGTCAGATAATGGATTCCCTTCCTTGTTCTCTCCCTTGCTTTTACTTCTACTTTTCTTCTTTGTCTTCAGTTGAAAGACAATTCAAAATTTCAACAGCATAGACAAGGTCAATGGACATACTGAAGTAGCTGTACACTGTGTCCTTTCCTTCATGTGTAGAATATTCTCCATGGTGATAGAAAGGTTAGGCAGCAAAACTTTAGGAAAAGCATTAAGTAATTTGCTTTCTGGGGAACAAAATGGTATCTTAGAGAGATAAAGAGCAGATGTGATTAATGGTGGAGGTAGAGAAAAAGAAATAGTGAGGTGATTAGGGGCATAGAAGTGACCAAAAGCTGTTAACTGGAATGTATCTGGAATTGGAGTTTAAGGTAGATATCTTCTTGACTCTAACTTAGCTATTAAGTTTATTAACTATAAGCTTCAGCTTATGGCATCAAGCTTATGTTAACACAGTTGTCTTAAATTTCAGTTTTCTTACCCACCCCCTAAACTAGTATCAATGAAAATCAAATCTTCTCACATGTACTTGTCTTTAAACATCTCCAAGTATTTAATTGCATAGGAAGGATTTTACCATTGTTTCTAAAAGAGGGTGGGAAGTAGTGGCATTAGTGCAGCCCAGGAAAGGTAATGGTTATTAGATACATTAAACAATAGAGGAAGACTGTGGTTTCTATCAAAACAACACTCACCTCATTGTCCAAGTTTTGTAAGACCTATTTTCAAGGAGCTATTGCTTCTCTCTATGTACCATGATGACCATTTGCTGGATGGTATTTTCTGAGGTTATGGACTCACAAATTGAGTAGGGAAGCTTCCCTAGATATAATGAAAAAAATAAAAATGATCAGTATGATTTGCCACTCACCTATTTCTTCTGAACCTCTTGCCTCCATATAGCATTTTATTAAAATATTAAAGGAAACTAACATTTACTGAATGCCTACAAAGAGAAAGGCATTGGGCTAACTACTTTTATATATGGCATCTTATTTAATTCTCCAGTAACTCTAGGAGTTACTATTAGGCCCATTTTGGAATGAGGAAACTCATGGACAGAGAGATTAGTGACTTGCTCAGAGTCAAACATGTAGATAACATCAGAATTGGGAGTGAATCCCGGTCTTTTGAGTCTAAATCCCACATATTGGTTTTCTTATACACTCCCTTGCTAACCATATGTTTCAATAAGAGTGAACATTTAAAATATTATTTAAATGAATAAAAACTCCCAGCCACAATCAGAAAGTATATCAAGTTATCAATGACTATTTAATCAAGCCATGTTTTATCTTCCAGGTTAGACTATAATACTTCTTCCAACCCTTAATCTTATGGGCATATGCAGGATTCTGAGGGACTGCCAGTAGTTCGAAATCAGAAGGTCTTGAACGTATAGCTTTTTCCACCTAATAGCTTTGTGGCATTTGTAGTGACTAAATAAGTCTAAATTTGCTAGGTGAATTCTATATGAAGCTTCTTATTGTCTCTATAATCCCACCTAATCAAAGTCATTCTTCCCCAACCGATTTCAATATCATACATCAAAATAAAATAAGGACATAACATTTTCACTAATGACTTGACTGAAGTTAAGCTGTTTTCAGTTTTTTGTTGTAGGAGGTTTCTAAGAATGATTTTATATGTATTCCTATTTCCTATTACTAGAGTCTTATAGTCTTATATAATTTATTTTTATTCTTATGATCTTTTCAGTTCACAAAGCAAAGCACATTCAAATAAGCTTTCTTATTTGACCCTTAAGCTGGCTGTGGTGAAAAGTTGATTTACCCAAGGTAACAGTCAGGTCCCCTGATTCTCAGTCTCTTGGTATAGTTCTCCTACCACATATCAGAAAATGAAGACTCTACAGGTAATGTTAGTGGATATATGTTGAGGGCTCACTATATACTTGGCACTTTTTTCTTAGCAATTTATGTGTGGTATCTCATTTAATCCTCAAAAAATTATATGAGGTACTTTCATCTTCCTTGTTTTAGAGGTAACAACTAAGGCACAGAAAGGATAGGTAACTTAATTATGATCACAGAGCAAATGAGCAGCAGTGGTGGGATTTCAACCCAGGGTGATTGATTATAGCACCCAGACTCTTAACCAGCATCTGCAGCTATACCCCTAACACACTGAATGCTTGCTAAGACAGAAAGGTATAATTAAACATTTTAGTAAGATTTTCTTATTGCCTGGTTTGATTTTCAAAATTAATTTTTAATTTGATTTGTTAATATCTTTATATAGTTTTATATGTTATACATATAGATGCAATATATAATTTTATATTAATGTGATCATAATTTTCAAGGTTATTTTTCCCTGTTTCTTTTTGCTTAGTTCTGCCTTCTCCTGTTTTTTCCTTTCCATCACATAACCCATGATAACCCATGTTACCCTTAGAATATATTGTTCCATGTTTTCTTATGCTCATACACACACACACACACACACACACACACACACACACAGGACTTTATCATTATTTAATGGGATCATATTGTACACACTTCTTTGCATCTTGCTTTTGTAAATCAAGAATACTTTTTGGAATTCTCTCCCAGTCATCTGGGATAACATTACCACATTAGTTTTAATTGCTGTATATTATTCTATGGAGTGGATATGTGATAATTTATGCATACTTCCCTATAGTAGGGGGAATTCTCTAATTTGTTTTTATTTTTGTCAGTATGAACAATGCTGCAATAAACATGCTTGTGCATATGCATTTATTACAACGGAATAAGCTATAAGGAATGGGACTGACTGCTGAGTTCAGTAACGTTTTCTTTTAATAGATGTCTCCAGATTGCTTTCCAAAATAGTTGTAACACTTCACATTTCCACCAGCAATATATGAGTATTATTGGTCTTTAAACTTTGCCAGTATGATGGATTTAAAGTACTACCTCATTTTTACTTTAATTTGCATGTCCCTGAATGCTAGTGAATTTTTTTGTCTTTACTCTTCTATGAATTGATTATTCATTACCTTTGCCTATTTTTCTATTTGGCATTTTTCTTCCAGTTTAAAAGAGCTCTTTGTTTATGGATAGTAATCTTCTATCTTTCATCAGGAGTTTTAGTTTATGGTATTTTTGTTTATATTTTACTATATAGAAGTTTTAATTTTAAATGATCAAATATGTCTATCTTTTGATCTAAAATTTTTAGCTTTCCTAGATTTCTCATATACTCTATAGATTATAACATACAGTACCCTAGATTTCTCACAAGATTTTAATTGTATTATTATTTTTTAATATCAAAGAAGTTTAATATGCTACAATAAAATAAGCGCCCAGGAAAAGCTCATGGAATAGACATCAATGTTAGAGAAATCCCTCCCACACATCATTTAGCTCCACACCCCATCCCTCAAAACCAAACCAGAAAATCTGAAAAAACAAAGGAAATACTTACAAGCTTGTATTTCAGTGAGGGCCCCTTTACCAATAATAAGCACACAGTTTCCTACATGGTCTAATAGGAAAGTAAAACAGAAGCACAAAAAGTCCACAAGATGTCAATATTTAAGAGACTTGGTACATATTCAAAGTTAAAATAACTCCAACTTTTATAGCTATACATATTGTTTTAAAGCAACTTAATATATTTTAAATTTCATATATATACTCTCAAAGGTTCTTCAGTTGAGGTATGTAAACATTGTCTAATGAAAAATTTTTAGTGTTTCAAACCAACAGATTCACAGCATACATTGAATTTTCATCCATAAAAAACAGTATTTTCCTACACTCACTACCATAGTGGAAATCCAGGCCCAAGGGATACATGATGATCATCAAGATTACCATTTGCAGTATTATTGTTGTTATTAATATTTTATTGAGATATAATTTGTATTCCATAAAATTCTTTTAAGCTGCACATATATAATGATTTCAAAGTTCATCTCTATTTTAGTTCATTCCTTTTCATGGCTGAATTAATATTCCATTGCAGGGATTTTGTTAATATATGTATACATGTTTTTCTGTGAACATGTTTTCAATTTTCTTGGATATATACCTAGAAGTAGAATTTCTGGGTCATATGGTAACTCTATGTTTAATGTTTTGAGGAATTGCAAAACTGTTTTCCAGAGAAGCAGGGTATGTATCACCACCCACCAGCAGTGTATAAGGGTTCCAGTTTCTTCACATCTTTGTCAACATTTGTTATTGTCTGTCTTTTTGATAGGTACACCTAGTGGATGTGACGTGGAATCTCATTATGATTTTGATTTGCATTTCCCTGAAGACAAATGATGTTGAGCATCTTTTCATGTATTTGTTGGCCATTTCTATATCTTCTTTAGATAAATGTCTATTCAAATCCTTTGATGATTTTTAATTCTGTTATTTGTCTTTTTATTATTGAGTTTTTTTGTCCCCCATCCCCTAGCCCCTGGTAACCACTTTTCTACTCCATTTCTATGAGTTTGACTTATTTTTTTTTTAGATTCTACATATAAGTGATACCATGCAGTATTTTTCTTTCTCTATCTGGCTCATTTCACTTAGCATAATGCCCTCAAGGTCCATCCAGGTCGTCACAAATGGCAGGAGTTCCTTCTTTCTTATGGACAAATAATATACCGTTGTATGTATGTGTGTGTGTGTGTGTGTGTGTGTGTGTGTATATACATACATCACATTTTATTTATCCATTCATCTGTTGATGGACACAGGTTATTTCTATATCTTGGCTATTCTAAATAATGCTGCAGTGAACATGGGGGTGCAGATATCTCTTTGATATCTTGTACTGTATTCATTTCCTTTGGAAATATATGCAGAAGTGGGATTGCTGGATCATATGGTAGTTCTATTTTTAATTTCTTGAGAAACCTCCACATTGTTTTTCATAGTGGCTGCACCACCAGTCTGCAGTCCCACTAACAATGTACAAGGGTCCTCTTTTCTCCAAATCCTCACCAGCATTTATCTCTTGTCTTTTTGATGATAGCCTGTCTAACAGGTAGGAGATGATATCTTGTACTTGTTTTGATTTGCATTTCCCTGATGATTAGTGATGTTGAGCACCTTTTCATGTACCTAATAGCCATTTGTATGTCTTTTTTCGTTATTATTTTGTTTTAAGAGCTCTCTGTATATTCTGTATACTAGAATCTTGTTAGATACATGATTTGTAAATATTTTTCCCATTCTATAGGTGGGTTTTTCACTTTCTTGATAGTAAGCTTTAATTTTGATGAAGTCCAATTTATCTAGGTTTTTTGTTGTTTTTGCATACTTTTGGTATCATAGCTAAGAAACCATTGCCAAATCCAAGGCACAAAAATTTACACCTATATTTCCTTCTAAGAGTTTTATCATTTTAGTGCTTGCATTTAGGTCTTTGGATCATTTTCAGTTAATCTCAGTATATGGTACAGAGTAGTTAATCTAAGTACATTCTGCTACATGTGGATATCCAGTTGTCACAGCACCATTTGTTGAAAAGACTAATCTTTCTTTCACTGAGTAGTCTTGGTATCCATGCCAAAATCAATTGATGATAAATGTTAGACTTTTCAAATATATTCTTTTCATTTGTATATTTATCCTATGTCAAAACACAAAGTCTTAATCACTATAGCCTTGTAGTAAGCTTTCATATACAGAAGTAGCTTTATAGTGAGTTCTCCAACTTTGTCCTTTTTCAACATTGTTTTGGCTATTCTGGGTCTCATATGAATTTTAAGATCAGCTTGTCAATTTCTACAAAAACAAACAAAAAGGCTTTGGGAGGGACTGAGTTAAAACTGTAGATAAATTTGGTAGTATTGCCATCTTATTAATATAGTGTTACAATCCATGAACATAGACTATCTTCCCATTTATTTATATCTTCTTTAATTTCCTTGAACAGTGTTTTGTAATTTTCAGTGTACAAATCTTGTACTTCTTTGGTTAAATTTATTACTAAATATTTTATTATTTTTGATGCCATTGTAAATGGAATTGTTTTCTTAATTCCATTTTGTGTTGCCTGTTTCTAGTGTATAAAAAACAATTGATTTTTGTGTGTTGATCTTGTATCTTGCAATTTTGCTGAATTTATTATTAGCTTTAATATTTGTGGATTCTTTAGGATTTTCTACATATAAGATGATGTCATCTGAAAATAGAAATAGTTTCACTTCTTCCTTTCCAATCTGTATACCTTTTATTTTTTTTACTTGTCTTATTATTCTGACTTGAACTTCCAGTACAATGTAGAATAGAAGTGATATTGGACATCCTTGTCTTAGTCCTGTTCTTAGCAGGAAAGTTTTCAGTCTTTCACCATTAAGTAGGATGTAAGCTGTGGGGTTTTTGTAGCTGGCATTTTTTTAGGTTGAAGAAGGTTCCCTTCTATTTCTAGTTTGTTGAGTGTTGTTATCATGAAAATATGTCGGATTTTTTTCAAATTTTTTTTTGTGTGTGCCTTTTGAAATGATCATGTAAGGTTTTACCTTTATTGTGTTAACAAAGTATATTACATTGATTGATTTTCATATGTTGGACCAACCTTCCATATTTGAGATAAATGCAGCTTGGTCATGATGTATCAGAGTAATACTGGCCTAATAGAATAAGTTATGATGTGTTTTTCTTTACATTCTTATTTTTGGTGGGGGGGCAGGGAAGAGCTTGTTTTAATTCATTAAATCTTTGATAGAGTTCAAAAGTGAAACCATCCAGTCCTAGGTTTTACTTTGTGGGAAATTTATTGATTACTATTTCTATCTCTTTACTTGTTATTGATATATCCAGATATTCCATTTCTTCTTTATAGACAGTTTCAGTAGTTGTGTCTTTCTAGGAATTTGTTCATTTCATCTAGGTTTTCTAATTTTTTGTTGTACAGTTGTTTGTAGATTTCCCTTGTAATTCTCTTATCTCTTTACAGTTGGTAATAATGTCTTCTATTTAATTCCTGATTTTAGTAACCTGAGTCTTCTCTCTTTATGTCTTGGTCAATCTGGCTAAAGGTTTTTCAATTTTTCATCTTTTCAAGGAACTAACTTTTGGTTTTGTTGATTATTGCTATTGTTTTTCTATTCTCTATTTCTTTTCTTTATGTTTTGTTTATAGTTAACTTCTCTCTGTTTGTATTGGGTTTAATTAGTTCTTGTTTTCCTAGTTTTCTAAGGTAGAAGGTTAGGTTATTGATTTGTGATCTTACTTTTTTTTTTAACATAGGCATTGATAGCTATAAATTTCCCTCTGAACACCCCTTTAGTTCTATACCAAAAGTTTCAGTATGTTGTGCTTTCATTTTCATTCATCTCAAACTAGCTTCTGATCGTCTTTGTGGTTTTTCCTGTTGTGGTCTGAAAATGTACTTTGTATGATTTCACTCCTTTAAAATTTATTGAGATTAGTTTCATAGCCTAACATTTGGTCTAGCTTGGAGGATGTTCCATGTGCCCTTGAGAAGACTGTGAATTCTGCTGTTGTTAGGTAGAGTGTTCTATAGATGTCTGTTAGTTCTACTGTAGTTGATTTACTGTGTTGTTCAAATACTCTCTTTCCTTGTTGGTCTTCTGTCTAGTTGCTATACATTATTGAAAGTAGGTTATTGAAGTCTCCTACTAATTATTGCTCAGTTGTTTGTTTCTTCCTTCAGTTCTGTCAGTTTTAGCTTCATGAGTTTTGGCACTTTGTTAAGTGTGTATATGTTTACAATTGTTATGTTTTTTGATGGATTAATCCTGTTATTATTATAAAATGTATTTCTTTGTCTATAGTAACAATTTTTTTTTCCAGTACACGGGCCTCTCACTGTTGTGGCCTCTCCCATTGTGGAGCACAGGCTCCAGACGCGCAGGCTCAGTGGCCATGGCTCACGGGCCTAGCCGCTCCACAGCATGTGGGATCTTCCCTGACCAGGGCACGAACCCGTATCCCCTGCATCGGCAGGCAGACTCTCAACCACTGCACCACCAGGGAAGCCCTATAGTAACAATTTTTGCCTTAAAGTCTGTTTGATATTTTATAGCCACTTTCTCTCTCTTTAATTACTGTTTTAATGGCATATCCTTTTTCCATCCTTTCACTCACAAATTGTTTGTGTCCTAAAATCTAAAGTATCTCTTATGATAGCATATAATTGGATATTTTTATCCATTATCCCAATTTCTGCCTCTAATTTGAGTGTTTAATCCATTAACATTTGATGTAATTATTGATAAAGCAGGATTCACATTTGCCATTTTGTGATTCATTTTCTATAAGACATATCTTTTTTGTTCCTATTTCCTCTATGAATACCCATTTTTATGTTAAATTGATATTTTCTAACATATTATTTTAATTCCCTTGTCATTTATTTTAGCATATTTTTTGAGTTATGATCTTAGAGATTCCCCAGTTATCTTAATTCACAAGAATTTTGTTTGGATTAATGCCAACTTAGTTTCAATTGTATGCAAAATCTTTTTGAATACTATTTTTTTTTTTTATGGTGTGCAGGCCTCTCACTGTTGTGGCCTCTCCCGTTGCAGAGCACAGGCTCCAGATGCACAGGATCAGTGGCCATTTCTCACGGGCCCAGCTGCTCTGCAGCACATGGGATCCTCCCAGACTGGGGCATGAACCTGCATCCCCTGCATCGGCAGGCAGACTCTCAACCACTGCGCCACCAGAGAAGCCCTGAATACTATTTTTATCAGATTTTAAAATTAAAGTTTTGTTGATATTATAAAATGAATTGGAGAGCCTCCCATTGTTTTCTATGGCCTGGAATCATTTACATAACATAGGACTATTTAATCTTTAAAGGTCATATAAAACTTGGTTGTAAACCCTGTTTCCTGGATGAAGTTATTTTCGATGGTAACACATTTACCTTTCTGATATTCCTCTCTGATAGTTGGTCTAGTCAAGTTTCTCACTTCTTTTTGGGTCAATTTTGGAAAGGTTTTCAGTGTTGTGTCATAGAGTTTCATCATTTCTCTTCTCATGATTATGTTTATTTCTTATTCCTACACATGTCTATTTTGGTTCTCTCTCTCTCTCTTTTCATGAAACAGAAACATCAAAAATTCATTTCCCCCACTCCCCAAAAAACAACTTTGGATTAATTTGCCCTTTCAATTTAAAAAGATTCATTCATTTCTTCCTGTTTTCTTAACTTTATTTTGTTATTTTTCTACATTTTGAAGATGAGTAAATTAATTTTTTTTCTTCTTCTATGATGAAGACATTTAATACTACATATTTTCCTGTGACTGTAGTTTTCAGTGTCTTATAAATTTTAGTATAAAGTGTTCTCCTTTCCATGCCTTTTAGGTATTTTAAAATTTCCTTTCATATCATCTTTGATCCAAGGGTTATCTAGGAATGTTTCTTAATTTAGTTTCCAAGTCATTAAGATTTTTATGTCCAAAATTTTATCTCTAATATTTTTGGATTATGATCAGAGACTTCAACCAATAAAATCCTTATTTTTTCATTGTTTTATGGTTTTGCTTGTGGCCAAGTACCTGATTAATTTTGTTAATGTTTTATGGATATAACATAGAGTGTATGTCCTCTGTTTGAGGAATGTAAGTTCTATATATAGTTAATCAAGTTTGGTTGATTGTTTTCTTGTATTCGTCTATATTACTTTTTGTTTACTGGAACAGTCTGATCTGAGAAAGGTGTATATGCTCTCCAACTACAATTTAATTTTATAAAGTTTTCCTTTTATTTCTAATAGTTATTGTTTGTGTAGTTTTCTATACACAAGCATGTGATTTTTTTGCCTCAATTTATTTTATTTTTATTTTATTTATTTTTATTTTTTTATTTGTTTAACATCTTTATTGGAGTATAACTGTTTTACAATAGTGTGTTAGTTTCTCCTTTACAACAAAGTGAATCAGTTATATGTATACATGTGTTCCCATATCTCTTTGCTCTTGCGTCATGCTCTCTCCCACCCTCCCTATCCCACCCCTCTAGGTGGTCACAAATCACAGAGGTGATCTCCCTGTGCTATGCAGCAGCTTCCCACTAGTTATCTATTTTACATTTGGTAATGTATATGTGTCCCTGCCACTCTCTAACTTCGTCACAGCTTACCGTTCCCCCTCCCCATATCCTCAAGTCCATGCTCTAGTAGGTCTGTGTTTTATTCCGATCCTATCACTAATCTCTTCATGACATCTTTTTTCTTACAGTCCATATATATGTCTTAGCATACGGTATTTGTTTTTCTCCTTCTGACTTACTTCACTCTGTATGACAGACTCCAGGTCTATCCACCTCCTTACAAATAACTCAGTTTCATTTCTTTTTATGGCTGAGTAATATTCCATTGTATATATGTACCACATCTTCTTTATCCATTCATCTGTTGATGGACACTTAGATTGCTTCCATATCTTGGGTATTGTAAATAGAGCTGCAATGAATATTTTGGTACATGACTCTTTTTGAATTATGGTTTTCTCAGGGTATATGCCCAGTAGTGGGATTGTGGGGTCGTATGGTAGTTCTATTTGTAGTTTTTTAAGGAACCTCCATAGTGTTCTCCATAGTGGCTGTATCAATGTACCTTCCCACCAGCAGTGCAAGAGTGTTCCCTTTTCTCCACACCCTCTCCAGCATTTATTGTTTCTAGAGTTTTTGATGATGGCTAATCTGACCGGTGTGAGATGATATCTCATTGTAGTTTTGATTTGCATTTCTCTAATAATTAATGATGTTGAGCATTCTTTCATGTGTTTGTTGGCAATCTGTATATCTTCTTTGGAGAAATGTCTATTTAGTTCTTCTGCCAATTTTTTTTTTTTTTTTTTTGAGTTACACGGGCCTCTCACTGTTGTGGAGCACAGGCTCCAGAAACGCAGGCTCAGTGGCCATGGCTTATGGGCCCACCCGCTCTGCGGCATGTGGGATCTTCCTGGACCAGGGCACGAACCCGTGTCCCCTGCATCGGCAGGTGGACTCTCAACGACTGCGCCACCAGGGAAGCCCTTCTGCCCATTTTTGGATTGGGTTGTTTGTTTTTTTGTTATTGAGCTGCATGAGTTGCTTATAAATTTTGGATATTAATCCTTTGTCAGTTGCTTCATTTGCAAATATTTTCTCCCATCCTGAGGGTTGTCTTTTGGTCTTGTTTATGGTAACCTTTGCTGTGCAAAAGCTTTTAAGTTTCATTAGGTCCTATTTGTTTATTTTTGTTTTTATTTCCATTTCTCTAGGAAATGGGTCAAAAAGGATCTTGCTGTGATTTATATCATAGAGTGTTCTGCCTATGTTTTCCTCTAAGACTTTGATAGTGTCTGTCCTTACATTTAGGTCTTTAAATAACACATTTTGAGTTTATTTTTGTGTGTGGTGTTAGGGAGTGTTCTAATTTCATACTTTTACATATTGCTGTCCAGTTTTCCCAGCACCACTTACTGAAGAGGCTGTCTTTTCTCCACTGTATATCCTTCCCTCCTTTATCAAAGTTAAGGTGACCATATGTGTGTGGGTTTATCTCTAGGCTTTCTATCCTGTTCCATTGATCAATATTTCTGTTTTTGTGCCAGTACCATACTGTCTTGATTACTGTAGACTTGTAGTATAGTCTGAAGTCAGGGAGCCTGATTCCTCCAGCTCCATTTTTCATTCTCAAGATTGCTTTGGCTATTCGAGGTGTTTTGTGTTTCCATACAATTTGTGAAATTTGTTGTTCTAGTTCTGTAAAAAAATGCCAGTGGTAGTTTGATAGGGATTGCATTGAATTTGTAGATTGCTTTGGGTAGTAGAGTCACTTTCACCGTGTTGATTCTACCAATCCAAGAACATGGTGTATTTCTCCGCCTATTTGTATCATCTTTAATTTCTTTCATCAGTGTCTTATAGTTTTCTGCATACAAGTCTTTTGTCTCCGTAGGTAGGTTTATTCCTAGATATTTTATTCTTTTTGTTGCGATGGTAAATGGGAGTGTTTTCTTAATTTCACTCTCAGATTTTTCATCATTAGTGTATAAGAATGCCAGAGATTTCTGTGCATTAATTTTGTATCCTGCTACTTTACCAAACTTATTGATTAGCTCTACTTGTTTTCTAGTAGCATCCTTAGTATTTTCCATGTATAGTATCATGTCATCTGCAAACAGTGACAGCTTCACTTCTTCTCTTCCTATTTGGATTCCTTTTATTTCTTTTTTTTCTCTGATTGCTGTGGCTAGAACTTCCAAAACTAGGTTGAATAAGAGTGGTGAGAATGGGCAATGTTGTCTTTTGTTCCTGATCTTAGTGGAAATGGTTTCAGTTTTTCACCATTGAGAACGATGCTGGCTGTGGGTTTGTCATATATGGCGCTTATTATGTTGAGGAAAGTTCCCTCTATGCCTACTTTCTGCAGTGTTTTTATCATAAATGGGTGTTGAATTTTGTCAAAAGCTTTCTCTGCATCTATTGAGATGATCATATGGTTTTTCTCCTTCAGTTTGTTGATATGGTGTATCACGTTGATTGATTTGTGTATATTGAAGAATCCTTGCCTTCATGGAATAAACCCCACTTGATCATGGTGTATGATCCTTTTCATGTGCTGTTGGATTCTGTTTGCTAGTATTTTCTTGAGGATTTTTGCATCTATGTTCATCAGTGATATTGGCCTGTAGTTTTCTTTCTTTGTGACGTCTTTGTCTGGTTTTGGTATCAGGGTGATGGTGGCCTCATAGAATGAGTTTGGGGGTGTTCCTCCCTCTGCTATCTTTTGGAAGAGTTTGAGAAGGATAGGTGTTAACACTTCTCTAAATGTTTGATAGAATTCGCCTGTAAAGCCATCTGGTCCTGGGCTTTTGTTTGTTGGAAGATTCTTAATCACAGTTTCAATTTCAGTGCTTGTGATTGGTCTGTTCATATTTTCTATTTCTTCCTGGTTCAGTCTCGGCAGCTTGTGCATTTCTAAGAATTTGTCCATTTCTTACAGGTTGTCCATTATATTGGCATACAGTTGCTTGTAGTAATCTCTAATAATCTTTTGTATTTCTGCAGTGTCAGTTGTTACATCTCCTTTTTCATTTCTAATTCTATTGATTTGAGTCTTCTCCCTTTTTTTCTTGATGAGTCTGGCTAATGGTTTATCAATTTTATTTATCTTCTCAAAGAACCAGCTTTTACTTTTATTGATCTTTGCTACTGTTTCCTTCATTTCTTTTTTTTTTTTTTTTTTTTTGCGGTACGCGGGCCTCTCACTGTTGTGGCCTCTCCCGTTGCGGAGCACAGGCTCCGGACGCACAGGCTCAGCGGCCATGGCTCACGGGCTTAGTCGCTCCGCGGCATGTGGGATCTTCCCGGACCAGGGCACGAACCCGTGTCTCCTGCATCGGCAGGCGGACTCTCAACCACTGCGCCACCAGGGAAGCCCTTCCTTCATTTCTTTTTCATTTATTTCTGATCTGATCTTTATGATTTCTTTCCTTCTGCTAAATTTGGGGTATTTTTGTTCTTCTTTCTCTAATTGCTTTAAGTGCAAAGTTAGGTTGTTTATTCGAGATGTTTCCTGTTTCTTAAGGTAAGATTGTATTGCTATAAACTTGACTCTTAGAACTGCTTTTGCTGTATCCCATAGGTTTTGGGTCATCGTGACTCCATTGTCATTTGTTTCTAAGTATTTTTTGATTTCCTCTTTGATTTCTTCAGTGATCACTTCGTTATTAAGTAGTGTATTGTTTAGGCTCCATGTGTTTGTATTTTTTACAGATCTTTTCCTGTAATTGATATCTAGTCTCATAGCGTTGTGGTCAGAAAAGATACTTGATATGATTTCAGTTTTCTTAAATTTGCCAAGGCTAGATTTGTGACCCAATATATGATCAATCCTGGAGAATGTTCCATGGGCACTTGAGAAAAATGTGTATTCTGTTGTTTTTGGATGGAATGTCCTATAAATATCAATTAAGTCCATCGTGTGTAATGTATCATTTAAAGCTTGTGTTTCCTTATTTATTTTCATTTTGGATCATCTGTCCATTGGTGAAAGTGGGGTGTTAAAGTCCCCTACTATGATTGTGTTACTGTCAATTTCCCCTTTTATGGCTGTTAGTATTTGCCTTATGTATTGAGGTGCTCCTATGTTGGGTGCATAAATATTTACAATTGTTATATCTTCTTCATGGATCGATCCCTTGATCATTATGTAGTGTCCTTCTTTGTCTCTTGTAATGTTTTTTATTTTAAAGTCTATTTTGTGTGATATGAGAATTGCTACTCCAGCTTTCTTCTGATTTCCATTTGCATGGAATATCTTTTTCCATCCCCTCACTTTCAGTCTGTATGTGTCCTTAGGTCTGAAGTGGGTCTCTTGTAGACAGCATATATATGGGTCTTGTTTTTGTATCCATTCAGCCAGTCTGTGTCTTTTGGTGGGACTATTTAATCCATTTACATTTAAAGTAATTTTCAATATATATGTTCCTATTACCATTTACTTAATTGTTTCGAGTTTGTTCTTGTAGGTCTTTTCCTTCTCTTGTGTTTCTTGCCTAGAGATGTTCCTTTAGCATTTGTTGTAGAGCTGGTTTGGTGGTGCTGAACTCTCTCAGCTTTTGCTTGTCTGTAAAGGTTTTAATTTCTCCATCAAATCTGAATGAGATCCTTGCTGGGTAGAGTAATCTTGGTTGTAGGTTTTTTTCCTTCATCACTTTAAATATGTCCTGCCACTCCCTTCTGGCTTGTAGAGTTTCTGCTGAAAGATCAGATGTTAACCTGATGGGGATTCCCTTGTGTGTTATTTGTTGTTTTTCCCTTGCTGCTTTTAATATGTTTTCTTTGTATTTAATTTTTGACAGTTTGATTATTATTTGTCTTGGCGTGTTTTTCCTTGAGGTTATCCTGTATGGGACTCTCTGTGCTTCCTGGACTTGATTGACTATTTCCTTTCCTATATTAGGGAAGTTTTCAACTATAATCTCTTCAAATATTTTCTGAGTCCCTTTGTTTTCCTCTTCTTCTTCTGGGACCCCTATAATTCAGATGTTGGTGCATTTAATGTTGTCCCAGAGGTCTCTGAGACTGTCCTCAGTTCCTTTCATTCTTTTTTCTTTCTTCTGCTCTGCAGTAGTTATTTCCACTATTTTATTTTCCAGGTCACTTATCCGTCCTTCTGCATCAGTTACTCTGCTATTGATCCCATCTAGAGTATTTTCAGTTTCATTTATTGTGTTGCTCATCGTTGTTTGCTTCCTCTTTATTTCTTCTAGGTCCTTGTTAAATGTTTCTTTCATTTTGTCTATTCTGTTTCCAAGATTTTGGATCATGTTTACTATCATTATTCTGAATTATTTTTCAGGTAGACTGCCTATTTCCTCTTCATTTGTTAGGTCTGGTGTGTTTTTATCTTGCTCCTTCATCTGCTGTGTGTTTTTCTGTCTTCTCATTTTGCTTATCTTACTGTGTTTGGGGTCTCCTTTGTGCAGGCTGCAGGTTCGTAGTTCCCGTTGTTTTGGTGGCTGTCCCCAGTGGCTAAGGTTGGTTCAGTAGGTTGTGTAGGTTTCCTGGTTGGGGGGACTAGTGCCTGTGTTCTGCTGGATGAGGCTGGATGTTGTCTTTCTGGTGGGCAGGTCCACGTCTGGTGGTGTGTTTGGTGATGTTGGTAGCTTTATTATGATTTTCGGCAGCCTGTCTGCTAATGGATGGGGCTGTAGACCTGTCTTGCTCTTTGTTTGGGCTAGGGTATCCAGCACTGTTCATTGCTGGTCCTTGAGTGAAGCTGGGTCTTAGTGTTGAGATCGAGTTCTCTGGGAGATTTTTGCCATTTGATATTGCGTGGATCTGGGAGGTCTCTTGTGGACCAGTGTCCTGAGGTTGGTTCTCCCACCTCAGAGAGACAGCCCTGACACCTGGCTGTAGCGCCAAGAGCCTTTAATCCACACTGCTCAAAATAAAAGTGAGAAAAAATAGAAAGGAAAGAAACGGAAGGAGGGAAGGAAGGAAGGAAGGAGGGAGGGAGGGAAGGAAGGAAGGAAGAAAGGAAGGGAGGAAGGAAGACAGGAATGAAGAAATGAAGGAAGGAAGAAAACAAGAAAGGAAGGAAGAAAGGAGGAGAGGAGGAAAGGGAGGAAGAAAGAGGAAGGAAGGGAGGAAGGAAGGAAGAAGGGAGGGAAGGAGGGAAGAAAGGAAGGAGGAAAGGGAGAAGACAATATAACATAGGATAAAGTATAGTTATTAAAATAAAAAATAATTATTAAGAAGAAAAATTTCTATTAAAAAAAAAACAGAAAAACGGGTCGGTCTAACCCTAGGACAAATGGTGAAAGCAAAGCTATACAGACAAAATCTCACACAGCAGCACACACATACACACTCACAAAAAGAGAAAAAGGGGAAAATAATAGTATATCTTGCTCCCAAAGTCCACCTCCTCAACTTGGGATGATTCGTTGTCTATTCAGGTTTTCCACAGATGTAGGGCACTTCAAGTTGATTGTGGAGCTTTAATCCGCCGCTTCTGAGGCTGCTGGGAGAGACCTCCCCCTCTCCTCTTTGTTCGCACAGCTCCTGGGGTTCAGCTTTGGACTTGGCCCCGCCTCTGCGCGTAGGTCGTCCGAGGGCGTCTGCCCTTAGTTCAGACAGGATGGGGTTAAAGGAGCAGCTGATTCAGGGGCTCTGCCACAGGCCGGGGGGAGGGAGGGGCACAGATGCAGGGCGAGCCCACGGCGGCAGAGGCCGGCGTGACGCTGCACCGGCCCGAGGCTCACTGCGTGTTCTCCAGGGGAAGATGTCCCTGGATCCCGGGACCCTGGCAGTGGCGCGCTGCATGAGCTCCCGGGAGGGGAGGTGTTTAGAGTGACCTGTGCTCACACACAGGTCTCTTGGTGGCAGCAGCTGCAACCCTAGCATCCCACAGCCGTCTCTGGTGTCCGCACCGACAGCCGCAGCTCACTCCCGTTTCTGGAGCTCCTTTACGTGGTGCGCTTAATCCCCTCTCCTCTCGCACCAGGAGACAAAGAGGCAAGAAAAAGTCTCTTGTCTCTTTGGCAGCTCCGCACCCGTTTCTGGAGCTCCTTTACGTGGTGCGCTTAATCCCCTCTCCTCTCGCACCAGGAGACAAAGAGGCAAGAAAAAGTCTCTTGTCTCTTCGGTAGCTCCGCGCCCGTTTCTGGAGCTCCTCTAAGCGGTGCGCTTAAACCCGTCTCCTCGCGCACCAGGAAGCAAAGAGGGAAGAAAAGGTCTCTTGCCTCTTCGGCAGCTCCAGACTTCAACCGGACTCCCTCCCGGCTAGCCGTGGCGCACTAACCCCTTCAGGCTGTTTTCACTCTGCCAACTCCAGACCTTTCCCTGGGATCCGACTGAAGCCCGAGCCTCAGCTCCCAGCCCCCGCTGCCCCAGTGGGTGAGCAGACAAGCCTCTCGGGCTGGTGAGTGCCGGTCGGCACCGATCCTCTGCGGGAATCTCCCTGCTTTGCCCTCCGCACCCTGTTGCTGCGCTCTCCTCCGCGGCTCCGGTACTCCCCCCTCCGCCACCCGCAGTCTCCGCCCGCGAAGGGGCTTCTAGTGTGTGGGAACCTTTCCTCCTTCACGGCTCCCTCCCATTGGTGCAGGTCCTGTCCCTATTCTTTTGTCTCTGTTTATTCTTTTTTCTTTTGCCCTGCCCAGGTACGTGGGGAGTTTCTTGCCTTTTGGGAGGTCTGAGGTCTTCTGCCAGCGTTCGGTGGGTGTTCTATAGGAGAAGTTCCACGTGTAGATGTATTTCTGATGTATCTGTGAGGAGGAAGGTGATCCCCGCGTCTTACTCTTCCGCCATCTTCTCGCCTCGAATGCCCAAGCATGTGATTTTTAAACAATCTTACATAGAGCTTGTGTTTGTTTGTTTATTTATTTATTTTTGGCCGCACTGTGTGGCATGCAGAATCTAAGTTCCATGACCAGGGATCAAATCCATGCCCCCTGCAGTGGAAGCATGAAGTTTTAACCACTAGACTGCCAGGGAAGTCCCAACAAGCATGTGATTTTTAGCATTACATAGCATTAATATCCCTCTTATTCTGTTTTGTGCATTAAACCTTACATTCACTTCGGTATCATGATCACTACTTCTGCTTTTTCATTTTATCACTACCATCCTAACTCCTAGATTTTGCTTAAATTATTCAGTACTTTTTGTTCTAAACTTGTGTTGTACAATATAGTTGCCACTAGCTACAAGCTGCATGTGACTATTTAAATTTAACATAATAAAAGTAAATAAAAATTAAAATTCAGTAACTCAGTTGTTCTAGCCACATACCAAGTGCTCAATAGCCACACATGGCTAATGGCTACTGTATTGAACAGCACATATATGGAGCATTTCTCTCATCACAGGAAGTTCTATTGGATACCACTGCTCTAGACCAGGGATTAGCAAACTTTCTGTAAAGGGCAAGGTAGTAAACATGTTAGGCTTGGCAGGCCTTGTTGTCTTTATTGCAGCTATCCAGCTCTGCTTTTCATGTAAATCAGAGATAATACATAAATGAATGTGTATGGCTGTGTTCCGATAAAACTTTATTTATGGATACTAAAACTTAATTTCCTATAATTTTTACATCATGAAATATTCTTCTTTTGATATTTTTCAACAATCTAAGAATGTAAAATCATTCTTAGCTCACAGGCTATACAAAAATAGGTGGCAGGTCAGATTTGACATGTGGGTGGTAGTTTTCCAGCCCCTGCTCTAGAGTCTTACAGAGTTTCTCTTAAAGTATGTCCCTTTTAGGTTGCGTCCTTATTAAACATCTTAAACATTCCCAGGCTATCTATCCTAATGTATGTATACCAATTCATCTCTTAATAATGACCATCTTCTGTTTCAATTTATTTACAGAATTGGATAGATGGAAAATTATTCTTTTTTATTCCAGAAAATGTTTTCTGTACTTCACTTGAACATCCTTCAGTGCTGTTATTTTTTAATTTAAGTTTCCATCTGTCCCTTCCAGCAACTCTATTTCACTGAGCATATATTCAGTTTGTTCCGCTTGATCTTCCTCTCTCTAGCTGCTGGGTACCTGCGATGAGGTTGTTACTTTTCACTGTCATCTCTTTGGGAGTCTGGTAGGCAGCATGTCCTATGTGTCTGCAGTCCTGTGGTGAATGCAAAGTGCTCTTTAACCCTGTAAGCTAGGAATAGAGAAGTAGGTAGGGAGTATTGAAGTGCTTACTGAGGCACTTGGAAGAATTCTCTTTGCTCTCTTGTTTTCTTCATACTCTCCTAGATTCAGGAGGAAAGAAAGGACTTGGATCACTTCTTCAGTTTCTTCTTGGATTTTTAGGAGGCAGAGTGACCTGCCAATCTCATGTAAGGCCAATATCAACCCTCTCCACAAGGATTCATAGCTTTTCAAAATCAAGATCTAGCAATTTACAGCCTTCACCTTAGGGGATCCATGATGCTGGTCTTCATACACTTATATAGTATTCAGGGGAGGGAGAAAGTCCTGTATCGACTTTCTCGCTAGGACCTAACAAGGCCTTGCTAATATCCAGCTGCCCATGGTACCCATTTTGCTCAGTACCCATATAGTACCTATTTTGCTCAGAAGAAGCATATAGCTTGTAGTTAGGAATTGAGGAGAAAGATGCTATATATTCAGTTCACCCTGTTCCCAGAATCCCCCTCTTCTAAAATTTAATTAAGCAGATGTTTGTTATCAGAACATATGTGTTTTACTGTAACACAGTCACTACACTCTAGATGAAATTTTTCTGTCTCAGGAACACAATTTGAAGTAATTAAATTAAACATGGTTAACAGAAAGTCAATTTATGTTGATAACTTAATTGAAGATGAATTCAGATATCCTATGAAATATATTACTTAAGATCCTAATCCATATTGTACAACTCATCTGTTGATTTCATTAATTAATTTTTTGAATATAATAGAATGTTAGCTATTAGAAGTCATCTAGTCCTGTCTTATTTCTTTGGCAGATGAGGAAACTGAGACCTGAAGAGCTTAAGTGATTGTGCTGGAGCCAAGAATAGAAACCTCAATCCCACGGTTCCTATTGTAATGTCCTTTATATTATACCCCTCTGAGAATGAAAACTTTCAAGTTGCTTTAGCCAAATGAGTGACCCTCAAAATCACTTGAAAATTAAAGATTTTTCAGTAGAGTGATCCTGGTAATGGCAGGGAAGGGTTAATAGAATTGTCTATTCTATTATCATTTTAGATTTTAAAGAATATAGCTCCTTCTTCTGAGATATGTTTCCTATGTCATGATTATAGATAATTATCTATAAATCAATCAGATCAATATATAAATATAAACCAATTTATGTATATGAGAGACGGTCTAGGAGATGAACAGGTACAAAATATACAACATAACCATGAGGCAGCCAAACAACTACAGTGAGGCAAAGGCATAAAATATTGGTGGAGCCTAGAAGCTGAATCTGTGCCCAGCTGACCCTTCTTTCATGAAGCTCTCTTTGATTTGCCTCTGCTGGAAGTAAGCAGTGAGATCTTCTGGTGTCCCATATGGCTTATCACTGCCTCCTCCATCAGCTATGGGGGTGTGTACTCACCTTATCTTCCTGGCTCTTTGGGGGCAGGGCTGGTCTTATCTGTACAGCTCCAGTGACAGGAATATAAGGGGTGCTCAACAAATGTCTGTCGAATGCATAAATGGTATTTAATTCCTGATTTTCCCTGGAAGCAGGCCCAACCTGTGGACACATAGAAAGTATTCAATGAACATGTGTGTAATGAAAAAATATATATATATGGCATGGCTCTTAAGAGAGCTTATATTCGAATTGAGGGTCAATATTATGAAAGAAAAAAATATATCTAGTGTAAGACTTCATACTATAAGTAACATATGAGTATTCTAGATACTAAGAAATCTTGAAAGAGAGAAAGACCTCTATGGGTTGAAGACATCAAAGGCTTCATGGGAGCAATAGAGTTTGAAGTCATCTTCGAAGGAAGACTATGATTCATAGCTAGGATAACTATATAATGTTGTCCAAACCAGAACACTTTGAGAGTGAAAGAATTCACCTTTAATTATTAGGATAATAGGTATAAACTGAGATTGTCTGAGGTAAATGTGGGCAAACGTTCTCCATATTCATAAAAGGAGAAAGGGGGGTTCAGGGCATTCTAAATGAAGGGGATAGTTTAAAGAAAAAGGCAAAGATAAGGATGAACTAGGTGTGTTCTAGATTTTAAAAAAAGTTCGTATAAGGCACAAGTAAGAAAGAAGATTGAAAAGGGCCTTGAATGCTAGGCTTAGGAGCTTGATTTTATTCCATGAAAATAAGAACTGTTTAAGCAAAGGCGATTTTCAAAATATTTAACAATCAGCATGGCATGGGCCCTAACGATGAGAAGAGTAAGGACATAGCAGTGCATACCAGCTGAATAGCAGTTCTGCATTTAAGATGTGGAGGCAAGAGAGTGACATGATGAAATTGGTGTCTCAGAAAAATGAATGTGACAGTGATGTGCAGGATCAATGAGGAAGAGAGCAGGGACCAGCAAATGTGTTTTGTGAATGGCCAGGTAGTATATCTTTTAGACCATATGGTCTCTGTTGCAACTATTCAACTCTGTCACTGTAGTCTGAAATCAGCATTAGTTCATACGTAAACAAATAAGTGTGGCTGTATGTGAATAAAATTTCATTTACAGAAACGGAGAACAGGATGGATCTGGTCTGTGGACTGCAGTTTGCCAACCGGTGAACTATAGGTAGAGAGACTGGTTAAATGACAGTTGCAATATCTCAGGCCCTTAGCCTGGGCTAGGGTTGTAATAGAGGGAATCAAAATTAAAAATATATACATATACAAAATCAAAAATATTAAATAGTTATAGTTATCTGGATAATTTAGGTAAAAATCCATCTTTAGCAGTCTGAAAGAGCCAAATAATTTAGGATAAAGTGTTTTTACTTGTATTATCCAGATCACTTCTCCCCTTTGCTTTCTGTCCATGAACATATTCCTAACCTTCAGAAAGTATGTGCCTATTCACATACCAAAGGGATTGAATGAATAAAAGCAACCAATGAACTCACTTAAACAGATGCCATATCACAAGTTTGACTAAAATTTTCACTAAACTGCATTATGAATCCACTGAAGATTATGAAGAGATAGCTACAAACCGAATGAATCATATGTTGAGGGATTATCAAGTACCAAAAATTAGCCAGAGAAGATGGATGAAAGACCTGAGACGCTAGAGCACCTTTGAAACAAAGACTCAGGGGAATAGTAATTCAGTCTTCTTGAGGGGGAAAAAAACTTTTAGGATATTAGTAAAGAAGCAAATAAGAACATTTTAAATGGCCCTAATAGAGCATTGTGTTATATGAATTTAAATAAAGTACACACTGATTTTTTAAATACTTGATGTGGGGAAATGGGGGCATTTAGAGAGCAAAAGGAAATACTATTATTGAGATGTGATTGTGTGCAAAAAATGCAGTTGTCCAATGACAGCCACGTGTAGCTGATAGAGTTAGGGGTAGGAGGAAGAGGTGACACAGTAGAGTCGGGCAATAAAAGAAGTTTACTGATCATCTCTATCCAACCTGTATCCTCTGGAAACCTAAAACTGTCCACTAAGAAGTTAGAATGTCAAATCCCCATCAAGTGGTTTAGTCAGTGGTCAGGCAAAAGGTTAAGGAAATGTCAATGAAATTATATCATCGTGGTACTAGAATTTCTGGTCAGTTTGGTCAGGTCCCTCAAATTGCTTGTCTTTTTGTGAGCAGGACTGAGGGATGAAACTGCAATTTGTTGTTGTTTTTGCTAAAATTCACCAGGTTGATTTCATTAAATTGGCTGACCAGGCAATCAGTTTGGTAATTGGGTAATTTGGTGGCCTATATAGACACAACCTGCATTACTTGCTATTCTGACTGCGTTGTTTAGAGGAGGAAAAGACTGGAAGAAATTGTTAACATAAAACAGTAGCTCCCTTATACCAGTTCCTTATAGGATACCAAATATGCTATCACCAAAAGGGACAAAATGGATAAAAATGACTCACAGCTCAGAAGATGCAAATATAGAGGGTCAGATGAGTAATCTTAAAACTGAAAGGGGAGGGCATTGCAGGACGACAGGGAAGGAAGACAGTAAAGTTTTGACACAGTTCTTGGCACACTCTCTAAGTAATGTTTCTCTTCCTATACCCTACCTATTCCCTCCTGGCCTTGGTAGATGACAAGCTGATCCATGAAATGACATGGTGCCAGTGACTAATAACAGCTTTAATGTACTCCTTCTCCAGAGAGTATTTGCATTTTAAGAGGGGACCCTGGAGGCCCAATATAAAAGAACACATCTCTAATAGGAAAAATGTCTAACATAGTGGTTACCCTGAAGGGAATTTGGGGACTCATGGGGGGTAAATCTATCTAGAGCCCCTCAAATTATTCCATGTTGACAGATACCTACTCTTACTGAATACAAATCCAGCATGGAATAATGGAATCATAGGATCTACCATATTAGAGTCAGCAATATGGGTTAAAAATATCTAATCCAGCTATTTTCAACTCTGGGTGCATACTAGAATCATTTGGGGGCCTTTAAACAATAAAATGTCTGGAACCCATGTCCACAGATTGTGATTTTTTTGGTCTGGAATGAAGCCTAGCCATTGGCATTTTCAAAAAACTTCCCAGAAGATTTCTATGTGCAAAGTATTTAAAAAACCTTCCACTCAATCCTATACTGTTAGAGTTGGAAGAGCCCATAAAGACCAATCTCTACATCTTGACAATCTTGTCAAATGACTACCAACTTCTGCTTACACATCTCCAGGGAAAGAATTCCTCCAAGACGTTACCCATATCTGAACATGATTTCCCCATCAGCTACAGCCAAGATACTCTTCTGGGAAGCAAGAGAAACTATGGAAATGTCTCTATTTTCTAAGGCCAATGACGTACCCCAATCCTTAGTAACCAGGACTCAAACAAATTCAAAACTAATCCCATAACAAAAGCACAGTTACCAGAAAAGAGAGAAAGAGTGCTTTAACATCAGGACGTCCAATAAAAGTACTTTCATGTCTGCCTATTCTCACCCTGCAGGGGAAATGGTCATTAAAAGGATTAAAAATGGGTAGTGGCTTAGAACAGTGTCTTCCAAACCATCTGTAGACAAACCATTTTTAAAATGCTTTGTGCCCATTTCTTCTCCCTTTCCCTCTTTAATGACAACAGTTGGTGCTTAACTTTTGATACCCTTAGCCTGTTTTCCTTTCTTATTATCCCTCATTTTTAGAGATTTTGATAGAGAATTTAAATTGTTTACTTTTCTATAGTGGTATCTTTTACAGTGTATTCTGTACCACACTAGCACCATGGAATGTTTACAAGCATTTATTGGAACAAAAGTTTCCATAGTCAAATTGTATTAAGAAATGCTGGATTCAACAAAGTTAAAACTGATTTCTTTATTGTAGCTCTTTTCAGAGAATTTGTTATGCTCATATGCATTGTGAATTCTGAGAGGAAACTGTAGCACTTCCCAAATTTGACCGTGAGAATCTTTTAAAGTGAAGAATCTCAGGACTAGTGTATTGCAGAACAATCTTTAGGATGGATGAAGTAGTCATCATTGTAAACAAGGCTGAGGAATACTAGTTTGGAAGGCACGGTCGGAAGTGGTAGGAAAATTGGCGATGAGAGGTACCTTGTTCCTCTGCTTATGTTTTGTATCCAAACCTTTCCTATTTTCAATTTTTCTCTCTAACTGGAAACCTTCTTTAGCCCCTCTAGCCAATACTGATTTCTAGCTTTTCTTCCTTGAACTCCTACACGTTTGCCTATTATGGTAATCTAGTTCTCAGTATTAAGAAAATGAGTATCTTTTCCTCTCAAATTGTTGCATTTTTCTTTTTTGCTTAACATCTTTATTGGAGTATAATTGCTTTACAACTGTGTGTTAGTTTCTGCTTCATAACAAAGTGAATCAGCTATACATATACATATATCCCCATATCTCCACCCTCTTGCGTCTCCCTCCCACCCTCCCTATCCCACCCCTCTAGGTGGTCACAAACCACAGAGCTGATCACCCTGTGCTATGCAGCTGCTTCCCACTAGCTATCTATTTTCCATTTGGTAGTGTATATATGTTCATGCCATTCTCTCACTTTGTCCCAGCTTACCCTTCCCTATCCTCATGTCCTCAAGTCCATTCCCTATATCTACGTCTTTATTCCTGTCCTGCCCCTAGGTTCTTCAGAACCATTTTTTCCCTTTTTTTTTAGATTTCATATATATCTGTTAGCAAATGGTATTTGTTTTTCTTTCTGACTTACTTCAATCTGTATGACAGTCTCTAGGACCATGCACCTCACTACAAATAACTCAGTTTCATTTCTTTTTATGGCCGAGTAATATTGCATTGTATATATGTGCCACATCTTCTTTATCCATTCATCTGTTGATGGACACTTAGGTTGAATCCATGTCCTGGCTATTGTAAATAGTGCTTCAATGAACATTGTGGGACATGACTCTTTTTGAATTATAGTTTTCTCAGGGTATATGTCCAGTAGTGGGATTGCTGGGTCGTATGGTAGTTCTATTTTTAGTTTCTTAAGGAACCTCTATACTGTTCTCCATAGTGGCTGTATCAATTTACATTCCCACCAACAGTGTAAGACGGTTCCCTTTTCTCCACACTCTCACAGCATTTATTGTTTGTAGATTTTTTGATGATGGCCATTCTGACTGATATGAGGTGTTACCTCATTGTACTTTTGATTTGCATTTCTCTAATGATTAGTGATTTTCAGCATCCTTTCATGTGTTTGTTGGCAATCTGTATAACTTCTTTGGAGAAATGTCTATTTAGGTCTTCTGCCCATTTTTGGATTGGGTTGTTTGTTTTCTGATATTGAACTGCATGAGCTGCTCATAATTTTGGAGATTAATCCTTTGTCAGTTGCTTCATTTGCAAATATTTTCTCCCATTCTGAGGTTTGTCTTTTCATATTGTTTATGGTTTCCTTTGCTGTGCAAAAGCTTTTACGTTTCATTAGGTCCCATTTGTTTATTTTTGGTTTTATTTCCCTTTCTCTAGGAGGTGGGTCTGAAAGGATCTTGATGTGATTTATGTCATAGAGTGTTCCACCTATGTTTTCCTCTAAGAGTTTTATAGTGTCTGCCATTATATTAAGGTCATTAATGAATTTTGAGCTTATCTTTGTGTATGGTGTTAGGAGGTGTTCTAATCTCATTCTTTTACATGTAGCTGTCCAGTTTTCCCAGCACCACTTATTGAAGAGGCTGTCTTTTCTCCACTGTACATTCCTGCCTCCTTTATCAAAGATAAGGTGACCATATATGCGTGGGTTCATCTCTGGGCTTTCTATCCTGTTCCATTGATCTATATTTCTGGTTTTGTGCCAGTACCATACTGTCTTGATTACTGTAGCTTTGTAGTATAGCCTGAAGTCAGAGAGTATGATTCCTCCAGGTCCATTTCTCTTTCTCAAGATTGCTTTGGCTATTCAGGGTCTTTTGTGTTTCCATACAAATTGTGAAATTTTTTGTTCTAGTTCTGTGAAAAATGCCATTGGCAGTTTGATAAGGATTGCATTGAATCTGTAGATTGCTTTGGGTAGTATAGTCATTTTCACAATGCTGATTCTTCCAATCCAAGAACATGGTATATCTCTCCATCTATCTGTATCGTCTTTAATATCTTTCATCAGTGTCTTATAGTTTTCTGCAGACAAGTTTTTGTCTCCTTAGGTAGGTTTATTCCTAGGTATTTTATTCTTATTTTCGCAATGGTAAGTGGAAGTGTTTCCTTAATTTCTCTTTCAGATTTTTCATCATTAGTGTATATGAATGCCAGAGATTTCTGTGCATTAATTTTGTATCCTTCTACTTTACCAAATTCATTGATTAGCTCTAGTTGTTTTCTGGTAGCCTCTTTAGGATTATCTATGTATAGTATCATGTCATCTGCCAACAGTGACAGATTTACTTCTTCTTTTCCAATTTGGATTCCTTCTTTTTCTTTTTCTTCTCTGATTGCTGTGGCCAAAACTTTTAAAACTATGTTGAATAATAGTGGTGAGAGTGGACAACCTTGTCTTGTTCCTGATCTTAGAGAAAATGGTTTCAGTTCTTCACCACTGAGAACAATGTTGGCTGTGGATTTGTCATATATGGTCTTTATTATGTTGAGTAGGTTCCCTCTTTGCCTATTTTCTGGAGGGTTTTTATCATAACTGGGTGTTGATTTTGTCAAAAGCTTTTACTGCATCTATTGAGATTATCATATGGTTTTTATCCTTCAGTTTGTTAATGTGGTGTATCACATTGATTGGTTTGCATATATTAAAGAATCCTTGCATTCCTGACATAAACCACACTTGATCATGGTGTATGATTCTTTTAATGTGCTGCTGGATTCTGTTTGCTAGTATTTTGTTGAGGATTTTTGCATCTATGCTCATCAGTGATATTGGCCTGTAGTTTTCTTTTTTTGTGACATGTTTGGTTTTGGTATCAGGGTGATGGTGGCCTCGTAAAATGAGTTTGGGAGTGTTCCTCCCTCTGCTATATTTTGGAAGAGTTTGAGAAGGATAGCTGTTGACTCTTCTCTAAATATTTGATAGAATTCGCCTGTGAAGCCATCTGGTCCTGGGGTTTTGTTTGTTGGAAGATTTTTAATCAGTTTCAATTTCAGTGCTAGTGATTGGTCTGTTTATATTATCTATTTCTTCCTGGTTCAGTCTTAGAAGGTTGTGTTTTCTAAGAATTTGTCCATTTTTTCCAGGTTGTCCATTTTATTGGCATAGAGTTGCTTATAATAATCTCTCATGGTCCTTTGTATTTCTGCAGTGTCAGTTGTTACTTCTTTTTCATTTCTATGTCTATTGATTTGAGTCTTCTACCTTTTTTTCTTGTCGAGTCTGGCTAATGGTTTATCAATTATGTTTATCTTCTCAAAGCACCAGCTTTTAGTTTTATTGATCTTTGCTATTTTTTCCTTCATTTCTTTCTGATCTGATCTTTATGATTTCTTTCCTTCTGCTAACGTTAGGGTTTTTTGGTTCTTCTTTCCCTAAGTGCTTTAGGTGTAAGGTTAGGTTGTTTATATGAGTTGTTTCTTGCTTCTTGAGGTAGGATTGTATTGCTATAAACCTCCTCCTTAGAACTGCTTTTGCTGCATCCCATAGGTTTTGGGTCATGATGTTTTCATTGTCATTTATTTCTAGGTATTTTTTTATTTCCTCTTTGATTTCTGCAGTGATCTCTTGGTTATTTGTAGTATATTGTTTAGCTTCCATGTATTTGTATTTTTTACAGTTTTTTTCCTGTAATTGATATCTAGTCTCATAGTGTTGTGGGTGGAAAAGTTACCTGATACAATTTCAACTTCCTTAAATTTACCAAGGCTTGATTTGTGACCCAAGATATGATCTACCCTGGAAAATGTTCCATGAACATTTGAGAAGAAAGTGTATTCTGTTCTTTTTGGATGGAATGTCCTAAAAATATCAATTAACTCCATCTTGTTTAATGTATCATTTAACGCTTGTGTTTCCTTATTTATTTTCATTTTGGATCATCTGTCCATTGGTGAAAGTGGGGTGTTAAAGTCCCCTACTGTGATTGTGTTACTGTCAATTTCCCCTTTTATAGCTGTTAGCATTTGCCTTATGTATTGAGGTGCTCCTATGTTGGGTGCATAAATATTTACAATTGTTATATCTTCTTCATGGATCGATCCCTTGATCATTATGTAGTGTCCTTCTTTGTCTCTTGTGGAAGTCTTTATTTTAAAGTCTATTTTGTCTGATATGAGAATTACTACTCCAGCTCTTTTTTGATAACCTTTTGCATGGAATATGTTTTTCCATCCCCTCACTTCCAGTCTATATGTGTCCTTAGGTCTGAAGTGGGTCTCTTGTAGACAGCATATATATGGGTCTTGTTTTTTTTTTTATCCATTCAGCCAGTCTATGACTTTTGGTTGTAGCATTTAATCCATTTACATTTAAGGTAATTATTGATATGTATGTTCCTATTACCATTTTCTTAATTGTTTTTGGTTTGCTTTTCTAGGTCTTTTCCTTCTCTTGTTTTTCCTGCCTAGAGAAGTTCCTTTAGCATTTGTTATAGAGCTGGTTTGGTGGTGCTGAACTCTCTCAGCTTTTGCTTGTCTGTAAAGGTTTTAATTTCTCCATCAAATCTGAATGAGATCCTTGCTGGGTAGAGTAATCTTGGTTGTAGGTTTTTCTCCGTCATCACTCTAAATATGTCCTGCCACTCCCTTCTGGCTTGCAGAGTTTCTGCTGAAAGATCAGCTGTTATCCTTATGGGGGTTCCCTTGTATGTTATTTGTTGTTTTTCCCTTGCTGCTTTTAATATGTTTTCTTTGTATTTAATTTTTGACAGTTTGATTATTATTTGTCTTGGCGTGTTTTTCCTTGAGGTTATCCTGTATGGGACTCTCTGTGCTTCCTGGACTTGATTGACTATTTCTGTTCCTATATTAGGGAAGTTTTCAACTATAATCTCTTCAAATATTTTCTCAGTCCCTTCTGTTTTCTCTTCTTCTTCTGGGACCATATAATTAGAATGTTGTTGCATTTAATGTTGTCCCAGGGGTCTCTGAGACTGTCCTCAATTCTTTTGATTCTTTTATCTTTATTCTGCTCTGTGGTAGTTATTTCCACTGTTTTATCTTCCAGGTCACTTATTCATCCTTCTGCCTCAGTTATTCTGCTATTGATTCCTTCTAGAGAATTTTAAATTTCATTTATTGTGTTGTTCATCATTGTTTGTTTGATGTTTAGTTCTTCTTGGTGCTTGTTAAATGTTTCTTGTTTTTCTCCATTGTATTTCCAAGATTTTGGATCATCTTCACTATCATTACTCTGATTTCTTTTTCAGGTAGACTGTCTATTTCCTCTTCATTTGTTTGGCCTGGTGGATTTTTACCTTGTTCCTTCATCTGCTGTGTGTTTCTCTGTCCTCTCATTTTGCTTAACTTAACTGTGTTTGGGGTCTCCTTTTTGCAGGCTGCTGGTTCATAATTCCCATTGTTTTTGGTGTCTGCCTCCAGTGGCTAATGTTGGTTCAGTGTGTTGTGTAGGCTTTCTGGTGGAGGGGACTAGTGCCTGTGTTCTGGTGGATGAGGCTGGATCTTGTCTTTCTGGTGGGCTGGACTGCATCCAGTGGTGTGTTTTAGGGTGTCTGTGAGCTTATTATGATTTTAGGTAGCCTCTCTGCTAATGGGTGGGGTTGTGTTCCTGTTTTGCTAGATGTTTGGCATAGGGTTTCCAGCACTGTAGCTTGCCAGTCATTGAGTGGAGCTGGATCTTAGCATTGAGATGGAGATTTCTGAGAGAGCTTTTGCTGTTTGATATTATGTGGAGCAGGGAGGTCTCTGGTGGACCAATGTCCTGTACTTAGTTCTCCCACCTCAGAGGCACAGGCCTGACACTTGTCCGGAGCATGAAGACCCTGTCAGCCACATGGCTCAGAAGAAAAGGGAGAAAAAAAAAATAAAGAAAGAAAATAATAATAAAATAAAGTTATAAAATAAAAAAAATTATTAAAAATAAAACATTGAAAAGTCATTAAAAAAAAAAGCAACCAAAGCAGTAAAGAAATCCACCAAGGTTAACATGCACTAAATAGTATATCAAAAATAAACCCAGACAAACAGAACCCTAGGGCAGATGCTAAAAGCAAAGCTATACAGACAAAATCACACAAAGAAGCATACATGTACACAAAAAGAGAAAAAGGGGGGGGAAATGTATATATATGGGAAGAAAGCATCCAAATCAGTGAAAAAATCTACCAATGATAATAAACTCTAAATACTAAAGTAAGATAAACATAAAACCAGAAACAAATGCAGAAAGCAAACCCCAAGTCTACAGTTCCTCCCAAAGTCAACCGCCTCAATTTTGGGATGATTCATTGTCTATTCAGGTATTCCAGAGATGCAGGGTACATCAAGTTGATTGTGGAGATTTAATCCGCTGCTCCTGAGGCTGCTGGGAGAGATTTCCCTTTCTCTTCTTTATTTGCACAGCTCCTGGGTTTCATTTTTGGATTTGGCCCCCACCCCTGAATGTAGGTTGCCCTCTGGCATCTGCTCTTCGCTCACACAGGATGGGGTTAAAGGAGCGGCTGATTCGGTGGCTCTGGCTCACTCAGGCCAGGGGGAGGGAGTGGTACGGGATGTGGGTGAGCCTGCAGCAGCAGAGGCCAGTGTGACGTTGCACCAGCCTGAGGCATGCCATGTGTTCTCCCAGGGAAGTTGTCCCTGGATCACAGGACCCTGGCAGTGGTGAGCTGCACAGGCTCCTGGGAGGGGAGGTGTGGGAAGTGACCTGTGCTTACACACAGGCTTCTTGGTGGTAGCAGCAGCAGCCTTAGTGTTTCATGCCCATCTCTGGGGTCCGCACTGATAGCCGCGGCTCGCACCCGTCTCTGGAGATCGTTTAGGTGGTGCTCTGAATCCCTTCTCCTCGCGCACCCCCCCGCCCCCCGAAACAATGGTCTCTTGCCTCTTCGGCAGCTCCAGACATTTTCCCAGACTCCCTCCCAGCCAGCTGTGGTGCATTAACCCCCTTCAGGCTGTGTTCACACAGCCAACACCAGTCCTCTCCCTGGGATCTGACCTCTGAAGGCGGAGCCTCAGCTCCCAGTCCCCGCCCGCCCTGGCAGGTGAGTAGACAAGCCTCTCGGGCTGGTGAGTGCTGGTTGCCACCAATCTTCTGTGTAGGAATCTCTCTGCTTTGCCCTCCACACCCTGTTGCTGCGCTCTCCTCAGTGGCTCCGAAGCTTCCCCACTCCACCACCCACAGTCTCTGCTCGTGAAGGGGCTTCTAGTGTGTGGAAACCTTTCCTCCTTCACAGGTCCCTCCCAGAGGTGCGAGTCCCATTCCTATTCTTTTGTCTCTGTTTATTCTTTTTTCTTTCGCCCTACCCAGGTACGTGGGGAGTTTCTTGCCTTTTGGGAAGTCTGAGGTCTTCTGCCAGCATTCAGTAGGTGTTCTGTAGGAGTTGTTCTACATGTAGATGTATTTCTGATGTATCTGTGGGGAGGAAGGTGATTTCCACATCTTACTCCTCTGCCATCTTGAAGGTCTCCCTTGTTTTATTTTTCTTAAAAAAATAAGCTCTTTTAGAGAACAATGGCGCATTCTTCTTTCATATGTTCCACTGTGATTAGCTCAATGCTGGCCTTAACAGTTTTTAAATTATTTAAATTAATGTTTACTGAACATCTACAATATGCCAGGCTTGAAAGTTAGTGTTGTTTTGTACAGTAAAACTGTATTTCATTGTCATCCATGCAACCAAACTCCTCAATTAGTCCACATTCCACCACTCTACCAACCCCACCTCCCCTCACCCAGAAACCAACCTCTTATACCAAGGATTTATATGGTTTGAACTGTACAAAAGCACTGTTTGATGATTTTTGACCACAAAAATGGAAATTTCTATTCTCATTTTTTTTAAGTAACCATGCAAAAGTATCCTGCATTCTCAGCCCTGCCTCCTACCCTTCTCTTCTGTCCATTGCTGGCTAGTTATTGCTGATGGTCCCAGTAATTAACTGAATCCTCTCACCCTCAGTCAACAAGTAGAGCTTCTATGGAGGTCAGTGCTACAACTCTAAGGGCACTCTGGACTGTGTAGGCTCTTACTGTGCTCTTATTTTCCCTCACCAAGACTACTAATATCTGGACAGCCCCCTCTCCAAGGACTGTTTGTCACATTATTGTGTTGATCTGCTTCTGACCCAGATCCTGAGTTCCTGTGTTCAGTTCCCTGCTGTTCTGCAACTATTTGTTCATCTCTTTCTTGAATCCCCAATCCAGACCTGTCTTTGTACACTCAGACTCTATGCTGCCCTCCTGCTTACAGTTAGTCTTCTGGGCATAATCCCTGACCCAGACTCTTACCTATGCTGAGCCTCCAACTCATCTGGATCTCTCTGATTATTACTGTCAACCCACATCCTGTAATTTAGAACTTTGCTTATGCTCTTTCTGTTTCGTCTGATACCCTGGATACTATTCCCAGCTTCATCCTTATGATTTACCTTGATGTGTGAACCAAGTCCCCATTGGGCCTCTACTCAGACTGTTAGCCACAGACTCACCAGTCTAACTTGACCCCTAGTTCTGGTTCATCTTTGATTGTCTTATTTTTTAATAATCCTTGACCCAGGCATGGCAGTCATTAGACTTTTTTGAAAAGCAAGACAATAATTTAACCACTTTATAAAGTTTTCCAACATTATATTTTACATAAGGATATTTAATGAAATAGGAAAAATGTTCATGATATATTCTTGATATTATAAAAATCATGATCTAAAACCTTGTATATAGTATCACTCCATTTTTTAATGCATGTGTCACATACACACACATACCCATGAACGCTTGCATAGAAAAAAGACTGAAAGACTATATATAAAAATGTCGACAGTTGTTTTGTTTGAATGATAGGGTAACCAATACATGGTTTTTTGCCTTTTTCTCTATTTTCCAAGTAATCTATACTGAGCATTTTGTATTTTTGTACTTAAAAAATACATTACTTTTAAACAAAATTTTCTAACAAAAGTGTTAAAACTGTAGTTAGCATCTTAATGTTTGATCACTGTGGTCAAAGGCATGCTCCTCCTACCTGTAATCTTACATGGTATTCCTTGTGTGGCCCAGCATGTATCAGTCTACCACTATCTTCAACTTCTTCTATAAGCACATTTCTCCCAGGGAGATGGTGGCAAGGAGCCAGAGATGAGGGAAGGACATCCAGGAAGGGAAGAGAAATCTTCTTTTTTTTTTTTTTAACATCTTTATTGGAGTATAACTGTTTTACAATGGTGTGTTAGTTTCTCCTTTACAACAAAAAGAATCAGTTATACATATACATATTTTCCCATATCTCTTCTCTCTTGCATCACCCTCCCTCTCAACCTCCCTATCCCACCCCTCTAGGTGGTCACAAAGCACAGAGCTGATCTCCCTGTGCTATGCAGCTGCTTCCCACTAGCTATCTATTGTACATTTGGTAGTGTATATATGTCCATTCCACTCTCTCACTTCGTCACAGCTTACCCTTCCCCCTCCCCATATCCTCAGGTCCATGCCCTAGGACGTCTGTGTTTTCTTCCCATCCTACCACTAATCTCTTCATGACATTTTTTTTCTTAGATTCCATATCTATGTGTTAGCATATGGTATTTGTTTTTCTCTTTCTGACTTACTTCACTCTGTATGACAGACTCCAGGTCTATCCACCTCATTACAAATAACTCAGTTTCATTTCTTTTTATGGCTGAGTAATATTCCATTGTATATATGTGCCACATCTTCTTTATCCATTCATCTGTTGATGGACACTTAGGTTGCTTCCATGTCCTGGCTATTGTAAATAGAGCTGCAATGAACATTTTGGTACATGACTCTTTTTGAATTATGGTTTTCTAAGGGTATATGCCCAGTAGTGGGATTGCGGGGTCGTATGATAGTTCTATTTGTAGTTTTTTAAGGAACCTCCATACTGTTCTCCATAGTGGCTGTATCAATTAACATTCCCACCAGCAGTGCAAGAGTGTTCCCTTTTCTCCACACCCTCTCCAGCATTTATTGTTTCTAGAGTTTTTGATGATGGCCATTCTGACCAGTGTGAGATGATATCTCATTGTAGTTTTGATTTGCATTTCTCTAATGATTAATGATGTTGAGCATTCTTTCATGTGTTTGTTGGCTATCTGTATATCTTCTTTGGAGAAATGTCTATTCAGTTCTTCTGCCCATTTTTGAATTGGGTTGTTTGTATTTTTGTTATTGAGCTGCATGCATTGTTTATAAATTTTGGATATTAATCCTTTGTCAGTTGCTTCATTTGCAAATATTTTCTCCCATTCTGAGGGTTGTCTTTTGGTCTTGTTTATGGTATCCTTTGCTGTGCAAAAGCTTTTAAGTTTCATTAGGTCCCATTTGTTTATTTTTTATTTCCATTTCTCTAGGAGATGGGTCAGAAAGGATCTTGCTGTGATTTATGTCATAGAGTGTTCTGCCTACGTTTTCCTCCAAGAGCTTGATAGTGTCTGGCCTTACATTTAGGTCTTTAACCCATTTTGAGTTTATTTTTGTGTGTGGTGTTAGGGAGTGTTCTAATTTCATACTTTTACATGTAGCTGTGCACTTTTCCCAGCATCACTTATTGAAGAGGCTGTCTTTTCTCCACTGTATATCCTTCCCTCCTTTATCAAAGATAAGGTGACCATATGTATGTGGGTTTATCTCTGGGTTTTCTATCCTGTTCCATTGATCTATATTTCTGGTTTTGTGCCAGTACCATACTGTCTTGATTGCTGTAGATTTGTTGTATAGTCTGAAGTCAGGGAACCTGATTCCTCCAGCTCCATTTCTCGTTCTCAAGATTGCTTTGGCTATTCGGGGTCTTTTGTGTTTCCATACAGTTTGTGAAATTTGTTGTTCTAGTCCTGTAAAAAATGCCAGTGGTTGTTTGATAGGGATTGCAGTGAATTTGTAGATTGCTTTGGGTAGTAGAGTCATTTTCACCATGTTGATTCTTCCAATCCAAGAACATGGTATATTTCTCCACCTATTTGTATCATCTTTAATTTCTTTCATCAGTGTGTTATAGTTTTCTGCATACAGGTCTTTTGTCTCCTTAGGTAGGTTTATTCCTAGGTATTTTATTCTTTTTGTTGCAGTGGTAAATGGAAGTGTTTTCTTAATTTCAGTCTCAGATTTTTCATCATTAGTGTATAAGAATGCAAGAGATTTCTGTGCATTAATTTTGTATCCTGCTACTTTACCAAATTCATTGATTAGCTCTAATAGTTTTCTGGTAGCATCCTTAGGATTCTCTATGTATAGTATCGTGTCATCTGCAAACAGTGACAGCTTTACTTCTTCTTTTCCTATTTGGATTCCTTTTATTTCTTTTTCTTCTCTGATTGCTGTGGCTAGAACTTCCAAAACTAGCAAACAGAATCCAGCAGCACATTAAAAGGATCATACACCATGATCAAGTGGGGTTTATTCCAGGAAGGCAAGGCTTCTTCAATATATGCAAATCAATCAACGTGATTCACCATATCAACAAACTGAAGGAGAAAAACCATATGATCATCTCAATAGATGCAGAGAAAGCTTTTGACAAAATTCAACACCCATTTATGATAAAAACCCTGCAGAAAGTAGGCATAGAGGGAACTTTCCTCAACATAATAAAGGCCATATATGACAAACGCACAGCCGGCATCGTTCTTAATGGTGAAAAACTGAAACCATTTCCACTAAGATCAGGAAAAAGACAAGGTTGCCCACTCTCACCACTCTTATTAATCATAGTTTAGGGAAGAGAAATCTTAGTAGTGGACTCAAATGTTGTTCTTCCTGTGCAGACAGAAAGATCACACCGTTGTGATGCCATCTGTTTTAATGGGATGGGCATGACATTAAAGTGCTTGTAATTCGAGCCACTCTTTTTGGCTGCTGTGGAGAGGTTTAGGGGTGAAAATACCTCTTTTAGTATGAAACATAGATTGACGTCGTCTGTGAAGCAGCAGAGACCATTTGGCAATCACAGTGGAAGAGTAGGCTTACTGAAAACTAGTAACGTGTAGAAAATTCTGAGGTATGCAGTGAGCAGGTGATACAGAGTGAAACCGTGTCTCTTAAACTATAGTCAGGAGACACAAGATGTAAACCCAATTAGGGGTCATATATAGAAATAGCCAGTAAGTAATAATTAATATCAAGGAGATTTGTGAGCATGAAAACCTATATAAACTCAAGGGAGTTGCTACCAGTAGACTTTTTAGTGCAGCGGTTCTCACAACCTTCAGTGGGGATCTGAACCTCCAATGGGCTAGAAAACATTCAGGCTCCCAGACTTCCTTCTCAGAGATTGTCCTTCAGAAGGTTTAAGGTAGAGCCCAGAAACCTATGTTTGGGTGATTTTTATGCCTGTTGTCTATGGACTGCACCCTGAGAAAGCATGGTATAGTGGTTAAGAACCTGGAAGCTGGAGACAGAAAAAAACCTGTTTGAATTATGGCTCTGCCATTTACTAGCTGTGTGACCATGGGCAAGTTACCTAAAAACTCTGAGCCTGTTTCTTCATCTTCAAATACAGATGACAAGAACCTACTTCATAGAGTTCCAGAGAGGAGTGCAGTCATTCATGAAAAGCTGCTAGTACAAGGAAGCAATCAATTTTTAGCTACCATGACCAACCACCATTATCACCATTGTTAAAGTGTATGGTAAATGTTCAAAGGTGGCAAAGATACTATATGCTATAGGTATTGGAAGAGGTGAGAGATCACTTCTTTCCAGAATGGTCAAGGAACTCTTCACCAGGAAGATGCAACTTGAACTGAGCCTTGGAAAGATAAGACCAGGTAGGGCTAAGAGAAGATGCACAAAAAGAGTATAGAAGTCAAACTTCACCTACTCCCTAACTGTTCCAAGGTCTAGGCCTGGAGGAAAGCAGACCACATAGTCCTGATAGATCTAGATACAGTCAAGACAAAATCCTGGGCAAATCTGTAGTTGAGGGGAGATGGGGAACAGGAACTCTGAGACCTTCTATTCCTTTGACTAGAAATTATCTCTAGGACCAATTGGACTATTTAGGCAGATCTGAAAGTAAAATTCTGTGCTATATAATTGAGTGGTTCATTACTTACTAAATAAAAAGCCATAGAATCTGACCTCCTTTGAGATGTTTTCACCCTAATGGCGTGGTGGGGTCACAGGGTTCGTCTAAATCTTAGCTTTGCTGCTAACCAGCTGTGGGACTTATGAACAGCTTCTTAGCCAATCTTTAAACTATTTCCTCAAATACAAACTATGGCTGTAATATCTGTCATGATTTTGTACTTTTGAGTTTACAGGTTTGGCATCTAAGGCTCTTTTCTCCCCTAATTATTCTCCTGTAATTAGGGTAATTTTGTAGCATACTCCTTGATTCATATGGTCTCATGAACTAAATTCTAAAGCATATGTTTTATATGATAAACAGATAGGAACCAGGAAATGTTTTGAGACCTTTACTTTTTCATCAACATATAACTTAACTGCATTCTAAATATAATCTTACAGAGCAGGCATAAACAAATAATCAACATGTAGGGACACTTTGGTATGTCTCTCACTAGTTGATATTAAGCTGGGGTTTTTTGTTGTTAAATCCTAGTCTTATGTTTTTATTGAAATGCTCCATTTCTTATTGGACATGGTTCCACAATTAGTTCAGGTGCTAGGATTTTGTTGGTTGACTCATGATTGATTCCTTTAGCAGTTAGGGCTTCTCTTCCTCTCTCCTTGATGAGTAATATAATTATCATGCTTTGATTGTTAAAATTAATTAAAGGGATGACTTTAGTTTGTGTTTTTAGTGTTCCAGATCAGTTAGGTGGTCCCTGCTATTCCCTTAGTCTCCTTTTCCCTGTTTTTTCCACAAGACAAAAAGCAAAAATCGACAAGCAAACAAGCAGACAATCCAAAAAGACTCAGAGAAAGAACAGACCACATAGCTTTATCTCTCCTCATAGTAAAATAAACCTATCATGACTGGAGTGTTGCCATCAGAAAGTGGTACTTTTCCCCTCTTCAGACAGACCCTGAATTTGAATATACTGTGTTCCTAGAGACTGTGTCTTAATGTCCCATATGGCAAAATTCTGTCTGCACATGTGTCAAACTGACTGTATGAGGTGTTGCCTTTTTTCTGTTTGGTCACAGACAGAAACCAAGGAATAAGTGGGTAAAGGCAATTAGAAGTGAAGTTAGTGTCCTGAATAAATAGTATGGTGGAGAGTTTGGGAATATAAGTACAGTTAAAAACTCCCTGTGTTATTTTTAAATGCTATTATTATTGATAATAATAGCTAATATATAATGCTTATTACTGCCAGACACTTTTTATAATATCTTTAAATACATTTACTTGTTTAATCCTCACAGCAATCCTATTAGTAAGTACTATTGTCCCCATTTTAGAAATGAGGAGACAGAGGCATAAGATGGTTGAATGACTGGCTCAAAGTAACAGCTGAGCAAAGCACAGGTAGCAACACTGAGATTAATTAAAGGGATTAGATCTGAACACAGGAAGTCTGGCTCCAGAGTCCATGTGCTTAAATACTACACTGTTTTTTTAAAAAGAAATTATATTCAGTTTAAACATTTAGATACAATGAACTATAAAGGATGTATAATGGGTTTTGATATCAACTTGTAGTTTTCCTTCTCTAGAGGAGTGTAACTTCATCTGTTCTGTGTGCCTGACATTACTCTAGCCTCTCTATGACTTCATAGGGATGCCCTCTTTCTGCTTCAGGATTCATAATCAAGTGGCTTAACCTGTTAAAAATGGAGCTTACAGCCTTTAGAAAGAAAGAGCTCTCCCCTTCTATTTTTTTTTTAATTCAAGCAAAAAAAGTGACTGGCTAATCAAGGAGAACGTTGTTGTGTTGTGGAATAGATGTCCAGGAAGGGAAGATTGGTGATTTTTAAAAAATTCATCAGTTAAAGGGATAGAAGATAGTGGCTTACAGTTCAAGCTAAACTCATTCCCATTGCCCTGGCTACTATTTTTGCAGCACCATGGGCAACTGTGGAATTGTTCCACACCTCTCTTAGGCCAGCAGTTTTATCTCTTAGATAGGGCAGTAGACTAAGGTATACATAGCTTGCTACCTGAAGCTTTCTTTCCAGAAGTCTACAGATGCTGAGAAGGTTGTACTGAGAGGGGAGTTAACTTGAGAAAGTGTTGGCTCATGGCCTCTCAAGAGGATGCAATTGCATGGGGGAGGCAGCAAGTATTATGCTCTGGAGCTTAGACTGGAGTCAGGTTGCTTAGGTTTGAAACCAGACTCTACTACATAGTGGCTTCATCGTGGTGGGCTATTTGCATAGCCCAACTTTGCCTTGAGTTTCTCAACAGTAAAATGGTGATGGCCACATAATAGTACCTAACCTACTGCATTGCATTGTTTTGAAGATAAATGGATTAATAGTTGTACAACTTTTATATGCCTGTCACACAATTAGTGCCATGTGTTTATTAAAATAGAAATAGGGCCCCATAAAGTTGGTTTCTACACTTGCTTATTACTCAATTTTTATTTGGTACTTAAAGAGTTGTCTTTCTTCACTGATAAAAGTGAAAATCTTTGTGTCTCTCCGACATTGCAAATGATGCTGTTTAGTGCTTTTAAGGAGGGAAACCTCCCTTTTCTCAGCATTTTCTTCCTGCAGTGGTAATGGATGACTTGGATACAATAGCATTTTACTCTGGTAACTGTTCTAGCTAGAAAACTGTCTTTTGTTTTAAACTTCCAGTTATAAATCCAAACTTGTGCCAGAACAAAAGTGAGATAATAAATGTGAAAGCACTTTAAAAAGTTAAGAGGGCCTGAGATTCTGTGCTAAAGCCTCTTTGAGATTGACTCTTTGGGATGACCAGTTTTCAAGGGTATCTTGTTCAGAAATAAAATTTGAGCACTTAAGACTAATGATAATACCAATAATAATACAAATAATGAACACTTACTGAGTGTTGTGAAATAAAATTCATATTTTATGGCAAGACAAGAAAAATTTAAACATAAAACTTTTTCTCTGCCATTTGGCCTCCTCTCTCCACGCTACTGTGCATTATGTATCTGTGCATTATGTATCTGCATTATGTATTGACCAAACCTCACCCATTAGCAGAAATACCTGCTCAACCATAAAGAACAACATTCTCCTAGCATCAACAAAACAACTTCTTAAAATATAGCATTTCTTCTTGATCTTGTAAGGAGTCACACGTCCCACCAGGATGACACTTAGATCTGGATCATATAAACTGTCAATAATACATCATTTAATGTACAGCCTTCTGTCTCCAGAAACTTCTATAACTGTGCCTTGACTTCTAACAGGAGGAAGAGTTCTCAGAGCTTTCTGAGATGCTCTTCCAGGTTATAATCTTCAAATTTGGCTTGAATAAAATTTTCCATTTCTTTTTTAGATCAACTGATTAATTTTTCATCAACAGTCCTCACAGTGTGCCAGGAACCATGCTAATGTATCACATGCATTATTTCATGTAAATGCTGCTTGGTGCTACTGCTTCTGCTGTTGTGTCTCTGAGAACTGGTTTATTCCTTTTCTTCATCTAGAAGGAAACAACTGAGACTTCACAAGAGGAAATCAAGTTGGGTTTTATTCTTCTGACACTGAGGGGAAAAATATTCGTTTCCTCCTTCTCTGCCTCTAAGTTGTTTTTAACAGCGCTTTGAATTATTATTAATTCTTTATGTAACCTTGTTAGAGTAGGCATTTTTAAGGACAACAAACTTATTTCAATGACAAAGGAAAAGCATCATCCTCAGAGAAAAGGAAGGGATGCTCAAAGAAGGGAGAGAACAAAAGGAAAGGAGAGAGAAGGAGTGATGAGGAAGAGAAGACAACTCTGCCCCCAAATGATTAGAATCACAGGCTAGAAAATAATATCACCAATATATAGGACATCTATACTTTCTGTCTCTCTCTCTCTCCTCATTCTGAGTCATGAAGAGAGAGAGGCAGGGAGGTACGTAGGGAGAGAGAGAGAGAGAGAGAGAGAGAGAGAGAGAGAGAGAGAGAGAGAGAGAGAGAGAGAGAAACTAACTTTTCAAGTCAAAGAGAAAGACTAGAAGCTTTCTTTCATGCCAACCAAAGTCACCCTTTTAAGGATCTTGCTACTTCTCCAAGAACTGAGCTTCTGGGAAATCCTATATACACTGTTAAAAAAGAGACAACAGGCTCAAAATAGAGTCACTTATGCTAAGCCCCACATCACCGACCAAGACTTAATAATACCTAACTTAATTACAGCTTCAGCCTCCCCTAGGAATGGAATGAATCTTAAACCAGTCAATCTGGAATGATCTGGTCAGTACTAGTGAGGTAATCTGCCTGATAAACCCCTGCCATCTCCTAAAGGAAGGTGACCTGCCACAAATAATCAGCTTTTTGCTAGAGTAACTTCTTTGTCCGGCCCCCTTCTGCCTATAAAAGTCTTTCATTTTGTACAGCTCTTTGAAGGTCCCTTCTATCTGCTAGATGGGATGCTGCCCAATTCATGAATCACTGAATAAAACAATAAGTTCTTTAAAACTTACTCAGTTGAATTTTTTTTAACAACACTAAGCCCTCTCATTATTTCCAAACAGGTCTCTCATTGGCCCCATGGGCCACTTCAGAAAAGAATTTAAGAGAAACAGTGGGCAAGATGCAGCCAGGACCCCATTATGTTTAGTTTTTTCTGCACTGGGGTGGAATTATTCTACCCCAGTATGGTGGGTACTTGTGTGGTAGCCTGGAGGATGACCTTGAACTAGTTGGGGAACCAGAATTCCATAGAAGGTGACTGCCTGCTTTGCCAAAACTTTGTGATCCCATCCTGCCAGGTATCTCTAGGTCTTTTTTTTTTTAATCCCCAGGAGCATTTTGCCCTGCTTATATTCTATACAGCTGGAGAACAGACTAGGAACAGAATAATGCCACGTTTTAGGGCATTCATATTCAAGTTTAAATTTACCTCATGCAGGACAATGAGAATCATCTGTTCTCCCTTAAATCTCCAATATAATCCCCTAAGCCATTTAAAACTAGCTGGGAAGGTGCCCATCAAATGAGAACTGGATCTACATGTTGCTGTTACCACAGTAGCCTTCTGAATACACACAGAGTTCATTTATTGATATGCAGAGTGCTCACTGATGTGTACACAGAGAGTAATTGAGATGATAATTTAAACATTGTTATAAACACTTGTGGGGGAGATCTTCCCTAGCTCCATGCACAGGGAAGCCAGTCCACAGATTTCAGGCTTTAAATTGAGTCAGGGAATTGAGACCTAGCAGACAGTCTTCTTTATGTTCAAAATTCATGCTCCAGAGCAAACCATAGTCTTCTGCTTTTAGATATAATTCCTCTAGTCCAGGTAATAAACTTTGTAATAAACTTTCCTCATCCTTTGGCATAGTGCTGGGATCTGTGATTGAAAGGTCCAGTTGGCTGTATAGAATAGAAGCCCATTCAGGCTAGCTTAAATCACAAAGTTCCATTATATTAGAAGGATAAATATGGGGCATGGTTCTAGGAGAAGTGACATGAAGAAAACACCATGTTGTTTGTAGAAAATCATCAGGCAGCTCTATCTTCCTTTTTTTTTTCTTTGTGCCATATGGTTTCTTCTTTGTGTATATTTGCTCTATTCTTCCATTTTATCTTTGCAGATTAGCTTTCTCTATTGATTCATATTTTCTATGTTTTCCCATAACAATGGCAGGTAAGTGACTTTGTCTTGCCATGGCACCAACTCTGGTCCAACTCAAGATGACCTTAGCTAATTCATTCAGTCACTGTGTCCAAATTATCGTCTCAGCATAGCTTATGGATTGATAACTCCTGGGTCAGGTGTTCACCCCAATCTAAAACATGACTTTTTATCAGGGACTAAGACCATGTGGACAGTTTCAAAGAAGGAGCCTTTGGCTAGGTGACAACTCACATCTACTATATGTGCTATCTGTGGATGTGAGAAAGATAAAAGTCTGCATTAGTCATGGTTCTTTTGGTAACGGAACACACAGTTCAAACTAGTTTAATCAAGAAAGGGGAACACATCAGGTTATGTATCTGAAAGTTTCGGAGTAAGGCTGACTGGAGCAGGAAATTCAAACGATATCTTTAGAAATCTCTATCATCTCTCAGATCTACTTCCCTTGTGCTGGAAGCTATTCCCAACAAACTGATAAAGAAGAGCTTCAGCATCTCTAAACTTACATTCTACTAGCATAAAAACTTCAGCAAAATGAAACAAAACAGTAAGCTCCTCATCTCTAATAATTTCCACAAGTGTCCCAAGATTTTCTCTGATTCAACTGATTTGAATATCCACTCACTCCTAAGCTAATCACTGTGGCCAAGAGGATGTTGTCCTTTTATTGGCTAATCCCAGGTTATTTGACCATTTCTAGACCTGGGAGGGGTGATTAAGCCAAAAGGAAGAGGTGGGCTCTTTAACTCGGAAAAAAAAGATAAAGATGTTAGACAGACTGAACCAGGAAGAAATAGAAAATATGAACAGACCAATCACAAGCACTGAAATTGAAACTGTGACTAAAAATCTTCCAACAAACAAAAGCCAAGGACCAGATGGCTTCACAGGCGAATTCTATCAAACATTTAGAGAAGAGCTAACACCTATCCTTCTCAAACTCTTCCAAAAGATAGCAGAGGGAGGAACACTCCCAAACTCATTCTAAGAGGCCACCATCACCGTGATACCAAATCCAGACAAAGACGTCACAAAGAGAGAAAACTGCAGGCCAATATCACTGATGAGCATAGATGCAAAAATCCTCAACAAAATACTAGCAAACAGAATCCAACAGAACATTAAAAGGATCATACACCATGATCAAGTGGGGTTTATTCCAGGAATGCAAGGATTCTTCAATATACACAAATCAATCAACGTGATACACCATATCAACAAACTGAAGGAGAAAAACCATATGATCATCTCAATAGATGCAGAGAAAGCTTTGGACAAAATTCAACACCCATTTATGATAAAAACCCTGCAGAAAGTAGGCATAGAGGGAACTTTCCTTAACATAATAAAGGCCATATATGACAAACGCAGGGCCAGCATCATTCTCAATGGTGAAAAACTGAAACCATTTCCACTAAGATCAGGAACAAGACAAGATTACCCACTCTCACCACTCTTAATCAACCTAGTTTTGGAAGTTCTAGCCACAGCAATCAGAGAAAAAAAAGAAATAAAAGGAATCCAAATAGGAAAAGAAGAAGTAAAGCTGTCACTGTTTGCAGATGACATGATACTATACATAGAGAATCCTAAGGATCCTACCAGAAAACTACTAGAGCTAATCAATGAATTTGGTAAAGTAGCAGGATACAAAATTAATGCACAGAAATCTCTGGCATTCATATACACTAATGATGAAAAATCCGAGAGGGAAATTAAGAAAACACTCCCATTTACCATTGCAACAAAAAGAATAAAATATCTAGGAATAAGCCTACCTAAGGAGACAAAAGACTTGTATGCAGAAAACTATAAGACACTTGTGAAAGAAATTAAAGATGATACAAATAGTTGGAGAAATATACCATGTTCTTGGATTGGAAGAATCAACATGGTGAAAATGACTCTACTACCCAAAGCAATCTACAAATTCAATGCAATCCCTATCAAACTACCACTGGCATTTTTTACAGAACTAGAACAACAAATTTCACAAACTGTATGGAAACACAAAAGACCCCGAATAGCCAAAGCAATCTTGAGAACGAGAAATGGAGCTGGAGGAATCAGGTTCCCTGACTTCAGACTATACTACAAAGCTACAGTAATCAAGACAGTATGGTACTGGCACAAAACCAGAAATATAGATCAATGGAACAGGATAGAAAGCCCAGAGATAAACCCACACACATATGTTCACCTTATCTTTGATAAAGGAGGGAAGGATATACAGTGGAGAAAAGACAGCCTCTTCAATAAGTGATGCTGGGAAAAGTGCACAGCTACATGTAAAAGTATGAAATTAGAACACTCCCTAACACCACACATAAAAATAAACTCAAAATGGGTTAAAGACCTAAATGTAAGGCCAGACACTATCAAGCTCTTGGAGGAAAACATAGGCAGAACACTCTATGACATAAATCACAGCAAGATCCTTTCTGACCCATCTCCTAGAGAAATGGAAATAAAAAATAAACAAATGGGACCTAATGAAACTTAAAAGCTTTTGCACAGCAAAGGATACCATAAACAAGACCAAAAGACAACCCTCAGAATGGGAGAAAATATTTGCAAAAGAAGCAACTGACAAGGGATTAATATCCAAAATTTATAAGCAACTCATGCAGCTCAATAACAAAAATACAAACAACCCAATCCAAAAATGGGCAGAACTAAATAGATATTTCTCCAAAGAAGATATACAAATTGCCAACAAACACATGAAAGAATGCTCAACATCATTAATCATTAGAGAAATGCAAATCAAAACTACAATGAGATATCATCTCACACCAGTCAGATTGGCCATCATCAAAAACCCTAGAAACAATAAATGCTGGAGAGGGTGTGGAGAAAAGGGAACACTCTTGCACTGCTGGTGGGAATGTTAATTGATACAGACACTATGGAGAACAGTATGGGGGTTCCTTAAAAAACTAAAAATAGAACTACCATACGACCCAGCAATCCCACTCCTGGGCATATACCCTGAGAAAACCATAATTCAAGAAGAGTCATGTACCAAAATGTTCATTGCAGCTCTATTTATGATAGCCAGGACATGGAAGCAACCTAAGTGTCCATCAACAGATGAATGGATAAAGAAGATGTGACACATATATACAATGGAATATTACTCAGCCATAAAAAGAAATGAAACTGAGTTATTTGTAATGATGTGGATAGACCTGGAGTCTGTCATACAGAGTGAAGTAAGTCAGAAGGAGAAAAACAAATGCCATATGCTAACACATATGTATGGACTCCAAGAAAAAAAAATGTCATGAAGAGATTCGTGGTAGGACAGGAATAAAACACAGACCTACTAGAGCATGTACTTTAGGATGTGGGGAGGGGGAAGGGTAAGCTGTGACAAAGTGAGAGAGTGGCAGGGACATATATACACTACCAAATGTAAATAAAATAGCTAGTGGGAAGCTGCCGCATAGCACAGGGAGATCACCTCTGTGCTTTGTGACCACCTAGAGGGGTGAGATAGGGAGGGTGGTAGAGAGGGTGACGCAGGAGGGAAGAGATATGGGAACATATGTATATGTATAACTTATTCACTTTGTTGTAAAGGAAAAACTAACACACTATTGTAAAACAGTTATACTCAAATAAAGATGTTAAAAAAAAGATGTTAGACAAGTGAAAATAGCATGCCTACGTCACTGGCACATACATGATTAAAAAACATGCCCTTAACCTCATCTGCATTCTGCTCAATTCAATAGCCACCTAACTTCAAGGGCAGCATGTAAGTTAAAATATCTAGCATGCTGCATTGATGGCAAATTTCCTAGTAAACTGTCTATATACACAAGGCGCTTATATGTGGCTATACAAACAACACTGAGGTTGTACGTTGATATATAAACCATACTACATAATCAGAGTGTGGTGTTTAGATATTAATTCTGTGTGATAATTATCTTCTCTCTGGACTTCAGTTTATCCATGTTCAAATTAAAGTGCTTATATACTAGACAAGCTTGCTAAGAACCTTTCAAACACTGACATAAAACTTAATTTCATGTGCTCAGACAGCAACTACCAGGAAGACTCTTAGGTAAGCATTTAAACAGGAACAGATCCTCATGTCCAGGGACCCAAGATAATAGAAAGTAATTATATCTTGGGTTATACTATCAATACTATTCATATATCTTGAACATGGGCCTTGTGCTTTAAATTTTTCTTTGTAGTTATAGAAATGGGTTTCCACTGAGTCATCCAAACTCATTTTCATCCATTTCTAGGATACATCTCTGAAACAGCTGATCACACTTACATGGCAGATATAACATGGTCAAAGACAACTGGCCCATTTTGTAGAAAGAAACCAAAACAAAATTAATTTATCCATTAGAATCCTTAATGTTTTAGGTGACTGAAACCCAGCACAAAGTAATTTATATAGTAAAGGGATACGTGGAGGGGACTCATATAACTTAAAACTCTAGAGGTAAACAAAGCTCAATCCAGTAGCTCAAGCAATGTCACTCACGACCCAGTGTCCTTACATCTTTCTACTCTAATTTCTGCATGAGGGGATTCATCCTCATATTCCACTTGGTAGATACTTGGCAGCTCTAATATCTCCTACCTCATGGTAGCAAAATGGCTGCTGCAATTCCAGACCTCTCACTTTCCTTGTACTACATAGAGGGAAATCAGAATTTCTTCCAGTGGTTTCTACACTAGTCCTATTCATTCTCCATACTTCTCATGAATTAAGTCAAGTACTCATCTTTAAATGAATCACTTTGGCCAAGCGGATATTTGCTGATTTGTTTGGACCAATCTGTACCCATCTCTGGTTTTAGTAGTGGAATCAACCCCACCAAAGCTATATTAACTGAAAATCAAGTAGGAGTGAAATCCTTGAAGGGCAATCAATGCATTACTGCTGAAAGAATGGAGTATGTCTGCCAGAGATGAAACAACAAATGTCTATTTTTAGGTAATGAAAATAGTAGGTCCACAATAATATCAAACCTACAGAACTATACCTTTTAGTTAAATATTAGAAATAGCTTATTTTTGTATGAAGATAATTAGATTCTCTAACCAGCTCATTAGTAAACAATTACCAGGACTTGAAGAGTTCTGAACAGGAAATAGCTTTATCTTTTCACTCCTTATTTTCTTAAATTATGCTATTGAGATTTTCCCTTTCTTGCCCCACAATGATTTTCAGGTACTTTCAGTTATACAGACAACTTCACTTTGAACATTTAGACTTTTTTTAGTTAATAAAAATCTAGCCAATGTAAAGTGAAACTTCAGTTTCCTGTGTTCTCCCTCTCCCTAGCCCAAGGATCTGCAGTTAGAGGGTTCTCTCTTGACTAACACTGACTGGCCATTGTGACAGGCTTTGAAATTCAGACTCTATATTGAAGCATGTTTTTGGGTTCTCTGAAGCTACTTTCCTAGATGCCATAACATTGCATAGTTTCCTGACGCAGGCAATACGTGCTCTCCCTGACCAGAACTAACGCACATTTTGAAAGCTACAATTTTTCAAATGGGAGCAGTAATTTACTAAATCAGATTGAAGTTCTTACAGGAACATGGCAAAGTCCAGAGGCTCTTATGCACAGTTAATGCAGAATAATCACAATAGCGATTACAAGAAAGAAATATTTACGTAAGCATCCTGTTTTAGCCCTTTTTCACATGAGTAGTATACGTAAACTTTTTCTGTCTAAGCCTCACTGTCTGAATCTCATTCTCTCTTCTTTAATATTTCCCATCCCTTACTCACTGCTCAGCCTTTTGCAGATACAGTTCTATTACTGATTTTCTTCATCTTTTGTTTTCTTTCAATACTGACTCCACCCTTTCCACCTCCAGGCCCATTTTAATCAAGTTGTGGATTGTTAACACAAGGATGTTCTTAAATTTCAGACCCAGTCCTCCTTCCCTACCTCAGGTCTCTAGTGTTAAATTGCATTTACGGACCCAGTATCAAGACCCAAATCCATAGTATAAGGATTCACACAAAGGGTATGTTCTTTTGGGTTTAAAGTGTAAGATAACAAAACATAGAGAATAAACTTTAGAAACCCTACGGCAACCATTGTTGCTCCAATCAACCATTGTTTTTGATTTTTTTAACCAAAGGATCTAGATCAGAATAGTGCTAATAGGAAATCTTGCAGAGCATAAAATCTCCAGTTTAAGTTTTTACTTTGACTTTTTTTTACATTCATTTGACAGGTCTTTGAACTTTTTGTCCTCCTTCCTCCATCCTCATACTATAGCACTATATATATCTGACTTCTTTGATTTCCTTTCCTAAATTCATTTCAACACTTGTCTTTGGACTTTTGTTCACAAGAATATTATGATAAGTGAGTTCCCTCATTCCATTCCTCTCCTGGTAATTTTATGTCATTTTTCCTACTCTATGCTTATAAAAAAAATGGAGAAGAAGCATTTCATTAAATCTGATAGGCACAGTGAGTCATTTAAGATAGTTATGAAACCCAATTCATAATAGTATGTCTTATTCCAATGTCCCTGGAGTTATTTATGGCCTAGGGAGGCAGAGTACTTTCTGTGTTCCAGAGGAGAAACAAAAAAGGAAAGAAAGAAAACCTTTAGTTGTTCTAAATCAAATTAACTTTGAATTAGCCGGCACATAACAAAGGGAGAAAATATTCACAACACTTAAACACATACACACATATAATCTCACACAAAAACTGACTCCAAAAGTTGCCTAAGAGCTTATTTTCCCAATTGCATAGCTGTCTCTTTCTCTAAGGACAAAATTTTTCCCCAGACAAGCTGCTATTTCAATTGGAGAAAAATAAGACATGTGGTATACACTAACACACATACATGCACACACAATTAACAACCGTTTTAGTTTATAGGTTTAGAAGATCAACTAATAGTCTCCCCACTCCTATTCTTGTCTCTAGGGTCTCTGTTTTTAGCCATTCCCTGCTTCTTTCTCTCTCACTGTCCCCTGCCTCCATCTTACTCATGGAGATAGATAACTTTTATAGTTTACTTGTTGGTTTCAATCTCCAAAAAGTTCAAAACACAACTTTATAATTTGCTTTTTATCCTTTTTACTGAGTGTTCTGGACTGCATTATTATTCCAATCGGATAGATCCCTCTTCAAAGGCAGCTCCAAGAGTCTTTTATAAGCAACCCCACAGTTCCTTCAGCTTCTTCCTGACCCTGCCTTGTAATCCAACCTTTACACTCTACCTTCTCCATCCAAGGGAGAGGTTCCTCTGCTAAATCTAGGCAGTCTCATGGAATATCTTCCATGATAAGAGTTCTGGCCTCTTGAATGTGCTTAACATTCTTGTTAAGTTCCTGATTTCTCTCTCTTGATCTCTCTCTCCTTTAATTATATTCTCATTTTGGTTAATATCAGGAGGTTCTATCCTCAATTCTGATGAATTTACGTTCCTTCATGGCAACTACCAATTCCAATCGAAGGGCCAGTCTTTTTGCTGAAACCATTCACTTGAAGGAGGCTAAATTCACTTTCTCTATTTCCCAGCTTTAACTGTAGATTCCTTTTAGATATATAAAAGGAATCTATCTACATAGATAGATAGATAGATTCCTTTTTTATCCTGTATACCTACTATCAAAGATGCAGAGAATACTTGCAAGACATATATATTCAGATCCCCTTTGTGTAAATGTCCCTCTAGGAAGTTACTCATATATGACCCTGAAACTAGAACTATGATAGCTTAGCTAGTAATTCTGTAATGTCCCCAGCAGAGATGTGGATCTTGCAGTACACAAGCACTTGGATTTGTTCATTCACTCAGGTGATAGAAAGCGAGCTGTTGCTACTCTTCTGGGTGGTGGTGATAGAAAAGTGAACAAAAAAGGGCATGGTTCCTGCCATCATGGAGCCTACATTTAGTGGTGGACACACACATTAGACAAGTGAACAGATTAATAAGATCATTTGCAGTAGTGCTAAACATTATGATGAAGAGAAAAGAGGATAACATACAAGAGACTGGGCAGAAGTAGAGAGCTACTTTTCAGTGAATGGTTAAGGAAGGTCTCTTTGATGATGTAAAAATTGAGGCAAGACCTGAAAGATGAGAAGGGATGAGCCATGTGAAGATCTGGAGAAAGACTGTTTTCAGGCAGAGAGAACATCCCCAGCATGGGCTAAGTTTGAGGTGTTCGAGAAACAGAAAGAAGGTCAGTATGGCTGGAACAAAATGAGCAAAGGGGAGAGTGGTAAGAAATGAGATCACAGAGATAGACAAGGGAAGCTTCTGCTAAGGAAAGCTTTGGATAAGCTTTATTATAATACACATAGCTTAAGGGTCCAGGCAGACCAGGGTTGCTTTTACGGTGCCTTCCCCAGTAGGCTCTCTCAGCCTCTTACCCACATCTAAGGATAACTAAGCATCCTGGTTTTCCTGGGGCTGTCCTGGTTTTAGCACTGAAAGTTCATGTCCAAGAAAACACCTTCATCTCAGGCAAATCAGGATGGTTAATCATCCTATCACATCTCAGGTCTCTTGTCTCAAATGTGCAGAAATACCTTCCCAAGGCCTGAACTGTGTCTCTACCAAGGTTACATGACAGTTGCACAAAGTGTACTCTGCAACCCATCCTTCCTACGTTCCTTTATCTCAAACCTCAGTTCCCATTCTTTTTTCTCTCCCCAAGGAAGACACAAAGTTATCTGTTTGGGGCAGTGTGGAGGTGGGAGAGAAATGAGTTTGAGACTTAAGGAGAAATAAGCTCTGAAACAGACTTTGTGATGGAAACACTTGGAAGTCAAGGAAAACAATGAAAGACTTGCAGATTGGCAGCAAAGACCCAGTCGATGCCAGACAGCATGACTTGGAAATAAACCAGCTTTGCAAAATTCTGTGACCCTTCCTATCTGCAAGGAAACCAAGAGATACATCATTATTTCTTCCTATTAAATGCTTGGAGGGTCTCCAGGGGAAGGTGCTAGCTGTATTGAAATTAGTCCCAAGAGGAAAACTGCTTTTAAATCAAGGGAAAGAGGGGAATGAATTGGGAAATGGTGGGGTCACCTGTGAGATAAACTCCCTGCTTATTATGGTGTCATCTCCAGGAGTACACAGCAGTTTGCCAATTGACTGTGGATGCAGGAAGCCCTATACTCACACTTATGCCAGAGTAGGACCAATAAGTAGCAAGCCTCTGATAATTGCATCCTAAGTGTAATCATTCAGAAGATAAACAAGCAAAAGATAGAAGTTGAATCACAATTTCACTGCAAAAATAGACACCTGCTCCCTGTTCAACTGCACTTTGTGAAATGCCCTTTAATTTCAAATGCTCCTGTTTTTGCTGCTGCATTTTTTTTAAAATAAAGCTCATTATCTGAAGCACCATTAACCTTCAGCACCATTGACATAAATATGATGCACTCTCGATATTAAACACAAACTGTTCAGCAGTTTGAGGACTGACCCATAAGCAGGGCTTTCAGGAGGTGACCACAGTGAGATACACAGCTAGACGGGAAGCCAGAGGCACTGATGGGGGATATTTTGGGGGGAGGTAAGTGAGGAGGGAGGGGTGCAAAATCATTTCTGATTAGTGAGGGGCTTTGCTATAGTTAATCATTAGAGAAACATGAATATTTGTTGTTTTGGAAATACTTGATCAACTCACTCAGTACCATGGACATTACAGGCAGACACTCAGTACAACTGATTGAATTGAATGGAACAGGAAGAACGTGGGTAATAGAAATCCACTTTACCCAATAGTTGCAAAGTTACTTTTAGCAGAGTTTTAAGCTCCTCCCAAAGAAGTAAATGTGGTTGACTTGAATTTTCTCTTTCATGGTGTCCCCAGCCCAAGACCATAATCACAGAGACCATGTTGGTCATTGCTTAGGTCACTGTGTGGCTGGGATGGCACTCCGTCTTCAACATACCCACCACTCCCCACCAGCATCCATTCACAAACATGAGGCCTAACCGAAATTCCAATATCACAGATTTCTCTCTCTGGTTTATGGCACTGGGGCTTCAGAAAGGGACCATTTATATATACTCACTTTGGAAATCCTAAAGCTTAGAGCAATTGTTGCGTTGGGCTTCAGCATCTTGGCATGACTTTATAACCTTGTACTGATTTCCAGCATATAGCTGAATATAAATCTATCTGAGATCTGGGGAAGAAGATGGATCTTTTCTTTGATTAGGGGGGATGGTAGTGTGAGTACAATGGGTAAAGTTCAGTCTCAGAGCATGGATTGTTGGGGAGGGCAAGAGGAATGACAGAGGCATCTCTGAGCAGCTATGGGACCAGAGGTTGGGAAGCAGTAGAGAAGAGAAAGTGATATAAAAAGAGAGGTAAGAGCATGAAGAAGAAATAAAAATGATGAAAGAGCCAGCAGATGGGGAAAAGAGAATGAACTGGGTTACACAAAGTCTAGATGATTTACCGGAATGGACTAGTATCCTACTGCCATGAATGCTTTATGACACGACACATTTTCTGAGACTGAAATGGTGTTGATATTAATTCAATTAAAAATTTTATTGTATACTTTATGTCATGCACTGTGCTAGGTATACAGCAGTGACAGAGACCCTCATGGAGCTTCCAGTCTGGTAAAGGTTACCTGTACTTGCAATCAGTGTATGGGATATAAGATAGTAGGTAGGTCATTGTGTAAAGGAGTATGGGGAAGGTGCCTAATCCAGTCTTGGGTAGAGGCAGGGAAAGCTTAGAGGAAAATACTTTTAAATTGATGCCTGAAGGATCAGTAGAAGCATTGCAAGGGGATATGGTAGAGGTGGGAAGAGGGTTCCAGGCAGAAGATATAGCATACACACAAGTCCAGAGGCAAAAGGTTTATATTTCAAGGAACTGAAAAGAATAGTAGTCTGGTTGGAATACACAGTGCAGGTGGAGGGAGATGAGAGATTAGGTTGGAGAAATAGGCTGGGGGGACTTCCCTGGTGACGCAGTGGATAAGAATCTGCCTGCCATAGCAGGGGACATGGATTTGAACCCTGCTCTGGGAAGATCCCATGGGAGCAAGTAAGCCCGTTCACCACAGCTACTGAGCCTACGCTCTAGAGCCTGCGAACCACAACTACTGAGCCTGTGTGCCAAAACTACTGAAGCCTGCGTGCCTAGAGCCCATGCTCTGCAACAAGAGAAGCCACCGCAATGAGAGGCCTGCACGCTGCAGCGAAGAGTAGCCCCTGCTCGCTGCAACTAGAGAAAGCCTGCACGCATCAACCAAGACCTAATGCAGCCAAAAATAAATAAATAAATTTATTTTTAAAAAAATGACTCAAAGCAAATATCCTATATTTAAAAAAAAAAGAAATAGGTTGGGGTCAGATCATGAAAGAGCCACGTTAATTTATTTATGCTTTATCTTTTTTTTTTTTTTTTTGCGTTACGCGGGCCTCTCACTGTTGTGGCCTCTCCCATTGTGGAGCACAGGCTCCGGATGCGCAGGCTCAGCGGCCATGGCTCACAGGCCCAGCCGCTCTACGGCATGTGGGATCTTCCCGGACCAGGGCACGAACCCGTGCCCCCTGCATCAGCAGGCGGACTCTCAACCACTGCTCCACCAGGGAAGCCTATGCTTTATCTTAAGAACTATAGAAGTCATTTTCACATCAGCCTTCCCAGGCCAATATACTGGGGTCAGACCTTTCCAACTTATTTCTGCCGGTTATCCTTCCTCTGACTAGGAGATGCTCAGTTGTGTAGAGGTTTACCATCATGGATTAAAGTCTTCAAATCACCAATGTGAAATACTTTTTGGTACCTGTTCAAGATAATATGAGAAGTTTATAGACTCCCTGGGAAGGTCACCTGACTCAAGGTAGAAAGAATTACCCAGTGAGTTTAATACTGATATAAGTGATCTGTCTGACCCACAAATAGGACAATTTGACCTCTAATGTCCCTTCTGACTTGAGTGCCCATGAATTTTGGCCTAGATCTTCTGCCTTTCACCTCTACGCTCTTTCTGTCACCCCTAGCTACCTACCTAAGTGTAAAGATAGTAGGAAGGCACAAACTACAACCACATAGGCATTAGGCCCAGCTTCATCCAACTCGGGAAAATGACTTACTCTGTCCTCTCAGTTATGACTATCTTTGAACCCAAGTTAAGGTCCTCCTTCCCTGTTTATTCAAGCCAGATGCCTCTTCTGATTCCAGTCTGTACTCCTGGCTAAGCTCCTCTGGTTGTTCAGGAAAGTTCTGAATTCTCTGGTGCAGAGAACCTACTGAATTAAAGACCCTCCTTCTTTCCTTCACCTCTGATGCTGTCCTGGAAACACAGATTCTGCTTTGAGCTGTGGTTTGCAGTAACCCACAGGCATTTTCAACTTTCTGGAGGAGCCAGAAAGGCTTCTTTCATTTGGCCATTAAATAATCTTATTTAAATAAGTTATGACCATTGAGGCGATATAACTGAATAGAAAGCAAATGAGCATCAGCAGACGTGAGTCTTAGTTCAGCTTCTCTGCCCTGGCTGTGGGATCTTGAGTAAGTCACTTATTAATTTTTCTGTGTCTTGGTTTCCTCTTGAAAAAGAAATAATGGATATGACAGTACTCTGAAAAGTAAAATATTCAGAAAAGGTGAGGTAATAATTATATAATCACCACCATCATCATCACCATATACAGACCTGACATATGCAACACAGATCACATACTCAGGTACATGCATTGGCAGGTGGCTTCTTACACGCTCTGAACACATCCAGGCCTCTCCCTGCCCAGCAGCCGCCTCTGAGGGAAAGATGAGGTGTGATCCTGGAGTTTGCAGCAGGATATGCACTCACGTAATTAAGCTTTTTCATCCAGACAGCTATTCTGCTCTCTAGAGTTAACTATCTATTTATTCAGTGGCTTTTTTCATCAATATGCCAGGCTGCCTTCCGAGGCTGTCTGACACACATTTTTCATGTGCCTCTGCCTGCCAAATTATTCTTTTGAAGGCCACCCTCCCTTTTCTCTGTATCCACACTCCATAAACTTGTGCAAATTTCAAATCTGTTTGCATTTGCAGCATTCACAAATAATACCTATAATTTTTTTTTCCCGTGTGTACCTGATAGGGACAGAATTAAAATGACAAGTCTTTCTTCCTTGGTTGAGGACCCGAAGTGTCAAATGGCAAGGCTGGAAGTCTGGTCTGAGGTAACTTTGGCCAGCCCTGAAATGTAATCCTGAGAGACCTATTCTGACTCCAACAAACAGGGTATGGGCTCCCAGCTAGGGGGGTAATGGAGGTGATTAGAGAGTGGCCTTTCAGGCTGCTTGTCCTGCCAGGATCATAGCTGAAAAGCAAGGAAGCTGTACAAAGGGCTACTAGTGGTCAAAACAGCTGCTACATACCCTAATACTCATATTCTTTACACAGGAAGAATACGCCTTCATGCTTACACTATGCCAATATAGTTTTATTCTATATACAGTTCTAGCAGAATTGAACATTTTCTTTCCCTGTCTATAGTAGATTAGAAGCAGTAAAATAGAAAGGGAACAGAGAATAGGACTCCCCATTCCTAGTGCTAGGTTATTAGTGTCAGTCATGCTGACAACTGCAAGGAATGACAGACAAGTGGAAACTGATAACTAATAAACCCAAGAATGGAAAACTTCCGTTGTTTGGGACCTTTGAGTGCCAAGGAAAATAGTAATACCTGTCTTCAGAGTCCCTAAAGGCATCATTACATGAAAGCACCATACTATGCTTAATGATGACACTAAGTCATCAGGAAGAAAAAAACTAAATTACATTAGACATCTTCTCTTTACGTAATCATAGACCTCTATTTGTGTGTAATTTTAAAGAAAGATAGAATGTTGTAATAAAAAACACTGAAATTCAAAAATATAATTTCTTCCATTGATTCTTTCATTCATGAAATATGAATTGAGCACTCTGCTATGTACCAGGCACTGGGGATAGAATGGTGCCCATGCCCTTGAAGATCACATACTAGTGGGAAAAATTGACAAGGGAACAGGTGATTAACATGCAGGGTGAGAAGGGGATTAACAAGGTCCTAAGAGATCACACACAGAAGGGACACAACTTGGACATGAGCATTCAGGGAAGGCTTACTGGAGGATATGATGGTTAAGTTAATAAATAAGCCAGATAAAAATAAGTGGAGATGAATAGTTCTATGAAGAGGCAACATCATATATGACAGACTGAAAATGAAAGAGAATATGGAGTATTTGTGGAAATACAGTAGTTTAGTGGGAAGGGAAAGATGAGCGAGTGCCAGGCAATAGGTTAAGATGTTTAACGTTTTTCATAAAAACAGTGGGAAGCCACTGAAGAGTTTTAAGTTCCTGAGTAAACTGAATTTTTAAAAATTTAAAATGTTTACTCTGGCTACAGTGTAGATAATAGATTGGAGGGAGCAAGACTAGAGATGGGGAGTAGAATTGGGTGGCTGTTTTAGTGATCCAGGTGAAAGAAAATGGAAGCCTGGACTAAGACATTGTCTGTATCAATGGAGAGAAGATGGATTTGAAAGAGACTTAGAAATGGTGTTGATATGACATTGTAAGGGAGAGAGAGAAGCCAAGGATCATGCCTAATTTTTTGCATGGGCAACAGGTAGATGGTGGCAGTGCCATTTTCTTTAGTAGTCCCTACTTAGCTACCCACTAGCTTTGAAATCAAATTCAGCTTCCTCATTTTTAAACTGAGGAATTTAGACTAGATTATTGTTTCTCAATAGGGGAGATTTTTGTCCCTCACCTAGGATACATTTGGCAATGTCCGGAGACAATTTGGCTGTCGTATCCAAGGGGGGAGAGGTGTTAATGGCATTGAGTGTGTAGAGGCTAGAGACGCTGCTAAAAATCCTACAGTGTACAGGAGAGCCCTTTTCCCTCAACTAAGAATTATTTGGCCCCAAATGTCAATAGTGCCAAAGTTGTGAAACACGGAGCTAGATAATATAAAGGATTTGGATTAGATAAACTCAGAGGTCTAGTCAAAGCTTTTGAGTTTACAAGCCAGAGTGGTTGTATATACTTTGACACTTTAGGGGATCAGCTTTTAGTGACTCTCTTCTGGAAGGCTGGAAGACTGTCTTCTGTGGACCAGGTAGATAAATGAGACATTAACTAGAATTATATGACTGATAATAACTGGACATTGGTGAATGTGGTCCCAGTAATTTAAGCCAATTTTCAGGAGGATCCGGGTGAATCACGTGCTGCAGGTATTTGGAGTATATGTGCACGTGGCACTTAGAGGGTATCTGCAAACTTACTCCAATCTTCCATAGACCTAGATTGCCTCCTATCTGTATTCATTTTTTCCAAAATGTGATGTGCTCACTTACACTTTAGGGCAAAGGAACAGGAAAGAAATGATGGGGCTATGCAGCTCCTGACTGAGCTATATATCTTCTAGAACTATCCTTGGCATCAGAAGCCCTGTTTGTACAGATTTCAGCCCCATATATGGGACCACAGGCAGAGCTGCAGAGTGTCTACCCCAGGCCAATATATTTTATTACCTTTTCTCTTTAGGGTGTAGCTCAAGTTTTGATAGCAGGTGCTTTTCTCCATTCTATATTAAGAAACACCCTTCCTGAAGGCATGTCTCCCGCTCTTAGGGGCTTCCTCGTAGAAAGGGAATAAAACTCAGACCATCTGTGTAAGGCTATGGAGCTCCCAGTCAGAGTCTTCCAAAGTCACCTTGGCAATGGGGTCCTTACTTAAGGCCTTCACAGCACATAGTAAGCATTCAATAAATAAATAAATGCTTCTTGAGTAAATTAATGAGGTCCCTACATTTTGGGTGCCAAAGAGGAACCTCTCAGTTCTCAGAAGGGAAAAAGGAGAAGGACTTTACTGAGTGCCCACTATTTGGCAACACTGTTCAAAGTGCTAAGTGGTTTTCAAGTCTGAATGCTATAGACTGAATATTTGTATCCCTCCTCAAAAAAAATTCATATGTACAAACCTATTCCCCAGTGTGATGGTATTAGGAGGTAGAGCATTTGGAAGGTGCTTAGATTGGGAGGGCAGAGCCCTCATAAATGGAATTAGTACCCTTATAAAAGAGACCCAGAAGGCTCCCTAACCCCAGTCACTATGTGAGGACACAGTGAAAAGTCAGCTGTCTATGAACCAGGAAGTAGGGCTTCACCAGACACTGAATATGCTAGAATTTTTTTTTTTTTTTGGCCACACCGGGATCTTAGTTCCCCAACCAGGGATCAAACCTGTGCCTCCTGCATTGGGAGCTCAGAGTCTTAACCACTGGACCACCACAGAAGTCCCATGAATTTGCTGGAACACTTATCTTGGACTTCCCAGAGTCCAGAACTATGAAAAATAAATTTCTGTTGTTTATAAGCCACATAGTCAATGATATTTTTGTCATAGCAGTCCAAATGGACTACAACACTTACTTATGCTTTAATATTTTTAGCTAGAAGGCCACCTAGGAGTCTATTGCAGTAATCAGAGGCAAGTAATAATGCTGGTCAAATCCAGCATGGCAGCAGTGAATGTGGTAAGAAATGAGTGGGTTCTGAATATATTTTGAAGGTAGAGTCAACAGGGCTTCCTGATAGGTTAGATGTGGCTGCAAGAGAAGAGAGGACTCCAGGATGAACCTGAGCAATAGGAAGTATGGAGTTTCCAACAACTGAGATAAGGAACACTGTGCATGAGTTGAGATTCAGTTTTGGACTAGTGAGTTTGAGATATGTATTAGACATCTAAAGGAAGATGTCAAGAAGGCAGTTGGTTGTATCATCAAGTTTGGAGAGAGGTGTAAGATGAAGATATGAAAGCCATGAGACTGGATGAGATCATCAAGGAAGGGTGTATAGACAGAAAAGAATCAAGATCTAGACCCAGTATTAATAGACCTTTGTCATTTGACCTGGGGGCTAACTCTGCCTGCTTACTTTTCTTTGAGTGAACATTGTAGCAGCCACCCTGCCCCCAGCAGCCTCCAGAAAGGGGCTTGGAACTTTAGAATTTTAGCTCTCTACACTATGTCCCATTGTGCATTCATCTCACAGAAACAATAGCTAAATCATCCATGTGATGTTTAAACCTTTAAGAGGTTACTTGGTTATAAATATTTATCATTTCCTCCAGGCTAATATAATGATTATTAATCCTAGCTGAATAAGAATTCATTCTTACCAGGGTGAGGAGATTTTTTTTCTCTGTATAATTCATATGCAAATATTTTGAAAAGCAGTTTGAAATGCAAGCTGCCACCTGTCAGTTTCCTGTTTGCAAGGGAGAAGAAGGCACCATTGTCTCTGAATTCTGAGAAGAGCAAGCATTTTCCTTGCTCCACGCATCTTCAGCTTATTGTTTGCAGGCTGAAAAGTTCATATGATAGGTGTTACTTTAGGTAGGACATCCACTCCCAATGCTGTTGATCAGTATTTATCATCATTTTCAAAGAACACTTCTCTTCTTTTGAGGGCACTCATCTTAACTCCCCTTGGGGTACAGGCAAAAGATAGAAACATTGATTTATAAAGGAGGAATGAAAAAAGAAGAGTCAGCAAATACTGGGCTGAGGCATTACTCTAAGGTCACCATTTTCCTTGTTCTGCCTCTTAGACAGGAATGCATCCAGCATTGGTCTTAGTTCCCTTGAAACTGTTTAGGTATATTTCACATTGTAATCAGCATAAATCAATCTTGATTTCTAAGTTTTATGGCTCTGGTTACAATGGTCATTCACACATCCAGGCTCTTGGTGCAGGGGCACACATACTGTCTAAGGTAACAGTTTTCATACCAGGATGTATGTACCCTTGGGGGTACATGAAGACTTCCTAGGAGACACACAGACACAATTTTAGGAAAATCAGTTGCCAGATTCTCAATTTTCATAAGTACTTTTTCCTAAAATAGATGTATAGTTGGAGTGTCCTGCTTGTTCTCCTTTTGTACCTCGTCTTCTAAAGTCATTCTTCTGCTCTACAAAAGAAAGGCATACCTCTCACCCATCTGAATTACTATGATCTATTCCATCCTCTGACTATAGTTAAAGAGTGCAATATTCTGGACAGAGGGTCTAGTGAGAGTAAACAGAGAACCTTGGTAAGAAATGCCTTTTGTAAGTTCTGCATTTACTATTAGCCAAAACCTATCTTCTTGCTGTTAATTTCCACAAAGTACATTAAACTGAAGTCTTAAAAGCATAACATCTACTTATATATAGAAGTAGGACAAAATGTTCCCAAATGTACAATCTAGTATGTAATGACTTGAACTTTAGAATATCAGGTTCATTTCATTAGGGTTAATTTCTCCCTCTCAGATATGTTCTATTTCTGTCAAATTGTTTTCAACCATAAAATGAAATTATTGACCTATCTATCTATAATAATTCTCAAATATCCACCTCTGTATTCATCTGTCACACCATTTAAAGGCACTTTGAAACCATTTGTGTTAGAAATTGAAATTTAACATTAAATATTTAGATCCTAATTCATAGCCTATGAGAAAAAACATAATATGCACACTTACAAATTTTATTAGTTGTTCATTCACCAATTTTGTCTAACTTCATAGACAAGGTGCCTCTAAGTGAAAGAGTTACATATATGGCTAATATGTTTTTATTTTTAGAAATAAATTGCTTTTGTTGATTCATAAAATATATATAGAAAAGTATGCAAACAATAAATGTACATCTTTATTAGTTATCACAAAGTGAAGGGACCCATGTAACCAGTCAGAAATTAAAAACACTTCCAGCACTACAGAAAGCCCCTTGAGCTTTCCAATCTCTATCTCATTCTTCCTCCCTATAGGTAACCATGCTCCTGACTTCTACCAGCATAGATTTATCTGTTTTTTAAAAACTTTTTATTTAAGTTGAATCATACAGAATGTATTCTAGTGTGCCTGGTTTCTTTTATTCAACATTATATTTGCGGTATTCATCCATGTTGTTTAGTGAGGCAGTATCCATTTATTTCCATTGCTATATAATATTCCATTATATGAATATAACAAAATGTTTTCATCATTTCTACTATTTTTTAAAAAAAATTTTATTGGAGTATAGTTGCTTTACAATGTTGTATTAATTTCTACTCTACAGTGAAGTGAATCATCTATACATATACATATATCCTCTCTTTTTTGGATTTCCTTCCCATTTAGGTTACCACAGAGCACTGAGTAGAGTTCCCTGTGCTATACAGTAGGTTCTCATTAGGTATCTATTTTATACATAGTATCAATAGTGTATATATGTCAATCCCAATCTCCCAATTCATCCCCCACATCCCCCTTCGTATCCATATTTTTGTTCTTTACATCTGTGTCTCTATATCTGCTTTGTAAATAAGATCATCTATGCCAATATTTTCAGAATCCATATATATGCGTTAGTATACAATATTTGTTTTTCTGACTTACTTCACTCCATATGACAGTCTGTAGGTCCATCCATGTGTCTACAAATGACCCAATTTCGTTCCTTTTTATGGCTAAGTAATATTCCATTGTATATATGTACCATATCTTCTTTATCCATTCATATGTCATGGACATTTAGGTTATTTCCATGTCCTGGCTATTGGAAAGAGTGCTGCAATGAATATTGGGGTGCATGTGTCTTTTTGAATTATGGCTTTCTCTGGGTATATGCCCAATAGTGGGATTATGGGGTCATATGGTAGTTCTATTTTTAGTTTTTTAAAGAATTTCCATACTGTTCTCCATATTGGCTGTATCAATTTACATTCCCACCAACAATGCAAGAGGGTTCCCTTTTCTCCACACCCTCTCCAATATTTGTTGTTTGTAGATTTTCTGATGTTGCCCATTCTAACTGCTGTGAGGTGATAACTCATTATAGTTTTGATTTGCATTTCTCTAATACTTAGTGATGTTGAGCAGCTTTTCATGTGGCTCTTGGCTATCTGTATGCCTTCTTTGGAGAAGTGTCCGTTTATGACTTCTGCCCATTTTTTGAATGGGTTGTTATTTTTTTTTAAATATTGAGCTGCCTGAGCTGTTTATATATTTTGGAGATTACTCCTTTGTCCGTTGATTCATTGGCAAATATTTTCTCCCATTCTGAGGGTTATCTTTTCATCTTGTTTATAGTTTCCTTTGCTGTGCAAAAGCTTTTAAGTTTCATTAGGTCCCATTTGTTGACTTTTATTTTTATTATCATTACTCTAGGAGGTGGGTCAAAAAAGATCTTGCTGCAATTTATGTCAAAGAGTGTTCTTCCTGTTTTCCTCTAAGAGTTTTATAGGGTTTGACCTTACATTTAGGTCTTTAATCCATTTTAAGTTTATTTTTGGGTATGGTGTTAGGGAGTGTTCTAGTTTCATTCTTTACAGGTAGCTGTCCAGTTTTCCCAGAACCACTTATTGAAGACAATCTTTACTCCATTGTATATTCTTGCCTCCTTTGTCATAGATTAGGTGACCATAGGTGCATGAGTTTATCTCTGGACTTTCTCTCCTGTTCCACCAGTCTATATTTCTGTTTTTGGGCCAGTACCATACTGTTTTGATGACTGTAGCCTTGTAATATAGTCTGAAGCCAGGGGGCCTGATTCCTCCAGCTCCATTTTTCTTTCTTTAGGTTGCTTTTCCTATTCAAGGTCTTTTGTGTTTCCACACAAATTGTAAAATTATTTTGTTCTAGTTCTGTGAAAAATACCATTGGTAATTTGATGGGGATGCATTGAATCTGTGGATTCCTTATGGTAGTATAGTCATTTTCACAATATTGATTCTTCCAATCCAAGAACATGGTATATCTCTCCATCTGTTTGTGTCATCTTTGATTTCTTTCATCAGTATCTTGTAGTTTTCTGAGTACAGGTATTTTGCCTCCTTAGGTAGGTTTATTCCTAGGTATTTTATTCTTTTTGTTGTAGTGGTAAATGGGATTGTTTCCTTAATTTCTCTTTCTGATCTTTAATTGTTAGTGTATAGAATGCAAGATATTTTTGTGTATTAACTTTGTATCCTGAGACTTTACTAAATTCATTGATTAGCTCTAGTAGTTTTCTGCTGGCATCTTTAGGATTTTCTATGTATAGTATCATGTTATCTGCAAACCGTGACAGTTTCATTTTTCTTTTCCAATTTGGATTATTTTTTTTTCTTTTTCTTCTCTGATTGCCATGGCTAGGACTTCCAAAACTATGTTGAATAATAGTGGCGAGAGTGGACACTATTGTCTTTTTCCTGATCTTAGAGGAAATGCTTTCAGTATTTCACCATTGAGAATGATGTTTGCTGTGGGTTTGTAATATATGGCCTTTATTATGTTGTGGTAGGTTCCCTGTATGCCCACTTTCTGGAGAGTTTTTATCACAAATGGGTGTTAAATTTTGTCAAAAGCTTTTTCTGCATCTATTGAGCTGATCATGTGATTTTTATTCTTTACTTTGTTAATATGGTGTATCACATTGATTTGCATATATTGAAGCATCCTTGCATCCTTGGGATAAATCCCACTTGATCATGGTGTATGGATTCTCTTTGCTGCCGTTTTGTTGAGGATTTTGGGGTCTGTGTTCATCAGTGATATTGGCTTGTAATTTTCTTTTTTGTGATATCTTTCTCTGGTTTTGGTATCAGGGTGATGGTGGCCTCGTAGAATGAGTTTGGGAGTGTTCCTCCCTGTGCACATTTTTGGAAGAGTTTGAGAAGGATGGGTGTTAGCTCTTCTCTAAATGTTTGATAGAATTCACCTGTGAAGCCATCTGGTCCTGGACTTTTGTTTGTTGGAAGATTTTTAATCACAATTTCATTTTCATTACTTGTGATTGGTCTGATCATATTTTCTATTTCTTCCTGGTTCAATCTTGGAAGGTTATACCTTTCTAAGAATTTGTCCATTTCTTCCAGGTTGATCTTTGTTATTGTTTTTTCATTTCTATTTCATTTATTTCTGCTCTGATATTTATCATTTCTTTCCTTCTACTAACTTTGGGTTTTGTTTGTTCTTCTTTCTCTAGTTGCTTTAGGTGTAAGGTTAGGTTGTTTATTTGAGACTTTTCTTGTTTCTTGAGTTAGGATTGCATTTCTATAAAATTCCCTCTTAGAACTGCTTTTCCTACATCCCATAGGTTTTGGATCATCATGTTTTCATTGTCATTTGTTTCTAGGTATATTTTGATTTCCTCTTTGATTTCTTCAGTCATCTCTTGGTTATTTAGTAGCACATTGTTTAGCCTCCATGTGTTTGTGTTTTTTACAGTCTTTTCCTGTAATTGGTTTGTAATCTCATAGCATTGTGGTCAGAAAAGATGCTTGATATGATTTCAATTTTCTTAAATTTACTGAGGCTTGACTTTTGACCCAAGATGTGATCTATCCTGGAGAATGTTCCATGTGCACTTGAGAAGAAAGCATATTCTGCTTTCAGATGGAATGTCCTATAAATATCACAATTAAGTCTATCTGGTCTAATGTGTCATTTAAGGCTTGTGCTTCCTTATTACTTTTCTGTCTGATGATCTATCCATTGGTGTAAGTGGAGTGTTAAAGTCCCCCACTATTGTGTTACTGTCAATTTCCCCTTTTATGGTTGTTAGCATTTGCCTTATGTGTTGAGGTGTTCCTATGTTGGGTGACCAAATATTTACAATTGTTATAGTTTCTTCTTGGATTGATCCCTTGATCATTATGTAGTCTCCTTCCTTGTCTCTTGTGACAGTATTTATTTTAAAGTATATTTTTTCTGACATGAGTATTGCTACTCCAGCTTTCTTTTGATTTCCATTTGCATGGACTATCTCTTTCTATCGCCTCACTTTCAGTCTGTATGTGTACCTAGGTCTGAAGTGGGTCTCTTGTAGACAACATATGTATGGGTCTTGTTTTTGTATCCATTCAGCCAGTCTATGTCTTTTGGTTGTAGCATTTAATCCATTTACATTTAAGGTAATTATCAATATGTATGTTCCTATTACCATTTTCTTAATTGTTTTTTAAAATCTATTTATTTTATTTATTTTTATTTTTGGCTGTGTTGGGTCTTCGTTGCTGTGTGAGGGCTTTCTCTAGTTGCAGTGAGTGGGGGTTACTCTTCGTTGTGGTGCACGGGCTTCTCATTGCGGTAGCTTCTCTTGTGGAGCATGGTCTCTGGGCACATGGGCTTCAGTAGTTGTGGCACGTGGGCTCAGTAGTTGTGGCTTGCAGGCTCTAGATCCCAGGCTCAGTAGTTTTGGCACACCAGCTTAGTTGCTCCATGGCATGTGGGATCTTCCTGGACCAGGGCTCAAACCTGTGTCCCCTGCGGTGACAGGCAGATTCTTAACCTCTGTGCCACCAGGGAAGCCCTGAGAGTTGTTTATCATGAAAGGATGTTGAATTTTGTCAAATACTTTTTTGGCATCTATTGAGATGGTCATTTGATTTTTATCCTTCATTTTATTAATTTTGTGTATCATGTTGGTTAATTTGTAGCTAGTGAATTATTTTGCATCCCTGGAATAAATCCCACTTGATCATGGTGTATAATCCTTCCAGTATATTGTTGAATTCAGTTTGCTAATACTTTGTTGAGGATTTCTGCATCTATGTTAATCAGGAGTATTGGTTTCTAATTTTTTTGTGTGTGTGTGAGTGGTGTTGTCTGCCTTTGGTATAAGGGTAGTGCTGGCCTTGTAAAATTAGTTTTGAAGTATTCCCTCATTTTAATTTTTTTGTAAAAGGTTGAGAAGGATAGGTATTAAATCTTCTTTGAATGCTTGGTAGAATTCACCAGTGATGCAGTGTGATTCTGAGCTTTTGTTTGTTAGGAGGTTTTTTTTGTGTGTGTGTGTGGTATGCGGGCCTCTCACTGTTGTGGCCTCTCCTGTTGCGGAGCACAGGCTCTGGACGCGCAGGCCCAGCGGCCATGGCTCACGGGCTTAGTTGCTCCGCGGCATGTGGGATCTTCCCGGACTGGGGCATGAACCCGTGTCTCCTGCATCGGCAGGCGGACTCTCAACCACTGCGCCACCAGGGAAGCCCTGTTAGGAGGTTTTTGATTAATGCTTCAATCTCCTTTCTAGTAATTGGTCTATTCAGGTTTTCTGTTTCTTAATGATTAAGACTTAGAAATTTGTATGTTTCTGAAAATTTATCCATTTCTTTTATGTTGTCTAATTTGTTGGCCTATACAGTAAGTTCCCTACATATGAATGAGTTCCATTCTGAGAGGGCATTTGTAAGTCCAATTTGTTTGTAAGTCCAACAAAGTTAGTCTAGGTACTCAACTAACACAATCAGCTATATAGTACTGTACTGTAATAGGTTTATAATACTTTCCACACAAATAATACATAAAAAACACAAAAATAAAGAATACATTTTTAATCTTACAATACAGTACCTTGAAAAGTATAGTAGTACTGTACAACACCTGGCATACAGGGGTTGGCATTGAGTGAATAGGCAAGGAGAGTTATTGACTGGAGGAAGGAGAGCAGGTGGGAAATAGAGCTGAAGGATCCTCAGAAATAGGAGATGGAAGGACAGCTGCAATTTCACTCATGCCTGATGTTGATGGCACAGGTTCTGGTTCAATGGAGCCAGATGCACATTCGCATTTTTGAAAGTTCACAACTTGAAGGTTTGTATGTAGGGGACTAACTGTAATTGTTCATAGCAGTCTCATGATTCTTTGCATTTCTTTGGTATCAGTTGTAACTTCCCCTCTTTCATTTCTGATTTTACTTATTTGAGCCCTCTCTTTTTTCTGTAGTGAGTCTAGATAAATGTTTATCTATTTTATCTTTTCAAAGGACCAGCTTTTAGTATCATTGATTTTTTTCTATTGTCTTTTGAGTCTCTTTTTCATTTTCTTCTTCTCTGATCTTTATTAGTTTCTTCCTTCTATTAACTTTGGGCTTTGTTTTCTCCCTCATTTTCTAGTTCCTTTACATCTAGTGTTAGACAGCATGTTTGAGATTTTCCTTATTTCTTGATCTAGGACTGTACTGCTATGACATTTCCTGTTAGAACTGCTTTTGCTGCACCTATAGCTTTTGGTATGTTGTATTTTTATATTCATTTGTCTCAGGTATTTTTGAAGTTCTCCTTTCTTTCTTGACCCATTGGTTATTTAGTAACATATTGTTTAATCTCCACAAATTTGTGATTTTTCCAGTTTTCTTTTTTCTTGAGTGATTTCAAATTTCATACCATTGTGGTCTAAAAAGATGCTTGATATGATTTCAATCTTAAATTTATTGAGACTTGTTTTCAAGCCTATCATATGATCTATCCTGGAGAATGTTGCATGTGCACTTGAGAAGAATGTGTATTCTGTTGCTTTGGGATGAAACATTGTGTATGTATCTATTAAGACCATCTGATTTGTGTCATTTAAAGCTGATGTTTCCTTATTGATTTTCTGTCTGGATGATCTATCTGTTGATTTATGTGGATTATTAACATCCCCTACTATTATTGTATTGCTGTCAATTTCTCCCTTTACCTCTATTAATATTTACTATATATTTTGTTTATATTCTATATTGGGTACATAATATTTACAAATGTTCATCTTCTTGTTCATTGTATTCCCTTATTATATTTAATATCTATAGAATCTTTAGTGATGTCACCTCTCATTCCTGATATTGATTATGTGTTTTTTTTTTTTCTCTCTCTCTCTCTCTTTGTTTTTCTCTCCTCTGTCTTTATCTCTTGAGAGTCTGGTTAAAGGATTACCAATTCTATTGATACTATCAATAAACCAGCTTTTGGCTTTATTAATTTTCTTTATTTTTTTCTGTTTTCTATTTTATTGATTTCTGGCATGCTCTCTATTATTTCCTTTCTTCATATTTTAGGTTGCATTTGCTCTTCTTTTTCCAGTTTTTAAGGTGGAAGCTGAGGTTATTGATTTTATTTCTTTGTACTTTTAAAATATAAACATTTTAATGCTATAAATCTCTCTTTAGGTACTTATTTAGCTGCATCCCTTAAATTTTAATATGGCATAACTTTATTTTCATTCAGCTCAAATTACTGTCCCTTTCAATTTCTTCTTTGACCTATAATTTTAAAAATAATTTTAACATTTATTTTCCAAATATTTGCAGATTCCCAGAGGTCCTTCTGTTATTGGTTTCTATCCATTATGGTCATATGGCAAATTTTGTATGGCTTGAATCTTTAAAAATTTTTGTTACTTGTTTTATGGCCCAGAATATAGTCCATCTTGGTAAATGTTCCATGTGCACTTGGAAAGAATGGCTTTCTGCTGTTGTTGGGTGGAGTATTTTATAACTGCTAATTTAGTCAAGTTGGTTAATAGTATTATTCAAGCCTTCTATATCCTTACTGATTTTCTGCCTACTTGTTCTATCAATTGTTGATAGAAGGGTCTCTAAATCTCTGGCTATAACTGTGGATTAGTTTTATTCTCCTGTACGTTTATCAGTATTTTTTAATGTATTCTGAAGCTCTGTTACTGAATCCTAAGGCATAAACACTTAGGATCCTTATGTCTTGTTGAATTGACCCCATTATCATGACTGAATGGTGCTCTTTTTCTGTGAATGTATTCTTTACTCTAAAATCTACTTTGTCTGATATGGACATACTAGCTTTCTTTTGATTAATGTTACATGTTACATCTATTTCTATCATTTTACTTTTATTTTTGTCTTTATATTTAAAGTGGGTTTCTTGTAGGCAATATATAGTTGAATTTTACCTTTTTAAATCCAATCTGATATTCTCTGTCTTTTGATTTGGGTATTTAGACCATTAACATTTAATATGACTGTTGATGTGGTTGATTTTAAATCTATCTTTCTGTTTGTTTTCTATTTTCTCCATCTATTGTTTGTTCCTATTTTCAACTTTTTCTTCCTTCTTTTAAATTGGATAATTTTTATGATTCAATTTCATATCCTTTTGTCTTATTAGCTATAACCCTTTGTTGCATTTAGAGTTTATAATATACATCTTTAACTTGTTAGTCTGTCTTCAAGTGTTTTTATACCACTTTACACATAGTATAGGAACCTTCTAACAGTATCCTTCATTTTCTCCCCTTCCAATCTTTCTGCTATTTTTGTCATACATATTATTTCTATATATGTTATAGACTCCAAAGTACATGTTTTTATTTCTGCTTCAAACAGCTGGTTATGCTTGAAAGTGATTTAAATTATAAGAAAATGTCTTTATATTTACCTATGTTGTTACTATTAACAATAGTAATAGTAATAGAATAGAATGTTGTTACTATTCCTGGGGTTCTTCATTAATTTGTGTAAATCTATATTTCCATTAGTATCATTTTCTCCCACACAAAAGACTTCCTTTTAAATTTCTTGTTGTATGGGTTTGTTGCAGATTATTTGTTTTTGCACATCTGAAAAAGTCTCAATTTCTGTTTTGTTTTTGGGAGATATTTTCTTCGGGTAAAGTATTCTAGTTTGACAGTGTTTTCCTTCTAATACTAAAATGGTGTGACTCTCCTGCGTTCTTTTTGCTTTTTGAGGATACATCTGCTGTAATTCTTATCTTTGATCCTCTGTAGGTAATATGTCCCTTTTTTTTTCTGTTTGTAAGATTTTTTCTTTATCACTTGTTTCAAGCAAGTTAATTCTGATATGCCTTGCTGTAATTATCCCTCTATTTATTGTTTTTAAAAGATGTTTGAGCTTCTTAGATCTGTGGGTTTATAGTTTTCATCAAACTTTGAAAAAAATTGGCCAATATTTCTTCAAATATATTTTCTGTTTATCCCCTTTCTCTTCTCCTTCAGGGACCACAATTATATCAAACCATTTATTGTTGTCCCATAGCTCTCTCTGATGTTCTATTTTATCCTGGTATTTTTTTCTGTTATGTTTAAATTTTTTATCATTTCTATTGTTATGTATTCAAGTTCACTAATCGTTTGTAATGTCTACTCTACCATTAATCCTGTGCAGTGCATTTAAAAAAATCTTAGACATTGTAGTTTTCATATCTACATATCTTTTTTCTTATATTTCATATTTCTTTCTAATGTGTTTCATCTTCTAGTTTTTCAACATATGAAATGCAATTATGTTAATTTTAAATGTCCTTGTCTAATAATTTGGTTGTCTTTATTCTTTCTGTATTGATTTTGACTAATTGATTTTTTTCCCTCCTCATTAAGAGTTATATTTACCTGGTGCTTTGCATGCCTGGCAATTTTTGTTTGGAAGACAAACATTGTGAATTTTACTTTGTTGGGTGTTGAACATTTTTGTATTCCTATAAATATTCTTGAGCTTTGTTCTCAGATATGTACTTTGAAACAGAATAATCCCTTTGGTTGTTTTGGAAATTTGGTAGTTGGGATTGCAGCCGTGCTTAGTCTAGGGCTAATTACTCCCATTACTGGGGTAAGACTTTTCTGTGTGTTCTACCCAATGATCTGTGAATCCTGAGTTTTTGTAGTCTGACCAGTGGCAACAGATACTATTCTCAGCCTGTTTGAACATTAAGCACTCTTATGCCTAATCATTTCAGATGGTTCAGCACACACATATGTTGATCAGTACTTAGCTGAACACTTGAGGAGACCATCTGTAGATCTGCATGGTTCTCTTTTTGTATAGGTCTCTTCTTTTTGGTACTCTGTGCTGCAAACCCAACCCAGATCCTTAGCTTTGTCTTTTCAAATCAAGGGGACTCTAAAACTTTGCCTGGCTTCCTGCTCCTTGTACTGTAGCTTGGAAATACTCCAAAGGCAGTAAGCTGGGGCAATCATAGACCTCCCCTTGTTTGTCCTCCATCTCTCAGGGATCACTGCATTTTATTCCCTGATGTCTAATATCTTGAGAACTGTTTTATGTTTTGTCTATGGTTTTAGTTGTTTCAGTCAGGAGAGTAAATCCAGTTCCTTTTATTTCATCTTGGCTCAAAGTGAAAGTTTCCCATTCTTTATTTTGAAAAATCTCCTTTCTCTTGGTTTCTGTGACATCCTCTTGATTATCCCCCTACTCTTGTTCCACACACCCCTTAATTTGGGTATCTCTGTTCTTGTCTTTACATTCTCCCTCTCAGAGCTCTTGTGTGATTTTGAGTCCAGGTACCATCCCTTCTGATAACATCTTAACTATTTAGTTTCTTGAATGTCTGTATCCTATCTACTACTGCCTAGGGAGAATTCCACTTAGATATCTTGCTCTCATTTAAAATTCAGAAGTTTGGTGTTTTGTAAAGTGCACCTGTTACAGTGTCAAAAGGCCTAGATTCTAGTCCCTACTTTGCCACTACCTGACTAGGTAACCTTAGAGAAATTACTTACACTTTCTTAGGTTTAATTTCATCATGTATAAACTGAAGTTTGATTAGATAACTTCTGAACTTTTTTTCTAGTTGTAATATTCTTTTATTTTAGGTAACTCTTAATTATCCTCTTTTTCTGAAAGCTAATTGCCTTCACCTCACATCTGCATTAATACCACATCCTCCTAATAAGCTTTCTTTCTTCCATCTAACCCTGCTGGATACTACAGCCAAAATATTATTCCTTAAATACTCTTATCAACTCATATCCTTGTGTAAGAACTTGCAATAACTCTTTGTTGCCTGACATATTAAATACAGTCTTCTGCCTGACTTTTAAGATACTTATCCTATCCTTTTTTATGTACTCTTTATGTCCTGTTACTCACCTATATGAACTTTCAGCCTCATTCTGGATGATCTCTTCTCTATATTCCATCTTCCTGTTCCTGCTCCTATGCCTACTGTTCTAGCTTGGTGTATTCTCTTTTCCACCCATCCAAGTCCTCACTGTCCCTCAAGGTCCAGCTCAAGCCTCTCTTCGTCCATGAAGCCTTTGCCTACTGCTTCAGAACACACTGACCTCTTTACCTTGTAAACTCCTTTTGTACGTCTTCAGTACACCTCATGGTCTAATTGCAAAATATCTGATATTTTCATGCTTGGTAATTTTTTGTTTTCTCATACAGAATGTAAGGTCTTTAGAGACACAAAACATACCTTCTCGTTCTCTAGGTATGATTTCTTCCAAATATATGGTATTTATCAAGAAATCATTGATTGATTAAGCCATTCAACTGAGGTTTAGCTCATGTCCTTCCTGAATTATCATTGTGAGTGTCTGTTTGTATGTGTGTGTGTGTGTGTGTGTGTGTGTGTATAAAATGCTGGCTCCTAAGACAGTTTGTACTTATGTTTATTCATATTATGCTGACATTTGCATGTGCTTTCTGACCACTGTCCATTCCTAAGTTTTCAGAAGCAAGTCCTTGATTAGTGAGTCTGAGCTGGGATTTTGGAACACAGATCTGTCTTAATGGCAGGAGCTATGCTTGCATCACATCAAACATTCCTTAGTGAACTTCAGCTCTTTGTTGGTAAATCTGTGAGTGAATCATTGTGACAAAGAGGAAGAGAAAACCTCAAAGCTCTAGACCTTGATGGCTTAAGAATAAATAACCTCTATTAGCAAAAAAGAGAGAGACAGATGACAGTACTATGTAATGGTACCTTTAGGATAAGGAATCGGATAATGGCCAGGATCTGAAGAATGAGATAGCTTTAAGGAAAGGTGGAGAAAAAATTTTGCAGCAGGCTTTCTTGAAAATGAAAGTGTTCTAAATAAAGGAAAGGAAGCAGGGAGCTGTGAAAGGATTTCACAGAAGAAAACGTCTTGAATTTGTTTTGAGTAACTTAGTATGTGGCATGAACAGTATTTTAAGGCTTCTGAAATCACACTTTACCCTGTTCAACTCAGAACTCATTCTTAGGCTTCTGAAGTACTGAAGTAGAAGAGACTCAGCTTATTGGTTTCATATAGATACGGTTGGAATAAAGGCATTCCACCCCTTTGCAGCTACTACCCCATTCCCAGGCAAAACTGAATGCTCAGAATTTTACTCTTATTGACCTTTTTTCATTTACTAAAGCCCCACCACGTTGGCTTTAGACTACAATTCATATACCTGTCTCTTGTGCCCAGGGACCACAAAGTTTAGTCACAGTCAGGTGTTTCACAGCCATCTACATGAAGAAAAACAAAGACATGTCAGTTGAACTGCTGAGAGACATTCATCATTTCTTTTCCCAAAGTTGGTTTATTAATAGGTTCACTGAACTGACCCTCTAAAGAAAGCATGGTTTAGTAGAAAGAGTACTGTATTGAGAATCATGAGATCAAACAGAACTAGCTGGCTGTTTGACTTTGAGCAACCCACTTAACCTCTGTATTTTAGGTATGTCATCTGTTAAATTAAGAGGTTGAACTATACAATCTCTCAAGTACCATTCAGGGGTGATGTTTGATGTATTTGTGACTACTTTCTTTCATGCAGTGCTTCTCATATGTCTTTTCCTTCATGCTCTGTCCACTCTTGGATTCTAAGAAATCTTTTCCTTCTCATTTCCTGGACCAATACTTGTTTTGTTTTGTTTTCCCCCTGGGTCTTCTTTGTTTGTTTGTTTGATCTCTTTTGATTGGTGAAAGCTAGAACTGTGTTAAATGTAACTCTATTCAGAGGTCACAAATAGCCCAAGGGTCAACCCAGCTTATAATTATGTCTGTCTGATCAGGACAGTGTTTAATATTTTTTTTTCTTTTTCAGTACTTGGGGTTTTTTTTAATTGAATTAGTTACCAGCATTTGAAAATCAAGGGATCTCACACAAATATCCATATTTCCAGCTTCTCTAAAAGAATCATAATATCAGGAAACAAGAGCCCCTCATTTCCACAAGGGATCAACAAGCTGGTATGAAAGAGTGACACTCCCTTTTAGGCTGGGCTCTCCCGTTTACCACTCCCATCGTTCTGTCTTCCCATTGTCTTCCTGGCACTGAGGCCAAAAGTAACTGCCATTTATAATCATGCCTTGTGTTGCTGGTTTACTCTTTATGTGGGGCACTGACTCTCCAGTTTACTGCAGCCCCCTCTACTTCCTATAGCATTGAGGTGAACGTCAGTTACCACTTATCATCCTATTTGTAACTGCTGTTGTCCTTTTACCAGTTTTAAAAGGAAAGTGAAATTTTTGTACCTGTATCTCTATCAAAAATAAGAAAACATATCAAAGCCAAAGAGTCAAGAGTTTTATTTGTTTCACCCAACTTACTGTTTTATTTTACCTTCCTGATCTCTGTTGGTCTTTGTATTTGTAACCCCTGTTCTAAGTTGAATATATTTTTAATATATTCCTCATTCATAAGGATAGTTTCTTCAACAAATGGTGTTAGGAAAACTGGATATTCACACACAAGAGAATGAAAGTGGACCACTATCTTACACTACACACAAAAATCAACTCAATATGTATGAAACACTTAAATGTAAGACCTACAACTGTAAAACTCCTACAAGAAAACATAGGAGGAAAGATTCATAACATTGGTCTTGGTAATGATTTCATGGATATGACACTAAAGGCATAGGCAACAACAAAAACAAAAATTAAAATGTGTGACTACATCAAGCTAAAAAACTTCTTCAAAGGAAAGCAAATCAAATAAAAGGAATGGAAAATAATCAATGTAGCAAAGGAAATAATCAACAGAGTGAAAAGGTAACCTACACAATGGAAGAAAATATTTGTAAACCATATGTCTAAATAAGGGGTTAATATCCAAAATATATAAGGAACTCATACAACTCAATAGCAAAAAACTAATAACCTGATTTTAAAATGGGGGAAGGACTTAAATAGACATTTCTCAAGAAAGACTTAAAAGTGGCCAAAAGGAATATGAAAAAATGCTCAATGTCACTAATCATCAGGGAAATATAAATCAAAATCACAATGAGATATTACCTCACACCTATCAGGATGGCCATTATAAAAAAAAATGACAATAAGTGTTGGCAAGGATGTGGAGAAATTAAGAACACTTGCACAACATTGGTGGTAATGCAAAATAGTGTAGCCACTATAGAAAATAGTGTGGAAGTTACTCAAAAAAATAAAAACTAGAACTTCCATATGATCTAGCAATCCCACTTCTGGGTATTTATCCAAAATAACTGAAATCAGATCTCAAAGAAATATCTGCACTCCCATGTCATTGCAGCATTATTCACAGTGACCAATATGTGGAAACAATCTAAATGTCCATCAAAAGATGAATAGATAAAGAAAATGTGGCATATGCGTAAAATGGAAAACTCTTTAGCATTAAAATAGAAGGAAATTCTGCAATATGCAACAACCTGGATAATCCTTGGGGATTTTATGCTAAGTGAAATAAGCCAGTCAAAAAGACAAATACTGCATTATTCCACTTATATTAGGTATCTAAAATAATCAAATTCACAAAATCAGGGAGTGGAATGGTGGTTGCCAGGAACCAGGGGTGGGTGGAGGAAGAGGAGAGTTACTAATCAATGGATATATATTGAATAATTTAAGTTAAGCTTGATCAATAAACTTGAGACATCTGCTCTATAACATTGTACCAATAGTAGATAATGCATTGTACACCAAAAAATTCATTACGAAGATGAATCTGTTAAGTGTTCTTACTGTAATAAAATTTTTAAAAAGAACAATGGGAACCATTGAGGGGTTTTCATCTTGGGGTAGGGTTGCCAGGTAAAATATAGAACATCCAGTCATATTTGAATTTCAGAAAACAACATAAATTTTAATATAAATATGTCCAAAATATTGCATGATACCTACATATGCTAAAACACTGTTTGTTGTTTATCTGAAATCCAAATTTAACGGGAAATTCTGTAATTTTATTTGGTAAATCTAACAGCCCTATCCTGGGAGCAACCTGATTGTTTTGGTTTTTTTTTTTTTTTAACATCTTTATTGGAGTATAACACACACTTTACAATGGTGTGTTAGTTTCTGCTTTATAACAAAGTGAAGCAGTTATACATATACATATGTTCCCATATCTCTTCCCTCTTGCATCTCCCTCCCACCCTCTCTATCCCACCCCTCTAGGTTTTGTCATTTAAAAAGATCACTTCGGTTGCAAGTAGAGAACAGATTTGATGGGTGTAAGGCTGGAGGAAGGGAGACACTTTAGAAGGCTGAATGGCACTAACTAGATGACAGATAATTGGTAACTTAGGCTAAGGTTGTAGCAGTGAAAATAAAGGGGATAATCAAAATAAACAGGTCTTGGTGAAAAATAAAGAGGATGGAGGCATTATAGAGAATGTTCTACAGTAAGGTACCCTTTTGATTTCTGATTTCTAGTATTTGCAGGATGACCATAATTTATCATCCAGAATTGAATATTTTTGAAAGTGAAAGAGGATGCTAAACCAGGATGTATGGTCACTCTAGTAATTTGTAGCTTCCCTCTTTTTTTTTCTTGATCATTATTACCAATGCATATCGATTTTATTAATTTTTTCAAAGAACAAAATTTTGGCTTTATCCTCCTAATTATATACTTTTATTCATTTAATCTTTGCTGTTATCTTTATTATTTCCTTCCTCTTTCTTTGACCTAACTATTCTGTTTATAGTTTCTTGACATGGATACTTAGATCACTCATTCTCAACATTTCCTCTTTTCTAATACATATATGCTTTCTAAGACTATACCTTTTTCCTGTAAGAATGGATTTACCTGCATCCCAGATGTTAAGATATGTAGAATTTTCACTGTCATTCAATTAAGAATGTCTTCTATTTTTCATTGTTATGTTTTCTTTGACCCTTGGGTTATTTAGACGTGTATTTCTTAATTTTCTATCATATGGGAACATTCTAGTTATCTTTTTGTTATTCATTACTTATTTCTACTGTGTCAGAACCTATCCTGTATGATTTCAATCTTTGAAATGTTTGAGATTTGCTTTTTACTTCAACATATTGTCGATCTTGGTGGATGGCCCACATGGACTTGGAAAGAATGTGTATTCTGCAGTTGATGGGTAGTGATCTATAAATGTCAGATTAATTTGGTTAATACTGTTGTTCAAATATTCCACAACCATGCTACTTTTAAAAAAAATTCCATATCTTTGCTGAGTTTTTGCTTGTTCTATCTTTTTATAGGAGAGGTGTGTTAAACTCACTCTATTTGTGAAATTGGTTTTTATTAACCTTTTGTAATTTTGAAATGCAGCTATATCTTTAATAATTCTTATTTCCTTAAAGTCTACTTTTGTGACATTAATATAGTTAACCAACTTTTGTTTGGTTAGTGTTTGCATGTTATAGCATGTTCTATCATTTAACTTTTAACCATTCTGTATCATTATAATTTAGATGGGTCTCTTGTTAGAAACTTACACTTGTTTTGTTTTCTTTCAAATACAGTTTGATAATTCTTATATTTTAATAGGATCATAGTCCATTTATTTTTGGTATGACTTCTGATATTTTGTGGTATAAATCTAATATCAAATTTTATTTCTTATATGTAATCTGTTTCAAGTTTGTTGTTGCTTGTCTTCTTTTGTTTTTTTTTTTTTTCATTTTTTCCCTCTATCATTGTTATTACATATTGTTTTAACGGCTCACCTAGAGACTACATTTTTTCTTGACTTATCAAAGTCTAATATTAGTGAGCTCTTCTATCTTTTAACAGAAAATGTAAGGATGTTAGAACACTTTAAAGAGTTGTGGAGAATGATTCCCAGGTATTATTATCCTATTACAGTTGAAAATACTGATGTTCAGAAGAGTTAAGTGACTTGCTTATGCTCTCAGAGCTAATAAGTAGCAGAGGGATTTGGACTATGACAGCCACAGGTTGCACTCTCTAGAGTCCTTTATGGTCCATTGCTAATACATACTTTTATAGCGCTTGTGAGTCCACAGTCTACCCTCCCAGCCACCATCCCCAACAGTACATACTTTTATTTTTAATTTGTATAGCATATCCTTTACTGTGCATCCTCACATACATTATCTTATTTGATACTCTCAATAATTCTATTAAGTAGGTGGGAAAACAATATTACCACTTTTGGAAAAATAAAACTGGGCTCAGAGAGCTTAAGTAGCAAGGACACAGGCCTTAAGTGGTAAGTGCTGTCCTAAAACCAAATTCTTCTGATGTCTGCTCCATGCCATTTCCATTGTAAGTGTACTGGGCCCTGTTGTTGCCAATATTTTTATGAAATGTCTTTGATGACATAGAAGGAACTTTTGGCAAATCTGGAGGTGATAAAGAAGGAATAGCTAATTGTTAATGTAACAGGTGACAATGATTGCTCAGAACTAAAAACGAAGCTCAACAAGGATAAGTGTAAAGTTGAACAAAATTATGGTAAAAAATAATTTACTCAAGTTAAAGGATGGGGGAGAACTAGCTTGCCAAGAGTTCAGTCGAAGAAAGTTCTGGATTTCTTTAATTGTTGTTTATTTGTTGATTTATTAAAGGCTTATAGTTGCCTATAAGCTTAATATGAGCTAACTATGGTACATGTCTGGGTAAAACCCCTCGTTGGCTTCAGTAGTTATGTATAGATTAATAATGTGGAGCATGGGCTTTGGAATCAGACTTGGCTCACATCCCAGCTCTAGCATTTACCAGCTGTTTTTTCTGTGTCTCAGTTTCTTCATGTGTAAAGTTAGATAATAACAGCACCTATTTTATGGAAAAACTGGAATATTAAATCAAATAATGCATATATATATATATATATATATATATATATATATGGCTTAATACTATATCTGACACACAGTAACATTCAAAAAGTATCAGCTGTTGGTAATTTGATTTCATCTGGAGTACAGCAACCAATTCTGCTTAACAAATACATAATAAATGTGGCCATAGCCAGGATTGGAAAAGCACTGGAAACTATTTCATATGGGGAATGACTGAATATACAGAATCTTTAGTCTGGAGGAGATAAAGCAAGACAGATAGAATACACTTTTTTAAAGACTTTTTTTTAACCTTGAAGAAGAGGAATTAAGCTTATTCTGTGTGGCTCCATGAGAAACAACCAGGGCCAATAGGCAGAGTAGGGAGGTTACAGGAGGCATATCTTGGCTCAATGTAAGCCAAAAAAAAAAAGATTGTAAGAAGAGGGGTATGAGATATTCAATGAAGTATTGATTCTCTCATAATAGGAGATAATGAAAGACTTCTGTCAAGGCTGACGAAAAATGATTTCTCCAACAGGGAAGAAGCGGGCTTGATGAATTGTGAGATTTCTTTGACTCTGAGATTTGATTATATACCACTGTGAGGCAAGAGTCTCTGGATCCCAACAGGCCAAAATAACATAAAGGATCCCATCTCCCCAAAAAGCCTACCGTTATACCCTCTCAATATCAGTACCTGTCCTAAATTTCTCCTGCTTCCATGTGAAGCCATTCCAGACCAAGCCTTCAGTTAAAAATGAGAAAAGAACATCTCACTAATTCTCCATACAATATACTTTCCTAAGCTCTAAAGATGGTGACTACAAACTCCATCAGTCCTTTCATCTTATTTCTTTGTTGACTCTTGTCCTCTGTAATTACATCTGCACCTATGGAAAATAAGTAGCTTTGGAGGGAAAAGTAGTATTTTTGGTAGGAAAAAAATAATGGCTATTTCTCCTCAGTGCAAACTCAATAACTCCTAGAGCTACACCAGCTTTTAAGTCTGTCTGGCTTTTCATTCCAACATCTGGAAGAGGATGTGGCAGGATGAGGTATATCAGGAAGGGGAAACAAGGTGAATGGACAGTGGGCTAGGAGCAGTGGTTGGACTACAATTCCAAATCTCAGCTGCCACTTCCTAAGACTCATGGTCATGTTTGTGGATGTGGCCTTGGGAAAATATGCAACTCCCCAACCCCCGCTCCCTGCCACAGTAAAGTGTCACAGTAGAAATGAATTCTTTGGGTAAAAAAATATAGGCACAAAAATAATAGTATAGCTAATATCCTATGGCAAACTATGGTCTGCAAGCCAAAACCAGTCTACTGCTTGTTTTTGTAAATAAAGTTTTATTATGGCAGTCATGCCCATTTATTTACATATTGTCTATGGCTGCTTTTATGCTACAATGGCAGACTTAAGTATTTGCAGTAGAGACTATATAGACCATAAAGTCTAATATATTCACTCTACAGCTCTTCATAAGAAAAGTTTGCTGACCCTGGTCTACCATACTATTCTCCAAAGTAGGAATCAACCCAAGGACTGCATGAGACAATGAGTTGGGACATGGAAAGAAAGTTTTAGAACTTCTATTGTTGATTTTTTTCATCTCATCCTTTTTTACTTATCTTCATATATATATATATATATATATATAATTAGTACTAAATTTGTTTACAGATAAGGGTACACAACCCATGAAGTTCAGAGACCACTGGTCTACTGTTGTGTTCCTACATCAGAATCACCTGCAGAATGTTAAAATGCAGATTCTTGGGACTTACCTGTGGTAGGCAGAATAACGCACCCCCAGCCCAAAGATGTCCACATCCTAATCCCCAGAACCTGGGAATATGTTACCTTATGTGGCAAAAGGGACTTTGCAGATATGATTACATTAAGGGTGAGATGGGGATTATCCAGGTGGGCCCAATGTTACCACAAAGGTCCTTTTAAGTAAAAGAAGAATGCAAGAGACTCAGAATCAGAGAAGGAAATGTGATGACAGAATCAGAGATCAGAATGATGCAATTTCTGGCTTTGATGATGGAAGATGTGGCCATGAGCTAAGGAATATAGGTAGCCTCTCTAAACTGGAAAAGGCAAGGAAACATTATACCCTAGAGCTTCCAAAATGAACACAGCCCTGCTGACATCTTGATTTTTAGCCCACTGAGACTCATTTCACACTTCTGACCTCCAGAACTGTAAGATAATAAATTTGTGTTAAATCACTGAGTTTGTAATAATTTGTTATAGCAGTAATAGAAAATTAGTAAAAAACTCATAGAGATTCTAATTCAGTATGCTGGATTTAGGAGTTTTGATCCCTACCAATAAAATGTGTTCCCTCAGACAAGATGATAATCATCATTTTTTTTAACACCTTCTTTGGAGTATAATTGCTTTACATCGTTGTGTTAGTTTCTGCTGTATAACAAAATGAATTAGCTATATGTATACATATATCCCCATATCCCCTCCCTCTTGCATCTCCCTCCCACCCTCCCTATCCCACCCCTCTAGGTGGTCACAAAGCACAGAGCTGATCTCCCTGTGCTATGCGGCGGCTTCCCACTAGCTATCTATTTTATATTTGGTAGTGTATATATGTCCATGCCACTCTCTTTGTCCCAGCTTACCCTTCCCCCTCCCCATGTCCTCAAATCCATTCTCTACGTCGCTAATCATCATTTTTAAAAAGAAGTAATACTTCCAAAGGTTAATACCTACTTAGCTCATAAGGCTGTTTTTTGGATCAGGTGAGGTACTGGCTGAGAAGGTGCTTTGAAAAAAGTAAAAACACCATGCATATGTGAGCTATTACTGTTTGTCCTTGTGTCAGCCCACCTACATTTTATTTACTATCACTTTACTTTTGTTATATTTTTAAGAGATAGCCAGCGTGATTTTTCCCTCTAAAAACTGAGAACACGAAGACTTACATGCAAACAATCTAGGGGCTTTGTCACTTATTATAACAATACACTTGGTATTTGGCATTATGGTTTATGGAACACTTTTATATATATTATATCACTTGATCTGAACAGCAAACTTGTAGTCCACTCAAGTATTCATGTTAATAGCAGTAAAGGGGGGGTTCATATATTTGTATATGCTTGCAGAGGTGGATAATGTAGTGTGATGATTAGATACATGTATATATTGTAAATGCTTACCAAAATAAAGTTAGTTAACACATCCTTTACCTGTATAATTACCATTTTATTATTGTTATAGTGAGAACGTTAAAGCTCTACTCTCATAGCAACTTTCAAGTATACGATAACAGTATTGTTAATTATAGTCATCATACTCTACATTAGATCCCGGTAACTTATTCATCTTATAACTGGAAGTGTGTAAACTTTGACCAACATATTCCCATACCCCCCACCTCTCAGCCCCTGATAACCACCAGTCTAGTCTCTGTTTCTATGAATTTCATGTTTTTGAATTCCATGTATAAGTGAGATCATATGTATTTGCCTTCCTCTGTCTGACTTATTTCACTTAGCATAATGCCCTCAAGGTTCATTCATGTTGCTGTGAATGGCAGACATTTCCTTCTATTTTCTGGCTGAATAATATTTCATTGCATATATATACCACATTTTTTAAAAATCCATTAATCCGCCAGTGAACCCTTAGGTTATTTTCATGTCTTTGTAATGCTGCAATGAACCTGGGAGTGCAGATATCTTTTCGAGATAGTGATTTCATCTTCGAATATATACCCAGTAGTGCGATTGCTGGATCATATGGTAGTTCTACTTTTAATTTTTTGAGGAACCTCCATTCTTTTTTCCAAAGTGGCTATTTCGGGACTTTCCTGGTGGTCCAGTGGTTGGGACTCTATGCTTCCACTGCAGGGGACACGGGTCTGATTCCTAGTCAGGGAACTAAGATCCTGCATGCCATGTGGGACAGCCAAAAAAAACCCCCCAAAAGACAAAGTGGCTATATTGATTTACATTTCTACCAACAGTGCACCAGCGTTCCATTTTCTCCACATCCTTGCCAGCATTTTTTATCTCTTGTCTTTTTGATAATAGCCATTCTAACAAGTGTTAGGTGATATCCCATGGTGGTTTTGATTTGAATTTCCCAGATGATTAGTGATATGGGACATCTTTTCATGTACCTGATTACTATAGCTTTATAACATATTTTGAAATCAGGAAGTATGATGGCTTCAGCTTTGTTCTTCGTTGTCAGGATTGCTTTGGCTATTCAGGGTCTTTTGTGGTTTCATATAAATTTTATTATTTTTATTTGTTTGGTTGCACCCGGTCTTAGTTGCGACAGGCAGGCTCCTTAGTTGCGGCTCACCAGCTCCTTAGTTGTGGCATGCAAACTCTTAGTTGCGGCATGCATGTGGGATCTAGTTCCCTGAGCAGGGATCGAACCTGGACCCCCAGCATTGAGAGCGTGGAGTCTTAACCATTGTGCCACCAGGGAAGTCCCTCATATAAATTTTAAGATTTTTTTTCTACTTCTGTGAAAGATGCTATTGGAGTTTTGATAGGGATTACATTGAATCTATAGATGGCTCTGGGTAGGATGAACATTTTAACAATTTTAACTCTTCTGATTAATGAACATGAGATCTTTCTATTCATGTCTCCCTTCTTTCATGAATGTCTTATAGTTTTGATGTACCTATAGATTTTTCACTTCTTTGGTTCAATTTATCCTAAGTAGTTTTCTGTTTTTGATGCTATTGTAAAATGGGATTGCTTTATTTCTTTTCCAAATAGTTCATTATTAGTGTATAGAAATGTAACTGATTTTTGTATGTTGATTTTGTATCCTGAAACCTTACTGAATTTGTTAATTAGGTCTAACAATTTTTTTGGTGGAGTCTTTAGGATATTTTACATACAAGATCATGTTGTTAGCAAACAGAGACAATTTTACTTCCCCTTTTCTGATTTGGATGCCTTTTATTTATTTATTTATTTTTGCCTAGTTGCTGTGGCAAGGGCTTCCAGTACTATGTTGAATAGGTTTGGCAAAAACAGCACCCTTGTCTTGTAACTTATTTTAGAGGGAAAGCTTTCAACCTTTTACTGTTGAGTATGATGTTAGCTATGGGTTTGTCATATATGGCCTTTATCATGTTGAGATATGTTCCTTCTGTATCGAATTTGTTGAGAGTTTTTATCGTGAAATAATGTTGAATTTTGTCAAATGCTTGTTCTGCATCTATTGAGATGATCATATGATTTTTGTCTTTTATTCCATTAATGTGGTGTATCACATTAATTGATTTGCATATATTGAGCCATCCTTGCATCCTAGAGATAAATTCCACTTGATCATAGTGTATGATCCTTTTAATGTGCTGTTAAATTTGGTTTGCTTGCATTGTGTTGAGAAATTTTGCATCTATATTTATCATGGATATTGGCCTATAGTTTTATGTTCTTGTACTACCCTTATCTTTAATATCAGGGTAATGCTGGCCTCGTAAAATGGGTTTGGGAGTATTTCCCCCTCTTCAATTTTTTTGGAAGAGTTTCAGACTATTTGACATTAATTCTTTAAATGTTTGATAGAATTTGCTTGTGAAGCCATTTGATCATTATCTTTGCTGGGAGGTTTTCAATTACTGATTTAATCTCCTTGTTATTGGTCTGTTCAAATTTTCTATTTCTTCATGACTCACACTTTTTAGGTTTTATGTTTCAAGGAAAGTATCCATTTCTTGTAGACTGTTTAATTTGTTAGCATATAATTGTTTATAGTAGTCTTTTATTATCCTCTGCATTTCTATGGTTATCATTTGTAATGTTTCCTTTCTCCCTTATAATTTTGAATCCTCTTTTTTTAATTGCTAAGTCTAGCTAAAGGTTTGTCAATTTTATCATCTTAAAAAACTGACTCTTAGTTTTGTTGATCTTTTCTATTGTTTTTCTAGTTTCTATTTCATTTATTTCTACATGATGTTTGTTATCTCCTTCCTTCTGCTACCTTTGGGCTTAGTTTTTTCTTGTTTGTTAGTTCCTTGAGGCATAAAGTTAGGTTGTTTGTTTGAGATCTTTCTCTTTTTTTTTCAATATAGGCATTTATCACTTTAAACTTCCTGCTAAGCACTGCTTTTTCTGCAACCCATAAGTTTTGGTTTGTTGTACTTCCATTTTTGTTTGTTGCAATATATTTTTTAAAATGTATCTTTCAATTCCTTTTTTGATCTATCTATCGGTTGTTCAAGAGTGTGTTGTTTAATTTCCATCAAATTGTGAATTTTTCAGTTTTCTTCCTGGTATTAATTTCTAGTTTCATAACATTGTGGTTGGAAAAGGTACTTGGTATAATTTCAGTCTTTTTGAATTTACTGAGATTTGTTTTGTAACCTAACATATGATCTATCCTGGAGAATGTCCCATATGCCCTTGAGAAGAATGTGTATTCTGCTACTCTTGGATGGAATGTTCTCTATATCTCTATTGGAACTATCTGGTTTAAATATAGTTCAAGTTCAATGTTTTCTTATTGATTTTCTGTCTAGATGATCTAATCATTGTTGAAAGAGGGGTTTTGAAATGCCTATTTCAAATGCCTACTATTACTGTATTTTTGTCTTGCAGATCTGTTATTATTTGCTTAATATATTTAGGTTCTCCAGTGTTGGGTACATATTTATTTATAACTGTTATGTCTTCTTGATGAATTTACCCCTTTATCATTATATAATGGCCTCCTTTATCTTTTGTTACAGTTTTTGACTTAAATTCTATGTTGTCTGATATAAGTATAGCTACCCTTGCTCTCTTTTGGTTTATATTTGTGTGGAATATCTTTTTCTATCCCTTCACTTTGAGTCTGTGTGTGTCCTTGAAACTAAAGTGAGTCTCTTGTGGGCAGCATACAGTTTGATCTTTTTAAAAAAAATTTATTCAGCCACTCTATCAGGCTGTATGATGTAGATTAAAGAATACAAACTTTAAGCCATACAGATAACCCTGTTCAAACCCTGCCTATTTCACTTATGAGCTGAATAATTGTAGACATGTCACTCTGCTTCAGTTCATTTCTCTCTCAAAAGGAATAACAATAGTTGTTATGCTACCTCATGGGGTTGTTATGAACATTAAATGCAATAATTCATGTAAAGTGTTTAGTACCATTCAAAGAAGATAGTAAGCTCCCATTAAATGGTACCTGTTATTTCTTCTCCCTAAAATTAGGAACATAAAATCATATAGTATTTATTATTAGGGGTTTATAAACAAATAGACCTGGGTTGTGACCTTGAGTAAATTACTTAATTTCTCTGAGGCTTAGATCTCTCTTCTACAAGTAAAGGTTAGAATAGTGTCTACCTCACAGGGTTGTTAGTATTAAATAGGAATCCTAAGTTGCAGCATTTGACACAAAGTAGGAACTTAGTAAATGGTAGCTGTTACAATTGTTGAGAAAAAATGAAATAGGGAGTTGAATCAACAACAAAGAACTGTATCAACTACTCTTCTGCAATCAAATAGCAAACAAGAAAGTGTAGGTTTTCTCCTATAGCTATTGAGCAAAAGACATAAAAATACACTTTATTGAGTCTGCCCTCCCAATTTACCCAGTCAGTTCATAGAAGAGCTGTTTATGATAGTGCTTAGAACAAAACCTCATTCATATTATGTTGTAATAAATATTAGTTAAATCTGAATGTGGACTCATTCATTTAGATCATATTGAATAATTCAACATTCCATGTAATTTTTTGTTGTTGGCATTATTTATAATTGAAAAATAATATATGCATGCACATGGTAAAAATATCCAACAGTAAAAGGGTATGTACAATTAAATATAAGTTCAAACTCCAGCACTATTATTTATCAACTGTATGGCCTCTGTGTCTCAGTTTCCTTGGCTATGAGAATCATGTCAGTACCTACTTTACAGGGTTGCTATGAGACTCAAATGTGTAAATCACTTAGAATAGTACTTGGCCTATGATAAGTTCTATTATGAGTTTAGCTTTTTGTCATGTGTCATTTGTATTTTTTATGAATTTTTCATTCATTTCCTGTCCCCATTTTAAAAAATCGGGTTGTGATATTTTTCTTTGGATTTGTAAAACTCTTTATTATTAAGGTAATTTGTCCTCTACCATATTTTTAAACCTTTTTTTCCTCAGATTTTAATTTGTCTATGGATTTTTCTCATAATATTCATTTTTGCATAATGAAATCTTAAATGTTTTATAGTCAAATTTATCAGTCTTTTGCCTTAAGTTTTCAGGGGTTTGAGTCTTGTTTACAGGGCCCTTCCACATTCTAAAACTATTTTTAAAATTCTCCCATGTTCTTTTCTACTGCTTTTACAGTTATTCTCTTTGGTCTATCTGGACTTTATTCTGGTGTAAGAAGTAAAATAGTGATCTACCTGTATTTCTTTTCCAAATGGGTAGCCAGTTGTTCTAGCACTATTTATTGAATAATCTATGTAAGTTAAAATTCTTGCTGTCTCCCAGATGACTGGATCCTCTATTTTTCTTCAAGTCTAAATAGAGTGTAACCCAATCCTAATTCACTCCACTTTAATTTTTCGTCTGGTTTTGATTTGACTACAAGTTGACTTGGGGAGACACATTTCTTAGGCAAATTACTTTCGCTCCTTATAAATTAGAAAAAATAAAAAAGAGGCACAAAGTAAGAGGTTGTACCTATCTTTAAGATTCCTTTAACTACCAACCTATGAGAATTGTTAAAAAAGTAAGATTTTCCCATTGAAGGACTGGATATAAAACTCTTCGTCACCTAATGTTCTGTTATGTGGGTAAATCATAATTGATTAAACCATGACTCTTCTGATATTAGCATAATTTTCCCTGTACTATTACATGTATTAGTATGCTAACTATTCTCAGACATATATTTGTTTTTCTCTTAGGATATCTTTTTAAATGTGCAATTACTAGTTCAATTGATATAAATTTTTAAACATTTTTATTGAAGTGTAATGTACATACAGAAAAATGCACATAAGTGTACAGCTTGACAAATTTTCACAAAGTGAACACACCCATATAACCAACCACAAGATCTAGAAATAGAATGTTACCAGCACCTCAAAAGCCTCCCTCATGCCTCTTTCAATTACTAATTCCTCCCAAGGGTAAGCATTATCAGGACTTCTAACAGTCTATAGTAGTTTTTCCAGATTTAAAAATTATTTGGAATCATAGAGTATGTAGTTATTTTGGGGGCCTCTTTCATTCAACGTTTGTAATATTTATAGTTATAGAGCATTGATTTTAACTGCTGTATAGTATTTTATTGTGTGAATATATCACAATTTACTTATTCACTTTACTGTTGATGGGCATGTGACTTTATTATTTTTTCAATCATGGATGTTGCTGCTATGAACACTTTATGCATTTCTGTTGGGTATATGCTTAGGAGTAGTCATATACCTTAGAAATGACTATTGCGTATATACCTTAGAAATTAGTGGATCATACGGTATGCACATGTGAAGCTTTTACGTATTTTTATACCAAATTGCTTTCCAGAAATATATATTTATAATGATAGAAAACAATAATCACTCTTAAGTGATAGACACTTTCAACTTGAAGTATTTCATTTAATGCTCATAATAACCCTATGAGGTAGTGTTATTCTTTTTTATTGATGAGTAAACAGAGGTTCAGAGATGTTAAATAATCTGCCCAAGTCCGCAGTTAGAAAGTGGATGAGTCAGAATTTGAACACAGATTTGTCTGACTTTCAGGGGCATGCTCCTTCTACTATACCTACTATATTAGATTCCTAGGGCTGTTGTAATAAGGTACCACAAACTGCATGCCTTCAAACAATAGAAATTTACTCTCTTACAATCTTGGAGGCTTGGAGTCCAAAGTTAAGGTGTTGGCAAGGCCAGGCTCTCCTAGCTTCTGGTTGTCACCAGCAATCCTTGGTGTTCCTTGGCTTGCAGCTATAAAACTCTGATGTTTGCGTTCATAGTCACATGGTAGTCTTCCCTCTGTGCATCGTTGTCTTCACATGGCTGTCTTCCATCCATGTATGTCTATCTCTGTGTCTTTTCTCCTTTTCTTACAAGGACACCAGTCACACTGGATTAAAAGCCCACCCTACTCCAATATGACCTCATTTTAACTTGATTACATTTTCAAAGACCTTATTTCCAAATATGATTGTATTCACAGGTACCAAGGCTTATGACTTCAACATATCTCTTGGGGGGTGACAAAATTTAACCCACAACACCTTCCTGCCTATCTTATTTCAATCATTCAGCATTGAACATAGTGGGTAAAAAGGTCCATGTTTTTGTTTAAAATTACAGTTTTTATTGCTGCAGAGCTGATGTCTGTGGGGTATGTACCTGCAGGAACAGCACTTGTATATGACTTGCCAGGAGGATGGATGCAGTGGCTGGGCTGAGTTCAATACCAGGCTAATGTTCTTTCCACCAGGTGGGCTTAGTAACCCAAACATTCATAACACTAGCTACTAGCTAGTATTCTAATTGGAACCATGTGTTCTCGTGTGTGCTAGGAAAAGGGGATATAGGGGCCAGGTGAGGCTCAGGTTGAGGAAGGGCCCTACCTATTTATTTCTGCAGGTGGGCACTGGCATTTCAGAAACTGCATTTCTGTTGTTGGCAGGGCAGGCTGTCCAAGAGCTCCTATTTTTTCCTCTCACCAGAAATCCCTGTTTTCTCTCAAACCTCAGGAGGATCATAGTCAGTACTTGTGTTTTTTAATGAGCACCTGCCGAGGGCCACAAACTATTCTAGGGATTTTCTTCACACTATTTCTAATTCTTAACATTTAAGGTAGGTATTATTTGTATAAATGCACCCCCTGGAATTAACTGCTATGATGAAAAGCAGGTGATAGCACCTGGTTGACAGCATGATCCAAAGGAGGAGGACACATGTCAGTGCCAGATGCTCTGTAGCAAATCGGATTGTCCTGATGTCAGAGACACAGTAAGAGGCTGAAAGACCTATAAGTACTTTGCTTCAGAATGACTCCTAGGGACATCTGGAGTCTGGGCATCAGGTTAGGATCCCCAAAAGGATAAACCTATTAGAGTCTTTCTTGAAAATCACAAGGGATATACCATTCAGGTCTCTTTTCAGAGAGATGAGCACAGATCTAAAATGGATCTGTAGGAAGGAAACGCTACTTCTGTGGCACTCCAAGAAGCTATCTTGTCCATATCCTTACAACAGGGCAAAACCGTACTCAAATCAAATCCCTAAGGCCAGAGAACTTTAATTACAATTTGATAGATGGGCAAGTGGTAGGAGAGGATAGTGTCAAGAAAACTGAAACCGGAGGGTTTCCTTGTTTCTCTAATGCAGAGGTCACAAACCAGTAACCCAGGATTTGAATCCGGCCCACAGATTTTTTTTTGTTTTTCCCACAGTTATTTATTTTTCAATTTCAGTTGCTATCATGCAAAAAAATAATCAGGAAATTTTATATAAAATTCCATATTTCTGGCTTGTTGAAATGTAACTGAGTCCACATTCCAACGTGGCTCAGTTGCAGCTGCTCCCTTTTAGAAGGCAGGCTCCTGACTTGCCATGGTCCCCTCCAGTGTTGATGCTGGGTCACTTTTTGATGTTGTCTACTTGGTCCCTGAAGCTTTTTAGTTTGTGACCCCCTGCTCTAGATCTTTGGCCAGGATGGATTTGGAATGAGCCCAGATCCAACTCTCTACTAAAAATAAAATAAATAAAATACCATCAAAATTGAGAGATCAGTTATTTTGGAGGTGATGGAAGTATTCTAAAATTGATGGTTGAACAACTTTGTGAATATACTAAAAAAGAACCCATTGAATTTACAATTTAAATGGCTGAATTATATTGTGTGACTTATATCTCAATAAAGCTGTTTTTAAAAAATAGAAATCAGATAAGAGTTAGGGAGGAAAACACAAATGAATCAAATTCTCAATACTAGTCTTTGTCACTGAACTCTTAGAAAGTCTCTAATATTGTAATACTGGCGTGGCAGTAGACTCGAGTGGTTAAGAGCATGAAAAATAAGGATTAGAAATACTACCTACCTCATGGGGTTGTTAGGAGGAGTAAATGAGGCACATGGCACTCTGCCTGCTATGTGGTAAGTAACAGATAAAGGTGAGGTATTATTGGCTACTATGGCACAGAAGAGACCCAAGAAAACTTAACAACACTGACATTGTGTACCAGATAGTTCCCTGAACCCTGGAGCAGCTCTTCCTGTGGCCTCTGCAAATGTCCAGTTGTTTCTAGGTGGCTACAGATCCTCAGCCAGAACTCTAGGAGCCTCAGAGGCTCTTAATTGATAAAGAAAAAAATAGTATACTAATACTGCAATGTCTAGGGAAGTGGGGACAACCTGTTTGTACCTTATTCAAGCAATATGATGTAGTAGAGTCTCCACAATGTTAAGAGTAGGGAGACCTGAATTCTAATTTTGCTTCCACTCCAAACTGGATTCCCTTTAAAGAATACTATACAATGGTACTTACCCTGCTTACCTTATGCTTCCAAAGGAAGCATAAAGCTACTTGGAATAGTACAAAATTACACATAAGGTAAGGTATGTTTATTCAAATATATAAATCAGTGACCCCAATTAGGTGACAAGCATACTCCCAGAGAAAGTCTAAGGGTATGAAATTCTTGTAATCAGAGGGACTCGAGGATGTTTTTATAGTTATAGACCCATTGTCTTTGTAAAGAGTCCCCAGAGGATGATGAAGCTGTTGGCAATCAGAGCAGATGTAGCATGGGCTACCATACACCATGAAAGAAAAAGAGCTTCTGGCAAAAGAAAATCATCAAACCAATGTCTTCACCCTATTACAGAATAGAAAATGTCAGCTTCCCTAGATTAGAGGGTAGGGCTCCAAAGCAGAGAAAATTACATTCACACCCAGAAATGGGAAATTTCTTCTCTGGGAAGAGCTAGGCTGTCATTAGGAGAGTGGGTAGGTAGCTGTGATTTTCTTCTTCTGAAGTTCTTTGTGACTCTCCATACAATTCTAAGAAAGAGTTTAGAAATTGATTAACCCTGTTATATCTCCCCTCACACACAGAGCTGTCCAGATAACTTTAGATATGTCATCCAGTGGATATGGGATAAGCAGGGGCATTTTGCCAGTGCAGCAGTTGGTAGGTCATCTTAATGAACCAAGGGCAGGCACATTCATCTCCAGTAGGGTCTGGTGAGGGACAGCTGATCTCTAATGTTCCCCAACACAATCTTCCAGTTGGAACTAGTGGACTAAGGAAGTAGTAGTCACCAGCAGCTCCTTCTAACACATTTTGTTATGTCAAGAGATGTTTTAATATTAGAGAGTCAAGGAGGGAGCTGAGAGAGAGGGAGTAAGGTGGGAGTATTCATGGTACTTGAAGGGAGGGGTGTCCTTTCAACATGGAAATACGTATGTTAGGTAGTGATCCAGAGTGGTTAAGAGCATAGGTTGTGGCATCAAACAGACCTGATTTATATCCTGGCTCTGCCACTTATATTCTCAGCTAATTATAAAATGGGATGAATACAATACTGATCTTAAGTAGCTCTTATGAGGAGAAAATGAGATTACATACTTAAAGCATGTAGCACATTTCCTGGTACATAGGAAGTGCTAAAAGTTATTATTAAAGATTCATGCACCCCAATGTTCATAGCAGCATTATTTACAATTGCCAACCTATGGAAGCAACCTAAGTGTCCATGAAATAACATGCAGACATAAAAAATGAAATTTTGCCACTTGCAGCAACATGGATGGATGTGGAGGGCATTACACTAAGTTCTGAAATAACTCAGACAGAGAAAGACAAATACTGTGTGACATCACTTATATGTGGAACCTAAAAAAAATACAACAAACTAGTGAGTAAAACAAAAAAGAAGGATACACAGAGAACAAACTAGTGGTTGGTTACCAGTGGGGAAAAGAAAGGGGGGAGTGGCAATATAGGGGTCGCAGGTAAAAAGAGTTGGAAAGTTAGCAGCCTCACAACAGCAACTACAGTGAAGGCTGACATGAGCCTTGAATGACACAAGGACACTCCTTCTGGAGCACATACTATAATTCTTGTCTGTAATATACATTTTGATGATGATGTTCAATTTGGAATTTCATACACCCTTTCATTCTTGTGCATGGTTTTGTGCATGCATATGATCTTGACCTCAATTCTATAAGCTCCCTAAGTTCAGGGAATTGGCTTTCTATTTATATGTTATCTACAACAGTGCTTAGCAGAGTTGCTGGAAGTATTGGGAACTCTTAGTAAGTAGTGATTGAATGTCACTGAATTTAGGGAAATATGTAAAGAAATTAATACATAGAGTAAATAGATTAAAAGGCAGTTTTAGACCCAACAAAACATTAAGTACCTAGATGGATCAATCTGAGAACCAATTTTATCAAATACAGTAATAACATCAAAGTTTTATTACTAGGAGCATTTTTATAACGTTTTGTCACTTATGAATTGTTCTCCTATACTCTTTCTCTCAAAATAGCAAATCTGAATGGAAATAGAACTTAGGTGTTTAGCTGTCAATTAAATAATTAGGGTAAAAATATTATTCCCAGGAAATGGAATAGCAAAAATTAACATGTATAGAGCAACTACTATAAGATAGGCATAATTCTAAGTGATTTCCATGTACTCTTTATTTAATCCTCTCAAAAACGCTGTGGAAGAGGTATGGCATTATTCCAATTTTATATATGAAAAAGCTGAGACTTAGGTGAATTTATTTGCCCACAGTCACATAGCTAGGAATTTAATGAAGATGACTCTTCACCAAAAAGACTGAGTCAACAAACCTGCAATAAAGTTTTACCATAAGAGGGACTAGACAGAGCTGATTGAGAAGACTCTTTACAGCCTCATATCTAGAAAACAAATTGTGATGAGAAAAACATTAGCCAACTCACAATAGAATAATCAGAATAATGAATGAATGATGTCTTGGCTAATAAAAACTAATCCAAAGTTTAAATGACATATTGGATCCAAAGGAAAAGCTTCACACTCGTAAGTATTTTTTCCAAAGTAACATGATATACACAGAGGGGATAGGTCTTTGTGTGGAACTGAAAAGAACTTTATAGAAAAACATAGGTTCTCTTTAACAAGAATAATAATTTTTAAAAGGCCCAAACAAGGAGTCAAGAAAACACAATATGCAAAGTAACTAGAGTTGTTCAGTATGGGAATATTTTTTAACATCTTTATTGGAGTATAATTGCTTTACACTGTTGTGTTAGTTTCTGCTGTATAACAAATTGAATCAGCTATATGTATACATATATCCCCATATCCCCTGCCTCTTGCGTCTCCCTCCCACCCTCCCTATCCCACCCCTCTAGGTGATCACAAAGCACAGAGCTGATCTCCCCATGCGATGCAGCTGCTTCCCAGTAGTTATATTACATTTGGTAGTGTATATATGTATATATGTCAATGCTACTCTCTCACTTCGTCTCAGCTTACCCTTCCCACTCCCCATGTCCTCAAGTCCATTCTCTACATCTGCGTCTTTATTCCTGTCCTGCCCCTAGGTTCATCAGAACCATTTTGGTTTCTCTTAGATTCCATATATGTGTTAGCATACGGTATTTGTTTTTTCTCTTTCTGACTTACTTCACTCTGTATGACAGACTCTAGGTCCATCCACCTCACTACAAATAACTCAATTTTGTTTCTTTTTATGGCTGAGTAATATTCCATTGTATATATGTGCCATATCTTCTTTATCCATTCATCTGTCGATGGACACTTAGGTTGCTTCCATGTCCTGGCTATTGCAAATAGTGCTGCAGTGAACATTGTGGTACATTACTCTTTTTGAATTATGGTTTTCTCAGGTTATATGCCCAGTAGTGGGATTGCTGGGTCATATGGTAGTTCTATTTTTAGTTTTTTAAGGAACCTCTATACTGTTCCCCATAGTGGCTGTATCAATTTACATTCACAAAAATAAACAAATGGGACCTAGTGAAACTTAAAAGCTTTTGCACAGCAAAGGAAACCATAAGCAAGATGAAAAGACAACCCTCAGTATGGGATTTATTGTGCACAAACTTGTAGGCTTATTGCAATGAGATCTTTACCTAAATGTAAAGGGGCGATTTTAAGGGGATAGCCCAGAACTGTCTTTCTTAAAGGATCCCTGTTTTCAGCCCAGCCTAATGGTCTGAGTGGGTTGACTCTGTCTTCTGTAAAACTGCCTTATTATGTGATCTTTTTGCATGGGTTCATGCTCATTCAAAAATTGCAAATACTTCGCACAGCCATGTGTCTGGCTTGATCAGGACTTGGTCAATGGATGTGGATCATAGACTTATAAAAGTAAAGCAACTTACTGACTGGCCCAAGTCCTTAGCTCAAACTACTGTTCAATCTTTGACAGGAAAGGAAACAGAGTTTCTTAGAATCTACTGGTCAACACCACCTCCCTAAAGTGCCTTGGTCATCTAGCCCAGTGGTTTTCAAACTATAATTTTCAGTTTCAGAGGGCTCCACAGGGATGCCTCAGGGGGTTCCTTATATGCTTTTTAAAATGATCTTTCTATGAATTAATGAATACAAAGTTGTAAACATACAGTACATGGCTTATCTTCTCTGGTTTCTGACCCCAATTTGATTAAATGTAGTACATTCATTAATTGATATCTTGCCCAGGCTGTAAGGCTGTGCTTATCTAATATACCAAAACTCAGAACTGGAAATTTACGTATTTGGCTTGGACTCTCCCATGTTTTCTCTCTCTGCCCATGTTCATTTTCTAAATCTGGATGCTCAGTACCCATTGCTGAAAACTGTCTTTAGTTCATGTGCACAGTGTCTGGGATGATTTTGCAAAGTCACCTCATGGATTAATGAGAATCAGTCATGTAAATCTAAAAGGAAAATTCTTTCCATTTTGGACTTGATACTTCTAAATTTAATGTAAGTAAAAATCATAAATTAGCTCAAGTACAGTTATAACAATCCCAGTACATGGTATAGAGGGTGTTGATGAAAAATCCCTAATATACTATTTACAAGGCAGCAGATACATAGACTTTGTTAATATCCTTGGGGAGCCTGACTTTGACAGAATTATGTCCATCTAAAAATATTCTTTGGTCTAGCTCCACTCAATCTGATTTATCTTCTGGACTTTGAGCTATAGAAAAGTTAACAGGCACTGCAAAACACTCATTGAAAACACAAAGGTTGATTATTATTGTGTGAACAGGTTGAAAAATAAAGCTTTTGGCAACTGCTACATCTGGGGGTTGTAGTTAATGACCCTTTTGGATCAGTGCCCAGAAAATGGATCTTCCACATGCATGGCTCTGCTAAGGTTGCAACCAATCTGAAGCAGGCAGGGTAACAATATAATAAAACAGCCTGAGAACCTCCAGATTGCAGTGCCGAGCACAGCACATGTCCATGCACCCACAGAGTTGAGGTATCGGCCAGCCATTTCACACTAGGAACTCTGGTCTGAAGTGCTGGGGGCAAGGCCTATGCAGCACCCTAGGAGCAAGTGAAACTAGATGAAGCACAAAGGAAAAGGAAAATAAAATGTATCCACCACTTTTTGAAAGTTCGCTTTACACTGCTTCGCTGTTAAGAAAGGTCTACTTTAGTACCTGTTTTCACTAACTGAAAGAAATCCAAAGAAGCTCCTCCAAGCTCCTTCCTGGGAACTACAATAGCATCTCAGCATCACGTTGCCATAGCTTTGAACTATGTCTGTAGCATCTGTGCTTTGTCTGGATTTATTTTATGCATCCATTAGCAAGATGTGTCAAAAGTGCTTTAGAGATTGGTTCAAGATGGCAGAATAGAATGACATGTATTCACTCCCTCTTGCAAGAGCACAGGAATCACAACTAACTGCTGAACAATCATTGACAGGAAGACACTAGAACTCACCAAGACAGATACCCCACATCCAAAGACAAAGGAGAAGCCACAATGAGATTATAGGGGCACAATCACAATAAAATCAAATCCTATAACGACCCAGTGGGTGACTCACAAACTGGAGAACAATTTTACCCAATGGAGAACAGAAGTCCACCCACTGGAATGAAGGTTCTGAGCCCCACGTCAGGCTCTCCACTTGGGAGTCCAGCAAAGGAGGAGGAATTCCCAGAGAATCAGACTTTGAAGGCTAGTGGGATTTGATTGCAGAACTTTGACAGGACTGGGGGAAACAGAGACTCCACTCTTGGAGGGCACACACAAAGTAGTGTGTGCATCAGGACCCAGGGGGAAGGAGCAGTGACCCCATAGGAGACAGAACCAGGCCTACTTGCTAGTGTTGGAGGGTCTCCTGCAGAGGTGGGGGGTGGCTGTGGTTCACCATGGGGACAAAGACACTGGCAGCAGGAGTTCTGGGAAATACTCCTTGGCATGAACCCTGTCGGAGTCTGCCACTAGCCCCACCAAAGAGCTTGTAGGTGCCAGTGCTGGGTCGCCTCAGGCCAAACAACCAGTAGGGATAGAACTCAGCCCTATCCATCAGCAGACAAGTGTATTAAAACTTTATTGAGCTCTACCCAACAAAGCAACATCCAGCTCTACCCACCACCAGTTCCTCCCATCAGGAAGCTTGCACAAGCCTCTAAGATAGCCTCATTCACCAGAGGGCAGACAGCAGAAGCAAGAACTACAACCCTGCAGCCTGTGGAATGAAAACCACATTCACAGAAAGTTAGACAAAATGAAAAGGCAGAGGGTGATGTACCCGATGAAGGAAAAAGCTAAAACCCCAGAAAAACAACTAAATGAAGTGGAGATAGGCAACCTTCCAGAAAAAGAATTCAGAATAATGATAGTGAAGATGATCCAGGACCTCAGAAAAAGAATGGAGGCAAAGATCAAGAAGATGCAAGAAATGTTTAACAAAGACCTAGAAGAATTAAAGAGCAAACACCTGGAAGAATTAAAGAACAAAAAAACAGAGATAAAAAAAACAGAGATGAACAATACAATAACTGAAATGAAAAATACACTAGAAGGAGTCAGTAGCAGAAAGTGGCCTGGAAGAAAGAATGGTGGAATTCACTGCCACAGAAAAGAATAAAGAAAAACAAATGAAAAGAAATGAAGACAGCCTGAGACCACTGGGACAGCATTAAATGAACCAACATTTGAATTATAGGGGTCCCAGAAGGAGAATATAGAGAGAAAGGACCCAAGAAAATATTTGAAAAGATTATAGTCAAAAACTTCCCTAAAATGGGAAAGGAAATACCCACCCAAGTCCAAGAAGTGGAGAGAGTCCAAGGCAGCATAAACTCAAGGAGAAACAGGCCAAGACACATAGTAATTAAATTGACAAAAATTAAAGACAAAGAAAAATTATTAAAAGCAACAAGGGAAAAATGACAACATACAAGGGAACTCCCATAAAGTTAACAGGTGATTTCTCAGCAGAAACTCTACAAGCCACAAGGGAGTGGCACGATATATTTAAAGGGATGAAAGGGAAGAACCTAAAACCAAGATTACTCTACCTGGCAAGGATCTCACTCAGATTCAATGGAGAAATCAAAACCTTCACAGGCAAGCAAAAGCTAAGAGAACTCAGCACCACCAAACCAGCTCTACAACAAATGCTAAAGGAACTTCTCTAAGTGGGAAACAGAAGAGAAGAAAAGAACCTACAAAAACAAACCCAAAATGATTAAGAAAATGGTAATAGGAACATACATATCAATAATTACCTTAAATGTGAATGGATTAAATGATGCAAGCAAAAGAAACAGGCTTGCTGAATGGATACAAAAACATGACCCATATATATCCTGTCTACAAGAGACCCACTTCAGACCTAGGGACACATACAGACTGAAAGTGAGGGGATGGAAAAAGATTTCCCATGCAAATGGAAATCAAAAGAAAGCTGGAGTAGCAATTATCATATAAGACAAAATATACTTTAAAATAATGTTACAAGAGAAAAGGAAGGACACTACATAATGATCAAGGGATCAATCCAAGAAGAAGATATAATAGTTATAAATATATATGCACCCAACATAGGAATTCCTCAATACATAAGGCAAATGATAATAGCTATATAAGAAGAAATTGACAGTAACACAATAATAGTGTGGGACTTTAACACCTCACTTACACCAATGGACAGATCATCCAGACAGAAAATTAATAAGGAAGCACAAGATTTAAATGACACAAGAGACCAGATAGATTTGATATTTATAGGACATTCCATCTGAAAACAGCAGATTACACTTTCTTCTCAAGCGCACATGGAATATTCTCCAGGGTAGATCGCATCTTGTGTTACAAATAAAGCCTCAGTAAATTAAAGAAAATTGAAATCATATCAAGCATCTTTTCCAACCACAACACTATGAGATTATAAATCAAATAACAGGAAAAAAATGTAAAAAACACAAACACAGGGATACTAAACAATACGTTACTAAATAACCAAGAGATCACTGAAGAAATCAAAGAGGAAATCAAGAAACACAGAAAGACAAATGACATTGAAGTCACAATGATCCAAAACCTATGGAATGCAGCAAGAGCAGTTCTAAGATGGAAGTTTATAGCAATATAATCCTACCTCAAGAAACAAGAAAAATCTCAAATAAACAATCTAACCTCACACCTAAAGGAACTACAGAAAGGAGAACAAACAAAACCCAAAGTTACTATAAGGAAAGAATTCATAAAGATCAAAGCAGAAATAAATGAAAGAGAAACAAAGAAAACAATAGCAAAGATCAATAAAATTAAAAGCTGGTTCTTTGAGAAGATAAATAAAATTGATAAACCATTAGCCAGACTCATCTAGAAAAAGAAGGAGAGGACTCAAATCAATAAAATTAGAAATGAAAAAGAAGTTACAATGGAAACCACAGAAATATAAAGCATCATAAGAGACTACTACAAGCAACTCTATGCTAATAAGATGGACAACCTGGAAGAAATGGCCAAATTCTTAGAAAGGTACAACCTTCCAAGACTGAACCAGAAAGAAATAGAAAACATGAACAGACCAATCACAAGTAATGAAATTGAAACTGTGATTTTAACTCTTCCAACAAACAAAAGTCCAGGATCAGATGGCTTCACAGGTGAATTCTATCAAACATTTAGAGAAGAGCTAACACTCATCTTTCTGAAACTCTTCCAAAAAATTGCAGATGAAAGAACACTCCCAAACTCATTCTACAAGGCCACCATCACCCTGATCCCAAAACCAGACAAAGATACTACAAAAAAGAAAATTACAGATCAATATCACTGATGAATATAGATGCAAAAATCCTCAACAAAATACTAGCAAACAGAATCTAACAACACATTGAAAGTATCATACACCATGATCAAGGGGCATTTATCCCAGGGATGCAAGGATTCTTCAATATATGCAAATCAATCCATGTGATACACCATCTTAACAAATTGAAGGATAAAAACTATATGATCATCTCAGTAGATGCAGAAAAAGCTTTTGACAAAATTCAAGACCCATTTGTGAGAAAAACCCTCCAGAAAGTGGGCATAGAAGGAACCTACTTCAATATAATAAAGGCCATATATGACAAACTCACAGCAAACATCATTCTCAATGGTGAAAAACTGAAAGCATTTCCTCTAAGATCAGGAAAAAGACAAGGATGTCCACTCTCACCACTATTATTCAACATAGTTTTGGAAGTCCTAGCCACATCAATTAGAGAAGAAAAAGAAATAAAATGAATACGCATTGGAAAAGAAGATGTAAAACTGTCACTGTTTGCAGATGACATGATATTATACATAGATAGTCCTAAAGATGCCACCAGAAAAGTACTAGAGCTAATCAATGAATTTGGTAAAGTAGCAGGATACAAAATTAATGCACAGAAATCTCTTGCATTCCTACACACTAACAACAAAAATCAGAAAGAGAAATTAAGGAAACAATCCCATTCACCATTGCAACAAAAAAATAAAATACCTAGGAATAAACCTACCTAAGGAGGTAAAAGACCTGTACTCATAAAACTGTAAGACACTGATGAAAGAAATCAAAGATGATACAAACAGATGGACAGATATACCATGTTCTTGGATTGGAAGAATCAATATTGTGTAAATCACTATACTACCCAACACAATATACAGATTCAATGCAATCCTTATCAAACTACCGATGGCATTTTTTACAGAACTAGAACAAAAAATCTTGAAGTTTGTATGGAGACACAGAAGACCCTGAATAGCCAAAGCAATCTTGAGGGAAAAAAAACCGAGCTGGAGGTATCAGACTCCCTGAGTTCAGACTATACTACAAAGCTACAGTAATCAAGACAGTATGGTACTGGCACAAAAACGGAAATATAGATCAATGGAACAGGATAGAAAGCCCAGAGATAAACCCATGCACCTATGATCAACTAATCTATGACAAAGGAGGCAAGGATATACAGTGGAGAAAAGACAGTCTCTTCAATAAGTGGTGCTGGAAAAACTGGACAGCTACATGTAAAAGAATGAAATTAGATCACTCCCTAACACCATACATAAAAATAAACTCAAAGTGGATTAAAGACCTAAATGTAAGACCAGACACTATAAAATTCTCAGAGGAAAACATAGGAAGAACACTCTGACATAAATCACAGAAAGATCTTTTTTGACCCACCTCCTACAGTAATGGAAATAAAAACAAAAATAAATAAATTGGACCTAATGAAGCTTAAAAGCTTTTGAATAGCAAAGGAAACTGTAAACAAGATAAAAAGACAACCCTCAGAATGGAAAATATTTGCAAATGAATTTTCTGTTTTCAGTATTTTGTATTTGGGGGTCATTCTAACCAGCATGTAGTGATATGTTTTAATTTGCAATTCTCTAATGATATATAATGTTGAATATATATTTGTATACTTAGTTACCATCTGTATGTCTTCTTTGGTGAAATATCTGTTCAGGTCTTCAGGCCATTTTGTAATTAGGTTGTTTGTTTTCTTATTGTTTAATTTTAAGAGTTCTTTGTATATTTTGGATAATTGTCCATCAGATGTGTCTTTTGCAGATTGTTTTCCCAGTCTAGGCTTGTCTTCTCATTCTCTTGACATTGTCATCCACAAAGTAGAAGTTTTAGTTTTAATAAAATCCAGCTTATCAATTCTTTCTTTAACGAATCATACTTTAGCTGTTATATTTTAAAAGTGATCACCATGCCCAAAGTCATCTAGATTTTCTCCTATGTTTTCTTCTAGGAGTTTCCCAATTTGGGGTTTTACATTTAGGTCTATGATCCATCTTGAGTTAGTTTTTGTGAGGGATGAAAGGTCTGTGTCTATATTCATTTTTTGCATATGGATGGCCAGTTGTTACAGAACCATTTATTGAAGAGATTAACTTTGCTCCATTTTGCTTGTCATCTTTGCTTGTTGTCAAAGATCAGTTGACCATATTTATATGGGTCTATTTCTGGATTATCTATTAACTTCCATTGATCTGTTTTTCTAGTCTTTCACTGATACCACACTATCTTGATTACTGTAGGTGTATAGTAAGTGTTGTAGTTGGGTAGTGTCAGTCCTCCAACTTTATTCTTTTTCAATATTGAGTTGGCTATTTTGGGTATTTTGCATCTCCATATAAACTTTAGAATCTGTTTGTCAATGTCCACAAGATAACTTGCTGGTATTTTAATAGGGATTGCATTGAATCTATATATCAAGTAGGGAAGAACTGACAACTTGAAAGTATTTAGTCTTCCTGTCCATGACTATGGAATATCTTCCATTTATTTATTTCTTCTTTGATACCTTTCATCAGAGTTTTCTGTTTTTCTTCACATATTGTACATATTGTGTAAAATTTATACCTACTTCATCTTCGAGTGCAAATGTAAATAGTAATGTGTTTTTAATCTTTCAAATTTAACGAAATATAACTGACATATGACATTGTATAAGTTTGAGGTGTACATTGTGATGATTTGATACATGTATATATATATTGTGAAATGTTTATCACAATATGGTTAGTTAACACATTCCTCACATCATATAATTACCATTTTGTTGTTGTTATTATAGTGAGAACATTAAATAACTACTCTCATAGCAACTTTTAAGTATAAAATAGAGTATTGATAACTAGACTCAACATATTATATATTAAATCCCTGGAACTTATTCATCTTATAACTGAACGTTTGTACGCTATGAATGACATGTCCCTATTTCTCCCACCCCTCAGTCTTTGGCAACTACCATTCTACTCTATGCTTTTATGAGAGTTATGTTTTTAGATTCCACATATAAGTGAGATCATACAGTATTTGTCTTTCTCTATCTGACTTATTTCACTTAGCATAATGCCCTCAAGGTCCATCCATGTTGTTCAAGTGGCAGGGATTTATTTCTATTTTATGGCTGAATACTATTCTGTTGGGTGTGTGTGTATATATATATTATATATATATATAATATATATATTTTATATATTATATATATATATATTATATATATATATATATATGCCACATCTTCTTTATCCATTCATCTGTTGATGAACATTTAGGTTTTTTCCATGTCTTGGCTATTGTGAGTGATGCTGCAATGAACATGAGAGTGCACATATCTTTTTGAGATGGTGATTTCATGTTCTTTGGATTAGATACCCCAAATTTGTGATTGTTGGATTATGTAGTGGTTCTATTTTTAATTTTTGAGGAACCTCCATACTGGTTTCCATAGTGGCTATAACACTTTACATTCTCACCAAGCATGCAGCAGACTTCCCTTTTCTCTACATCCTTGACAGCATTTGTTAGCTCTTGTCTTTTTTTTTTTTTTCAGTACATGGGCCTCTCACTGTTGTGGCCTCTCCCTTTGTGGAGCACAGGCTCCAGATGTGCAGGCTCAGTGGCCATGGTTCACGGGCCTAGCTGCTCCACAGCATGTGGGATCTTCCTGGACCGGGGCACAAACACGTGTTCCCTGCATCAGCAGGCAGACTCTCAACCACTGCGCCACCAGGGAAGCCCAGCTCTTATCTTTTTGATAATAGCTATTCTAACAGATGTGAGGTGATATTTCATTGTGGTTTTGATTTGCATTTTCCTGATGATTAGTGATATGGAGAATCTTTTTCTTAACCTGTTCGCTATTTGGATATCTTCTTTGGAAAAATGTCTATTCAGATCCTTTGCCATTTTTAAATTGGATTATTTGTTATTTTGCCATTGAGTTGTATGAGTTCCTTATATTTTGGTTATTAAACACTTATCAGATATGTGATTTGCAAATATTTTCTCCTATTCATAGGTTGCCTTTTCATTGTATTTATCATTTCTTTTGCTGTGAAAGTGAAGAAGCTTTTTAGTTTGATATAGTCCCACTTGTTGATTTTTTTCTTTCATTGCTTGTACATTTGGTGTCATATCCAAAATGTCACTGCCAAGACCAATGTCAATAAGTTTTTTCTTTATATTTTCTTCTAGGAGTTTTATGGTTTCAGGTCTTATACTTAAGTCTTTAATCAATTTCAAGTTAATTTTTGTTAGTTGTGTAAGGGTCCAATTTCATTCTTTTTCATTTGTATATCAAATTTTCCCAGCACCATTTGTTGAAGAGATTATCCTTTTCTCCTTGAGTATTCTTGGCTCTCGTCAAATATTAGTTCAAGATATCTGCATGAGTTTATTTCTGGGCTCTTGATTCTGTTCCATTGATCTATGTCTTTTTATACCAGTAACATACTATTTTAATTACTACTGTTTTGTAGTACAGTTTGAAATCAGAGTGTGAGGCCTCCAGCTTTGTTCTTCTTTTTAGGATTGAATAGCTATTTGGGGTCTTTTGTGGGTCCAAACTAATTTTAGGATTTATAAACAAATTCAGTGAAAAATGCCATTGGAATCTTGATAAGGATTGCATTGAATATATAAATGGCTTTGGGTAGTATGGATATTTTGACAATATTCTTTCAATCCATGAGTATGGTATATATTTCCATTTATCTATGTCTTCAATTTCATTCATCAATATCTTACAGTTTTCAGTGAACAGATCTTTAAATTCCTTAGTTAGATGTATTCCTAAGTATCTTATTGTTTTTGATACTATTGTAAATGGGATTGTTTCTTTTTCAGATAGTTCATTGTTTGTGTATACAAATGAAACTGATTTTTGTATGTTGATTTTGTATCCTGAAACATTACTGAATTTCTTGATTGGCTCTAAGAGTTTTTAGGTAGATTCTTTAGGATTTTCTGCATGTAAAGTCATGTCATCTGCAAACAGACAGTTTTACTTATTCCTTTCTGATTTGAATGCTTTTTATTTCCTTTTCTTGATAATTGCTTTGTCTAGGACTTTTAGTACTATGTTGAATAGGAATGGTGAGAGTGGTCACCCCTGTCTTGTTCCTGATATTAGAGAAAAAGATTTCAACCTTTTACCATTAAATAAGATGTTAGCTGTGGACTTGTTTATGTGGCCTTATTATGTTCAAGTTTGTTCCTTTTATACCCAATCTGTCGATAGTTTTTATTATGAATGCATGTTGAATTTTGTCAAATGCTTTTTCTGCATCTGTTTAGATGGTCATATGATTTTCATCATTTATTAAGTGATTTATCACATTTATTGATTTGCATATGTTGAACTATCCTTGCATCCCAGGGTTGAATCCCACTTAATTGTGCTGTATAATCTTTTTAATGTGCTGTTTGAATTAAGTTTGGTTTTATTTGTTGAGAATTTTTGCCTCAGTATTCCTCAGTGATATTGGCCTGTAGTTTTTTCTTGTGGTGTCCTTATCTGGCTTTGGTATCAGGGTAATGCTGGCCTGGTAAAATAAACTTGGCAGTGTTCCTTCCTCTTGAAATTTTTGGAAGAGTTTGAGTAGAATTGGTATTAATCATGATTTTTTAAATTGGAGTATAGTTTCTTTATTGGGTGGGCCAAAACCTTTGTTTTTTTCTGTAAGATGTCTCTAGTAACACTTAGTTGTCTCTAACTTCATTGGAAACAGTTTTGTTAGATTGTATGTGACAGCTATCATATCAGCATGCATTTATAAAAAGACTTATCAAAATTGCTGAATTTTTGTATAGACTTTTAATATTGAAGATGGAAGAAAAAAAAGCAACGCTTTCAGCATATTATGCTTTCTTATTTCAAGAAAGGTAAAAATGCAACTGAAATGCACAAAAAGATTTGTGCAGTGTATGGAGAAGGTGCTGTGACTGATTGAACGTGTCAAAAGTTGTTTGTGAAGTTTCTTTCTGGAGATTTTTTGCTGGATGATGTTCCACGGTCAGGTAGGCCAGTTGAAGATTATAGCGATCAAATCAAAACAATAACTGAGATCAACCTGATACCACGTGGGAGATAGCTGACATACTCAAAATATCCAAGTCAAGTGTTGAAAATCATTTGCACCAGCTTGGTTATGTGAATCGCTTTGATGTTTGGGTTCCACATAAGTTAAGCGAAAAAAACCTTCTTGACCATATTTCCACATGTAATATTCTACTGAAACGTAATGAAAATGTTCCGTTTTAAAACCAAATTGTGACAGCTGATAAAAAGTGGATACTGTACAACAATGTAGAACAGAAGAGATTGTGGGGCAAGGGAAATTAACCACCAAAGGCCGGTCTTCATCCAGAGAATGTTATGTTGTGTATATGATGGGATTGGAAGAGAGTCCTCTATTATGCGCTCCTTCCTAAAAACCAAACAATTAATTCGAACAAGTACTGCTCCCAATTAGACCAACTGAAAGTGGCACTCAACAAAAAGCATCCAGAATTAGTCAACAGAAAACGCATAATCTTCCATCAGGATAATGCAAGATCACATGTTTTTTTGATGACCAGGCAAAAACTGTTACAGCTTGGGTGTGAAGTTCTGATTCATCCACTGCATTCACCAGACATTGCACCTTCAGATTTCCATTTATTTTGGTCTTTACAAAATTCTCTTAATGGAAAAAATTTCAATTCACTGGAAGACTGTAAAAGGCACCTGGAACAGTTCTTTGCTCAAAAAGATGAAAAGTTTTGGAAAGGTGGCATTATGAAGTTGCCTGAAAAATGGCAGAAGGTAGTGGAGCAAAAGGGTGAAAACGTTCAGTAAAGTTTTCAGTGAAAATGAAAACAATGTGTCTCTTATTTTCACTTAAAAAAACGAAGGCATTTTTTGGTCCACCTAATACAATATTATATTAGTTTCTACTGTACAGCAAAGTGAATCAGTTATACATACACATATATCCCTTCTCTTTTGGATTTCCTTCCCATTTAGGTCATCCACAGAGCATTGAGTAGAGTTCCCTGTGCTATACAGTAGGTTCTCATTAGTTGTCTATTTTATACATAGTATCAACAGTGTATATATGTCAATACCCATCTCCCAATTCATCACACCGCCACCTGTTCCAACTTGGTAACCATATGTTTGTTCTCTACATCTGTGTCTCTATTACTGCTTTGCAAATAAGATCATCTATACCATTTTTTTTAGATTCCACATATATGCATTAGTATATGATATTTGTCTTTCTCTTTCTGACTTCCTTCACTCTGTATGACAATCTCTATGTCCATCCACATCTCTACAAATAACCCAATTTTGTTCCTTTTAATGGCTGAGTAATATTCCATTGTATATATGTACCACATCTTCTTTATCCATTCCTCTGGGGGTTTTTTTAAACATCTTTACTGGAGCATAATTGCTTTACAATGGTGTGTTAGTTTCTGCTTTATAACAAATAGAATCAGTTATACATATACATATGTTCCCATACCTCTTCCCTCTTGCATCTCCCTCCCTCCCACCCTCCCTATCCCACACCTCTAGGTGGTCACAAAGCACCAAGCTGATCTCCCTGTTCTATGTGGCTGCTTCCCACTAGCTATCTATTTTACGTTTGGTAGTGTATATAGGTCCATGCCACTCTCTCACTTTGTCACAGCTTACCCTTCCCCTCCCCATATTCTCAAGTCCATTCTCTAGTAGGTCTGTGTCTTTATTCCCATCTTACCCCTAGATTCTTCATGACCTTAATTTTTTCTTAGATCCCATATATATGTGTTAGCATACAGTATATGTTTTTCTCTTTCTGACTTACTTCACTCTGTATGACAGACTCTAGGTCCATCCACCTCACTACAAATAACTCAATTTCGTTTCTTTTTATAGCTGAGTAATATTCCATTGTATATATGTGCCACATCTTTATCTATTCATCTGTTGATGGACACTTAGGTTGCTTCTATCTCCTGGCTATTGTAAATAGAGCTGCAATGAACATTTTGGTACATGACTCTTTTTGAATTATGGTTTTCTCAGGGTATATGCCCAGGAGTGGGATTGCTGGGTCATATGGTAGTTCTATTTTTAGTTTTTTAAGGAACCTCCATACTGTTCTCCATGGTGGCTGTATCAATTTACATTCCCACCAGCAGTGCAAGAGTGTTCCTTTTTCTCCACACCCTCTCCAGCATTTATTGTTTCTAGAGTTTTTGATGATGGCCATTCTGACCAGTGTGAGATGATATCTCATTGTAGTTTTGATTTGCATTTCTCTAATGATTAATGATGGTGAGCATTCTTTCATGTATTTGTTGGCAATTTGTATATCTTCTTCGGAGAAATGTCTATTTCTTCTGCCCATTTTTGGATTGGGTTGTTTGTTTTTTTGTTATTGAGCTGCCTGAGCTGCTTGTAAATTTTGGATATTAATCCTTTGTCAGTTGCTTCATTTGCAAATATTTTCTCCCATTCTGAGGGTTGTCTTTTGGTCTTGTTTATGGTATCTTTTGCTGTGAAAAAGCTTTTAAGTTTCATTAGGTCCCATTTGTTTATTTTTGTTTTTATTTCCATTTCTCTAGGAGGTGTGTCAAAAAGGATCTTGCTGTGATTTATGTCATAGAGTGTTCTGCCTATGTTTTCCTCTAAGACTTTGATAGTGTCCAGACTTACATTTAGGTCTTTAACCCATTTTGAGTTTATTTTTGTGTATGGTGTTAGGGAGTGTTCTAATTTCATACTTTTACATGTAGCTGCCCAGTTTTCCCAGCACCACTTATTGAAGAGGCTGTCATTTCTCCACTTTACATTCCTGCCTCCTTTATCAAAGACAAGGTGACCATATGTGCGTGGGTTTATCTCTGGGCTTTCTATCCTGTTCCATTGATCTATATTTCTGTTTTTGTGCCAGTACCATACTGTCTTGATTACTGTAGCTCTGTAGTATAGTTTTAAGTCAAGGGGCCTGATTCCTCCAGATCCATTTTTTGTTCTCAAGATGCTTTGGCTGTTTGGGGTCTTTTGTGTTACCATACAAATTGTGAAATTTTTTTTTCTAGTTCTGTGAAAAATGCCAGTGGTAGTTTGATAGGGATTGCATTGAATCTGTAGATTGCTTTGGGTAGTATAGTCATTTTCACAATGTTGATTCTTCCAATCCAAGAACATGGTATATCTCTCCATCTATTTGTATCATCTTTAACTTCTTCCATCAGTGTCTTATAATTTTCTGCATACAGGTCTTTTGTCTCCTTAGGTAGGTTTATTCCTAAATATTTTATTTTTTTGTTGCAATGGTAAGTGGGAGTGTTTTCTTAATTTCATTTTCAGATTTTTCATCATTAGTGTATAGGAATGCCAGAGATTTCTGCACATTAATTTTGTATCCTGCTACTTTACCAAATTAATTGATTAGCTCTAGTAGTTTTCTGGTAGCATCTTTGGGATTCTGTATGTATAGTATCATGTCATCTGCAAACAGTGGACAGCTTTACTTCTTCTTTTCTGATTTGGATTCCTTTTATTTCTTTTTCTTCTCTGATTGCTATGGCTAAATGGACCTTTAGGTTGCTTCCATATCCTGGCTATCATAAATAGTGCTTCAATGAACATTGGGGTGCATGTGTCTTTTTTAAAAATTAATTTATTTTTGGCTGTGTTGGGTTTTCATTTTTGTGTGCAGGCTTTCTCTAGTTGCAGCAAGCAGGGGCTACTCTTCATTGTGGTGCATGGGCTTCTTATTGTGGTGGCTTCTCTTGTTGCAGAGCACAGGCTCTTGGTGTGCAGGCTTCTGTAGTTGTGGTGCACGGACTTAGTTACTCCTCTGCATGTGGGATCTTCCTGGACCAGGGATCAAACCCATGTCCCCTGCATTAGCAGGCAGATTCTTAACCACTTTGCCTCCAGGGAAGTCCTGGTGCATGAATCTTTTTGAATTATTGTTTTCTCTGGGTATATGCCCAGTAATGGGTTGCTGGGTCATATGGTAGTTCTATTTTTAGTTTTATAAGGAACCTCCATACTGTTCTCCATAGTGGTTTTATCAATTTACATTCCCACCAACCGTGCAAGAGGGTTCCCTTTTCTCCACATCATCTCCATCATTTATTGTTTGTAGATTTTTTGATGATGGCCATTCTGACCAGTGTGAGGTGAGGTATTAATTCTTTAAATGTTTGGTAAAATTCACCAGTAAAACCATCTAGTTTTGGACTATTTTTGTTGGGAGGTTTTGGATTACTTACTTGATCTCCTTACTCATTATTGGTCTGTTCAGATTTTCTGTTTCTTGATGCTTCTCTCTTGGTAGGTCGTATATTTCTATGAATTTATTTATTTTTTAAGGATGTACAATCTGTTGATGTTTAGTTGTTCATAGTAGTCTAATATAATCCTTTGTATTTCTGTGGTATCAGTTATAATGTCTCCTCTTTCATTTATAATGCTATTCATTTGTGTCCTCTTTTTGTCTTGGTTAGTCTAGCTAAAGGTTTGTCAATTTTGCTTATCTTTTCAAAGAACCAATTCTTGTTTTATAACAGTTTCTCTTGTTTTTTTATTCTCTATTTCATTTATTTTTGCTCTAATCTTTATTATTTCATTCCTTCTAGCTTTGGCCTTAGTTTCTTCCTCCTTTCCCACAGTTCCTTGAGGTGTAAAGTAAGGTTATTTATTTGAGATATTTTTATTGATGTATGCATTTATCTCCATAAAATTCCTTCTTAGAACTGCTTTTGCTGCATCCCACAAATTTTGATAAGTTGTATTTTCACTTTAATTAAAAATATTTAAAAATTTCTCTTGAAATTTCTTATTTGATCTGTGTTATTTAGAAATATGTTGTTTAATCTTCAAGCATTTGGGGACTTTCTTGTATCTTTTTGTTGTTGATTTCTAGTTTAATTTCATTGTGGTCTGAGAGGATACATTGAGTCCCATTAAAAAAACAAATTAAAGTGCATTTTATGGCCCAGGATGTAGTCTATCTGGGTGTTTCATGTACATTTGACAAGAATGTGTATTCTGCTGTTGTTTGATGAAGTATTCTATAGATTCCTTTATATCCAGTTGTTTAATGGTGTGGTTGAGTTCACCTGTGTCCTTTTGATTTTTTGCCTGCTGGGTCTGTCCATTTCTTATAGAGTGATGTTGACGTCTCCAACTATTATAGTGGATTAATCTATTTCTCCTTACAGTTCTATCTGTATAAGGAGGCAAGTCTACTGGCAATAAGTTTCCTCAATTTTTGTCTGTGAAAGTCTTTATTTTTCCTTCACTTTTGAAAGATAATTTCACAGGGTACAGAATTCTAAGTTGGTGTTTTCCCTCAGCACATTAAATAATTCACTCTACTCTCTTCTTGTTTGCATGGTTTCTGAAGAGAAGTTGGGTGTAATTCTCATTATTGCTCCTCTATTGGTAAGGTGTTTTTTTTCTTCTGGCACCTTTCAATATTTTTTCTTTGTCTGATTTTCTGAAGTTTGAAAATGATATGTCTAGGTATAGTTTTTTATTTGTTTTGGGTTATTTGTTTGTTTGTTTGCAAATATCCTGCTTAGTGTTCTCTGAACTTCCTGTATCTTTGGTTTGGTGTGTAACATTAATTCTGGGGCAATTCTCAGGCATTATCACCACAAATGTTGCTTATTTTTCTCTTTCTTTTCTTGGTATTGCCATTACATATATGTTACACCTTTTGTATTTATCTCATAGTTCTTGGACATTCTGTTCTGTTTTTTTGCAGGTTTTTTTCCTGTGCTTTTCAGTTTTGGAAGTCTGGAAGTTTCTGTTGTCATATCTTCAAACTCAAAGATTCTTTCCTCAGTCATGTTTACTCTACTAATGAGCCCATCAAAGATACTCTTCATTTCTTTTAGAGAGCTTCTGTTCCCTCACATTTCTATTTGATTCTTTGTTAGACTTTCCATCTCTCTGCTTACATTTTCCATTTATTTGTGCATGCTATCTACATTTTTCCTAATAAAGCCCTTATCATATTAATTATATTTTAAAAAACGTCCTCTTCTGAGAAGTCCAACAATCCTGCCATACCTGACTCTGGTTCTGATGCTTTTTCAGTGTCATCAAACTGTGTTTTTTGTCTTTTTAGTATGCTTTGAAATTTTTTGTTGAAAGGCAGACTTGATGTGCTGGGTAAAAGGAACTGCAGTAAATAGGCTTTTAGTAATGTAGTGGTAAGCTGTGAGGCAAGAAGAAGAGTTCCATAATCCTATGATTAGGTTTCAGTCTTTTGAAGACCCTTTGCCTCTGGACTGTGAAATTCACCAGTGCTTCTCAGTTTTGTTTTTCTCTCCTTAATTGGGACATGATGGCTAGAGAGAGCTAGAGATGTATATTTTCCTTCCTCCATGTGGAAGACTAGAGGGGGGTGGCATCGGTTATTTCACTTCTCCCAGGCTGATTAGGCTCTCATAAAACCCCAGTAGGTGAGGTTCTGGTAAAATAGTTTCTCCCGAGGGTAGGCCTTATTAAGTAGAATGTTCTGACATACATACTTAATAATGGTTCCTTTTACTCTCCTGCTGGAAGCATGAAGGAATTTTTTCTCCAATATTCACTATAAGAACCAAATTGAGCTCCTGGATGTAAAACTCAAAAAATGTGCTTCTCCCTGAGTTGGGTCCTCCAGTTTTTAACTCAGAGTTGTCCACATTGAACCTCCAGCAATTTGTCATTATAGTCCATGTTTTTCTACCTGGAACTGGTTCCCACAGAGATTTCTGTTTGGGGTTTCTCCTTATGACTCTGAATTCCCCTTGTATCTCTCCAATTTTGGAGGCAGTGGTTCGCCCTGTGACCTTACGTCTTTGTCAGACCTTGATTTTTTTGCAGTTTGTTCAGCTTTTTACTTTTGTTAGAATGGAGTGGCAACTTATAAGCTCCTTACATGCTGAACTAGAAACCAATGTAAAGCTAAGAATTTTAGGGACAAAATTGCTGTTGTCTTCTGGGCCCTCCAGATCCATCATGGATCTCCTGTACCATCTTAATGAATCCTTAGGTAAAGCCACAACACTATTCACCCACCACCAACACTACCAAGCATCCCATAATCCCTTGCACATGTTTGAGTTATTCTTCAAAACGTACTCAGATTGAATATCAGCTATGTATTCATCTGCTTTTTTCTCAAGAAGGCAGTTCCGTGTGTTTGGAGCCTCTGTGTGATTGTCTATAATTTAAGGTCCAACTTTTGTGTAGTTACTATTATTATCTCCTTGAGAGGTTTATGAAATAGCATTACATTCTTTTGGGAATAGTTTTTCATTTTAGGAAAATATATTTCGTAAAAGAAACAATTTTGAAAGAAGTGATTGCTAACAAACCCCCATGCCCTCATGGCACATCTCCAGTAATTGGTTTCCCTTGGATTCGAGCTCATTTTTGGTAGGAGTAATGGAAGTGGAAGGGAAGCAAAAGGTTCAGAAGGTTACAGGGAGGAGGCTGAAGGAAAACTCAGTGTGAGGGGGAGGCTAGAAAGAATCCAAAATTAGCCAAGGGATGTTATCTTGAGAACTATTGACAAAGACTTTTTTTCCTTAAGGATATGATAATTTAATAGTCTATTAAATCCAAGCACACATACCTATTTCTCTCTTTTACATCTTTAAGGAGGATATTTATCACATGGTCCTGTTCAAACTTTTCATTTTTTTTCATGTTATTTTATTATAAATATCACACCAGAGGTTTATTCTAAATTAACATTGCTTCATTTCTTCATCAAAGTTGATTTTCCAGGGATGTTTAATGAGGAAATATGAAAATGGGATAGAATGGGTATGATGGAGAAGTCACAGATATTTGAAAAAACCTAATCTCCACCTCACAATGGAAAAAAATCTTCTTGATAATTGAAAATGCCAGGCTCTCATCTCCTCAGCTGTGAGTATGGGAGTTAAAGACTAAATCATGTTATTTTAGGAAAATCAATAGGTCTCGTAAAATTACCAGCCTCTTCATGAACACAGAACTGTTTTTCTGAAAGCAAATGTGATTTGTTCTGTTCTATGTGTACACTTATAGAAATCGATGAGAGATGCGGAATAATCAGATAATTCCTTGGCAGTCCCTGATAAATCACTTTTCCTCCAATTGTGAGAGGAGAAAGAAAGAATTTTTTTCATCATGGAAATTCCAGAGTAAATTTCCACTGGCTTCTCTAGCACCCCAGCTGTGAGAAGTATAACCTAAGCTCTGTTGTTCAGCATAACTTTCAGTCTGTCCCTTTAGGCTGCTAGACACAAAACAGGCCACAAACATTAATTCTTCTGCACAGGCCATTTCCGCACCACTCAGACTAAGGCAGCAATCAACCAGGAGCCACAATGGCAGTCACAGAATAGCCTATTAAATAAGAAACATTGGACTGCTGTTGAGGGTATTTGAACCCCGTAGTGGATAATCTATCCTTTAGATTTGACATCTAAATTAGGAACAATCAATCAATGTCTTTCACATACTAATTATAATACATGGAGATGATGAACAAATTCCACAGAAAATCCTCCAAATTTATATTACACATTGGCTTCTGCCTACTTTCTTATCTCAGCCATCACAGCTTTCTACATCTTTGCCCTGAGGAAATTACCAGAAAACAATGGAATGGCAGACAATGGATGGAGGGATGCAGAAGCAATAAGTTAGGAACTCAAGGGTTTCCACCAACTGAGAAATTGATGCTTCACTCAACTCCAGCATATTTGTTACCAGGTCATCTCTACCAGGCAGTTCAACATAATTAGTTAAGAATATAGGGCTTTTGTGTCAGGTAGACTTGGGTCTGAATCTTGGCTCTCCCAATTACTCAGTGTGGGGTCTTGGGCAAGCTACCTACTCTTTCAGGTTCAATTTCTTCATCAGTAAAATGAAGCTAAGAATGCCTTCATTAACTTACTTTCATGATTAAATGAAATTACTGATGTAAAGGGAGTATAGTGTTCAGCCCCAAATAGGTACTCTGCAAGTGGAGGTTGTGGTGATGGTGTTTATGTGTTGCCTTTCTTTGGAACCCATATCCTTCAGACGTTTGGTTTCTTTTAATGTTATTGTTGAGGGTGGGCTCAGTGCACATTTTGTAAGCTGGTACAAAAGGCCATGGGTCTGCAGCAACTGAATACCTGTTTTGGCCATTTTTCAAACATGATTTTTGCCTTTGTAAAGTTTCTACTCATCTTTATGAACACAAGTTGACTTTAAGTCATGACTCTGGAGCCTAGAGAAGTCCCAGGGGTTCAATAAAAAGTCATGATTACCTGGTTTTCATTACTAACTACCCAGAGCTTTAAGCAAAAGTTCCATCTTAACTGATAGAACCAGAGGAACCATTCAATTAAACTCAACCTAGAGCTTGTGTTTCACAACCCACACCCTTCACTAAGTGGTAAAACCTGTGAGAGGGAGTGTTAAACTATGGGTCCTGAAACCAGCAAACTTCAGTCACTTGAGAGACATGGAAGCTACTAAGCTTTAAAATAATGAATTCTGGAAGGGAGGAGTCAGGATGGTGAAGTAGGAGGACATGGAGTTCACCTCTCCCCACAAATACATCAAGAATACATCTGCAAAGACTTCCCTGGTGGTGCAGTGGTTAAGACTCTGAGTTCCCAATGCAGGGGGCCCAGGTTCAATCCCTGGTCAGGGAACTAGATCCCGGATGCATGCTGCAACTAAGAGTTTGCATGCCACCACTAAGACCAGTGCAACCAAAAAAAAAAAAAAAAAAGAATACATCTTCAAATGGAATAATTCTCACAGAGAACCTGCTGAACACTAGCAGAGGACCTTGGACACCTAAAAGGACAAGAGAGATCCCTGCATAGCCTGGTAGGATGAAAGAAAGAAAAAAAATAATGAAAAGAGGAAGCAGGACAGAACCTGTGCTCCTGGGGCAGGGTGGAGCTCAAAGAGAGGAGAGTTTCCCATATGTGGGGTAGTCCCCTCACCAGTGGGAAGATCAGCTGGGACAGAAGGCGAGCTTTGAGGGCTCAGAGGAGAGCACAGCAACCAGGTCTGTTGCAGGCAGGACAGAGTGAGACCTACACAGATGGTCCATGCCACAGCCCTTCACACCCAAGCCTGAGATGTGTGTCCACCAGTGCAGACAGGGGCTAGGAGCTGGAACATGGGGTTTTGAAAGCAGACTGAGGGAGAGAGGACTGCTGTTGGCTGTGAGGAGACAGACTGAAGGGATGGGAGTGAGGAGCTCTGCAACCAGGAATGTTTGCAGAAGAAGCCCTGACTGCCATAGATAGAAGTGAAGCACCATTGTTGAATGGGCCACCATTGCACCCTCTTTCCCCATGTGCTGGCCCCTGCCTCTGCGGGCACTAGGGGCTCCAGCCTGGGTGGGCTCATGAACCACGGTCAGTTGCTGCCTCAGCCAAGCCAGCTTTACAACAAATGCTAAAAGAACATCTCTAAGCAGAAAAGGAAAGGCCACTACTAGAAACAAGAAAATGAAATAGGAAAGCTCACCAGTAAAGGGAAACATACAGTAAAGGTAGGAAATCACCCACACACAAATTTGATATCAAAACCAGCAATCATGAGAAGAGGAGAGTACAAATGCAGGAAGTGGGAATTGCATTTGAAATTAAGAGCCCAGCAACTTAAAACAACCTTGTATATATAAAGACTGCTGTATCAAAACCTCATGGGAACTGCAAACTAAAAATCTACAATAGACACACACAAAAAAGAAAAAGCAATCCAAACACAACACTAAATTTAGTCATCAAATCACAAGAGAGAGACGGCTTAAAGATGGCGGAAGAGTAAGACGCGGAGATCTCCTTCCTCCTCACAGAGACATCAGAAATACATCTACACGTGGAACTTCTCCTATAGAACACCCACTGAACGCTGGCAGAAGACCTCAGACCTCCAAAAAGGCAAGAAACTCCCCACATATCTGGGTAGGGCAAAAGAAAAAAGAATAAACAGGGACAAAAGAATAGGGACGGGACCTACGCCAGTGGGAGGGAGCCGTGAAGGAGGAAAGACTCCCACACACTAGAGGCCCCTTCGCGGGCGGAGACTGCGGGTGGTGGAGGGGGAAGCTCCGGAGACGCGGAGGACAGCTCAGCCACAGGGGTGCGGAGGGCAAAGCGGAGAGATTCCCGCAGAGGATCGGTGCCGACCGGCACTCACCAGCCCGAGAGGCTTGTCTGCTCGCCCGCCGGGGTGGGCGGGGCCGGGAGCTGAGGCTTGGGCTTCAGTCGGATCCCAGGGAAAGGTCTGGAGTTGGCAGAGTGAAAACAGCCTGAAGGGGTTAGTGCGCCGCGGCTGGCCGGGAGGGAGTTCGGGAGAAATCTGGAGCTGCCGAAGAGGCAAGAGACCTTTTCCTCCCTCTTTGCTGCCTGGGCGCGAGGAGAGGGGATTAAGTGCGCCGCTTAAAGGAGCCCTAGAAGCGGGCGCGGAGCTGCCGAAGAGACAAGAGACTTTTTCTTGCCTCTTTGCTTCCTCGGGTGTGAGGTGAGGGGATTAAGAGCACCGCGTAGAGGAGCTCCAGAAACGGGCGCGAGCCGCGGCTGTCGGCACGGACAGTAGAGACGGGTGTCGGACGCTAAGGTTGCTGCTGCCACCACCAAGAGGCCTGTGTGTGAGCACAGGTCACTCTCCACACCGGCCCTCCCGGGAGCCCGTGCAGTCCGCCACTGCCGGGGTCCCGGGATCCAGGGACAGCTTCCCCGGGAGAACGCACGGCGCGCCTTGGGCCTGTGCAGCGTCACGTCGGCCTCTGACGTCGCGGACTCACCCCGCCCCCGTGCCACTCCGTCCCCCCAGCCTGAGTGAGCTGGAGCCCCCGAATCAACTGCTCCTTTAACATCGTCCTGTCTGAGCGAAGGGCAGTCGCCCTCGGACAACCTACACACAGAGGTGGGACCAAGTCCAAAGCTGAACCCCAGGAGCTGTGCGAACAGAGAGGAGAGGGGGAGGTCTCTCCCAGCAGCCTCAGAAGCGGTGGATTAAAGCTCCACAATCAACTTGAAGTGCCCTGCATCTGTTGAAAACCTGAATAGACAACGAATCATCCCAAGTTGAGGAGGTGGACTTTGGGAGCAAGATATACTATTATTTTTCCCTTTTTTTTTCTTTTTGTGAGTGTGTATGTGTGTGCTGCTGTGTGAGATTTTGTCTGTATAGCTTTGCTTGCACCATTTGTCCTAGGGTTAGACCGACCCATTTTTCTGTTTTTTTTTTTTTTTAAAGGAAATTTTTCTTCTTGATAATTATTTTTTATTTTAATAACTATACTTTATACTACTCTGTCTTCTCCCTTTCTTTCTTCCTTTCTTCCTTCCTTTCTTCCCTCCCTTCCTCTCTTCCTTCCTCCCTTTCTTCCTCTGCACCTTCCTTCCTTCCTTTCTTGCTTCCTTCCTTCATTTCTTCCTTCCTTTCTTCCTTCCTTCCCTCCCTCCCTCCTTCCTTCCTTTTCTTTCCTCTCTATTTATTCTACCTTTTATTTTGAGCCGTGTGGATTAAAGGTTCTTGGCGCCCCAGCCAGGCACCAGGGCGGTGTCCCTGAGGTGGGAGAACCAACCTCAAGACACTAGTCCACAAGAGACCTTCGAGCTCCACGTAATATCAGACGGCGAAAATCTCCCAGAGACCTCCATCTCAACACCAAGACCCAGCTTCACTCAAGGACCAGCAAAGAACAGTGCTGGACACCCTATACCCAACAAAGAGCAAGACAGGTCTACAGCCCCATCCATTAGCAGAGAGGCTGCCTAAAATCATAATAAGGTTACCAACATCCCCAAACACACCACCAGACGAGGACCTGCCCACCAGAAAGACAAGATCCAGCCTCATCCACCAGAACAGAGGCACTAGTCCCCCCATCCAGGGAATCTACTCAACCCACTGAACCAACCTTAGCCACTGGGGACAGCCACCAAAAACAACAGGAACTACGAACCTGCAGTGTGCAAAAAGGAGACCTCAAACACAGTAAGATAAGCGAAATGAGAAGACAGAAAAACACACAACAGATGAAGGAGCAAGATAAAAACACACCAGACCTAACAGATGAAGAGGTAATAGCCAATCTACCTGAAAGAGAATTTAGAATAATGATGGTGAAGATGATGCAAAATCTTGGAAATAGAATAGACAATTTGCAAGAAACAGTTAACAGGGACCTAGAAGAAATAAAGAGGAAGCAAGCAACGATGAGCAACACAATAAATGAAATTAAAAATACTCTAGATGGGATCAATAGCAGAATAACTGAGGCAGAAGGACGGATAGGTGACCTGGAAGATAAAATAGTGGAAATAACTACTGCAGAGCAGAAGAAAGAAAAAAGAATGAAAAGAACTGAGGACAGTCTCAGAGACCTCTGGGACAACATTAAACGCAACAACATTCGAATTATAGGGGTCCCAGAAGAAGAAGAGAAAAAGAAAGGGACTGAGGAAATATTTGAAGAGATTATAGTTGAAAACTTCCCTAATATAGGAAAGGAAATAGTCAATCAAGTACAGGAAGCACAGAGAGTTCCATACAGGATAAACCCAAAGAGAAACATGCCAAGACACATAATAATCAAACTGTCAAAAATTAAATACAAAGAAAACATATTAAAAGCAGCAAGGGAAAAACAACAAATAACACACAAGGGAATCCCCATAAGATTAACATCTGATCTTTCCAGCAGAAACTCTACAAGCCAGAAGGGAGTGGCAGGACATATTTAAAGTGATGAAGGAAAAAAACCTACAACCAAGATTACTCTACCCAGCAAGGATCTCATTCAGATTTGATGGAGAAATTAAAACCTTTACACACAAGCAAAAACTGAGAGAGTTCAGCACCACCAAACCAGCTCTACAACAAATCCTAAAGGAACTTCTCTAGGCAAGAAACACAAGAGAAGGAAAAGACCTACAAGAACATCCCGAAACAATTAAGTAAATGGTAATAGGAACATACATATCGATAATTACCTTAAATGTAAATGGATTAAATGCTCCCACCAAAAGACACAGACTGGCTGAATGGATACAAAAACAAGACCCATATATATGCTGTCTACAAGAGACCCACTTCAGACCTAGGGACACATACAGACTGAAAGTAAGGGGATGGAAAAAGATATTCCATGCAAATGGAAATCAGAAGAAAGCTGGAGTAGCAATTCTCATATCAGACAAAATAGACTTTAAAATAAAGACTATTACAAGAGACAAAGAAGGACACTACATAATGATCAAGGGATCGATCCATGAAGAAGATATAACAATTGTAAATATTTATGCACCCAACATAGGAGCACCTCAATACATAAGGCAAATACTAACATCCTTAAAAGGGGAAATCGACAGTAACACAATTATAATGGGGGACTTTAACACCCCACTTTCACCAATGGACAGATCATCCAAAATGAAAATAAATAAGGAAACACAAGCTTTAAATGATACATTACACAAGATGGACTTAATTGATATTTATAGGACATTCCATCCAAAAACAACAGAATACACATTTTTCTCAAGTGCTCATGGAACATTCTCCAGGATTGATCATATATTGGGTCACAAATCTAGCCTTGGCAAATTTAAGAAAATTGAAATCGTATCAAGTATCTTTTCCGACCACAACGCTATGAGACTAGATATCAACTATAGGAAAAGATCTGTAAAAAATACAAACACATGGAGGCTAAACAATACACTACTTAATAACGAAGTGATCACTGAAGAAATCAAAGAGGAAATCAAAATATACTTAGAAACAAATGACAATGGAGACACAATGACCCAAAACCTATGGGATACAGCAAAAGCAGTTCTAAGAGGGAAGTTTATAGCAATACAATCATACCTTAAGAAACAGGAAACATCTCGAATAAACAACCTAACTTTGCACTTAAAGCAATTAGAGAAAGAAGAACAAAAAACCCCCAAAGTTAGCAGAAGGAAAGAAATCATAAAGATCAGATCAGAAATAAATGAAAAAGAAGTGAAGGAAACAATAGCAAAGATCAATAAAACTAAAAGCTGGTTCTTTGAGAAGATAAATAAAATTGATAAACCATTAGCCAGACTCATCAAGAATAAAAGGGAGAAGACTCAAATCAATAGAATTAGAAATGAAAAAGGAGATATAACAACGGACACTGCAGAAATACAAAAGATTATTAGAGATTACTACAAGCAACTCTATGGCAATAAAATGGACAACCTGGAAGAAATGGAGAAATTCTTAGAAATGCACAAGCTGCCAAGACTGAACCAGGAAGAAATAGAAAATATGAACAGACCAATCACTAGCACTGAAATTGAAACTGTGATTAAAAATCTTCCAGCAAACAAAAGCCCAGGACCAGATGGCTTCACAGGCGAATTCTATCAAACATTTAGAGAAGAGCTAACACCTATCCTTCTCAAACTCTTCCAAAAGATAGCAGAGGGAGGAACACTCCCAAACTCATTCTATGAGGCCAACATCACCCTGATACCAAAACCAGACAAAGATGTCACAAAGAAAGAAAACTACAGGCCAATGTCACTGATGAACATAGATGCAAAAATCCTCAACAAAATATTAGCAAACAGAATCCAACAGCACATTAAAAGGATCATACACCATGATCAAGTGGGGTTTATCCCAGGAATGCAAAGATTCTTCAATATACGCAAATCAATCAATGTGATACACCATATCAACAAACTGAAGGAGAAAAACCATATGATCATCTCAATAGATGCAGAGAAAGCTTTTGACAAAATTCAACACTCATTTATGATAAAAACCTTGCAGAAAGTAGGCATACAGGGAACTTTCCTCAACATAATAAAGGCCATATATGACAAACCCACAGCTAGCATCGTTCTCAATGGTGAAAAACTGAAACCATTTCCACTAAGATCAGGAACAAGACAAGGTTGCCCACTCTCACCACTCTTATTCAACATAGTTTTGGAAGTTCTAGCCACAGCAATCAGAGAAGAAAAAGAAATAAAAGGAATCCAAATAGGAAAAGAAGAAGTAAAGCTGTCACTGTTTGCAGATGACATGATACTATACATAGAGAATCCTAAGGATGCTACCAGAAAACTACTAGAGCTAATCAATGAATTTGGTAAAGTTGCAGGAAACAAAATTAATGCACAGAAATCTCTGGCATTCTTATACACTAATGATGAAAAATCTGAGAGTGAAATTAAGAAAACACTCCCATTTACCATTGCAACAAAAAGAATAAAATATCTAGGAATAAACCTACCTAAGGAGACAAAAGACTTGTATGCATAAAACTATAAGACACTGATGAAAGAAATTAAAGATGATACAAATAGGTGGAGAAATATACCATGTTCTTGGATTGGAAGAATCAACATAGTGAAAATGACTATACTACCCAAAGCAATCTACCGATTCAATTCAATCCCTATCAAATTACCACTGGCATTTTTTACAGAACTAGAACAAAAAATTTCACAATTTGTATGGAAACACAAAAGACCCCGAATAGCCAAAGCAATCTTGAGAACGAGAAATGGAGCTGGAGGAATTAGGCTCCCTGACTTCAGACTCTACTACAAGGCTACAGTAATCAAGACAATATGGTACTGGCACAAAAACAGAAATATAGATCAATGGAACAGGATAGAGAGCCCAGAGATAAACCCACACACATATGGTCACCTTATCTTTGATAAAGGAGGGAAGGATATACAGTGGAGAAAAGACAGCCTCTTCAATAAGTGGTGCTGGGAAAACTGGACAGCTACATGTAAAAGTATGAAATTAGAACAATCCCTAACACCACACACAAAAATAAACTCAAAATGGGTTAAAGACCTAAATGTAAGGCCAGACACTATCAAACTCTTAGAGGAAAACATAGGCAGAACACTATACGACATAAATCACAGCAAGATCCTTTTTGACCCATCTCCTAGAGAAATGGAAATAAAAACACAAATAAACAAATGGGACCTAATGAAACTTAAAAGCTTTTGCACAGCAAAGGATACCATAAACAAGACCAAAAGACAACCCTCAGAATGGGAGAAAATATTTGCAAATGAAGCAACTGACAAAGGATTAATTTCCAAAATTTATAAGCAACTCATGCAGCTCAATAACAAAAAAACAAACAACCCAATCCAAAAATGGGCAGAAGAACTAAATAGACATTTCTCCAAAGAAGATATACAGATTGCTAACAAACACATGAAAGAATGCTCAACCTCATTAATCATTAGAGAAATGCAAATCAAAACTACAATGAGATATCATCTCACACCGGTCAGATTGGCCATCATCAAAAACTCTAGAAACAATAAATGCTGGGGAGGGTGTGGAGAAAAGGGAACCCTCTTGCACTGCTGGTGGGAATGTAAATTGATACAGCCGCTATGGAGAACAGTATGGAGGTTCCTTAAAAAACTACAAATAGAACTATCATACGACCCAGCAATCCCACTACTGGGAATATACCCTGAGAAAACCATAATTCAGAAAGACTCATGTACCAAAATGTTCATTGCAGCTCTATTTACAATAGCCAGGACATGGAAGCAACCTAAGTGTCCATCAACAGATGAATGGATAAAGAAGATGTGGCACATATATACAATGGAATATTACTCAGCCATAAAAAGAAATGAAACTGAGTTATTTATAATGAGGTGGATGGACCTGGAGTCTGTCATACAGAGTGAAGTAAGTCAGAAGGAGAAAAACAAATACCGTATGCTAACACATATATATGGACTCTAAGGGAAAAAAATGTCATGAAGAGATTAGTGGTAGGACGGGAATAAAACACAGACTTACTCGAGCATGGACTTGAGGATATGGGGAGGGGGAGGGGTGGGCTGTGACGAAGTGGGGGAGTGGCAGGGACATATATACACTATCAAATGTAAATTAGATAGCTGGTGGGAAGCTGCTGCATAGCACAGGGAGATCACCTCTGTGCTTTGTGACCGCCTGGTGGGGTGGGATAGGGAGGGTGGGAGAGAGGGTGATGCAAGAGGGAGGAGATGTGGGAGCATGTGTGTATGTATAACTGATTTAGTTTGTTGTAGAGGGAAAACTAACACACTATTGTAAAACAATTATACTCCAATAAAGATGTTAAAAAAAAAAAAAATCACAAGAGAAAAGAACAAAAGAGGAAGGGAAGAAAAAAGACCTACAAAAACAAACACAAAACAATTAAGAAAATGGCAATAGAACATACATATTGATAATTACTTTAAATGTAAATGGATTAAGTGCTCCAACCAAAAGATATAGACTTGTTGAATGGATACAAAAATGAGACCCGTATATATGCTGTTTACAAGAGACCACTTCAGACCTAGGGACACATACAGACTGAAAGTGAGGGGATGGAAGAAGGTATTCCATGCAAATAGAAATCAGAAGAAAGCTGGAGTAGCAATACTCATATCAGACAAAATGACTTTAAAATAAAGACTATTACAAGAGACAAGGAAGGACACTACATAATCATCAAGGGATCGATCCAAGAAGAAGATATAACAATTGTAAAATTTATGCACCCAACATAGGAGCACCTCAATATATAAGGCAAATGCTAACTGCCATAAAAGGCAAAATCGACAGTAACACAATAATAGTGGGGGACTTCAACACCCCACTTACACCAATGGATAGATCATACAGACAGAAAATCAATATGGAAACAGAAGCCTTAAATGACACATTTGACCAGATGGACTTAATTGATATTTATAGAACAGTCCATCCAAACGCAGGAGAATACACTTTCTTCTCAAGGGCACACGGAACATTCTCCAGGGTAGATCATATCTTAGGCCACAAATCAAGCCTTGGTAAATTTAAGAAAATTGAAATCATATCAAGCATCTTTTTTGACCGCAGTGCTATGAGATTAGAAATCACTTACAGGGGAAAAAATAAACTTAACCCCACAAACATGTGCAGGCTAAACAATATGCTACTAAACAACCAATTGATCACTGAAGACATCAAAGAGGAAATAAAAAAAATACCTAGAGACAAATGACAACACAAAAACCATGATCCAAGACCTATGGGACACAGCAAAAGCAATTCTAAGAGGGGAGTTTATAGCAATACAATCTTACCTCAGGAAACAAGATTCTGATGAAAGACATCAAAGACGACACAAACAGATGGAGAGATATACCGTGTTCTTGGATTGGAAGAATCAATATTGTCAAATAACTATACTACCCAAAGCAATCTACAGACTTCACAGAATTAGAACAAAAAGTTTTACAATTTGTATGGAAACACAGAAGACCACAAATAGCCAAAGGAATCTTGAGAAAGAAAAATGGAGCTGGAGGAATCAGGCCCCCTGGCTTCAAACTATACTACAAGGCTACAGTCATCAAAGGAGTATGGTGCTGGCCCCCAAACAGAAATATAGACCAATGGAACAGGATAGAAAGTCCAGAGATAAACCCATGCACCTATGGTCATCTAATCTATGACAAAGGAGGCAAGAATATACAATAGAAAAAAGACAGTCTCTTCAATAAGTGGTGCTGGGAAAACTGGATAGCTACCTATAAAAGAATGAAACTAGAACACTCTGTAACACCATACCCAAAAATAAACTCAAAATGGATTAAAGACCTAAATGTAAGGTCGGATAATATAAAACTCTTAAAGGAAAACATAGGCAGAATACTCTCTGACATAAATTGCAGCAATATCCTTTTGGTTCCACCTCCTAGAGTAATGAAAATAAAAACAAAAATAATAAATGGGACCTAATTAAACTTAAAAGATTTGCACAGCAAAGGAAACCATAAACAAAACAAAAAGACAACCCAAAGAATGGGAGAAAATATTTACAAACAATGAGATTGACAGGGATAAATCTCCAAAATATATAAACAGAGGGTGTGGAGAAAAGATAACCCTCTTGGACTGTTGGTGGGAATGTAATCTGGTACAGCTACTATGGGGAACAGTATGGAGGTTCCTTAAAAAACTAAAAATAGAGCTACCATATGATCCAGCAATCCCACTCCTGGGCATATATCCAGAGAAAACCATAATTTGAAAAAATACATGCACCCCAATGTTCATTGCAGCACTATTTACAATAGCCAAGACATGGAAGCAACCTAAATGTCCATTGACAGAGGAATGGATAAAGAAGCTGTGGTACATATATACAATGCACTATTACTCAGCTATAAAAAAAGAATGAAATAATGACATTTGCAGCAACATGGATGGACTTAGAGACTGTCATACTAAGAAATAAGTCAGACAGAGAAAGACAAATATCATGATATCGCTTATTTGTGGAATCTAAAAAAAGTGGTACAAATTAACTTTACAAAACAGAAATAGAGTCACAGATGTAGAAAACAAATTTATGGTTACCAAAGGGAAAGGGGGGGGTAAATTATGAGATTGGGATTAACATATACACACTGCTGTATGTAAAATAGATAACTAATAAGGACCTACTGTATAGCACATGGAACTCTACTCAATATTCTATAATAACCTATATAGGAAAAAACTCTAAAAAAGAATGGATACATGTATATGTATAACTGATTCTCTTTGCTGTACCCCTGAAACTAACAGCATGGTAAATCAACTATATGCCAATAAAATTTTTAAAAATAAATAAAATAATGAATTCAGGGTGGGGTCATGTCCATATAGAGCCCAGAGCCAGGAAAGTAAACCTATCAGCTTTCTCCGGTTCCTCATAGCTCCATCTCCTTATAGGCTTCACTAGTAGGCCTCAACTCACACTGGTTCTTGAGCCAATACTGGTAGAGTCATGAGGACTTTAAGCTGATTAAACTCCCACCTACACCATCAAATCAAAGGTAGGGAGTATGGGGATCTGAAATGCAGTCTTGTTTCCAAACACTTTATGTCCATAGTGAGGTTAATGGCTGATTTTCAGCATTCCTTTATCCTCTGCAATGATGGCCAAACTTGACTGAGTTAATCAAAACTATGGTTTCTGCCACTATTGATATTTGGGCTTTCAGTCCTTTCTCTGGGGCTTGGGGTTGGATGGGATAGAGTTAAGAGCTCCTCTCCCTTCTTCTAGAATCACTGAGAGTCAATCATTTTCCCTCTCTGGGTCTCAATATTCCTGGAATAACCTAGAACAGGGGACTTCATGTTTCATGGTGATGCTACCCATATCCTGGAGACTTCTCTCATGACTTTGAAAAAAATCTTCCAATACACTTATAAACAATATTTTCATATGAGAATGATTAAAAGTCACCTGGATAGAAAAAAAGGATGGAAGGAAGAGGAAAGCAAGTGTCCTCTATACATCTGCCACTATCTATGACAAATACACTCGAGACCACCTAGCCCAGTGCACTGCCTCCACTATAAGTCAACTCAAATCCATTTCCTGGCTGTTGCTTTAGCCATCTCTGAGTATACTGATTCCATGTTTTGTTCACTCATGTATACAAGTTCATCTCCAGATCTAAGTGAACATTTCCTTGATACAGTTTCATCCTATTTCTTTCTTGATTTATTTTTTATGAAGACAGAGATCATTGGGAACATTTTACTCTGGCACTGCTCTTCAGGGTCTCCCTGCAGACTGAATAACGGAGGCCTGCTGGCAGGTCACAACCAGTTTCCTTTATGACACATTCTTACAGAAGACAGGAAGACTTGACAGTCTGACAGACACTTAAAGTGTGAAGATGAATAAAAGATACATCACTCCTGATGGATATATATAAAAAAAGCTGTCAGTCGATGTAAGCAGTATTCTAAAAACATACAGTACCATATCAGTGCTAGAGGGTGCTGGATACAAAAAAGAGTTGGCAGATGGACAATTTTTGATAGTCAGGTCTATGTGGATGTGAAAACCAAGCTGAGAAGGAGTTTGTTAGTCCTCATTTGTTACCCTGCTTTGAAAATCACATTTGGAAGCTTTGCTTTCTTTCTCTTTGACTTCCTTCAAGAGCTACATTATCAGCCAGTAGGTAGACTGGATGATGATCTAGATGCTATGTTTAATGTGAGTGGTGTCAGGCAGGAAATTCTAGCCAAAACATCTTACTCACTGGCTGTTGCTTTGCCTGAAATTCTACCATTAGAGATTCTTATTTGGGAATATACTACAACTCAGACGCTCTGGAAAAGGGAAATCTTTAGCTTACTCTAGTGAAGATTGATTTCCAGCCATTTGTGGTACCAAGGCATTAAGGACTGGGGGTTAACTGGAAGTCAGGTGAAAGGGCAGAGAACAGAAAGGAAGAATCAGAAGTCACAGAATTTCGATATTGTCTACTTCACATTGTCATAGAAATATCTGAGGATATTCATCTAACCTTTATCTGGTACATGAATCTGCTTCAGAACATCCCTATTAGGTGTTCATCCAATTGCTACTTAAATACTTTTAGTGATAGGCAGCACCTTTCTTATTGACGTTCACTCTATTATAAGACAGTTCTAAACTCTAGAAAGTTCTGTTATAGGAATCCCAAATCTGTCTCCTTGCATCTTCCATACTATTGATGTTTGTTCTTCACAGAATTAGATTGCCTCCCTCCCTGGATAGGTACAGGCAGCTTTACTGATTCCCTACCCTCAGGTAAAAAATGAAGTCTCTCCTCCCATTTCTTACCACATACCTAAAAGGACATGGGGATACAATGATAGTGAGCAGCCAATAGGGGAATGATATAATGGCTCAAGGCCCTGCAGGAGCTTCTGTAAAACTCCATACAAATAAAATGTAAAAGACTGACAATGCCAAGTGTTGACAAGAATGTATGACTGGAACACTCATATACTGTTGGTGAGAATGCAAAATAGTATAGCCATTTTGGGAAAGAGTTTTCAGGATCTTGTAAAGTTAAACAGTCTTACCATATGACCTATGCCTAGGTATTTAACCCAAGAGAAATGAAAATATACTTGTACACAAATGCTCATAGTAGCTTTACTTGTAATGACCCCAAACTGGAAACAACCTAAATGTCCATCAATAAGGTGAAACAAGATGTGTTATATCCATACAATAGAATATTTTTGGCAATAAAAAGGAATGAGGTACTGATACATGCCACAACATAGATGAACCCCAAAAACATGCTAAGTGAAGGAAGCCAATCACAAAAGATGACGTATTGTATGATTACATTTATATGAAATGTCTAGAAAGGGCAAATCTATACAAATAGAAAGTAGATTCATGATTACCTGGGGTCAGGGATGGGGAAACTGACTGACTGCAAAGGAATGTGACAGAATTTTGAAGTAATGGACATATTTTATATCTCAAATGTGGTGGTGGTTTTATATATATGTATATGTATGTATATATATGTATATATATATATATACACACACATATATATATTTGTCAAAACTCATTAACTCTACATACTAAATTGATGAATTTTTTTATATGTAAATTATATTCCCAATATACTTTCAGATTTTTTAAAAGTCAGGCAGAGGCCAGCTTTCTGCAGAATCATGTTACTGCTGGTACCTTTGCATCCCCAGTTACCCTTTGGGAACTCCAAGTGCCAATGGCAGCAGCATCCTCAATGTAGAGATCACCAAGAACACAGATACACAAGTAGGTAGAAAGAGCTGTCTTATTGAAAATATGATCCAATGAGAAAAGATGAAGAAGTAGACATGACCTTACTGAAATCTGGGGCTCAAGACAGAAGGGCTTTTCAAAGAGGGCATTTTGAGTCTATTATAAGCAAAGGCCATAAATAAAATGACAGCATTTTCTCACCTGTGATGGATGTGAAGAAGGGAACTAGTTTGTCACCTATAAATTATTTCCCTGCCATATCTGTACTTAGAATGTCATCGGAATTGTCGGCCCTTCTAACAATAGTTCTTCCATTTACCTTTCTTTTTGCTCCAGACAAATTTCAAGCAGCTCAAGAGACACTTTCCTTGAAAGGCCTTTTATTTTTGACCGAACTAGACCTGTGTCAGTCCTGAGTCATTAGCCCTTAGAGAGAGAAGACTTGCTGGTAGTTTCACATTCACTCTTATTTGATCTTCCCAAGCTTATAAAACAGTTATGATCATTATTAGTTATTTTACAGGTGAGGAAATTGAGGTATGTAACATTAAAACACTTGCCCAAGTTCTCATGACTAATATGTGTAGCTAATATTCTGATAGAACTACAACCCAGGTCTGACTCCAGAGCCTAGATTCTTAACCATCATGTCCTTATATCTCAGGCTATTAAAATGATAACTATCATTGATTAAATCATTGTTATGAGCCAGGTACTGAGACAAGCAGTTTGCATACGTTACTCCAGTAATTCTAGAATGCCTGCGTTCCATGAGGACTCACTACTCTTTTCCAGTTCCCAACACAGTGCCTGGAATATAATAGATATTCAACCAAGATGTATTATGTGAATAAATGAACAGCCCTCTATGCTAGATATTATTGGCCTCATTTTTGTAAAAAAAAATGAAGCTCAAAGATATTAAGTTGCTTGAGTCTACACAGCTCTCAACTGGCAGAGCCCAAAGTTCTACCACCTCGTAACTGCTATCTGTTCCAATGTCAGGGGGTTGGGGAATGTCAGCCAGTGAAAATGGAGCACTCTAGCAGTAAGAGCACAGAACTAAGGTTGCTGCTGCAACTTGAGATGCTAGAGAATCCCACTCCTTCTCATTTGGTCTTTTCCCATCCCCCAGAATCTGACCCACTGCTGAAGCTTGTGGCCCAATTATGCTTGGGGCACGACAGGTGAGAGGTAAATAATTCTTCTGTCTTCACTTAAGGGTGGTTGAAAATACCATATCTTTAAACAATTCTTGTCTGGATTATTTTGTACTCATTTTCTTTCCAAATCTCATAATTTTTTTGACCAAGGGCCTGGGCATATATGAAACTCTTCTAAGAAGAGAGTAGCCACAAACTAAATGACCTCTAGGGCTGGGACATCTGCCTCCTGAACATTAGTCTTACTGCCACAAGTCTTTATCTATATTTCTATCTGTTTAACTCAGGCATTTGTAATGCAAAAACATGCTGATATGCACTGGAACAGGGCTGAGTTTTTCACTCACTTCAGGGAATAATAATAGAAGAGTTATATTCGGAATAGGAAACAGTAAGACCACTTTGCTACTATCTAGTCTTAACTATTATATGTCTGCCATGGGCAGATATTATAAATTGAACAAAGAATTACTGAGCACCTCTATGTGTAAGGAAGTGTGCTAGGCCTTAGGGATATAGAAATGAAATTGGATGACTCCTGTCTTGATTAGCTCATAATCTAGTAGGAAAAATGAGCATATAATAATTTATTACAAGTGATATGAGTGTTTCAGAGGAAAAACACTAAGACATGTTATATGCTAAGTGAATTAGTTTAAGCCACTTACTCCACACCAAGAATCACCTTCCTCCAAATTCCCAGATAGACACTGGAGCAGGTGACAAGGACATTTGGTAGGTAACCTTCCAGTGTCTACAGAAAATATGCTATCAGTGGCTTCTATCATTGCTGTCTGCTGGATGCCAGGAACTTTACATATAGTAGCTCAACTCATCACAGCTACTTTGCAATACAGATTTTACAGATGTGAAAACTAAGGTTCAGAGAGGTAACTTGCCCAAGGTCTCAGAGCTTTGGCTTAACTCAGATTGGGATTTTAATCTAAATTCTCTCTAACTCCCAAGCCCATGATTCTTCCACTGTTTCAAACTACTTTCAGGATGTAGTGTTTTTAGGAGCAAGAGTTGAGGATTCGAGTCCCAGATCTAATACTAAATAGTTGTATGTCCTTAGACAATTCTTTCTTTATCTGTTGGTGGGAGTGTTGAATACACACCTTGCCTCCTTCATAGTTTATCAAAATGGTAAATGAGACAGTAGGAGAAGACTTAGATCACATAAAATGCTCTGTGTATGGGTGGGATGTTACGAATTATTGAATAACATTAAAAGGTTGCTTCTTCACCATACTCTATACTCACTGCATTGCTTGTTCACTCATAGTCAAGGCTGGGAGAGGAAAGAAAGGCTAACTGGAAAGGGTTTGGGATTGGAACTTAGCAAAGAGAGTCATAACATGACCTGAATAATTTTCCATTTCTTGAGCCTTAAATTCTTCATCTCTAAAGTTGGAACGTTAATCTGTGGCTTTAGGAGACTTTTTTTTTTTTTTTTACATCTTTATTGGAGTATAATTGCTTTACAATGGTGTGTTACTTTCTGCTTTATAACAAATTGAATCAGTTATACATATACATATGTCCCCAAATCTCTTCCCTCTTGTATCTCCCTCCCACCCTCCCTATCCCACCCCTCTAGGTGGTCACAAAGCACAGAGGTGATCTCCCTGTGCTATGCGGCTGCTTACCACTAGCTATCTATTTTACATTTGGTAGTGTATATATGTCCATGCCACTCTCTCACTTCGTCCCAGCTTACCCTTCCCACTCCCCATGTCCTCAAGTCCATTCTCTACATCTGCATCTTTATTCCTGTCCTGCCCCTAGGTTCTTCAGAACCTTTTTGTTTTTTGATTCCGTATATATGTGTTAGCATACGGTATTTGTTTTTCTCCTGCTGACTTACTTCACTCTGTATGACACACTCCAGGTCTATCCACCTCATTACAAATAATTCAGTTTCATTTCTTTTTATGGCTGAGTAATATTCCATTGTATATATGTGCCACATCTTCTTTATCCATTCACCTGTCGATGGACACTTAGGTTGCTTCCATGTCCTGGCTATCGTAAATAGAGCTGCAATGAATATTTTGGTACATGACTCTTTTTTTTTTTTTTTTTTTTTTTTTTTTTTTTTTTGTGGTATGCGGGCCTCTCACTGTTGTGGCCTCTCCCGTTGCGGAGCACAGGCTCCGGACGCGCAGGCCTAGCGGCCATGGCTCACGGGCTTAGTTGCTCCGCGGCATGTGGGATCTTCCCGGACCAGGGCACGAACCCGTGTCTCCTGCATCGGCAGGCGGATTCTCAACCACTGCGCCACCAGGGAAGCCCACATGACTCTTTTTGAATTATGGTTTTCTCAGGGTATATGCCCAGTAGTGGGATTGCGGGGTCGTATGATAGTTCTATTTGTAGTTTTTTAAGGAACCTCCATACTGTTCTCCATAGTGGCTGTATCAATTTACATTCGCACCAACAGTGCAAGAGGGTTCCCTATTCTCCACACCCTCTCCAGCATTTATTGTTTCTAGAGTTTTTGGTGATGGCCAATCTGACTGGTGTGAGATGATATCTCATTGTAGTTTTGATTTGCATTTCTCTAATGATTAATGATGTGAGCATCCTTTCATGTGCTTGTTGGCAATCTGTATATCTTCTTTGGAGAAATGTCTATTTAGGTCTTCTGCCCATTTTTGGATTGGGTTGTTTTTTGTCTTGATATTGAGCCGCATGAGCTGCTTGTAAATTTTGGAGATTAATCCTTTGTCAGTTGCTTCATTTGCAAATATTTTCTAGGAGACTTCTGATAATTGAAAAACATGATATGGACTAAGTTGTTTATATTAAGTTTTCTCCACCTTGAGTAGGGCCGCAGGTTGCCTTCACACCACAGGGACGTGGCAAAGCAAAAAAAAAATAAAAAAAGTTTAAATCTAAGTGGGCTAGGCTCTGTCAGCTCATCAGTTGCAAGTGGTGTTCATCACTAAGTGAATTGCACTTAATGAATTAAAGATGAAAGAGGCAGCAGGGAGCACAAATGCAGGAGAAGACCTCTCACTTCAAATTTAAAGGGCTCATTTTATGACTATTTAAGATCTGCAGATCAGAATTTTTCCATTCTTCCTCTAATTGTTTACTTGAAACAGCAATATACTGTTTGAAATGATGGGGGCATTGGGAATGGACAGAGGAACAAAGATAAATCCTCAAATTGGTAAACAAAGGCTGCTGTAGCTTAGTCACTGAGTCTCCTCTAGGAACAGGAGCTCTGAGGTAGATGGGCAAGGTGGGTAAGGTTCAGGTTGGCTGTAGATCTGAGGATCAGATTCTAGATTGCATACAACTAGTGGTCAGTTTCATCACCTGTATTTTACTCCTCATCAAGTAGTAATGCTAACTCTGCTTGCATTCTTCCAATAATATGGAACTCATAAATTACTTCATGGAGACAATCATTCCATCTCCACCCCTACCCTCCCAAATGTCTTCAGATAGTGCCTTACTTGTCTTTGAGAACAAGTATTCCACACAAGAGTCCTTCAGAGACAGTTACACATGTATCAAGTTTCCCCTTTGACCCTTGACTTTACTTAAAATCTCAGTACCTTGGTTTTCTGACCTGGAAAATGACAAAATTGTGGTCAAGATTGAATGAGATAATGAATATTAAAGTGATTTTTGAGATACTTAAATTTCTGTACATAGACAGTGAAGCTCAATGGGGATAAGAACCTAATCATTCCTTTCTGGTTGTTCTTTTAATATTTTCACATATTGATTAGATGGGTATGGTGATAGCTCAACCCAGATTTATTGAGATGGTCCAAATTTAGAATGTTATCTCACTGTTCTTATAAAACATGACAAGATGCACACTCAGTTATGTAAAGCACTCTCCCAGACTGCTTCCTTGAACCTAGAAGTAGTAAGGAAGCCTTTGTCAGACATGATCATTTGTTTTGCCTTGCCAAAAAAATAAAAAATCACTGAATTTATGGGGCTTAAGGAATAAAGGAAGATAGTGGATAGAAAGCCAAAAACTGGTGATACCAATGGCTGCTGGACTTCCCCTCAAGGGCAGACCACTTCTAGAGATCCCATCCCCCAGCTTGCTTACTCAGCTTCCTCTCATTTTGATCAGATTTTCATGGCTAGATTCCAGGTCTTATTTTTCTTGTCACAATTTTAACCTCAGGCTACTACTGGTAGGGATTCTTTTGCTTGTCCTTCCCCTAGCCCTTTATCATCTTAGTGTATCCATCAACACAGATTTACATAAGGCCCATGGAACCAGCCCTGTGCAAGGTATTGTGGGAGTTTAAAGGAAAGAGGCTTCCTCCAGGAGGGAACATAAAATCATGTGTCCTTCCACAGTTCAGGGAATGGAGAAGTTAGTAAGGGTCTGAGTAGTCAGAGGAGGCTGCATCAAGGAGGCTGAACTTAAGCTGAGCATAGGCAGAAAAGGGCTTTTGGGTGAGGGGAGAAAGAGATTAAAAGCAGGAGTGGGCATGATTACATGTCCCGAAGTGCAGGTAGGGGCTTGGCTTCCTTATATGTAAAATGCAAATAATCATAACTACTTCATAAGACTACTGTGAGGATCATACGGTTTAGGAGAGAGGCAACAAACGCATGTTCAGCATGTTGCAGTTATCCCTCCAGACCCCATGGCAGACACTGACAATCCTGCACAACATTCTACCAGTGAGGCCAGTTACAGGTCCAGAATCCTTACATACAGCTCCAAGCAGCCAGTACCAATCAGAGTATGTAAGCTGGCATAAATTAGGTACTCAAGAAATCACAAGTGTTTTTACCAAAGACCTACAAAAATGTTGGATACAACTGAAGGAAAACAGGACTTGTCGTTCCTATTCTTACCAAATACAAATGAAAATCTCTGCATTTACAGTGTGTCAGAGGCCTGCCATGTCTTCAGCACTTGTAGGTCTGAAATGAGACTTAGACCCAATCCTGCTACAAAGGTTATCTGCCATATGTTATAACATCTCTTATGAGCTGTAAGTAGCAGCACACTTGATCTTCAGGAGTTGACAAACCTCCAAAACATGGCTACTTTCCCTGAAGTCTTCATTTCACCACCCATATAACGTTGGTACTGCTCAGGGCCTGGATCAAGCTGACAAGTACAGCAAAGAAGCAATAGAGTCTATCTTTGGGGTTTTTTCTTGACTCCATGTAATACTCTGTGTTCAACCCTAGTGCTATGATGTCTACCTAATGGCAGATCACCTTGCCTTCTATCCAGTGTCCAGATCCTTGCCTTCCTAGAAAAACTCTCCCACTCCTTCTAGGCATTTTTCTTTATTGATTGAGAGAAAATAACAGTGCAAATGGGTCATGTATTGCTGGGATGATGTTATCGGTCATGATTCTGGCTGGTGACTGAGCAGAATCATTCAGACATGTGTTGTGGTTGCCAGCAGAGACAGTAGGCAAAGGAGAGAAGGTAGGTGAAGGAGGAGACTGGGAAGTGTGGCCTTAGGAGGAATGTTAAATAGACCCATGGAGCAGGAAGGCTGATATGGCTCCTTAATAGAGTTGTGCACATTTGAAAGGAAAACTGGGAAAATGACAGGGAATACTTGTAGATAGTGTTCATGACATGTTGAACTTCATAAGCAGCTAGGCCATGGGTCCAGCTGAGCCAGAAGGAAGGTTGACGCTTAAAGGAAGGTATGAGGTCTGCGTCATAGCAATAGGCATATTGATCCCAGCTGGGCTGCTTTGTCTCTGATCTGGGGATAAGAGAACGATTTTTCTACCTCATTCACAGGCAGAGCAGAGCAGAATAGTACATAACTCCCAGCAGGAACTACAGAGTCCTGAGAGCAGGGTCAACTCAATTGCTACTCTCTCTCTTGCCTCTGAGCCAGCTACATCTCACATGCCTGAGCCAGGTCTGCACTAGCCCACTGTTTAGAGGTGACCATGCAGCCTCAAGCAGAGTCTAGGAAGAAAGCAATCTACATATCACACACTTCAGGGGCCACTTTTGGAGTCAAATATTTTCTACTTTCAAAAGTGTAGATAGTGCCGAAGCAGAAAGGGCCTTTTGAGATTACTCAGCCTACAGTTTTTTGAAAGTGTTGCTGGGGAAACTTCTGCATCAGCATCACGGACAGAGCTTGATTAAAATGCAAATTATCTGGCCTCATCCCAGACCCACTGAATCACACTGTCTAGGGGTGAGGCCCAAAAATCTGTATGTTAAAATTCCAGGGGATTCTGAAGTATCCTGAAGTTTGAGAACCTCTGACAAATACAGGAGTTTTGTATGGGCAGTCACCCAATATCCCCAAGGTAAAATCTGAAGACTTCTTAACACAGAATAATTTGGGGTGCCTATAAAACTGCATATTCCTAGGTCTCCTGTTAACCTTCCTGAATCAGAATTTCTTATATTAATAAACTTCAAGAAACCCAATCCCTTCATTATACAGATACAGAAACTGACCCAGAGAGAGGAAGTGACTTGCCCAAGGTTGTCAGTATAGATAGTGGCAGAGCTGGGGTCACACCCAAGTCTTCAGACAAGTTCAAACAGTATGACCCTGTGGTCACCTTATGAGGGTTATTTATCTATCAGTTTAGCTCCTATGACCACATCATTCCTTAGAAGATCTGGAGAACAAGAGTAAGAATGCAACTGCTTTGGGTAGTTACATGGCCCTAGTTCCATCTTCTCCAATGAGTTATGTAGAACAGCTTGAAAATAAAGCAGTGTAAGGTGACAAAGCTCTCTTACAAGCAGCACGATACTACAGGTCCTTCTCCAGATGGGGGTCTTATGGGACTCCAGAGTGGAGTAGTTTTATATCTGGGGAAACTCTTAACTATGGCTTTGGTTCAAACTGAACACAAACATCAAAGTGGGCTGCAATAGTTTACTAAACCTATTTTTGTGTTGTTGTTTTTGTAGTTGAAACACATACTGATTAAGGAAAAGCTTAAGCATATGCAGTTTTCTATCAGACCTGGTCCAAGCTCACTAGTCTGATCCCTCAAGCCTGTGCACTTGAGTTATGAGCTCTGGCTCTACTTCGTCTCCGAAAGACTGTGGTCTGTAACTCCTCCAGACTGTCAGCTCTGCCCTCAGGATCTGCTGGAACAATCCAATAGAAGGCCATTGACCTCTAAAAGGAGAGCAATTTCCAAAATGATAAGGCTAGGTAGATTCTCTTTGAGGGATTAAGCAACTGCCATTGACAACAGTGCCATTGTATGATTTGCATTTGGGCTAATGCTTATAATTTTAGCAAGTGTTTCACCAGTGCTACATAATTAGAAAAATTAAATGATCTGCCACTTTGAATACATAATTCTGTAAAGAAACTGGAGACCTCTACAGATATTCTGGAACTTCTGAGAGTGGAGTCAAAGGGCAGAAAGCAGGGAGAGAGAAGGAAAAGTTATAATTGCACCCCTCAAAAGAGTTTGGTAGAGGTCCACAAACCCTTAGCTTCAATTCTGAAATCAAGAAGCTCTGTACAACAGAAGCTTTTTTTTTTTTTTTTAATTTGGTGCCAAAACTTATTTGGCAGAAAAACCTGACCTGAACTGACATGAACTTAGTCTTTATCTCTTTTAGTATGAATATTCAGACACTTTTTTCCTGCAGAAATGTTAATGGCTTAATTATGGGATGTTTTCCCAGACATTACTGGGAGTGTTATGTAATAAACAGTACATACTCTATGCTACTTTTCTAAAATCTGAAAATAATTTAAATTCTAAAACACAGACTGTGGACCTAGAATAATGATAGCTAACATTTATGGAGCATTTGCCATCTGCATGAAGCTATGCTAATCTCTTTTCATCTCATTTAATCTTCATGACACCAAGAGGCACGTATTAATATCATCTCCATTTTAAAGTTTGGAACTGATTCTCACAGAGGTTAAGTAACTTGTCCAGAGTCACACAACTTTTGGCCAAGCCAGGATTTGGACCCAGGTCAGCCTGACTCTAGAACCTACATGCTGAACTCTTGCTCTCTACTACCTGGGAGAGATGAGCAGTTGTTAAGAACAGTGTGGGCAATTTGTGGCTTTATATGGAGGTAGAATAGGCTATCACCTTCTACATCATTTGAGGGTCAACCTCCTACCCCCAACTATGTCTCCTCCCCATCCCTACTTCTCTCAGATGCTACTAATATGGCTTTATTGCATGATATTTATATGGATGGCTTTTCTCACAAGGACCACCATCATCAGAAATCTGCCAGCCAACTTGTACAGGTTCCTGGCATCCACTCCAGACTTACTGAATCAAAATTGCTAGAGATTGGGACCAAGTGGATTTTTATACACATTAAAGTTTGAGGAAACAAAAATGAATGCCCTGAGAAAGGCCAATCATTAACACTCAATAATTAATTAACATATTAGCTATCAGTTGACACCTAGCTGGGTTGACAGGAATAAACTTATGGATGGACACCTGTAAAGTGAAAGATGTCTGAAAGGTAAATAGTAGACTAGATGGGTGAGATATGGAAAGGAAGAATGAAAGGAGGTATGACAGTATCTTTCTACTTTGGCGTTATGCACTGAGGGTAGAGCCTCACCACTGGCATTGTTCAGCTACACTGGAACAATTTTGGAAGCAAATCTCTCATTTTTTGTTGCTACTCAGAGCACCTATCTATTGTCTCATTGATACTCACAGAAACCCTTTGAGGTAGACAAGATAGTCATCCTCATTAGATGAAAAGAAATTGAGAAGCAAATGAGTTCTTCAAATCATCCAACTGATAGTGTTTGGGCAAGTTTCTGGTCCCCATCTTAAACTATTTCATTCTTCCATAGGTTTCGAGAGAAGATGCCATCAAATAAAACCTAGGGAATCAAATCTTGCTTTCAGTGATACACATTTTTTTTTTTTTGCCCACTGATGGGTGATTTAAATACATTTAAATACTACACAAGGAAAGGACAGTGAGAGGAATTACATAGCAGAATAGTTCAACCAATATACAATATGTTTGGGGTTTGTTTTAAACTTTTACTGGTTGCTATATTCTTGTTATCAATGCAGGGAAGACTGCTGAACATTTTGATCTTCATCATTTAAGAATATTCTGTTCTTCTTTGCTAGGTTTTCAATCTCACCTCTTCATCTTGCCTGTGATGTCTTAATCATGTCCATGGCAACCAAATGTGACCTCAGACACAGACTAGAAAGCCAGAAAAACTGGATTAACTACCACCACAACAACTGGATCCTCACAGCACTGCAGGCTATGATTGGAGCACTGAGGGTCAAGTCCAACCAGTGAGTATTCCAATTCTGGCTGAGTGCTCTCTAGAGCAGCACCTCTCAAACTTCAATGCACATTCGAATCACCTGGAGAATCTTGTTAAAATGGAACACTGATTCAGTAGGTCTGGGGTGGGACCTTAGAGTCTGCATTTCCAACAACGTCCCTGGTGATGCCCAAACTGCTGGTTCCCTGATCGTTTGGAGTAGCAAGGGGCAAGAACCATCATTATGCCCAAGTGGTGTAAGCAAATGAGCACATTTGTAGTCCTGGAGGAAGTGCTGTTTTGGACAGCAGTTCTGATGAACAGGCCAGCTCTGATATTAACTAGTTGTATGACCTTGGGCAAACATTTTTACTTCTCTAGGTCTCTGTTTTCTCATCTGTGAAATTACAAATTTGGCCTGGATGATTTCTACGATCACTTTGGATTGTAAAATTCTTTGATTCTCTGATAAAGAAAGATACTTTAGAATCAAAGGCTTAGTCTGAGGGAAAATTGCCTCCATATTACCAAGAAGGGGAGTGGGGAGAGAAATCTACTGTAACTTTTGTGTTTATCTTCTTAATTCCAAATCTTCTATGTGTCCTAAGGTAATTTATTTCTTCTGAATGTGCAGAACATTGGCATTCTCCATGAAGAAGAGACAACACTGAGTAGTGGACAACAGTTTTTGGCATTTCTCAGCTCTCAGCATACCCTTGTGACTTCTTCATAGCTAACAGATTTGGCTACTTGCTCATGGCACCGCCTCTCTGATCACAGAACAAAACCACTGTCTGCCCATTGGTATCCAATATTGGTACTCAATTCTGCTTAGTCTCACTTGATTCCAGAAGATACAATAGAGAATTACACAGAATCACCACCTACCAGAGTGCTCTGTTGAAGCAATATGAGAACTTTGTTCTTGAGTTACAGCAGTCATTTGGTGAGCCCACAAAACAGGAAATGAACCCCTTGGTGAATGCTAAGGTTGACAAAAGGGACAACTTCTCTCAGCAGGATGCCACTACTTTCCAACTCCTTGCTCAAAATCAGAGATATAATGAAACCAATCAGAGTGATCACTTCCAAGAGGAACTAGCTGACTCCATTCAGGCTGAAGTAAGTGGCACAGATCTGATGGACAATCTCCCAGACCTTATCACTCAGTGTATTCAGTTGGATAAGCAACGTAGTGACAGGCCAGAGCTCCTTCAGTCAGAGGCCCAGATCCCAGTGTTGGCTTCCCTGATCCACCACCAAGCCCTCTCCAACCCCACAGGTCCACTACCCAAGGAAGACCCTATACAGCTTCGAGGAAGCCAGCCGCCTCTCACTCCAGCCAAACGAGCCCGCCAGCAAGAAACTCAGTCATGCCTCTACTGCAGCCAGGCTGGTCACTTCACAAGAGATTGCCTTGCCAAACGTTCTCGAGCCCCAGCAAGGATAAATAACCCAGCTCACCAGTAAGAGGAACCCAGGCAGGTCACATTGTAAACTTATATCCCTCTCACCTCTGGCCTCATTGATTTATATCCTTCATTAACATTTAAAATACAGATGGGGAACTGGGATACCACTTTACAGTCATGAACTCCTATGCTTCTGAGAATTTAAACAACCAGATCTTGTTCATTTGGTGACCCATCACCAAACTTGATAAAACAATGATGAAAACAATTCCCAGGCACTTTCTACAGTTGGGACTAATTTCCCAAGTGTACTGAAAACCTGCAGGAAAAACTCTGCCCAGTCTGACCCAATGGAAACCACCCTGGCAATACATTGGGAACTCCATCCCTACCAATAGGTGATAGATACCTGGGTTGAGTTTGTTGGCCCAAGGCCTTCACCCTTACGCTCATTGGTCTGTATCCTAGTCCCCTGTTGGTTTTAGGACTCTTGGCTGAAGCCCCAGTTGCATTTCCATATCCTACCAACATTTTCCTACTAGAGGCTGAATCCTGCTCCACCTATTGACTAGAGTCCAGCTTAACACAAACCAACCTTCATGGAAATACAGCTATGCCACCTTTTCATACAGCTATATATTTTGCTACTATTTAAAGACTGCTGCTTGCTCAAAAGTAATCTCTTGGCTATTGACAAACTAGATGGTATGGCCCTTTGAGAAGTCTGCTTGGAACTTTGGGTCCACTTTTTGAGAATTAGTCCTTCAGGCAGGTATATGTTTTTAGCCAAGCCCTAGCTTACTCCCCTTTTCTCCAACAACCTACTTCAGGTTCCAGCATGTCTTATGGCCAAGTCAAAATGCTCTAGGATAATGACCTCTAACAAGTTTTTAGTGAGAGTTGGGGAATGTGTCCCATCATAATTACTGTGTCTGAAGCATGTCCCTGCTGCCTTAGACAGGGAACCTGGCTAACTAAATCTCCACTGAAGACCCTTCAGTAGTTTCTGACTCTAGAGGCCTCAGTGTGGTCACCATCTAGGATCAGTGCCCATTGATGCTAAGCTCTACCCTTATGGACCACCTCTGGGGACCTTCATCTAGTTGAGGATCTTGAAGAGCAATTAATGGCAGACAATTTTCTGAACCATCTCACATTTCAAATCCTGGGGCATATACATCAACACCATCTGTACATAAAACTCACGAAATGGGGGTATGATTGCTTGTGTTGTACTTTTGGCATACATTAACTCTGCATATGGATTTCTAATGCTTCTGAGCAAAAGTAGTGCTATGCTGAAAAGGTAAAAATCCCTAAAATGTTAAGGATATGCAGTGATAACTGGTGTTTTCTGGTAATTACCTGCTCTTTGTTCCCTGCTTCTTAGGGCTGATGTATGTCCCCGTAATGGATTTCCTGAAGTAAAATCAGTCATTCCATATTTCCTAGCAGCCATCAAGGCCTCTCAGAACATGAAGCGCCACTGTAGTTTGGCCTGGAGGATTATGCTTTGACAATACCTAAACTCAGCTAGGACCTTATTACTCTTATCCTATAGCACTAACAAACAGATCTTTTCACCCATCAGTGCCTCACTAACCACTGTGCTATTTCTTATTTGTATTCTCAAGGAGTCTCCTTTATTAACAGCTTGCTATACATCCGCCTTACTCCATATGCTCTGACAACTAGGAGACCTGAACGCACATATTTCAATTGTGGTAAGAAATTCCCACTAGTGTACTGGGATTGTATGAGATCCTCTAACGGATCTCTATTTGAACTTTAAGTGACTCTGGTATTACCTGCAGGTATCCTGATCTAGTACCACCAATTCTATAATAAAGGACTAACCCAATGGCCTCCAGTCACTTTCCTTACCAACACCAGTATCGTCCTGGAATGTTGACAGGAGCATTCAGTTGGCTTAATCATCAATCTTTCTTTATCTTAGGGCCACAATTTATCATTATGTACTCTTTATTCATATGTACTTTTTTACATATAAAGATATGTCACTTTATTTTCTGCAGAGGACTTTCCCTCTGCAGCAACATTACCTTCTTCCCCAAGAAATCTTCAGATTCCATAGCCTCTCAGAACAGATAATTAATCCTGGGCTATGAAATTCAGTTCACCTCCTACTTCTAGAAGCTCCTTGTTGAGAAATTCCAAATCAAGGACCTCTTGTGCTCTATGTGATACAATCCAACAGCCAGACTGACCATATGATAGGATGCTGGGATAATGCTTTACTGCCTACTAGCTAGCAACCATTTTGTTTACCACTTTAAAATATTGTTATAGTGACACCATCCACTTCAATTAGAATGAATTAATTACTTAGCATAAAGAAAGTTACATGGATGAGTCCTCAGAACTTACACCTAAGTGAATTTCTCTGAGAGTGAAACTAATTAAAATCTACAGAGAACAAATGAGATGTACCCTACTCAGAGATGTAGTCTGCAGTTGCAAAGGCTTGGGGAACCCCCAGGTCCAACCAAGGTTGTAGTTTTAGGGAGGCAGATCTGCTACATGATTGATGCCACCAAACAAGAGGGAATCTAATAATTTTACAAGTCTGAAGAACGAATTGTTAACAAAAGAATGATTTGCATGGAATCTAGAAAAGGGGGCAATTAAAGAGCCATAAGGCATCAGTAATCTCTCTAGAGTCAGAGAGGGGATGTTGATCAACAGACCCCGCCAGGGTCCACCTACAATGGGGTAGAGGCACCAGGCCATCCCAATTTGTGTCATTAGCCATTAAGATTGTCACCTAACTCCCCTTGCTCTGACTCCATGCTCTAAGAAATAATCTGATTTTAATTACTCTCCCATATAAACTTTGTTATGGGAAGAAAATCTGCTAACCAGCTGACATGAAGTGTTCTAGCCTACTTGGCAGTTAATTCTCATTATAAATGAATAAATTGCTGTTTGGCTGATACATCAATTTTTGTGGTTTTAATAGCATCCGTTCTCCAGACCCTAATCACCTCTGAGCACACTGGAAACAAAATAAGATTCTCACCATGCAAAGTCAGCATCACAGTGTGAACCACAGTGAATCCACTGAAGACTTTCCTCCCTGGGAGGCTTGCCTCGACAGTCAGTCAGTATCCCTCTTTATCTCTCATTTGTCTACAGCTATAATAATATTCCTAAATACCTATGGTTTGCACTTCCTGCGTTTACTTCTACTCACACCCAGCACCATGGTACCTGGCATAAGTAATTGCTTCTTACAATACCACATAGTTCAGTCTAACCATCAGAATATACTGCCGTGGATGAAGACATAGCACATGACTGTAGACAGAAGCGCGACAAGCACCTTTAGAGAGAGAAGAATGTATGATTGACCTAATTCTCACTACCTCCATTCTGTCCAGATGGCAGCACATGAGACCCATGTGACTCTCATTATTCAATCAGACCCATAGAGCCTTCACCTCTATCCATGATGGTTAAAACAAATATCACCCTTTTTTTGGACTCTGGAAGATCTTTTTCACCCAGCACCATCTTGCCTATGATAATAGTCATCTGTGAAACAAAATAGAAAATTTAAGATATACCAGCCTCTGGGCAAAATGTAACACCTCATGCCCCTGGGAGAGCTCTGGAAGCTTGTGTTACATCTATAAAGCCTTTTATTGATACACTGGTGGCCATGCTTTATTGCCTCCCTATGAAGCTTCAGGTCTCACTTGGCCAGGAAAATGGTAAAACATCCAAGGGAATATAGTGTCATGAATCTTCAATGTCACCTTCATGCAAGAGTCACTGCCCACGTTTTACAAACAAAAGTCCTGGAAGTGAGTTACACCATTTAGTAGAATCAGTAGAACTATCTTGGTATTTGAACCACACTTTCCAGTCATTGATTGCCACTATAACTTTGAGCATTCATGCACTAAATTATTGGTATTACTTCCTGGTATTGGCTTTGATTCTGCAGTCTATTTGAACCTGCTTCCTGCTCAGTGACTTCTAGTACATACCTTACAGAGCACTGGTTCTCTTATCTATCCAGCTCAGTGATAAGCCAATTGTGACTTTATTCCACCCACCCCATTTACTTTTACATGGAGAACCCTGTAGAATTTCAGTTTTCCCTATGCATAGAACACTCATCTCTTTGGACATAAAATCTGGCTTTGTGTGCGTCTAGAGAAAGGGAACTAATAGTTGGTTTATGCCAGGCACTGTGCTCAGTGCTTTTTCATTTTTTTAAAACATCTTTATTGGAGTATAATTGCTTTACATTGTTGTATTAGTTGCTGCTGTATAACAAAGTGAATCAGCTATACGTATACATATATCCCCATATCCCCTCCCTATTGCATCTCCCTCCACCCTCCCTATCCCACCCCTCTAAGTGGTCACAAAGCACTGAGCTGGTCTCCCTCTGCTATGCAGCCGCTTCCCACTAGCTATCTAATTTACATTTGGTAGTGTATATATGTCAATACCACTCTCTCACTTCATCCCAGCTTATCCTTTCCCTCCCTGTGTCCTCAAGTCCATTCTCTGTCTGCATCTTTATTCCTGTCCTGCCCCTAGGTGCTTGAGAACCATTTTTTTAACATCTTTATTGGAGTATAATTGCTTTACAATGGTGTGTTAGTTTCTGCTGCATAACGAAGTGAATCAGCTATACTTATACATATAACCCCATATCTCCTTGCTCTTGCATTTCCCTCCCACCCTCCCTATCCCACCCCTCTGGGTAGTCACAAAGCACCGAGCTGATCTCCCTGTGCTATGTGGCTACTTCCCACTAGCTACCTGTTTTACATTTGTAGTGTATATATGTCAATGCCACTCTCACTTTGTCTCAGCTTACCCTTCCCCCTCCCTGTGTCCTGAAGTCCATTCTCTACATCTGCGTCTTTATTCCTGTCCTGCCACTAGGTTCTTCAGAGCCATTTTTTTTTTATTCCGTATATATGTGTTAGCATACGGTATTTGTTTTTCTCTTTCTAACTTACTTCACTCTGTGTGACAGACTCCAGGTCCATCCATCTCACTACAAATAACTCAATTTCATTTCTTTTATGGCTGAGTAATATTCCATTGTATATCTGTGCCACATCTTCTTTATCCATTCATCTGTTGATGGACACTTAGGTTGCTTCTATGTCCTGGCTATTGTAAATAGTACTGCAATGAACACTGTGGTACATGACTCTTTTTGAATTATGGTTTTCTCAGGGTATATGCCCAGTAGTGGGATTGCTGGGTCATATATGCTTTGTTAATGATACTCATTTAATTTCACACTACTAAAATATATTGATAGAATATCCATTTCTGACATTTAATACTTACCACAGCTTTATGGGGCAGGTGTTATTAATTCAATTTAAAGAGGATGAAATGAAAGTTCAGAGCAGTTAACTTATCTGCCCTAAATTCACACAGCTAGTAAGTGGCAGGGCTAGGGTTTGAAACCAGTATCTTGCTAATGCCAGAGCTGATCTCTGATAGAAGAGGGAAACACTCTGAGTCACACCCCTCCTGACCAGCCTAACTGACCCTATTACACCTCCCAAAGCCACTCAGTAGAGAAAGGCCACTCTAGTAACTGGTATTCACATAGCCACTGATTGAAATACATGTTCTGGACAACAGTCTATACAAGAAGCACATAGCAAATCAGTGCCTTCTAGGACTTTGAGATTTCATTTGTGTTTCTAATAGTTGTAGAAAATTCCTTGACAAATTGAAACATGTACTGTGTCTGCTTTATCTGACTGGGTAGGCTCTTGCTTGTTGAGTCAGGATTCTAACAAAAGTTTCTGGCTATCACAAAGCCCTCGTATTTCTGTAGCTCTTCATTCAAAGCTATTGGCTCTTTTTGAATAATAGCTCAATGATGTTTATAGTGTTTTCACAATGCCAAGAGACAACAGGGACTTTGAAGGCTCCTGATGGTTGTTACCTGCCACTGTCATAGGAATATCAAGATTAAAACAAGAATTTGATTTAGTCTGACAACAGTTAGTTGGTCATTTAAATTTGAGATCTGCCACCACTATATCAACCTCAGGGAATTTACAGTTCAACAATCTGCCTCTAAGGAGCATTTGTAGGAAGATAGCCATGTTCTTTTCTACATTAACCATAAGGTTAGCAACAACTATCAAACGTCATGTTCCCTTAGTTACCCATGATGAGTCTACCATGTATGTATCCTTTATTAAATGTTTTCAGTCTGTAATGCTTCATGGGGGCAATGGATACCATTGGCTTACTATCTGCCATTTACATCAGACTTCCCCTTACTTGCATTAGCTTCATCTATGTATAATTTAAAGGCATACCCCTCCCCATTCAATTGTTCCAGGATATGAAAGAGTCTGTCTTGATGCTGATCACTTCACACATGATTTTAGAGGCTTCAAATAATAATAATAGTCACTGAGTGCTTACTGTGTGCCGAGCACAAAACTCTCCGATTCATGGGCATAATCCTCACAGTAACACTATTAGTATTTGCATTTTACAGGTGAAAAAAAGTAAACTCATAAGGTTTAAGTAATTTATCTTAGGACTCAAGCTAATAAGTCATGTAGCCAGGATTCATCTCCATGTCTATCTATCTGACAGAAAAAGCCATGTTCTTGACCACTATCTTACCTGTCCTTCCCAGATTGATGTCCCAGGTTGAAAAGTCTTAATGTTTTATGTGGGCCCTCACACATATAGGCCAGTAATCTCTTCAGCACACCCTTTCCAAATCTTCTCCATCCCTACTCTGTCTTTAGCGAAAATAATTATTCCAAACTTACCCAGAATTCCAGGTGTGGACACAAAATAAATTTGAACAAGATAACTTTTTCTCTTTTGTTACTAAAACTTTAAAAAATATCCAGTATTTTTTTGGCCTTTTGGGGCTTCATCAGCATCTTGAGGAAAGAGTCATTGTAGACCTTTCCCTGAAGCTTACTATTCTCTTTCCTGAGTTGTAATTGATGACACAAATTCCACTACCCTAAAAATGTAGTTGGAATGTTTTAATAAATAGATATCCTTAACACTGAAGCTCACCTTTCTTCCCTTTCATAAGTTTTTCTTATAGTTTTTCCCCATTGGCTTTAATAATAATACCTACCATGTACTGACCACTTACTACATGCCAGGCATTGTGCTTTATGTGTATTTTCTTTTAATTCTTAAAACAACACTCTTAGACATCTGTTATTATTATCCATATTAGGCAGATGAGGAAATTGAGGCTTAGAGTAGTGAAGGAAATTATGCATAGAGCTAGTAAGTAAACAGCAAGTCTCAAATCTAGATACTTCTAACAGCAAGAGTCCATACTCCTACATAGTACATTACTATCCATCTACAACCAGATTCAACAAACTACCACCTGTGGGCCAAATCCAACCTACTGCCTGTTTTTAAAAATACAATTTTATTGGAACTCAGTCATACCCATTCATTTCCATGTTTTGGGGTGCTTTCATGCTAAGACATGCATGGACTACAAAGCCAAAAACATTAACTATCTGTTCCTTTACAGAAAAAGTTTCCTGACCCCAGATCTAAAACATATTGAAGTATTAAATCAGACCAGCCCATGGACATCTCACTGTTTATATTTCTCCTTTCAAATGGCTCATTTATCCCTATTTTTTTTTTTTTTTTTTTTTTTTTTTTTTTTTGCGGTATGCGGGCCTCTCACTGTTGTGGCCTCTCCCGTTGTGGAGCACAGGCTCCGGACGCACAGGCCTAGCGGCCATGGCTCACGGGCTTAGTTGCTCTGCGGCATGTGGGATCTTCCCGGACCAGGGCACGAACCCGTGTCTCCTGCATCGGCAGGCGGATTCTCAACCACTGCACCACCAGGGAAGCCCTATCCCTATTTTTTGTTTCTTGCTTCTAAATTAGTCTCATCCATATGATGAAACAATAGGATTTTTGAGAGGCTTGAATAGGATGTTTTGGTAGTCCATATAAATTTCATTGGTGGTTCTTTATTGAATGCATACTTTCTGCATCAAACAACCTTAATAGATTGTCCAGGTGTAGTTGTAGAGGACATTTGCTGTTTGCCTCCCCAGCAAGCATTATACTTTTGGCAGTGGTCCCTAATTTTCATATAGAGATCCAACTTCTTTCCCACTTCGGTCTACCTTCCTGAGTGACATTCCACCTCCAATCATGAGACCTAGGTCTAAACCAGTGATCCCATGGCATTTACCTGCCACTGTGACTGTTCCAGGTGTGGGCTTGTGTCCTAAACTTATCTAATAAGAGTGTATATTATGGCCTTTCTTGGAAATGTTAGAAAAATACTGTCATCTTTTTTTCCCCACTGAAATAAGAATGATTGCTGACAGCCCTTTTGACAAAGGTAGGAGAGCCAATTTAAGAGTGGAGACTTCCCGGGGAAGTAGAATTTAGGGGTAGAGAGGAAGAAACCAAGTCCTGATGATATTTTTAAGTATAAATTTTTTATTGAAATATAGTTGATTTACAACATTATATTAGTTTCAAGTGTATGACATAGTGATTCAATATTTTATACTTAAAGTTGTTAGAAAATAATAGGTATATTTCCCTGTACTGTACTTTATATCCTTCTAGTTTATTTATTTTATACATAGTAGTTGGTACCTGTTAATCCTCTACCCCTATCTTGTCCCTCCTCCCTTTCTTCTCCCCACTGGTAACCACTAGTTTGTTCTCTATAACTGTCAGTCTGTTTCTGTTTTGTTATATTCATTCATGTGTTTTATTTTTTAGATTCCACATATAAGTGATAACATATAGTGTATGTCTTCCTCTGACTCTTTTCACTAATGCCCTCCAGGTTCATCCATGTTGTTGCAAATGGCAAAATATTTCATTCTTTTTCATGGCTAATATTCCATTATAGATATTTACCACATCTTTATCCATTCATCTGCTTATGGACACTTAGGTTGCTTCCATATCTCGGCTATTGTAAATAATGCTGCTATGAACATTGGGGTGCATGTAGCTGATGATAGTTTTTGAATCACTGAATCCTGCTATGCCTGAAGATGTTTAGCCTTGAAGCTAATAAAATCCTTTTATAGAGGTGCAAAGAGTCCTGATACAGTGACTTTCCCTGCTGAAACTACACTATTTTTAGCTCAATCTCTTATATCAACTTGAGGAGTCAATGCCTAGTAACAGCAAAAAAAAAGAGAGAGAAAAAGAAAAAAATATTCCTACATTGTAGTGGTGGTATTGGGCAAAGAACAACAGATTTATGTATTCTGTCCCCAAGTTTAACCCTCTAATAAATACAGAAATTCCCAGCTTTTCTGCCAGAAGAAGCTTTGTAGAGTCTTCTGGATTCATGAGTTTTGTTTGTCCTACTGGGCAGATACAGACTGATCCTGTGTAAACCCATCACCTTCCAAAAGGAATACAAGCTTCTGCCCCAAAGTCCTGCCATTACTTAGTAAACAAATGTGAGATGGCTGCTTAAGGTTTTGGGGACAGGTTGTGGCCTAGGACTTCTTTTCCCATCTTCAACACCTGTACCTTTGCCAAGTACAAAGCAAGACAGCAAAGTATAGTGGGTTAAGAGTGGGGAACTCTGCCTGGGTTCAAATGCTGGGCTCTACCTCTCAGTACCTAGATAACCTTTTCAGTTTCCTTAACCTCTCTGTGCCTCAATTTCCTACTCTGTTTAGGATTATGAAGACTAAATTGTTTATATAAAAAACTTAAAGTAGTACCTGGTACACAATAACCACTATACAAGTGTTTGTTAAACAAACAAACAAAATGAATAAATAGCATACAAGTACTACAAACATTTGAAAGATACTTGCAGAGGGTCTGTCAAAATACACATGGTCCCAAACCAATATAATACATGATGGAAACAACAAAGATACCTTTGGATGAGAAAAGATACTTAAATCTTAAATATGATACATAGGATAGGTTATTCTATCCTATCCTACTCCCAATCCCATATCATGAATTCTTTTTGTATCCATTGGGACAATTGCAGAATTGGTCTTGCTTGAAAGCTACATATGGACAGAAGTCAATAGTGAACTCAACCTACAGTCTCTCCCTTTCCAACCAGGGAAGCATTTATGCTTCTCTCCCTTTACCTAATCCCCAAAATGACACAGGTCAATTTCAGAGATGTGCTTTTGTTTCATTTTAGTAACCTAGGAAAGACTAGGTTAAAGATTCTCAAATTTCTTCTGCTTTCTCCCACATTCCCTAAACTCCCTCTAGCCTACAACAAATCTCAATTCAAGTAATCATTGAAGACTTAACTCTGTGCCTAGCATAATGCCATGAGATGTTAAGTGATTCCAAGGAGCAGAAGGCAAGGTTTTGGCACTTAAATATCTTAAAATGTTGTTGAGGAGATAAGTAGGAAACAAAGTAAACAATGCAAGAGGATAGCTGACTTGGTTCTAAACTTTCAAGTCTGTCAAGGTCCCTCATCAGGCCTTGCCTACTTCCCAGGCACTGCAGCCCTTGGCCCTCCTCCTGCTGGTTTCCCTTGCCCTCACATATTCAGGCCTGCATTAGTGAATACTGACCACCAGCAAGAGGAGAGTTTTAAGGAGATCTATTTTAATGCCACAGTTTATTCAATAGCAGGTTTTGCTATATAATCTGTGTCAAACAGTGCAAAACGAAGATATGAAGCCTCTGGTTTAAAATGCAGAAATGTGCCATTAAAGGTACTAAACTATAACACTTTTTTGTTTCTTATGCAGTCTCTCTGTCATGATGGTACTTTTAATTTTTTTTTGGAAAAATTTAAAACCTACAGAAAACCTGAAAGAAGGTATGGTGTAAAACTGGTATACCCTTGTATTAATTTCCTGGGGCTGCTGCAACAAATTATCACAAACCTGGTGTCTTAAAACAACAGAAGTTTATTCTCTCATAGTTCTGGAGGCTAAAAATCTGAAATCAAGGTGTCGGCCAGGCCAAGCACCCTCTGTAGTAGAATACTTCTTTGCCACTTTCAGCTTCTGGTGGCTCCTGGTGATCTTTAGCTTGAGGTAACTCCAATCCCTGACTCCATCTTTGTAGGACAGTATACTTTGTACCCACTATGACCTCTCCATTCTCTTACAAGCACATGAGACATTGGGTTTAGGGCCCACACTAAACCTAGTATGATATTATCTTGAGATCCTTGACCTAAGTATATCTGTTAAGACTCTTTTTTCAAAATAAGGTCACATTCACAAGTATCAGGAATTAGGACTTGGACATATTTTTGAAGGGTGAACCATTCAAACAACTATAACCCTTTAACTAGATTCACCAATTAAAAAAATGTTTCCAATTCTGTCATTCTCTCCCTTTCTCTCTGTTATTCTCTCTCTACCTTTCCCTCTCCCTCTTTCTGTGTAAATTGCAAAATACATAGCACTTAGCTCTAAATACTTCAGCAGATATCGCTAAAGAATAAAAAATTATTCTACATGACAGTTAGAAAATTTAACATGAATTCAATAGTATCATATATTATCTAGTCCAAATTTAATTATTCCATTTCTCCTAAAATTGTCTTTTATAGCTTTATTTATGACTGAGAATTCAATCAACGTCCCCTATTACATTTGAGTTGTAACATCTCTTTAGTTTCTTTTAATCTTGAATAGTTCCTTGCTATTTTTTGTTGCCAGTGGTTTGGTTTTTTTTTTTTTATGACATTGATATTTTCAAAGAGTCCAGGTCATGTCTGTCATGTAGAGTGTCCCACATTCTGGAGTTTTCTAATAGTTTGTTAAAGATTATATTCAGGTTAAACATTTTGAAAAAGACCAAAGTATAGGTGATGTTGCAGACTTCTCAATGCATCATCAGCAGGCATGTTAGTTTGTGCCTATACTGATGATGCTGTGTTTGATCCTATGGTTACATCAGGGTCTATCAGCTCTCCACACTGTAAATGTACCTTTTTTCCTTTATATTTAGAATTAACTATACAGTGTACGGTGATATCCTGAGACCTTTTGACTATCAGCTCTCAAAAACTTTTTACCCAATGGTTCTAGCCTCCAATAATGATCTATGCTTGTACTCCTTATTACACTGGAGGGTGTTAAATAATACATTTATTAGCTAGCATTCTTCTATAAAGAAGAACTTCAGGCTTTCCTTTTCTTGCCTCTCCCCCTTCCCTTTCACTATAAACTCAGTGATTTTTTTAGTGTCAAATGTAATATGAACTTTCTTTCTTCCTGATATTTCATTTCCTTTCTCCTCCAATAACTTCTTTAGCTTTCTTTTAAGGTAGGTCTGCTGGCAATTAGTGTTCTCAGTTTGCCTTCAATGAAGAATGTTTTGATTCATTGTCATATGACACAGCAAGCCCACCCCTGGGCATATATCTGGACAAAACACTAATTCAAAAAGGTACATACACCCAATGTTCATAGCAGTACTATTTATGAGAGCCAAGACATGGAAACAACCTAAATGTCCATCAACAGATGAATGGATAAAGATGTAGTACTTATATAAAATGCCATACTACTCAGCCATAAAAAAGAATGAGAGACACCTTCAAGATGGCTGAAACTAAGACATGGAGATCACCTTACTCTGCACAAATACATCAGAAGTACATCTACATGTGGAACAACTCCTACAGAACACCTACTGAACTCTGGCAGAAGACCTCAGATGTCCCAAAAGATATATATATTTTTTTCCTTTTTCTCTTTTTGTGAGTGTGTATGTGTATGATTCTTTGTGTGATTGTCTGTATAGCTTTGCTTTTACCATTTGTCCTGGGTTCTGTCTGTCCACTTTTTTTTTTTTGTATAGATTTTAGCACTTGTTATCATTGGTGGATTTGTTTTTAGGTTTGGTTGCTCTCTCTTACTTTCTTTCATTTTTTCCCTTTTTTCCTACTTTTTAATTTTTTTGAATTTTAATAATATTTTAATTTATTTGTTTATTTATTTATTTTTTTGGTACACGGGCCTCTCACTGTTGTGGCCTCTCCCATTGCGGAGCACAGGCTCCGGACGCACAGGCTCAGCAGCCATGGCTCACAGGCCCAGCCACTCCGTGGCATGTGGGATCTTCCCAGACTGGGGCACGAACCCGTGTCCCTGCATCGGCAGGCAGATTCTCAACCATTGTGCCACCAGGGAAGCGCATAATATTTTTATTTTAATAACTTTATTCTCTTTCTTTCTTTCTTTCACTCTTTCTTTCTTGCTTGCTTACTTGCTTTTCTTCTTTATTTCTTACTCCATTTACTTCTGAACTTTGTGGCTGATAGGGTCTTTGTGCTCCACCTGGGTGTCAGGCCTGTGCCTCTGAGGTGGGAGAACCAAGTTCAGGACACTGGTCCACCAGAGACCTCCCAGCTGCACATAATATCAAATGGCGAAAGCTCCCCCAGAGATATTCATCTCAATGCTAAGAACCAGCTCTGCTCAATGACCAGCAAGCTACAGTGCCAGACACCCTATGCCAAACAACTAGCAATACAGGAACACAACCCCACCCATTAGCAGAGAGTCTGCCTACAATCGTAATAAGGTCATAGACACCCCAAAACACACCACCAGACACAGTCCTGTCCGCCAGAAAGACAAGATCCAGCCTCATCCACCAAAAAACAGGCACCAGTCCTCTCCAACAGGAAGCCTACACAACGCACTGAACCAACCTCTGTCACTGGGGGCAGACACCAAAAACAACGGGAACTGTGAACCGGCAGCCTGTGAAAAGGGGACCCCAAACACAGTAAGTTAAGCAAAACAAGAAGATAGAGAAACACACAGCAGATGAAAGAGAAGGCAAAAACCCACCAGAACAAACAAATGAAGAGGAAATAGGCAGTCTACCTGAAAAAGAATTCAGAGTAATGATAGTAAAGATGATCCAAAATCTTGGAAATAGAATGGAAAAAAATACAAGAAACGATTAACAAGCACCAAGAAGAACTAATGAGCAAACAAACAATGATGAACAATATAATAAATGAAATTAAAAATTCTCTAGAAGGAATCAATAGCAGAATAACTGAGGCAGAAGAATGGATAAGTGACCTGGAAGATAAAATAGTGGAAATAACTACCAAAGAGCAGAATAAACAAAAAAGAATGTAAAGAATTGAGGACAGTCTCAGAGACATCTGGGACAACATTAAATGCAGCAACATTCGAATTATAGGGGTCCCAGAAGAGGAAGAGAAAAAGAAAGGGAATGAGAAAATATTTGAAGAGATTATAGTTGAAAACTTCCCTAATATGGGAAAGGAAATAGTCAATCAAGTCCAGGAAGTGCAGACAGTCCCATAAGGATAAATCCAAGGAGAAACATTCCAAGGCACATCTTAATCAAACTATCAAAATTTAAATACAAAGGAAAAATATTAAAAGCAGAAAGGAAAAGCAACAAATAATATACAAGAAAATCCCCATAAGATTAACAGCTGATCTTTCAGCAGAAACTCTGCAAGCCAGAAGGGAGTGGCAGGATATATTTAAAGTGATGAAATGGAAAAACCTACAACCAAGATTACTGTACCCAGCAAGGATCACATTCAGATTCAACGGAGAAATTGAAAAATTTACAGATAAGCAAAAGCTAAGAAAATTCAGAACCACCAAACCAGCTTTGCAACAAATGCTAAAGGAACTTCTCTAGGCAGGAAACCCAAAAGAAGGAAAAGACCTACAATAACAAATGTAAAACAATTAAGAAAATGGTAGGGCTTCCCTGGTGGCGCAGTGGTTGAGAATCCGCCTGCTGATGCAGGGGACATGGGTTCGTGCCCCAGTCTGGGAAGATCCCGCATGCCGCGGAGCGGCTGGGCCCGTGAGCCATGGCCGCGGAGCCTGTGCTCCACAACGGGAGAGGCCACAGCAGTGAGAGGCCCGCGTATCGCAAAAAAAAAAAAAAAGAAAAAAAGAAAATGGTAATAGGAACATACATATCGATAATTACCTTAAATGTAAATGGATTAAATGCTCAAACCAAAAGGAATAGACAGGCTGAATGGATACAAAAACAAGAGCCATATATATGCTGTCCACAAGAGACCCACTTCAGACCTAGGGGCACATACAGACTAAAGTGAGGGGTTGATAAATGATATTCCATGCACATGAAAATCAAAAGAAAGCTGGTATAGCAATTCTCATATCAGACAAAATAGACTTTAAAATAAAGACTATTACAAGCGACAAAGAAGGATACTAGATAATAATCAAGGGATCAATCCAAAAGGAAGATATTACTATTCTAAATATTTATGCCCCAACATAGGAGCACCTCAATATATAAGGCAAATGCTAATGGCTATAAAAGGGGAAATCAACAGTAACACAAAAATAGTAGGGGACTTTAACCACTCATTTTCACCAATGGAAAGATCATCCAAAATGAAAATAAATAAGGAAACACAAGCTTTAAGTGATACATTAAAGAAGATGGACTAATTGATATTTATAGGGCATTGCATCGAAAACAACAGAATACACTTTCTTCTCAAGTGCTCATGGAACATTCTCCAGAATAGATCATATCATAGTTCACAAATCAAGCCTTGGTAAATTTAAGAATATTGAAATCATATCAAGCATCTCTTCCAACCACAATGCTATGAGACTAGATATCAAGTACAGGAAAAAAATGTGTAAAAAAATACAAACACAAGGGCTTCCCTGGTGGCGCAGTGGTTGAGAGTCCGCCTGCCGATGCAGGGGACATGGGTTCGTGCCCTGGTCTGGGAGGATCCTATGTGCCGCGGAGAGGCTGGGCCCGTGAGCCATGGCCGCTGAGCCTGCGCGTCCAGAGCCTGTGCTCTGCAACGGGAGACGCCACAGCAGTGAAAGGCCCGCGTACCGCAAAAAAACAAACAAACAAAAACAAACAAACAAACAAAAAATACAAACACATGGAGACTAAACAATATGCTACTAAATAACCAAGAGATCCCTGAAGAAATCAAAGAGGAAATTAAAAAACACCCAGAAACAAATGACAATGAAAACACGATGAACCAAAACCTATGGGATGCAGCAAAAGCAGTTCTAAGAGGGAAGTTTACAGCAATACAATCCTATCTCAAGAAGCAAGAAACATCTCAAATAAACAACCTAACCTTACACCTAAAGCAAAGGAAAACAAAGAAACCCCAAAGTTAGCAGGAGGAAAGAAATCATAAAGATCAGCCCAGAAAGAAATGAAAAAGAAATGAAGGAAACAGTAGCTGAGATCAGTAAAACTAAAAGCTGGTGCTTTGAAAAGATAAACAAAATTGATAAACCATTGCCAGACTCATCAAGGAAACAAGGGAAAAGACTCAATCAATAGACCTAGAAATGAAAAAGGAGGAGTAACAACTGACACTTCAGAAAAAGAAAGGATCATGAGAGATTACTACAAGCAACTATATGCCAATAAAATGGACAACCTGGAAGAAACGGACAAATTGTTAGAAAAGCACAACCTTCCAAGACTGAACCAGGAAGAGATAGAAAATATAAATGACCAATCACAAGCACTGAAATTGAGACTGTGATTTAAAATCTTCCAACAAAAAGAGCCCAGGACAGATGCCTTCACAGGTAAATTCTATCAAACATTTAGAGAAGAGCTAACACCTATCCTTCTCAAATTCTTCCAAAATATAGCAGAGGGAGGAACACTCCCAAACTCATTCTATGAGGCCACCATCACCCTGATACCAAAACGAGACAAAGATGTTACAAAGAAAGAAAACTACAGGCCAATATCACTGATGAACATAGATGCAAAAATCCTCAACAAAATACTAGCAAACAGAATCCAGCAGCACATTAAAAGGATCATACACCATGATCAAGTGGGGGTTTCCCAGGAATGCAAGGATTCTTGAATATATGCAAATCAATCAATCTGATAAACCATAGTAAAAAATTGAAGGAGAAAACCATATATATGATCATCTCAATAGATGCAGAAAGAGCTTTTGACAAAATTCAACACCCATTTATAATAAAACCCTCCAGAATATAGGCAAAGAGGGAACCTACCTCAACATAATAAAGACCATATATGACAAATCCACAGCAAACATCATTCTCAATGGTGAAAAACTGAAACCATTTCCCCTAAGATCAGGAACAAGAAAGGTTGTCCACTCTCACCACTATTATTTAACATGCTTCTGGAAGTTTTAGCCACAGCAATCAGAGAAGAAAAGTAAAAGAATCCAAATCGGAAAAGAAGAAGTAAAGCTGTCACTGTTTGCAGATGACATGATACTATACACAGAGAATCCTAAAGATGCTACCAGAAAACTACTAGAGCTAATCAATGAATTTGGTAAAGTAGCAGGATACAAAATTAATGCACAGAAATCTCTTGCACTCCTATACACTAATGATGAAAAATCTGAAAGAGAAATTCAGGAAACACTCCCATTTACCATTGCAACAAAAAGAATAAAATATTTAGGAATAAATCTACCTAAGTTGATGAAAGACCTGTATGCAGAAAACTATAAGACACTGAAAAAATAAATTAAAGATGATACAAACAGATGGAGAGATATACCGTGTTCTCAGATGGGAAGAATCAACAATGTGAAAATGACTATACTACCCAAAGCAATCTACAGATTCAATGCAATCCCTATCAAAATACCACTGGCATTTTTCACAGAACTAGAACAAAAAATTTCACAATTTGTATGGTAACACAAAAGACCCCAAACAGCCAAAGCGTCTTGAGAACAAAAAATGGATCTGGAGGAATCAGGCTCCTTGACTTAAAACTATACTACAGAGCTACAGTAATCAAGACAGTATGGTACTGGCACAAAAACAGAAATATAGATCAATGGAACAGGATAGAAAGCCCAGAGATAAACCCACACACATATGGTCACCTTGTCTTTGATAAAGGAGGCAGGAATGTACAGTGGAGAAAGGACAGCCTCTTCAATAAGTGGTGATGGGAAAACTGGACAGCTACATGTAAAATAATGAAATTAGAATACTCCCTAACACCATACACAAAAATAAACTCAAAGTTCATTAAAGACCTAAATGTAAGGCCAGACACTATAAAACTCTTAGAGGGAAACATAGGCAGAGGACTCTATGACATAAATCACAGCAATATCATGTTTGATGCCCCCCTCCTAGAGAAATGGAAATAAAAACAAAAATAAACAAATGGGACCTAATGAAACTTAAAAGCTTCTGCACAGGAAAAGAAAACATAAACAAGATGAAAAGACAACCCTCTGAATGGGAGAAAATATTTGCAAATGAAGCAAGTGACAAAGAATTAATCTCCAAAGATTTCAAGCAGTTCATGCAGCTCAATATCAAAGAAACAAACAACCCAACCCAAAAATGGGCAGAAGACCTAAATAGACATTTCTCCAAAGAAGATATACAGATTTCCAACAAGCACATGAAAGGATGCTCACATCACTAATCATTAGAGAAATGCAAATCAAAATTACAATGAGATATCACCTCACACCAGTCAGAATGGCCATCATCAAAATATCTACAAAGAATAAATGCTGGAGAGGGCGTGGAGAAACGGCTACCCTCTTGCACTGTTGGTAGGAATGTAAGTTGATACAGCCACTATGGGGAACAATATGGAGGTTCCTTAAAAAACTAAAAATAGAACTACCATACTATTCAGCAATCCCACTACTGGGCATTTACCCTGAGAAAATCATAATTCAAAAAGAGTCGTGTACCACAGTGTTCATTGCAGCACTATTTACAATAGCCAGGACATGGAAGTAACCTAAGTGTCCATTGACAGATGAATGGATAAAGAAGATATGGCACATATACACAATGGAATAGTACTCAGCCATAAAAAGAAATGAAATTGAGTTATTTGTAGTGAGGTGCATGGACCTAGAATCTGTCATATAGAGTGAAGTAAGTCAGAAAGAGAAAAACAAATACTATGCTAACAGATATATATGGAATCTAAAACAAATCTAAAAAGAAAGAAAATGGTTCTGAAGAACCAAGGGGCAGGACAGGAATAAAGATGCAGATTCGAGAATGGACTTGAGGACAAGGGGAGGGGGAAGGTTAAGCTGGAACGAAGTGAGAGCGTGGCATGGACATATATACATTACCAAACGTAAAACAGATAGCTAGTTGGAAGTAATTGCATAGCACAGGGAGATCCACTCAGTGCTTTGTGAGCACCTAAAGGGGTGGGATAGGGAGGGTGGGAGGGAGACGCAAGAGGGAGGAGATATGGGGATATATGTATATGTATAACTGATTCACTTTGGTATAAGGCAGAAACTAACACACCATTTTAAAACAATTATACTCCAATAAAGATTTTTTAAAAAGAATGAAATAATGTCATTTGCAGCAACATGGATGGACCTAGAGATTATCTTACTAAGTGAAGTAAGTCACAAAGTGAAAGACAAATACAATATGATATCACTTATATGTGGAATCTAAAATATAACACAAATGCACCTATCTATGGAACAGAAACAGACTCACGAATATAGGGAACAGACTGGTGGTTGTCATGGGTGAAGGTGTTGAGGAGGAATGGAGTGGGAGTTTGGGGTTAGCAGATGTAAGCTTTTATATATAGAATGGATAAACAACAAGGTCCCACTGTACAGCACAGAGAACTATATTCATTACCCTGTAATAAACCATAATGGAAAAGAATATGAAAAATAATATATATGCATATATATATGTGTGTGTGTGTGTGTGTGTGTGTGTGTATATATATATATATATATATATATATAAATCACTGATTCACTTTTGCTGTACACCAGAAACTAATACAACATTGTAAATCAACTATACTTCAATAAAATAAATTTTAAAAATGTGTTTAAATTAAAAATAGGAAGAAATAAATAATAATTAAATTTAAAATAAAAATAAATAACTCACCCATTGGGGAAAAATGTCTTGATTGCCCCCTTAATTCCTGGAGGATATTTTTGCTGGATGTGGGATTCATGGTTTTCAATTCTGTTTTTTGATACTGTAACAATCTTGTGCCTCTTCCATCTGGCCCCCATGGTTTCTGATTTAAAAAATCCACTGAAACTTGAATTATGTTTTTCTACTCTAGGCAAGATATTACTTGTCTCATTGCTTTCAATATTTTTTTCTGTCTTTAGTTTTCAGAAGTTTGACTAAGATGTGTCTTAGCATGCATCTCTTTAGGTTTATTTACTACTAGCATGTCATTCTTTTGAGTCCAATGACCTCTATATAAATTCAAACCCCCCTGGGAAGGGTCCACATTAAAATTTGCCATTAATTTAAGACTGAGTGTAAAGAAATGAACCACCGACTGTGGGACTGTGGTGGCAGTCAGGCAAAGGGCACAGAAAGAGGAAGCAGGAGCTAGGAAAAGTAAACTCCCCTCTTCCCCCATAGGTTTTGCTGTTGGCCTTGAATACCCAGAGGCTTGACATTTAATGAGGATCCCATATCTTGTGCTTTTTGCTGTTGAACTGACAAGGGTTTTGACACTGCCCCACAGGAATCTTTCACTGGCTGAGGTGTCTACCCCACTTATCCTCCTGAGGACAGTGTTAAATAAATCAATGGAAGCGGCCAAGTCCAGACATGCTGGCCTGAGAGTCTCTGTTCAGTGGCATTTTGTTAATACAAACAATTACATTTCCAAAACACAGTGAATTATTCCCAGTCTAACATAGCAGTCCCTGAGCCCAATTTGGTGTTGAAACAGGAAAAATGGTCTCCAACTTTAAATGCCTTCTAATTTTTTTTTTTTCTGTCAGAGCCTGAGAATCTGGCCGTTTACATGTTTTTGAAACTAAGCACTATCTTAGCAATTTAGACTTGTTGAGACAAGTATTTTGAAAATACCATCTCAATGTCCATTCCTTTCTTCAGGAAAAATTAATGTGCTGTTTATTTTTTACAGGTGGGCACTTTAATAAAGTTACTGTTCATTTGGATAATGTAGAGAAATTAATTTTGATGGCCCCAAAGCTGGTAAAATTACCACATATGTCAGTGCCTATTTTTGATATATGGCCTTGATTAACACACAGATGCCTAGGGATGCAGGCAGTGGAGAGTTTGAGGTAAGGTAGAGCTTGACATCTGCATCATTGCCATAAGTTTTATTTGGGGTGACAGAACACAATTCAAACAATTGATGCACATTGAGAGCCCACTGTGTATGTACAGGTGTGGCAGGAATGCAGAATTGGCTATGATATGGTCCCCACCTATAAGTGGCTTATAACATGGCAGGGTCTATGAGACCTCTGTTTGGTGATGATAGCTATGATGAAAATGGTAATAGTTAACTTTAACTGTGTGCTTACTATTTGCCCAGTACTGTGCTTAGTGTTTTACAGTCATTAACTCATTTATTCCAAGCACCCTGTGAGGTATGTACTGCTGTGCCCATTTTATAGCTGCAGAAACAGAGGCTCAGAGCCATTAAATGGTGAGACCAGAGTCACACAGCCAAGATTCACACCTGGGTTTGCCTGACTCTAAAGCCTCAACTTTTAACCACTGTGACATAAATAATTAAACCACAAGACAGCCCATAAGACATATTTGGAAGAGATCTTCAAAAGTCAGTCAATTCAAGTATTTCTCAAACTGGAAGGACTTCGGAGAAATGGAAACCAATTAGAGATCCTAAAAATGAAGAAGGCTTAGGACAAGGAAGCCAGAGCTGTGCTCTGAGAATCTGTGCAGGCAGCAAGGCAAGCTAGATCCCCTAACTTCCTGTTTCTAGTGCTCTCTCCAGGTCGTCATCTCCCAACCAACAAAGAAGACTGGAATTCACATACTTCAAAATACAGTTGACCTTTGAACAACAGAGGTCCACTTATCTGTGGATTTTCTTCAATAGATACATCCAGTATTACACCATGTGCAGTTCGTTGAATCTGTGGATGTGGAACCATGGATGTGAAAGGCCAACTATGGGACTTGAGCATCTATGGATTTTGGTATATCCAGAGGTTCCTGGATCGAATCTCCTGCAGATACTAAGGGACAACTGCACAGGCTGGTGTCAGTGCTATTAGAAAAATAAAACTCAGGCTTGAATTTGTCAGACAGGATCTTCCGCCTTATTTCTATCTGTTCCTTGGACAATCACTTACTAAGTGATTATGGGCAAGGCACTGTGCTAGGCATATGTAGACAAAGGAGAGATGAATAAGACATGGTCCCTATACTCAGTGAGATTATTTTCTAAGGCAGGAATCAACAAACTTTTTCTGCAATTATCCAGATAGTAAATGATTCAGGCTTTGAGGGCCTCTGTTGCAGCTACTCAACTCTCCTATTGTAGTGTGAAATTAACTATAGATATTACATAAACAAATAGACCAATATAATTTATTTACAGAAACAGGCAGTGATCTGGATTTGACCTATGGGCCAGAGTTTGCCAACTCATGCCCTAAGGCATAGAACTTAACCTTGGATACACATTAGAATCACCTGGAGACCTTTAAAAAAAAATGCTTACATCTGTGTCTCACTCTCAGAAATTCTCATTCAGTTGGTCTGGCACAGGCCTTAGATCAGGACTCTTTAAAAGTTCTCAGATGGTTTTAATGTGCTGATAATATTATCAACCACTGCTTTAAAGGGAAACAGACATAGTAATAGTCCTAGTACAAAACATGGGCCAGAATGAAGGTGTGAATAGGTACCATGGGAATGTACAGAAAATAATTGGTTTCAACTGAGGAAATCAGGTTAGTCTTCCTGGAGGGGGTGGCACATGAGCTAACAAAGGAATAAAACGTATTACTGTTACTACTGCTGTTACTGCTACTACTACTACCACCACCACTACCCGTAATCATATACCAAGTGCTTCTCTGGAGGCTTTCTATGCATTAAGCCACTGAACTCTCACAACCCTCTGAGTTAGGTATTATCATTATTGTCATTTTATGGAAGAGGAAACTGAAACCTAAATACATTGAGAAACTTGCCTTAGGTCACACAGCTCACTCGTACAATTCTCTCTCTCTCTTTCTCCGTATATATATACTCTCTCTCTCTCCATATTTATATATATATATATATATATACTCCTTACAATGCTCCCCACTCACCCTTGGTCCCCCAACAACTCTTCACCAGCCCTACCTGTCCTACACAATCACCCCAAAAGTAGGATTATCAGGGGCTCAGGTGAGCTTTATGTTTTGGGGTGGCCCTTGTGCCTTTCAAATATATATGAAAATGAAAATCATAGAAACAATAAACACAGAATACAAGATAATTACAGTTATAAGACATGACATCATAAAACTCCTAGAAGAGAAAAACACAGGCAAAACATTCTCAGACATAATCATAGCAATATTTTCCTAGATCAGTCTCCCAAGACAAAAGAAGCAAAAGCAAAACTAAACAAATGGGACCTAATCAAACTTACAAGCTTTTGCACAGCAAAGGAAACCATCAACAAAACAAAAAGATAACCTACAGAATGGGACAAAATATTTGCAAAGGATGTGACTGACAAGAGGTTAATAACCAAAATATATAAACAGCTCATACAACTAAATATCAAAAAAAATACCTGATTAAAATATGCACAGAAAACCTAAATTGACATTTCTCCAGAGAAGACATACAGATGGCCAACAGGCACACGAAAAGGTGTTCAGCATCACTAATTGTTAGAGAAATGCAAATCAAGATCACAATGAGTTATCACCTGACACCAGTCAGAATGGCCATCATCAAAAAGTCTATAAATAATAAATGCTGGAAAAGGTATGGAGAAAAGGGAACCCTCCTACACTGTTGGTGAGAAAGTAAATTGGTGTAGCCACTATGGAAAACAGTATGGAGGTTCTTTAAAAAACTAAAAACAGAGCTACCATATAATCCAGCAATCCCACTCCTGGGCATATATCTGGAAAAGATGAAAACTCTAATTCAAAAGGATACATGCATCCCAGTGCTCATAGCAGCACTATTTACAATAGCCAGGAGATGGAAACAACTGAAGTGCCCATCAACAGATGATTGGCTTAAGAACACATGGTATGTATATACAATGAAATATTACTCAGCCATAAAAAAGAATAAAATATTGCCAATTGCAGCAACATGAATGGACCTAGAGAATATCCTACTATGTGAAGTAAGTCAGAGAAAAAAATATTATATGATGCCACTTATGTGTAAAATCTAAAAAATAATACAGAATCAGATGCACAGACATAGAAAACAAACTTATGTTACCAAAGGGTAAATTAGGAATATGGGATCAACAGATCCAAACTACTATACATAAAGTAGATAAGCAACAAGGATTTACTGTAATAACCTATAATGGATAATAATCTGAAAAAATATATATGTATATATAACTGAATCACTTTGCTGTACACCTGAAACTAACATAATACTGTAAATCAACTATCCTTTAAATTAAAAAGAGAAACAAGATAGTTTTTACCTTTGGTAGCAAGAAAGGGGTAAAGGTATAGGACAGAGTAGGTGCACATGAGTAGATGTAAATGTGTGAGTAACGTTCTAGCCCCCCCACACACACACACCCTGGCTCACTGGGCAGTAGTTTCACAGGTTTATCATATTACATTTATAAATAAATATATAAAGTCATGTGTGGGCCAATGATGATAATATATCATGAACCAAGGAGTATATAAATATATAAATAATCCAACCATATGAGATGTAAAAAAAAATGAGAGAGGAGGAGGGAGAGGGATAGGGAGGGAGACAAAATGTTGGAGAATTAGGAAGATTTAGGAGGAGTTATTTACCTTACAATGCTCCACACTCACCCTTGGTCCCCAACAACTTTTCACCGACCTTACCTGTCGTACACAGTCATCCCAAAAGTAGGATTATCAGGGGCTCAGGTGGGCTTTATGTTTGGGGGAGGCCCTTGTGCCTTGAGGTGTTGGCATTAACACTGGGAGGCTGCAGGTCCAGGGGAAGGCAGAGGAGAAGGAGTGGGTCTCTCAGGCTTTCCAAATTGACATGTGCTTCCTCTTTGCTGCCAGCATCATCAAGAGGAGGTCTTGAATGGTTGGCTCACATGGCTCCCCGTGGTATCCTGGCTCTACCTTTCCTCTCCTCTTCTTCATGCTATTACTTTGTCCTAAATGATCACAGTTATCTGAGCCCCTTGGAGGAACAAGGGAGACATTGAAGTGGATGGCAATTTGACCTAGAACCCCTTCTATACCTGTTAATTTCCTTCATTGTTCCCTTCTTTCATTCACTATTGTCCTGAGAGCAGAGCCAAAATATAGGGCCCCAAAGAAAAGAATGGGGAAGAGCAGTGGCCAGGGACAATTATTTTTCTTATTTGCTCATTTGAACCAGCACCCATAACAGATATCAAGTGAGATAAACCTGCAGCAAGCTTGTGATGGGGCCTTTAAAATATCTGAGAACGCTCCAGAAATGGTTCCAGGTGAGTCAGCGTAGCCTTAGAGTGGTCTCACAATCTAGTGGGCTTACAACCCTGCCACAGCAGGGTTGGCCTTTCTCCTCTGGCACTATCTGGCCTTGCCTGAGCTCTTTGAGGCACAAGACCTGCCACAACTCCCCCACCCACCGCCCCCAATGCCTCCTGGGTTGTCACTTTCTCATTCCCTGACTGCTACGTCTCAAAACTTTTCCTTCTCACATCTCTATTTATGTTTTCCCTTCTTTTTGTGTCCTGAAGTTTTGCTTTCCTGCTTTTTCCTTTTTGCTTTCTTTTTCCTTTTCTATTTCCATTCTCATCCATTGTAGAATCCTCCACTCCTTTCTATCTTGGGTTTCTTATCCCCTAGCATCACAGTATCTCTTCTCTTCCTTTCCCTTCCCATTCTCTGTCTTTCCGTCTGTCTGTCTGTCTGTCTCTCTCTCTGTCTCTGTCTCTGTCTCTCTCTCTCTCTCTCTCTCTCTCTCTCTCTCTCTCTCATAATTAACGTTATTTTTCCTCTCCTTTCCTCTTCCCAGTGTCCAGTTTCTCTTATTCAAAACTAAAATGCATGGGAGCCCAATCCTTTAGATTAGTAATATGATGTGGGAAGTTGGAACAGTCTAGGAAGTACCTCTACTGGAATCCTTTGGGGGGGTTATATTTTGGCAACAGGCACATGAAGCACTGTATGCAGAGGGGTGTGTTGGGACCATGTGGTGGGTGGAGAGTGCTAGACTGGTAGAGCTCCCTATGTTTGCTTCATCACCAGCCCCGAAATGCTGGATGTGGAGCCCATTCCAAGGCCAAATCTAGCCATTGAACAGATGTCCCTGAGATTAGAGACAGCCAGTGAGCCAAAGCAAAGGGCAATTAATTCTCCAAAGGAATCGTGGCAGACCATCTTTATGGAGAGGTTGGGAGAAGTCAGCCAGTTCAGCAAAGGGAAGTAGCTGGTGGAGAGGGAGTACACACAAGCTCCTTTTGTCTGCTTAGCAAGTAAGTGTTAGCCCTGAAAATCGCATGGGTTTCCAAATAAAGTTTCTTTGGGCTTGTAGCCATAGCTCTCCCATTTAAGGAACTGATGGGCATATGTGTCCTAGCACACACAGATGCCAAGGAATGACCAGAAGAGCTGGAGGGAAGCAGTCGTGGGAGCAGGGAATTACTGAAGATGTGAGCAAAGGAATTCACTTATTCTCTTCAGCAATTTTGAGAATAACAATAGTATCACTTATTGTGCACTATGAACCAGGTACTCTTCTTTTCAGAAGAGGAAATTGAGGCCCAGAGAAGTCAATTAACTTGCTTTCAGTAAGAGTGAATTAGTGCTAAATCAGCTTTCAGGAAGATGCCTGGCTTAGAATCAGAGTTAGGAAGTGGGACAGCATATAGAGTGATGCCACTACCAGGGACACTGGGATGCAGGATCAAGATTAGCGTGAGGCAAGTGAGGCATCTAAGGTGCTAACTTTAAGGAGCCATCATTCTTAGGTGTTGACCCCACACTTGCACAATGCTGGGAGTAAGCGCCTCCTTAAATTGTGAGCCCTAGACGCCTCACTTTCTTCATCATCATCCTAGCCCTGCTTGGATGGATCAGTTTGTACAGAACTGAAGAAAAGACCCTAGGTTGGAAATGAATTTTACAGATGAATTTGTACATTTCAGTTGAGGTTGCTATAATTTTAATCTAGTTGAGCATTGAGCATGCAAATTAGAGGATTATTATATCAGTCTTAAAGGTTAATTGCTGTAAGAAACAACCTCAACATCTCAGGGACTTAACATAGTAAAGGGTTTATTTCTCACTCACTCCATAATCCAATAACATGTTTGGCAGGTAGACCTAGTCTCCTCCCATCATCTTCTAGTGGGTTAGTGTCCTCTATTATAGAGTCCGCATCCATCCAGGAGATGAAGGGAGAGGAATGTGAGGAGGACTTCAGGCGAGATTTTATGGACCAGACCTGGGAATGATGCACATCCCTTCTATCCACATTCCACTGACCAGAATGTAGTCACAAGGCCCCAGCTAACTGCAATCCTGTCTTACGGGATACCAAAGGAGAGAATACAGATGACAGTTGGTGGTGAAAAAAATAGCCTGTCTCTGTCACAGAGATGTAACACAGAGCCTGCACCTGTGTTTACATGTGTGTACTGTAAGCAACAAGCTTGCAATGACAGAGCATGCAAGTGGGAGCAATACATAGTGTTAATCATTGACAGAGCTGAGATTTGAACTCAGTTCCACCTGACCCTAAATACTATTACTACTACTACTACTACTACTACTACTACTACTACTACTACTACCACCACCACCACCACCACCACCACCACCACCACCACCACCACCACCACCACCACCACCACCACCTAATATTTGCTGAGCACTTACCAGGTCCCAGGCATTATTCTAAAGGACTTACATATGTGTTAAGTCATTTGTCCTCACAAAACTCCAAAGAGATAGATGCTACTATTATCCTCAGTTTATGCATGAGGAAACTGACTCAGATGGGTTAAGCAAAAACTTGTTCAAGGTCACACAGCTGGTAAGTGATGAAGTTGGTACAGAAACTCATGTTCTTACCCAATATTTTGAGTAAGATATTTTCTATGTGCATCTGAGGACATATGAGAGGTAAGAAAATTAGTTCTGGCCATAGAAGGAATTGATTGGCTTCTAGTTTGAGAAGGTAGGCATCCACATATGATATATTTAAATAAAAATATGATACACCATGCTTAGGGATAAGAATGTGTGGGGTGTATGTTAGTACTATGGGAGGAAGATTCATGGAACTGGTAAGACTAGAATAGTATTTAGAAAGTAGTGGGTAATGATTATCATAGTTTTAGTATTACTCTAAATTGGCTTATAGAATTACCTTCTTAAAAGCATGTGCTGGAGTATCCCATTGGAGACATAGTAGCAACTATCCTGAGAGTGAAAGGATGTAGAAATTTATACAGCTTCCTAGCAAGGCAGTCAGGAAAAGTATCCCCTAATAAAATGTCATAACTGTCAGATATATACCATAAAGAATTGTAAAAAGTGTTCAAAAAATACTTGTACACAGATGTTCACAGCAACACTATATACTATAGACAAAAGGTGGAAACAACCCAAATGTCCATCAACTGGTAAGTGAATAAACAAAATGTGATATATCCATACAATGGAATATTAACCAGCCATAAAAAGGAAGGAAATTCTGACACATGCTACAATATGGCTGAAACTTGAAAACATTAATGCTAAGTAAAAGAAGCCAGACCCCAAAGACCACATATGTATGATTTCATTTATACAAAATATCCCGAATAGGTAAATCCATAGAGACAGAAAGCTGATTAGTGGTTGCCAGGATTTAGGGTGAGGGAGGAATGGAGACTGACTGCTTAATAGATATGGGGTTTTCTTTGGGGGTGGTGAAATATTCTGGAAGTAGATAGTGGTGATAATTCACAACACTGTGAATATACTAAATGTCACTAATGTTAAATTTTATATTATATGTACTTCACTACAATGAAAAAAATTCATAACTCACACTTATACAAGGAAGGCCTTCAAGAGGTTTTAAAATAGTATCCAAATGAACGTTGAGGATATTATGCTAAGTGACATAAACCAGTCATAAGAAGACAAAAACTGTATGATGCCACTTATATGAAGTATCTTAACTAGTCAAACACATAGAGACAAAAGGTAGAATAATGATTACCAGGGGCTGGGGGCAGGGAGACATAGGGAATTGCTGTTTAGTGCATACAGTTTCAATTTTGCAAGATGAAAAAGTTCCAGAGATCTGATATACAACAATGTGAATATACATAACACTACAGAACTGTACACTTAACATGGTTAAGATAGTAAATTTTTTTGTATGTTATACTTATTATATATTGTATTCTTACAGTAAAGTAAAAAAAGAAAATGTTATTAAGAAAATCACTAAGGAAAAGAAAATACATTTGTACGTATTTGTTGAAAAAAATCCACATATAAGTGGACCCGCACAGTTCAAACCTGTGATATTCAAGGGTTAACTATATTATAAATTTCAAATTTGCTCAGAGGCTAGATAAGATGGTAAATATTATGTGCTTTCACCACATTTAAACAACATATATATGGGATCTGAGAGGTGGAATCCTAGGGATTCTGGCTCTACTAGAGATTCCTATTTTAAAAAAACATATTTATTTTAAAAAAAAGAAAAGAATCTTCTGACCTAGTCTCTTAGAAGAAAAGTCAATTGTCTCACCCCATTTTACTAATATTACCTGGAACCAGGTGGTACCCCAAATTTTCTAGATCTATGTTTATATTTTCCTGTAGCTAATGGGGAGCCATGGATGAATTCATGTGTTAATTGCCTAGTGGAGGCTTAATAGCCTGAAGGCCTCTTTTAGTTCCCTTCCTTCTTCCTGTTTTCTGTTTGTTGACTGATTTATTGTACATATATTCTTCCACCAAGAGAAATGATGAGCAAAAATCAATCAGTATTATTCTTTATGAATCACCCTGATAAGAAGTTTAATACTGGAGAGAGGAGAGTGATGCTATTACTAAAGATTATGTGTGGATTTCAATAACAGAGGCAGGTGAAGCAAAGATTGGAGCCAGGGTTCAAGATGGCAGAGTACAAGGACATATGCTCATTCCATCTTGCAAGAGCATTGGAATGACAACTAACTGCTGAACAATCATTGACAAGAAGACACTGGAACTCACCAAGAAAGATACTCCACAGCCAAAGACAAAGGAGAAGCCACAATGAGATGGTAGGAGGAGCACAATCACAATAAAATCAAATCCCGTAACCACTGGGTGGGTGACTCACTAACTGGAGAACAATTATACCATAGAAGTCCACCCACTGGAGTGAAGGTTCTGAGCCCAATGTGAGACTTTCCAACCAGGGGGTCTGGCAACAGGAGGAGGAATTCCCAGAGAATCAGACTTTGAAGGCTAGAATGATTTGATTACAGGACTTCGACAGGACTGGGGGAAACAGAGACTCCACTCCTGGAGGGCACACACAAAGTAGTTTGTGCATCAGGACCCAGAGGAAGGAGCAGTGACCCCATAGGAGACTGAACCAGACCTACCTGCTAGTGTTGGGAGGGTCTCCTGCAGAGGTGAGAGGTGGCTGTGGTTCACCACAGGGACAAGGACACTGGCAGAAGGAGTTCTGGGAAGTAGTCCTTAGCATGAGCCCTCCGGGAGTCCACCATTAGCCCCACCAAAGAGCCTGTAGGCTCCAGTTCTGGGTCACCTCAGGCCAAACAACCAATAGGGAGGGAACTCAGCCCTATCCATCAGCAGACAGGCAGCTTAAAGTTCTACTAAGTTCTGCCCACAGAGCAAAACCCAGCTCTAAACATCACCAGTCCCTCCCATCAGGAAGCTTGCACAAGCCTCTTAGCCTCATCCACCAGAAGGCAGACAGCACAAGCAAGAAAAACTACAATCCTGCAGACTGTGGAATGAAAACAACATTCACAGAAAGGCAGACAAAATGAAAAGGCAGAAGCTGATGTACCAGATGAAGGAAAAAGCTGAAACCCCAGAAAAATAACTAAATGAAGCGGTGATAGGCAACCTTCCAGAAAAAGATTTCAAAATAATGATAGTGAAGATGATCCAGGACTTCGGAAAAAGAATGGAGGCAAAGATTGAGAAGATGCAAGAAATGTTTAACAAAGACCTAGAAGAATTAAAGAACAAACAAATAGCGATGAACAATACAATAATTGAAATGAAAAAATACGCTAGAAGGAATCAATAGCAGAATAACTGAGGCAGAAGAATGGAACAGTGACCTGGAAGACAGAATGATGGAATTCACTGCCGCAGAACAGAATAAAGAAAAAAGAATGAAAAGAAATGAAGACAGCCTAAGAGACACCTGGGACAATGTTAAATGCAAAAACGTTCTCATTATAGGGGTCCCAGAAGGATAAGAGAGAGAGAAAGGACCCAAGAAAATATTTGAAGACATTATAGTCAAAAACTTCCCTAATATGGGAAAGTAAATAGCCACCCAAATCCAGGAAGTGCAGAGAGTCCCAGACAGGATAAATCCAAGGAGAAATATGCCAAGACACATAGTAATCAAATTGACAAAAATTAAGGACAAAGAAAAATTATTAAAAGAAACAAGGGAAAAACAACAAATAACATACAAGGGAACTCCCATAAGGTTAACAACTGATTTCTCAGCAGAAACTCTACAAGCCAGAAGAGAATGGCATGATATAATTAAAGTGATGAAAGGGAAGAACCTACAACCAAGATTACTCTACCTGGCAAGGATCTCATTCAGATTCAATGGAGAAATCAAAAGCTTCACAAACAAGCAAAACCTAAGGGAATTCAACACCACCAAACCAGCTCTACAGCAAATGTTAAGGGAACTTCTCTAAGTGGGAAACACAAGAGAAGAAAAGGACCTAAAAAAACAAAACCAAAACAATTAATAAAATGGTAACCAGAACATACATATCGATAATTACCTTAAATGTGAATGGATTAAATGCTCCAAACAAAAGACACAGGCTTGCTGGATGCATACAAAAACAAGACCCATATATATGCTGTCTATAAGAAACCCACTTCAGACCTAGGGACACATACAGACTGAAATTGAGAGGATGGTAAAAGTTTTGCTATCCAAATTTGGGAATCTTTCCATGCAAAGATTTTTCATGCAAATGGAAATCAAAAGAAAGCTGGAGGGCTTCCCTGGTGGCGCAGTGGTTGAGAGTCCCCCTGACGATGCACAGGACATGGGTTTGTGCCCTGGTCTGGGAAGATCCCACATGCTGTGGAGCAGATAGGCCCGTGAGCCATGGCCGCTGAGCTTGTGTGTCCAGAGCCTGTGCTCCACAATGGGAGAGCCCACAGCAGTGAGAGGCCCATGTACCACAAAAAAAAAAAAAAAAAAAAGAAAGAAAGCTGGATTAGCAATAATCATATTGGATAAAATAGACTATAAAGTAAAGAATGTTACAGGAGACAAGGAAGGACACTACATAATGATCAAGGGATCAATCCAAGAAGAAGATATAACAATTATAAATATATAGGCACCCAACATTGGAGCACCTCAATACATAAGTCAAATTACAACAGCTATAAAAGAGGAAATTGACAGTAACACAATAATAGCAGGGGACTTTAATATCTCACTTACACCAATGGACAGATCATCCAGACAGAAAATTAATAAGGAAACACAAGCTTTAAATTACACAATAGACCAGATAGATTTAATTGATATTTATAGGACATTCCATCCAAAAACAGCAGATTACACTTTCTTCTCAAGTGCACAAGGAACATTCTCCAGGATAGATCACATCTTGGGTCACAATTCAAGCCTTGGTAAATTTAAGAAAACTGAAATCATATCAAGCATCTTTTTGGACCACAAGGCTATGAGATTAGAAATCAATTACAGGGAAAAACTGTAAAAAAAAAAACCATGGAGGCTAAACAATACATTACTAAATAACGAAGAGATCACTGAAGAAATCAAAGAGGAAATCAAAAAATACCTAGAGACAAATCACAATGAAAACATGATGATCCAAAACCCATGAGATGTAGCAAAAGCAGTTCTAAGAGGGAAGTTTATAACAATACAATCTTACTGCAAGAAACAAAAAAAAATTCAAATAAATAATCTTACCTTATACCTAAAGGAACTGGAGAAAGAAGAACAAACAAAACCCAAAATTAGTAAAAGGAAAGAAATCATATAGATCAGAGCAGTAATAAATGAAATAGAAACAAAGAATAAAATAGCAAAGGTCAATAAAACTAAAAGCTGGTTCTTTGAGAAGATAAAGAAAATTGATAAACCATTAGCCAAACTCATCTAGAAAAAGAGGGAGAGGACTCAAATCAATAAAATTAGAAGTGAAAAAGGAGAAGTTACAACAGACACTGCAGAAATACAAACATCATAAGAGAATACTACAAACAACTCTATGCCAATGAAACGGACAACCTGGAAGCAATGGACAAATTCTTAGAAAGGTATAACCTTGTAAGACTGAACCAGGAAGAAATAGAAAATATGAACAGACCAATCACAAGTAAAGAAATTGACACTGTGATTAAAAATCTTCCAACAAACAAAAGTCCAGGACCAGATGGTTTCACAGGTGAATTCTATCAAACATTTAGAGAAGAGCTAACACCCGTCGTTCTCAAACTCTTCCCAAAAATTGCAGAGGAAGGAATACTCCCAAACTCATTCTACAACACCACCATCACCCTGATATCCAAACCAGACAAAGATACTACAAAAAAAGAAAATTACAGACCAATATCAGTGATGAATATAGATGCAAAAATCCTCAGCAAAATACTAGCAAACAGAATCCAATAAAACATTTAAAGGATCATACACCATGCTCAAGTGGGATTTATCCCAGGGATGCAAGGATTCTTCAATATATGCAAATCAATCAATGTGATACACCATATTAACAAACTGAAGAATAAAAACCATACGATCATCTCAATAGATGTAGAAAAAGCTTTTGACAAAATTTAAAACCATTTATGATAAAAACTCTCCAGAAAGTGGGCATAGAGAGAAACTACCTCAACATAATAAAGGCCATATATGACAAACCTACAGCAAACACCATTCTCAATGGTGGAAAACTGAAAGCATTTCCTCTAAGATCAGGAACAAGACAAGGATGTACACTCTTTCCACTATTATTCAACATAGTTTTGGAATCCTAATCACGGCAATTCGAGAAGAAAAAGAAATAAAAGGAATACAAATTGGAAAAGAAGTACAACTGTCACTGTTTGCAGATGATACGATAATACTATACATAGATAATCCTAAAGATGCCACCAGAAAAATACTAGAGCTAATCAGTGAATTTGGTAAAGTTTCAGGATACAAAATTAATGCACAGAAATCTCTTGCATTCCTATACACTAATAACAAAAATCAGAAAGAGAAATTAAGGAAACAATCCCATTCATCATTGCAACAAAAAGAATAAAATACCTAGGAATAAACCTACCTAGGGAGACAAAAGACCTGTACTCAGAAAACTATAAAACACTGATGAAAGAAATCAAAGATAACACAAACAGATGGAGAGATATACCATGTTCTTGGACTGGAAGAATCAATACTGTGAAAATGACTATACTACCAAAAGCAATATACAGATTCAATGCAATCCTTATCAAATTACCTATGGCATTTTTTACAGAATTAGAACAAAAAATCTTAAAATTTGTATGGAGACACAGAAGATCCCGAATAGCCAAAGCAATCTTGAGGGGAAAACAACGGAGCTGGAGGAATCAGATTCCCTGACTTCAGACTATACTACAAAGCTATAGCAATCAAGACATTATGGTACTGGCACAAAAACAGCAATATAGATCAATGGAATAGGGTAGAATCCCCAGAGATAAACCCACATACCTATGGTCAACTAATCTATGACAAAGGAGGCAAAGATATACAATGGAGAAAAGACAGTGTCTTCAATAAGTGGTGCTGGGAAAACTGGACAGCTACATGTAAAAGATTGAAATTAGCACACTCCCTAACACCATACACAAAAATAAACTCAAAATGGATTAAAGACCTAAATGTAAGACTGGACACTATAAAACTCTTAGAGGAAAACATAGGAAGAACACTCTTTGACATAAATCACAAAAAGATCTTTTTGGACCCACCTCCTACAGTAATGGAAATAAAAACAAACAAAAAAAAACCAAATGGGACCTAACGAAACTTAAAAGCTTTTACACAGCAAAGGAAACTATAAGCCAGATGAAAAGACAACCCTCAGAACGGGAGACAATATTTGCAAACGAATCAATGGACAAAGGATTAATCTCCAAAATATATAAACAGCTCATGCAGCTCAATATTAAAAAAAAAAAAAATAACTCAATCCAAAAATGGGCAAAAGCCCTAAATAGACATTTCTCCAAAGAAGACACACAAGATGGCTAAGAGGCACAGGAAAAGCTGCTCAACATCACTAATTATTAGAGGAATGCAAATCAAAATTACAATGAGGTATCACCTCACATTGGTTAGAATGGGCATCATCAGAAAATCTACAAACAACAAATGCTGGAGAGGGTGTGGAGAAAAGGGAACCCTCTTGCACTGTTGGTGGGGATGTAAATTGATACAGCTACTATGGAGAACAGTATGGTGGTTCCTTAAAAAACTAAAAATAGAATTACCATATGACCCAGCAATCCTACTCCTGGGCATATACCCAGAAAAAAACATAATTCAAAATGACATATGCACCCCAATGTTCATTGCAGCACCATTTACAATAGCCAGGTCATGGTAGCAACCTAAATGCCCATCGACAGATGAATGGATAACGAAGATGTGGTACATATATACAATGGAATATTTCTCAGCCATAATAAAGAATAAAATTGGGTCATTTGTAGAGACATGGATGGACCTAGAGACTGTCATACAGAGTGAAATTAAGTCAGAAAGAGAAAAATATTGTATATTAACGTATATATATGGAATCTAGAAAAATGGTACAGATGAACCGGTTTGCAAGGCAGAAATAGAGACACAGATGTAGAAAACAAACGTATGGATGCCAAGCGGGGAAAGCGGGGGGTGGGATCAATTGAGAGATTGGGATTGACATATATACACTGATATGTATAAAATAGATAACTAATAAGAAACTTATGTATAAAAAATAAAATAAAAATCAAAAATAAAAATAGAGGCAGGTGGAATCATAAATGATTGCATATGTCCTTTACAGGAAGACTCATCACAGAGCTACTAGTCTGCCTGCCAGCCATACTAGCTTCTTGAGTTCTGTCCCATATTGTAAAGGATGAAAAGATTGGTACCCTGCCCAAGATGGAGAGTCTGGGAAAGCATGTGGACTTTGGAGTCAAGCAGCCCTGAGCTCAGCCACTTACAATCTGTGTAAACTTGGACTTGTCACTTAATCTCCACAGGCCTTAAATTTCCCATCTGTTAGGGACTGTAGTTTGTGAAGTTGTTTTGAGGATGATATGAGATAATACATGTAATGGGCCTAGCCAGATTCCAGCACATGAAAAGTAGACAATAAATGTTAGTTATTTTCAGTATGAGAAGCTGGCCTTTACCTGCAAGAACAACTCAGAGGCGATGATACAATTGATCAGTTCAGTCAAGAGAGCCATATTAGTTTCCTTCTACTCTAAAATATCCAACATCCATATTTACCTCCCAGCCTGAGTAGGAAAACTTTGTTAACTATTTCTCACTTTCTATCTGCCTTCTCTCTTACATAAACACAAGTGTTTACTTATCCAGTAAATTCAGGACTATATATGTTCTCCCCTGAATACTCCCATAGTCAGGCTTTCCATTTCTTCTTTCAAGCCTTATCTCAACATTCCCAATATCGAGATTTTCTCTCATACCTTTATGTGCCATGTTCACTCCATTCTTTCCTGTTTCTCCAATAGCTTGTACAATTGACTTCCACACAGTCAAAAGTTAGTGCAAAATCTTCCTGGGTACTTTCCAAACAGATAAACCCCCTTCACACTCACTCTCCCAAAGCTTTCAATTTATGCAAAATGTTCTTTCTTTACTGCAAAGGATTTAGGATTGCATCTGTGTGCTGTTTTCACATTTTTTAACCATGAAAGCAGTTATGCTACCCATACACAACATTACTATTTGTCTAGATGGTAGGCGTCTCAAGGGCAGCGATCATGATTGATGGTTCATCTTTTCAACAGATGAAACAGACCATGATATATGCAGAGAACCATCTGTGGAAAAACGTCTCCAAGAGCCAAGCAGGGAGTGTGCAGTTATTATCAATCCAGACATAGACCAGACCAAAAGGACCATCTAATACTCAATAGCCTAAATCTTAAATCCTCGTGCATTTTGCCACCATTTATTTGCCAACAAATGCAAGCCTACAGGCTTGGACTGGTGAGGAGGAGGGAAATCCTCCTCCCAAGTTTAATTCAGATGCAGTAAGGTAATAATCTTTATCAGTGATCAAGGTAGAAGAAGGAATTTCTCTACACTTACTAAGAGGTTGTGTGCCCTTGGCAGTCCCTTAGTCTTTCAACTTCCTTCTCTGTACAGTGAGGATGATGATAATAGTATCAACTTTACAATTTGTTGTAAGGCTTAAATGACATGTAAATCAATTAGTATAGGACCCGGCACATATTACCTACTCAACAAATGTTTATGCTACTGCTCTTCCTGCTGCTGCTAATATTAAGATGACTTGCTTTGAAGAAGGTCTATATTAGTCTTTTATACTGAAAATTATCAACCAGTCAGTCATTTCAGCCAGACTACCTTTCCACCATGCAGAATGAGCATATATAAATCTTGGACTGGTTTTTTGGAGTGTGTGTGCAGGACAAACTATCTCCGAGTGTCCCTTCTGAGGGATTATGGCCAAGGAGCATTATTAAATCTGACTCTGATGGCATAGTTGAATAAGAGCTTTAGTAACTCCTAGATACCCCTGTTAGCTGTGGTATATACTGTCGTCTTTCCAGCCTCTGAGTAAAATCCTGAGACTCTAGCCTGGGCAGTGGGCAAACTGACCCAAGCAAGTAAGGTTAGGCTCCCTTAACCACTCACTAGATTTCTTTCTGAAAAAACTAAGCATAATGCAAGTTCTGTTACCCTAAGGTTGAGATTCCAATAATCAAGTTTAACATATCAGCTTAATGAGGCATGGTTCTGGTCCTTGAGAACTTTCCTTATAGATGGAAAGCATTCTCTTTCTATCACCGTGGTTTTCTTTTTATACCGTTTACTTTCTCTCTTTCTAATGTTCATTATTATTTTATATACAACAGGGTTTTAAAATGATATACATAGGCAATAGCAAAAAGCCCAAAATTAAAATCCATAAGGCAACCTCCCTTACACAAGCACTACTACTATTTGCTATGGTCCTCCCTGAAGCTTGCTTTTGCTGTGCAGTGGATTGTGTGTATGGTTGCAATCATTTTGAAACAGTGTGATGTAATAGGAGGAAAATGGGCTGTGGTGTCAGATAAACCTGGGTTCACGTCCTGGTTTGTAATTCATGGGCTGTGTGAATTTGGCATATGTATATATATACACACACACATATATACACACATGTGTGCACACATATGTATACATATGTGTATATATGTGTGTGTATATATACATATATATTTTGGGGGGGGGGCACACCACATGGCATATAGGATCTTAGCTCCCCAGTTCCGTGACCAGGGATTGAACCGGTGGCCCCTGCAATGGAAGTGTGGAGTCTTCACCATTGGACAGCCAGGGAAGTCCCTGGCCTATTTTCTTAACCTCTCTTGGCTTCTGCTTCCTCATCTACACAATGAAAGTGATACCTACTTCACAGGGTTTTTGTAAAATTTATGGGTGATAATATGTGTAAAGATGCTTAGCACAGAGAAGCAAGTTTTCATATAAGCGTTTCATTCCTCACTGATTGGCAATGCCTCATTCATTCAATCATTCAATAAACAGTTGTTGAATATCTACAGCATGCATATTTGATCATATATCTAGTAATTTTTATACAAGGACCTATTGGAATGTTATGTATTTTTGTTATTGTTGGTTTGCTTATTCTCTCACATACTACCACATTTTACGTTTTAACTCTTGTCACCTACAATATCTGTTTTAATATCTGGTAGAGCTGGTTGCTTCTTACTGCTCTTCTTCCCCTCCCTGCCATTGCTTTATCACCTGTTTATTCTTGTAAATTAATAATTAAATAATAAGGCTATTTAATATTTAAATACTTAAGAACCTTTAATAAGTATAATGTTCTTTTAATTTGTGTGAAATTGCAATAAAACAGCAAAGTACTGGGGGCCAGCTAAGAATATTTTTCAATGTTCTGCGTGTTTAAACTGAGTCTTAACTTAGGCCATCCAGGTAAAATCATGGCCTAGTCTGTAGTGGTGGCAGTACATGACAGAGCATAATCACAAGCCAGGACTAGAATCCTTACTCTACTACTTACTAATAATTTGCCCTAGGATAGTTTCTTCAACTGTAAAAGCAGGATAGTAATTCCTAACTCATGGAGTTGCCATGAGGTTCAGATGAGGGTTAAATGAGGTTATGCATGTAAAGCTCATGGCCCCTATTAAGTGTGCAGTGAAAGAGAGCTGGTTAAAACCAATGTGATTCTGTATTTAACTCAGAGAGTTTAAGAAACTAAGCCCCAGTCACACAGCTAGTACAGACAGATCCAGGACCCAGACTCAGGTTTGTCTGACTCCAAAGCTCATGTTCCTCTTATTACATCATACTATCTCCATATGATTCTGAACATGTGAACAATCCACTGCATTGCAATAGAAAACTCTCAAATAGGTGCTCAATGAAAAGATAGCTAGTTATAACCAAGTGATTGCATTATTTTTAAACTGCAATATACTCCATGATCTTCCAAACCGACACCACCCTTCAAGCTTTGTTATAGTGTAGATTTTAGACCTTGAAGACAGTCCCACACCATTTATGAAGACTACTCAGACTAACTGAAGTGGTGGCAGAGAGATCACAAGATAACAGTGGTTCCACACCGCTTGGGCTGAAATCCAGGTGCTGCCACTCACGAGCTGTGTGACCATGAGCAAGTTCCCTGACTGCTCTGTGCATCCGTTTCCTCATCTTTAAAACTGAGATAAAGCTGAGATAAAACTGGTACCAAACTCAATATAATCATTGGGGGGATTAAAAGTGTTAATTCTTTTAGGTACTTAGAAAATATTTGCCACATATTTAGTGCTCAGTAAAATACTAGGTGGTATTATTAGTATTATATTATTTGTCTCCCTTTGTTCTGACTTTCCATAACACCTTTTATACTGGTACTAGATTACATGTAATTTTTAATATAATCATGAAGTGTTCTGTATTGATCTGTTAGGTGTGGATCATGTCTTCTCAACTAGATTGAAAACTCCTAGGAACCGGAACTATTTCTTCAGCTTTGAATCTCTCTTAAATCTAGCACATTGCTGGGCACAGGGTACTAGCTAAACAAATTCTTGTGTGTTGAAATTGCACAGACTTCCCTGGTAGTCCAGTGGTTAAGACTTCGCCTTCCAATGCAGGGGATGCAGGTTCAATCCCTGGTTGGGGAGCTAAGATCCCACATGCCTTGGGGTCACAAAAACCAAAACATAAAACAGAAGAAATATTGTAACAAATTCAATAAAGACTTTTAAAAAAATGGTCCACATCAAAAAAAAAAAAAAAAAAAAACAATTGCACACTAGCCTTAGTCAGAAAGTCTGAAAGAATCCTTGGTGTCTTTTAAAATAACTTAGCATCTTCATCATCTCCCACTGCTCTGCAGAGAGCCATATAAAAGCTTCCAACCCTGACAACTAATGACCAAATCTCCAGGAGCTCTGTGGCTTGCTTCATGGCCTGTACTTCATGACTCTCCAATATTCAGGGCACAGAAGCAGAAAGAATGTAATTGAGAATTCAATCTTCTGCACACAAAACCTGCAGGTCTAGATTCCAATGACCCTTAGCTGGATGTATGTGGTACTGGTTCCCTGAAATGTAATTTCAGGAGCTTAAAAAAAATGATGGAAACACCTCAGGATTCAGGTATGGGGGATGGGGAGGAATGGAGTTGGTGGGGAGGAGTGTGTAATAGGGGATGATCTATTTCAGAAAAATAACCTTTTTACTAAGCCTGAGTGGAGGTTTGCAAAATGGAAGAGGCTGTCAGTCCACACAGTGTCACCAATCCCAGCGAGGAGAGAGTGTGTCATCATCTAAATTCAAGTTTTGGAACTTGATAGCCTGCGTGTGAATCCTGGCTCTGCCACTTGATAATTATGTGGTATTTATTTTGGAAAGAAGGAGCAAAGAATCAGAAAACAGATGCTGACATTAGGAGCATAGAGGGCTTTGGCTCAGTGGCCCCTATTGCTTTGGCCCCCGGTTATCTGAGATGTGTGACAATGTCACCTGCTGCTCTCACTGTAAGCTGCTGGGGAACCAAGACCTTGAGAAAGACATGTCAAGGGCACTCAGTAAAGTGCCAAAACAAGTGTTTTCTCCTCACATTTTGTAGTTGTGTAGAATTCAGCATTTCATTATTAGGAAGATTACCTATAAGCTACCAACATAACAGAAATCCTGTAGTCTTAGCCAAAGTTATTTTTGTCCCTTATGCCCATCCATAGTCTATGCATCTCTGATCAAGCCTCCCTTCTTCTGCAGGATCATCCACTTCCACTGTTCCCTGAAGCATTCTTCTTTCTCATTTAACAATGTTGCACAGCAAGGGTACAGCAGTGTGGTTTTTTAGGGAGGGCTATGCACACAGAGTATGGATTACTTACACACACACACACACACACACACACACAGCCCCAAAGTGGACTGTTTTTGCGGGTTATTTAAACTGATCATCTGCATGAATGCAAGGATGCAGACTCACCAGTTACCCATCTCACTCTGTACTCAGGAGAAATATTCCAAGATTTAGGTTGGGAAAAAAGGGAGTTTGTTTCAGAACATCACATATTTTTTTCAAAAAATAAATCCTTTGGTTCCTGAGCCAACAAAAACTCTCTGTGGCTTCCTCATTATCTGCCCCCATGGTTTTCAGAATCAACCGTCAAGGGAGTTATTAATCTAGAGCATGTTCGTTTCTCTGAGACAGATTCAAAAGGCACAATTGGAAATAGACTTTAAGCCTTCTCTCAGATGGGCTCTTCCAGATTATGGTACTTCTGCCAGTCCCACAGTCCTCTTGGTCTAAAGCAGAGAGCTAATGAGATTAGATTATGGACCTGTCCATCAGCCAGGCCCATGCTCCAAGGAAGTCACAGCGTCTGACCTGGTCCTTTGCCTTTCTCCTCCAAGTTCACCAGAGTTCATGGAGGTCCCTTCCTTTATGGCAAAAATTCATTTTATATTTGTATGACACTTCATAGCTTATTTCTTAGCACTTTGGAAGCACTACTTCATAGTGCTTCCAAACGCATTATCACATTTTAGACCTTAAAATTCCATGAGGTTGGCAAAGAAACTATTATTAACCCTGTTTTATAGACAAGGAAGGTTAAACCAAGAGAGACAAAACATGTTTCCTATGGTCATATAGCTTAGATGACACAGAGCTGAAAGTCAAATTCAGGTTTTCAGATTCTAAGTCCTAGGCTCCTCTCAGAACTTTCCTCTCTTCGGAGGTCTAACCTCATCAGTCAGGTGCCAGAGCTTACTCACCACTCAAATGCTTCCTGGCTTAGCCATTCTCAAGGGGCTGAGTATAGATATCTGAACCATACTTTAAAACTGACTTGGAGGTTGTTCCTGTACTGTTTCGTTTTGTGTTTCCTGATCCCCAGCATCATCTCAACTTTACAGAACCAGTATTAGTTCGAATTCATGAGAATATTTGTGTCCTCTATGATGGCTCACCAAAAGGCCACCATTCCGGAGAAATCTCTCAATAATCAAGTGAACAAAACGTAACAATCATGGATGTCAACCAGCCTCTTTTCCCTGTCCCCCCAGTGCTTACTTAATGAGCTCACACATGAAGTGGCGAGCTCCATAAGGGCAGAAATAGAGGTTATGCATGGCATCAAACACATGGATTCCCCCTCACCAAGGCTGAATTGGCTACTGTATCTGCCAAGTACCCAAACTGCCAACAGTGGAGGCCCAGGCTAAGCCCCCAGTTGGGCCCCATTCTGCAGAGAGACCTGGTAGCAGGTCAGTTACTTTGGATGCCCTCCATTATGGAAGAGAAGGTTATTTGTCCTGTCTGGAAATGATACTAACTCTGACATGGATTTGCTTTTCCAGCCAGCAATGCTTCTGCCAGCACCACCACTCATAGACTTAATGAATGTCCTTTTCACTGCCATTGTATCCCTCACAAGAAACTCATTTTACAGAGAAAGAATGAAGCTGATGGACTAATACAAGACTCACTGATCTTACCACAGACATCATAAACCAGGAGCAGTTATCCTGGTAGAGCAATGCAATGGTCTATTAAAACTCAATTACAGAGTCTCTGGGGCTCAAGATCTGAACACTGGAGATGTTATCGTATAGGATGCGGCATATGCTCTGAACTAGTGGTCAATAGATAGTGCTGCTGTTAGAGCAAGTATTCTAGGAACCAAGGGCTGGAAGTTGGAGTGGCTCTTCCCACTATTACATCTACTAGCCTACTCACAAAATTGTATGGTTCTGCTGGTTGAGAGGTTTCAGTACTTGAGGAAGACATGCTTCTTCTGGACAGACACACAACAGCATGTCTGTTACCTAAAGGGGGAGACAGCCATCTGGCTTTTTTTGGACTGTTTGTGCCACCAGAATAACACCCAAGATGGACGTTTTCAGAGCTAGATGGTATGACATAGGGCTGCTACTGTAGAGTGAAGGTGGGGAGGAGTGTAGGAGTGTGTCTGGGACACAGAGGATCCTTCAAGGCACTTCCTTCTGCTACCATTCCAGTGGTAACGTTAAAAAGGGAGACTTGGACAACCACATACAGGCAGGCCCACCAAAAAGCTCAAGAATGCAGTTTTAGGTCATGCCTGAGGTAAAGAACTTTTAGCAGCTTAGATACTGACCAAGGAAGGCAATAGAAATATAGACTGAGTAGTATAGGAAAAGTTTCAGAAAGAAGACTATAATATCTACCCAGAGTTTCTTCCTTGCCGTGACATATTTCATTTCCCCCTGCCATTATACTATTGTATACATAGTGGTGAACTTTACATAGAGTCTCTAGTTTATAGAATATCAAGATGCAATTGTGATGGAACCAGAGGTTAAATGCACAGCATCCAAAGACCCTGGACTGAGGTCTGAATATATTTAGTAACTAATCAGAATTTGAGATTCTACTCTTTGGCATGTTTGCGTTTATATCAGAAATAGTTGCATTATATTACATGGAGGGTTTTTTGTTTTTGTTTTTTTGCGGTACGCGGGCCCCTCACTGTTGCGGCCTCTCCCGTTGCAGAGCACAGGCTCCAGACGCACGGGCTCAGCGGCCATGGCTCACGGGCCCAGCCGCTCCACGGCATGTTGGATCGTCTCGGACTGGGGCACGAACCCGTATCCCCTGCATCGGCAGGCGGATCCTCAACCACTGTGCCAGCAGGGAAGCCCGGCCTAAGCATTTTAAAGCCTAGTTATTCAGAAACCAGGTAGTGTCTAAATCCAATTCAGTTTTAGTCAGAAACTGGCTGAGGTTCAATCCAGGACCTAAGCATTTAAAACTCTAGTTTTACAGAAGTCAGGTCAGGCCCAAATCTACTTCAGTTTTAGAAACTGGCTAAGGTAGAATCCAGGGCCTAAGCATTTAAAGACTAGTTATTCAGAAGCCAGCTAGGGCCTAACTCCACTTAACTTTTAGTCAGAAACTGGCTGAGGTAGAATCCAGGGCCTAAGAATTTTTTTTTTTTTTTTTTTTTTTTTTTTTTTTTTTTTTTTTTTGTGGTACCTGGGCCTCTCACTGTTGTGACTTCTCCCATTGCGGAGCACAGGCTCCGGACGCACGGGCTCAGCGGCCATGGCTCACGGGCCCAGCCGCTTTGCGGCATGTGGGATCATCCCGGACTGGGGCACAAACCCGTGTCCCCTGCATCGGCAGGCGGACTCTCAACCACTGCGCCACCAGGGAAGCCCCGGAGGCTTTTGTTGTTGTGAAGTTTATGTATGCAAAAGGATATATGTTGATATTGGTCAGCCAAAGGTGTGGATATTGTCTTAGGATTGGTTCCTCAGAAAGGATTGCTATGCTAGTGATTTTTTTGGAGAATGAAAACTGTGAGGGAAACAAGGGAGGGCAAGGGAAGAAGCTAAGCAAGGATGTTATTCCTCATGAAATCTAGCATCACCCTGATCCCACAGGTAGCTCTGCGTATATATAAATGGCTCAAAAGAGTCCATCCTACCTTGAGACAAAAGGGATAGGGATTTTGTACTACTGCCCCAATCAGTCATTGGCTATGGTCAGCCTTGGGAGACAGAACTCTTAGGTGAGGTAGTTTCAGCTGCTCAAGGGCAGTCCTACAGAGAAGGTTATAAATGTGAGCTTTTAGCAGCAGCAATTACAGCAGCTGGGGGATGGGTGCACCAGACCACCAAAAGGAATCCCTGGGGATCTGGATGGAGAATTTACAATGTCTGCTACAACTATTCAGTGCTTGTGAACACCCTTCCTATGTTTTGAGAATTCCTCACCTTAGAAGTCCCAGACTCCTCAAAGAAACCAGACATTTGTTTTCCAAGCCTCCCTACTGCTTGAGTACAGGCATGTGGCCTATGCTCTTTCAGTCACATGTACCGACTCAGACCTGGAATTGGAAGCTAGTGATGCAGAGGAGCAGATATAATATGGACTGCATTCTGGCCAAGACAGGGGCAGTTCCATTTCATTTTTAAGAGGCAGCAGTTGCAAAGGTTCCAGGGGTAGTGTCTGGCACCCACAATGAATGATATTGGCAGTTGTCAATGCCTTCCAGACAAAGACTACCAGGAGCGCATCTTGTAGTTTAATAAGTTGGGTTTATCACTCATTGCTGTAAGGGAAAATGCATAACACAGGGAGGATATTAGAGAGGACTTATTATAGGATTTGGACTTGTGTTAGGTGATTTGGGGGGGATGAGGAAGAGGGGCTTTGTTCCGGATTGGATGCTGTTAGGAAGCAGTGGTAATTCCATGACTGGGTATTTTAATAAATCTTACCTAGGAGGAGGGACCGCTAACCCAAAGCTAAAGCTATAATTGGTAAAGAAGCAGCAGTCATTCCCCATTAGCCAGGGTAGGGGAATGTCTTGTCATTTTTGTGATTTGGGCAATGTTTACATTTACATCTTGATCCATCACCATCACAGGGTGACTCTGTCTGATGTTGCTGTCCTGTGAAATTTTTGATATTTAACAGGAGAACACCAAGACCTAACTGTGAGTGCCAGACTAGCTCCTAGCAACACCAAGGCCTGGGTGATAGCATCAGGTCAGCTCACTCGTGTCAGGGTCTGCCTTTTTCTTTCTCACAGTTCAAGCTGTGGTATTTGTGCCCAGCAGCAGTGTCAGGGGGAATCTCCACTTTTGCCTAGTGATTTTGAGTGTTAATTTTGACTCTCTTGACTCCAAGTTGATTCTCTGGCTTTCTCCAGGATTGTATAAGCTCCTAACAAGCCTCAAATAATTTTTTTTTCTGCCTAAACTAGTCAGATTTAGATTTTAGTTCTTTACAACTAAGAACCCTGACTGATATGCATCTCTTCTTCCCCTCTATTCCAGCTCCCAGGACTACATAGATCGGCATCTCCCATTAGGACATTAAGGAAACAAGATTGGATAAGGAATCCTTGGATCCTTTGGAAAAGTGAATTGTCTTCGTGACTCCCTTGATACTGGTGCACTGTCATATTGGAGGTTCAGGATGGGGCTAGCATCTGCAGGGAAGCTGACAGAGGAAGATCTTGAGGGATCTTGGATCCCTCTGGTGAAGAATCAGACTCCATCTTCCTTTTATCAGGTACAACTCCCTCAACCTACTCCTACGACCAGCAAGGTAAGAACAGACACAAAAATGGCTAGGAAATGAGACCTTGCATAATCAAGTGCAAGAGTGCAGACTTGGAAAACAGGGGAAGGAGAATTTATTGGGGGCTGTTGTCATTACAGAAGGCTTTATGGAGGCAGTGGAATAGAAGGAGACATTGAGGGACAAGTAGGTTTTGATCCAAAAGTAATGAGGGAGAAGGACATCCACATGATCATAGCTTAGCCTCCTAGTTTTGATCTTCAGCCACTAGAGACCCTAGGCTCGCTGCCTGTGGTGACCTCAATGAGTCAATAGGCCATGGTCTTGATCCATGTTACTGAATCCAAACCACAGGATGCTGCAGTAGATCTTTCCTCACTAGAATATAAGCACTATAAAAGCTAGGAATTTTTCCTTTTCATGTTTGTATCACTAGTTTCTTATATGGTGGTTGACACATAGTAGACCCATATTAAATATTTGTTGAATGAATTACTGAATGAATAAGTGGATGAATAAATAAAGGAATATTTTCCAACACTCTCCTTGTGGAAAGAGATTAAAAAAAAAACCTGTCAACTTCACCAAATTAATTTTTCTGTTGCTCTGTCTCCTCCAAAAGGACTCTACTGCTCTCCCACCCTTCATGAATAGCTTCATTCTTTAGGCTCTCAACTTGCTGCTGACAAGTTCTTCTGTAGCTTCAGTTCAACTCTGATTGTGCAACTGGCCCAAGGGACACTGAACACAGCTCTACATTCTAGGCCAATTACAGTCTGCAGAACTGAGGTATTAATTAGGACACAGAGAGGATATATTCCATTCAGAGATCTGCAGCTAGCAGGGCAGGTTTCCTCTGAGTCAGGGACTGTTTCCAGGGACAAGAGAAGAGCTACGTATAGTTCAGTGTAATAGCATCAGGCTTGATTCTATAGTCAATAGGCAATTTTACCTCCAATTTTTTTAAGGGGAACAAGCCTCCTGTTTACCCCATTTACAAGAATTGTCAGATGTACTTCACTCTGAAAGTAATAGCTGACCATTACTTTTCATTAGAGCTGCCTACATTTACCTAGAAAGTTTTATTTGGGTACTACATCTTCCCCTACCCTGAACATAGACCCCTCCCTCCCTCCTGATCTCTTGTTCAGGAAGATGTTATTGTTGCAGTAGTTTTCAAAGCAAAAAGGGCCTTATTTGTAACAATGTCATGGGTGTTTTTAGTGATGCTTTGGGAAACAGAGTTGAGTTATGTTGCTGGGTATGAAGAGGAAATTAGAGAATGTAGAAAAATGATTAGGGACTGGAAAGAAGGTGGCCAGAAGAGAGGTGAGGGGTAAGGAAAGCAGACTGCCCACTTTACAATTTTGTATAGGGCTATTACTGGACACTGCCCTCCAAAAATTTGATTTAAGGTGACTGTAAATAGATCAAACTGCCCGGCTCTGCCACTTACTTGCTGTGTGACTTTGTGCACATAACTTGAAATCTCTGTATTTCAGTTTCTTCATCTTAATATGGGGATAATAACTGTACCTATCTTATTGGGTTGCTGTGAGGATTAAAGGAATTAACTTATGTAAAAGCACTTAAAACAGTGTCTGGCACATAGTAGGTGCTATATAAGTGATAGATATTGTTGTTGTTATTTTTATAATTATCATTTTCGATTGAGAGCATTTTGAATCATTCTCACCTTCCTCTCTACTCCCCGGAGCCATGGGCCTTGAGAAATGTTTCTGTAATGATTTGCTTCCTTGCATAAATGTACTAATGCTGGGCATCTGTGCTATCTGGAATGGGAACAGAACCAAGGTACAGGACTAAGGTCCTGGGGAAAGACTCCAGGTTCCAGAATTACCAGGGAACAGGGGCTGCAAGCAGATCTGTAGTATAGGTTAGGGTTTCATAAAGTTTATTCTTTAGCTACCTTTCTCAATTTACCTGTTAAAAATTCCCTACCACAGACATGTCAAATTAGAATTCTGGTACTAGGAACCAGAAATCCACATTTTAACAAAGTTCTCAGGTTAGATTGCCAGATTTAGAAAATAAAAATACAGGAAGTCCAATTAAATTTGAAGTTCAGATCAAACAACAAATCATTTTTATTACAAATATGTCCCAACTATTGCATACAACATACTTATACTAAAAGTTACTTGTTTATCTGAAATTTCAATTTAACTGGGCATCCTGTATTTTGTCTGGCAGAGTACACCTAATTCCAATGTACTCTAAAATTAGAGGACCAGTCCTTTAGAGAAATGTAGGTTCTGGGAAGTCTTTCCAAGAGCTTATGTCAGGGAAACTGGAGAAGGACCCAGTTATTTAAACAGGGCTATGAAATGGAGGACTGGTCAAAGACAAAAATCAAAGTGCCTGATTCACTAGCACTGGGGCAGAAGCAGGGTAAATCAGGAGGCAGAGGCAAATGACTTCAGTCATTCAACCAAAACTCTTTAAATTGGCCCCAAGTTCTGTTCTTCCTAGAGCAATGGTTCTGTCAATGGGTGGAAAGTCAGAGGTGAATTACTTTTTCAAAAAGCATCTGCGGTATCTCCTATACCACTTCCCTGTCCCTGTTGGGGAGCGAAAATCCTCTTCTGCTACTCTGTCAGATTCTGTACCTGGGGCCTACAAATTGTGAAGAAGTGACAAGACAAAGGACAAAGAGTTGCGCATCCAGGCATGGGGAATTGTGGGAAGGTATATACATGGAAGAAACTAATGGAAGATAAGGGATTTTTTAGTAACTTCTGTGCAGACCCATCTCGGTTCTGACTTTCTGTCGCTGGTGATAAGGGTTGTTCTCTTAGTATGGAAGAGGGAGGAGGAACACCTTCATAAAGGGAAATTGATTTCCTTCTTTTAGGCAGATGGGGGAGGGCAAAGAGCTCTTCCTGTGTTTGCTGCTTCTTAATTGCCCTCAGCTCAAAATATTCCTCATGCCAAAGTGGCATATTTGGGGGTGGCCTATTCTAATCCCCTTCACCCTCATACTGGGAACCACTAGCACAGAGTTTCAAACTGCAAATAGAACTGAAAGATAGAGCATTATAAAATGTGCCTATTGTCTCCTGTTGTCTCTACCCTGATTCAGCAGATAATAGGTTTCTTAACTACAACCCAGCCAGCCTCTTTCCACCCCTACCCTGTAGGCTCTTCCCACCATTTGTACAAATAGTAAGCAACTCTATAACCCCTGCACTGCTGTGGCCATTTCCTTTCATCATGGCTATTGCAAAGATCTCAGTAGGCACTAATGTGCGTAATGCTGAGAGACTGGGTAGAGAGCTGTGTCAGTCTTCCTGACAGGAACGTATTCTGAAAGTTACCCTAGTGCCATCATGTCAAATGTGGGCTGTATTTACAGGTCTTGTTTTCCAGAGCCACACCAGCACAGCCAGACTCTACCCCCTGCCTACTGTCTTATCACATTTTCATTATGACCCCAATACCAGCACAGAAGATCCTATTTCCAATGGATTAAGAGACTACTTATTCTAATGAGACTATAATTCTCCTCAGTTCTGTAAGGATGAAAGGGACTCCTTTTCATGGGAAGGCCTGACTGAACGCTGGTGCCAATGACTCTTTTTGTTTGCTATTTCTTCCCACCAATTCCAAGTGTAGTGTCAAAGGGCTGCTTCCTGGCCAAGAAGAACAGCTTCGTCTTAGCTTCCTCCCCTCCTCTCCTGCCCCCAGCACCATGAAAGACCTTTGAAGGAGAATAAACCAGAGTGCATAGCTTCAGCTTATTCTGAAATGACATTCCAGCCATTCCAGAGATGAGATGGCTGCTGATAGGAGACAACAGAGACCATGAAATAGCCATCCAGGACACACACACACTTCGTATTTCAAAACCAATGGCACTGGCCAATTTGTCTTGATTGAGAGTCATTGGTGTCATCTTAGCTGTCCCCATATTCCACTGGACTATGAACTCCTGGAGGCTAGGACCTGTGTCTTATTCATTTCTGTTATTTACTTAGAGCACTTAGCACAAGGCCTGGTTTACAGTAAGCACTTTATAAATACTTATAAAAAATAAAAGTACCAGTAGAATGCAGAAAGATGAACAGCAGAAGAGGGGTTGCAGGACAACTTTCAAGTCTGGACCAAGTATCAGCAGTTGAGCCCAAAGCAGACAAAAGCAGTTGTACACTAGAACAAATGGAAATAAAAGAGCATAAAAATGGGCAAACTCGTGGAGCGGCTGGGCCCGTGAGCCATGGCCGCTGAGCCTGCTCGTCCGGAGCCTGTGCTCCGCAATGGGAGAGGCCACAACAGTGAGAGGCCCACCTAGCACCAAAAAAAAAAAAAAAAAAAAAAAAAAAAAAAAAAAAAAAAAAGGGCAAACTGCAGCTTTGGCCTGCATATGAGCTGAAAGTGGTCTTGCCCTACCAGTAAGAATCACAAGAAAACTCAAGCCTCTCCTGTGGCCTGCCAATGAGAAGATTTTTATTTTAATGGGAAAACATTCATGATGATAAACACAATGAAAAGGAAAATATCATCTCACCCCTTGCGTGGTTCTGCATATGCTTTCATGCTATTTTCCCTCCTTCCCTCTGCCTATGAAATCCTATCCATCTTCTAAGGCACAGTTCCACAGATTTCCATAATACTGTTGAAATTCATGTCATGTGTCTGGTCTCAGTCCAAATGAGACCTACCTTGGGGCAACCACAGACATCAGGTCATTCATGGCAATCACCAAGTCTTATGTTTCTCTTCTGGATACTCTAAGCACCTAGAATAGAGTTGAGCCATTATAGACACTTAATAAATATTTGTTCATCGCCTGCTTTATGGTGACTAGAAAACCAATCCTACAGAAAGCTGGAGATGATCCCTCTCCTATAGAAACAGATTTCATTTGGCTTCATTAAATACAAAGCTAGGCCCATCTCATGCCAAACTGGCATGCTTCCCTTTGGAGATTGTGTTTTGCTGCTGGTGGAACAGCAAGTCTGTTATGATTAAAGAATAGAAAGTGTATCTACCTTTTCTTGCAGGAAATTGGAATAAATGCCATAAAGCTCCTCAGTGAGATGACTGATGGTCTGTGTTTTCTCTTTAATCAAGGAAAACGGATTAGAAGTTATGAAGGAAACTTTAGATCCAATGTTCTTTGATTGTTAAACAATAATAACAGAAATGTGGCTTATTTCAAAAAACAGTCAGAGGCCATACAGGAATGAAGTACTAAAAGGTGGGAAGAAAAGTAAAGGGAGTAGGACGTTCTCAGAGAGCAACTGATCAAAAGTGGGAATTTAAAAAAAAATCCTGCAAGGGAATTAGAGCCCAGAAAATAGAAGTTGTGGAGAGAAGGATAAAAAAATTCTACCAGATTTAGGAACCTAGGACATCTGGGGATGGAATGAATTGAGCTGTTGTATTATTGAGCTAACGAAGAAATTGCTGGTTGAAAGAAATAGAAGTTTTAAGAGACAATGAGCAGAAACTACCCTGGATTGGGATGTTCTAGGAAGAGGAGCCCAAATCCCAGAATTTTCCACATACCCAATACAGGACAGTTGTGGTAGGTAGCCTTGTAAGATGCTCTACCCTCTCCAAGGATACCTGCTTTCTGGTATTCATACTCTTGTGGAATCTCCTTCCCTTGTATAGTCCATTTCCCTAGTTTGTGGACTGGATCTAGTGATTTGCTTCTAACTAATAGAAAACAACCAAAAAGAGGGATGTCACTTCAGAGATTAGCTCATAAAAGACTGTGACTTCCATTGTGTTTACACACTCCTTCTCTCTTGCTCTCTTTCATTTGCTCACATTGATGAAGCCAGCTTCCATACTGTGAGCTGGTCTTTGGAGAGACCCATGTGACCAGGAGGAGAGAGCATCCACTTGTCAACAGCTAGTGAGGAAATGAAGCCTTCAGTCCAATGGCCGTCAAAGAGCTGACTCCTTCCAACAACCACTGAGTAAGCTGTCAAGTGCATCCTGTCCCAGTAGAACTTGGAGGTGACTTTGGCCTTGGCCATCACCTTGTTTGCTGACTTGTAAGATACTCTGAGCCAGAGAACCAAGCTAAGTCATCCACAGATTCCTGAACCACAGATACTGTGAGGTAATAATTGTGTGATGTTGTAATCTGCTAACGTTTGGGGTCATTTGTTAGTCAGCAATGAATAGCTAATACAGCAGGGAAAGCAGACTCTGAGCTCATGTATCAAAAGGGGAAAGATGAAGTGGGCTCTATAACGTTTTGAGAATATAAGTGGCAGCAAATATCAGATCACAGTACTGATTATTACAAGGCAGCAGGGGAGGGAACTATTTGAGAAATAATATACTAGAAAAACCCCTTGTCCTATTGTTACCAGTGACACATAATAGAAGCAGAATCAAGGACTCAGAGAAGGAAGTTTCAACTAAGGGCCAGAGGCCAGAAGCCCAAAAGAATTGACACCCTGGGTCACTCTCATGGTCTAGTCAGCCCAGGCATCTATCTTTACCAGAGACCTGGTGGGGCAGAAATCACCTCTGTGATCTCTTTTTCAAGTCTTCCTTAGAAAATGGAGACTTGGACGGGAAGGGGAAAATAGTAGGCTCCTGTCACATTTGCCGCTTCTGAGATATACTGTGTGGATTGAAGAGGAAATCAACTGGAAGGTGGAGGGGAAATATTAATCTGAGCAGGATGGTGAGAGGAGAGAAGAGCCATGTGCAAATAGCCACTGAGCCTGCTTCGATGTTTTCTGGGACAGGGGCAACATGAGACAGGATGAAAGTTAGAGCTAAGATATCATCCATGTGCTTCCATTACCAGTACTCCAGCTACCCTCAGTCCTGATGTTTCTGATCTATCAAAATAGGGGGAGGGTGAAAGGGATTTTCAAAACTTGAGCTTGAAATGATGCATTTCCTCACCCTTCTTTTTGACTTCCATTCTTTCTGGAGCAATGACGGCTTTATGCACATAGTCACAGACCCTGATACAATGCTAGTTCTCTCTTGGTCCTACCTCTCATCCTAGTTGCCTTGCCCCACTGTCATTTGTTTCCTTCCACAATGCTAGGAAATAATTATCCAATGTATTTGGTTATTTGATCCTCACAACAACCTTCTGAGGTGGTTAAGACAAGCACTGTCATTCCTACTATATTGATGAAGAAAATGATACCCGGGGAAGTTAACCAGCTGATATAAAGGCACATATATAGTTAGTGGCAGAGTTGGTAGAGAAGCTAGGTCTTTGGTCTCCTAGTCCACTACCTTTAAAAAAAAATCATTCCATGCTACTTCAGAAAAAACTTGAAAAGAAAGTGTTACAAAAATGTCAATGTTCTTTCCTATACAACTGTACTGGCCCTTTCAATAACAAAAGGTTTGTTTTTCCTTACTGACTGAGGGAATGGCAGAAATGGTTACAAGTATACAATACAAATAAGTCCTAAATGCAGGTTTGGTGGTGCATTGGATGACTTCCAGAGGTTCCTACATTGACGTCTCTCAGTCTTTGAAAACATTTTTCAAATGGTGATCTGCAGTGTATCATAAGATGTCTCTCTAAGAAAAGATGCCATGCTTATATGATAAGGGTATGATGGGTTTAACAAAGATAAACAGGTTTCATAACTGTAGGATTTCTCAGGGCCTTTAGTAATATAATATGCAATGTAAATATATAAGATAAGAATTAAAATATTCAGCCTTACCAAATTTATTTTATGATGGAATCCATTTTTCTCTGAGCATCTTGATGGACTAGTGTACATCAAAATATAGTTTGGTAACTGTTAGACTATGAACTATATAAAATGTGCTTTGTAAACTTATTATATTAATACATATGTCTTAAGTCCTGGAAACCACGAAAGAAAAAGATTGCACCAAACACATGTAGAACTTGTCTAGGCTGTGGTGTGCTGGGACTGGTGGAAGGAATTGCACATTGCAGCTGTGTTGGAAACGCATGTTTTCCAATAACAAGAAAAAGACTTTCTCTCCTGACTACTGGTACAATGGAGTGGAATGAAGTTTGGGAAAGTGAGCCAAACAAACTCTCCATTGAGCTGGCACCTATCTATCCTAGCATGCTTTCTAAGCCCTGTGTACAACCCCTAAACAATTACAGGTTATGCTTCATTATTCAGCCAAATAGCCCAGGAAGCTTCAGAGCGCAGCTAAGGTTCTGGACTTGATGCGTTTTGAAAGACATAACCATAAATAAGAAACCAGTGTCAGGTCAAGGAATGTAGCCTTAAAACCCTAGAATTTTAGTTGATTTTCTCAGGTTGAAAAGACCAGCATAGGCATAAGCTGTCTTGATACACTTCTGAAGGGCCTCTGTGTATTTTCCAGGATTCTTGGGTCATCTCAGATTGGAAACAAACATAATAATACAGTGTTTTCCAAAGCAGTCAGCTTTATACATGCTCTTACTCTCATCTTTTTGAAAAGATGGTATAATTCCTAAGAGCAATTGCCCCAATTGCTTTCCTATACTTGGAAGTAAAGCTCTGATTTAAAAGTACAATTTCCCAGAATATTAGAGCCAAAGACCTTGCAAAACATCTAGCCTCATTATGACTAAATTTAATCCCAGTATGAAGTGTTTTTATTTATTTATTTATTTTTAACATCTTTATTGGAGTATAATTGCTTTACATTATTGTGTTAGTTGCTGCTGTATAACAAAGTGAATCAGCTATACGCATACACATATCCCCATATCCCCTCCCTCTTGGGTCTCCCTCCCACCCTCCCTATCACACCCCTCTAGGTGGTCACAAAGCACCGAGCTGATCTCCCTGTGCTATGTGGCTGCTTCCCACTAGCTATCTATTTTACATTTGGTAGTGTATATATGTCCATGCCACTCTCTCACTTTCTCTCAGCTTACACGTCCCCCTCCCTGTGTCCTCAAGTCCATTCTCTACTAGGTCTGTGTCTTTATTCCCGTCTTGCACCTTGATTCTTCATGACAATGTCTTTTTTTTTAGATTCCATATATATGTGTTAGTATATGATATTTGTTTTTTGCTTTCTGACTTACTTCACTCTGTATGACAGTCTCTAGGTCCATCCACCTCATTATAAATAACTCAGTTTCATTTCTTTTTATGGCTGAGTAATATTCCATTGTATATATGTGCCACATATTCTTTATCCATTCATCTGTCATGGACACTTAGGTTGCCTCCATGTCCTGGCTATTGTAAATAGTGCTGCAATGAACACTGTGGTACATGACTCTTTTTGAATTATGGTTTTCTCAGGGTATATGCCCAGTAGTGGGATTGTTGAGTCATATGGTAGTTCTATTTTCAGTTTTTTAAGGAACCTCCATACTGTTCTCCATAGTGGCTGTATCAATTAACATTCCCACCAACAGTGCAAGAGGGTTCCCTTTTCTCCACACCCTCTCCAGCATTTATTGTTTCTAGATTTTTTGATGATGGCCATTCTGACTGGTGTGAGGTGATACCTCATTGTAGTTTTGATTTGCATTTCTGTAATGATTAATGATGTTGAGCATTCTTTCACGTGTTTGTTGGCAATCTGTATATCTTCTTTGGAGAAATGTCTATTTAGGTCTTCTGCCCATTTTTGGATTGGGTTGTTTGTCTTTTTGATATTGAGCTGCATGAGCTGCTTATAAATTTTAGAGATTAATCCTTTCTCAGTTGCTTCATTTGCAACTATTTTCTCCCATTCTGAGGGTTGTCTTTTCATCTTGTTTATGGTTTCCTTTGCTGTGCAAAAGCTTTTAAGTTTCATTAGGTCCCATTTGTTTATTTTTGTTTTTATTTCCATTACTCTAGGAGGTGGGTCAAAAAGGATCTTGCTGTGATTTATGTCATAAAGTGTTCTGCCTGTGTTTTCCTCTAAGACTTTTATAGTGTCTGGCCTTACATTCAGGTCTTAAATCCATTTTGAGGGGTTTTTTGTGTGTGTATGGTGTTAGGGAATGTTCTAATTTCATTCTTTTACATGTAGCTGTCCACTTTTCCCAGCACCATTTATTGAAGAGGCTGTCTTTTCTCCACTGTATATTCTTGCATCCTTTATCAAAAATAAGGTGATCATATGTGCATGGGTTTATCTCTGGGTTTTCTATCTTGTTCCATTGATCTATATTTTTGTTTTTGTGCCAGTACCATACTGTCTTGATGACTGTAGCTTTGTAGTATAGTCTGAAGTCTGGGAGCCTGATTCCTCCAGCTCCATTTTTCTTTCTCAAGATTGCTTTGGCTATTTGGGGTCTTTTGTGTTTCCATACAAATTGTGAAATTTTTTGTTCTAGTTCTGGGAAAAATGTCATTGGTAGTTTGATAGGGATTGCATTGAATCTGTAGATTGCTTTGGGTAGTAGAGTCATTTTCATATTGTCGATTCTTCCAATCCAAGAACATGGTATATCTCTCCATCTGTTTGTATCATCTTTAATTTCTTTCATCAGTGTCTTACAGTTTTCTACATACAGGTCTTTTCTCTCCTTAGGTAGGTTTATTCCTAGGTATTTTATTCTTTTTTGTTGCAATGGTAAATGAGATTGTTTCCTTAATTTCTTCTTTAGAATTTTCATCATCAGTGTATAGGAATGCAAGAGATTTCTGTGCATTAATTTTGTATCTTGCTACTTTACCAAATTCATTGATTAGCTCTAGTAGTTTTCTGGTAGCATCTTTAGGATTCTCTGTGTATAGTATCATGTCATCTGCAAACAGTGACAGTTTTACTTCAACTTTTCTGATTTGGATTCCATTTATTTCATTTTCTTCTCTGACTGCCATAGCTAAAACTTCAAAAACTTATGTTGAATAAGAGTGGTGAGAGTGGGCAACCTTGTCTTGTTCCTGATCTTAGAGGAAATGGTTTCAGTTTTTCACCATTGAGAATGATGTTGGCTGTGGGTTTGTCATATATGGCCTTTATTATGTTGAGGTAAGTTCCCTCAATGCCTACTTTCCAGAGGATTTTAACCATAACTGGGTGTTGAATTTTGTTGAAAGCTTTTTCTGCATCTATTGAGATTATCATATGGTTTTTATCCTTCAATTTGTTAATACGGTGTATCACACTGATTGATTTGCGTATATTGAAGAATCTGTACATTCCTGGCATAAACCCCACTTGATCATGGTGTATGATACTTTTTTTTAAACATCTTTATTGGAGTATAATTGCTTTACAATGGTGTGTTAGTTTCTGCTTTATAACAAAGTGAATCAGTTATACATATACATATGTTCCCATATCTCTTCTCTCTCGCATCTCCCTCCCTCCCACTCTCCCTATCCCAGCCCTCTAGGTGGTCACAAAGCACCGAGCTGAACTCCCTGTGCTATGTGGCTGCTTCCCACTAGCTATCTATTTTACGTTTGGTAATGTAAATATGTCCATGCCACTCTCTCCCTTTGTCACAGCTTACCCTTCCCCCTCCCCATAACCTCAAGTCCATTCTCTAGTAGGTCTGTGTCTTTATTCCTGTCTTACCCCTAGGTTCTTCATGACACTTTTTTTTCTTAGATTCCATATATATTTGTTAGCCTATGGTATGCTGCTGGATTCTGTTTGCTAGTATTTTGTTGAGGATTTTTGCATCTATGCTCATCAGTGATATTGGCCTGTAGTTTTCCCTTTTTGTGACATCTTTGGTTTTGGTATCAGGGTGATGGTGGCCTCATAGAATGAGTTTGGGAGTGTTCCTCCCTCTACTATATTTTGGAAGAGTTTGAGAAGGATGGGTGTTGACTCTTCTCTGAATGTTCAATAGAAATCGCCTGTGAAGCCTTCTTGTCCTGGGCTTTTGTTTGTTGGAAGATTTTTAATCATGGTTTCAATTTCAGTGCTTGTAGTTGGTCTGTTTATATTTTCTGTTTCTTCCTGGTTCAGTCTCAGCAGGTTGTGCTTTTCTAAGAATTTGTCCATTTCTTCCAGGTTGTCCATTTTATTGGCATATAATTGCTTATAGTAATCTCTCATGATCCTTTGTATTTCTGCAGTGTCAGTTGTTACTCCTCCTTTTTCATTTCTAATTCTATTGATTTGAGTGTTCTCCCTTTTTTCTTGATGAGTCTGGATAATGGTTTATCAATTTTGTGTATCTTCTCATAAAACCATCTTTTAGTTTTATTGATCTTTGCTATCATTTCCTTCATTTATTTTTCATTTATTTCTGATCTGATCTTTATGATTGCTTTCCTTCTGCTAACTTTAGGTTATTTTTGTTCTTCTTTCTCTTATTGGTTTAGGTTTAAGGTTAGGTTGTTTATTTGAGATGTTTCTTATTTCTTGAGGTAGGATTGTATTGCTATAAACCTCCCTCTTAGAACTGCTTTTGCTGCATCCGATAGGTTTTGGGCCATCGTGTTTTCATTATCATTTGTTTCTAGATATTTTTTCATTTCCTCTTTGATTTCCTCAGTGATCTCTTGGTTATGTAGTAGCATACTATTTATCTTCCATGTGTTTGTATTTCTTTACAATTTTTTGCCTGTAATTGATATCTAGACTCATAGTGTTGTGGTTGGAAAAGATACTTGATATAATTTCAATTTTTTAAAATTTACCAAGGCTTGATTTGTGACCCAAGATATAATCTGTTCTGGAGAATGTTCCATGAGCATTTGAAGAGAAAGTGTAGGGCTTCCCTGGTGGCACAGTGGTTGAGAATCCGCCTGCCGATGCAGGGGACACGGGTTCGTGCCCTGGTCTGGGAAGATCCCACATGCCGCGGAGCGGCTGGGCCCGTGAGCCATGGCTGCTGAGCCTGAGTGTCCAGAGCCTGTGCTCTGCAACAGGAGAGGCCACAACAGTAAGAGGTCCGCAAACCACAAAAAAAAAAAAAAAAAGAAAGAAAAGAAAGTGTATTCTATTGCTTTTGGATGGAATGTCATATAAATATCAATTAGGTCCATCTTGTTTCATGTATCATTTAAAGCTTGTGTTTCCTTATTTTCTGTTTGGATGGTCTGTCCGTTGGTGAAAGGGGGTGTTAAAGTCCCCTACTATGATTGTGTTACTTTAGATTTCCCCTTTTATGACTGTTAGCATTTGCCTTATGTATTGTGGTGCTCCTATATTGGGTGCATAAATATTTACAATTGTTATATCTTCTTCTTGGATTGAGCCCTTGATCATTATGTAATGTCTTTCTTTGTTTCTTTTAATAGTCTTTATTTTAACGTCTATTTTGTCTGATATGAGAATTGCTACTCCAGCTTTCTTTTTATTTCCATTTGCATGGAATATCTTTTTCCATCCCCTCACTTTCAGTCTGTATGTGTCCCTAGGTCTGAAGTGGGCCTCTTGTAGACAGCATATATATGGGTCTTGTTTGTTTTTGTTTTTGTTTTTTGCGGCACATAGGTCTCTCACTGTTGTGGCCTCTCCCGTTGCAGAGCACAGGCTCTGGATGTGCAGGCTCAGTGGCCATGACTCATGGGCCTAGCTGCTCCACGGCATGTGGGGTCTTCCCATACCAGGGCACGAACCTGTGTCCCCTGCATTGGCAGGCGGACTCTCAACCACTGTGCCACCAGGGAAGCCCTGGGTCTTGTTTTTGTATCCATTCAACCAGTCGATGTCTTTTGTTTGGAGCATTCCATCCATTTACACTTAAGGTAATTATTGATATGTATGTTCCTATTAACATTTTCTTAATTGTTTTGGGTTTGTTATTGTAGGTCTTTTCCTTCTCTTGTGTTTCTTGCCTAGAGAAATTCCTTTAGCATTTGTTGTAGAGCTGGTTTGGTGGTGCTGAATTCTCTTAGCTTTTGCTTGTTTGTAAGGATTTTGAATTCTCTGTCGAATCTGAATGAGATCCTTGCTGGGTAGAGTAATCTTGGTTGTAGGTTTTTTCCCTTTCAACACTTTAAATGCGTCCTGCCACTCCCTTCTGGCTTGCAGAATTTCTGCTGAAAGATCAGCTGTTAACCTTATGGGGATTCCCCTGTATGTTAGTTGTTGCTTTTCCCTTGCTGCTCTTAATATTTTTTCTTTGTATTTAATTTTTGATAGTTTGATTAATATGTGTCTTGGCATGTTTCTCCTTGGATTTATCCTGTATGGGACTCTCTGCATTTCCTGGACTTGATTGACTATTTCCTTTCCCATATTAGGGAAGTTTTCAACTATAAGCTCTTCAAATATTTTCTCAGTCCCTTTCTTTTTCTCTTCTTCCCCTGGGACCCCTATAATTTGAATGTCACTGCATTTAATGTTGTCCCAGAAGTCTCTGAGACTGTCCTCAATTCTTTTCATTCTTTCTTCTTTATTCTGCTCTGTGGTAGTTATTTCCACTATTTTATCTTCCAGGTCACTTATCCGTTCTTCTGCCTCAGTTTTTCTATTGATTTTCTTCTAGAGAATTTTAAATTTCATTTATTGTGTTGTTCATCATTGTTTGTTAGCTCTTTAGTTCTTCTAGATCTTTGTTAAATATTTCTTGTATTTTCTCCATTCTATTTCCAAGATTTTGGATCATCTTTACTATCACTACTCTGAATTCTTTTTCAGGTAGACTGCTTATGTCCTCTTCATTTGTTTGTTCTGGTGGGTTTTTACCTTGCTCCTTCATCTGCTGCATCTTTCTCTGTCTTCTCATTTTGCTTAAACTACTGTGGTTTGGGTCTCCTTTTTGCAGGTTGCAGGTTTGTAGTTCCCATTGTTTTTGGTGTCCGCCCCCAGTGGCTAAGTTTGGTTCAGTGGGTTGTGTAGGCTTCCTGGTAGAGGAGACTGGTGCCTGTGTTTTGGTGGATGAGGCTGGATCTTTTCTTTCTGGTGTGTAGGACCATGTCCAGTGGTGTGTTTTGGGGGTGTCTGTGAACTTAGTATGATTTTAGGCAGCCTCTCTGTTAATGGGTGGGGTTGTGTTCCTGTCTTGCCAGTTGTTTGGCATGAGGTGTCCAGCACTGGAGCTTGCTGATTGTTGAGTGGAGCTGGATCTTAGCGTTGAGATGGAGATCTCTAGGACAGCTCTCGCTGATTGGTTTTACATGGCACCAGGAGGTCTCTGGTGGTCCAATGTCCTGAACTTGGACTTCCCACTCAGAGGTTCAGAGCTGACACCTGGCTGGACCACCAAGACCCTGTCAGCCACACAGTCAGATACATGGGGCATTTCTTGCCTTTTGGGAAGTCTGAGGTCTTCTGCCAGTGTTCAGTAGGTGTTCTTAGGAGTTGTTCCACACGTAGATATATTTTTGATGTATTTGTGGGGAGGAAGGTGATCTCCATATCTTACTCCTCTGCCATCTTGAAGGTCTTCAGGGATTGTTTTTAAAACAAAAGGGTAAGAGTGTTTGCACTTCAAGGAAAAAAAAACCAACTAACTTCTTCCTCTGAATTATGTTCTGCAGTTAAGGGACAAAGCCTACTCCATGTGAAAATGAAATGTAATACTCAAATGCCTGCCCATCAGCCAAAGCAGTAAGTAAATGGCTGTATCAAAATCACCTGAGGGTGTTGTTTAAAACTACATATTTTCCCCACCCCCCACTCCTCACCAGATGTATTGAATGCAAATCTCTAGAAATGGAGTTTAAGAATCTAAAATTTTGGGCTTCCCTGGTGGCGCAGTGGTTGAGGGTCCACCTGCCAATGCAGGGGACATGGGTTCGAGCCCTGGTTGGGGAAGTTCCCACATGCCATGGAGCAACTAATCCCATGTGCTACAGCTGCTGAGCCTGCACTCTAGAGCCCGTGGGCCACAAATACTGAGCCCGCATGCTACAATTACTGAAGCCTGTGTGCCTGGAACCTGTGCTTTGCAGCAGAGAAGCCACCATGATGAGAGGCCTGCACACTGCAATGAAGAGTAGCTCCCACTCGCCACAACTAGAGAAAGCCCGCACGCAGCAATGAAGCCAAAAATAAATAGTTAAATAAATTTTTTTTAAAAAAGAATCTAAAATTTTAAGAAGTTCTTCAAGTGATTCTGATGCATAGCCAGGGTTAAGAACCACTAGATTATATGATCTACAAGATCTCTGCTAGATCAAAATTTACAGGTACCCTTATTTTTAAAAGGCAGAGACATAGTTCCACAACCTACTATGTGCCAGGAACGGTCTTAAACTTGCAGCCTCTCTTAACCAATGTTCCTCATCTGAACCACAGATTTGCATGACTATTTTTTCAATTCTCCCAAAGATGGTACATAACGAATACAGATGCATAGAAGTTTATGGATTACACACTCAACCATTGCCTTGCAGCATTAGGGCTTAATTCTCTCAGGGTTACTAAAACCTAGTAGTAGAGAAACAATTTGTGAAGAACAGTCGAAGTATCTGAAATATAATGTATTTATACTCTAGATGGTTCAGCTACAAGATGATGCCTCCAGCTTCCTAGCTCCCTGAGTGACTGTGTGGTGTGATGTAGGCCCCCTTTTCCTTTCCCACACCTACATCAGAAACATATAGAGATCAATAAATAGGTCGCTGTTGAGAGTTTGGGATTAATTTGTTACCATAGTGAAAAAGTCTATCCTGAATAAAGCAGTAACATTAACATATTTGAAGTTTGTTCAAACATAAAACTATTGAAGGGTTTTTGACAGGATGAGTAACAGGATAAACTATACATTTTTCAAAGATCAGTCTGCAGAGTTGCAACTGGATAGGAGGAGGGCAAGAGTCAATATAGACAGACCAACTTGTTAATAATTATTGAATTAATGTGTTCAGTCAACAAATAATTATTTAAAGACTCCTGTGTGATAGCCACTGTGCTAGGTGTTAGAGACACAAAGATAAACAGTATCATTATAGGTGGTGTTAAATGCTATGAAGGAAAGAGCCAGGGTGCTATGAAAGATAAAAGGGAGGGTCTACTTATTTTATATAGTAGCATGATGATAGAAATAGTGTGCAAGCCACATAGGTAAATTTTTAAAAAGCATTTTGGTTGCTGTGGGCAGAATGAAAAGGCTGTAGTGAGGCAAGACTGACCACTGAGCCCATCAAGATTAAGTAATCCAGTCATGCAGACTAGAAGAGAATGGGTCAAGTATCAGGCACACCCTGACCTCTGCATTTTGGAGAGCTGAGTCAAAGACTCGAGCCAGTGAGAAGCCCTTAATCAGTGGAGAATGGTCCTGGGAGCCCTGTGCAAAGATACCTAGGGGAAATGGGAACGGGTGATAAAATTGATCTGACCTGGGTATACACAATTGTCAAAACTCATTGAACTGACACTTCAGGATCATGAATTTTATTGTGTACACTTTACACCTCCATAAGTTAAAATAATTACATTCAAATGATTTGTCTTAACAAATAGTACCTTCTGGTGAAGAACACGGTGTGAACATAATCATGTTCTACTGAAATTCCAATGGAAAAATTTCACTCGAGGAAGGCCCAAGTTTGCTAAAGAGATATCAATTATTCAGAGAGAGGATAGTAATGCATGAAATGATCATATCATATCTGATTATTTATATGTTCAATAGAGGTTTTGCAACTAAAACCTGTGTAATCCAGCCTTTGAATGATTGAAGTGTTCTTTTCCTTCAGACATCCAGATGGCTCCCACCTTTCACCCACCCCCATCCTTCTTCCACTGGAGTCATAGTTTCGTCTTCCCATCATCTCACTTTTGAGATTATTTTCCAGGGGAAAAATTTTGTGGCAAAAAACAGAAACAAAAAACAAACCCTCCATTCAGAAAAATTCTCAGGGTTGGCCTCTGGGTTCAACCTGTCTCCCCACAATATTCACACATGCTAGGAATCAGAGTCAATCATGGCAGACTTATGAGAGAGAGGACTGAAGCACTGGGGTATACACTGAGCCATGAACTGAACATTAACAGCAGCGCTGAATCCCAAGTTATGCAGAGAATCACTGGCTCCTACTAGCTACTACCCTATCTCTTTTTCCAGACTGAAAGAGAATTTTATAGAGAATATTGAATATGGAGATTTTCTTAGTGTCCTCGACTGCTTCTCCCTTTTCCTCAACATTTATGTATTGCTATCTCCTCAGGTTTTCTTCCAATGCTACATAATCTTCTTGGGTGATCTTACTCACTCCAACAGCTTTAACTATTACAAGTAGGCTAAAGACTTCTACATCTTTATCCCTAACTCAGATGTATTTCCTCAGCATAAGACTCAAATATCTAGGGCTTCCCTGGTGGCGCAGTGGTTGATGGTCCACCTGCCAATTCAGGAGACACAGGTTTGAGCCCTGATCCAGGAAGATCCCACATGCCGTGGAGCAACTGAGCCCGTGTGCCACAACTACTGAGCCTGCACTCTAGAGCCTACAAGTCACAACTACTGAGCCCGCGTGCTGCAACTGCTGAACCCCTGGCACCTAGAGCCTGTGCTCCACAACAAGAGAAGCCACCGCAATGAGAGGCCCATGCACCGCAAGGAAGAGTGGCCCCCACTCACCACAACTAGAGAAGGCCTGCATGCAGCAACAAAGACCCATAGAGCCTAAATAAATAAATACAAAAAAACACCACTCAAATATCTTAAAAGCTCAGTGGGCATCTGCACCTTTATATCCCACAAAAACATAAAACTCAACAGCTCTGTCATTGAACTCTTAATATCCTCTCCTAACTCTTGCCTCAGATCTGTTTTTCCTTTTGAATTATCTCTGTATATATTAATGACATTATCCAATCACCCAAGCTAGAAACCTAGAATTCATTCAACCTCAATTTTCATTTTTCCTTCTCACCATCTCCTAAAACCACTCCAATCATTTATTACATCACATCACTTATATGTTATAAGTATCTTTATATTTGCCTTATACTCATTCTTAATATTACTGCCTCAGTTTAGGATATTAGCATCCTTCATCTATTGCAATCATCTCCAGAAGTATTGCTACAGTCCGTTATCCACAGTACTACCTCAATGATCTGTCTAAATATTTGTTCACTAGATTTTCTTTCTCATTATATTGTGAACTCTTCAAAGGAAGATACTATATTTATCTTTAAATCACTGGTACCTTATGTAGTGTTTGGCACAGAATAGGCCAGATGGTTGGATGGATGAATGAATGAATGAATTACAGAGGAATCTATCATCATTCCTGAAAAATTATAGAGGTTCAATGGTGAATAAAACAGAACTGGACTCCATTCTTTCCTCACAGAGCCAAATCACCACTGTATTTGGTCAATTATCCTCGTGTCTCATCTTCATGCCTTTTCTCCTACTCCTATTGTCACTGTACTTTGAACTTTCGATATATCACATTGCAATGATGTGTTTAAGTGACCATTTATCCAAAGTGCATCTGCAAGTTCTGCAAGGGTAGCATGTCTTGTTCATCTCTGCATCCCTAGCACCTAGCCCAGTGATTGGCATATAACAGGTGATCAATGAATGTGGAAAGAATGAATGAAATAAGGTAGTTCAGCTGCAACCTTCCTGTGGCTGGGTAGGGCCATGTCCATTTCTTCTGCAGTCACCACTCCTATCTCCACAGATACACTGCAAACCTTGGGAGGGCTCTATCTCCAGAGCTTTGGGCAGTCTTATTCTTTTGACTTCATCTGGGCCTTTAGTAACTATCAATCCATGATTACATGCACAGCTGGTGGAATCCCTTAGAGTTGAGCTTGGTATGGAGGCCTAACTTATACTGGCAATCCTTCTGAAATATTACAGTATATTCCCCACATCTAGCTGGCTGGATGAATGATAAATGTGGGGATATGGCTAACAGTAGCTCCAGACTGACCTGCTGAGAGTATGCTTTGTCAAGCATAGGTCACAAACAGGAACCTTCCAAGTAGAATCAAATTGGGTGTCATTTTTAATTAGCTAAATTAACAGCTTGACATCAACATTTTTCTCTCAGTAGGTAAATGTTTTCCTCTACTGATAAAAATCCCCTCTGTCTTTTCAGATGAAAACTACATAGTAGGCACTCAACGAACATTTTGATGATTAGAGGAAATGTTCAGAAGGAGCCTCTACCACCACCTCCTCATTTGTTGTATAGTTTCTTCTCGGGAACGTGTAGGTGATAGAAGGGGCTAGAGAATGGATCCGCTTCTTCTATGAATTCCTTCTTACCACCTTTCTTTCTTCCTTCCCCACACACCGACATACCCCCAAAATCACAAACCACAAATACCACATTTTTGAATTCCTAATTTGGGAGCACAGCTAACAGATTGCAATTCAGGGGAAGGCCTTTGTAAGTTGGAGGAACTCCTGAATTTTAAAACAATAGCTTCTTTTTAGAACTACCTATGTGCAAATGACAACATGGAGAAATAGGTCAGCATCTAATTTCCAGGTTAAGGGAAAATCCAGTGTTTTCCACCAAACAGGGATTAGAAAACACCCCTAGCCAGAGATGCAAAAGAGAGTTAAAGCTGCAATAATACAGAAGACAATATAAGTTAGGCTGTGCCTGAGAAACTGTGGAATTCAATTTCCTAATTCTACGTAGGCACCAATTAAAACCGTGCTACCATGCTGTTTCCAGGTGTCCTAACCAGAGCTGAACTTCCCTGAGGAGAGAGCAATTGTACCTTTTTTGAATAATTTGTGGAACCTTACCTGCACTTGCTGCACTTTTCTGAGGGATTGGCACGAAGGAACTTATGCCACCCTCGTTACTCACGCTAATGGGAATTTGCTCAAGCCGGTTTTCCAAAGCCTCTGTAACCTACTCACTAGTTTATGTTCTGCCTTGAATGTTTCCCTTGGTATTTTTTAAATTATCACATTATTTCTTATCTGATTGTATCATTGGCTACTTCTTAACACCAAAAGGCCAATGATACTTTGTCTTTATCAAAGACTTTTATAATTAAAACCTTACCTTCAGCCCAAGAGCAAAACAGAATCCCCAAGAGACAGAGTATTTTGACTGGAGATTTCGTTGGAAAAGCCAAGAGCATGGAGGCCATGATAGAGAAGTAGACTGAAAAGTAATTCCTTCCAGGCAATAGCCAAGATAAATAACTGAAAGTGTTTCCTGCTTGAGGATGTTACAATAAGAAATAAACACCTCTACTTCAAAACATACACAGAAGGAAGTCCCAAACAACATTCACTCCATTTTGCAATAAGAATTTAAGAAACACTTGTACATACCAAGCACTGAAAAGGGGGCTGTGAGTTACAGAAATAAATAAGACATTATCTTGCCCTCAAGAAGTTGGCAGACAAGTAGACTTCCCATGGTCCCTAAGGCTTTACATTACCTGGCCTACCTCTCTCAACTCATTTTGGACCAGTCTTCTCACTGTGCACCATGCACTCCCATCTTCTTTCTATTTATTCAACACACCAAGGTTGTTCTTTCCTTAGTGCCTTTGCATTTTCTCTTCCCTTTGCCTGGAATGCCGTTAACTCCAATCTTTCCCTAGATGGCTCCTTTTCATTATCATCAGTTCAGAAAGACCCTCCCTGAGCCTCCTACCTAAAGTAATCCTCACCTTATTCTTTTTCTCAGCATCATGCTGGTTTTCTTCAGAAAACTTATTACAACTGACAATTGTTTGTTTTCTCCACTATAATGCAAATACCATGAGGGTAGGCACTGAGTCTTGTTCACCATAGAATCCCTAACAGTGCTATGCCTGGCATAAAAGTTGCTCAAAAATATGTGTTGAATTAATGAATGAGATGATAAGGCACACACACAAGTAACCACTGTATACATTGCAGTATGGAACAAATATAATGGGACAGAGTAGTGGACATTTACCTCTACAGGATCCATTTGCCCTTCTTCTGGCAATAGTCCTAATACTCCCCTTCTCAACTTCAGCTCACACTTAGCCTTAGAGGGTGGAACATGTGATGCGGGCTGAAGCCAAGCAGTGCCTCATATTCCCCTGACCACAGTTATTGATTCAGTGGTTGGCAAATCGGAGCAAATCTCAGGACTTACTGGGAATGCTGAGACAAAGATTACTCTTTTCTTCCTTTGCCAGGGCAGGTGAGACTAGAGCTAAAAAGCCATCTTGTAATCATGGAAGCTCTGAACAGGGAGAGCCAATTGTAAGTCATGAGGTTTGGATTGGGATAGTATTTGAACTAGACCTTGAAAACAGGCATGATTATATTTGTTACCCAGTGATTTTTTTTTTTTTTTACTTTTCAAATTGGAAAGAACCTTAGAGACCTAGAAAGGTGAGGCTCAGAGAAGTGAATTGGCTGGCTTACAGTCACATGGCAAGTTAATGGCAGAGCCACAACCAATATCCAGACCTACTATCTCCTGGCCCAGAACTCTTTCCACTTTTTAGCTAGGATTTTGGATCTGCACTTTAGCATTCTAGGTGGAGGCACAGATATACTATGCAAAATTTGGCATAAAATTAAAATATGCTCATAAAATAATAATCTGTCTATGTAGCTAGAGAAAATGTTGTCAGTAAGAGATCAGGCAGGAAATATCAGGTGGGGTCAGATTTTAGAAGACACAGGGAAGCCATTCACAGTCTTTGAGTAAAAGAGCATTATGATTTAGGTACCATAGAAGATGGGGACAATTGAGACAAAGAGACCAGCTAAGTGGTTGTTATACTAGTCTAGGCTGCCACAGTATGGGACCAAATCAAAAAGTTCTGAGTTTAAATAAAAAAGGAAAATAAGGGACAGATGTACATAGCTGACCTCAGAAATACTTGTATTACTGTCTAAAAGCAATTCCAATTATGTTCATTTCTGTGAATGGTGTCAGCAGCATAATAACTATTTACCATTAAATATGTATCAGATTAATTATGCTATAAATTTTATTTCACTTTAACCAATGAATATTGTTCATGTATGCTCAACTCAGCCTTCTGGATATGGTGCTCATTATGATGAAAAAGGGAGAGTGGAGAAACTCGGCCAGCCACTTGGCCTTTGACTTTATCATTTCTCACCCATTCCTGTTTGAGAGTAGCTTTTTCCAATCCCTGAAAGGGAGGTGAGCACCTTCCTTTGTCCTGGATAGAAATTTTGAGGTAAACCCCATCAGGAAAGGACAAGGCCACCCCATAAGCCAAGAGCCTGAGTAAAGCTGGCCACCTGCTGATTCTGTTGCAAGAACAAAAGTGGACCACTTAGCTTCTCCACTGAGTACCCAACCCAAGATGTGCCCCAGGCCACTGTCTCTGGCTGCTCAGCTGGGGAGGCTGTCCATATCAATCCTGGTAGTTCTGCTTTGCACTATACTTAGCAACATGTCAGAGGAAAAACGTCTATAGTATTAGAGAGGAGGAAACAAAATGAGTCCAGGGGAAAACTGGAACCCATTTGAGTAAGCAAATCATCAGCTGAAGCTAAGCACTGCAGCTATTTATATGGGAATCTTTAGGTTGTAATAGCAACATGTTTATTCATGGCCCAACTTTTTTCTAGGTCAGATATTTCAAAGAACACACACACAATCATACATATACATTTTCTTGCTCTCCCTGAACAGGATGCCTGCACTAGAAGATAAAACTGTATTTTAGAATGAAGAGGTGGGAGAGGAGCCAAGTGAAGAGGTGGGAAAGATGGACAGAATGAAATAAAAGTCAATGTAAGGGTGACCATATTCTGGACATGCCTAGGAGAGTCCCATTTCATGCCTGTTGTAGACTAATAACAGTTAATTATTTCACTTCCAAATTTATTTGATTTACAGAGTAAATTCTATGGTCATTCTATCAAGTCCATTACCTTAAAGAGAAATACCTTGCATTTTTATAGCTCATAATAATTTTCAGTACACTTTGTCATCCATTATCTCTATTAACATTTAAAACAATTTTATAATGTGGGTACAATGGGTGTTTATGCTCTTTAAACATGACAAAACTGAAGCCAAAAGGGGTTATTTTTCCTGAGGCAAATAAATGGCAGAGCTGAGATTTCTGTTTTCTAATCTTGTGTTCTTCCCAATTGTACTGCTTTCCTGTCCCCATTATATTTAAGACAAGTGTTCAACTCTAATGTATCAAATAATCAGCATAAAGTTAGCAGGGCCAGCTGTGTACAATCCTAAGCCCTTTGATTCCTGAGCTATACAAAAGTTCATACAAACCTAGGAAGAGTGGGAGAATCTTCTGTAGGTTAAAATGATGAGAAAGTGTAGCGTTAGTAGAGTCATGCCTTATATCATGGTAGCTCCAAACTTCGGCAGTCAAAGTTTGGATGACAAAGTTGGCATGCTGGCATACTGACTGAGTCCAAGTAGACTCTTGGTAAAATGTGAACTAAGAGAAGCTTGGATTCAGAACTGGCACCTTTCATACTAACCCCTCCTACAGCCACTGCCTCTGGACCCCCTCTCTGCTCATGTTGCCCATTGTCTCCTGTTTGCCCAACTACGTCTGCAGCAAGTGACAATTCACAATGTCCTTTCAATCAAGCTCAGATCTCCAATGAGAGGAAGTTAAAACTAAGTAGCAGGCGAAAGGTACCTGACTATCTAAGTTAGGTTACTCACTGTGAGTGGAGAAATGGCGATTTGAGACTTCATCCTTCCAGTGATACTTGCATCTAGAGAGAAGGCATAGGGCCTTCCAGTGTCCCTTTCAGATTCTAGCTATAAGCCAGCTCATCTGAGTGCTTGCTAAGTAGGAAACAGCAGCCTAGCACATTCTTCTGCAGCCCTGCCAATCAAACTTGCCAAAGAGGCAAGACGGGCAAAGATGAGATCACAGTAGTATTGTCTGAAGGTAGTTTCTGCCACTCACCCCTCTGGCCAGTCCCAAAATACCCAAAATGTCTTATTCTTCTTACAGGGACCTCATGACTTGGTACAGTATATATGAGATCAGAAAACAGTAACTATCAGTTCTGTTTCAGGATCCACTAACTTCTGTTGCCATGGCCAAGGATTTACACCTGCTATGTATTCATTCATTCAACAAATATTAAATGCCTACAATGCATCAGGTCATGTGAGAGGTGCCACTGATGCAGCAATGAATAAAACATGGTTTCTGCTGTAGATGAAAACAGTCTAATGGGGAAATCAAACAGGTAAATAAATAATTACAATACAGTATAATTAGTGTTATTCATTCATTTGTTCACTCATTTGTTCAACAAACATTTATTGAGCCAAACTCTGTGCTAGGTACTGGGGATATAATGGTAAGCAAGAAAGATAAGAGGCATCTTCCATATCTGTGTGTCCCCCCCAACACTTTACGCCCAACACAGTGCCTCACACAAAGATAGCTCTTGGCAAATAAATGAAATAATTTACTTAGAAATTTTTCCCAATTTTTTTCCTAAATAGTGAAACCTTTTCTTCAAAGAAAATCTTGCATGAAAGCCTAATATATCAAAGAAATGGAAGGGGGCAGGGAAAAAAGGTAAACACTAATTTCTAAAAAATAAAGTAAGGGAAAGGAATTTTCTGATTGAACTTAGAATGTGAACCCAGTAACTCTGCTCTAGTATTCTATTCACCCTTCCAATCTCTCCTACTTCTAAGGAGTCCATGAGACATCTTAGTAGTATGAGGATACCAAAGGATCAGTCTGTTTCTCACATCATAGTTCACAAACCAACAGTATCAATATTACCTGAATAATTTGTTAAATAGACTGATTCCTGAGATTCATCCCAGACATACTGTATCAAACTCTTTGGGGTGGAGCCCAAGAATATCACCTTCCAGGTGGATTCTGATGAATACTTGAGTTTAAGAAACACTACCTAAGATTTGTCCAGAAAAATGTGAATTCATTTTCTATTGCTGTATAACAAATTACTACAAACTGAGCAGCTTAAAGTAATATCCATTTATTAGCTCATATTTCTGTAGATCAGAAGTCCAGGCACAATGTGATTGGGTTCTCTGCTCAAAGTATCCCAAGGCCAAAATCAAGGTGTTAGCTAGGCTGCTTTCTCATGTGGAGCTCAGATTCCTCTTCCAAGTTTGTGTGATTGTACCAGAACTTGGTTCCTTATGGTTGTAGGACTGAGGTCCCCATTTCCTTGCTGGCTGTCAGCTGGAGTCTGCTCTTAACTACTACAGGCCACCCACATTCCTGGCCACATAACCTGCTCCAGCAGCAGAGAATCTCCATCAAGTTGAATTCCTCTTACACTTGAAATCACTTTTGCTAGGAAGAGCCCAGTCCCTTTTAAGGGGTCACCTGATTAAGTCAGTCTCACTGAGAATAATCTCTCTTAAAGATAACTGATTTGGGAGTTTAATTGCATCAGCAAAATCACAGCAGTACCTAGGTTTGTGTTTGATGAATAATTGGGAGGTGTTTTATACCAGAGGATAAAAATCTTGAGAGCTGGATTAGTTTGCTAGGGCTGTCATAACAAAATACCATAGATTGGGTGTCTTAAACAACATAAATTTATTTTCTCACAGTTCTGGAGGCTGTAAGTCCAAGATCAAGGTGTCAATAGGTTTGGTTTCCTCTGAGACCTGTCTCTGGCTTGCAGATGGCTGACCTCTTGGTTGCTCTTCATATGGAATTTAATCTGTGTGCACCCATCCCTGGTGTCTCTTCCTCTTTTTACAAGGACACCAGTCATATTGGATTAGGGCCCCACTCTAATGTCCTGATTTTAACTTAATTACCACTATAAAGAACTTATCCCGAAATACTGTTACATTCTGACGTAGTAGACATTGGAACTTCAACATATGAATTTGGGGGGAACACAATTTAGCCCATAACAGGAGCCATCTCAGAACTGTGTCCACCATACAAGGCAGCTGCATCACCTTTTTGAAAAGCACAGGTACTCTCAGTTTTGCACTGAGAGTAGCCAAAACAACATAACCAAAAACAACCAGCCAAAAACAACATAACCTACAGGGGGTCTCTGGGGCCTCATATTTGTCAGAATACTGAATTCCAATCATACAACAACTAATTCCAGGGAGTAAAATTGTGGTCATGGCATAACAGGGGGCTTAGAGAAAAAGGAGTAAAAAATGACATCCTAGGTTATTAAGCAAGGGTGAGCTTAGTATTAGCTGTGAATAGCAACCAGCATTTCTGCACTGTGGTTTCTTTTATTTTTTTAAGGACTATTTATTTATTTATGGCTGCGTTGGGTCTTCATTGCTGTGCACGGGCTTTCTCTAGTTGCGGCAAGCAGGGGCCACTCTTTGTTGTTGTGCATGGGCTTCTCATTGTGGTGGCTTCTTTTGTTGTGGAGCGTGGGCTCTAGGCACATGGGCTTCAGCAGTTGTGGCTCATGGGCTCTAGAGCACAGGCTCAGTAGTTGTGGCACACGGGCTTAGTTGCTCCGTGGCATGTGGGATCTTCCTGGGTCATGGCTCGAACCCGTGTCCCCTGCAGACACTGGCAGACAGATTCTTAACCACTGTGCCACCAGGGAAGTCCGTGCACTGTGGTTTTGACATTGAGAAAAAAGTTTAGGAGCCCCTTCTCTACAGTCATGATTTTCAACATGGTCCCTCCTCAGCAATGCCCACAGTCTCACCTCAAACCTACTGAATCAGAGCTTCAGGACCAAGGTCAGAATATATGTATTATATTTTTGGCATCTTCACTGGTGAATTTAATTATGTGCACCAATGACCCAGAAACGAATGTGCCTAGGATACTATATTTGCTCAATAAATATATCTTGAATGGAAAACTCTAGATAACTTTCATTGGTTTATTAGGTTGCATTTTTATAGTCATGCAGAACTTTGGGTTCTACATGTAGACCCAAAGTCTGATGTACCTATGAGTGATGATGTTCATTTCCAGGATCTATTTCAATGCCAGACGCAGTGATGTTTCATTTTTGTTTCATATTTAGGCTCCAGACAACTTGAGGTGCTATTGCTTGTGTCTTGACAAGTAGCATTTTACATATGAAGTGAAAAGATCCTAATTATTGATCTTACTGCTCTCTCATCCCTGAGGATGGTGGGGGACTGACAGACTCATGGCAGGCCTCTTGCTCAGAAATGATTCTGGCCAAGGCTTTTTTTGGGTCAGCCTTATTTACCTCACATGAAGAAACACCTTCTTCCCCAGCCAAGCAACATCTTTTTTTCCTGGTTGATTGATCTGACTTGTTATGACATGAAGCTCCTATAATCTTCATAGAATCTTCCTCTGCATAGTTTTAAAGAATATTTTTTAAAGTGAGGTCTAAAAACCATGTGAATGAGAGAATAGGTGATTACCTGATTTAGCATATGAATTTCAGACGGGATCATCTAACAGGAAAATATCGGTTTGTGTGAGAGGGGCAAGGATAAAAGAGAGGAGTGGGAGCCATGAGTACAGCTCACATCATATAAAAGGAAAGCCTGAAGGGCCATCAGGAATGAGAGGGGTTAGAGCATAAGAGAGGTGGGGGCCATGAAAAGGTCTAGCAAAAAGTGACAGAGCTGTTGGAGTCCCAGAAAACCTACTCTTAATCTCTGCTGTGCTGAAAGTGCAGTCTGAGGCCCTGCCATTTCGGAAGCCCAGAGGAAGTCTATTAAAATGCACATTTCTAACTGGATTGTGTGGAGTGGTTATACAACTCTACACATTTACTAAAAATCCTTACATTGAATTTATTAAACAGGTGAGTTTTATGGTATATAAATTATACCCCAATATATTTATTTAAATGCAGATTCCTGGGCATCACCTACGACCTTCTGAACAAGAATCTCTTGGAGTGGAACCCAGCTATTTCTATTTTAACAACTTCCCTTGGTGATTTTGATGCCTGCTGAAGTTAGAGGTGCACCTGGCAACATAGGTGAATCATAAAATATTAGAGTTGAGTGGGAAAAGCAGCAGTGAGATTTAGAACAACACTTATGTAAATTACAAATCCACACAGATTCTGCATGAACACATACAAACAAAAAAATATGAATTGGTTCCCTTGGAATGGTTGGCTGCAGTAAAGATAGGAGACAGAGAGAGGGAGATTGAGAGAGAGAGAGACAGAAAGAAGAGAGAGAGAGAGAGACAGAGAGAGAGACAGAGAGAAGAGAGACAGAGAGACAGAGAGAGAGAGCGCGAGCGAGCGAGCATGCCTTAGGGGAGAGGCTTTTGAAGTTATCAGAATGTCAAGATTCTACCTTTAAACACATCAAGGAGAGAAAGAATCCCTTTAGTCACTTTCCCAGTGTGCCCATTCTAGTTTTCAAGTTTGTTGGTCTCACTGTTTAACAGTCTTCTCTTTCAATGCCACACAAGCCCAGCACTTCCTGATCTATCATGAGAACTTCCAAGCTTCAGCAACAAAACCACAGGGCAGAGAGTGTTTATGGCTGCTTACTGGAGTGACTCCCCAGGGAAAAATGAAGGACTCAGATCTCAGGTTCAATTGAGTCAATTCTCCACTGATTGCTTTCATGCCTCAAAAAAAAAAAAAAACCCACATTTAAATACTTCCAATTCTGAACTGTTTGCAGGAAAAAATCAGGGCAATTAGTAACAGGAAGCATGTATAAGGAACATGCAATTAAATCTATTGGGTTATCATTTATGTCTAATCTTTCTGAGCATAAATCATTAATACAGACTCCCAGAAGTTATCCCTCTTCACCAGAGTTTGAGGACATCATCAGGGATTTTCAAAGTGTGGTTCCCTGACCAGCTGCATCAGCATGACCTGAGAACTTGTTAGACATACAAATTCTTGGGCTCCACCCCAGAACTAGTGAATATAAGCTCTGGGGGTGGGACCAGCTATTTTGGTTTTAACATGCCATCTGTGTACCTCAGGGGCACTGAACTACTGAAACTCTGCTCTACATTTAAGAAGGAAATCAGCTCAGCCACGCTACTGCCAGAGGAGGTGAGCCAAGAAAGGGATGAAAACCTTTGACAGTGAGTCCCAGGAGTAAAATCCATGGGCTTTTTATAAAGACTGTACTCATGCCTCCCCTGCCAGGAACATCCGCAGTTCTCCATGTTACATGAAAATCTTCTCCCAAACTCCATGTCACAATACATTCCTGTCCCTAATATCAAAGAATAACAATTAATTGGAAAGGGACAAGGACCTCTTTCAGCTTGCTAAATTTTCTAAAGATAGTTTTGCATATTTGTTCTATGTAAAGTTGTATAGAAGGACATTTGTAACTTCAAGGTGTTAAGAGCTAAGTAAAGCAGTCCCTCTGAGGACTTTATTCATTCCCTCTTTCTCTCTCTCATTCATATACATTATTAGTAAATGGTAGTCTTTAAAACTTAGAGTCTGTTGTCTTTTCTCCATGGTATTTTACACCAGGTCACAAGTTCAATTACCTATATGGACAAGATGGGTAACGTAAACGAGTAATATGGGTCTGACATCAGAAAACCTGCCACCCAGCCTCTGTGTCAGAGCACAAAAGAAAGCTCTAGGGACTGTGGCAAACTGGAGAACACACTGGGTGGGGGTGTCAGCTGCTACACAGCTCTAGCTGATTTAGATAGATGTGGACACTTTTCGTGTGACATTCTTGAATTTTTTAACGTTGGCCTAAATTGCAACCAGCACATGATGAAAGCAAAACAAATTATATCAGCTCAGGGACTAATGAGTTTGGATTTCTGCTTTAGCTTGCACCACCCAACCTTTACCAAGAAGGCTTGGGTGTCCACATGCTGTCTTCCTGCTCTCCAAACCAGTGCAGGGGTCTTCAGGTAAGTTATGTAATCTACATGTGAAAACCACCCCATTGTCAACGGCCCAATAAGAGGTTTGGATTTAGAAAACCCAGATTATTTTGTGTCCTATATGGATTCAAGAATTGTGGCCCAATTCCAGCTCTTTATTTTTGGCGGTATGCGGGCCTCTCACCGTTGTGGCCTCTCCCGTTGCAGAGCACAGGCTCCGGACGCGCAGGCTCAGCAGCCATGGCTCACAGGCCCAGCCGCTCTGCGGCATGTGGGGATCTTCCCGGACTGGGGCACGAACCCGTGTCCCCTGCATCGGCAGGCGGACTCTCAACCACTGCGCCACCAGGGAAGCCCCCAATTCCAGCTCTTAATGACTGATGCTTAGGGCAAAACGATTTTGTTATCTATTCTATTATTACTTATTATAGTGCTCATTGTAAGTACAAATAAGTACTTATTAAGTATTACTTATAACTTTGTAATAATTCTCTGAGAGAGAAAGAGAGAGTGTGTGTGTTTGTTTAGAGTCCTCCACTATCCTTCTAACAAAGTTACCAGTTTGGGGTTAAAAATAGGGTTGTATAGTTTTGTGTTTTATCTGGCATATCTCTGATTACTAATGGATTTTTTTCATAGGCATTTCGATGATATACCACTCCTTTTGGGTGACTGGCCTATTTCTATCATTTACCCGCTTTTTCACTGGACACTTTTTTTTGCAGGAGCTCTTTATATGTCCTGCGTATAATCCCTTTGTATCCTATATGTATCAAACATTTTTTCTCAGTTGATATTTTGCACACACTATTATTTTTGTTGAGGTATTTATTTATATACCAAAAAAGTGGACAAATCCTAAGAAGAGTTTTGACAAATGTGTCCAGTCATATGACCACCACCCTGATCAAGACAGAGGACATTTACAGCACACCAGAAGTTTCCCTTGTGCCCTTTTCCAAACAATACTGCCCCCAAGATGGCTCTCACGTCTATCACCCTAAACTGAATTTAACATGTTCTTGAGTTTCATAGAAATGGAATCAGTGTATACTCTTCTGTGTGACTTCTTTCACTTAATATAATGTATCTGACATTCATCAATGTTTCGGGGTATATTGGCAGTTTGTTCTTTAAAAAAAGGACTGTCTTGTATTCCATCTTATGAATAGACTACAATTTCATTATCTATTCTATTGTTCATGGATATTTGGGTTGTTTCCAGTTTGGGGCTCTTATGAATAAAATGGCTATGAACATTTGCTACAAGTCTTTGGGTAAACATATGTGCTCATTTCTCTTGGATAAATACTGAAAACTGGAAATGCTGGGCCACAGGATAGGCACATGGGAATGAAAGTTTTCATATTACAATGTTACTTACTTGTTTGAAGGTCTTCTGTATTACATGTAAAAATTTTCACAGTGTTCAACTAGTGGTTACTGGGGGGAACAGGGTGAGGGGCAATATAGGGGTGGGGGAGTGGGAGGAACAAACGACTAGGTGTAAGATAGCCTCAAGGATGTATTGTACAACACAGGGAATACGGCCAATATTTTGTAATAACTATAAGTGGAAAGTAACCTTTTTTTTTTTTTTTTTTTTTGTGGTACGCGGGCCTCTCACTGTTGTGGCTTCTCCCGTTGCAGAGCACAGGCTCCAGACGCGCAGGCCCAGTGGCCACGGTTCACGGGCCCAGCCGCTCCGCGGCATGTGGGATCTTCCCAGACTGGGGCACGAACCCGTGTCCCCTGCATCAGCAGGCGGATTCTCAACCACTGCGCCACCAGGGAAGCCCTGGAAAGTAACCTTTAAAATTGTGTAAAAAATTTAAAAAGTTTAAAAAAAATCTAGAAAAAAGGTTTCACAGTGTTCTACCATCGACATTCCTTTTAATGATCAATCAGCTGATATACTGACTAGTCCTTCAATTTTGTTGAAAATAAATAATTTAAACCATCTGACTTGCAAAGGAATTTCTTTCCCAATTATTGGAAATCTCAACAGTTAAAGCTAGAACAATATGAGGAACAAAATAAACAACAGTACAGTATTATAGCACATCGAATACAAGAAATATCCATGAGTCCATATTGATATAATACAGAATTGAACAAATAAATAAATAAGGTGAAGAAGGCATAGCTATTCCTTACAAAAGAATTCCAGGTAATAAATGTAGAAGGAATATGGGAAATACAAAATCACCATTAGAACACCAAACTAATAACTGTAGCAGACAACATCCACCAATGGATGCTAAAAATAGTAGGTAAAAGTTTAAGGAGGACCTGGACATTTGCATCGTCTCAAAATATCACTCCCAAGATATGCATTAATTACAAAGGGAACATCTAAAATTATTTCAAAGAAGTTAAAAATAAATTTAAAAATTGGAAATTGTGCATTTTAAGATTTGTCTTGTGGGCTACAGACATATAAACACATACACACATATTTTGTATGCTGTATTTCAGTTTTCTAATCTAAATCTCCTAGAAGTGCCTTTAAAATTAATGGTAGACAGAGAGAAAGATACTTGATTAATTATATATATATATTAGTAATTTAATTTTATTGTTGAAAATTATTGCTTATAATTATTCACTTGACAGAATTAGAAAAACATATAAGCTGAGGAGAAAGATTTTTTCCCTAATTAAATGAAACTGGTTTCCTAAAGTCTTGGGCATCACATTCTAGAAAGCATTTTAGAAACATTTCATCCTACACTTGTACAGAGGTAGACATTCTGCTTTTATAAGGGCAATTTTAATCTACATGTAGAAATTAACAGCACATAGAAGAGAAGCTATAGGACCATAAAGAAGTGAGAGGTCCACAACCTAATCAAACTTACAAGCTTTTGTACAGCAAACAAAACCATAAGTAAAATGAAGAGAAAATCTATGGACTGGGAGGACATATTTGTAAATGATGCAACTGACAAGGGCTTAATTTCCAAAATATACAAACAGCTCATACAACTCAACAACAAAAAACCAAACCACCCAAAAGAAAAATGGGCAGAAGACCTAAGTAGACATTTCTCCAAAGAAGACATACAGATGGCCAACAGGCACATGACTACAATGAGGTACCATCTCACACCAGTCAGAATGGCCATCATTAAAAAATCTACAAACAATAAATGCTGGAGAAGGTACGGAGAAACGGGAACCTTCCTACATTGTTGGTGGGAATGTAAATTGGTGTAGGCACTAGGAAAACAGTATGAAGGTTCCCCAAAAAACTAAAAATAGAGTTGCCATATGATCCAGCAATCCTATTCCTGGATATATATCTGGACAAAACTATAATTCGAAAAGATACATGCACCCCTATGTTCATAGCAACACTATTTACAATAGCCAAGATATGGAAACAATCTGAATGCCCATCGACAGATGAATGGATGAAGACGTGGTACATATATACAGTGTAATACTACTCAGCCATAAAAAAAGAATGAAATAATGCCATTTGCAGCAAAACGGATAGACCTAGAGATTATCTTACTAAGTGAAGTAAGTCAGAAAGAGAAAGACAAATACCATATGATATCACTTATATGTGGAATCTAAAATATGACACAAATGAACTTACCTATGAAACAGAAACAGACTCACAGACAGAAAACAGGCTTGTGATTGCTGAGAGGGAGGGGGAGGAGGGGGAGGGATGGAATGGGGGTTTGGGATTAGCAGGTACAAACTATTATATATAGAAAGGATAAACAACAAAGTCTTACTGTATAGCACAGAGAATTATATTCAACATCCTGTAATAAACCATAATGGAAAAGAATATGAAAAATAATGTATATATATATGTGTATGTATGTATAACTGAATCACTTTGCTGTGTAGCAGAAATTAACACAACATTGTAAGTCAACTATACTTCAGTAAAATAAATTTTTTAAAAAAGAAATGAGAGGTCGACAAAAGTTATTTCTTACCAGTGCTCTCCTTGCTTTTCTCTCATAGGACTCTTAGGAATGTTGCTGTTGTTTTTAAGCAATAGTCAGAAGATGAGTTATATCATAGTAAGTCTCAGGATATATGTTCTGCCTTTTTTTTTCATCTTTATTGGAGTATAATTGCTTTACAATATTATGTTAGTTTCTATTATACAACAAAGTGAATCATCTGTATGCATACATATATCCCCATATCCCCTCCCTTTTGAGCCTCCCTCCCACCCTCCCTATCCCACCCCTCTAGGTGGACACACAGCACTGAGCTGATCTCCCTGTACTATGCAGCAGCTTCCCACTAGCCATCCCTTTTACATTTGGTAGTGTATATATGTCAATGCTACTCTCTCACTTCATCTCAGCTTCCCATTCCCCCCTGCCATGTCCTCAAGTCCGTTCTCTATGTCTGCGTCTTTATTCCTGCCCTGCCACTAGGTTCATCAGTACTGTGTTTTTTAGATTCCATATATATGTGTTAGCATATGGTATTTGTTTTTCTCTTTCTGAATTACTTCACTCTGTATGACAGACTCTAGGTTCATCCACCTCATTACAAATAACTCAATTTCATTCCTTTTTTATGGCTGAGTAATATTCCATTGTATATATGTGTTCTGCCTTTCTTTTGTGTAGCAGGAGGACAACTCTGAAAGGACAGGTGGGAAAGAAAACCTTGGTAGGACACCTTAACTACAGGCACATTCTCAGGCAGATCAGTTTTAGGAATTATACATATAGAAGTTGAAATGATGCTGAAAATTGATTCTCTTAATACTTTTTTTGCCTGCTTATCCCTTGGGAAGTCATTGTGTTCCTCCAGAGAAAGGAATACTTCTGATTTATGGTGATTCCAGCATTTCAGAAAGACCTGACAATTTTGCTTCAATGCTTCAATAGCTTCAAATTGAAAATTAATTATAATGGTTATAATTGGTACAAATATTACTACTATTATAAAAGTCATAGCAATAGCTTATATTACATAGCATTTTGGGGTTTTCAAGTTCTCTCATATATATTACCATTTCATGTCATTCTCTTTGGCCTTAGTTAACCTGTAAGCAGAGACTGAGGGAAAGTCTTGGGTGCAGGTAGTATATTAGAGAAGCAATTCAAAGGAGAGAGATGGGGAAGTGAAACAGGAAAGGAAAGACAGTACGTCCTTGAGTTTTGTATTTCCATGGATAGTTGGGAAGCTGAGCAAACTAAAATAGTGTGTCTTAGAACTACCAGCCCAGAGGAAAATGAGGAAAGTATTTATCCATAAACTCTGGCTCCCACTGGTCAAGGGTGGTTCCAAGAACATTCATTTCCACAGAGTAGGGAGCAATAGACAGGAGCAGTGGGTCTAATGTGAAGCAGTGTCAGATTGGAAGTCTTTGAAGAAATAAACAATGCAGGAGTGGCTGGGGTAGGAGGTAAGGTCAAGATGGTTTGAAACTACACGAGAAGTGTCCTATACATGCCCTTATAGCAACACTATAAGATAGGGCAGGCATTATTAATCTCACTTTAAAAGTATCAACAACCTACTGTGCTATTACTAGTAAATGAATTGGACACTCTGTGACTCAGTTTCCATAGCTGGAAAAAAGCAGGGATTAAAACCTCTTACCCTTTCCATTATGAAAATAACTGGGAATAGCTGCAAAGTGCTATGAGCTCCCAGAACACAGCTATGTAAATAAATTATTGTTATTGTGCTTTATAGTCAATTTGAAAACAAGATGAGTCTTTTGTCATTTTAAAATATTGAGTTCTACATCCAGCAAATTGAAAAATACAGAGGGGCCAATTTTAGCTCTCATTCTTTATGCATATCTCCCACTGACTTTAAAGGGAGTTTGGCTCCCTCTGTCTATACATAATTATACAAAGTAATCATAAAATTCCACATTTTAGTTCTTGTATAATGAGCCTCAAAAGTCAATAATGAACTACAAATATTCATAGAAAATATTCCTTTCTAATTTTAGGATTGATAATTCACTGCTGCTTCTATTTTGTGCATCAAGAACAACCAGTGGTATGATTACTTCTCAGAATGTATGCCCTCATTCAGGAGCTAAGTGACTCCTTTTTTATTGTATTGTATTCTTTGAAGGAAGCCATATTGAAGCCTTTCCTGGCTCCCTGGCCATCTGTGACTCCATGCTACATCAATACATCTCCACCTCAAAGTACAAGGAGGAGTTAGTCTATAGTGATCCACACGGATACAGGTGGCATGGAATTGTCAGGCTAGTAAACCACCGATGGCCCATGGTCTGGGCCCTGGGACATATAATTAGGTTGAATGATTGTATTTTTTCCTGATTAACTGACTGGGTTTTGGTATGGTCATGGACCTATGACCATAGCCCTCAGATTGTAACTCATGCAATCATGCCCAGGTAATTGCAGTCACCTTCCTGTGATCCCAGGCCAAGGCAATGATATAGACAGAGAGAATCCTAAGACTGTATAATCTTGTGAGAGTTCATTTCTTCTTCTTTTTCTTCTTCTCCTTCTTCTTTCTCTTCTTGTTCATTACTGGTTTGTATTATGTGCTAGGATCTTCTCTACCTTTTTAACTCATTAGTCCTTACAATAACCTATGCAATAGTTGTGTTATCATATCCATTTTACAGATGAAAAAACTTATGCTTAGATAGGTTAAATAAATTGCCCAAAGTCACCCAGCTTGTCAGTGGCTGAGAGGGTATTTAAACCAAGATCTGTCTGATGCCAAAACATTTATTTCTTCTAAGTAACATTCTGTCTATGTTGAAAGAAAGTTCTGTGTCCTCTGGACACGGGTTATCAGGGCAGCTTTACACTATACTTGAATTTGTTATTTCCGTATTTTCTTATTGACCTATTATAGATACAATTACTGTTCTGACGTCCACATCATGCACCCTGGCTATGATAATCTCTGGTTCTGGCCCTACCTATCCTGAAAGTTTGTGCCTAACCCCAATAGTCCTTGTCATGAAGATCTAGAGCCCAGAACATTCAAAGTTTTAGTCTCTTCAGACCTTCATGATGCTTATATCCCAAAACACTTCTCTACCCGTTCATTTATTCAAAACATTTTTTACTGAGCTAGGCACTAGATGGCCATTACCACTACATTAATGAAGTTTGCAGCCTAATGGGAGAGACAGAAACACACACAAACAACACACACATGCACATACACTCACACATGTGATAAGTATGATGAAGGAAACAAATAGGGGGCTATGCCAGAGAAAAATGGAGGTGGGTCTATTTTAGATTGTCAGGGAAGGTCACTCTGAGGTGGTCAGCTGGAAAGATAGAAAGGAGCAAGCCATGTTAAGAGACAGAGAAAGAGCACAGCAGACACAGAGAAGAGAAATGGCAAAGGGCAAGAGGAAAGGGTTTGGCTAGTTCAACCAACAGAAAGGAGACCAATGTGGAGTGAAGTGGGAGGGGGATTGAGATGGAGGAGTAGAAGGATGTGGAGCTCACCTCCTCCCACAAACACATCAAAAATACATCTACATGTGGAACAATTCTCACAGAAAATCAACTGGAAACTGGCAGAAGATCTCCTATACAACCAATCTACAAGAAAGATCTCCACATAACCAGGTAGGACAGGAAGAAAAACTCATCAGGATGGGACCAGCACCCCTGGAAAGTATCTGTAAAGAGCAGAAAGCCCACACAGTCATACTCTCACCCTGGGGAGCACCCTTGGCTCCTAGGTAATCCACTGGGACAGACAGAGGGGCTGGAGAAGCCTAGACTCTACTTGAGAGGAGTGTGCACATGCTGGCTTGCTAACAATCAGGGCAGAGAGAGACCAGCACTGGCTACCACCTCCCCACATTTCACAGTCTGAAGTGCACACTGGGTGGGGCTACAAATATGCAAAGCTGCTAAGCATTGAATATTGGACAGACATGCCCTGGGAGAGGACTCATCTAGCTACATGGAGACAGTATGAAGGACCTGGGGTTTGGGCCAGCCAGAACCATGGAGCCCTTTGTCAGTGTGTGCATAGTGGGGATGGGTCCGGCTGTGGAGTCCACTATCAACCAGCTCACAGCAGAGACAGGTCCAGCAGCAGTGGAGTTTGGTATGCACACAAGTGACATCACAGAAACACACGTGTTAGGCAGACAGCCCTTGGGAAATTATACGCAGTGGTTCATTTCCTGGCAGGAGCACTCTGGCTCTGCTCACACCACATGGCAGCTTGGAGCTGGATCTGGGGTGGACAGATTCTGTGAGAGGTCTACCCCAGGGGCAGCCCAGATCACAGGAAGCAGCATAAGCACCTCAGCCCCTGACCAGCAGCCTGGCACCCAACACCAGCCCATCCCACACCATAGCCTAGCACTAGGTCTGGGATGAACATGATGGAGAAAGGGATACAACTTTGGGCTGCTTCTGGGCAGAACTGTGGACGCCTGTACAGGCAGGGAATAGGTTGGCTGTGCCTACACGGGACTCACTTGCTTCAGCAGTCACCTCTGTTGGGGCAGGGCATGCACAAAAGGGCAATGGAGACTGATCAAAAGCAACCCTCAGGGCTTCTCCTCCAATAACTGGGGAGGAGACCCTGTCCCTGACAGGGCTGTGATAGCCATGGAACAAAGAGGAGGCCCTGGCCAACATCCAGTGCAGGCTATGGACACCACAACACCAATCACACTTCTATCAAGGGGATAACAACCAGCACACTCTGAGGAAACACATGGCTGGCATCCATACAAAAACCAGTCCTTGCAACAAAAATATTGGATTCACACACTCTACACAGGGACATGCCCATGTAAAAATACCCCCACAGTATATAACTGTTTCTCCTAAAGTCATAGAGATAGAGAGAGTTAAGTAATATGAAAAAGCAGAGAAACTACTCCTAATTTAAAAAAAAAACATGAGAAATTCCATGAAAGAACAAATAATGAAACAGACCTCACCAGTCTACTAGACCCCAAGTTCAAAAAGGAGGTAATAAAAATGTGAAAGGAATTAAGAAGGATTCTCAATAGAAATGCAGATCCCTGTAACAAGGAACTAGAAACTATAAAGAAGAACAATTCAAAACTAGACAACTCAATAGCTGAAATAAAAAACAATCTAGAAGCAATGAATAGCAGACTAGATAACACAAAAGAATGAATAAGTGGCCTGGAAGATAGAATAATGGAAATCACCCAATCAAAACAGCAGACAGGGCTTCCCTGGTGGCGCAGTGGTTGAGAGTCTGCCTGCCGATGCATGGGACACGGGTTTGTGCCCTGGTCTGGGAAGATCCCACATGCTGCGGAGTGGCTAGGCCATGAGCCATGGCCACTGAGCCTGCATGTCCGGAGCCTGTGCTCCGCAATGGGAGAGGCCACAGAGGCCCACTACCGCCCCCCCCCACACACACACAAACAGCAGACAGAAAAACAAATGGAAAAAAAAGAAAGCAACATACAACATTTATGGGATAATATAAAGTGTGCCAACCTACACAAAATAGGGGTTCCAGGAAAGAGAGAAAAGGGTATTGAAAATATATTTGAAGAAATTATGGCTGAATATTTCACAAAACTAAGGAAGGAAACAAATATCCAGATACAGGAAGCACAGAGAGTCCCAAACAAGATGAACCCAAACAGACCCACACTAAGACATATCATAATTAAAATGGCAAAAGTTAAACAGAGGATTCTAAAGATAGAAAAATAAAAGCAGAGTCAGTTACAAGGGAAATCCTCTAAGGCTATCAGCTGATTCCTCTACAGAAACTTTGCAGGCCAAAAGGGAGTGGCAAAATATATTCAAAGTCCTGAAAGGGAAAAACATGCAACCTAGGATATTCTACCCAGCAAGATCATCATTTAGAATACAAGGAGAAATAAAGAATTTCTCAGACAAGTAAAAACTAAAAGAATTCAGCAATACTAAACCTACCCTAAAAGAAATATTAAAGGGTCTTCTATAAATAGAAAAGAAGCGACAACCTATAGAAAAGAGAAAATCACAATAGGAAAGGCAAATGTATAAAAGGACTGAAAATCACTTAAATAAGCCAGTATATAGAGTAAAAAAAAAATTGTGAAAGCTATTATAACTACAATAAACAGTAAAAAGATAAGCATGGAGATGTAAAATAGGACATCAAAATCATGAAATATGGGAGAGGGGAGTATACAAATCTTTTTAATGTGTTCGAATTTAAATGACTATCAATTTAAAGGAAGTAGATATAGTCATGGGTCAACATACTTGAACCCCATGGTAACCAAAAATCAAAAACACACAATAGATTCACAAAAATCAAAAATAAAGGAACTCAATTTCCTACAAAAGACTAAATGCTCTGATCAAAATACATAGGCAGGCTGGATTTAAAAAAAAAAAAAAAACCTGCAGTATGCTGCCTACAAGAGATTCACTTCAGTATCAAAGACCCACACAGACTGAAAGTGAGGGTTTGGAAGAAGATATTTTATGCAAATGAAATGGCAAGAAAGCAGGGGTAGAAATAGTCATATCAGACAAAATAGACTTTAAAACAAAGTCTGTAAAGACAGACAAATAAGGGTGTTATATAATGATAAAGGGATCAATACAAGAAGAGGATACTACACTTGTTAACATGTATATTCACTCAACATAGGAGCACCCAAACATATAAAACAAATACTAATGGACATAAAGGGAGAAACTGACAGAAATACAAAAATAGCAGGAGGCTTTAACACCCCACTGACATCAATGGACAAATCTTCCAAACAGAAAAATCAATAAGGCAACGGAGGTCCTAAATGACACAATAGATCAGTGGGATTTAACTAACATATACAGGACTCTGCATCCAAAAAAATTAAAAAAGTACACACTAGGTCGCAAAAAAGCCTCAACAAATTTAAGAGGATAGAAATTATTTCAAGCAACTATTCTGACCACAATGGTATGAAACTAGAAATTAAACACAGAAGTAAAAATGGGAAAAGAACAAACAAATGGAGACTGAAAAACATCTTATTTAAAAAAACAATAGGAAAATGATGAAATTGAAGAAGAAATCAGAAAATACCTCAAGCCAAATGACAATGAAAACACAACCTTACAAAATCTATTGGATGCATCAAAAGTAGTTCTAAGAAGGAAGTTCACAGCAATACAGGCCTTCCACCAAAAAAAGCAAAAAACAAAAAAAAACAAACAAAAGAAACTGGAAATAAACAATCTAACCTACCACCTAAAGGAGTTTGAAAAAAAACAAAACCCAAACTCACAGAAGGAAGGAAATAATAAAGATCAGAGAGGAAATAAATAAAATGGAGATTTTAAAAAACAATAGAAAAGATCAATGAAACCAAGATCTGTTTTTTCTAAAAGATAAACAAAATTGACAAACCTCTAGCTAGGTTCACGAAGAAGAAAAGAGAGAGGACCAAAATAAACAAAATAAGAAATGAAAGAGGAGAAATAACAACTGTTACCACAGAAATACAAAAATTCATAAAAGAATACTGTGTAGTTATATGCCAACAAATTGGACAACCTAGAAGAAATGGACAAGTTTCTAGAAACATACAGCCTGCCAAAATTGAGCTGAAAAGAAACAGATAATTTGAATAGACAGATCACCAAAAGTGAAATAGAATCTGTTAAAAAAAAAAAAAAAAAGACTCCCTGCAAACAAAAGTCCAGGACCAGAGAGATGTACTGGGGAATTCTACCCAACATACAAAGAAGAACTTATACCTATCCTTCTCAAAATGTTCCAAAAGATTGAAGATGAGGAAATACTGCCAAATTCATTCTATAAAGCCACCATCACCTTGATACCTAAACCAAATACACTCAAAAAAAAAAAAAAAACAAATTACAGGACAATTATCTTTGATGAATATAGATGCAAAAACCCTCAACCAAATATTAGCAAACCAAATTCAACAATATATAAAAAGGATCATGCACCATGGTCAAGTTGAATCAATTCCAGGGTCACAAGGATAGTTCAACATACAGAAATCAATTAATGTGATACATTACATGAACAAAAGTAAAGACAAAAAAAAAGAAACATGGTCATCTCAAAAGAAGCAGAAGAAGCATTTGACAAAATTCAATATTCATTCATGATAAAGACTCTCACCAAAGTGGGTATAGAGGGAACATATCTCAACATAATAAAAGACATTTACAACAAACTCATAGCCCACATAATACTTGACAGTGAAAAGCTGAAAGCCTTCTCGCTAAATTCAGGAACAAGACAAGGATGCCCACTCTCACCATTTCTATTCAACATAGTATTGGAAGTCCTAGCCACAGCAATCAGAGAAGAAAAAGAAACGTATCCAAATTGGAAAGGGAGATGTTAAACTGTCACTATTTGCAGATGGCTCTAGAGAACCCTAAAGTCTCCACACAAAATTATTAGAATAAATTAATTTAGCAATGTAGCAGGATACAAGATTAATATATAGAAATCTGTTGCATTTCTTTACACTAACAATGCAATATCAGAAAGTTAAAAAAAAGTGCCATTTTAAATTGAGTCAAAAACAAAACAAAAAACCCTAGGAATAAACTTAACCAAGGAAGTGAAAGACCTATATGCTGAAACCTATGAAACGTTGATAAAGAAAACTGAAGATGATTCAAAGAAATGGAAAGATATATCATGCTCTTGGACTGGAAGAATTAATATTGTTAAAACGGCCATGCTACCCAAAGGAATCTACAGAGTTAATGTCATCCCTATAAAAATATCCATGACATTTAAATCAGAACTAGAACAAATAATCCTAAAATGTATATGGAAACATAAAAAAACAACAGAATTTTCAAGGCAATCCTGAGAAGAACAAAGTTGGAGACATAACTCTTCCAGACTTCAGACTATACTACAAAGCTACAGTAATCAGAACAGCATGGTATTGGCACAAAAACAGACATATAGATCAATGGAACAGAATAGAGAGCCCAGAAATAAACTCACACACCTAAGGTCAAATAATCTATGACAAAGAGGCAAGGATATACAATGGAGAAAAGACAGTCTCTTCAACAAGTAGTGTAGGGAAAGCTGCACAGCTACATGTAAATCAATGAAATCAGAACACTCCCTCACACCAAATACAAAAATAAATTCAAAATGGTTTTAAGACCTAAACATGGGCTTCCCTGGTGTCACAGTGGTTAAGAATCCTCCTGCCAATGCAGGGGACGTGGGTTCAAGCTCTGGTCCAGGAGGATCCTGCATGTTGCAGAGCAACTAAGCCTGTGCACCACAACTACTGAGGCTGCACTCTAGAGCTCGTGAGCCACAACTACTGAGCCCGCGTGCCACAACTACTGAAGCCCACAGCCCTAGAGCCTGTGATCTGCAACAAGAGAAGCCACCACAATGAGAAGCCTGTGCACCGTAACGAAGAGTACCCCCCACTTGCTACAACTAGAGAAAAGTCCTTGCGCAGCAATGAAGACCCAACACAGCCAAAGAAATAAATAAAAAGGAAAAAAAAAGATCTAAATATAAGATATAACACTATAAAACCCCTAGTAGAAATAATTAATTAATTAAATAAAAATAAAACCCCTAGAAGAGAACATAGGCAAAACATTCTTGTATGTAAATCATAGCAGTATTTTCTTACATCAGTCTCCCAAGGCAAAAGAAATTAAAGAAAAAATTTTAAAATGGGACCTAATCAAACTTATAAGCTTTTGCACAGCAAAGGAAACCATCAACAAAACAAAAAGACAACCTACAGAATGGAAGAAAATATTTGCAAACAATGTAACTGACAAGGGTTTAATATCCAAAATATACGAACAGCACATACAACTCAATATCAAGAAAACAAACAGCCCAATCAAAATATGTGCAGAAGACTGAAATAGACATTTCTCCAAAGAAGACATACAGGTGGCCAAAAGGCACATGAAAAGATGCTCAACATTGCTAATTATCAGAGAAATGCAAATCAAAATCACAATGAGGTATCACTTCACACTGGTCAGAAAGTCCATCATCAAAATGTCTACAGATAATAAATGCTGGAGAGGTTGTGGAAAAAGTGAAGCCTCCTACACTGTTGGTAGGAATGTAAATTGGTATAGCCACTAGGGGGAAAAAATCTAGAGGTTCCTTAAAAAAAACTAAAAATTGAGTTATCATAAGATCCAGCAATCTCACTCCTGAGCATATATCCAGAAAAGATGAAAAATCTAATTTGGTAAGATACACACACCCCAATTCTCATAGCAGTACTATTTACAATAGCCAAGACATGGAAACAAGCCCAGTTCCCAACAACAGATGATTGGCTTATGAAGATATGGTATTATATACAATGGAATATTACTCAGCCATAAAAAGAATGAAATATTGCCATTTTCAGCAACATGGATGAACCTAGAGATGATCATACTCAGTGAAGTAAGTCAGACAGAAAAAGACAAATATGATATCAGTTACATGTGGAATATAAAAAATAATACAAAATGAATCTACATACAAAGCAGAAACAGACTCTGGACATAGAAGGGTAAAGGAACCAGGGGGAAGGGATAAATTAGGGGTATGAGAGTAACAGATACAAACTACTACACATAAAATAGATAAGCATCAAGGAATTACTGGACAGCACAGCAAATTATACCCAATATCTTATAATAACCTATAATAGAAAATAATCTGAAATATACATATATATGTATATATGTGTTTGTGTATGTATGAATGGAATCATTTTGCTGTATACCTGAAACTAACACAATGTTGTAAATCAACTATACCTCAATTTAAAAAAAGAAAGGCTACCAGTCTACTTTGAGCTTATTAATCAAGAAGCAAGAGAAACTGTTAGATCAGGCTATAGAAAGATGCTGGGGCCAGATCTTGACCAGACTCTGTTGGAGGCCTTGAAAAAGTATTTTTGTTTACTTCTTATATTCATGGGAAGTCATTAGTTTTTAAGTGCCAGAGTGATATGATGTAATTCTTAGTATGTAAGATCATTTTGACTATTGTGTGGAAAATGAATTATATGGAGGAGAAAGTAGAGGCAGGGTGACCAATTAGTAGTTGCTTGCAGTTTTTCAGATGAGAGTTGATGACAGTTTTAATTGGGGTGATAATAATGGAGGTGGTGAGAAATGGACAGATCCAACATGTATTTTGATGGTGGAATTTACAAGATTTGATGACAGAATGGAAGGTGAAGAAAAGAGAGCAAATCAAGAATGACTCTTGGGCCTTGATCTGAACAACTGGAGGAATTGTGACACCATTTATCAAGATGGGGTATGCTGTGGTAGGAACAGATTTGGGGGAAAATATCAAGAGTTCTGTTTTGGTCGTGTTCTACTTGAGGGGTCCATAAAACCTAAGTGAAGACTTTGAATTGGCAGTCAGGTAAATGAATCTGGAGTCCCAGGGAGACATCAGGGCTAGATATGTACATTTAGGAGTCAGAATATAGATGGTAAATAAAACCATGGAGCTGGATGAGATCATTTAGGGAAAGAGTCTGTTAATTTTGTCTCTTGCCTGCTCCAGCCCCACACTGGAATGTAAGCTCCATGAGGGAAGTTATTTCTATTTACTGGCAATTCTTTAGTGCCTATATTTGTTCACTTATTAAAAGTTCATTGAATGTGTAGAATGAATGATTTTAAGTTTCTTATTAAATACCTCTCAGTAGAAGGCACTTGGGTCCACCCTAGCCTCCTATCCATTGTTTCTTATTTTTTTTAACTATATAAATTTCAGGTAACAACACTATAATTTGACATCTATATACACTAATCTGTTTTGAGTTTTTGTTTTATTTGTTTATTTGTTTTGTTTTGTTTTAGATTCCACATATGCGTGAAATCATACAATATTTGTGTTTCTTCATTTGACTTATTTCACTTAGCATAATACCTTCAAGGTCCATCCATGTTGTCAGAAATGGCAGGAATTCATTCTTTTTTATGACCAAGTAGTACTTCACTGTGTATTTGTACTGCATCTTCTTTATCCATTCATCCATTGATGGACACTTAGGTTGTTTCCATATCTTGGCTATTGTGAATAATGCTGCAGTGAACATAGGGGTACATCTTTTCGAATTAGTGTTTTTGTGTTCTTTAGGTATATACCCAGAAGTAGAATATCTGGGTCATATGACAGTTCTAGTCTTACTTTTTTGAGGAATACTGTTTTCCATAGTGGCCGCAGCAATTTACATTCCCACAAAAAAGTGCACAGGGTTCCCTTTTCTCCACATCGTTTCCAACATTTGTTATTTCTTGTCTTTTTGATAATAGCCATTCTGACAGGGGTGAGGTGATATCTCTTTGTGATTTTGATTTGCATTTCCCTGATAATTAACAATGTTGAGCATCTTTTCATGTACCTGTTGGCCATCTGCATGTCTTCTTTGGGAAAATGTCTATTCAGGTCCTCTGCCCATTTTTTAATCAGGTCGTTTGATTTCTTTGTTGTTGAGTTGTATGAGTTCTTTATATATTTTGGATATTAACTCCTTATCAAATATATGATTTGAAAATATCTTCTCCCATTCAGTATGTTTCTTTATTCTTTCTTGTTTCTCTCATAAGGAGTCATATTCAGTCATGATAATAACAGCCATCACAACTCCAAGTTTCAGGAAAAGTTACTGTCTGGTCACATCTGCCTCTCGTGATGTGTTCTTCTCTGTGAGTTTCCTTTGCCTAGGCCTTGTGACTTTTTTACTTGCCACCACTCCCAATTATTTGCTTTATTATCCAAACGTAGATGGAACTTGTAAAATTGAACTCCTCACGGGGCTATCTGAATCGAGGTCAGGTTGAGAATTGGCAAAGACTGCTTGGAGAGGCAAAATAGGATAAATGCACTAATGCTTGATTTTATCACACTCCTCTAGGCAAATCCAGCTCGCTGCTTGTGCATAGACAGGGCTGCTTAAATTTATAATCTAGAACTTGTAACTCCAGTAAACATTCCCAGGATCCTTGTAATCCAATTGCACTGTATAATTTTCTTCAGATATTTTAAAAACAAATCCTCATTGCACGTCCAATCTGAGTGCCACCAAGCATGATGCGACATTAAGAATGCTTCAAAGCAGACTTATGTTGGTTCAAGACAGCACTCAGTGACAGTGCTGTTAGAAGCTGCCTTCCCTGGGCTATTTCTCTTTATAAGAAACTCACTGAACAACCTAAAACAGTCAGATGGCTGGTTTTACTGTGGACTAAGAACGTTATTGGCTTTAAAAATGGATAGCAGTTTAAGAGGCCATACAGCCTGCAGTGGAGTGAAAATAGTCATTTTTTAGATTGGTTGGTCCAACCCAACTCAACAGGGACTAAGTCACATTAAATAGAAAAAGAAAGAAAGACATGCCTCTGACCTGGGTTAATGCAATAATTTCTTATACGGACTTGTGGACTCTCATCTCTTCCATGTGTGTGTTCTCTAGGTCACTGTCAGATAAATTTCTTACTGGGCTATTCACATGCATAAAAACCTCTGGTGGCTTCCCCACAGCCTACCAGCTCTTGAATTCCTCTGACAGCCTTTCAAGACCAGCATCATCTGACTCCACCTTGCTGCTTAGTAAAATCCTATCCCTCTCATGCAGCTCAATAACAAAAAAACAAACAACCCAATCCAAAAATGGGCAGAAGACCTAAATAGACACTTCTCCAAAGAAGATATACAGATTGGCAACAAACACATGAAAGAATGCCCAACATCATTAATCATTAGAGAAACGCAAATCAAAACTACAATGAGATATCATCTCACACTGGTCAGAATGGCCATCATCAAAAAATCTAGAAACAATAAATGCTGGAGAGGATGTGGAGAAAAGGGAACCCTCTTGCATTGCTGGTGGGAATGTAAATTGATACAGCCACTATGGAGAACAATATGGAGGTTCCTTAAAAAACTAAAAATAGAACTACCATACAACCCAGCAATCCCACTACTGGGCATATACCCTGAGAAAACCATAATTCAAAAAGAGTCATGTACCACAATGTTCATTGCAGCTCTATTTACAATACCAGGACATGGAAGCAACCTAAGTGTCCATCAACAGATGAATGGATAAAGAAGATGTGGCACATATATACAATGGAATATTACTCAGCCATAAAAAGAAATGAAACTGAGTTATTTGTAGTGAGATGGATGGACCTGGAGTCTGTCATACAGAGTGAAGTAAGTCAGAAAGAGAAAAACAAATACCGTATGCTAACACATATATATGGTATCTAAGGAAAAGAAAAAAGGTCATGAAGAACCTCAGGGTAATATGGGAATAAAGACACAGACCTACTAGAGAATGGACTTGAGGATACAGGGAGGGGGAAGGGTTAGCTGTGACAAAGTGAGAGAGTGGCATGGACATATATACATTACCAAATGTAAAATAGATAGCTAGTGGGAAGCAGCCACATAGCACAGGGAGATCAGCTAGGTGGTTTGTGACCACCTAGAGGGGTGGGATAGGGAGGGAGACACAAGAGGGAAGAGATATGGGAACATATGTATATGTATAACTGATTCACTTTGTTGTAAAGCAGAAACTAACACACCATTGTAAAGCAATTGTACTCCAATAAAGATGTTAAAAAATATTTTTAAAAAATCCTATCCCTCTCAACACCACCATCACACACACACACACACACACACACACACACACACACACACACACACACACACACACACCTCTTCTGTTTACACAGTCAGGCTGCTCCACTACCAGTCCCTTTCCTCCATCCTGGTGCCAATGCTATGCTCATTCCCACTTCTGTGACTTTACTTACCCTGTAGCCTCAATCTGGAGCACTTTCTCCTCTTTGTGTCAACTGAAATCTTGCATTTCTTTTAAGACCTACGTTAAAGCCAACCTTTTCTGCAGAATCCAGCCCATTTTCCTTCCTCATGGTTCCCTGGTTCTCTTATATATCTTTCATGTATACATATTATTGCCCATCTTAAACTCTGATCTACCCATAATAAAGCTTTCTACTCCTTTTAAATCTTCCAGAATGCATATGAGGCTGGGCAAGCCACAGATACTTAATGAATCCTCACTGCGGGCATCTTAGCATTCTTGACTCTTTCCCATAGGAAATAGTGAAGGGAAGACAGAGGCATAGCTCTGGCCCCCTCCCCCAGCACCAATATAATTAGCATGGTTCTCCTTTTATCCATTCTGTATATTGAGTTTCAGAGTAAGATTATATTTGAAAAAAAAGAATTCTGTCAATTTTTAAAGTATGAAAACCACCAATATAGACCATTCATTGAATGTGTTGAATGAATGCAAATGTGGCCAGCACTGTCCTAAGCATTCCTATGTGCAGTTAAGAAAGGGTTGGAGTTATTAATGAATTCTATACACCAAGCATTTGGAAATGTAGAGACAATGGGGAAGGACTTTCTGGGAACCAGAGTAACTCATTACCTAGTGTTTGATGTACTGAGAAGGTGCAGGTGTTGGCTGTCCATCCCTGTTCTCTCAGAGGGAAGAGCATAAAGAGTAGGGCATCCCTTCCCTAGTGCATTTTACCAGCCCCTCTCCCATTGCCCAGTCCCTTGCCAGTTTTGCCACATCAGAATGATGGGGGCCTTACTTTGTTGCATCTCGGAATCAAGCCAGACATATTGTGGTGCCGAGTTGGTTGTGTTCTGTTTTAAGCACCAGGCTCCCCTGTGGGCATTGGCATTTTTGCATCTGCTCACATAGCAGGCTGCCTCTTGACCCTCCAGGTCTACTGGGAGACTGAGTTGGCATCAGCAAATTGCTTTACCCATAATTCATTTCTGTAATACTGCACACCAGGCACCTGAAGCAAAGTGTCCTGCTGCCACCACCACCAGGCAAAACTGAATCATGTGCAGAAACCAACGCCCCAGGCTGCTGGCTAAGAATAAGATAAGCTCAAAATAACCTGCACTATCCCCAGCGGACCTGTTGCCTGCCAGCCTCCTCTTTATCACTGCCTACGATTGGCTGAAGATCCAGGTAGACAACTAGTTCCTGAGCCCTGAAATAACATTGACAACAGAGATAAATCTCCTGCCTGGGTTAGAGGCTCATCAAAGCTGAAGGAAAAGATGTTCAATCATTCTGGCACTTTCTCAGCTGCACTCAGGATTTCTAGTATGGGCTTCAGATTTTGGACCTCCCCAGTTCAGACGGGTGGTGTGTGAATGTGAGTAGTGGAGGTTCGAACAGGGTGGGAGAGGTAATAGGCTTAGTGGCAGGGGAGAACCAGGAGGTCTGTGCCCATGAGCTCAGAGCTGCATTCTTGTACCCAGGCCCCTGGTCTCTGTGAATAGACCTATATTCAGGCTGTCTAAATGACAACTACAGCTAAGACATGCCTGATTAGTGGGAAGCAAATGTTGCTAAGGATGGGGGCACCTCTCTGCCCATGAGAAGTCACACTACTCTATACCACCTTCTGCAGATCTGGGGGTACCTTTTCTAAGAGTGAACATAAAGCACGAGGTGAAGGCTTTGGTGTTTCCTAATCTGAGCCCCACCTATTGAACAATCTGACAGCTGAGAGCTTCCAGGGCCCTGACTCACCACTCTCATGGTTCCCCTCAACTTTCACCTCAGAAGAGGTATTTTCCTCTCTCGTAGCACCTAATGGTGGTACCATAGGATGGATTAAGTACTTGACTCTACCCAGCTAAAAGGAAGTTGTCACTGGTTCTTCTAGGATTAAACGACTTATCAATAACAAGAAGTAGGGATGTATGGGTAGGGATGTATGGGTAAGACAGCAGACCTTACTGACCTGTGATATCAAAGCCAGGGATTCTCAATAGGAACAGGGAGCAAAGCAGTAGAGCATGAATATTATGAAAAACATGCCAAGGTTATTATGATCCTCACCTTTAACTTTATATCCATGTATTAGCAAGTTACTCTTATTAATTTCCTAATTCACTGAAGAGACAAAAATGGCCTAGAAAAGTAACATGACCTACAAAAGGTCACCTAGCTGAGAGCCATGCCAGAACCTGCCTGTATTCTCAAGTTCTTACGTACCTATCACTGTTGACCCACTTAAACCTTTGACCATGAGAATAAGTGACTTAGAGCAACCATCATCCAGCACTGAGGACCAGGGCTTGCAAGCAATCTTCCTTGACATGAGTATTAATCAGCTCAGGCTACCATAACAAAATACCACAGACTGTGTGGCTTAAACAATAGAAATTTATTTTCTCACAGTTATGGAGGTTGGAAGTCCAAGATTAAGGTATCAGCAGGATTGATTTCTCCTGAGGCCCCTTTCCTTAGCTTGGAGATGACCACCTTCTTTCTCTGCTTATGTGGCCTATTCTTTTATGCACGTGCCTCCTGGTGTCTCTTCCTTTTTTTTTTGTAAGGACACTAGTCCTATTGGATTAGGGCCCTACCCCATGATCTTATTTATCCTTAATTACCTCTCTAAAGGCCCTATCTCCAGATAAAGTCACATTGGGAGTTAGGGCTTAAACATATGAATTTGGGGGGGGACACAAGGTCAGTCCAAAACAACATGAAAACTCTGTGACAACTGGGTACAAAGAATATTTATCCCCACTCACCCTGCATCTATGCAAATGCATTTCAATATTCCTTCCCAACCCAATGCCACACAGAACCTTCCTCCACACCTCTATAATCATCACTGCTGCTTCCACAAGTCACATTCCTTCCACTCTTCTCCAGCCCCAAAACACCCTGTCCCCAGTTCTTCTGTCTGGTCCTGGGGCTATGTCTTCTGCATGTATTTTTCATATATGGGTTCTGTGCTCTCCAGAAACCCTATTAGCTCCTTAAGAGCACAGCCCAAATGTCCTGTTTCTTTTGGAGCCCAAGAACAGGTAGCAAATATCTGAGCACACAAAGGGCACATGTACTAAAACCACGTTATGCCCTGTTTAATGACATTACATGAAATGACAGTAAATGTCACAGCACTCCAGAAATGTTGACTAAGTGACTGCCGAGGGACAGGAACAGGGTCACTTCATCCTCCTTTCTGCTCTCTTTTTTAGTCTTTTCCAAACACCATGGAAAAGGTCTTGCTCTCTGCTTCTGTTAGACAGTTCTATTTTCTGCCCTTACACTCTAGGCAGTGAGAAACTCAAATAAGAATAAAGGGCATTTATCTCACTCTGAGAGGCTGAGGGGTTTTTTTGTTTTGGGTTTTTTTTTTTTTTTTTTTGCTTCTGCTGCAGCTCTGGACTCTTACCCTCCCAAACCAAACAGCTAAATAACAAAAAATGAAATTAGGAATAGGGGTCAGGGAAAGGGAAGGAAGGAGGAAGAAAGGGAAGGAATGGAGGTAGAAGGGAAAGCCAAGCCAACACTACAGCGCCATGCTGCCCTGCCTGCTGAGAACAGGAAGGGAGCTACCTTTTACAAAGCACCTGTAAATAGAGCCTTTGTCTGGACAAAGACCCTAATGAGACCTGAAAGGGGAGTGAGGCTTTTTCCATTCTCATGATCATGTTAAAAGTGTAACTTCATCATCTGGCTCCTCATCAACCCAAGAATGAGGGCAGCAAGTGCCTAGTGGTTTATTTTTATCTCTGGTATCACAGCCCAGATCCCAGAGGGAGCCCAGCCTGGCTTATTTAAGACCACACAATGTTGCTATTAAACTCGTGTGTGCCTGAGGGACCCTTCCTATCTGCTGTAGGGGAAGAGAGAACCAAAGCTGAACCTTGGCTGTCTGGCCCTTGTCTTCCGGCCAGTAGTTTAATAGTAGCAGTGAACCAGAGAAGAGGCTCAGTGACACTCCAAGTCCGGTGAGCACATTGAGCAATTGCGTCTGGCCCAGTGAGCTGATTTGTCACCAGTTAATAGGTCTGGAGTACTTACCGGACACGAGATTTTGAATTAGGGACGGTGGGCCTTTTCCATGGAGATGACATGATCTACGCCTTCAGGAGCTCCATGATCCTGGGACAAAATTAATTCATTAATATATTAGTTTTTATTGCTGCCTAACAAATTACCATCGACTTTGTGGCTTAAAATAACACCCATTCATTCGTTCACAATTCTGTAGGTCAGAAGTGCAGCAAAGTGTGACGGGAACCTCTGCTCAGGGTCTTATACGCTGTCAGCTGAGCTGCATTCTCATCTGGAAGCCCCGGGCTCTCTTCCAGAGTTGAGTTCCTTGCAGTTACAGGACTGAGGTCCCTGTCTCTGTGCTGACTGTCAGCCAGGGGGCCACTCTCTGCTCCCAGAGGCCCCTTCCATATTCAAAGCAGCAACAGCATTTCACATCCTTCTCATGCTTCGAATATCTCTAACTTCCCCTCTGCCACCAGCTGAAGAAAGTTTTCTGCTTTCATGGGCTCATGTGAGTAGATTAGGTTCACTGGGATAATCGCCCTAACTAAAGGTCAGCTGTGCCATATAATAATATAATCACAGGAGTGATATCTCATTATATTAGAAGCTAAAACTGGATGTATTAGGATGTTCAAACTGGATGTATTTTTAGAATTCTTCCTACCAAAAGTAATAAAAGGACACTTGTATTTGTGTGTGCACCCACATACACTCTTTTCCCCTCCCTCTTCACCATTCACAGTTTTGCAGACCTGTGAGTCCATAAAGCAACACACTTCCAGGATCTAGCAACAGTCAGGATTTTCCCCAACCTCTCCTTTTTTTTTTTTTTTTTTTGGTATGCTTTTGGAAATAGATCCTACTGTTCCCATCACTTCAGATACTAGTACAGTCCTTGACTTTAGACCACAAAACAGTAAATTTACAGTTATGGTAGAGCACTTTCTTGGGAGCAAATTCTCCCTCATGGTTGGTCCGAAGAATGGAAACTGTTTTGTTGTTGGTTTTACAGAAGTGCTCACTGGTGTGTAGCAGTGGGTGGTGACCATTTACATTTCACAAGTTCCCCGAAACCCCAAATCTCTTTGAGCTGCTGATTTTGAAAGTACTTCCATTTATCTAAATGCTCATGATTTGTCTATTATTTAGAAATAAAATAGGTTTCTGGCTATTGTCACATTTGATAGTCTAAAATACAAATTCAAAGAGAAAATTGTGCACAAGTGAAGACGTGAAAGCAGGATATGTTAAAGTTATGGTGCAGGGCTTCCCTGGTGGCGCAGTGGTTGAGAATCCGCCTGCCGATGCAGGGGACACGGGTTCGTGCCCCGGTCCGGGAAGATCCCACATGCCGCGGAGCGGCTGGGCCCGTGAGCCATGGCCGCTGAGCCTGCGCGTCCGGGAGCCTGTGCTCCGCAAAGGGAGAGGCCACAACAGTGAGAGGCCCGCGTATCGCAAAAAAAAAAAAAAAAAAAAAAGTTATGGTGCAGCTGGGAATCAGGTTGAACAGAGGGCTACTGCCCATGCATTGCTGTGATTTCCAGAAAAGGGGTGTGCATTATTCTTCAGAACCCAACCCAATAGAAATATGATTATGTTTGAATGGTAGTATGCCAGCCCTGCAAATGATAATAGTCCTTGAAACTTAAGGTGTGAGAGGATTCTAGCCTAAAAGCAACCAGGGAAAGACCAATTACTGAGGATGGCCCTCATATATACCTTCAGCCTATATCTGAGTTATTCTTTATATTTATGCATATATACCATGGATATTTACATGGATTCTTTTGAGCTTCCCAACTACCCTGTAAAAGGAATGGCTATGCAAAAAAAGAAAAAGAAAAAACCTCTTTCTAAATGTGCTAATTGAAAACAACCTTAGTCTGGCAAGAGTTTAGAGTTAGGAAAGGCAATTTTGTTGTTAATGAGTTAATGTTCTACACTACTGCTGACTCAGACCTAAAAGTATGGTGTGGAGATGTGCTCGTCCTGGCTGAGAGAGCAAAACTGTGAAAGAGCTTAGAGATCTGTGGGGAAGTATGCTGTCAGAGAAAGGAAAGCTTGTATAACAATGAGATAGGTCCTTTTCCCTAGGTTGTATTCCAAAGAGTTTATTTAGAGTTTGGTTCAGAATCCTGGAATGCTACTGAGTCAGAATTTTGTATAAATAATGAGAGTGTATAAATAATGAGAGCGTATAAATAATGAGAGTGTGTCTGACCTAGAAAAGAGAGATGAAGTGTATAAAGTTCAGCCAAAAAGAGCCTTGCATTTGGGCACAGGGAGCAAGGAAGCCGAGACAGAAATGTGGCATTAGACTGGGGGAAATAGAGACTTTACTCTTACAGGGCGCACACAAAATCTCACATGCTCCAGGACCCAGGGCAAAAGCAGTAGTTGGATAGGAACCTGGGTCAGACCTACCTGTTGGAGTGTCTCCCGGAGAGGTAGAAGGCAACTGCAGCTCACCCTGGGAACATAGACACTGGCGGCAACCATTTTCGGGAGCTCCACCCTCTAGCTTATTAGCCCCAGGACCAAGCCCTACCCTGGCCCAACAGCCTGCAGGCACCAGTGATGTGATGCCTCAGGCCAACTAACTAGCTGGGCAGGGACACCTCCCCAGCCCGCAGCAGACAAGCTACCTAGACCCCCTGAGCCCACAGCTGCCAACTCTGGACATGGCCCTGCCCACCAGAGGGCCCAGGACCCAGCTCCACCCACCAGGCCAGAATCCCCTGGGCCTTGGCCCCACCCTCCAGGAAGCTTATTCTAGCCTCTGGACCAGCCTCACCCACTAGGGGGCAGACACCAGACGCAAGAAAACCATAGTCCTACAGCCTATGGACCCATCCTGCTTATCAGTAGGCCAGACCCTGCCCTTAGACCAGCTGGTCCTGGATACCTTTCACTTTGGCCAACTAGCAGAATAATACAAGCTTCAGGACACTCCAGACCCCATACTCAACTGTGTCAAGAAGTTCTCCCTCTCCACCATCAGTGATTTAACACCTACTCTTGTTACCCCAGGCCCTGCAACCAGACTTTAGGACCCAGTTCTGCCTGCCAGTAGTCTAGCACTAACCCCAGGACCTGGCTTCACCCACCAGTGGGTGGGCAACAGCCCAAGAGTCTTCTGGACACTGACTCTGCCCACTAGTAAGCCAGCATTAGCCTAGAGTTATTACTTTAGGAGTCATCAATATTTAAGTCAGTGGTTCTCAATCACAGCTGCACATAAAAATCACATAGTGACCTAAAAATTTATATATGTCCAGGCCTTACCCTAAACCAATTAAATTAGAACCTCTGAAAGTGGGCCTAAGCATTTGAAGTTTTAACTCTCCAGCTGATTCCAATTTGCAATCACCATTGAGAACCACTGGCATAGATCAGTGCTTCTCAAACTTTAATGAATATGAATCACCTGGGGATTTTGCTAAAAGGTAGATTATGATTCAGTATGCCTGGGGTGGGGCCCAAGATTCTAAATCTCTAACGCACTCCCATGTTTTTGGACTATAGCTCACACTTTGAGTAGCAAGGGTATAGATAACATTTAAAGCCATGAAATTGGATGAACTCATCAAGGGAGTGGGTATACACAGAAAATGCAAGAACAGTTATTGTTTTACTTTGTCAACAGTTGGGACCAGGCAGATTATTAAATTTAACAAGGATTAATTAAGATTTTGTCAGGCAAATATATTACAGGCTGAGCAGGGGGCAAAAGAGTGTCACATTTATTCAAGAGGTGATTACATTGATGAAGTATGGACTTTGGATTGGGTAAGTAGGATGGGATCAAAGAGTTGATAGAGTGGAGATATTAAAAAACATGAGCTGAAAGAATAAGAAGTGTGGTCAGGAATGGGAGGCTGGAAATCTGGATTTTGGTGCTGGTGCACTTATTGCCAATGTCAAAAGTGGGAGCAGCAGAGCCTGAATGAAGAAAAATATCATCGGAGGTAAAGGAAGTCAAAGAACTGAGAGGCCAAGAAGTTGGCAGAGTGGTTCATGTGGATGTTAAAGTTTCCAAAAGGATGACAGAAATAGGAATGAAAAAAAAAAGAAAGTGAGCCAGGTGCTGAAGTCTTCAATGAATGAGAGATGACAAGGGGGTCAGCAGATGATGTCAACAATGAAGATGGGATACTATGGTCTAACAGCCCCCAGAGTCTGACTCAGTTGGACTGGGGTGGGACATAAGCATCAAACTTTAAAAAAAAATCTTCTCGGAACAATCTAATGTGAACCAGGATTCAAAATTACTGTGTTAGAATAATCAGTGCAAAATGAAAGGTATTGGGCCACTGGATGGTACATGCCTTCTATAGATCCTGGGGTGTGCAAAGGCCAAGAGCAGATAGGAGATGCTGTCTTAGAAAGTTTTGTAAACTCAGAGAAGTAACTTGCCCAAGGACACATAGCTTGGAAATGTCTGGGCTGGGATTCAAACCTTGATCTGTCTGACTCCAAAACCAAACCTGAACTGTTTTCACTTTACCATGTTGTCTGGGGCGGGGAAGTGGGGGGCAGTATTTTAGCTCGATATACAAAGAGATATCTCGGAAAAAAAAATGCAAAGTTTCCCCAAATGGGATTCTAATAAGCCACAGTGGAGGGAGGCAATGTGTCTCTGGAATGATTCCCATGTTTACCTCTTCATCTACCCCTCTTTATTCCCCTTGATCTTTCTACCAGCTTTGTTTCCTTTCTGTAGTTATCACCACCTCTTCAGGAAGTAGAGGCACTACATGAAAAGAAGCCAACATCATGGCATGCCCTCATGGATGCCAGGTGGCCTTGATGCCCTCCTCTCCCAAGTACTGTTCTCTGGAGTCTCCTTTCTGGAGAGGGAGGAAGAACCAGGATACAGTGTTGCAGTCAAAACCAAGCATTTGTCTCCCCCTACTTCTGCCTCCTGACATATTAGCAGCCCTGTATACTGAAAATCTAAATCATTTGTGTGCACACATAGCAACTGTTTATTTGCTGTTAGTTTTGAAGACTCAGTGGGGGTTAGATGCCTTTAGAGAAGAGATCAGCCCTGGGAGAGTCTAATCTCATAAGTAGATGAAATGAAAATTGAAGCTGAAAATACATCTCTCTATATCTAAAGAGAAGCCAGTAATAAATATCCTTCAAACTGCAGCCCCCCTCCAGATCAGAAAATGTTTTTAAACCAGGGACACAGAGCGGAGATGACTCCTTGTAAGGGTGCTGCCTTCTGTCTGCTAAAAAAGCTTTACTAGGTCTGGTTAGAGATTGATGGTGAGTTCTAGAAATAGCACAACTTTCCCCTCAAGCCACAAAGTATGTTGCCTGCCATCTTTTACAAAATGCATTCACTATTAGTTTTCTTGAAACTTCCATTTTTTTTCTCACTGACAGACTGCCTTGGGACTAAATACAATCCTGAAGCTTCTCCACATTAGTATTTCTACCAAGAGTGAATGCCAGATTGAAGACAGTGTCCTTATCACATTATGAAGGGGCCAGACCTCCCTCTTAGTCCAACTTGTTGGACAATTTATAAAGCCTCTGCTTGCCAGCAGCTTCTTCATCCCCTCATCCTCCTAGGGTTTCCCCTCATCCAATCCAAACCTCATATTACCACCTACTCTTGCAGAAGCTCAGAGGCCAGAGCCTGTCCATATTGGTTCAGGGCACATGTCCCTGCAAGGCAGGAACCCACTGCCTGGAAGTCATCAGCATCTGAAAATCAATGGAGGCAGCTACTGTCCTGGGAACAGGGATAAAGAGAGGTGACATTACAGAGAAGGCATCACTCAAGACAGACCTGAATGACTTGATACCTGCAGTATACCAAGGGCCATCCAAAGTGGAGAAATTGTAAGCCTACAGACACAGAGACATGCCAAATGGGTGAGTACTGTCCATCTGACATTCTTTCCTGAAGGAATATCCTGCTAAATAGACTCCTAAGAAATAATCAGTTGGTTTTGAGCTAGCCTGGATGAATAGCCTCCCACCTCTTACCCCTCTACACACGAGATCTAAGGGGTTCCAAGAGTCAGAAAGGACCCATGGTTAAGCACCCAATCTGTGTGCACAGGCGGGGAGCATGCCAGCCAGCCAGGCATGGGACAGACCACCGTCTCTGAGATCCTCACTTTGCTCCTTCAGCCCTCTCCCGACCCATGGGCTCTCCTTCCTCTCTGCTTAATAGCAGCCAGAGGAGGCAGGCTTAGCTTCCAAGAGCCTGCTCTAGGCCACAGGGGAAAAAAATAGGCTAGTCAGACATCTATGCAAAAACAATGTTTGGCAGGAAAGAAACCAGACACAGGCAGGGAGGAATTTAAATTCAAATTGAACAAGGGACTGGATCCCTCTTTGAATATAAGCCCCTGCAGGCCTGGTTTCTTCACAGGAGAAAAAAATCCCTTTTAAATCCTCTCCCTTTTCCCTGGAAGAGGGGAGGAAACTTGCCAACTAATACCTTGTACAAGGTGATAGTTCTTTTGGGCTTCCCTGGTGGTGCAGTGGTTGGGAGTCCACCTGCCGATGCAGGGGACACGGGTTCGTGCCCCGGTCCGGGAGGATCCCACATGCCGCGGAGCGGCTGGGCCCGTGAGCCATGGCCACTGAGGCTGCGCTCCGCAACGGGAGGGGCCACAACAGTGAGAGGCCCGCGTACCGAAAAAAAAAAAAAGGTTCTTTTGAATTAACCCCTTCCTGCTGAGTCTCCTGTCTAGGGTTAACTACTTTACAGTGTGTTCAGGTATCTGGGCCACAGAAGGCAGCAAAGCATTCACTTCCCGGGAAGCAACGTGTAAGGGAATGGTAGCAACGGGCGCTGAGAAAACCCGCTGAGCTGTTATTTTCCATGTGCCTCTCACACCCGCAAGGCCCATTCTCTGCCCTTCTACTCCATGCTCTGTGACGAAGGAGGCTGACCTCAATGGACTGTAGCAACAGCCTTTGTTGCCAGCTGGCATCTGGCTGGGTCTGGCTAATGGTGGGCATTGGAAGGAGATCAGAGAGCGGGAAGAGAGGGAGATAAAGGTTGTGTGCCCCTGTCTGCCTCCTAGCTGTGTTACATTTGGGCAGAGTTCACACTGTGCTACCTAAAGACACAGCTCTTATCAGGCAGCCCTTCTTGCATGGCTACAGTTCTTGCTGGGTTCCAATAACACAGTTACTTCCCCTTGTCCCTTCAGTCTTTGGGGTGATAACAGCTCCCCGCCATGCATCGCCTCTGTATGCCTCACCATCACTGTAGATTCCCTGAATTTCACCCACACCACCATAAATAGCCCCTTCATTAAGCTCAGCTAGGTAAACTCCTTGAGTATACCATCTCTTTCCTGCCAATACCCTGACTTAAACACATATCACTTTCACAAATCCTATCCCGCAGAATTCCAGAAGGTTCTCTAGCCTGAGAAGAAAGATCACCTGATCCGACTGCCTTTTCAAAACAGACTGATCTGCATTTCCTCAAACACCTGACATATTCTCCATACATCGAGCTCTCCTAAATTACGGTTGCATTATTGTGCCTACACAATAAAAATGAAGTTTGAGCCAGTTCCATTTTTGTTTTACCTGTTCTTAGTCATCTGTCTTGGGGAGAGGGGATGCTGCAAACCTAATTACAATGCTTTCCTCCCAGTGAGATATGTTCAACTTGCTTTACCTTAAACACTTAATCCAGTTCCATGGGGAAGATAATACTTGACATGAATCCGATCATCAGTTCCTTACTATCTGTTATTCCTATGGTATTCCCCATCTCGGTGATAGCCCACATCTCAGAGCGATCATACCAAAATTTTTACTTGTCCTCACCTACCATACCCATTAGACATCAAGTGCCATGGGATCTACTTCCTAGATATCTTTTTGAAATTTTAATATGCTCTATTTAACCTAATATACCCAAAATATTATCATTTCAACATTTACTCAGTATAAAATTATTAATAAGATATTTGAATTCTGGTATGTAACAAAATATTCTAAATATCTTCTTTCAAATTCATCCATTTGCTCCAGCTCCACAGTCACTATCTTAGTTCAGGACTTGATTTTCTTATACCTAGATTATTGAAATATCTATAGTCTCTCCCTATTTTCTTCCATTCTCCTCACATTAGCCAGACTGATCTTTGAAAAACACAAATATGTTCACATCACTTCCCTTTCAATGGCCCTCCTTTAGGATAAAATCCAAACTCCTTACTGTAGTGTAGAAGATCCCATTGGTATTTCCCTCTCCATCTTCAGCTTCTGCCTCCTCCCTTTTCACACCTCTGTTCATCATTCTTGTGACGGGGCCATGTTTTCTCATGTCTCCATGCCCTGCTTTCCACGTTCCCTTGTATGGTACACACTTAGCCTTTGCTGACTAACTCCCTCTATTCATCTCTCAGACTCATCTTAGGCATCATCTTTTCTAGAAATCTTTCCCATGAACCCCTTCACCCCAAGTTGGTTTAATATCCCCTCTATGTGATCCTTTAGCCCCCAGCCCTTCACTTGGTAGCATTTAACACACTGTTTGGCAATTATTTATGTACATGTCTGTCAATACCCTGTTACTTTTAGGGTGAGAAATTGTATCTTTTTTTCCCCCAGTAGTTAGCATAGAATGTGGCATACAGTAGGATATTCAAAAAGTATGTCCTGAATGAGTGATTAAATGAATGAATGAGCTCATGAATGGAGTATATGCTTGAATTCACTTACCTGCATAAGGCCGATATATGGACCCTGACCCTTCTTGGGATGGCATATAACTAATGAGAACATTTTTTGCCATTTCTCTCCTTCCAGGTAGGGCTGTTCCGGGCTGTACCAAAACCACTCTGGAGTGATTAAGAATAGAAAGAGATGAGCTGGCCTTTTGTGTCACAGTCCCTCGCTAGTCCCTAAAGCTATAGTTATGGAGCAATAGAGCTAGCCTGAATTAATTAGGGAGGAGTGGGGGAGACAAATTCTGTCCCTGAAAGACACCAAGTTCTTCTACACCATCCATCAGCCTTGAGCACAGATGGGATGGAGACCAAGCCTAAAAATACATCAGCTTCAGGTGACATCAGGACTCTGTTCTTTTATGTCTAATTCACCCCAGATGGAAGGGAAAGCACTTGATGAGTAGTCTTTGAAACAAGTGGAGAAATGTGTATCACACTAGGAATGACTATAGGGGCAAAAGGCCACTGTGGATTTCCTTGTCAATAAAAATGAACTCTAATAGGAATTTCAATAAGAAACCAGCAGAAACATCCTTGTCATCATCATTCTGAATTTGTGTTTATTGAGCACACAACAAATGCTAGTCTCTGCTCAGAACATTTCATGAACACCAGAAAATTTCTGTATCTATAAGGGACTAGGGAATACTTGCCACTATTTTGATGCCAGTCACCCAGCCAGAACACAGAATGAACTTTTATGAATATTCTAAAGCATAATGAGGAAGGGGTCTTAGACTATATGCAAGCATACTTGATTAGTGTTTTCCCCATTGGGAGTCACCCTCCCCATAAGCTTGCTCACAACCGGCAAGGAAGAAAAACAGGAAAAAAGAGGACGAGTCAAGGTATAGTCCCGAGAAAGTCACAAAAATTGGGGCAGTGGCATGCCATAGATGTTTGGAGATGGCAATAAGTATCAGGGGATGACCAAAGGAATGGAGTGGTAGGAACCAGCCCTGTCCATCTCATAGCCCCTTCATGCACAAGTGTTTTTACCCAAACTTAAAGCTTTGGGGTAAGTGATAGGAGCTGTAGAACTCTGAAGAGCTGCTTGACTGTGCAGTTACCTTTCAAATGAGGATATTTCTTATTATTTTGTATGAAAGAGCACTTTGGGAGTTGGGGGCTAGTGGGCACTCACCAGCTAGGTAAACATTAGAGAGAATTATTGTTCTTTTTTTTGGCCACACCGTAGGATCTTTGTTCCCCAACCAGGCATCAAACCTGCACCCCCGGCATTGGAAGCATGAAGTCTTAACCACTGGACAGCCAGGCAAGTCTGAGAATTATTGTTCTTGATGAATTTTATAAATAGCCACTGACCCACTGGTTTAAAGGGAACCAAAAATGAATGACTGGGGAGTTTAAAAGCATGCAAACACTGGGTTACACTACTGGCAAGTGGGTAGGAACTGGCCTAGTCTTAGTACCTCTTTTCAAGGCTCCCTTCCCTCCTCTTTCCCACCCTCTCCAGTCTTCTGCGAAAGCTCAAGGTTTGAGGCAGTGGTCAAGCTCCATGGCATAAGAATTGGTGTTCCTCATGATGCTCTCCACCAACATGACAGGCTTGGAGTGTCTTCCAGCAAAGCAAGAGAGCCAGGTGCAGATCAACATGGCTGCAGCTGCGCCACCTCCAGCACAGTAATATGCCCAGCCAAGCCGACAGGTACCTGTGGAAACAGGGACAGAGACATGAGGGTTAGAGCGTCTTCTTATACATTCTCTTTGAGATGTTAGGGTTAAAGTGAGAGTAGGAGACAGTGAATGCGAGTGGGCTTACTCTTTCCTCCCTTGCTGATGGCTGGTATTAGCTTCAGCAAGAGGTTATAAAATTTTATTCTGTTACAGTAGGAACCTGGGGGTGGTGTTGGTGGTGGCGGTGGTGGTGGTGGTGATGCTAATGACAGTGATGACAAGAACAACTTGATCAAGTGTCAAGAACTATGCTAAGCTCTTTAGACATATATTTCATTGATCATTGTAGTAACTATGAGTTAGCTACTCTTATTATCCCTGTTTTATACAAGATGAGGCAACCAAGGCACAGGTTCAGTTAATTGTGAAAAATCACAGAGAAAGTGGTAGGGTCGGGATATAAACCCTGGCTCATCTTGACTCTGAAGCTCCACAGTTTTAACCACACTGATATATTACAGTTCATGGACTGTTTTTAAAGAACTATATCCTGTATCGTCAGGAAATTTGCAGGCAAAATCGAATCCCTTGCTCCGTACCACGTATCTCTATCCTAACCTAATTTTTCAACATCCAGGGAGGAAATATGCATTGGAATCAAGGCCAAGCTTCTAAGGGGTAGTTTGAAGGATAATGGGAAAGGTCAACTGCTCAAAAATATCCACCCCACAACTTGTCATTCATTCTACCAGAGGTAGATTCTTTCCTTTGAAGTGTTTGAGTTTTTTCAGAGATCCGTCAGAAAAGGTCAATGCCCAAAGAAAGAGAGCTATTATATTACAAGGGATCAGAGTAATAAATAACTGCTAAAATCAAGTGCTTAAGCAAATAGGACTCCAGAAATTGGAGTAGACATCCAGTGATACAAAATTGCAGAGGAATTCTGAGAAAAAAAGGTGGGCAGTGACTTTCACCTACCTCACAGTCTTGCAGAAAATGAGTCCTGACTATAGTCAGTCAGGTGGGGATGTCAAGACTGACCTTCATGAAAATTTACTTTTTTTAAATTGAAGTATAGTTGATTTACAAGATTATATTAGTTTCAGGTGTACAGCATAGTGACTCAGTATTTTTACAGATTATACTCCATTAAAAGTTATTATAAGATAATGGCTATAATCCCCTGTGCTATAGAATATATCCTTGTTGCTTCTCTATTTTATACACAGTAGTGTGTATCTCTTAATCCCATACCCCTGTCTTGTCTCTCCCCACTTTCCTCTCCCCACTGGTAACTAAGTTGGTATTCCATACCTGTGAGTCTGTTTCTGTTTTGCCATGTACGTTCATTTGTATTATTTTTTTAGATTCCACATATAAGTTACACCATACAGTATCTGTCTTTCCCTGTCTGACAAACCACTGAGCATAATATTCTCTAGGTCCATCCATGTATCTGCAAATGGCAGAATTTCATTCTTTTTTATGATGGAGTAATATTCCACTGTATGTATATGTATGTGTGTGTGTGTGTGTATATATATATATATATATATATATATATATATATATATATACCACATCTTCTTTATCCATTTATCTGTTGATGGACATTTGGGTTTCCTCCATATGTTGTCTATTATAAATAGTGCTGCTATGGACATTGGGGTGCATGTATCTTTCGGAACTAGTGTTTTTGTTTTTTCCTGATATATACCCAGGAGTGGAATTGCTGGGTCATATAGTAGTTTTTTGAGGACTCTCCAAACAGTTTTCTATAGTGTCTACAGCAATTTATATTCCCACCAACAGAGTACAAGTGTTCCTTTTTCTCTATATCCTCACCAACATTTGTTATTTGTAGACTTTTTGATGATAGCCATTCTGACAGGTGTGAGGTGATGTCTCATTGTTTGTCTGACTTGAATTTCTCTGATAATTAGCAATATTGAGTATCTTTTCATGTGCCTGTTGGCCATCTGTATGTCTTCTTTGGAAAAATGTCTATTCAGATCTTCTGTACAATTTTGTCTAGGTTGTTTCCTTTTATGATATTAAGTTATATGAGATATTTGTATATTTTGGATATTAACCAGTTGTAGGCCATATCATTTGCAAATATTTTCCTCCATTTCATAGGTTGTCTTTTTATTTTGTTGATAGTTTCCTTTGCTGTGCAAAAGCTTTCACATTTAATTAGGGTCCCATTTGCTTATTTTTGCTTTTATTTCTTTTGCCTTGGGAGACAGATACAAAAAAGACATTGCTACAGTTTATGTCAAAGAGTGTTCTGCCTATGTTCTCTCCCAGGAACTTTATGGTTTCAGGTCTTACATTTAGATCTTTAATCCATTTTGAGTTTATTTTTATATATGGTATGAGGAAATCTTATCGTTTTACATGTAGCAGTCCAGTTTTCCCAGCACCAGTTTTTTTAAATAGTTTACATTTCTTTATTCTCAAAACAAGATCACAAGACATTTGTTATAAGTTACTGGGTAGATTAGTTCTTTTTTTTCACATCTTTATTGGAGTATAATTGCTTTACAATGGTGTGTTAGTTTCTGCTTTATAACGAAGTGAATCAGTTATACATATACATATATCCCCATATCTCTTCCCTCTTGCATCTCCCTCCCTCCCACCCTCCCTATTCCACCCCTCTAGGTGGTCACAAAGCACTGAGCTGATCTCCCTGTGCTATGTGGCTGCTTCCCACTAGCTACCTATTTTACATTTAGTACTGTATATATGTCCATGCCACTCTCTCACTTTGTCCCAGCTTACCCTTCCCCCTCCCTGTATCCTCAAGTCCATTCTCTAGTAGGTCTGCGTCTTTATTCCCGTCTTGCCCCTATGTTCTTCATGACCTTTTTTTCCCCTTAGATTTCATATATATGTGTTAGCATATGGTATTTGTTTTTCTTTCTGACTTGCTTCACTCTGTATGACAGACTCTAGGTCCATCCACCTCACTACAAATGACTCAATTTCGTTTCTTTGTATGGCTGAGTAATATTCCATTGTATATATGTGCCACACCTTCTTTATCCATTCGTCTGTTGATGGACACTTAGGTTGCTTCCATGTCCTGGCTATTGTAAATAGAGCACAGCACCACTTATTAAAGAGACTGTTGTATATTCTTGCCTCCTTTGTCATGAATTAATTGACCATAAGTGTGTGGGTTTATTTCTGGGCACTCTATTCTCTTCCATTGACCTATGTGCCTGTTTTTGTGCAAGTACCATGCTGTTTTGATTACTGTAGCTTTATAGTATAGTCTGAAATCTGGGAGGGTTATACCTCCAGGTTTGTTCTTTTTTCTCAAGATTGCTTTGGCAATTTGGAGTCTTTTGTAGTTCCATATGAATTTTAGGATTATGTGTTCTAGCTCGGTGAAAAATATCGTGGATATTTTAATAGGGATTGCATTAAATCTGTAGATTTCTTTCTCTCTGTGGTATAGCCATTTTAGCAATATTAATTCTTCTAATTCAAGAGCATGAAATAGGTTTCCATTTCTTTGTTTCATCTTCAATTTCCTTCATCAATGTTTTATAGCTTTCAGAGTATAGGTCTTTGACCTCTTTGGTTGAGTCTATTCCTAAGTATTTTATTCTTTTTGATGCAATTTTAAAACTGATTTTTTTTTTACTTTCTTTTTCTGACAGTTCATTAACAATGTATAGAAAAGCAACAGATTTCTGTATATTAATCTCATATCCTGAAACTTTATAGAATTCACTTATTAGTTCTAATCATTTTCTGGTGGAGACTTTAGGGTTATCTCTACGTTGTATCATGTCATCTGTAAGTAGTAACAGTTTTACTTCTTCATCCCAATTTGGATTCTTTTAATTTCTTTTTCTTGTCTAATTGCTGTGGTTAGGACTTCCAATACTATGTTAAATAGAAGTGACAAGAGTGGGCATCCTTGGCCTGTTCCTGAGGATTTCAGCTTTTCACTGTTGAGTATGATGTTAGTTGTGGGTTTGCTGTAAATTATCTTTATTATACTGAGATACGTTCACTCTATACCCACTTTGATGAGAATTTTTATCATGAATGGATATTGAATTTTGTCAAATGTTTTTTCTGCATCTTTTGAGATGATCATGTGATATTTATCCTTTCTTTTATTAATTCATGTATCACATTGATTGATTTGTGAATATTGAAGTGTTCTTGCATCCCTGGAATAAATCCCACTTGATCACGGTGTATGATACTTTTTATATATTGTTGAATTTGGTTTGCTGATATTTTGTTGAGGATTTTTGCATCTATGTTCATAAAGATATTGGCCTGTAATTTTCTTTTTTTTTTTAGTATCTTTGTTTGCTTTTGGTATCAGGGTAATGGTGGCCTCATAGAACGAATCAGAGAGTGTTTCCTCCTCTTCAAGTTTTTGAATAGTTTGAGAAGGATAGGTATCATCTTTTCTTTATACGTTTGATACAATATCAATATGTTTGATACTTCCCATGTGAAGCCATCAAGTCCTGGACTTGTTTGCAGGGAGTTTTTAAATTACAAATTCAATTTGACTACTAGTGATCAGTCTGTTCAAATTATCTGTTTTTTCTTGATTCAATCTTGGCAGGTTGTATGTTTCTAGAAATTTTCTTTCTTCTAGGCTGTCTAATTTGTTGGCATATAACTATTCATAGTATTCTCATTATTTTTTGTATCTCTGTGGTATCAGTTGTTATTTCTCCCTTTCATTTCTTATTTTGTTTACCTGAGCCTTCTCTCTTTTCTTCTTGGTGAAAAAATTTTATCAGTTTTATTTATCTTTTCAAAAAATGGATCTTGGTTTCATTGATCGTTTCTATTTTTTAATCTTTATTTAATTATTTCCTCTCTGATCTTTATTATTTCTTTCCTTTGCTGACTTTGGGCTTTTTTTGTTTGTTTGTTCTTTTTCTAATTCCTTTAGGTGGTAGGTTAGGTTGTTTAATTGAGATTTTTCTTTTTTCTTGAGGAAGGCCTTTGTTGCTATAAACTTCCCTCTTAGAACTGCTTTTGCTGCATCCCATAGATTTTGGAGTGTTGTGTTTCCATTTTCATTTGTCTCAAGGTATTTTCTGATTCACTCTTTGATTTCTTCATTGACCTTTTTTTTTTTTTTTTTTTTTTTTTTTGCTGAGCTGTGTGGCGTGCGGGATCTTGATTCCCTGACTGACCACAGATCAAACCTGTGCCCCCTCTATTGGGAGTTCAGAGTCTTAACCACTGGACCACCAGGGAAGTCCCAACCCATTGTTTTTTAGTAGCATGTTGCTTCATCTCCATGTGTTTGGGCTGGAGATGGAGGGGCTAGAGCTGGAGCCAGTGTGAGGTGGGACTTCCTCTCTGCTCAGTGGGTGTCACCACCCTATCAAGGGTGGGATCTGATCCCATGTTGCTGGAGCAGAAGCCCTGAAGTTTGAGCCCAAGCTGGCTCTGTTGCCTTTATGTATGTGTTTTCTCCTTTCCCCAAACTAGGACCCTTGCCCCAGAGATGGGGAGTGCTGAAGCAAAGGGCCCCTGTGCAGGCTCTCTGCTCAAGTCAGCCACAGACAGAGATCCAAGCTGTCTCTGATGTGCTGCCTGTACAGGCGCCTGCAATTGTTTCCTCTCTCTCCTCAGACACAGCCTCAGGTGCAAGTCCCCTTTGTCCCTCATAGCTGCCACCCATACCCTGTTGTGGAGCCACACCACAAGGCAGGCAGGGCCCATGTGAACTCTCAGCATATACTGGGGGGTGAGCTATAGTGGAATGGCCACCATCAGAGGTCTAGGCTGCTTCTGATGCACTGCTTGAGTAAGCACCAATGATAGCCACTGCTGTTCCACTGAGGTTCTGCCCTGAGACCTGAACACCTCTGTATCCCATGGTCAAGTCTCTCCTCGGTTGTGGCTGTCCCAGATCCAGTACTGCACTATGATATGGAGTGGGTAGGGCTGGAGTGTTTGCTTAGCTTGGGCTGGGAAGCAGCAGGGCAGTTGTGGGAAACCCGGCAGCCACTAGAGCAGACCTCTCTCTGCCCTGCTTAGGGGGCAAGCAAGCATGCATACACAAGCACATGCTCCTCAAGAGCAGAGTCCAGGCTTCCCACTAGCCCTCCTGTTAGTCCCTTTGGTTTTCCAACCAGCCAAGGTGGCTTGTCTCCTATGCATAGGACCCCGGGACTGGGGCACACAATCTGTGGCTCTCACTGGTCAATCCTCAAGTTGGGTATCCTTTGCATTCTCCCTTTTCCTCTGAGTTCCTTCCCAGGGACGTAGGTCCTGACCTGGTCACTTTTCTTCCCTTCCTACCCAATTACATGTGTATCTTTCATACAGACTAGGTTGTGCAGGAGTCCTTCTGCCAGTTTCCAGATGATTTTCAGTGAGAATTTTTCCACATATGAATGCATTTTTGATGTTTATATGGGGGGAGGTGAGCCTCATGTCCTCTCACTCCACCATCCTGATTGATCTCCCCTCATGACAATTTACTTTTCAATAACGAATTATTTCTCTTCACATGGTTCCCAGCGAACCTTAATTTTCCTTCTTTTAATTGTCTGGTTGCCATGTTATATAAAGAGTCTAAGATTCCTCCAAGTCAGGCTGCTTTGCTTTTTCATTAGGGTCAGGCTAATTTATCCCAAATTTCCTACCTCAGAAATAATCTTTCTACCACCAAGTCATCACTCATGCTGTCTCTCCTGCCATAAACAGCTTCTTTCCTCTTATTCACCAATTCATATCTTCCTCAGAATACTCTTCAGGACTCAGCACCTCCAGGAAGTCTTCTGTAACTAACCCCAGTGGGATCGAGTCACCTTAACCAAGTAGCCTTCCAGGAATTCATCTATATACCCCTTATGTAGGTGTACTTGTTAGGCAAAATGTTGGAAGGAAGATTTTTTTTTTTTTTTTTTTTTTTTTTTTTTTTTTTTTCGGTATGCGGGCCTCTCACTGCTGTGGCCTCTCCCGTTGCGGAGCACAGGCTCCGGACGCGCAGGCCCAGTGGCCATGGCTCACGGGCTTCGTTGCTCCGCGGCATGTGGGATCTTCCCGGACCAGGGCACGAACCCGTGTCTCCTGCATCAGCAGGCGGACTCTCAACCACTGCGCCACCAGGGAAGCCCGGAAGGAAGATTTTTATATCATGTATTTTTCACCTACTCTTTACCCCTTCCAGATTGTTGGCTCAACAGAGTGAATGTATTTGTTTCTTTCTTGATAATGCTCCCATGCTCTGTCAACACTGGGTGCTCAGTATGATTTAGCCTGACAATACTTCAAAGATGGATACACTTGCATTCTTAACCCTTAACACCCAAACTTATGACTTAAATTTTGAATTAAAATTACAAAATCAGCTATTCTATTTGTTTCTGGAATGTGTTATAAGGCCTATGCACATTCTGTTCCCTTTGCCTAAAATGCTTAGTGCATGTATACATGTACACATACACTTCCCACCACTCTCTTTGCCTAGTGAATGTTCAACCATTCTTCAGAGCTCAACTCAATCATTAATTCCTTAGTGAAGCCGTGCCTGACATCCCTAAGTCAAATTCCATCAAAAGCCCTCATTAGTACAGTGTACCTTTCCTTCTGTACCTGAATGAATTAATGAATTCCTTATACTCTCCCATGGCAAGTGTCAAATCTTAGTTCTTCAGAGGAGATGGTACTTTACCAATACACTTAGGCAGTCATATGATTTCCTGAAGCCCCATAGCCCCACCCAAACTCATGGTGAGAGCAACAACAGTAGCTATTGAAACAATGCAATCTTCAGAGAGAGGGGGTAAATCTGAAAGAGAAGCCTTCTTAAAGAAAGGAATACAACTATCTACAAAGTAACGTCAACGTGAATAATAATAGTGGAACCCTGGGAAGAGTGAACTGAAAAATAAGATGTTGAAGCAAGCAGCCAATAGCTGGATGCCCCCCTCCAACCTTGTCATACCTCCTTTTAGACACTGACTCTCTCACTCAGTAAAAGTAGGAGGTTTTATATAATGCTTTGTGTTTCACAGAGTGAAAAATCTAGAGATGGGCAAACCTTCAACTTTTACCATCCTTGGAAGGAAGGCTACAGGCTGTATTGCACCCACTCCACAGACAAGAATGTGAGGCTCAGTCAAAAGCCCTAGGAACCCTCTCAGAAGCAGAGGTTAGAGGCAGAGATCCAGACCAAGTATCTTTACTTTCAGTCTGGTTCTCTGCCCTCTACTGTTTCCCTCATACTCCCAAAAGCCATTTTCCTCTTACAGGACACTTAACCTGTATGCTCTAAAGAGGGAGCTCCTAAATCAATTTGCAATAGACTCACCTGAGCTTCTCTCCTAGCCTCCTCCAACAAAATTCTCCTGTGCTCACATAGCAGAGTAGACAGGAGCTAGCTCTTGGGGTGGGCCCACTGTTGGGAAGCTTCCTCCTCTCTGGCATGCTCCCAGTCTAGTCTAGAGAGGCATCAGAAGTCTCATTCTGTTTCTTCAGTTGCCTGTCTGTTCATCCCCCACTGGAGTAGCAGGGCTTTTTCTATTAGGTACATGCACCCTGGGACCAGGGAAAGACTTGTTTCTGTAAATGAAAGGAATAAATGCATAGCATGCCATTACTCCAAAGCCTTAAGCAGGAAGAAAGGTGACACAGTGGGCAGCTCCAGAGTGAAGAGCTAGCTAGAAAGGTCTTAATAAACCTTACTGAAGTCAAGTCAGAACCAGGTATCACTGGGCTAGGAACCAACACCAAAGTGCCCCCTTTGCCACCCCAAGTGCAGAGTTTCCTCTCACAGAGATGCCTATTAGGCCACTGAACAGCATCTAAGCCCAAGGCTGCTGCCACACAGGAAACCAAAGAGAAACAGAGGAAATATATCTTCTATCCAGTCCTCTCCCTACAACCCTACCTGTTATCTGCTTGAGAGAACAGAGACGTTACATGACTAGCATTGCAAAAGGGAAAAAAAAAAGCAAACCTTTTAAGAACTACATTTCCAAGTTGAGAGCTGCTGTCATTACTCACCTACTCCACAGAAAGCTTGGACACTGGTCTGACGGCCTACAGAGGAACTCGTGTTTTCTATGGAAGGATGCAAATGTAGGGAGTAGTGGCAATGAACTACCACGCTTTACCTCCAATCACCTTTTAGTGAAGTCCCATGGACCATCACCAATCCCTAAATTCTATTCCTTGAAGTATAGTTGATCCTTCTATTTACCTGACAAATATTTATCAAGTACCTACTATGTGCCATACATTTTGAATACACCATCTCATTTGATTCTCACAACAGCCATGATTATTGCCATTCAGAGCTGAGGAAACTGAATCTCAGAAAGGTAAATTACTTTACCAACTTACAAATGTCAGAGTTGAGATTTGAATGCCAAGACTAAGTCCATGGTCATCCATTTCAACCATGCCAGGAGAGTGGAGTCAAAGATACAAATTACTATGGTCCAAGTTTTATGAGACAGTATGATACCTTCAACTAATCACTTCACCTTTCTCGGTCTCAATTTCCTTTTCTTAAAGTGAAGGGAATTTTACTGGAGAGATTTCTAAAAGCACCTTTTAATTCAAATTTTCCATTCTACTATGAATGTGATAAATGCTTTAAGAGACATATGAGTAAAATAGTCCGGTAACATTCAGGGAAAGAATTCTTTGTAGCTGGGAGGATTCAGGCTCAGATAGGGCTTTGTAGAGGAGATAGCACTTCAACCAGACTTTAATAATGGGACATGGGCATTCTGTGCAGTGGGAGAGGTTGGTGTGAGCAAAGTTATATAAGTGAGAAAGTAGATCACATGTTTCAGAAAAGAAGCTGTAGATGGCAAATAATAAGTTGAATCTAGACCAGGAAGGACCATGAAATCTGTCATCTTTCCCACAAGGAGTGGAGAACGATGGAAAGTTTCTGATCAGAGAATGATATGATACAGCAAGGCTTCTCAATCTTGGCACTATTGACATTTTAGGCCAAAAAATTCTTTGTTGTAATGGGGGGTGGGTGGGGAGTGTTGTTTTGTGCATTGTAACACCCTGACCTCCACCTACTAGTTGTCTGCAAATTATCCTTCCACCACTGAACTGTGGAAACCAAAAATATTGACAGACATTGCCAAACAGATGTCCCTGGGGGTGGAGGTGTGGGGTTGGGGTGGCGGGTGGATTGCTTTCCATTAAGAACCACTGAGTTGGAGGTACAGTTTGAGAAGATTAACCTAAAAGCTCTGTGTAAAAGGGATTGGGGGTAGTTTTATGCCACTGGCAGGGACCAGTTAACCAGAGGCCAGGGATGCTGTTGACACATCCAACAATACACAAAGCAGCCTCCCACAACAAAAAATGATCTGGCCAAAAATGTTAATATTTTCAAGGTTTATCAACCATCATTTAGGCAAACACTACATGTTTATACTTTGAATTACCTCCAAAACGAATCTTGGTGACTGAAAGATTACCAGAGCAGAATGGATCCTTCTCCCTTAAGAACAGCTGTGCGTGTTTCCTTACTGACCTGGGAAGCTGGCTGAAAGTGGGGCCTGGTCGGCCTTGAGCATTCTAGTGTGCTAGCCCAGGGAAGCTGGAGAAGGTCAAGGAGTGAGATCTCACAAGGTATTGAGAAGGAACTACAAATTCCCTGGGAGTCAAGAGATATATGACGTTTCTTTCCTTGAAGAAATCTCTTAACCCTACTGGATCTCAGCTCTCTAGCCCTTAAAATGAGAGAAAATAATTAAGTACCTGTGTAAAGATAGAGCAATAGGACCAGATGAGTTTTTGAGATCCTCTTCAGAAATAGCCAGGCTCACTGCTGCCTTGCCTTTTAGATAGAATGCACTGACTTCAATTCCATGCTAGAATTGTTCAAGGACCTGTGTCCCCAGAAAATACTTCAGTGAGCTGACATCACACCTGGGGACTGTGTCTACATACATGCATAGGTATCTGTGAAGGGAAAGATTGGGTGGCAGGATAGGGGGAGAGAAAAGGTCCTAACTGCATATTAGCTTTCCACAAAGCTTTTGGGTAAGCCCTGAGATAAGCCTGTTCCTTTCTGTGCTCTTCTGTATCATTTCTAACACCCTATCTGTGAGTCATTCTATTCCAGTGTTGAATTTGCTGTGACAAGATCCCTCATAAAAGTTATTAAATCATCACTCAGCAGTGGGCCTGACATTTAAATCAAGACACGCTGCTTTTATTCCAAGTTGCAAATCAAATTGGCTTGGAGTTTGACTCTATTTCCTTTGATTTAGCATTAAGTTATGTTATTATATCTCTGCTGTTTAGAGAACAAATTATCACCGTCTGCTACTTAAACTGACCCTCCCCCTAGAGCCCAAGTCCTATGCTCTTCAGGGACTTGGTGTCTGGCCAGCTGTCAATGGTTCATTAGTGGGAAGGGTTGGCCACAAGCCAATGCTTTTTGTGGGGTCCAACATTGGTGTGGGTGTCAGAGTTGGGAATTAGAGTAAGAATGAGTCCGACAGAGAATATTTCTCTGCAGGAGGCATGGTCATAGTTCTAGCTCAGAAGCCATAAATGCCAGAGAAGTAATCCAAAGAAAAGAGTCCTCCTTGGAGGAAGAGGGGAAAGGCATAAAAAGAGAGTACGCCCATTTTGGAAGACAGTTTGACTGTTTCTTACAAAACTAAACATATTCATACCATATGATCCAGCAATCATGATACTTGGCATTTACCCAAATGAGTTGAAAACTTATGCCCACACAAAAACCTGCATACAGATGTTTACAGCAACTTTATCCATCATTGCCAAAACTTGGAAGCAACCAAGATGTCCTTCATTAGGTAAATGGATACATAAACAGTGGTACATCCAGACAATGGAATATTATTCAGTGCTGAAATGAGCTCTCAGGCCATGAAAAGACATGGGGGAACCTTAAATGCATATTACTAAGTGAAAGAAGCCATTCCCAAAAGACTACATACTGTACAACTCCAACTATATGACATTCTGGAAAAGGAAAAGCTATGGAGAGAGTGAAAGGATCAGTGGTTGGAGATACGTAGGGAGGAATGAATAGGCAGAGCACAGATGATTGTTAGAGCACTGAAAATACTCTGTATGATAAATACTGTAATGATGGATGCATGTCATTATACATTTTCCCAAACCTATAGAATGTACAACACCAAGAATGAACCATAATGTAAACTATGGACTTTGAGTGATTATGATGTGTCAGTGTAACTTCATCAATTGTACCATTCTGGTGGGGGATGTTGATAATGCGGGAGATTGTGCATATGTGGGAGCAGGGGGCATATGGGAGATCTCTAATTTCCACTCAATTTTGCTGTGAACCTTAAACTGTTTTATTAAAGTTTTAATTAAAAACAAGAGTGAGGTAAGTCTGTCTTTGGGGTTTCTCAAGTCTTCCATTTTAGAGAATCATCTGATGGAATTCTAGGCTCCTGAAAGGTTGGAGGAGGAGACAGAGAAGCAGGGATATAGAAAGAATAATAACAACCACTAACACCTTGAAAACTGACTATGGCTAGATGAAATGTAATGGAATTTTCAGATACATGAAGTTTTGATTTGATGCAAGAGTTGCCAAAAGTCAAGTTCTGAGAGCTAATACTCCAGAAGAAGGCTTACTTGTGACTTGGGATCAGTGGTAAAAGCCACAGATATTAGGGTGGTAAGGGAGAGGCTGATAGAGGCAAGCCTTAGGGTAGGGCAAGAAGGAATAAAGCTGTTTTAAGGAGGTAAACAGCTCAAGGGTATAGAGAGAAGACTGAATTCCTATACAAAGATGAGATGCAAATTCTAGGAAATCATGGAGTCGGGATGTTGGGAGGTGGTTGAGGTAGAAGGCAGAGAGTACCATATTAACATCTGCTTTTTTCGTCTAAGATACTCCAATAATCAGGGAATTTGAGAGACACTACTCTAGCCTTAGAGAAACAAGATAAGGGAAGGAGTGACTACATGGACAGAGGAGGACCTGCAGTGGGAACCAGCATATTGCCCTCAACCTCAGCACCCAGAGCAGAGGGACAGGATAGATACGAGATATGCCAGATGTCTATCTGGGAGCCACCTGGGGGGCCTTCACAGCCTTCATCATATCAAATCAGGCTGCCCGCACTGGCCCTGAGGGCAAGATACTCAGCTACAGAGAGACACCCAAGGTTTCTTTGGAATTCTACAGAGTAATCAAGAGGGGAAGGACTCAAGAGAGATCAAAGGAGAGAAAGAGACTAAAGGAGGGTCAATGCAGTAGGTGGAAGAGGATGAGAATAAAGGCAGGGGGAGTTTGTGGAGAGAATATTAGAAGATTAGAACGCTCGAGAACACGAGGCACACTGAGGAGTGAAGAGATTGAAGAGACTGAGCTCTTCAACAGACCTCTTCCTAATGAGAGTCCTATTTTTTCCAAAGCAGACCCAGCTCAGAAAAACCAGGTGCTGCTCCCATTACTGTGGCACCATCTAAGCTTATGAAACCAGAGCTCCAACCCACCACCCCTTGCTGTTTGGTGTGCATGGTTGGTGCGGAGGGGCGTGGTGAGGAAGAGGGCAGGTTGCTATTTGCTTATTCAACATATTTTTTTGCCACAGGGAACCTGAATTTAGTGCTAAGCAGACAGCAGGGTTTTGGAAGAGGCTGGTGGTCCCATCTGTTCCGTGAAATCCTGCTGACTTTAAGGTCTACATAGGTAGCAGCACAAAAACATTTTCAATGCATCCAAGGCCAAGCTAAATGAGCAGAGAACTTTCTCTGCTAGATTCAGTACAGTTTAATAATTGTTAATGATAAAGCAAAGCCAATGAATTCAAAGGTAATTGCCAAATACCCTTCCCTCCACACCTGTCACAGACCCCAGTAAAAAGATAGCCAAAGCCATGAGAATGGGCTCTCTTCTCACTCCCTAGGCTGGATACGAGTGTCAGGAAGAGCCCGGATTGGAGGCGCAGAACCTACTGAAGATTCCAGGAGCCTATCAGGCTCCCTTGACAGAGAAGAAGGAAACAAACAAACAAACCACAAAACAAACAAACAAAAACCTCGGAAAACTTCAGTAGTTCAGGTAACCATATTATTGCTAGTAGCCACTATTTGGCTGGCTCAGTCAGGTCTGCTAGGGAGGTAGGACATTGTGAGTTGCCAACTCTGTCTTGGTCAAACCTAATGTTCTAAAGGGTAAGGGCAGACCAGGGCACTTGCTAGAAAGTCAGGGTAGCACTCAGTAAAGTGTCAAATCCTCATGGTGACAGAGATGCTCTTATTTGGTTGATTTTGTTCTCTCTCTTACATAAACTTCTGCTAAACAAATTGAATCCTTTTACTGAAATCTTCCTCACCACTACTGAGCATTTGTTTCTGACTTATCTTCATACTTCGCCAGCCTGCCTTTCCTACTTATATCATTTCTTGCATAACTAGCCTGAGGTTTAGCTACTCTGCTCATCTTTTTATTCCACTGGGGGTGAGGGGGAGGAATTATGTCTCAGGCCAATTTATATTATGCTACTGGGTCTTTCCCAAGATTGACTCCTACTTGCCCCTGAAAAAAACCTCCATGTCACTCTGTATTGTCCTTCATACTCTGACCATCAACTACACTTGGAGCAGCTTCTCAGAAGAGCTTTGGGAACTGCCATAGACTAAAAGTCCGTGTTCCCCCCAATTCATATGATAAATGCTAATGCCCAGTGTGATAGTATTTGGAGGTGGAGGCTTTGGGAGGTGATTAGGTCATGAGGGCAGAGCCTTTATGAATGGGATTATTTCCCTTATAAAAGAGACCTCAGAGAGCTCCCTTGCCCCCTTCTGCCGTGTGAAGACACAGAGAGAAGATGGCCCTGTATGAAATCAGGAAGCCTTTCCTCACCAGACACTGAATCTGCTGACACATTGATCTTGAACTGCCCAGCATCCAGAACTGTGAGAAAAACATTCTGGTGTTTATAAGCCACCCAGTCTTTGGTGTCTCTATAGGAGCCCAAACAGACTAAGACATACTCTCCCCAAAGAGACAGGTTTAAAAAAAAAAAAAAAAGTCTAATCAAGTATTGGACCTCTTTGACTCAGCATGAGCTCTCTAGGATACTTGACCTGTAAAAAACTGGCCCCTCTTCTCTAACATCTGCTCAATAGACCTCTTCTTGCATCCACTTGAACTTTCTCAGCTAATTAAGTCTGTAACTGGAATAGAAATAGCCAATATTAGTCAAATGCATCTATGTACCAGGCACTGTGTTAAGTACTTTAAACATGTTGTTCTCAGATATGTAAGATCAACAAACCAGATGAGTGAAAGGGCGCCAGAGACAGACGTGGAACAACTAAACACAGTATTAGTGTGACAAGCGGTATAGCATAGAGTGATCTAAGGATACAGATGAGGGGCATCAAATCCAGTTTCAAGGGAGCAGGGAGTTTTCAAGAAAAAGTAAAAAGTTAGGTAGGTGAGGAAGGGGAGAAGGGTATTTCTAACAAGGGAAGAACACATGCAAGGTTGCAAAAGTTTGAAGGAACATGGTATTTTCAGGGTGACTGGGCAAGAGAAGCTTGATGGCCAGGGTCCCCATAGACCATGCTGAGGAGTCTGGAGTTTATCCTGAAGGCAATGGGGAACCATTGCTAAAAAATGAGAATGACATTAGATTTGCCCTTTTGAAACGCCACTTAGGCCACAGAGTAAGGCAGCAGTGTGCAGTAACTTGAGGAACAGAGAGAGAGAGTCAGGAACTGTTTTCTGTTATCCAGATAACTGATACTAAGGGAAAGAAGACAGATTATAGAGCTCTTATTGTGTGCCTTTGCTAGCAGTATTTATTCCTTCTGATGACTGACATCATGATGGTTTGGGATTGACATTATTATGGTTGTATTTGTTAGATGTCTATTGTTTTATATATATATATATATATATATATATATATACATATATATATGTATGTATATGTATATATACATCATGTCTCCTCAAATAAACTACAAGCTCCTTGAAGACTGTATTCTTGAATTCTATGAATTATGTACAGTCATCCATTTAGCATCTTGTATATAGTAAGTGTCCAGAATATGCTTATTGAGTGACTGTTATCTATTTTTGACATACTATTCAAAAACTTATGAGTGTTAAAAGGCCAGATCTGGCAAGCTAACCTACCTCAGAACTCAGGAATGAATGCACCCTCATTCCAGCCATTGACTTTACCCCGTATCAGCAACGCCAGCATTGAACATCAGCTGTTTCTATCCATCCTCCATTGGTCAACAGATGTATTTAGACCGTAGAGACTCTCCTGGGACCCAAGTTCCCTGAGCAATAACCAATGCCACAAATAGTACAATATGTGTATAGCACTTTACCATTTTACACGGTAATTTTTCCATCCATTATTTCATTTAGTCCTTTTTCATTTATTTTATTCATTTATCACCTCCCAGCCAGAGACAGAAATATTGTTATTAGGAAGCAAATGAGCAGCCAGATGAAGTGTTTGACCAAGGTTCCCACTTAGTCAGAGGGTAGAGACAGGACCAGGCACATGTGTGCTCGTTAACTCATGTGGTGCAGGGAGAAGGGCCTGGGATGAGGGTTACAAGGAACTGCGTTTGAAACCATACCCTGTCATTTATAGACTAAACCTCTAGGCAACTCATTTAACCTTTCTGAGTTTCAAGTCCCTCATGGGTAAAATAGAAGTGACACCACCTACCTCTCAGGGTAGCTGTGAAGATCAAATGAGATGATACATATAAAGCATTTAGCATGGCACCTAGAATGATCAGCACTTCTCAGCTCCTTTTTCTCTCAGCTAAACACTTTTCAACTAGTCCACCAGTTCCCAAAAATGTCTGGGGAGAGCTTTACAATTCAGATTCCTAGGCCCTACTCCATATCTACAGAATCACTATCTCTGAGGAGAGGGCCCAAATGATTTTGATGCAGAGCACAGTGGGGAGCCACCTGAATCAGACGGTATCATGAGCCCAAGCTGGTCTAGCTTTTAGATGAAAAGTAGAAGGGAATCAACATTTATTGGAACCTACCTAGCTCGATGCAGTGCTTGAAAGACACGTCTGATGCAATTCTTCTCAATTCACCTGGATGAGGCTTGGTGAAGATGGTTTGAAAAAGTCATATGAAACAACACAGAGACATATTTTCACCCCTGTAACACTAATTTAGCCAGAGAATTGCTCCTAGGATGTGCAGGAGTTGTCCCTGGTTTTCTTTCTGGTTCCTGACTTTGAAACCCATTTCTTTTTACTTAAAAAAAGAACCTTCTGGGTCAGTCTAAACTATACAAATAATAACAGTAATTATAATAGCAGTTATTGTTAACATTTATTGAGTACAGACCCTGTACTAAATGTTTTAGGTATATATCATTTCATTTTATCCTCACAAGAGCCCTGTAAAATGGTTGCTGCAGTATTAACACCTCCAATTAAAAAATGATTTCTGATTTTAAAACAGAGGCTTAGGAGATAGTATCATTCCAGAATAGACAGGGAAAGACACTCACTCACTAAAGGTGAGGGGAACAAAGAAAGCTGATGCTGAAGTTTATTGAAGGAAATTGTGTGGAGGAAATGGAAGCAAGGAAATTAAGCGTGAATCACGTTCTTTGACCTGAGGACCAAGCAGGACTGAGAAACAGAACAGAATGAATCCGCCTGACTTTACTGCCATCGCGTGGTGGTCTGATGTATAGACAACTGGTTCACAATTCTGCCTTCACTGTTTCAGTCAGTGAGCCCACTAGACCCTCTGCAGGACACTGGGTGGGGAAATAAGGCCAAGTAAAGCTGAGGACCTGCCCTTGAGGCCTTTTTAGAGCCTCGTCTCCCTCTGGAGTCACCAAGCTGGAAGTCACCTTAGGGATCCACTACTCCAGGGGTAGGCACGCTCCTCTCATATGGGGAATTTCAGGAAAGACTGAAATGTTTATAAACACCATTATTTTTTCTATTCAAAATAAAAATAGCTTAGCATTCCATGTGATGTATAGAGTCTCATTACTTTAAGTTCTTCTCTATTTTTAACAGAAGATGGTCAGTGAGAAAACTAGCACTGAATTTTAGCTACTGAAATGATAGGGAGGAGGAAGTTAATGGTAGATCAGCTTTCTCATTTTTTACCCCTTACACCTGTTGGTCATTTTTTTCATCAAGCACGTTCATGTAAACTTTGTCATTTCATGGCCAAAACAATCTCTGAAGGTAGATAAAATCATCCTCACTTTAGTCATGGGGAAATAGGCCTAAAGAGCTGAAATCCGTATGTAGAATCTAAAAAAGCCAAACTCATAAAAAACAGAATAAAATGGTGGTTATCAGGGGCTGGGGGGTGAGAGAATAGATGTTTAAGGATACAAACATTGCAACAAGTACTATATAAGCCCTAAAGATCTAATGTACAGTACAGTAAATGCAGAAAACAATATTGTATCATAATCACCAAACTGGCTAAGAGACTAGAACATAATTATTCCAACCACTACAAAGAAATTATAATTATGTAATGTAATATAGGTGCTAATGATCACTACAATGGCAATCATATTACAATATATGAATGTATCAAACTAACATCTTGTACAGCTTATATTTATACAATGTTATATACCAAGTGTATTTCAATTAAAACACACAAAAAATAAAGAACTGAAATGACTTGGCTATGGTCACACAGTAAGATGGCAAGAGAGCCACCCTACAATTTGTTCATCCCACTCAATGCAACATTGAGAGAGTGCCAAAAGTGTGCCAGGCACCAGGGATCTGCAGTTGAATTAAGTTGCTCCCTCACGCACTGATTCCCTCCTCCAGCTTAGCCCAGCTTCTCCTCTGGGTGGAGACTTCTCTCTGTTTAGGCTAGGAGGGCAACTAAAAAACCTTAAGCAACACCTAAGCCATAAGTTTTCCAGAAGGATTGGCTGCCCAGGGCATTCTAGCTGAGGTTGCCCAATGAATGAGTTGCTTCTGGCAAGCCCTTTGGCCAAGCCCTAGCCCCTCCCCATGGGTGAGTGATACTAAAAGGCTCCTCTCCTCTAGGAGGGTTGACTTAAGAAGACTGGTTTATTTCTTCACTATCCTTCTGGTTTTTAAGAACAAAATATATATGAAATTAGATCAAGGGCCTCACCACAAAGGTAGGTAGGTCACGACAGGGAGTTAGGTAGGTATCTGTGGCCTCTAGTTGTTCATCAGCCTACTCCAATGCTCTCAGTGTAAAAACAGGGAAACCAAGGCTCAGAGTGGGAAAGTGATATGCCCAAGCAAGCTTAGGAAAATTAAAACGCAGCTGTTCTGATACCCAGACTGGGGCTGTTTCTACCACACTCTGCTGCCCCTCTGTGGACATGAGAATGTATTAAGCTGTTTTATTATGCTCTGGTGAGCACAAGAAAACGTTGTCCATAAAGAAGGAAACTGACAGAGAGGAAAGGTAACAGGAAATGCCTGTAAACTGAACCCATAAAGGCCAAACCTCGAGTCACCATAAAAGGCTTTGAACTGGCAAGAATGAAAGGAAATGATGGGAGAAAAAAGGAAATGGGCCTCTGAGAGAGGAAACACAGGGCACATACACAAGGCCTTTAGGTAGTGTCTGTTGTGGGCCTTTGTCAAGTTGAGTGGGTCCCTCCCTCCCTCCCTCCCAGAAGTCAAGCCTGGGGCATCCTCTCCAAAGAGGCTCTTGAGAACTGGGTTGATTACCTACTAACAACAGGTTACATTTAGTGCAACCTAGTGTGCTAAATATTTTTAGGTGTGTTTTACTTCACTTAATCTTCTCAATAACCTTAGGGAGAAAAATATTTTTATCCACCCCATTAATGGAAATGCAGAGAGGTTGAGTAGTGTGCCCAAAGATGCACAAATAGTGAGTGGCTGGGCTCACATTTGAACCCAGGTCTTTCTACTATTAGCCTGTGTTGTTATTCATCATGCTATGTACAAGTGGCTCCTTGCTTTTTTCTGAAAACTAAAGTACTGGGGACCTTTTCATTTCAACAATTGGTATCATTATAATGATGCTGATACCAGACAAAAAATGTTGACTGGTTACTATATACCAAACCCTGTACAAGGTGTTTTGCATGTGTGACGTCATTTGATCCACACAACAACCCCAGGAAATAGCAATAAGCTCCCAAATGCTGAAAAACTTGCCCAAGGTCACAAAACTAAGGGTGTAGCTATGATAAAGCCCACTCTTACCACTAGGCAATCCTTCCATGGGTTCTTCCCTGGCTCCCATTCTTGGTGAGGCCAACTAAAGGCTTGGTGAAGTAACTAGAATGTGGCGTTAAATGCATCAATTTAATGTTGAACCGAGATAGATTCATTTGTGTGGGATCAAGTCCATGAAATCTTTGTTTGATATCTAGAGTTCAACTAACAACCATCAAAACAACTTTCTCAGCTTAAATCTTTCATTTACTTAATCAAATTAAAGTGTGGGAAAGTTGGCACTTGGCTATTGCTGGGAGCCTTTGTCTGACTTTCCCCTTCTTACTGAATAGGTGGTTCATTCAACAGATACTGGATTGCCATTGAGCACCCTCTCAGTGTGCGTGAGAATCAGTGAGCCAGCCCAAAGTCCCTAGTGGGGAATTGAGATAGTCACTGTGCTTATTGGGTCTCAGTAGCTATAAATGAGACCACTGATTGATCTACAAGGTCCCTCCCATTGTAGGTTTCAGTTCAAGTTAATGATTATTGTTTATTTTTTCTCTTTAAAATATTTGATTGTTAATTTCTTATTTGTATTGAGATATAATCGACATATGACATTATATTAATTTCAGGTGTACAATATGTAATGATTCACTATATGCATATATTGTGAAATCATCTTGACAATAAGTCTAGTTAATATCCATCACCACACAGTTATACATTTTTTTCTTATGATGAGAACTTTTAAGATCTACTCTTTTAGCAACTTTCAAATATACAATACAGTATTATTAACTATAGTCACCATGCTGTACATTACATCCCCAATACTTATATATTTTATAACCAGAAGTTTGTGCCTTTTGACTCCTTTTACCCATTTCACTTAATCCCCACTCTCTGCCTCTGGCAACCACCAACCTATTCTCTGTATCTGTGGGTTTGTTTGTTTTTTTTCTTTTGTTGTTGGTTGTTTTTTTCAGATCATACAGTATTTGTCTTTGTCTGTCTGACTTATTTCACTTAGCATAATGCCCTCAGGGTCCATCTATGTTGTTGCAAATGTCAAGATTTCCTTGTTTTCTGTGGATGAATAATGTTCCATTGTCTATATATCCACAGTTTCTTTATCCATTCATTCATCAATGGACATGTAGGTTGTTTCTATGTCTTGGCTACTGCAAATAATTCTGCAATGAATATAGGGGCGCATATATCTTTTCGAGTTAGTGCTTTTGTTTTCTTTGGATAAATACCCAGAAGTGGAATTTCTAGATCATCTGGTAGTTCTATTTTTAATTTTTTGAGGAACCTTCATACTGTTTTCCATAGTGGCTGCACCAATTTACATTCCCACCAGCAGTGCAAGAGGGTTCCCTTTTCTCCACATCCTTGCCAACACTTCTTATTCCTTACATATATATATATATATATACATTTTTTAAACATCTTTATTGGAGTATAATTGCTTTACAATGGTGTGTTAGTTTCTGCTTTATAACAAAGTGAATCAGTTATACATATACATATGTCCCCATATCTCTTCCCTCTTGCATCTCCCTCCCTCCCACCCTCCCTATCCTAGCCCTCTAGGTGGTCACAAAGCACCAAGCTGATCTCCCTGTGCTATGTGGCTGCTTCGCACTAGCTATCTATTTTACGTTTGGTAGTGTATATATGTCCATGCCACTCTCTCACTTTGTCACAGCTTACCCTTCCCCCTCCCTGTATCCTCAAGTCCATTCTCTAGTAGGTCTGTGTCTTTATTCCCCTATTACCCCGAGGTTCTTCATGACCTTTTTTCTTTTCCTTAGATACCGTATATATGTGTTAGCATACGGTATTTGTTTTTCTCTTTCTGACTTACTTCACTCTGTATGACAGACTCTAGGCCCATCCACCTCACTACAAATAACTCAATTTCGTTTCTTTTTATGACTGAGTAATCTTCCATTGTATATATGTGCCACATCTTCTTTATCCATTCATCTGTTGATGGACACTTAACGTTGCTTCTATCTCCTGGATATTGTAAACAGAGCTGCAATGAACATTTTGGTACACGACTCCTTTTGAATTATGGGTTTCTCAGGGTATATGCCCAGTAGTGGGATTGCTGGGTTGTATGGTAGTTCTATTTTTAGTTTTTTAAGGAACCTCCATACTGTTCTCCATAGTGGCTGTATCAATTTACATTCCCACTAACAGTGCAAGAGGGTTCCCTTTTCTCCACACCCTCTTCAGCATTTATCGTTTGTAGTCTTTTTGATGATAGCCATTCTGACAGGTGTGAGGTGATATCTCACTATGGTTTTCATTTGCATTTCTTTGATACTTAGTGATGTTGAGCACCTTTTCATGTATCTGTTGGACATCTGTCATCTCTATGCCTTTTTTTGGAAAAAAATGTCTATTTGGATCCTCTCACCATTTTTAAATCAGATTGTTTTATTTTTTGCTATGGATTTATATGATTTCTGTATATATTTTAATATTAGCACCTTATCAGATATATGATTTGCATATATTTTCTTCCATTTGGTAGGTTGCCTTTTCATTTTGTTGATGGTTTCCTTTGCTATGCAAAAGCTGTTTAGTTGGATGTAGTTCCACTTGTTTATTTTTGCTTATGTTGCCTTTGTTTTTGGTGCAAAATCCAAAAAAAATCATTGCCAAGATTCATGTCAGGGAGCTTACTGCCTATGTTTTCTGCTAGGAGTTTTATGGTTTCAGGTTTTATGTTAAAGTCTTTAACCCATTTTAATTTTTGTGTATGGTGTAAGATAGTGGTCCAGTTTTATTTTTTTTCATGTGGCCATCAAGTTTCCCCAATACCATTTATTGAAGAGACTATCATTTTCCCATTGTATATTCTTGTTTCCTTTGTCATAGATTAATTGACCATATTTGTGTGGGTTTATTTCTGAGCTCTGTATTCTCTTCCACTGATCTACGTGTCTGTTTTTAAGCCCAATACTATACTGTTTTGACTACTATAACTTTGTAATATGGTTTGAAATCAGGAAGTGTGATGCCTCTGGCTTTGTTCTTCATTCTCAAGATTACTTTGGTTATTTGGGGCCTTTTGTGGTTCCATACAAGTTGATTTCTTCTTTAAATGAAGTAAAAGAAGAAAGAGAGTCAATTACCTAAACTTAACTGATGACTCTTGTGGGTAAGAGCCAGGTAAGTGAATTTCTGTTGGGGGGATGTAGAGCAGGCACTGGGGGAGGACTGGGATGGCAGGGGACCTGGAAGATGGACTGAGAGACAGGAGATGAGATCCTAGAAACAGGAGAGGCATTGGAAAGAAAGAGTTCAAACTTTTGGAGGGCAAGGGGTTTGAGATTCCTTTCGTAACTGTAAGTTTTTGTTTTGAGATCTTATCTTCCCCACTCCCTTCAGATCGTTTATCTGACACTCCCCCCAAAAAACACACACAGTCTCCTTCTCTCAGGAAGAGAGACTGAGATAAGACACACATAAGGAGTAGATACCCAGAAGACCAGAGAGAGGCCCTAGGTAGACTGCATATGATCTTAGAACATGGAACACAAAAACTTTTCTACACATGTTTATATCTTTCTTCTATGATCAAGTTTTGCTGAGCAATTTAGGTGCCTTTATTAGTGCAAGTCAAATCTAGAGGCACTTTAAAATTTCCCACACATATCCATTCCACTGAGGAACTCTTTGAGAATCCCATCACGTCCAGCCACTGCCTTATTTATTTGTACTCTGATTATACTAAAAGATTGACAGGGAACTCAGGCTGAGCGCAGGTGGTGAGGGTGGGGGGAGACAGGATGCAATACTGGGTACTTTCCATGATGTTTCAGACATTTGTTTCTGAAAACAATAGAGCTAAAGCATATCTTAAGGAAAAAAATTCTCAAATGACTCAAGATACACCCTCACCAATAGAGAGGAAAAAAGTCATTGTAGCACACACAGACAGTGAATTAGGAGATAAGGCTCTACTCACAGTTCTGCCTTTAACTTGCTGTGTGATCTTACACAAATTGCTGTACCTCTCCATATTTCAGGGTTTCCTCATTATAAAATGGGCATACTTCCATCTGCTATGCATGCACTTTCAAGGATCAAATTAGATCATATTCATGAGAACATGTTGCTAATGTGATCCATTGATAAGGTAGAGACCTTACCTTAGAATTATGTGCTCCTGATAACACAATGGTTTTATAAGCTTGCTTGAAAACAGCTATGTGCCATTAGAAGTATTTAGCTTCTCTAAATTCTCAATGGGGCTCATTTGTGTGTCCGATGCTTATAGGCCTTTGGATATGAAGGAATGCCCTAATAGTTTTATAGATCTAAGAGAATTTTGAAAATCACAGCAAAGCTGAAATATGTGTATAGGAAATCAGTTGAAATCAACTGAAATCTCTGTTCACGGGTCCTGCTCATTGCACCTTCACTTTGTCAAGGACCTTGTTATTCTGCCTCAATTTCTCTCCACTATAGGATCATTACCATCATCATTCAACTATTTGGTCATCTTGGTAAAAGCCTCTCTTCATCCCACATTCTCCTTCAGTTATTACACAGTTTCTCTGCTCTCCTTCATAGCAAAATTTTTGAAAGAATTGTCGGCACGTACTGCATTCATTTCCTCATCTCACAATACCTCTAATATCTATAAATCCAAAACTGCTCCTCTGGGTCCCTTCATCTGGCTGACTCCAATGGCCACTTCTCTATCCTCATCAAGCAACTTGCAGCAGCATTAAACACAATTGACCATGCCCCTTTCTTTTTTTGACATACTCTCTTTCTCTTGGCTTTTGTGACACCACTCCCTTCATTTTCTTTACATCCCTTTGGCTACTCCTTCTGAGTCTCCTCAATAGGCTCTTTCTTCTCTACAGAGGAGCATAGCGGCTAAGAGCACAGACTCTCAAGCCCTGCTGTCCAAAATGGTAGCCACTAGTCACATTGTGACTATGACATTTAAATTAATAAAATAAATTACATTCATAAAATTAAATACATTAATATTTATTAAAATTTGGTTTAATAAAATTAAATTAAAAATTCAGTCCCACAAACCTAACATTTCAACCACTCACCAACAACACTTGGCTTGTGGCTAACACATTGGACAGCAAGACACAGAATATTTCCATCATTGCAGGAACTTCTATTGGATGGTGTTACCTACACCAGGTTTCTAGAATTTGAATCCCAGCTCTGCCACTCTACCAGCTGAATGACCTTAGGTAAGTTACTTAATCTCACAGACAAATATCCCTGCCCTCGTGGAATTTATGCTATTGCTACAATGGAAAAATTAGGGTGTGTCTAAAACATAGGCTGGAGATCTATAAATGTTAATAGCTCTTCAAGAGATATTGGTTAGTGGAAAATGCAAAGTGCAGAACAGTATGGATAGCTAGATAGTTAAATAGATACATAATATGATTTTGGTTGGACAAAATAAAGATATGCATAGAAACACATATTTTTACATTTATGAAAAATTCTGGAGAGATACAAAAGGAATGTAATGGTCTCTTTGGGGAATGGTATTGGTGTCAGGAAAAAGACTGACTTTGCATGTTCAACCTTTATGTACTGTTTTATTTTGTCACATACATAAATTACTTTTGATTAAAAATAATAATTTTAAATTTGTATTTATATGAATTGACATTTTTCTGGTTGTCTATTATTGTATTAAAAAACCACTCCCAAAACATAGCAACTTAAAACAACAATCATTTTATTATATTTCATAAATCTGTCAGTCACAATTTGGTCAGGGCTCAGATGAGCAATACTTCTAGTGCAATTGGCATCAAAAAGGGTCATTCAGAGGTATTCATATGGCTCGTGTGGAGGGTCCAGGACTGCTTTACTCATATGTCTGGTGCCTTGGCTGGAAGTTTGGACTCAACTGGGCTTCTCTGTCTCTAATTATCTCTAGGACTTTCCATGTGGTCTCCAGCAGAGTAGTCAGATTTTTTTTATATGATGGCTCAGAGCTCCAAGAAACCAACATGGAAACTACAGGTTCTTTAGAGGTTAGGCCTAGAATAAACTTGATGTTACTTCTGCCATACTGTATTGATTAAAGCAGTTGTAGGTAGGCCAGCCCAGATTCGGAGGATAGAGGGTAGAGATTGACTTGGACTCTATATGGGAAGAGTATCAAAGCATTTGTGGCTATCTCTAACACAACACAGATATCAAGATTGCTGTCTTAATACAAGTCATATCTTTGATAATTCAGGCTGGGACTAAAACTCATAACTGTGGATGGTTTAGGATAACTTGACTGGGAAACCTAGGGAAAGAGGAATTGAAGACATGAGTGTATCCCTTTCATACTGGAGGTTGCAGGAGGCCATTCAAAGTATCAGAGTGAGAAATCTCCTTACTCTAAGAATCAACTTCCCTGACTGGCAATGCCTGCCTCTATTGTTGTCCCTATCCCCTTCACCTCTCTCAAGCCACTCAGGGTAAGAAGCTTTGTTCCCCAGGTAGGGTCCATGTCTTTCTTGGCTCTGTGTCTCTCCCTTCCCAAAATGCAGACCACATAGGAGGGTATAGAGCCTACAGAAGAATCAAAGTAATGCCATCATTTGAAATCTACCCCCAAGCACATTCTACTCTGCTGTCTATTAAGGAAGCCCATCATCTATTTTTAAGTCAAAACCTGTGTTAGCTACTTCAATATACTTTTTCGTATTTCACTGTAACAACAGCACTGATATGGGTATTATTAGTATCCCCCATTTTACAGAGAAGGAAACTGAGACATAGATATCAAGTGACTTTACCCCATACAACTACAAAGATGGCAGAGCCTGGATACCAACCGAGATCTTTGACTCCAAACTCTATGATCTTTCGGTATACCATGCTGCCTTTCAAGGAAAAGGGAACAAAGGCCTATACACTGGACATTCAGTACCTTTCTCCTATTTCATTCATATATCCCCTTAATATCTAAGGTGTGTGAGGATGCTTCCACACTGCCAGAATCTCCAGGGTATTAAAGAAAGGTCTAGGGAGAAAGGCTGTACTTCTAGCATTGGCATTCCCAAATCTTGGTATTCACAAGCTTGACATTCCCATCACATCATAAAAGATTTCTGTTTAATTCTACTACAAGTTTTACTGCCGCTCCTAGCACCTCTATATTGCAAGGGAACAACTGTTAATAGAGTTGTCATTGTCATGTATGTTTGGGCAGTTGACTAGAAATGGGTCAGGAATGGCACAGGTTATCTCATTTTTTCAGTACTAACCAGAAAGGTGCTAATATACAGGCACGCAATTGGAGAATATGGGCAGCAAATGTGGGCTTCAGAGGAATAAGAGACACAGGGAGTTGGAAGGATGTGACAGTGATTCAAAAAAAAGAACTAGGAGGGCTTCACTCAAGCAGGATTCTTCAATTCCTTCACCTCTGCAGATTCACAGAACAACACAGTGTCCAGTGCACTAAGAAGAGGGGAGCTAGAGCCCTTAGGCAAATATATGGTGTAGGAGAGAAGGGTAAATAAAGGAGAAGAATGCAGTGGAGAGGGAAACAGTAACCAAAGGGCGGAAAAAAACCCTGAGTAAATGAAGGAAGAGAAAAGTAATGATCCTGTGGTAAACACAATTGAAGCCCATCAACTTGGGACAGAGGCAGCCAAACACACAATTGCCCATTTGGGAACTAGGTCCTTGGAGGTGGTGATTGGTGCAGAAAACTGCCAAACAACTACATGCAAATGACATCTCCAGTTTTTCACTCTGGCATTTTACATTAATCAAAGTAGCAACTCATTTTATTAGAAAAATATTATCCTCATACCAAAATCCAACCAACACATCACAAGAAAGAAATCTACAGACTAATATTCCTAATAAATATAGATGCAAAAATCTTCAACAAAATATGGCAAACCGAATCCAGCAACATATAGAATGGATTATACACCATGACCAACTGTGATTTATCCCAAAAATTCAAGGTTGGTTTAACATATGAAAATCAATAAAATACATATGATCGTCTCAGTAGGTGTAGAAAAAGCATTTGACAAAATCCAGCACCTTTTCATGATAAATATGCTTACACTAGGAATAGATAGAACGGAACTTTCTCAAACCTAATAAAAGTCATCTATGTAAATAGCTTAGCCAACTTCTTACTTAGTGGTGAAAAACTGGATGCTTTACCCCTAAGATCAGGGATAAGACAAGGATGTTGACTAGAACTCTGATGAGTTGTAGTCAACATTGTCCTAGAGGTTCTAGCTGGGGCAATGACACAAGGAAAAGATTGGAAAGGAAGACGTAAAACGATCTCTCTTCTCAGATCATGTGATCTTGTATATAATAAATCCTAAGTAATCTATTAAAAGTTCATTAGAATTAGTAAAGGAGTTCAGCAAGTTTGCAGGATTTAAGTTCAATACAGAAAAATTATTTGTATTTCTATATATTAACAATGAGTGATCCAAAAAGAAAATTAAGAAAGCAACTCCATTTACAATATAATCAAAACAATAAAATACTTAGGGATATACATCACCCAACAAATTGCAAGGCTTATATAATGAAAACTACAAAATATCATCAAACAAGGTTAAAGATAACCTAACTCACTGGAACATCATATTGTGTTCATGGGCTGGAAAACTTGATATTGCTAAAGAGGCAATACACTCCAAACTGATCCAATCTCTATCAAAATCCCAGCTGATTTGTTGCAGAAATTGACAAGCTGAACCTAAAATCCACATGGAAATGCAAGGGAGCCAGAGTAGCCAAAACAGTCCTCATGACTTTAGATTTGACAATACTGTATTCCTAGATCTGATACCAAAAGCACAAGCAACAAGAAAAAAATTAGGTAAAAGTGGATTTCATCAAAATTAAATAATTTTGTATTTCAAAGGATGTCATCAAGAAAGTGAAAATACAACCCACAGAATGAGAAAAAGTACTTGCAAATCATATAACTGAAAGGGGTCTAGTGTCCAGAATACATCAAGAACTCTTACAACTCAACAAAAATGGACAAATAACCCAGTTAAAAATCAGCAAAAGATTTGAATAGATATTTCTTCAAAGAATGTATAGAAATGGCCAATAAGTAAATGAAAAGATGCTCAACAAAATCGATCATCAGGGAAACACAAATTAAAATCACAATGAGATATCATTTCACACACATTAGGATGGCTATAATTTAATAAATGTAAAATAAGTATTGGTGAAGATATTGGAAAATTGGAACCCATACATTGCTGATGGAAATGTAAAATGATGCAGTTTCCAAAGTGATGTTTTCACTTTGGAAAACAGCCTGGAGGGTCCTCAGAAGTCTTAAATATAGAGTCTTCATTTGTCCCAGCAATTCCACACCTACCTAGATACATACCCAAGAGAAATACAAATATATTTTCATACAAAAATGTATATACAAATTTTTATAGCGTATTATTCATAATATCCCCAAAGTAGAAAATCCCAAGTATCCATCAACTGATGAGTGGATAAAACATGTTATATCTATACAATGGAGAATTATTCAGCCATGAAAAGCAGAAGTAACTGATACAAGCTACAACATGGATGAACTTTGAAAACATCATGCTAAGTAAGAGGAGGCAGACACAAAAAGCCACATATTATAATATGATTGCATTTATCTGAAATGTCCATAACAGGCAAATCTAAATTGATGGTGGTTTCTGGAGGCTGGGTTCAGGGAGGAATGAGGAGTGGCTGCTAATGGGTAAAGGGTTTCATTTTGGGGTGATGAAAATATTCTGGAATTGGATAGCGGTGATGACTGCACAACCTTGTGAATATACTAAAACCCACTAATTGTACACTTTAAAAGGGGAAATTTTATGGCATGTGAATTATATATCAATAAAGCTGTTATTTTAGAAAAGTAGAATTATAGGACTAACAACCCAGCACCTGCCCCCAAGTATTTATTCATTCCTTCACCTATGGCAGAATTATTATATTTACCAGTCAGCCCTGCCCTGAGCCAGGAACACTGAACATGCTGGGGTCTACATTTGTCATATCTTCTATATAGCCCTTCCTTATGTTATGTTATGTTTGTACAGTAAACAGCTCCTTCCTCCAAAAATGAGTCAGGTGAGACTCAAAAAACAATCTAAGGTCACAGAGAAAAAAAGGGAAGTATTGGAGCATAAGCTATAGGGAATGGGTGGCCTCATTGTTCCAAAATCCTCTCCTACAACTGAGAATACTCAAGGAGACCTATACATTTCTCCTCCTATTGTCTTCCATCATGGTAGGTTGGACAAATATTTTGAAATCTTCCAGGGAGAGTCTAATCTATTCCCAATTCACAATAATGAACTTAAGCCATTCTCAGTGAAGTTGGTAACCATAGAAGAGCCCAGAGCTACTTCTGTCACCCATTTTAATATTTAACACCTCTTGTCATTAACATGCCAGTAACAATGTAAAAATGCCAGTAACAGTTCCCAGTGTTCAACCTAGGTTCCGAATGCATGATGTAAAACAAATTACCACTTGTTATAACCTCAGTGGGGAGCGAGAAGAGATACTCTTGATTTGTATTTGGAAAATAGTGCCTAGAAGGATATACAACAGGGACTAGGATGTATTCAGAGGATGACGGATTAGCAGTCTCCAAGCATTTGGCATCCCTCTTTAGAGAGGGTTGTCCCAGATCGGTCGCAGGACTCTGGGTAAAATTACATAAAGGGTGTGGAGAGACATGGTTATAGAAGTAGAATTTATGTTCAACCATTGTAAATTAGCAAGGCCACATAAGTCTGACCAAGCCACCACTTCCCACAAGCTAACATAGTGAGAGACTCAGGCAAGCACCACGAGAAAGCACAGGCTCCTCCAAGAGCGCTTTGAAAAACAGATTCCCACTGAGCCATCACCGCCATCCTGCACAGGCCACCTTACCTAACTGAAATTGATTGGAGACATTCCCACATGTTTGCATGATCTCCGGGCTATTCCATCCTAAGGGGTATAATGCACAGCCTGAGCTTATCAGCAGTCCTGGAAAAAAAAAAAAAGCATACACACAGGTAGAAAAAATATAACAGGTCTTCTATCATCCCAACATTCCCTCTGGATTAGCTCAGCTCAAATTCTCCCTCCCCCACTCAGAGCTTACCTTTCCCCTTTTACCCTGAATATCTATGACACTACCAACTCAAAAGGATTTCTTTGCTGTGCCATAGGTGGTGAGTTGCAGTTGATAGTAGAGGGGACAACTCACAAAGAAAGGACAGTATGGGGGATGGAGACAGACCAGTATGCTTTTCACAGCCAAAATGTTTTTGCCAATGACTTACAAAGCTGAATTGGTCTCTCCAACCAGACTCCTCTTCTATCTTGGTCTGATTTACAAAGAATAAAAAGGTAGGGGCTGCTACTCATCCCTACAATTCATCCTTTTCTAAGGGTCAAGTCAGTCCTTACTAGTCGAAGGTAGGTCATGATTTCTGTAGCTTGAATTCAGCTTCCAGACTGGGATCTACAGAAAGCATCCACATTATGGAGGCTTCTCCCGGTGCGCAGGGCACCACACTCCTTCTTCCAGAAACACTTCCTTCTTCTGAGAAACCATTCCAGCTTCATGCTAAACATTCCCACTTTCTTTGGCTTCCAAAACCTTCCACTGTGCCCCGTGCCTTCACCTCCATTTTGTTTAGGTCACTTGGTTACTACGGGGAAAAATCTGTGTGATCTTAGTGATAGCCTTACTCTTCTGCCCAGAGATATAAATCTGGGTCTGCTTGCTGACACTGTCTTTTAAGGACAACTGCCTCATCCACAGCCCTTGTTTACTGCCTAGGTTTACATTTTATAACCTATGACCACCTCTCCCTTGCCTTTGGCGACCATGGATTGAACTAAGCATTGGCATCTGACACAAAAGCAACCAAATTCATTGACTGGCCAGTAATGGATGACATCATATCGTGCTCTAAAGAGAAGAGCTGGGCCAGATTTTTGTTTCTGGAAATTTTAATCAAGAAACACAGATGCTGGACTTCCCTGGTGGTGCAGTGGTTAAGACTCCACATTCCCAATGCAGGGGGCTCAGTTTTGATCCCTGATCAGGGAACTAGATCCCCCATGCATGCCACAAGTAAGAGTCAGCACACCACAACTAAGGAGCCCACGAGTTGCAACTAAGGAGCCTGCCTGCTGCAACTAAGACCCAGTGCAACCAAATAAATAATAAATATTTTTTAAAAAGAAAAGAAACATAGAGAAGCTGAGCTAGTTAGCAGATGGAGCAGAAGTTAGGAAAAAACACCAGGAGGTAAAATCAAGTGTGTGTCAAGCTAAAGCCAAGTTCAGTCCAAAGTTATGAATAGACATCAATTCTGGGTAAGCTGAGGAAACTGATTGGTAAAAGAAGAGAATACAGTGGCAGGAGGCAGATACATCATGAGGGAAAACTCCATACTGCTCCTGAAAGAGCTAGAGAATCTAGTCCCTCCCAATGGCTTTCCAGTTCCATTTTTCTTATGTTATAATAAGTCCCCTTTTCACTGGAGAACTCAAGGATGTCTCTGCTGCTTATAGCCAAGAGAGTCTAACTACAAGAACGCTATACTTGAGTACTACACCAAAGTTCATAGGAAGGTTCCCCGCCCTGAGTGTGGATACAGAACCTAACACATAACACAGAGCCTCCACAAAGCAGGTATTTGATTAATGATGACTGGGCGGCATATTTAGAGGTTCCAGAAAGATTCCAGACAGTGAAAAGCAAGCTGCTCCAGGGACTGCCAGCCTCACCTTCGTTTCTCTTTCCTCACCGAGGAAGACTCCATATACACTCTGAGAAGCTAATAAGCTCACTTTGCCTTCAGCTGCAGCCTTTTGGAAGATCTCAAAGTACTCGCTAAGCTTGTCAGCAACATGGCAACCAGCTGTTCTCAATACTCAGTGAGGCCAGAGAAAAAGACAAGGACCTAAAGAAAAATCAAGAAAAGTTTAAATAGGAAAACAGAGAGAACTTTCTGACTGTGAGAGAGGGTTTAGAAACTAAAAGAATGACTAATGAAGGTTAGAAATTCCCTTCAGTGGAATGCTTAAAATTAGAAGACACTCTTATCTGTCTGATAGTCGTAAAGGAAATGAAACTGGTCACTCAAAAGACTTTTCTAGGCTCTGGAATTTATCCAATGGCAATGGAACAACACTCCGATTTTTTCTCACCACAGATAAACTGAAATCATAGGATATGAGGAGGTATGAGCCAGAGTATGTAAGCCCAGAGCATGTACAATGGGTTAAGGACAAAATTGGAAACAAAACCTCAGCCTTTGCCTGCTTTCAGTATGTACCCTTTGAGAGAAGAGTTAATAAAAAGTGAGCTTTCCCACACAGACTAGGAAGAAAAGAACACAAGTTTATAAAAGAACAGCAGTTCTATATTCCAACCTCCACATTCAGATCCCTGGGACCGGCATGACCTCTGACTTCTCAAGCAGGAGCTTGTGCTGGCTAAGTGCCTTTCCTGACACGGCAGGAGGAACCTTTCACCTTTTGCAACCCCCCTGAAGACAGGGCTTGATTTAAAAGCTGCCTGTTTGGAGTTGTTACCTTGCGATTTTTCACAGGCACCAGGCCAGAGACCAGGAATCTCTGCCCAGGTGTGTGTTTTGCCCCAGCACATGTGGCTCTGTGCTCTGCCCAACCTACCCTACCACACCTCCCACCCCCTATCCTCCCTCCTGCCTTTTAGACAGGTGAGCACAGTAGGTTGTAAACATACTTCATGGAGACATTGGACCTGTAACTGACAGAAGCTTCAATACATTTGATCACTGATGGAGAAAGATGTCCTAGAAGACATGTTATTTTAAAATGAAGATTGGACCTGTAACTGACAGAAGATTCATTACATTTGATCATTGATGGAGAAAGATGTCCTAGAAGACATGTTATTTTAAAATGAAGTCACAGTATAATTTATCCTCAATTATATTTGTCCCCAACAGTTCTAATGAATTTGGGATATGAAGATGTGCTTCAAATAGCAACATAGAAGTCATTTTCCAGTGACAGGCTCTGCCACCTTCTGAAAGACTGGGGGCTTATTTAAAATGTAGATTCTTGAACTTCACCCACAGATATTTGATTCAGTAATTGTAGCCCAGGAATATGCCTTTCAAAAGCACCCTAGTGATGCTGATGCATCAGGTTCTGGTACCAACACTTAAGAAAAACACCACTGAAAATAGTCAAAGCAGGAGCTCTGGTGGCAGAGAAAATTAGTTTAAATCCTAGCCCTGCCATGTATGAGGTGTGGCCCTGGCTCCTACTTTTCTACATGCCATTCCCAACTACAGGTTTTACTGCCCCTCCAGACACACATGCCCCTTGGAGAAGTCTGTCCCAACTGCACCTGCCTCTAGAAAGGGAAAGCCCTTTAGAATGTGTTACCACCCTTATTCCCCCACCGAACATGTGCAGGTGACCAGTGGGCTGCCATCTTCTATCCCTTCCTCAACTGCTCCTTCCGCAAGAATCCCCTATCACAAAACGTACCAAGTGTCCTCCCGAAACATGGTTGCTATAGTTTTCATTCATTGCTCTGACCAGACAGAGGCACTTTGCTCGGCTTCAGCCCTTGTGGCAACCTCAACGCCAATACAAACCTTTGGGCGCACAATCTCGGACAGACCTCAGAACCCTCCCTGCTGCTACATCCCAGATGCCCTCAATCCTCCCCTGCTGCCAGAATTACTACTTCCCCCTATGGCAACAGCTGTATAACCCCCTCCCAATTGCACATTCTCAATTAGGTAGATGCCTAGTTTTTGTCTCCGGGTGGGGAAAGCCTCCTGAGCTGGGTGTTATCAACCCCCTTTATCCACCACAACCTCCCACTCACAAGTGCAACTGTTGGGTGGGCTGCCATCTTGTTACACTTCACACCCCACTCCCAAATATCTGTCCAAATATGGCTATTTGGTAGTTTGAATTTACTACCCTGAGCAGAAGTCTAGTATGGGTTAATTTGTTATTAATTTGTTCAATATATTGCTCTTGTAGCAACTTCAACTCAAACATAGTGGAAAATTTATGTCTGCCGTCCAGCTATATCTCAGCTTTCCCTTCCCAGGGAACACTCCCACTCAACTCTCCTATTCATTTCACTGCATATTCTCTCTCAGAGTTATAAGACAGTTCACCTCTGCTAGAGATTTCTAAAGTACATCAGGAGAGGCTGCATTTGACCTGGCCTTTGAGAGAGAGAGATTTACAGGCAGAGATGGAGGAAAACAGAATTTCAGAAAAAAAAGCAACACTATGAACAAAACTGAGCAGAGGTTTTCAAATGTTAATGTGTACTGGAATCATGCTGGGAAATGATAAATAACAAATCCAACACAGTAGTTAACTTTGCTGTGTGCTGAGAGAATACTATCAGGGTATGAAGGAGATTTCAACAACATTGGCAATATTCTATTTCTTAAGCTGTATGGTGCACATATCTGAAATATTTCATACTATACTTTCGAAAATAAATCAGCATGAGAGGCTGTGTAAAATGCAGAGTGCCAGGCACCAGTTCTGATTGGGTAGGCTTAGAAAGGCACTAAGGTATCTGCATTTAACAAGCACCCCAGGAAATTTCTTATACAAGTGCTTCATGGACCACTCTGAAAAGCATTGTGATAGAATTTCTTCTCCAAACGGAAAAAGAAAAATCAATGACATCAGTGCATAAAGCCCAGGGCTGAGAGTCAGAAACCCTGGACCACAGTCTCTGCTCTGCTTCAAATTTGCTACATGAGTTTTTGTTAGTAGGTTAACTTCTTTAAATACCATTTCCCAGACAGAAAGCCACTTTTATAATCCTTGTTCAGCATGGTAAGGATAAGTTAAATTATGCCTGATGAAACTTTGGAAGACTTTCCAGGAAATGCTTGGTTTCCAGAGAAGATAATGGTTTTTAGAAAACAGCACTCTTTCCTTGAATCAAGTTCTCAGTGATCTGTCTCCAGTGGCAATTTTCATTCAGCTTGAAGCATGTAGCATTAGGACCTTCCATGGAGAAAAACATTAGTGCCTGTCTGGGTGTGTTGAATTCTATCTGCTTAACAACACAACAACAAAAAAGTCCAGAGTGGTAGTTCTCACTTGGGTTGGGGAAAGGGAACACATCAGAGTCACTGGAGAGATTTTCCAAAACATGCAGCCTTCCACCTGTTGCTGTGTATATTTCCCATATCAGTATGGGAAAGAGGACTGGAGAGTTGGGTCCACATTTTTTAAGCACTCCATGTGATTCTGATACATTCCCTGCTCTAGAAAGATTCTTGGCCTCCCTCAAGGAACCTGATCCAAGATCTCACACTTTTTCTTGCCAGGAGTTCCTTATATTTACTTCTTACCTATTTCTTCTTTGTTTACCTCTCACTGAAGGTAGAGGATAATTCACAACATCTTGCCTATGTATACACAGGGGAATGTAAATAATGACCTTGTTCTCAGGGACTGGGGGCCAGCTGGTTAGAAACCTCAGCATCCCCAGGGTTGAAATAATCTCCTGGCCAGATGTTTCCTTCACCGGTTAGAGGAGGGCATGAAGGTCCCAGTGGAAGGCTCTCTGGACCCTACACTTGTCCAGCTGGATCAGCTGCAGGTGGAGCAAATGGGACCCAAGGGTCCCATCAGGTCACCTTGCTGAGTATGACTCAGGCCAGCAGCTCTTTATTTCTTCCTGTCTCTCCCATTCCCACCACTCATCTCTGTGGGCAGCTGCCAAACGAGGGAACAAAAGTCAGTCAGGGGGAGGGAGTAGTTCTTAATGGATCCTCCATCTCTTCAGTGGTTTGGGGTCTGGCAGAGATAAACCAGACCTGAAAAAAAAATGGCTCCTCCCCCTGATGTATTTTGGTTAATGCACTAGGTGCCGAGAAGCAGCCAGGCCTGGAGCAACAAAATCAATTTTCCTCCGCTGAACAACAAGCTTAAACTTAACCCTCACAGCTCTTTCTCTCATGTCTTTTATCCACGGAGCTCAAAATGCTGTTCAGGCTTGGCTTTCTGCCACAAGCAAAGCCCATCTCTGAGGAGTGAGACACCAAGATGTCTGAAGAACCTTGGATAATGATTGTATGCCAAGGGGTGCCTAGAAAATATGATACACTCAAGCAGCCTTCACCATTCCTTCACATCTGATGCAACCTTGACAGGCACCAGTTTCTAAAAAGGAAATGAGAATGACACTTAGTTGGCTGGTATTACAGCTGAGGAAGCTGTAGAAATTTAGCAATCTCTCCAATATCCCCAGGGATAACCCTTGAAGCACACCTTGGATCTTGATTCTTTCCATGAGTACTGTCAAATGGCATTTTATTCTTGAACTTTAAAGACCCCCATCTAAGTGTAAACACTGTGACTATGATCCTATGAGCAATGGTCAATGGGGAATATAAAATAGCAGAATCATATGAGATTAACACGATACTGATGTTTCTATTGCCCCTGTATTATATCTGCTGCTCAGTTAAAGTTCTCCCCTACTCAGTCCATGAGTGTCTAAATCTCCATTACCTACCCACATCTCCCTTCAACAATTTCCTTTGAGTTTCAGGACCTAGAAGGTGAGATCAACCAAAATGTATTATATGGAGAACCATAAATGTTTTGTGAAAGTCTCACTCAAGCCTAAGATAGGAGGCAAGGTGGGTATAGGAGCCAGTGTTAATGCTTGGAGTCATATGGAGGCTGTTGCTACTGACGCTCTGATTCTTAACAGTTAGTCCCTCCTCACCCTCTGCTGGAAATTCTTAGAAAAGCAAGTGAAGCTAAGTTATCACTCTCAAGTCAGAAGAGAAGAGAACTCAGGGTACTAATACCCTTGAATGGAAGCCTGGCAAAAAAGCAAAGGACATGAATGAACCCAGCTTTCACATGACCAACTTATCCCAAAATACACTAACATTGCCTTAACCATACGTTCATTCTTTCTACCATTACTGAATACCTGCTCTGTGCCAGGCACTGAACTGGGCTCTGGGGCTATAAATATGAGTTGTAAGGAGCACCCCTTTCACCTGCCAGCTAAGTGTCACTTCCTGAAATAATGTGCCCATAGAAGTACCGAGCTAGCCATAGTAAGCCCAAGAATGCAGGTGAAAGGTGAGCCTACTTAAGTTTCATTTGTAATACCTGTGGAGCCCCCAAAGGGGGCTAAAGTCATAGGCTTAAACCAGCCTTAATAACTGGTTCTGTACCATGGTTTTGAAGCGGAAGAGAGAAATTCATCCAATGACTTTCCAATGTGGCCAGAAAATCATTAGTAGCTAAAGAGTGGGAAAATTCAGAGATAAGGGAGGTTAGAATGTGAATTCAAATTTAAAACTTTGTACAATGAGCCTAAGGAAAGAGGGGAACAGAAAACATCACCTTAACTGGCACACCAAAGAGAATCTGGCGCTTTTCATAAGAAGGCCAGGAAATCATGATACCTTAGCTCAGTGTTTCTCAACCTTGGCACTACCAACATTTGGGACCAGATACTTCTTTGTGTTGGGGAGTGGGCAGCTGTCTTGTTCTTGTGCATTGTGGGATATTTATAAGCATCCCTCACCTTTATCCACTGATTGTCAGTAGCACTCTCCCCAATTTGTGATAACCAAAAACATCTCAAAGACATTACCAAATGTCCCCTGGTGGGGGATGAGGTATGTAAGAAATCAGCCCCTGTTAAGAAGCACTGTCTTAGCTCATCACTAACATCTTACCCCAAGGCCACATGAATGCAGTCACTGGAGAGAAGAAAGAAAATTAGGATCTGGGTTATCTTGCCAATGAACAAATTTAAGGAAAGAACGGACGTGAACAAGAGAGAGGTCACTGTCATTTGCTTACAGCCACAGGGCAAATTAGTGAAAGAGCCAGAAGTGGGATCCAAGTTTCCTGGCTCCAGGCCCCCACACTGTGCTGCTAATGGAGATGACAGTGATAATGAATAATGATTCTAAAACTTTAGGAACAACAGCAACAAACTTCAGCAATAGGTTCTCCCAGCACTTTTTTCCACTGACCCAGCTAGGTGTAAAAAATAGCTCACATATTCACACACACATTTGCCTGTCTGTCTAAACTTGCTTTTTTCTTCTCTGTTCAGATTAAACTGCTCCCATTGTTTTCCTACAGTCTGCCATTTTTGCATTTTGCTCTTTCCTAGCCCATCCACACATGGCCAGCATCCAGGTCTCCTGCACTAAATTTAGAGGGAGGCTGAATGAGGGAAAAGCTAAGTAGGGTGCGTCAGGGCCATAGGAAACCTGGATAGTCTGTTAATGGCTACTAGACAGGGCTAGACTTAGATGTTGTCAAATAATCAGTCACCTGAAGTCTGCCTGGTAGCTAGCATTTCACTATTAGAGATGCATTTTTTGGTGAGGAGTGTACATTAACTCTTATTAGTAATTAACACCTGTGTGTATGTGTTTATCAGATCACTGTCCTCTGAGATAACTACCAGAGATCAAGGATCTTAGAGGTCAAGTTTATTTGGGAGCAGTAATGCTAGAGTATAAGTTGCTGCCCCTGGAAAGCAGACCTGGATAAGATTCTTCAATGGGCACTCTGCAGGGAGAAGAAGGTGATGAAAATCAGGGCTAAGAAAACCAGATATCAACTTTGCCTACTAGCCAATCTTGCTGAGAATAAAACCCTGATGTAGATGGCACTTTGGGGAGTCCCAGACTAGGTGTTTCAAACGAGTCCCCATTCATAGCCCTAGAGATGGACAAAGGGGAGAAGCTGAGAGTGGATTTCCCCATAAGACAACAGCCCCACTACCCATACCCCCGCAAAGCTCCCCAACCTACCCAATCCCAGCAACACCGTCTTACCTCCCACGAACTGTGCGGCTCCCATGCAGCGTCCCATCATTCTGGAGATGAGTCCCTCCATGCAGCAGCCTAGGACAGCAGCCAGTGCCACCAGGAGCAGCAGAGCACAGCCGGCACCTGTCGCCACTGTGCACACCTGCCAGGCCAGGCTTGGGATGGCATTGAAGCTGGCATAGCGCCCACACTCTTCCACCATGATCAGACTCTGCCCCTCTCCCCTCACAGGGTAGTTGCACCTCCGGAATGTGCTGAATGACACTGGCTTCCCCAGCTGGGATCCAAAGAGCCAGTAAGGCAGGAAGTAACTGGTAGAACTGGCCACAGCGGTAACAAGGGACAGGAAGGCCCAGAGGGTCCCCACCAGGGTCAGGCTGCTCCGCATGGTCCCAGGTTTCTCTGCGGGGATGGGGAGATGAGTTGGGTCACAGCACCAAATGTAGAAAGTTATCATGTAGGCTCCATTGGCCTAGTTTTCATCTGCCTGGCCAGTCCTGGGGCTCAGTCATGTGCTTCTTGGCCCTTACTTCTGGATAAGATTATTGTCTCAAGGACCATCTGGGTCCCTATGGGATTCTGCTCTCCAGCACTTTTCCCATCTTCCCTTCCTTCCACCTGATTCAGAGTTCTATGGTCTCTGGGCTGCCATGAAAGAAGCGGAGAACTGAATTAGTGACTGTCCTGCCCACTCCAATGCAGCCTGAGCAGATAGCTTTTAGCTCTTGACATCCAGCATGGAACAAGTGACAGGAGGGAAGTTTGAATCAAACCAAGGCTCTCTGGAGAGCCCCCAACTTCTGGTGGAATGGCCTTGTTGACCTGAAGGCCTGGAAGGAGGCAATATCTCAAGAGGGCCAGGAATCAAGTTGTTTTCAGAGAGTTAAGAAAGAAGGAAGATAACTCACAGGGCCTGCCTCTACTCCAAGGGAGAAGAGGGAAGGAGAGCTCACCATGGAGTTAGAGGATGTGCCCATTTGACCTTGGTAGGCTGTCCAGGAGACCATTAATGTGGGCTTTCACAGTACTACATCAGCTAGGTTAAAATGGGTAAATAAAATAAGGGGTGCCTAGTCTCATACCCTTTGCTTATCACTGAGTGAGCACTGTTCAGTCACTTTTTCCCAAAATCAAAATGAGAGGCACCTTTCCAACCAGTGAGGGTTGTCTAACACTAGGCTGTCTACTAAGAAAACCTGCCTGGTCCTTTGCTGAATAAGGTTAAGAAAGCATCTCACCTCTCTGGAATGGATCAGGTACCCCCTGCCTGGCAGCAGGAACATAGATCTATAGCTGTAAGGGCCTTTCAAGGTGCCTTTTGAAACAAGTCATCTCAGATTCAAGACAGCGAGAGTCTTTTTAGATCTAATCTCCTCAGCCCAGCTCACAGATGGTTTTCACAGACCCCTCTGTCAAAAATCAACCACTTCCCTCCCAACTCCATTAATCTGCCATTGCTTTCTGGCCTGTTTCTCAATGAGGGCAGCCAGAGACCACACTGAAGCTTGCTGACAGCACTGTGTACATCTCCAGCAAGCAGACGGTGGAGTTTGTTTCAGGAACTTCTCCACGATTCATCACCACTGCTTAAAGTTACAGGTGGTGGGAGAGGGGTTCAGGGATGGGGGACTGAATGCACGGGAATTACAGGAACTGGCTATACTGCCAGTTGGGGACATTGTCAGGAGCAAGCAGCTGTTGTACTCAGGGTCTCAAGGACCTTGCCCAGCCATGAGCTCTGTCATAACCATCATCAAACAGTACCTGGCACAGAGTGGGCACTGCAATCCATATTTGTTTAATGAAACCCATTTTACAGAAGCATCCAATTTCCAGGCTGGCAGGGATCTTAATGAATCACCTAAATCAAACTTATTGTTTCACATATGGGGGAATACAGCCTTGTAAAGGGGGAAATAATTTTCCCCAAGTCACAGAGTAAGTTAGCAAGCAGCCACACTGGAATAAGAAACCCAATCTGCAGATTCCTAGGTCAGTACTTTTGTACTACACAGTGCTAATCCCCCCCCACCCCCGCCCTATCACTTTACAGATGGAAATACGGAGAGGAAATGATTTACCCAAGGGTAAAGAACTAGTGAAGTACACTGGCCGGACTAGAGCCCAGTTATTTGATTCTTAGTATAATGCTCTTTTTTCACTCCACCACAATTCCCCTCCTGATACATATGTATTGTGTGCTATGTGTTTCGCGCAGGAAGGGAGCAGAGATCATAAATTGCAGGTGCTTACTTTGGAATGTTAGGGCTTGGGAAGAGAGTGCCCTGAGCTGGGCCCCAGGGAATGAGGCTTTGTGCCTGAGAGTAGAGGGAATGAGAGAAAGATGTGATGAGGGATTGAAAGCCAACAGGAGAAGTGGAACTAGTTTTGAGTAATTGCCGTTAGAAAGCAGGTATGCTTGGACGCAATGACGTAATGCCTCTGCTTGCTATATTAGAGCAAGATTATGGAAAATGCAAGCAGCCCTCTTTTATATACTTACTTCTTGGTGAAGAAGCCCAGGCCAGAGGATGAGAGGAAACAAACTGATAAACAGCTGCTGGCTGTAGCATCATATTCCCTTCCAAGTCCATTATTTCATGTGCTCTGCCCAAAAATCTTCTTAGGTTGGTAAGAAAGGTATGAATAGTACCCCCAGTTTACAAAGGAGCAAATTGAGGGTCAGAAAGCCAAGTGACTTGCCCAAGGTTACACAGTGATTCCATGGCAGAGCCATAATTTCCCACTTCTCCTTCACCTGCAATTTTCCCCCATATTCGTCCTCATCACCCCAAAACTGTTTCAATGAAAAGCCTCCGTGGTTTCCCACCCATGATGCCAAAACTGTTTAAGGATGGCAAAAGAATTAGAGGGGAAGGACAGGGAAGGTAGGAGGAAGGCCACTCTCTCTAAGCAGCGTGTAACCGTCAGGACGAGGGTATTCACTGTTTCAAGTTTGTAGTCAGAACAAACCCCATATGTCCCCCACAAATGTCATCACCTTGAGATCAGAAGTACCAGTATGACAGCCAGTAGAAGGGCAAAGAGCTTAAGGCAGAGAAAGGGACCGTATCTGTGAGTGGTACCTACAACTATACTAAAATAGGAAGAGGGCTTCTGACATCAGGTTATCGCCATCTGTGACAAAGCAGGATGTTTAAAAAACAACAAGACTGCCAACCGCTGTGACCCTAATTTCATTTTATAAAAATGGCATTTCGAAGCCAAGAGGTAGGAAGGCAGAATTACAAAATTCCTTTTAAATAAAATAGGTTTAGCTTTAGATAAACTCATTGGCCTTCAGAATTTAAATACTTTCAACTTCAGGAAAAACTCATTGTCCTTATTTCATTTAGAATGAGGATGTCCAACCATGTTAGTTCACTTGGGACTGAAGGATGTGGGACTGTCAAGGATGAAACTAGGAAAGTCCCAAACTTGGATGGGTTAGTCATTCTGTTTAGGACTAGAAGTGTGGTGAGTCAGCATTATCCACGGACAGCAGGTTGAGAACCACTGCCACAGATAATTTTCCCATGTTCTCTCTTCAGGACCTAAATGATATAAAGTTAAAAGTGACCACGGAATTAAATAATGGAGAGATGAAATCTTTATATTTTGAAGATAGACCTTTCTGAATCATAGGCTTGACTTCAGGTAGTGAAGAAAGAGAGGTCAGAGGTCCAGTTGCTCAATATTTTCTGTTCACAAAAGAAGCCCCAGCCCAGCTTCTCCTGTGGCCAGATAAGGAGGCAATGGGCCATGTGGAGTCTGCATGTACATTGCTACATGTTCACACGTACAGGACAGGGAAGTGCATTCAAGCAAATGCTTTGAGTTACTGCACCACCTGCCATAGAGTAACCTCCCTTCATGAAAGCCCTCCAAAGCAATCCAAGTTCATTCCCAGGGGCTATCCAAGTCTCTTTACATTCACATTAATAAAAGTCACACACAATGCTATACTTCACTCTATCTTTATTCCTTTGTGTATTTCATGTAGCAATCGCTTTGTTTCCCTGTCCTGGGATGCCTAGCCACAGAGCCACACTGGATTTCAGAAACCAAGAACTCACCCTGATGCTCCTGCTAAGTGGTCCAGTAACCAGGTATTGATAGGATTGCTACTGACCCCCTCTCTTTGGTTACATGGCCCCTCACCCTTAGTGGGTCTATCTCCAAAATGGGTCACATGCCTGTTTCCGAGAACGGTTGTATGAGATGCAGTGAGTGTGGCTAGAAAGTTATAACGACCAGGGTGGAAGTATGAGGTCTGTTCTAAATTTGTTGTTCTTACTAAAGACTAGTGGGAAAGATACAGTGGTCACTCTAACACAGACTCATGGATAGAGTTCATTTCAACCTGTAAGATGCAGGAAACCCACCTAAGCCATACATGTCAAACAGTTATCTATATTGCTTTCAAGGAACTCTAGAGGAGAGAACTCTACAATTTTTCTCAGTAGCTTGATAACTCTCACTGTCAATAAATCATTTGTTACGTCTCATTTCAAACCGGTTTCTGGTGCAACTTAAGGCCAGTTCCTTTGGTTGGGGCCTCGGAGGGAATGGAGAACAGCTTGGTCACTGTCCTCCAGTTACCTTTAGACTTTTTCTCCCCAAATGAGCACTCCACCTCTCCCTGTGGTGTCTCATTGCCAAGCCTGTAATCATTTGGTCTCACCTTTTCACTCCCATGTGTACCTACTCATATGTGGGCACTTACTTAGTATCAGTGAAACTGGAAACATTGCTCTTATATTTTTCTTGGTAGAGAAAAACAAACCAAATTCTTCCAATACCTTACCTCCTCCCCAGTCCCCACAGAAAAAGACTCCAATCCTTTTGTTCCCACTTAAGCTTGTCATACAACTTCTGGGTTAAGGACAGTGCTATCTTGGCTAACAGGGTCCAGGCAAAGAAGCCAACGAGTTCATGACCAGAATATGAAGTGGTCAGAAAGGGAGTCTCTGACTTGCATCTGCTGAGGAAAATGTGACTGCAGCAGTGCCAGTTTGGGACTGCTTTGTGAGGGGTAGCTTTGTTGGCACTGGTGTTGGCAAAGGAATATGAACGGACTTTCCCCTCACGCCCCTAGACTGTGCGCATAGCCTACCTGCCAACCTTTTTACAGATACATCACGCTCAGTGTTGAGACTTTAGGAAATAAGCAATATGCGCAGGCATATGGTTCCAGTGGGTAAATAGAGTCCTACTCCAGAGAAATGTCTTGCCATTGTGTCAAATTGGATATATAAACAACCTGACATTCTAGATCTGTCTGCTTCAGACGCAGCCTCAAAAAAGAATCTACAACCACTTCCCAACATTTCTCTCTTTATTTTCTGCCACCTGAGTTCCCCAGAAGTTTCTCCTCCTCTGTACATCTCCACAATGGGAGTGTCTCCAGGTTCTCCTGTGCTTGAAATCATCTCATGATTTATCTACTCCCAGAACTTTGTTTCCCATTTGCATCCTGGTGACTTGAAGAAGACCTCACTTTTTGTAAGCTTTATTGAGGTATAACTGATATATTAAAACTTGTACATATTCGATGTATACATCTCTCTGAGTTTGGACATATGCCTACATCTGTAACACCATCACCACAGTCAGGGTACTAAATATATTCATAAACTTCAAAAAGTTCCTTGTATTGTTTTGTGGGTTTGTGTGTGTGCTAAGAACACTTAACATGAGATCTATCCTCATAATGAATTTTGACGTGCATACTGTTAACTATAGGTACAAAGTTGTAGAGAAGATCTCTAGAAGTTATTCATTTGGCGTAATTGAAATGTAAACCTATTGAGAAACAACTCCTCATTCCCCCTCCCTCCAGCCCCTGGCACCCACCATTCTACTCTATGCTTAAGAAGACCTTGCTTTCAGTCTAAGTCTTGTCTGTCAAATCCTCAGCTTTCTTGCTTGCTGATTGTCTTTCTAAGCCTTCTCCCTCCTTCCATCCTCTTTTAGTCTGGGGTAGAAAGACTAGCAAAACTAGCTGTGTTGGGTTTGTTTATTTATTTATTTGCATTGCTCCATCCTGAGGTAAAGATGTTCACAAGCAGGTAAGGCACTAGGAGGCAGGAAGCCAGGGAGTGAGTGCAGAGAGAGGACCAACCAAGTCATCAACAACCTAGAAGGCCAATTCTAAATAATCAAGTTGGCCAGGCAGAGACAGAGAGAGCCCATAAAAAGAACCTCCATGTCAAGTCCTGGGCTATTCCCCTTATCCCAGGTCTGAGGTTAGAAAGGTGGGAATTGGGGGTTTCCCTGGTGGCGCAGTGGTTGAGAGTCTGCCTGCCGATGCAGGGGACATGGGTTTATGCCATGGAGCGGCTGGGCCCGTGAGCTATGGCCGCTGAGCCTGCGCATCCGGAGCCTGTGCTCCGCAGCGGGAGAGGCCACAACAGTGAGAGGCCCCCATACCACAAAAAAAAAAAAAAAGAAAGAAAGGTGGGAATTGGAATGATTTCCCTAAATTTCATATGAGCTTCTCCCTTCTTTGTAAAAAAAAAAAAAAAAATACTACTCACTGAGCTCTCTGTCTTGTCTTCTGCTTTGGAAAGTGGCATATCAATTAGAGATCTTCACCCCAGTTCTTATTCTGGCTGGAACAATGCCACCACCTTTAGCGATCAACTGATTGGCTAGGAGTCCTATCTCACTGCTCCAACCAGCCTGCTCTGGCAAGACACTGTTAAGCCCTATCCACAATGGACTAACTGGTAAAGCATTTCCTCATGCCCTTAGGTTCATAGCCCCAGGCCTGCTATTGTTGCCCAGTAGTCCCTCTACCCATGGCCTCAACAGTGAATAAAATGCCACCATAGCCAACCTCCCCCATTCAGTGAATCTGGCGGGTGTAGGAAGAAGGTGAGCTGAATGCTTCTCCTCTCACTTCAGCCTGGCATATGAAGGGTGTTTTTCAAAATGAGGTCCCTAACGCCTCTGCATCAGATTCACCTTCAATGCTTGTCCAAAATGCAGACTATGACATCCTTTTAGAATTCACTGAATTAAATTTTATGCGATTTGCATTTTTCAAAAATCCTCAATTGATCCTGATGGAAATTAATGATTGAGAAATACTCTTTAAATGGACAAGAGTCCAGATTTTAGAATCCAGATCTGGGATAGGGTCCTAAGGTCTGCCCCTTACAGGTTATATGAACTTGAAAGGATCAATTAAAACCTCTGAGTTTTAGTTTCATCTATAAAATGGAGATGATGGAACATAAAGTTCAAGTGAAGTAACATCTGTGCTATGTATACCTAACACCAGGATAGATGTTCATTCCCCCACCTATCAGAGAAGACTCCATTCTCCCATAAGTAATAGAGAAGACTCAAAGTCACCCAAGAAGTAGAATATCATTCCTCTCCCCTTTCTCTGCTAACCAGTCTTTCACTGATTTCTCCTCACCCTTAGACTTCTTTCTGTTTTCTGTTTCCCACCACAAAACAGAATCATTTGGCCCAGTGTTCCTTTCAAGAATGGGTTTATAGTTAAACTATTTCAGGTTTTTCTGGAAATCATCATGCTTTGGCACACAGTAGGAACTCAAATATTTACTGAGCGAATGCAATCTTTTATTTCCAGCCCAACTCACTTTAACATCTGCATTTCAGTTTAACCTCAGCACCCCATTTCAGTACCATAACCACAATTTAGGCAAGTGTAAGAGATCAACTCAGCATATCAACAAACCCAATCCACTTTTATTTCAATAGACAGGTCAGAACAAAATCCTTCCCTTTACTCCCAGAGACATGGACTTCCTCTCCTCAAATTACCAACTCTCCTGGGGAAACCAACTAGCATTTAACCCTTAGGTCTTCACACCATGTCAATATGAAATAGGAATTCAGCCCTGATTCCTCTTAGCCTCTGTGCAAACAACAGACTTGAGGAAGTAAAAATGCACCAGGCTGCCTTTGGGAAGAAAACAGATTCTCTGAGCTGTGAGATGAAAGGACAGGAAGCCTGAGAAAGGAAGGGGAGAAGGGGGGGGTGAGCAAGGGGAGAGCAAACAGTTTCTTATCCAGCTGTTTCAATTGCATTTGGCCCAAGTTGCAAATTTACCTTCTGACCACGAAGGCTGATTGACTTGTTTCCTCTCTTCGGACTCAGATCTGAGAAACAACTTCTCCTTACAGCTTGTCAGAAGGGGATGGGAATCCCAGCTGCTCTTTGCAGTGATGCCTGAAAATCTTGCTTTACCTTTGGGAGAGAGGGGCGGAGTCCAACCTAATAGGAATTAACTCCAAACATGCTGGAGGCTTCAAAGTCAGCCTCAGACATGTGGGCACTTGAAGTAGCTTAGTGGGCACTGAGTCCCCCACCTCCATCCTCACAGCTGCCAAGTTAGCCATGTGTGAGTGTGTGTGTGTGTTTGTGTGTGTGTGTTTGTGTGTGTGTGTGTGTGTGTGTGCCTGCCCACACTTGAACTGCATATCTATCTCACTTCCTCACCTGTTACCCAAATGCCTGCTGAGGAATAGAGGTTCTCCCTAACTTCCAAAGCCCTAAATAATCTCACCATGTATATTAGGTAGCACCTAATGCGGCTGGAAACAACTCAGAAGACACATGCCTGAAGGGAGTAAGACAGAATAACCTCTTTTTCCCAAACTGATTTCCACTATGTGATAGGGAAGGTGCTCCCACAGAGCAACCTATGGCTCAAAGATATGACAAGTTTACATTTCAGAAACTTAAAATCACACATTGAAAAAGCTTAATAATACCTCTTAAAAAATAACAGTACTACCAAAAGTCAGTGTCTAACTTATCCCAAAGCACCAATAACTGTTTTTGTGTTTGAGAAAAGAGCTGAGAAGACTGGAGATTAATGGAGCTTTGCCTAACACTCTGCTCCAACCTGATGTCATCTCTCCCACCTATAATGTCCCTGGCACTCCATATTTATTTTGGTAAACTTATTACCTTCTACCTTGTATTAGTTTTTTGCATATATGTCTCATTTTGCCTCTGAGTTGCCTTGTGAACAGGGAACTTTGCTGAACAAAATGAGTTAGAAGAAGGAATGGTAGCTAGCTTAACTTAATAGACCATACTAGACTGATCCAAAACATCTTCGCTTCCATAATGGTCCACTTGCCTTCTCAGAATGCAATGAAGTTTATCAGGTTTGTTATCTAGCATTTTGTGGTAACAATTCAAAATATGAGAGTAAATGAACCAGCAGTTTAACACATTCATTGTACCCTGATAATTTAATGTAGTTGCTGAAGTTTTCCGGTGGGCATCCTCTCTTTTATCAGTGATAAAGCCTTATATTCCTGTATGCCTGCTTTTGTCTATCTTGCTACTTTCCATCAGTAGTTTCTAACCATTTTTTTCTGCCCCAACACGCTGATAAACCACATTCCCATCTGTAATAATGGCATACTATGTCAGTTTCTGAGGGAGGAAGAGATGACCCCATCGGTGGAATGTCAGACTTTCAGCAATATAAGCTCTCGAGATAAGTTTTATAGTCTCCCTGATCGTGTCCCCTTAAGAAGGACGGCTTAAGATATAGGGCTATATAAAAAGAAATGCTAGACCCTCTCTCATTAAAAATAAGTCAGTATTAACAGACACATAATAACTGTGTGTGAGACATGGATGAAAATTTTGACATCAGAAAGATAGTGATTCCACTCTATGCACTGATAAATATTGCCTTTTGCTTAGTGGCTACACCTGACATTTGGGTAACTGATCCCTATTTGCAACTCTAAGAGCTCATTTTTACCTATCTCTTTTTATCCTCTTTTCCCTGTGCCTCCAGTTTCCCTAAGTAAATACTATGGAAACTTAAATGTATGCTAAATAATGATCAAATTTATTGGGTAAAGTTTTGCTTTCTGTTGTTAATTTAACAGTTGATAGTGGTCTCAGAAAAAAAAAATTGCTGGTATCTTGTGGCTCTTGTTATATTTTCATCTAAAAATGCTTTTCAGCCCTGCTTCCAGAAGATCATATGGGAAGGATTGAGAAGGGAACACTTCTTATTATTTATTTAGGGGATAGGATAATATACAATATTTTAATAATGCTAAAATGGGCATTGGTCAGGGACCCAGGGAATACCTACATTCTGCCTTTGATCAGTATGGAATAAGAGATCCTGCAAAGACAAGATATGGTGATAGGTGATTCTGATACATATCCCCACCTCCCATTCCTAGTTCGCAAAACACTGTTCTATACAATAGAATTTCCCAAGCAAAATCAACACTCCCATGACATTTTGCGGTCTAGACAAGGGGTCAGCAAGCCAGAGCCTGTGCTATGCACCAAATCCAATAGGCTGCCTGTTTTTATAGTTTTATTGGCACAGAGTTACAACGTATTCATTTATGTATCATCTATGCCTGTTTTCATGCTACAACTGCAGAGCTGAATAGTTGTGACAAAGATCTTATGCTCCACAAAGCCTAAAATATTTACTCTTTAGCTATTTACAAAAAAAAAAAAAAATGCTGACCACTGGTTTAGACCCACACCGATAGATTATAGTAGAGACATTAAGTTAATTGTTATGAGAAAGGCATTGAAAAAGGAGGAAGGGAAAGTGAAATAAAGAGACATGTTGCTTGCTTTCAGCTTTGTTAAGGTGCCAGTCAACCCTTGCCAGTCCTTTAGAATCTGTGAAGTTAACAACGCACTAGAAATCAGTATAAGCCAAATATTTGGTAAGCTTGTGAAAATGTATTTCTCTGTTAACTGACTATCCTTTGAACCTGTGTTTATGTGGTTCTCCAATATGCCTTAAGTTTTTTTTAATGACCATTTTATTGAGGTATAAGTCACATACCATGAGGTTCACCCTTTTAAAGTATAGAATATGGTTTTCTTAGTATATTCACAAAGTTGTACACTCCATCACCACTATCTAATTCCAGAACATTCTCATCACCCCAAAAACAAACCTCATACTTATTAGCATATAACTTTATTTATTTATTCCTCTTTTGTCAGAGCTCCTTCTTCTTTTGGGGCTACTTGTTTTGGTTTTTTTAACTTTCTTATTAATATGGCTCTATGTTTTGTTCTAGTCTTACAGGAAGGGACCATTTATTTCCAGAGTCCCATTGGCCTTGAACTTTGGAGAACTTGCACTATGTGCTTACAAATTTAAAACCACATAGACTCCATGACCTGTCACCCATGCGGGTTGAATATGGAAGGTACACCTTGCTTATACTACAGTTTCAGTTCTAGACTGAAAACCTAGAGATGAAACTTATATATTTCTTTTTTGTATAAAACTTAGAACTGACAACTCTTTTGGTGAATGTGCTTATTCAGCTCAGAGGATGACCTTATTAGTGTTGTGATGTGGTGTGCAGGTAAATATTTAATAACTGGCTTCACATGGCAGGGGAGCAAGAGAGCCCTGATTGGTGACATTTGCTGATCGCTGTGTTGTTAATACTCCCACCATGGCCAATTTCAAGCTACCAACTTGAAGTCAATGAAAGTGGAGTTGGGAAGACATACACACAGTCTACTCTTGTGAGCTGGTACAATCCAATTCCAGAACACTACTGAAACTCAGATTCAAGGAATTACTTCAGTCTTGGTTTGTGTAGATTTATAAGCTATAAACAATACTAACCAAAATACTATAGCTATCATAGTTGTTTATGTGTTGCACACAGACTTCTCCCCACTCTCTATACACTACGTTAGCTGGCACTGAAACATTTCAAAAGTATTTTGCTGTCCCAACTTAAAGCCTTTAGAGTGCAATGTGTGTATTATAAAGAAGTAAACCAAAGATAAATTGTTCATAGATCTTGCTGCCTGCTTTACAAACTTTTGAGATAATATCTTTATTATATTTATAATAGATTAAAAAAAAACAGGGTTTCCATGGTGGCACAGTGGTTGAGACTCCGCCTGCCAATGCAGCAGACACGGGTTCTATCCCTGGTCCGGGAAGATCCCACATGCCATGGAGCAACAAAGCCCATGCGCCACAACTACTGAGCCAGTGTGCCACAACTACTGAAGCCCGTGTGCCTAGAGCCCATGCTCTGCAACAAGAGAAGCCACCGCAATGAAGAGTAGCCCCAACTTGCCACAACTAGAGAAAGCCTGTGTGCAGCAACAAAGACCCAATGCAGCCAAAAATAAATAAATTTTTTTAAAAAACAGATCGCAATCCCTTTATAAAAAAAAACTTTAAAATGTACCATATTTTTAGTCCAAATTGTGCAGTGTAAATTAAACTAAATTGCATTATATTAACCACTATGAGCATCTTTCTGTAAGCATATTTATATTGAAATTAACTTTCAAAAAGAAAAAATATGGAGAAAATTTGTCAACATATTAAATGAAATTCTTTTGAGTCTTACTTTTATTTTCAAAAGTCCTATATATTAGGTGTGGAGGATCCATCACCCATGCTGATTGTTTCCCTCTTGGAGAAGGGCAACCTGCCAACAATTACTTATTAATTGCTAACATGTGCCAGGCTCTGTGTTAGGTGCTGGAAACACAAAAGTTAAGTAGACAGGATCCCTTATGATTTTTAAATTCTACTCAAAGGGATGCAAAAGATTAAACAAACAAACAAACATGATAATAATGGACAGTGATGAATATTGAGTAATTTTAAAAAACAGTGATATTGATAGAGTAATGAGGTTGAGGGAGACCTACCTTAAATAGAGGAACTAGGGAAATCTTATCTGGTGAGGCTTGGAGCTTAAAAGCTGATGGATGAGAAGCAAGAGAAGAGCTGGAAGAAGTTGGGTGAAGATTGTAAATTCAAAGGCTCTGAGGAGGGGAGGATCTTGGCATGTTAAGGAACAGAAAGGCCAATGGGGCTGGAACATGGTGAACCAAGCAGGAGTGGTACCAGGTAAGGCTGGAGAGGTAAACAGAAGGCAGATCATGCAGGGATTTTTAGGATTTCTTTTTAAGTACCATGGCTAAGACCACACAACTTCATACGTACTTCTATGAAAACAGAAGCAGCTACAAGGAAACAGCGACCATCATCTCCTATTTTTATCTAAGGGTTTCTGACTTACTATTGTTCACAGATTTGTTAGTAGTAAACTGAGTTTTATTACTTAGGCCTGAGATTTACTACTTTATCACTTAAGCTGCCTTGACCTAGTCTAAGTCATTATTCTCACCAGTCTTTGACCCTTGACTCGCCTTTCTGATCTGCCCAGTTCAGAGCAATGGGAAGACACTGTGTGGTTTAAAGGATTATTTGATTTATATTTGAAAATTGTCTTCTTTTAAAGTATAAAAATTTGTAATATTAGCATTTCCAGGCCCCAGGTCTTCCTCAAAGCTTTCATCTTCTCTCGGAGATCATCTTGCATTTACAACAGCCAAACTTCACTTTTCATTTCCCTTTTGGACCCTGCCTTCAAGGTAACCCAGTGCTGGCTAATTATGAGATTGATTTGCCTATAGGAACAGAAGGTCTGCTCTCTCATGCTCCAGTTAATCAAAGTTTGACTAGAATTCTATTCCTAGGGCAGTGTCCTAAATGATGGTCCACACAGCTGAAAGAACAAACGGTCTCCTCCCAAGTCTCTCAACAGTATTTCCTCTGTCCTTCTCCTCCTCACCTCTCTTACCACAAAGCCATCAGTGTCTTTTGAAGCCTTCCTAGCACTAAGACCCCTATCTTCACAGTTGGCCAAACCATGTGGGAGAGTGGCCTCGGGTAGCATAACTGATTTTCTAAACCACCCCGATTCATTTTCCAAAGGATAATCTAACTGGGTTATAAGTTTCAGTGAAACAAGAAGCAGCATTTCAGAACCAAGAAATCCTTGTTATCCTTGCCTCTGATTCCTGAAGCAAGTCACAGAGTTTTGTCAGTTTGGAGACCTCAGTCACAAAGATTTGTTTCTGGGCATTCAATTGGTTATCACAGCATTACTACACTTTCCTGGCTTTGCTGAATGGTGTATCCAGCCAGGCTACACCAAAACACCTGAGCAATCACACTACAGAAAAACATTAAAAGAGCTGAAAGGATGAGTGTACCTCCTGCCAGTTCAGTGCTGGCTTACAGGCTGAAGGAAAACTGAGGGTTACAGGATAACCAAAAAATGCTCAGGAAATGAGATGTAGAGCTCAGGAAATACACAACAGCCTTTTCCACAGGGGTAATCTGATAGGGCTAGTGGCTGGCCAGTGGAGACAGTGATACGAGCCAGACTACTTGCCCACAAAATCCCATGAAGCAACAGCTGCAGGAAGGAAGGACCACACAATAAGAAAGGCGCTTCTCTATGAACCTCAGCTTTGTTCTCTGGGTAAGTATTTGGGTACTGGGGTAAAAACACCCCAGGGCATATCTGAGCATTTGCCTAGTGACATACAGTATATACCATTTATATACTGGTATATACCAGTATATATATACCGGTATATACCAGTATATACCAGTTTTCTTGGCAGCTGTGGGTAAAATACAATTGGCAGCCAAAAAAACTTTGTTCATTCTCTTCCTGGGATGTAATTCTGCTTTCTGGGGACATCATAGGCACATCTGTGATTCTAAAATGACTTCTATCTAGAAGAACTGCCCACAAGGCTGTCTTCATGGATATTTGCTGGGCATTTGGAGCGAACATTGCCTAATCTTCGCAAGCAGGACTTGCCTTTTACTTAGTAACTGACCCTTAAATTTGAATAGTAAAGTTGATCCTCACAACAGCCTTATGAAGTAGTCATTACCTCCATTTTCAGGGCAGAAAACTGGGGCTTAGAAATGTTAAACGATTTTCCCAAAGCCACAGAGCTCTTAGATGACATATTCAGGAAAACACTTTGAGACAGAAGACAGGTTGCATAGGAAAAGAGGGGAGGGGCCAAAAGGGGTATGAGGGAAAGGAAGAAATATGGCATGGACCCTACATTTCTGCTTTGAGAAACCGGGTAGATGCAGATAGCCTTTATTAAAATAAGAATAAAAGCAAATTGCAGTGTGACCTCCCTACACCCCTTCTCTTTGGTGATGGACAGTGAAGAGCAGGGAATAATTGAGTTCAGCTTGACTATTAGGTTAGAAGCATCTCTGGAATATCCTAGTACATAGTAAATAGTTATATGAGTCTGAAGCTCAGAGGGAAGTTCTGCATTGAGAGTTCAAGTGTGGAAGACACACGCCCTAAGAGTAGATTACAAGACCAAGGTGTTTGTCAAATATTATGTCCAAGGACATGAATAACCCTGATAAAGGTTATCCCCACATTTAAAGGATGGGTAAAGAGACAAGGACCTATGAAGGAGACACAAATTGCTCAGTCCTTCCCTTACCATCCTGTTTCCCACACACCACAACCTCTCAAGAACAAGAGCTGGCTCAGGAAGAACTGGCTCAGGAAGGATGTGGGGATATGGAGGTTGAGGCGGACAGTGGTTAAAAAATCCTTCAGTGTTAAGTGCTTTATCGACCAACCATTGTCTGGAGGTAACCAGGGATGAGCTGTGAGAAGCCAATCTCACTCAAATGCGACAGTATTTCCAGCTTGTTTAACAAGTCTCTTTCATTTTTAATGAGTTTTAAGGGGCCACTCAGTAGCTGATGCTTGGCAAAGAGCCATCAACTGTGGCACCACCTGGTTTTCTTTCTTGGGTTTAGAGAAATTTCGAGGAATGGCAGGGAGTCTGAAAGCAGGTTCAAGCACGTGGGATTTGACCTTGAACAGTCTCCTGTGCCTTTCTCCTTTACTCTTGTGGGATACCACAAGCTAAATTAATGCTGTCGGAATCACTCCACAAATCAAAGACTCTCTGTTTGATCTTGCAGAGTCACTTATATCCTTCCCAGAACTTAATTTTCCTATCTAGGGAAAGATTTTAGAAAATTAAAAACCAGCCTCATCCACAGTGGGAACAGATCATTTATTAAGTTCCAAAATGACTTGGAGGACATTGTTGTCAGTATTATACTACTGATGGAACCATTCTGTTCATTCTACAACGAATTGTTGACCATTTGTTATGTATCAGACACTGGAAATACAGTGATAAATTGTATCAGACAGAGAAGGCCCTTGCTCTCACCAAGCTCACATTCTAGTGAGGAAGAAATTTTTTTTAAAGTGAACAATTAATGAAGTAGAATGATAAGGTCTAAAGCAAAAATAAAAGTTGGTCATAAGATAGGGTGTTGGGGTGGGAATAAGGGCAACTTTAGTTTAGATGAAGTAGTTGGGAGAGGCTCTGCGCTGGTATTTGACAAGACATGAAAGATCAGAAGGAGCCAGGCACGCAAAGAGCCAAGGTAAAAATCTTCCCCAGAGGGAAAGTAGAGGCAGAGGACACAGAAAATTAAGAGGCTTTAAGTCATAAAAATGCTCGGAGTGTTTAAGGAATTGAAAGCAGGTTAATGACAACTGGATGTCCATATGCAAAAGAGAGAAGTTGAACCCCTACTTCACACCATAAACAAAAATGAACCCAAGGGTCTTCCCTGGTGGTGCAGTGGTTAGGAGTCCGCCTGCCAATGCAGGGGACACGGGTTCATGCCCCAGTCCGGGAAGATCCCACATGTCGCAGAGCAGCTGGGCCCATGAGCTATGAATGCTGGTCCTGTGCGTCCGGAGCCTGTGCTCCGCAACGGGAGAGGCCACAACAGTGAGAGGCCCGTGTACCACAAAAAAAAGAACCCGAAATGGATTAAATATCTAGATATAAGAGCAAAGAACATAAAATTCATAGAAGAATACTTAAACATAAACCTTCTTGACCTTGGATTATGCACTGTGTCTTAGATATGACACCAAAAACACAAGCAACAAAGGAAAAAATAAACTGGACTTCATCAGAATTAAAAACTTTTGTGCATCAACGGATACTATCAAGTTAGTGAGAAGAGGGAATTCCCTGGCTGTCCAATGGTTAGGACTCTGTGCTTCCACTGCAGGGGACCTGGGTTCGATATCTGGTCAGGGAACTAAGATCCCACAAGCCATGCAGTACTGCCCAAAAAAAAGAAAGAAAAAGAAAGTGAGAAGACAACCCATGGAATGGAGGGAAATGTTTACAAATCATATATTTGGTAAGGGCCTAGTATCCAGAATATATAAAGAACACTTACAATTCAACAACAAAAAGACAAACAACCTAATTTTAAAATGGGCAAAGGACTTGAGTAAATATTTCTCCAAAGAAAATATGTAAATGGTCAATAAGCTGGTGTGAATGTAAAATCATGCAGCTGCCATGGAAAAGAGCTTGGCAATTCCTCAAAAAAGTTAAACACATAGTCACCATATAATCCAGCAATTCTACTCCTACCTATATGCCCCCCCCAAAAAAATAAAAACAAGTATTAAAAAATTGTGCATGAATATTCACAGCAGCACTTTTCATAGTAGCCAAAAGGTTTAAACAACCCAACTATCCATCAATTGATGAATAGATAAGCAAATTGTGGTATAGCCATCAATGGAATATTAATCACCTATAAAAGGAATGAAATTATGACACGTGGGTGAACCCTGAAAACATTATGCTAAATGAAATCAGCCAGACACAAAAGATCATATATAATGTTTTCATTTATATGAAATGTCCAGAATAGGCAAATTTATAGAGACAGAAAGAAGATTATTGTTTGCTAGGGCCTGGGGGGAGGGGATGGAGGAGTGATTACTCAATATGCATTGTTTCTTTTCGGAATGATGAAATATTCCAAAACTAGATAATGGTGAAGGTGTCAGTTCACAGCTCTGTGTTTATACTGAAAACCATTTTAAATGAGTGAATTGAATGGTATGTGAATTATATACCAAAAAGCTGTAATCACAAAAAAACAGGCTGTTTTAGGACAATAGTGAGGGAAAGTGATAGAAGGGGCAGAGATGTAAATTACCTGAGGATACCATCCTCCTAAGGCTTCATGCAGATCTAAGGCTTATAATGATAAATGTATGCTGAGCAGCTTCTTTGGCCTCTCTGTGCTAGACCCAAGGTCTCTAAAATCAAAGATCAGAGAACCCTCTAACTTGGGGAAAGAGAATATTTTCCCCAACTGAAAGTAATGGAGAGAGGATACAGTATGTTTGTTCCAAGGACATGGAAGTTTAATGGTTCCAACTGTATAACATCAAAAGCTCTACTGTCCAGAACTGTGGCTCAAGGATCCCCTTGCTAACATTAACAGCTACATTTTATTAAATGCTTACTCTGTGCCAGGCATCATGTTAGATAAATTCATACAGGTTATCTCATTTGATCCACACAACAATCCAGTGAGGATTTTACACATTTGTATCCCCAATTTGACAACTGAGGAAACTGAGGCATAGCTGGGTGAAATCTTTGCCTAAGATTTCATAGATAATAAAGAGTACCAACTTTCTGTCAATCTAAACTTGCTCTTAAGCTCCACATCATACTACCCTGCCTCCTCTGACCCCCAGGAGTGCTGCTCTTTGTGGTATTAGAAGAGGGGGCATTGAGATCCTTCTAGAAGTTAGGGGTATGCTCCTAACACCTTTTATTCTTTCTCTAGTAAATTTAGTGGGCTAAATAGACAACATTTTGGTCAACCAGAGGTGTAGCTGGCTGCTTTAAAGGAGATACGCAGAGTTATTAAAAATGACCTGTCTGGGGCTTCCCTGGTGGCGCAGTGGTTGAGAGTCCGCCTGCCGATGCAGGGGACACAGGTTCGTGCCCTGGTCTGGGAAGATCTCACATGCTGCAGAGCGGCTGGGCCCGTGAGCCATGGCCGCTGAGCCTGCGTGTCCAAAGCCTGTGCTCCACAATAGGAGAGGCCACAACAGTGAGAGACCCGCATACCACACACACACACACAAAAGACCTGTCTGTACACATTCATGGTACCGCTTCTCTGACCCTTTAAGGTCTGTGAGAAAAGAGAAGAATATGCTGGTCATCAGAGTTCAGGCATTGTTTCCCTCATCACATAAACAACTTTACTCTAGAACTGTAGCTTAAAGGTGTCCTTAGATAGCAATCATTGTTAAAAATACTAAGCACTTACTATCTAGCAAGCACTGTGGTAAGTACTTTTACATAGTTTATCTCATTAGATCCTGACAGCAACCTTGTGTAAGAGATACTGTGTTATCCTCTTTTTTATAATTGGAAGTGCTGAAACATAGCTGGAACAAACTTGTCCTAGATCTCTCAGCTCGAGAAAATACTGAAGCCAATATCCACTTTCAGTCAGTCAGATCGCAGAGCCCTTGACTTTTTAAAGGTTTTTTAAAAACATTATAGTAAAAACACATAAGTAACAATTTCCATCTTAACCATTTTCAAGTGTACAGTTTAACAGTGTTAAGTATTTTCACATTGCTGTGCAAAAGATCTCCAGAACTTTTTCATTTTGCAAACTGAAACTCTATACCAGTTAAACAAAAACTTCCCTTTCTCCTCCCCAAAGCCCCTATTAATCATCACTCTACTTTCTATTTCTATACATTTGATTAGTTTAGATAGCTTATGTAAGTGTATTTCTACAATATGTCTGTTTTTGTTACTGGCTTATTTCACTGAGCATGCTGCTTTCAAGGTTCATTCATGTTGTATCATATGACAAGATTTCCTTCTTTTTTAAGGCTGAATAATATTCCACTATATGTATGTCTTAGTCTGTTAAAGCTGCTATAACAAAATACAGTACCATAAACTGGGTGGCTTAAACAACAGATATTTATCTCTCACAGTTCTGGAGGCTAGGAAGTCCAAGATCAAGGTGCTAGCAGATTTAGTCTCTGGTGAGGACCCACTTCCTGGTTCATAGATGGCCATCTTCTCGCTGTGTCTTCACTTGAAAGAAAGGGCAATGAAGCTCTTTAGGGTCTCTTATATAAGGGCACTAATCCCATTCATAGGAGTTCCACCCATGACCTAATCACCCCCCAAAGCCTCCACCTCCAAATACCATCACATTGGTATTTAGGATTTAGCATAAGAATTTGGTGGGTGGGGACACAAACATTCAGTCTATAGCAATGTATATACCACATTTTGTTTATCCATTTATCTGTTGAAGGACATTTGGGCTGCTTGCACATCCTGGCTATTGTGAATAGTGCTATGAACACAGGTATGAAAATATCTCTTCAAGACCCTGCTTTCAATTCTTTTGGATATTCCTAGAAGATTGTTAAATCATATAGTAATTCTATTTTAAATTTTTTGAGGAAGCTCCATAATGTTTTTTATAGTGGTTGTAACATTTTACAGTCCCACCAATGGTGCACAATGGTCCGGATTTCTTCACATCTTTACCAACACTAGTTACTTTCTGTTTGTTTTTTTTTAATAGTAGCCATCCTAATGAGTGTGAGGCAATATCTCATTATGGTTTTGATTTGCATTTCTCTGATAATTAGAAATGTTTAGCAACTTTTTATATGCTTGTTGGCCACTTGTATGTCATCATTGGAAGAGTGTCTATTCAGGTACTTTGTTCATTTTTTAAATTGGGTTATTTGATATTTTTGAGTTTTAGGAGTTAATTATATATTATTGATATTAACCTCTTAGCAGACATATGATTTGCAAATATTTTCTCCCATTCTAAAGTTTGATTTTTCACTCTTTTTTTTTTTTTTTTTGCGGTACACGGGCATCTCACTGTTGTGGTCTCTCCTGTTGTGGAGCACAAGCTCTGGATGTGCAGGCCCAGTGGCCATGGCTCATGGGCCCAGCCGCTCCACGGCATGTGGGATCTTCCCGGACTGGGGCACGAACCCATGTCCCCTGCATCCGCAGGCAGACTCCCAAGCACTGCACCACCAGGGAAGCCCCTTCACTCTGTTTTGATTTTGTCCTTCAATGTACAAAAGTTGTTAAGTTTGGTGTAGTCCCATTTGACTGTTTTGCTCTTAGTGTCATATATAATAAATCATCACCAAATCCAATGTCATGAAGATTTCCCCTGTGTTTTATTCTAGCAGTTTTACAGTTTGGGGTCTTATGTTTAGGCCTTTAATCCATTTTTAATTAATTTTTGTATATAGTGTAAGATAAGTGTATAACTTCATTCTTTTTCATGTGGATACTCAGTTTTCCAAATACAGTTGTTGAAGAGATTATCCTGTCCCCATTGAGTGGTGTTGGGACCCTTGTCAAAGATCATTTCACCATACACATGAGGGTTTATTTCTAGGCTCTATGTTCTATTCCATCTGTCTATATGCCTGTCTTTATGTCAGTAACACACTGTTTTGATTGCTGTGGCTTTGTATTATGTTTTAAAATCAGGAAGTGTGAGGTCTCCAACTTTGTACTTTTTCAAAATTGTTTTGCTATTTGGGATCCCTTGAAATTCTGTATGAATTTTAGGATAAATTTTTCTGCAAAAATAAACAAATGGGACTACATCAAACTTAGCAACTTTTGTACATCAAAGGACACAAACAACAGGGTGAAAATGCTACCTATGGAAGGGGAAAATATTTGCACATCATACAAATGATAAAATGTTAATATGATAACTGTTATCATAACTGTTATGATAAATGTTAATATGATAAAATGGTAATATGATAAAATGTTAAATGATAAAAGGTTAATAACTATAATATATAATGAACTTCTTTGACTCCTTTTCTGCAAAATTGCTATGAGGATTTTGATAAAAATTGCATTGAATCTGTATATTGCTGTTGGTAATGTGGACATCTTAACAATATTAAGTCTTACAATCCATGAACATGGCTGTCTTTCCATTTATTTTTGCCTTTTAAAATTTCTTTCACCACTGTTTTGTAGTTTTCGGTGTGTAAGTCTTTCAACTCCATGATTAGGTTTATTCCTAAGTATTTTATTATTTTTGATGCTATTGTAAATGAAATTGTTTTCTTAGTTGCATTTATGGATTGTTTGTTAGTGTATAAAAATGCAACGTATTTTTGCATGTTGATTTTGTATCCAACAACTTTGCTGAAATAGGTTATTATTTCTGACAGTTTTTTGTGTGGAATCTTTAGGGTTTTCTACATTTAAAATCATGTCATCTAGAAACAGGGATTATTTTACTTCACCTTTCTGATTTGGATGCTTTTACTTATTCTTATTGCTTAATTGCTCTGACTAGAACTTCCAGTACTATGTCGAATAGAAGTGGTGAGAGTGAGCATCCATGCCTTATTGCTGACCTTAGAGGAAAAGCTTTCAGTTTTCACCATTAAGTATGATGTTAGCTGTGAGCTTTTCATATATAGTCTTTATTAGGTTGAGATAGTTTACTTCTATTCCTGGTTTATTGAGTGCTTTTATCATAAGAGGATATTGGTTCTTGTCAAATGCTTTTTCTGCATTGAGATAATCATGTATGTGTTGTCACTCATAAAGCTAATGTGTTGTATTACATTTATTGATTTGTGTATGTTGAATCATCTTTGCATTCAAGGAATAAATTCCACTTGATCATGATGTATAATCCTTTTAATGTGCTGTGGAATTTGGTTTGCTACTATTTTGTTGAGAATTCTTGCATCAATATTCATCAGAGATGTTGGTCTATTTTTTTTTCTTGTAATGTCTTTGTCTGGCTATGATATCAAGGTAATACTTACCTCATAGAATGACCTTAGAAGTGTTCCTCCTATTTCTGTTTTTCAGAAGAGTTTCAGGAAGATTGATATTAATTCTTCTTTAAATATTTGGTAGAAATTTGCAGTGAAGCCATCTGGTCTTGGGCTTTTGTTGGCTAGGAAGTTTTTAGTTACTGATTGTATTTTCTAACTTGTTATCAGTAAGTTCAGATTTGTTATTTCTTCATGATTCAGTCTTGGTAGGTTGTGTGTTTCTAGGAATTTATCTTTTTTTTCTAGGTTATCCAATTTTTTGGTACATAATTGTTCAGAGTATTATTTTATAAGCTTTTTTTCTTGACATCACTTGTAATGTCTCCTCTCTTATTTCTGATTTTAGTTTAAATCTTCTTTGTTTCTAAGTTAAGCTAGCTAAATGTTAGTCAATTTTGTTGATCTTTTGAAAAAGCAAACTCTTCATTTAATTGACTTGTTCTATTATTTTTCTGTTTTCTATTTTATTTGTCTCTGTGCTAATCTTTATTATTTTCTTCCTTCTGCTAGCTTTGGGTTTATTTTGTTATCCTTCTTATAATTTCTTTTTTAGTTTGATTGTTTTTTCTCAATTTATTTATTTTTTATATCCCTTTAGGGTCAACATGTTTTCATTTATTTTTTTAACAGTAGTTCCTTGTTGGCTATCTATTTTAAATATAGCAGTGTGTATATGTCACACATACATATACATATGTATATCCCAAACTCCCAATCTATCCCAATTTCTTGATATGCAAAGTTAGACTGTTTATTTGAGATTCTTTTTTATGTACACATTTACAGCTATAAACTTCCCTCTAATCATTGCTTTTGTTGCATCATATAAATTTTCGTATGTTGTGTTTTCATTTCATTTGTCTCAAGGTATTTTCTAATTTCTCCTGTGACTTCTTCTTTGATGTATTGGTTGTTTAAGAATGTATTGTTTAATTTCCACATATTTGTGGATTTTCCAGTTTTCCTTCTGCTCTTGATTTCTAGTTTCATTCCGTTGTGATTAGAAAATACTTGTACGATTTCAATCTTTTTGATTAAGACTTGTTTTGTGGCTTAACATGTCTATCCTGGAGTATGTTCCACATGTACCTGAGGGGAATGTATATTCTGCTATTGTTGGATGAAATGTTCTGTATATGTTTATTAGATCTAACTGGTCTATGATGTTGTTCAAGTCCTCTGTTTCCTTATTCATCTTCTGATTTTTCTATACATTATTGAAAGTGGGTATTCAAATCTACTAATATTGTACTGTTAATCTATTTCTATCTTCAATTCTGTCAAAATTTACTCCATATATTTAGAAGCTCTGAAGTTGGTACATAAATATTTATAATTACTATATTTTCTTGCTGAATTGACCCATTTATCATTATACAATGTCCTTCTTTGTCTCTTGGAACAGCTTTTGACTTAAAGTCTATTTTGTCCGATATTATATGGTCATCCTTGCTCTCTTTTGCCTACCATTTGCAGCATAGCCCTTACTTTTAGCCACCCACATTGCACTATCTCCCTTCAGGCATCCTCCTGTGGAGTGAGAATGGGTGACTTGAGTTCCTTCTAGAAGTTAGGTGTGTACTACTAAGACATTTTAAAATTTTTTTCCCATAAATTTTAAAATAAATTAGTGAACAAAAGAGCAAGTTCTATATAGTTGTCCAGGGGTCTGGTTAGCCCCCCCTCAGAGAAGAAGGTCTGTAGATTATCAGAGTGTCTTGCCTGTACATTCATAAGGCCATTTCTCTAAAACCTCTCATTGCTCCTCTGCTCTGAACAATGAGATGGTGCTTCAACAACTCAAGTCCTTTTGTAAGGGTCTCTGATATTTCTTACAACTGAAATAGAATGGAGCATAAAGGACTCTCAACCCTTTGAGCCTCCTTCATCTCATCTTTTGCCAAGAGTGCTCTGTGACCTTAAAATCCAGAGTTGGCTGTGGGCAAGGCTTGTGGAGGTCTTTTAAGTTTTTCCTGTGAGGAAAAATGAAAAGTATAAAATGAGAATTCTTGCTAGATCTGTAATCAAATTTCTGAAACTCAAGTCCTCTGAATTGACATAACACTCTGCTTTCAGAGTGAACCTCGTTACCCACATCTGAGTACTTAGCTTCCAAGGCTGCTTCCTGAGCCCTTCTATCGAGTGGGGCCCTTCAAAATAATCTCTGAGAGCACTGCCTATATGGAAGACCACTTACAAGCCAGGGCAGTGGCAGGAAAACTAGCTGCTGCAGCTATCAGTCTACCAATGACATGCACTTCCAATTTTATCGCCCATACCACAGCCAGCTTTAGTTCTCACTGACTTCCATCCTTTGCAGAACAACATCTTCCTATAAATGCAAATATTCAGGTTGACCATAGTTGGCTTTGTGCCTGTGGCTCTTTGATAGAAACAAGGCTAATAATAGAGTTTTGTGTGAAAATAAAGAGCTGAATGACATCAAATAATCATGAGGCATCCTGCTGATTAATGGGCCAATTGTCCTGAAGGTCATCTGGTCCGAGCTTGGCTAGAAATCATTAAAATGTGGGTTGTTACACAAAGCAACAGCTGCCTCTTCAGAGCTTCCATTTTAGCCCAGAATAAGAGATGACAATCAAATTTTTGACTCACAGATGGAATGTACCTTTAACTGAAGCTTGCATTAGCTTTTCTTCATGATTCCTAAGAAGGCAACTGATACATTATGCACGTAACCTGATCTTCCCTTTATGAAATTCCCACATATCCCGTCTCCAGGTGCTCTTTTTCTTACTCTCTGTAATTTCTATAAAAATTGAGCTTTCGATATATACATCAAAGTATAAAAAGTGTAGAGTATATAGAAATTGTAGAGTTTATTGAACCACTGGTTTCCCCCCCTAGCTTTTCTTACTGTCATTTATTTTGTTTTCTTCCTTTAGGCGGGGGTAGGGAATGCTTTCCAATGTTTCCCTTTGGGAATAAAGGAAGCCCTCAATAAAAACATTGAATCACTGAAAACAAACTTTTGGTAGGCTTGTCACAAGAGAAAAACAAACAAATAAATAAACCACATCATCAGGAAATAAAAACATCTTTGGTAGGTTTCAATGTGGAAGCCCCAGTTTAGTGAGTTTTTCCTAGTGTGCAATGTTTGTGTGTGTGCATATGTGTGTGTTGTTTTTTCTCAATTATTTTTTTCATTTTCCTTTTTTAGTGAGAGGAAGCTTTTATTATCTTTTAACAAAAGATGACTACTTCAGCTTTGCTAAAGCAACCATTCAGGACAGATCAGAAAGTTTAAGACCCTGGGCCCTCTGCTCACCTTGTCCTTAGGTCTAGCCAATGGACCTTCTAATGGGGAGTTGGTCTTCCCAGGAGGCCTTCTGTGTCTTGAAGTTTGCTGGTTTCTTGGCTAATTTTTATTTCATCAACTCCCTTCCTTCCCATATATGCACAGGAATCAATACTCCTCAGGCCTCATCATGTAAGACATTCAAGCCATAAAGTTTTCTCTTAGAGATCCTGGCATTACACAAAGGAGTGGTGACCTTCTTGATTGTTCCCTGAAATCAATACTTTTTGTTGCTAGTTTTTAGTTTTGAAAATGTTTATTTTCTTTTATTTAAAAAATATCTCCTTTGTTTCATCAGCCAAGGTGAACCCCTGTCGGACCTAAAAACTTAAAAGACTTTCTCACCAGTCTACCTATTCTTTAATCTTTAAGTAATAGCACACTATACCCCCTGGGTCAGGCCAAGGGGTTCCCCTTAGAGAAACTTGGCATTTGGGCTTTGCTTATTTAAATTGTGAACAACTGGGGGGCTCAATGTGGTAGACTCCCTGTCTTCATTCTTTCTCTTTTTGGCAAAGGGATGGATTTTCTTATCTTTAAAACAGAGAATAGTATCATGTAGTTGGCTACAGCAAGTGTGTGGTATGCTTTGGAGAGATTTTCTCATGAAGACCTAGAGATTTCCTCACATGATTATACACTCTGGAGTCCCAAATGTTTTAATCTGAGCATTATGCTCCCTCTTGGACTTCAGGTCTAGCCAATGGTGCCTGTAAACAAGGAGTTTGCCTTTCCAGGAGGCTCTTTTCATTTTAGTTTTTTTATTGACTGGAAGCAGAATTTTGGTAAACCTCTTCCTTGTGCCCCCACAAAATTCAGTATCCTCATTCTATTATCCACTTAAGCCATAAAGTCTTATTCTAAGTGTCCTGGCACCTCACAAAGGAATGATGACCTTCAGGTGTTAGCCCATAAAGGGATACTCATAGTTACTACATTTTTCAAATGTTATACTTTATAAAATTTCTGTTTCAACATCAGAAACTCAGTCATGTGGTTTGTTAAGGTGAAATCATTTGTCCTAAAATGCTCTCTCTCATCAATATCTACCTATTCTCTTATCTTTATTTTTTTTAATTTTTTAAATTGAGATATAGTTGATGTAAAATATTATGTAAGTTAGAGAGTACAACACAGTGAGTCACAATTTTTAAAAGTTATACTCCATTTATAGTTATAAAATAGTGGCTATATTCCCTATGCTGTACAATATATCCTTGTAGCTTATTTATTTTATGCATAGTAGTTTGTACCTCTTAATCCCCTACCCCTACCTTGCCTCTCCCCACCGCCTCAGAAATCAGTGGTCCCTGATGACTCCTCAAAAGTGTGGTGGTTCTCAATAATTATCCGTGAAAGGGATACTTCTTAGTTGTCTTCACTTTGGGAAATTTATGTTTGTTTTTTTCCTATTTAGAAAAGAGCCCCTAAGTCTTTAGTCAGCCAAGGTAAAAGCTTGGTAGGTCATCATGTAAGCTTGGAGACTCCCTGTCCAATGTCTCAAAGTTCTGTAATTGATTAACAATGATTTGCTATTCCCAGAGTGTCCCCAGATTGACCCTCTAGCCAACAGCCTTTTGTCATTCTTCCTGCCTCTTTCTCCTGCTGTTGGCTTGGATCCTACTCCCAGCCTTGTCCCAAAAGAAACACACGCACACGCACGTACACACACACACACACACACACACACACACTTAAGAAATTAGTAAGTCTCTCACAGGCATGTAGGTATACAAGATGGAAAGTTGTGTATATGAGAGCTCTTTGGGGTGGTTTTTTCCTGTGTGTAGGATATGTGTGTGTTGTGTGAGGAAGAGTTCATTGCTTTTTTCATTGTAAGTTCATTTTTTTCCTTATTGCCTCTTTAGAAATGTCCCCATGGGTGTCTCCATTTTCTGTCATCTTAAAACAGCAGCACATGCTGTCCTCTTTGGTCTGACAAAGCTGACCTTCCTCTGCATTGAGACCATCTTATTCTTTCTCTTCTCAGTACCAGGCTTTTATTTCAAGTCGTTCCCCAAAACATTTTTTTTTTTTTTTTTTGTGGTATGCGGGCCTCTCACTGTTGTGGCCTCTCCCATTGCGGAGCACAGGCTCCGGACGCCCAGGCTCAGCGGCCATGGCTCACGGGCCCAGTTGCTCGGCATGTGGGATCTTCCCAGACCGGGGCACGAACACGCGTCCACTGCATCGGCAGGCGGACTCTCAACTACTGCGCCACCAGGGAAGCCCAAAATTTCACCCACTAGGTATAGCATCTTTTTTTTTTTTTTTATCTTTTTTTTTTGGTATGCGGGTCTCACTGCTGTGGCCCCTCCCATTGCGGAGCACAGGCTCCGGACGCGCAGGCTCAGTGGCCATGGCTCACGGGCCCAGCCGCTCCGCGGCATGTGGGATCTTTCCGGACCGGGGCACGAACCCGTGTCCCCTGCATCGGCAGGCGGACTCTCAACCACTGCGCCACCAGGGAAGCCCCCCAAAACATTTAAAAAATAAAATCTTGTCTCCACAAAACACAAATTCATTAAGATGCAGGTATAAATTACTGGAAAGTTTGAATGTCAGAATTCCCCACCATCCCCCCATTTTTATGTTTTTTTGTTTGTTTGTTTTCTTTTTAAATAAAAAAATTTTTTCCCCTAGCATGTCTCTTTAGAGATTCTCTCTGACAGAAAGTTACGTTAGCCCTCTGGGTCAAGCAGAGGTGACCTTCCCTTAGAAGGTATAAATGACTGGGATGGTGCCCTATGGCAGCCCCTTGCCTTTTTTTTTTTCTTATTTTCTTCCTTTAATGGTAAAAGGAAGAAATTCCTATCTTGTAAATTAAAAAAAAAAGAAAATAGCTTTACTGTTAACTAGCGAAAATGAAGCATCCATTTTTCCAGTGGCTTCAAATTTTGCAGCCTTAAATGCTTTAATCTGAGAACACTGCTTCCCAAACCATGACTCAAACCAATGGAGCCTCTAAACTGAAAGCTTGCCTTTGCAAAAAGCTGTTGGCATGTCAGCTTTCTATTCACGAAAAGTGAGTTTTCTGCCTTACCTCCTTTTTGCCACCCCAACCCACCAGTAGCTTTGTGAAGCCACTTGAACTGTAAATCTTTTGTTGTGTAACCTAGAACCACACATACGACTAATATCCTTCCTGAGTTATTTATTATCCATCTAAGAGACACTTTTCCTTTTTCTTTACCTTTTTAAACATATTTCCTATTTTCTTAACTGTTTGGAATTTACTTGTTTCCTTCTTTTATGTAAACAATAGCCCCCAGGTTTTGTAATCAACCAAGGTTAACCCATGTGAGTCTTGAAAGTTAGAGATGCCATCACTGACATCTACCTGTTATGTAGTATCCAAATAACTGCTTTCTTTAAATTCAGATTTTCAATGTATTTTTGTTTTCTTCTTCTATTTCATCAATAGCCCATTAAATCATGCAGTCTATCAATTGATGTGCTGTGGGTTCTGAAAGCTTGAGGGTACACTGACCAACGTCTGCCTCTTTTGTCCTCTTTAAATAACACTGCACCTTAGTGCTGGGTCAGGCCACATGACCCTCCTCTGGGTAACCTTTATACCCCTAGGCTTCCTATTTATGAGGAACTGACCATAGTGGAAATAAAAACATTTCCTCAGCAAACTTTCAAAGAAGTCAATTGCAGGGAGGTATAAAGGGCTGAAAGGATTCAATGTGGTAGCCTGTGTTTCCATTTATTTTCCTGTTTATTTCAGTGAGAGGAGGGAATTGGTTTCTTTTAACAAAGCATAGTATGTCATAGTTAGGTAGTGCAAGCACAGCATGCATACATGAGTCTTCAAGATTTCCTCATTGATTGCTACATATTAATCAGCCATAAATGTTTTAGTCCTAGTAATCTTGACTCCCCAAATTTGATTCTAACCAATAAACCAATGAATAGCAATCTTGCATTCCCAGGTTCTTCATTTTTTATCATTAGAAATCAGCATTGTTTCCAGTCTCTCCCTTTCTTGCACCCACCCACCACCACGGGAATCAATATTCCCTACTCACTCCACAGGCCTCCTTCCAGGAACCACTTGAAACATAAGGTCCAGTGTTAACTATCCAGGTACCAAAGAAAACCGTGGTGGGTTTCATGTACTATCCTTCTAATGAAGCACTCTCCTATAAAAATACAATGTGAATAAAAAAATGTAAGCCACAGATGTAAGTTTAAAATTTCCAGCACCCCACATTTAAAAAAAGAATTTATTTTTAACAATGTATTTTATTTACAGCCATATATACAAATATTATTTCAATATATAATCAAATATTAAAATTTATTAATGAGATAGTTTACCTAATTTAAAATTTGGTATGTATTCTGTACTTACAGCATATCACAATTCAGTCCAGCCACATTTCAAGTGATAATTAGTTACATGTCACTAGTGGCTTCTGAATTAGATACCTCAGCTCTATGTGATACCTTTGTTACTGTCTAATTTTTTTTGAGATATAATTTACATACTGTCAAGTTCATCCTTTTAAAATGTATAATCAACACGTTTTAGTATAGTCACAAGGCTGTAAAAAAATCACCACTATTTAACTTCAGAGCATTTTCATCTATGCAAAAAGAAATCTTTTACCATTAGCATTCATTCCTCCCTGTCCTGTCCAAGCCCTGGCTACCACTAATCTACTTTCTCTCTCTGTGGATTCACATTCTGGACATTTCATGTAAATGAAATGTAATATGTGGAGTTTTGTGTCTGGCTTCCATCATTTAGCATAATGTTTTCTAGGATTGGCCATTTCTAGATCTTTTGTGGATAAATGTATATTCGTGTATTTTGTCTGTTTTTTAGTTGGTTTATTTGCCTTTTTGTTAATGAGCTGTGTGTTCTTTATATTCCGGATACTACACCCTTAAATACATGATTTGCAAATATTTTCCCCTATCCTGTACATTGTCTTTTCATTTTCTTGATGATATCTTTTGAAACAAACTGTTTTCAATTTTGATGAAGTGCCACTCATCTGTTTTTTTTTTTTTTCTTTTGCCACTTGTACTTTTGGTGTCATATCCAAGAAACCATTGTCTAATTCAAGGTCATGATGATTGACATCTAATTTTCTTGTAAGATTATTTTCCATTTAAAAAAATCGAAGTATAGTTGATTTAAAATATTTTGTTAGTTTCAAGGGTAGGTACAGCATAGTGATTCAGTATTTTTGCAGATTAGATTACATTATAGGTTATTACAAGATATTGGGTATAATTCTCCATGCTATATAGTAAATCCTTGTTGCTTATCTATTTTGTGTATAGTAGTTTGTATCCGTTAAGCCAATAACCCTAATGTCCCTCCTCCCTTCCCTAGGGTAACCATAGGTTTGTTTTCTATGTCTGTGAGTCTGTTTTTGTAGTTTTACCTATTACACTTAGGTCTTTGATCCATTTTGAGTTAATTTTTCTAGTTAATTTTTGTATATGGTGTGAGGTGAGGCAGGGGACCAAATTCTTTATTTTGGTTTTTTTAAATAGAAAAAACTTGTCTTTTAAATAGAAAAAATTATAACCAAAAATACATGTAATTATATGTTATATTTACCTATACAGTTACCTTACTCAGTACTTAGGGCTTTCTCAAATTTTTGATGAGCTGCACACAGCCTGGGCATGTGTGTGGCCAACTAGACTCCCAGGAATATATAAGAGCTTTTAAAAGTCCATTTGGACATCTCATTCTCTAGCTTTTCATTTTAACTTTTTGGTTAGCCTGGGTTTTTTTTTTTGTTTTTTTTTGTTTTTATCCCCAACTATTATCCACTATTTAAGGCAATCCTGAGGTAAAACAATGCTTGTAAATATTTTTGACAAATACCCCCAAGAAAAGGGTTTTTAGGACTATGTGAGCTCTGAGTACATTCTTGCAAGTAGGGACATGCCAGGATCAGTCAAATAATAGCAGTTCTCTGGGAGTGAGGCTTTGAAGGAACTCCAGAACCGTCCTACTCCCTCCAGTGCTCCCATTATGTTGTTTTTTATTGTGATTATGACTACCACAGAGCTGGAAAGAATGCAGTGTAAATAAGAGATGTTAAAACACCACAGCTCACTATTCTAATCAAGATACAGCTGTTTTTCTTGAATAAACATTTCCAAAATTGTCATAAGCTTTTTGTTAATTTCCAGAGCTCTGAAAACATTGATTCTGATACATTTTATCTGTTTTCTCATTGCTTTTATGGAGGAGAGAATTTTGAAATGTCCTTTGACATTTTTGCCAACATTAGCCTGTTATTTAGCTTTCACAGTTATTTTTTGTTTGTTTGTTTCTTCAATTTGGACAGCAGCACATGTCATGGGATCAGCCAAGGTGATCCATCCCCTGTGGATCCTGAAAAGTCAGAAACTTCTTTTCCTTTATCTGTCCTATTACACCCTTGGTCAAGACAACTGACTTCTCCTGGCAGCCCTCACACTCTTGGGCTGCCTAATTAAGAAGATCTCACCTTAAATGGAAAAACAAACAAACAAACAAACAAAAAATCCATGGATCCTCAGGGGACTATCTTAACTAGTCATTGACAAGGCACCGTATGCAGCTGGGAGTGATCCATGTGGAAGCTACTTTTTATTTTCCTCTTTTTTGTGATAAGTGGAAAGAATTCCTATTGTTTAACAGAGGATAATGTCTTCTAGTTAATTAGACCAAACAACCATCATGCATCATTAGAAGGTTTAGATACATGTATATGTATGGCTGAATCGCTTTGCTGTGCACCTGAAACTATCACAACATTGCTAATCGGCTATACTCAAATATAAAATAGAGTTAAAAAAAAAAGAAGAAGAAGGTTTAAATGTTTCCTCACTGATGGATGCATACTCTGCATCCTTATTCCAGTGTCTTGGCTTACTCCTTTCACTGAACCCTTGTCCCACTTGTCCTTCTGGGTAAATGTGTGCTTAGCCTTGTGCTGAGTGCTGTGACCATTATCACAAATGTGACACCTGGAGGCTGTCCTGGTATGGGGTTTCCGGTTGAATGGTACTCAAAGGGTTCCCTTGAAACCCTGGGGCTTGCTTCCTCTGGCATCACTCCAAAAACTGTGGAGACTTTCCAAAGGAGAATCAGTCAACTGAGCCCAAGGGCTGCAGGGCACTGTCATTAAAAGATTGCAGCACAGGTAGACATTGGTCCGGGAGTCGCCACTGTGGGTTACCACACAACACCAGGCAATGCTAGAGAAAAGGAAAGTCTACCAATCGATCAATCAATCAACTGATCGATAAGATGATCACATTACATTTGACACTATCTTCTCTCTGAGTGGTTTTTCAGACATCCCTGTCTTCTTGCAAATTTTCAAAACTTTGCAGTATTGCCATATACACATGTACACCCCAGTCATTGGAGCTTACTCATAAGGTCTGTTGCACACATTTCAAATCTTTTAGTTCCCATGTTTTCTATGAACTTTGTGCTTCATAGCATCCCAAAGTTGAACTGAGCATGGTCTCTATCTAGTAACATAGTCCCCTAAGGAGCAAATTAGCCTACTGCAGTAACCTGCTATTTACAAAGCACACTATTGCCTGTATTCTCCACAGTGCCAATCTCCTGCCCTTCTTTACCTACCCCTAGCGAGACATCAAGGTGTTCTTGGCCCTGGGCCATAGGAGCTTGCTATCTCCCCTGGAATTCTGTGTTAACAACTGACTTATTTACACTAATTAGTGACTACATCAATGAGAGCAATTTAATCACATAGCCTTGGTTTGTCCTACTATACAATGACTAAAATGCTTCCTTATTTTATTTTTTAAATTTATTTTTTATTTTTTTAATTTTTTTGTGGTACACGGGCCTCTCACCGCTGTGACCTCTCCTGTTGCGGAGCACAGGCTCCAGATGCGCAGGCTCAGCGGCCATGGCTCACGGGCCCAGCCGCTCCACGGCATGTGGGATCTTCCCAGACTGAGGCACGAACCCGCGTCCCCTGCATCGGCAGGCGGACTCTCAACCACTGCGCCACCAGGGAAGCCCCCTTATTTTATTTTTCTCATTATCTCTGACCAGCACTCTTCTTGGGGTAGTCCCACAGTGCCATCCATCCCAGATCACATTATGCGTTGCCTGTATTTCAGGATGCTAGAGAGGGACCTCTCCAGCCTTGGAAGAGGACTGTTCCTAAGAGAACAGGTAAGAGGGAAGTACATGCACTTTTGCTATACCTAGGGGGAAGATTGACATTTACTGGTGAAGATTTACAGACTTACAAATGGGACTTTTTTTGGTCCCCATTTCAGTTAAAAATCCCAAAGCTGAAGACAGTAAGAGTGAACTACCTCTCCACATATACAAATTCCAAAAAAAGCAACAAGCAGCTGCTAGAAACCCACTCCAAGGCTTTCTAACAGCTATTTTAAATGTTCCTGTAAACCTTACCCTACCCCCACCCCGACTGAGCTAGATGGGAGAAGTATATTGAATTAAATGAATTCGTAAGTGTTGTGAATGATGGGGCGATGGGGCTTTCCCCCCACAGTTTGGATAGTGCCCTGAGCTAAGAGACAGGGGAAATGGAAAGCAAGAAGCATGTGGATATCAAAAACAAAGGCCTGTGTCCTGATTCTTGGCAGTGTGAATAGTGAGGTCTCATGACTCCAGAAAGGAAATGGCTATGGGATGTGTGTCTAAGATAGGACCATAAGAAATCTCATAAAATATACCAATGTCCCAACAGAAAGATTGCCATGTCTCAAGCAGGCACTGAACAACAGCTTCCTGCTGGGCCCCATGAGTCATCAGACAGGGAGAGTAGCAACAGGGTTGTGGCAACTTGCATGAACTAATAGACAAGACCAGATGGCTCCACTTTTCTCTCTTCTCAAGTGCCTTAGTATTGTGTAAGCTCTCACTGAAAGAAGTGTCAATTACTCAGGCTGATTATTGAGTGGGGTTAGACTCTTAATAAAGATAGCACACTTTTTACTGGGGTTAATGGGAAAGTGAAGAATGTAGCAGGGGCTCCAGGTACAATTTGGGCATTGTCAGGATAATTGGTGAGGCTGGAAAGGATATTACTCTAGGGCCTAGGGTTTCTTCTGGTAAAGAGTTATATGGGAAGATGAGCAAATTTAATTCAATGGAAATAAATTAGTATCTGAGGATGGGGGGAGGTAGACTTTAATTATAGCATGGTGTATATCAGATTGTATTTTAGGTCAGGCCTCAGAGACTTAAGTCCAAATCCTTTAGCAAGGAGGCTGCAGTAAACAGAGTAAATCTCCATAGGATATTGAAAACCAAAGAATCAGCAGCATGGGTGCCAACAGCTTTGGCAGCAATATGAGGCATGACCTCTGATACAGTGTCAGTAGTCTAAGTGCAGGCATCTGCAGCATTGTCACAATGAGGGATTCAGCATCTGCAATGTTACCTTGGTCCAACAAAGAGTATAGACATTGGTGTTCCTGGTGAAAGCATCATTATCCTGGAGCCATCTGTGGAGAGTAGCGGCAAAAATACATCTTAAAAATAGATAGGGAAAGAAATGGGTTGATATCCTTTAGAAGGAGATTGTTGCAAGCTGGGCAAATTAGTCAAGAAGCTCACTTTACGATCCTACTTGGCTCACCGCAGAGCATCCCAAATCCATTACCCCATCCTTGTCAAGGTAAGCAAGACATGGCTACTGCCTGGACAATTGCAAGGGAGAGGCCCAAGAAAGAATGGACTTTGTAATAACAGAAAGAACAAGAGTGGGTGGCTGGAAGTAACAAAACTTCATGTGAGATTCTAAAGTTGACTGCAGAATTCCTTTGGATATGTGGATGAGATTTGATGTACATCTAGCTTCCTCCTCCCTCCTCTGACATTCAGAGCAAGACCATGTGGACATAAACATTTTTTATCTGAGATGACATCAGCATCTTAACTCCTTACATTGCTCTTACTTAACAGGCGCCTAGTGGAAAGTGACGAAGAAAGCCAATCAATCTATAGGCATCAATGGTGTCAGATGTGACAAGAAGAACACTGGGAATCTTAAAGGAGAGGAAAAATGTATTTGACAAAGGGAACCTTTTACCACTTCTATGAGGAAAAGAGAGACCAAAAACCAATACACTTTTCTAACATTACAACTTTGTCTAGTATTACCTCAAGCTGAGTGTAAGTGTAGAAAATATCCAGAAACTGAAGGATCCCCACTTCAGAAACGTAGTCTATGAACAAAGATCAACTTTGTTCATTTTCTAAGTGAGTGATACTTTCAGTGCCACAGACCTAAAATTTAATAGAAATAATGTTTTTGAGACATCTGCTAATGTGACTGAGAAGAAGGAATTTCCAACTAAAAAGTCCTCACTTCCAGGCACTGTTTTCATTGAGATTATTACTGTGATACAAAAATCCACATGTGACTATTTTCATGGCCTGGCTGATAACATACAGATATGGAATTTTTTTTTTCAAACCAGAAATCAAGACAGATGGTCTATCAAGATTTCTTTTTCTGATTTGCTAATGTATTATGAACATTCTTACAAGTAAGAACCCACACTCAGTTATACATTTACTGTCCTGTCCCTTTATTTAAAATAAAATAGTAAGAAATTGAAACTCTTCCAGAAATACCTGCATTTTTTTACTTATTTGTGCAATGAATATGTTGATAACTATTTCAGCTGTACTTTAAGTAGCATCCTAGAATCCCTCAGTCCCTTACCCTTCCATGCTAACTGCCTTGTCACCATACCCAAACATCTGTTTTGTTTGTATCTGTTGAGTTCTGCAATACAAAGTTGGCTCCACTACAAATGAATGCTATTTAATCTCAGTTCAGCCCTAAATACTGATTGGCATTTCTTATTCTACTCATCCCTGTGTTGATGCCCCTCAAGCAGCTGTTCAAAATTGTTTCACTTTTCACAGCCTCTCAATCCTCAAAGAAGAAAATCAAAGGAAGGAAACAGAACAATTTCAAAAAAGTATAATTCATGAAAATGTATCTGAAATAGGATTTGAAACTGCATATTAAAAAAGGAAATTGACCCAGTCAAAGCAATGAGACATATTCAAGTAAAATTACTGGACTCTAAGGGGAAAAAAGTCAGTAAAAGGACAAAATTGCTCATAAAGGAGAGAAAGCCAGATTGTTGTCAGACTTTGACAACAAATCATTATGCCAGCAGGAAATGGAATAGCATAGTTAATATACTCAAGAAAAGAAAGGATGAGCCAAAGATTTTATACCCAGTCTGATTTTCAAATAGAAAGGCTACAAACAAATGTTTCCACATGTGTGAATTCAGGGAATATTGTCCCCACAATTCTCTCTTTATTTTAGAGAATGAGCTTCTGACAACCAAAACATCTAGAAATATCATCAACCTAAAGCCTGATGGCATTGATCATTACTGGCAGCTAAAATGACAGGAAAGAGAGGAAACCAACATTGTGTACCTCCAAACAGAACACACCACCACCTAAGAAGTCAAAAGAAAAAAATAAATAAACCCAAATCTGATCCATCCTGTAGAACCAACCACTAATCTACAGGAAATTCAGGACTGAGAAACGTATTAAACTACAACAGAGAATGTCATCAAGTGAAATCAAGACTGTGGGAAACTCTGGAGAAAAATAACACCATTTCTTCAACAAACAAATTACAAAGAAAAAAGAGGACAGTCTCTAGATTAAAAGAGACTTATGGGAGAGTGGGAAACATAACTAAACTAGTGCTTAGGAATGAACATTTGTCTGATAAACTTATAAAGAAAATAAAGAAATGATTACTATAAAGGTCAGGACTGTGATTACCTTTGAGAAGAGGAAAGCGGTTGTGGGTAGGGTAGGTAGATGGCAAAATTCTATTTTTTAACCTAGTGGTGGTGGTTATAATGTTGTTTGCCTCATAAAAACTGGTTGACCTATACATTTATTTTATGGAGTTTCTTATATCTGTTAGTTTTTATACTAAAAAACTATTTTTAAAAATATACTATCTATTGCTTCATATAGATTTTATGTTACAGCATTAAAGCATTAATAGCCAGTCCAAATACAGAGAATTTTATACAGCAGGGCAGGTCTAGAATGGTCTAGTTGCTTAGGAGATAAAGAAAAACTTAGGGCTTATGCAGACTCTTGCAGCAAAAAAAAAAAGAGGAAGAGGAAGAGGAGGAGGAAGAGGAGGAGGAGGAGGAGGGGAGGGGAATAAGGGGAGGAGGAAGAGGAGGAGAAGGAGGAGGGAAAGGGAGGGAGGAAAGGAGGGAAGAAGGGAAAAGGAAAGGAGAACGGGAGGGATAGCGAAAAGGAGAACACCATAAAACACATTCTCCTGCTCTTGTCTATGAGAAGTCTCATCACTTCCATTATTTCTGTTGTAAGTGGAGTTTCCCCATGTTTGCAACAAATGAGCAACAGAGAACTGTTTAAGAATACAGTGTGCACAAGGACTCAGCCAACTACTGCCAATTAACACAATTGCTTGCAGAAGACCAAAGCTAACAAAATCAACAACTGTGTCTGGAGGTTTTATAATACCTTACGAAATTTTAAGTTTGCAGTGTTATAGCTGTACTTTAAAGTTCAACCATATGGATAAAGGAAGGAGAATTTACCTGGAAGCAAGATTTGGGGTAGCCCCAGCTACACGTTAAATTACATCACTTAAAACTTTGAGGCTGTCTCTTCAGAAGATGAGTGATACCAAAATTTTCTTGAAGCTCTATATCTCTAAGTTTTTAATAAATTGATTTTGAGTAGTATTATTTTTCTATGGAGTTAGACGATAAAGCTTCAAATCTCTTCACAACGAGTTAACTGTAGTTGAAAAATGCTTTAAGAGAAATAAGAAATAATATATTAGCCTTTAAGAAATACTTTCAATACAAGTTTTAGCTAAATATACAATTACAGGTGTTCCAAGGAGCTGCTATTTCTAAGATTGTTTTTCTAGCACAGTTTTGGAGATATATTGTTCTCTAAAGAGCTGGAAAAGCGTTGATTTGCTATATACTGAAATAGTCACCTAAGAAGTAGGGGTGGGGAGGGAAAACCCTGTTAAACCACAATTCTGTTTCAGATAAATTTCAGGAGCAGATTTTTACCCTCATCTTAACCTCCGGTAATAGTAATGTTTACATTCAAATTATGCTTAGCATTGTCATTTCTAGAAAAGTATTGGATGTAAAACTGCTCCTAATAAGAAGAAATCTCTGGATTGAAAATGCTTATTAACCACTAATTGGCATTAATAGCGTTCCAAACCCATCCACCTACCACCATGAGAGAAGTCCAGAGCGTGGCATGATGGGCCACACTCTGAATACCCTCCTTTAGTGAATGGCAGCTGCCATATCATGGGAGTATATCACTCAAAACAACAAAACACAATTCCCAATTCCCTCCAAATGCTCACTACAGTTAGTATAATAAATTCAACTTCCTTTTCGATGGAGAAAGTCTTCAGATTGCAATTCAGATTCTGATCCTTCTGTTGCTGCGAATGGAAGTGGAGGGTTCTGCTGCTCACTGGCACTCCTCTCAAAAGTCTAGCGGTCCAGTCGTCAAGATCTCTGCCTCTATGTTGCTGACCTTGTGGATTGTGGTTGGCTGGCCACTCTCTGCACACATTTCTACTCACTTGAAGACCTACTCATTTGAAGATCAATGATTCCGGACTACCTGGAATTCTTTGCCCTCTACTAGTTGCCCACATTCCTTTCCACAGTAAGATTTCTGGCTGCTCATTCATAATCTGGATGCCCTGGGTGTGCAGTTGCACACTTTCCTTGCCACTAAGAAACCAGGTTTGATTGCTATTATAGTTGGAATTTCCTATCCAGCGACAGATTTCTTGTCTACTTCCACTGTAGCTGGAGTTTCTGGCCCACTCTAGTTGTCCATTTTCTTTTCCACCATGACCCAGGATAATCTATTGTCAGGATTCTAGAGTTTCCTGCTGACTCTGAGACAAGACTTCCACTACTTCTATTATAGCTTGCTTCTACCACACTCTGGTATTTTCCTCATACTAGGAGACTCTCTCATGCCCTTAATTATTTTTCTTCACCAAATTTGCACTTGGGGACAAAAACCAATGCCAGTCACATCCACAAAGTTTTTCTTGATAAGCTAGTTGTATATAATACAGCTTAGCTGGCCATGTATTCCCCCCCTCTTTCTTCAGATAAGCATTTACTTATATGGATCAGACAACATTAATAACTAGTCTAGAAACAAATGCCACTTCAATTCATTTGGGATGATACTTTTTCCTCTCTTCCTTCAAATCAGCACTTACTTACAATTGATCAAGCCCCATAACTAACTTGCCCAGGATCCTATATCACCAGAATTAATTTTGGTATTAGAATTTGTTCCCCTCCTCTCTCATATTAGCATTTACTTATAAGGATTAAACAAAACAAATAATAGCCTAGAAACAAACATAACCTCATATAATTTGAGAAGTGACTTTTTTCTTCTCCCTCTTCAGAGAAGGGATTACTTATATGAATTGGACCCCATGAATACAGGCATATCTTGGAGATATTATGGGTTTGGTTCCAGACTACCACAACAAACCAAATATTGCAATAAAGTGAACCACACCAATTTTTTGGTTTCCCAGTGCATATAAAAGCTATGTTTACACTATACTGCAGTTTATTAAGTGCATAATAGCATTATGTCTAAAAATATGCATAACTTAATTAAAATACTTTACTGATAAGAAATACTAACCATCGTCTGAGACTTCAGTGAGTCAAAATCTTTTTGCTGATGGAGGGTCTTACCTGGATGTTGATGGCTGCTGACTGATAAGGGTGGTGGCTGCTAAAGTTTGGGATGGCTGTGGCTATTTCTTAAAATAAAACAACACTAAAATCACATCAAAAAAATAAAATACCTAGGAATAAACTTACCCAAAGAGGTGAATGACCTATATTCTGAAAACTATGGAAGATTAATGAAGGAATTTGAAAATGATACAAAGAAATGGAAAGATATCCCATGTTCTTGGGTTAGAAGAATTGAATGAATTCTTCATTCAATGAAGAATTGAAGAAATGAAGAAATGAAGAATTAAAATGGCCGTACTACCCAAAGCAATCTACAAATTTAAAGCAGTCCCTATTGACAGATGAATGGACAAAGATGTGGTACACACACACACACATGCACATGCACAATAGAATACTACTCAGTCATAAAAAAGAATGAAATAATGCCATTTGCAGCAACATGGATGGACATAGAGATTATCATACTAAGTGAAGTAAGTCAGAAAGAGAAAGACAAATACCATATGATACCACTTATATGTGTAATCTAAAATATGACACAAATGAACTTATTTATAAAACAGAAACAGATTCACAGACATAGAGAAAAGACTTGTAGTTGTCAAGGGGAGGTGGGTGGGGAAGGGATGGATTAGGAGTTTGGGACTGGCAGATGCAAACTATTATATATAGAATGGATAAACAACTGTATAGCACAGGGAACTATATTCAATAACCTGTAACAAACCGTAATGGAAAAGAATATGAAAAAGAATATATATATATATATATATATATATATATATATATATATAAAGGAATCACTTTTCTGTACAACAGGAACTAACACATTTTAAATCGACTATACTTCAATAAAAAATAAATTAAAAACATAAATAAAGCAGCCCCTATCAAAATACCCATTACATTTTTCACAGAACTAGAATAAATAATCCTAAAATTTATATGGAACTTCAAAAGACCCGAAGTAGCCAAAGTAACCTTGAGAAAAAAGAACAAAACTGGAGGTTATCATGCTTCTGACTTCAGACTATACTACAAAGTTATAGTAATCAAAACAGTGTGGTACTAGCACAAAAACAGACACATAGATCAATGGAAAATAATAGAGAGCCCAGGAATAAACCCACACAGCTATAATCAATTAATCTATGACAAAGGAGGCAAGAATATACAATGGAGAAAAGACAATGCCTTCAATAAGTGGTGCTGGGAAAAACTCAACAGCTACATGTAAAAGAATGTGATTAGAACATTTCCTCACACCATATACAAAAATAAACTCAAAATGGATTAAAGACCTAAATATAAAACCTGAAACAAAGGCAGAACACTTTTTAACATAAATTGTAGCAATTTTTTTGATCTGCCTCCTAAGGTAAAAGAAATAAAAACAAAAATAAACAAATGAGACCTAATCAAACTTGAAACCTCTTGCACAGCAAAGGAAACCATCAACAAAATGAAAAGACAACCTACAGAATGGGAGAAAATATTTGCAAACAATATGACCAAGAAAGGGTTGATACCCAAAATACATAAAAAACTCATACAGCTCAATATCAAAAAACTAAACAAACCAATTAAAAAATGGGCAGAAGACCTAAGTGACATTTTTCCAAAGAAGGCATACAGATAGATGGCTAACAGTCACATGAAAAGATGTTCAGCATCACTAATCATTAGAGAAATTCAAACCAAAACCACAATGAGATATTACCTCATACCTGTAAGAATGATGGTCATCAAAAAGTCTACAGTGAACAAATGTTGGTGAAGATGTGGTGAAAAGGGAACCCTAGTACACTACTGGTGGGAATGTAAATTGATGCAGCCATTATGGAAAACGGTATGGAGGTTCCACAAAAAATTAAAAATAGAACTACCATATGATCCAGCAATTCCAGTCCTATGTATATATCCAGAAAAAAAAACACTAATTCAAAAAGATACATACACCCCAGTCTTCACAGCAGTAATATTTACAATAGACAAATGGAAACAACCTAAGCATCCATTAACAGATGAATGAATTTAAAAAATGTGGTATACATATACAGTGGAATATTACTCAGTCATAAAAAGCATGAAATTCTGCCATTTCCAACAACATGGATAGACCTAGAAAGTATTCTGCTTAACAAAATGTCAGACAGAGGATGACAAATACTGTATGATATCACTTACATGTGGAATCTAAAAAATGAAACAAATGGATGTATATAACAAAACAGAAACAGACTCACAGATATAGTGGACAAGCTAGTGGTTACCAGTGGTTAATCCCAAACCAGGGGTATGGGATTAAGAAATACAAACTAATATATATATATATATATATATATATATATATATATATATATATATATATATATAATAGATAAGCAACAAAGATATATTGTATAGCACAGGGAATTATAGCCATTATCTTATAATAACTTTTAATGGAGTATAATAGGTAAAAATAATGAATAACTATGTTACAGACCTGAAACTAATATAATATTGTAAATCAACTATACTTCAATCAAAATAAATAAAATTCTGATAAAAGTGAATAAAGCATTTTAATCTATAGGAAGGAAGGAAGGGAAAGAAGGAAGGGAGGGAAGGAAAGAAGACAAAAATGAAGTTTGCTGCATTGACTGATTCTTCCTTTCATGAATGATTTCTCTGTAGCATGCAATGCTGTTTGATGGTATTTTACCCAGAGTAGAACTTCTTTCAAAATTAGAGTCAATCCTCTCTAACCCTGCTGCTGCTTTATCAAGTATGTTTATGTAATATTGTAAATCCTTTGTTATCATTTCAAAATCTTCAGAGCATCTTCACCAGGAATAGATTTCATCTCAAGGAACCACTTGCATTGCTCATCCATAAGAAGAAACTCCTCATCCATCGAAGTTTTATCATGAGATTGCAGCAATTCAGTCACATCTTAAGGCTGCAACCTTAATTCTAGTTCTCTTGCTATTTCCACCACATCTGTGGTTACTTCCTCCACTAAGTCTTGAACCCCTCTAAGTCATCCATGATTGTCAGAATCAACTTCTTCCAAACTCCTGTTTATTTTTATATTTTGACCTCTTACCTTGAATCATGAATGTTCTTCATGGCATCTAGATTGGTGAACACTTTCCAGAAGATTTTCAATTTACTTTGCCCAGATCCATCAGAGAAATCACTGTCTATGGCAGCTATAGCCTTACAAAATATATATTTTTAAACAATAAAACTTGAAAGTTGAAATGACTCCTTGATCTATGGGTTGAAGAATCATGTGTTAGTAGGCATGGAAACAACATTGATCTCATTATACACCTCTATCAGAGTTCTTGGGTGACCAGGTGTATTGTCAATAAGCAGTAATATTTTGAAAGGCATCTTCTTTTCTGAGCAATAGGCCTCAATAATGGGCTTAAAATATTCAGTAAACCATGCTCTAAACAGATGTTCTGTCATCAGGGCTTTATTGTTCCATTTATAGAGCACAGGCAGAGTCAATTTAGCATAATTCTGAAGGGCCCTACGATTTTCAGAATGGTAAATGAGCATTGGCTTTAACTAAAAGTCCCCAATTACATTAGCCCCTAATAAGAGTCAGCCTGTCCTTTGAAGCTTTGAAGCCAGGCGTTGACTTCTGCTCTCTAGCTCTGAAAGTCCTAGATGGCATCTTCTTTCAATAGAAGGCTGTGTCATCTACATTGAAAATCTGTTGTTTAGTATAGCCACCTTCATGAATTATCTTAGCTAGGTCTTCTGGATAACTTGCTGCAGCTTCTACACCAGCACTTGCTGATTTACCCTGCACTTTTATATTATGGAGACAGCTTCTTTCCCTAAACTTCATCAACCAACCTCTGCTACCTTCAAACTTTTCTTCTACAGCTTCCCCATGTCTCTCAGCCTTCATAGAATTGAAGAGAGTTAGGGCCTTGCTCTGGATTAAGCTTTGGCTTAAGGGGATGTTGTGGCTGGTTTGATCTATCTATACCAGTAAAGCTTTCTCCATATCAACAATAAGGCTGTTTCACTTTCTTATCGTTTGTGTGTTCACTGGAGCAGCACTTTTAATTTTCTTCAAGAACTTTTTCTTTACATTCACAACTTGGCTAACTGTTTGGCACAAGAGGCATAGCTTTTGGCCTAGCTTGGTTTTCGACATGCCTTCTTCACTAAGCTTAATCAAAATTCCTAGCTTTTGATTTAAAGTGAGAGATGGCAATCTGTATATCTTTTTGGAGAAATGTCTATTTAGTTCTTCTGCCCATTTTTGATTGGGTTGTCTTTTTTTTGGTTATTGAGCTGCATGAGTTGCTTATAAATTTTGGAGATTAATCCTTTGTCAGTTGCTTCATTTGCAAATATTTTCTCCCATTCTGAGGGTTGTCTTTTTGTCTTGTTTATGGTAACCTTTGCTGTGCAAAAGCTTTTAAGTTTCATTAGGTCCCATTTGTTTATTTTTGTTTTTATTTCCATTTCTCTAGGAGATGGGTCAAAAAGGATCTTGCTGTGATTTATGTCATAGAGTGCTCTGCCTATGTTTTCCTCTAAGAGTTTGATAGTGTCCGGTCTTACATGTAGGTCTTTAACCCATTTTGAGTTTATTTTTGTGGTGTTAGGGAGTGTTCTAATTTCATACTTCTACATGTACCTGTCCAGTTTTCCCAGCACTTATTGAAGAGGCTGTCTTTTCTCCACTGTATATTCTTGCCTCCTTTATCAAAGATAAGGTAACCATATGTGTGTGGGTTTATCTCTGGGCTTTCTATGCTGTTCCATTGATCTATATTTCTGTTTTTGTGCCAGTACCATACTTTCTTGATTACTGTAGCTTTGTAGTATAGTCTGAAGTCAGGGAGCCTGATTCCTCCAGCTCCATTTTTCGTTCTCAAGATTGCTTTGGCCATTCGGGGTCTTTTGTGTTTCCATACAATTTGTGAACTTTTTTGTTCTAGTTCTGTAAAAAATGCCAGTGGTAGTTTAATAGGGATTGCATTGATCTGTAGATTGTTATGGGTAGTAGAGTCATTTTCACAATGTTGATTCTTCCAATCCAAGAACATGGTATATCTCTCCATCTATTTGTATCATCTTTAATTTCTTTCATCAGTGTCTTATAGTTTTCTGCATACAAGTCTTTTGTCTCCTTAGGTAGGTTTATTCCTAGATATTTTATTCTTTTTGTTGAAATGGTAAATGGGAGTGTTTTCTTAATTTCACTCAGATTTTTCATCATTAGTGTATAAGAATGCCAGAGATTTCTGTGCATTAATTTTGTATCCTGCTACTTTACCAAATTCGTTGATTAGATGTAGTAGTTTTCTGGTAGCATCCTTAGGATTCTCTATGTATAAACACATGGAAGAATGCTCAACATCATTAATCATTAGAGAAATGCAAATCAAAACTACAATGAGATATCATCTCACACCAATCAGAATGGCCATCATCAAAAAATCTAGAAACAATAAATGCTGGAGAGGGTGTGGAGAAAAGAGAACACTCTTGCACTGCTGGTGGGAAGGTAAATTGATACAGCCACTATGAAGAACAGTATGGAGGTTCCTTAAAATACTACAAATAGAACTACCATATGACCCCACAATCCCACTACTGGGCACATACCCTGAGGAAACCATAATTCAAAAAGAGTCATGTACCACAATGTTCATTGCAGCTCTATTTACAATAGCCAGGACATGAAAGCAACCTAAGTGTCCATCAACAGATGAATGGATAAAGAAGATGTGGCACACATATACAGTGGAATATTACTCAGCCATAAAAAGAAATGAAACTGAGTTATTTGTAATGAGGTGGATAGACCTGGAGTCTGTCATACAGAGTGAAGTAAGTCAGAAGGAGAAAAACAAATACCATATGCTAACACATTATATGGAATCTAAGAAAAAAAATGTCATGAAGAGACTAGGGGTAGGACGGGAATAAAACACAGACCTACTAGAGCATGGACTTGAGGATATGGGGAGGGGGAAGGATAAGCTGTGACGAAGTGAGAGAGTGGCATGGACATATATACACTACCAAAGGTAAAATAGATAGCTAGTGGGAAGCAGCCGCATAGCACAGGGAGATCAGCTCGGTGCTTAGTGACCACCTAGAGGGGTGGGATACGGAGGGTGGGAGGGCGGGAGACACAAGAGGGAAGAGATATGGGAACATATGTATATGTATAACTGATTCACTTTGTTTTAAAGCAGAAACTAACACACCATTGTAAAACAGTTATACTCCAATAAAGATGTTAAAAATAAATAAGTAAATACATTAAAAAATAAAGTGAGAGATGGGCAACTGTTCCTTTCACTTGAACACTTAGAGGCCATTGTAGGGTCATTAATTGTAGGGTCCTAATTTCAATATTGTTGTGTCTCAGACACACCTAGAGTCTCAGGTAATAGGGAGGCCCAAGGAGAGGGAGAGAGATGGGGCAATGACAAGTTAATGGGGCAGTCAGAACACACACAACACTTATTAAGTTTGCTGTTTTATATGAGCACGATTCGTGGTGCCCCAAGGTGATGACAATAGTGAAATGAAAGATTACTGATCACAGATCAGCATAACAAGTATAATACTAATGACAAAGTTTGAGGGCTTCCCTGATGGCACAGTGGTTGAGAATCTGCCTGCTGATGCAGGGGACACGGGTTCGTGCCCCAGTCTGGGAAGATCCCCCATGCCGTGGAGCGGCTGGGCCCGTGAGCCATGGCCGCTGAGCCTGCACGTCCAGAGCCTGTACTCCGCAATGGGAGAGGCCGCAACAGTGAGAGGCCCGCATACCGCAAAAAAAAAAAAAAAAAAAAAAAAGAGTTTGAGATAAAATGTGAACATTACCAAAATATGATACAGAGACACAAAATGAGCAAATGCTATTGGAAAAATGTTGCCTATAGACTTGTTTGATGCAGGGTTGCCACAGATCTTCAATTTGTGAAAAGCGCAATATCTGCAAAGTGCAATAAAATGAAGCCTGTCATTCATAGAGAATCCAATATCATTTAGATTAATTTTGGTGATGGTGGATTTCCCCCTCCTCCCTCAAATAAGCATTTACTTTGATGAATCGGACAAACCAGACAACTAGTAGGGAAACTAACATTGCTGGATGTAATTTTGGCAATAACTTCTTAATCCTCTCTTCCTTCAGATAAGCATTTAAGTATATTAGCCAGACCCCACAGCTACCTCATCCATCCTCGGTATCACTGGAATTAATTTCAGTGTTCACCTAGAGCCTAAGCTTTCCCCCGGGCTTTGGGGTTTTGTCTGTTTCTTTGCCCAGTCACAACCTCAAGCCTTGCCCGTTTCTTATACCATTCTTGTTCTTTCCACTCTAGTTTGCACTCTATTTCACCTCTCCACCTCATGAAAATATAAGATTCTTCAACTTGGCATCTATAAATTACTTGACTATCTGGTTTAAAGATTGTCTGAGGCTGACACACTCTAGACTTGGGATTGGATGTAAAGAGTCCATATTGTAAAATATAAAGAGAGAGAAAGGACAAGTGGAAGGAGAGCAAGATAGTACAAAGAAGCCGGTCACATAATGGATCTTATAATCAGAAAGAGCTGAGGAATGCCAGCTTTGATGTAGGAAAGAAAATCCACATAAAAGAGGAGTTGGTCCACTGTCTATTTAGAACCTTGAGAGTCATGCTCATAATTGATAATCAGTCTCCCTATCCAGAAATAGCCTCTGATAAGCTCTGCCTTTTATCACATAGCTCTTTTCCAGAAAGTTCTGTCCTCATTCCTCCACTTTCAGAGAAACACTCAGGGGAGGGGGTTTTGTTCAGCTATTCTTCAACCAAACACATCTGACCTTCCACCCCACTGTTTGATTCTTCCTGAATGTTCTGTTTTCATGTCCCTGCCCTTGCAGAAATTCCCACAGAGGGGAATTCTACTCAATTTTCCTTCCATCAATCACGTTTTGAGCCTGCCCCTGATATTTTCCTCAACTAGTTTTCACAAGCACTCCTGATTAGGCTTCTTCTGCTTCCAGAGGCTAAGTTGTCTGGCCTCTCCAGAGCCTTGGGCCCAGACAAGGCCCTGAGGGAAACCTGCTCAGGAACTGTGGCAATGGCAATAGAGAGCTGGGTTTGGAGCAAGGGGCCCCATGGATACTGTCTGTGCTGTGTGTAACAGGTAGCCCTACCCTCAGGACACACACATGGCTAGACATGCAGGTCCTGGGGAGTGGGCCACGGACACAGCTCCTCAGGGGGAACTTCTGAGAAGAGACCTGCCTGAGGCCTGAGCTTGAGCGACTTTTTCTGGTTTCCCTCACGTCTCCATCAGTCCAGCTCAAGAGCTTTGCCTCACTCATCCAGACCATACAGCAGCTCCCCCAAATAATACCCTAATGAAATGTATAAATAATGATGAATTGTCTTCTTCTCTTCCAGCAAAACAGTCCCACTATCAGTGTATGCACTGATGGTATTTTCATGAACCAAAAAGTAGGGCACATTTTCTGTTGTAAGGACTTAGAGCCAGACAGAGATTTTGGAATTGGTCTACCTTGGGGGATCCAAACCTTTTGGTTTCCAGGGAGTAGTCTAGACTAGTTTGGGGGAGGAATCTGAAGCCCAGTTCACTAAAATGAACATAATTCATTCATCTGGACTTTATGAGGTACTTCTGTGGTCAGCACTGGGTACTATCAAATCAGAACTTTCATCATCCTTGTCCTCAAGAGAATGACAGAGATTGTTCCATCTCCAAAATGTTATAAAGAGCACAAATTTCTCCTTAAATGTGAGTACGTACAACAGTTGGATATGCAGGGACTCTGATGACTGAATAGTCTGAACACTAAGTAAACATCCTCAGAGTGATTATTTATACAATGTAAGTTTTGTTCATATACCACTGACTATCAATACATATTGCAAACATTTCCAAATCATGTCTTGTACAAGTAGAGTGATGGGTGACAAGAGTTATGAACTGGCCATCAAGAAACCCAGGCATTACCATTAACTTGCTATGTCACCTTAACCAATATAAGTTGCTTAAAGCAGGTTATCTAAAAATCTTTGCCAGTTCCACAATGGATCAGAGCTTCCACCTTGGCAGTTTTTAGGATTCAACAGAAAGGAAAATAGAAACAGTTTGGAGCAGTAAATTGTTTCTTGGCTCTATAGGCTCCCTTCAAGTCTAGGTATATCTGGAAATAGAGCTAAGGCATCTCAAAGGAAGAATAACTCCTCTCTTTCTCCAGACTAAGAAAGATGCTGTGGTCTACACTGCTATCTTTGTTCAAATACAAATGACCACTCTACTCAATGGAACCCAAAACAAGGTTGAGGCATTTCTCTCTTTCTTCCAGAACCAGACATGTTTTGCTAAATTTTAACAACTGGCTCTCCAGCAGGAAAAGTGTTCTCTATTTGTAGCATCTACATATTCCAGTGGTATAAAAATCTCCTGCTGTGGGCTATTTCAAGCCATCAAAGTGATATCACTGAATGGGGAGCCAGGAAGAGGTGCACAGAATTAGCTCTCGTGAGATGAAGTGAGCCAGTTCCGGCTCGGTGACCAGAAATGTAAGTCATGCAGGAGAGAAGAGAAAGTTAAAAGGATAAAGAGAAGTAGCTTCCAGTTGTGAAGCACTATCGTAAAAAATGATGATTATTCATTTATTTCAATGGTGCAAAAAAAATACATGAAACTGTATATTGCAGGAAGATGAGCAATTGGTATAGAATATAGAAATTACAGCCAATTTGGATTCAAGTCCTGGTTCTGTCATTAACAACTTTGGTCACTTAATCTTATGGAGCTTTAGAATCCACATCTAGCATAACTTAAGATAGTAACACATGCAGAGTTCTAAGAACAACATATAACATAGTCACTAAAATATTAGCTCTTATCATCATCATCACCATTATCTGTAGAATTGGTATAACAACCAGCCTATTTTCCTCACAGGGGTTTCACAAACTGAAATGCTGCATGTTAAAGTAATTTGTAATCTACAAATGCTAGTCCAATCAGGTATTTCCATAATCATTTATTAACCTAGAGATGTAAAAAAAACTAAAGGCGTTCCTGGGGGAAAAATATCCTTTCTCTAGGAAGCTCTAAAAATGAGTGTCATTGTCTATGGCGGAGTGTGTCACAGTCACAGTCATAGCCACAATCATGGGGAATTTGTTAGGTTTTACAGATCATCTGATCCACACCCTCTTGTATGGATGTGAAAATAGTTGTTGAAAGTTCAGGTAACTTAACTAAGAAGTTATTAGCAAAGCAAGGATTAGCATCCAGTCCATTTGACGTACAGTATTCTTGCCATCAAGGGCACATCAATATTGGAACCTACACTCTTCAATCACTTGCAGATCCTGCTGACTAGGTAGCTAAAGTGAGATAATAAATGAAAATGAAATTCTTTTTTTTTTTTTTTTTTTTTTTTTTTTTTGCGGTACGTGGGCCTCTCACTGTTGTGGCCTCTCCCGTTGCGGAGCACAGGCTCCGGACGCGCAGGCCCAGCGGCCATGGCTCACGGGCCCAGCCGCTCTGCGGCATGTGGGATCTTCCCGGACCGGGGCACGAACCCGCGTCCCCTGCATCGGCAGGCGGACTCTCAACCACTGCGCCACCAGGGAAGCCCGAAAATGAAATTCTTAACCAACATCCTAAGATCAGAAACTAGTGGGAGTTTTGATACATGTTACATGCTTAATTCAGTACCAGGGTTTTGGATTCTCTCTCATGATATTTTGTTACAAGGTAGAGAAACTGAAGGATCTGATTTAATCTAAGTTCTACTGCTGCACTTGTATTCTGAAGTCATTTTTTGCCTATCCTTTTCAGGGAGAAGAAGAAAGGCCCCTGGCCCACTGGGATCCAAAGTATAATCTCATCTAAAAAGTCCCATCACCTCCTTGAGCTTCAGTTTCTTCATCTGTAAAGACAGATGGTTTGATTAGCTATTTTAATTTTCAGTTTGGAAAACATTTATTGAGTACCTAGTATGTGGCAAATGTGCTAGATTCTGGTGATACCAGGAGAAAGCAGACAAGCCCCTACCCCTATTAAGAGTCTAATGGAGGAAACAGACACATCGGTTACACTACAAATGTAACTGTATTACAACTTGTGCAATAATAGCAATATGTACACGATGCCACAGAGGAGAAAATGGCCCCTGGTAATGAGGAAGGCTTCAAACAGTGGGTGACATTTAAGCTAGGTCTCGAAAGATAAGTAAGAGTTTAATAGGTGAAGAACTTACTTAAGATAGAACATTCCAGGTAGGAGAAACGGCATTCACAAAGGCAGAGAAGCATCAAAGTTCCTGGCTGGTTTCAGGGACATCAAGGAATTTGGAATGAGTAGAATTGAGTGTCTAGTAATAGTAACAGCTAACATTTATTGAGCACTTCATATGAGCCAGGAGCTGTTCTAGAATCAATATAAAAAAAGATTAATGACATACTTTCTTTTAAATCTGATATGTATTTTACATATACTCTACACCTCAATTCAAACCAGCCACACTTCCAGTGCTCAATAGCCACCTGTGACTAATGACTACTATATTGGACAACTCAGCCTCTAAGTGATACTTTTTGTACCACTGCAAAAAGAAGATGGGAAACATCATCCTTTCTGTTGTTCACCATCCTTTTTGTTGTGATGTAGTATTTAGAGGGATTTTGTTGTTGCCGTTGTTGCTTTTTCTGTTTCAAAAATATCAGTTCACATGGTCATCCAAGGTGATGCCCTGTGGACCCTGTAAACTCAGAGACTCCATAACCAAGTTGTTCCGTAGTCTTGGGTCAGGCCAACTGATCTTCCTCTGGCACCTTTTGTACTCTTGGGCTTGTACAGTAGGTAAGTGCATATGCATATCTGGACTTCAGCATAGACTTAATAGCGGGAGATATGCGTGGTGACTTATTCATCAGCACATGAGGGGAATTGAAACCACGGGGATGGATGAGGTCAGTCAAGGAAAGTGTGCGTGTATATGTTGCAGAATGAGAAGTCAGGAGGGCTGGGGGGATCAGGAAAGCTCCCACTCCAAAGGGGAGAGCAAAGAGAGAGAAATGGTCAAAAACTTATGAACAGAGCCAGGGACAGAGTTGTGTCTCAGGAGCCAAGGAAGGAGAACCTTTAAAGAAAGGAATGGACAGCCATATCAACTGCTGAAGAGAGGTCACAGTGGTTCAGGAGCCTGTCAGCTCTATCATTATACAAATCCATGATCCGTTAACTAATGCGTTTTCAAAGATCACAAATTTAAATTTTTTAGTGAAAATAAAGACAGTAGAGCCTGAATTAAACTGCCTTTATTTTCATTTTAGCTAAAAGCTCCCTCTTGTGTCTAGAAAGGGGATTTCTTTGACAGTTGGCAAAAGGTTTTGTGGTTTTTGTTTCTTCTTTTTCCTTTCTAATGGAAGTATAGTTGATTTACAATATTGTGTTAGCTTCAGGTGTACAGCAAAGTGATTCAGTTATACATACATATATATCTACTTTAAGAACATCTGTTGATTTATATTTTTCCTAATATTCTTCCATAATATTCACTTTTGCCAAGAAACGTTTATGAATGTTATAATCAAACAAAAACATTATAATAATAAAAAAAAGACAGTGCTTTCCCTTCAGATTTAGGGCTGCACTGGAAGGAAACTCATCATGTAAACACAAAAAAATTCCGTTAAGTGGTATACCTTTCTCGAAGGGCTAGAGAGAGTTCACTGAGATTCAGTAACAGCTAGGAAAGATTGACATGTTTAACAATCATCTCAGGTGTTTCAGATCAGTTTAGAGTTTGAAAACTATCTCTCTAGCCTCCCAAACTCTATCTATCGTGTCTCCACTAAAAGGAGAAAATAAAAACAAAAAACCTCTCTCTGAGGGACCCAAGACATCTGTAAGACCACGGTCCAGACACAGAGAATAGAGTAGCAGTGGAAGGTGCCAGAAGCAGAGGTCCTAGCCTGGTTTGTTCGACTGGTGGAAGTGCTGGGGAATTAAGAGCACTGTCCTGGGAAGCTGAAGGCCTAGGGGCTAGCATTCCAGCTCTGCCTCTAAATGGCTCTGTGTGTGTGTGTGTGTGTGTGTGTGTGTGTGTGTGTGTGTGTGTGTGATGTGTGACCTTGGACAAAGTCCTTCCTTTTCTGGACCTCAGATTTTCCTTTGATTGGACAATTCCATTCCATGATCTGAGTCACACCCCAAAGCAGGCAAGACTATAAAGCAGGTGATCTTTCCCATCCCCTCATCTTACCTGTTTTCAAGGCTATTATCCCCATGAGAGCCCAAGGCTTGATGCCTCCGACCCTAAACTACCAAGGACCCTCTACCTCAGCACCCTGTGCAAACCAGGGGCAACTTGGACCAACCTCCTCTCCACAGTAAATCTTACCTGTGACATAAGGAATGCTTAACAGTGGTTCCACAGTTACATTTGGATGAGGAACTGAGGGTTTTTGTAGAACAGGGAGTAGTATACCTTTTGTTAGGTTTGGGTTGTTTACCTCATGGTATGTGTACAAGTGTGTGTCCATATGTGTGTGTGAAGCAACACTTTCTGTCAGTTGGAATCTGTTTCCCTCATAGCCAAACACCTTTGAGAAAAGTAGACTCCCAATGAGATGTTACTGGCACCACATAACGATAGAAAAATATACAGCCCAGGAATGTTGGCATTGCTACAGGATACTCAAATACAAGAAAGGGAGTTGATTTGGCAACTGTGGGCCAGACACTGTGCTAAGTCCTGGAATGAGAACCCAGGGTGATGCCGTTCTACTTCCTGTCCTCTCTCCATCATATCATATACTTTCCTGACCCCAGAGCAGAGAATGGAAAGGCTGTGGCTCAAAAAAACCCATCATTTGTTTAATGAATTTCTGAAGCGAGAAGCAGGGAAAGCCACGTGAGCTAGGCGTGGAGCCTGGGGACAATCGTTACAGAGGCTTTCTTTTTTTCTTTCTTTCTCTCCTTTTCTCTTTTCCTGTTCTTTTTTTCCTTTATCTTACCTTTATTTTTCTGCTTTTCTTTTTATGCCAAAGGCTGAAAAAATAAAATTTCCCTTACCTTCATCTCCTGGAGACAGAGGTTAAGAAAGTGGCAACAGCAATGGAGACTTGGTGGTGATGAAGGCTGATGTTTGTGTGGTAGCTATAGCCTGGCCAGGGGACAACAATTCTCAGCTGATTGATGAAGGCTCCACCTTGGATGAGAGCACAGCTTGCCTGTGGAGCTGCAAAGGGGCTGTAAGGAGGAGTGGGTTATTGTAACATGGGCTAGAGTTTTTGTTTTTTGATTTCTATTTTTAAACTCAACACTGTACTTAAAAAAAAAACAGGTATGTAGGAAACAAAAGACTCTATCTTCCCCTCATGAACAAATCAGGGGTCATGTTTGGATTAGATTGTTACCACTAGTCATTGGGAAGAAAATATCTTCGTGGGATTTAGGACACATGTGGGTATTAACCATTAAAAGTACAAAACACACACAGGAAAGTTGTGCATGGCAATGGCAATGCATCCTCTCTTCCCTTCCTCTTACTCTCTCCTCCTCCCTCCTCTTTTTCCTCTTTTTTCTTTTCCTTCTCTCTCTGTATCTCTCCACTCTCTCTTCACTCTTCTCTTCTCTTCTTCTCTCTCTCTCTCTCTCTCTCTCTCTCTCTCTCTCTCTCTCTCTCTCTTTCTGAGGTAATCCAAACAGAGAGTCTTTGCAGAGATTTATTACAATTACGTTGAGAGAAAGCAGAGTCGCTTGGTTCTCCCCTGTAAAACCCTATGCACAGATGGCAGCTCAGTACTCACCAGGGAGATCTCTAACTTCCCTTCTCCCTTAGGAGGGAGAGGATGTAAGCAGCTAGTCAGGCCCGCCTGCTGAATGGAGGCCAAGTTGGGGAGGGGGGATGACTGAGTGCTACTCCTGTGCTGGAGTTTGCCTTGAGAGCCAAACCCACTAAAATGGGGTCTGGAAGCTATCAGAGAAGAAATCTGATGCATGTATGTTTTTACCCACAATCGTCCATCACCAAGGATTTTTGCATTTGAGGCATGTTGCAGAGACTCAGGCAAGCTGCTGTATATCAACTGTGATCAGTTTTTAACATGCTGTAATAATCTAAAGGGAAACAGCCCCTGGAATCTACATACTGACTTTTTTTTCTTTTTCTAATTTGCCTTTCAGTATGAAAAAATTAAAACAAAAACCTGAAGGGCAAGATTGAGGTTGAACCATCACTATTTTAGAAAGACCTAACTTACTTTCATGGTGTGTGTGTTTGGGGGTGGTGTAGTTACAGGATAGTGTGTGCATATTTAGGTAAAAACAATGAATTCAGGTAATGCCACTTGAATTGTTTTGGCCACCTGCTATGTTGCTAAGCTCTGGGCTTGGTGCTTGGTGCTTTACCTAGGTTAAAACTAAGAGGAAGCAACTCTTTCTGAGTCAAAAGGATGTGGTACTTCAAAGCATTTAGGTAAATGAGACAAAGAAAATAAATAGAAATGTTCTGCTTACAGAGCTTTTTAGTTAAGGAACTCGGAAAACTTTGTAATGAACATTTTTGCAAAGCAATTTGCAACAATATTCAGAAGAAGTTACTACATTAGAAGCTGAAAAATATGCAGTCCTAAAATTTGTTAAGATTCTCAATCATATAGGCCACAAAAAAGGTTTTAGAAAGTTGCAAGAAGGAAAGATTGGGGCTACCGTGTTGGGGTTTCTCACTCAACCCCATGGTTCCTAAAACATATAGTCCAGGGTAAGAACCAAAGTTTCCTGAACCCTCTGCTCTGTCTGCCCATTGAATACTGATAGTCCAAAAAGATTGTATCTTTGGCCCTCCTCTATTTTCACTATACATCCTCTCTCTGGTGATCTCATCCCCTCTGATGACTTTTACCATCATCCATATTCTGATGCTTTCCAAACCTAAATCTCCTGCCTTGACATCTCCCTGGAGCTCTAGACTCATATATCAAAAACTTTCCAGTGGACATCTCCACTTGGATACCCCACAACCATCTGGAACTCAAGATGTCCAAAATTAATCTCATCATTTTTCTTCCAGATTCTGCTCTCCACTCTTGGTTGGTGAAACCAAAATTCACTCAATCATTAAGGCCAAAAACCTGAGAGTCCTACTTAACTACTTTTCCATCAACCACCATATCAAATCAGCCACCAAGTCCTGCCACTTTTAATTCCCCCGATCACTCCCCTCCTCTCTATCACACCTGCCTCACTTTGGTTGAGTCAGTCATCATCTCTAGTGTGAACTGTTACAATAATTTCCTACCAGGTTTTCCTGCTTCTGGTCTTGCCTCTTCTAATCTCACCCCCTCCAATCTCAGCCTCCACACTACCACTAGTCTAATAGGTGCATCAGTACCTCTGGCAGGCCCTTAATTAAATTACTTCAATGAAAGGGAAACCTCCTGCACTGTTGGTGGGAATGTAAATTGGTACAGCCACTGTGGAAAACAGTATGGAGGCTCCTTAAAAATCTAAAAATAGAACTACCATATGATCCAGCAATCCCACTCCTGGGTGTATATCCAGAGAAAACTATAATTCGAAAAGATACATGCACCCCGATGTTCATAGCAGCACTATTTACAATAGCCAAGATGTGGAAATGACCTAAGTGTCCATCGACAGATGAATGGATAAAGAAGATGTAGTACATATATACAATGGAATACTACTCAGCCATAAAAAAGAATGAAATAATGCCATTTGCAGCCACATGGATGGACTTAGAAATGATCACACTAAGTGAAATAAATCAGAAAGAGAAAGATCAATACCATCTGATATCACTTATAGGTGGAATCTAAAATATGACACAAATGAACGTATCTATGAAACAGAAACAGATTCACAGACATATAGAACAGACTTGTGGTTGCCAAGGGGTGGGGGGAGGGAGAGGGATGGAGTGGGAGTTTGGGGTTAGCAGATGCAGACTATTATAGAATGGATAAACAACAAAATCCTACTGTATAGCACAGCGAAATATATTCAATATCCTATAATAAACCACAATGGAAAAGAATATGAAAAAGTATATATATATATATATATATATATATATAACTGAGTCACTTTGGTATACAGCAGAAATTAACACAACATTGTAAATCAACTATACTTTAATAAAATAAATTTTAAAAGAAATAAAATAAATTACTTCAATGACTCCCCCTCACCTACTAGATTGAGTTCAAACTCCTTGGCATGGCACATAAAGTTTCCTAAACTTGGCCTCTGCATTCTTCCCTAACCCCATACCCTACCGCTCCTGCCCCTTACCCTTGATGCACTTTTCTGCTCCATCTATACTGAAATACCGGTCAGTCCTCCCACATTCCATGCTGTTGCCTATCTCTGCACCCTTGCTGTGTTACTCCTATGACTGGAATGACACTACTCCTATCTTTTCTTTGCTTGGATAATTCTTTCCACCCTTCAAGACCTAGTTCCAGAAGTTCCTTTTATGAGTAGCCTTTTCTGACCTCCTCTCAGCCCTGAACAATGTTCTTTCTCTGTACTTCTCCAGAGCCCTGTATGTGGGGCTCTCCCACTGAGCATACCACATTGTATTGGAACGGTTGGTTTGCCTTTGATTTGGGAACTGTCTTCTGCACTATATTGTGAGGCCCTTGAGGTGAGAGTAGAGGCTACATTGCAATTGAACTTATCTCTGTTTTCACACTGCTACTATGTTAGTACAGACCCTCATTATCATTAGCTTAAATTCCCTCCCTGTATGCAGCCTTTTCATGTCTTTGATGATTCTCTCCAGTGTAAAGTCCAAACTCCTCAGTGTGGCAGACACAAACAGGTCTCAGTCAGCCTTCAGGCCTATTTCCTGCTGATACCCATCTTGCCCACATCTGCACTCCAGCTATGCTCAACTACCAGGCATTCACCTTTGCATACTCTCTGCTCCTCTTGGTGAATCCTTGTTGATCCTTCAAAGCCAACCCTATATGAGCTCTCTTCTGTGATGCCTTCCTCAGATTTCCCCAGGAGGGGTTAGACACGTCCATCTTTGTATTCTTATTGCACCTCTCTATTATAGCACCTTCTACACTCAATTATAATCATCCTCTTAACTGCTCTTAGCTTCAGTTTCCTCATCTGGGAAATGGGGGATAATAATAGTTTCTGCATTATAGGATAGTTGTAAGAAGTAAAGGACACAATGCATGGAAACCAGGTAGCACAGAGCGTGGCAATTAGTAAGCACTGAATAAACAGTAGCTGACATCAGTTGAGCACTCACTATGTGCCAGGTACTTTACAGGTATGAGTTTGTTTCACTGTCCGCATGAGGTAGATACAAGTATTGCCTCCTTATTCTAAATGAGGATACAATGAGTCAGAGGAGGAAACGACTGGCCCAAGGTCACCCAGCTGGTTAGTGGAAGATCTGGTTGAATTCATGTGGCCTGGCACCAGGGCCATGTTCTTAACCATTATACATCTGTGTACACTTTTCTCATCCCTAAACATAAATTCCTTTAAGACAGGAACTAAAAATTAGACTCACAATCTCTAACTTTCTCAGTTCTGCTCCCGAGAGAGGGACACAGGTTTCAGGCCCTCAGCTCTGCTTAGACAAGTAGCACTTTACCTCTCCTCCCTCAGTGGCCCCCTGCTATTCAGCCACGTTGCCCTAAAACAACTTGCTTTACATTTCTAAGCCTGTCTCCAGCTGCCCTTTTGCCCCTTCACACTGCCTCAGTGCCTTTAATGCATTCCAGATCCACCTGAGGAGGCCCAGAGCACTTCAGGTGAATAGAATGGAGTTCTACACTGCATAAGGATTTCAGTGAATGCTTGTTAACTGTTTTATGGAGTACAGTTTTATTATGATTACAAACAGAACTGCAAGGGCACCACAGAGGCTGTTATCCTGATTGATATGTCCAGGCCACAATCTGGGACCTATATACCAGGTAAATTCTACAAACATCGCAGTCCATTCCAAAGATGTTAAATGTTGCTATGGTTTTGCAGTCTTGAGAAAGAGAGTAGCATCTAAAGTGGATGGACAGTGGTAGCTCTAGAATTTCTATATGGGTAAGCTGCCCCCTCGTCCCTATATATATATATATATTATATATATATTTATATATATAATATATATATATATTTTACTGTTTTTGTTCACATTCTCTATTTATGTGAAGGGGCTTAGTGGGGTTGGTAAAGATTAAGGGATTTGTCTTGGAGGTGTATTTGTAGAGCAAGCAAGCACACTTTCTGTAAGCTGATTTGGCGTAATTTGTGGCTAATATCCCCTTCCACAGGCCAAATGGCATTGTCACTGAGAACAGTTCATGGTCACATAGTGAGTCTTGGGTAAAAGATAAATTAGAAGTCTCCATTTCTTAGCTCCAATTGCTGGGTTACAGAAAACTTAGTTCCACCATCCTTTCCAGAAACTTACTAATTTTGGAGAAGATGGAAACCTTTTGCTGGTGAGAAATCCCAATTAGAAAGATAAGAGAGTCAAGCCAGGAAAGGAGGGAGTGGGGGAAGAATGGGACAGGAGCCAGGAAGAAGGAAATCACACCCACACCAGAGTCCAGGCAAGGTTTGTAGTTCCCACTAAGAAACCAGAAAGCTCAAAACAGGAAGAAAGAGGTGAGGTGCAATCCAAAAAGCAATCAGCTCGCTGACATTTTATTTATTTTTACCTGGGGGAAAGGGGCGTGGGGAGGGGCTGGAGCTCCCAGGCTGACCCAGCAGCTGCAGCTGCTATAAAGGAAGTGGGTGTTTGGGGGAGGGGAAGATGGGATGGAGCAGGGGGGTGCGGCCAGTTCCTTGCCCCCAGAGGAGGCTCAGAGAATCTGAAGGAAGGAACCTGAGACTGTGTAAAGGCCAAGAGACTGAGATATTTCCAAGCCTCACAGAAAAGGAAGCCACTTTCCAAGGACACGGGATCTACTCCAGTCCGGACCTGGAAACCCAGAGACCTCCCAGCTCTCACTGTCTTTAGAAGGCACTGTTTGCAGATGAAGGCAATGGAGGCACAAAGGAGATGAAGAGAAAGACATAAACTGTGCCAATAAGATATACAAAATCAACTGAAAACAAGACTGTCCTGGGATTTTTTCCCCTGGTTTTATAGCATCTGGTTTCATTTCTCCTCCCTGAAGGAAAAAAAGAAAAGAAAAAGGGGGTGGGGCTGGTGAACACAGCACGTATGTTTTCAATGGAGTCCTTTAAAACATACACAGGCAGCTGGGAGCCCGAGCCCTGCCAGGAGGGTATATGCTGAAAGGTATAATAACACTAGCCCTAACGTTTTTCTAGAAGCTTTCCTGTGCTTTACCTGCATTTTCTCATTTAATTCCTGCAAAACTTGAAGTGATTATTATTATTACTGTTCCGTTTTATAGATGAGAAAAACAGATAATAAAGAAGTTGACTTGCCAAGGTCAAACAACCAATAATTGGAGGGACTTGAATTCAGTTGTATGGACTCCGGAGCTTTTAAATCCTAGATTATATAAGGTAAGATTGTTGGTATTATTACTAAATTGTACACTTCGTGGTTCCCACAGTTTGTCTGGAGGAAATGTTAAATCTGAGTACAATTTTCTTATCTGATTTTGAGAGATGAGGACTGGGGTACTTCTGCCTGTAAAGTGGGAATTGAGAAAGAGGAACATTTGATGCCATGACGCAAATTCCGAAGTTATAACTGGAGCAAATGACACCTCCCATCATGCATTCTGGACTCAGGAATGTCAGCCTGAGCTAGTCAAGGAGTACTTTCGCTAAGTACCGCTGTCCTCAACCTCTCTGTAATCCAGTTTTCTCGTCTATAAAATGGAACAATAGGGGCTTCCCTGGTGGTGCAGTGGTTGAGAGTCCGCCTGCCGGTGCAGGGGACACGGGTTCGTGCCCTGGTCCGGGAAGATCCCACATGCCGCGGAGCGGCTGGGCCCGTGAGCCATGGCCGCTGAGCCTGCGCGTCCGGAGCCTGTGCTCCACAACAGTGAGAGGCCCGCATACCGCAAAAAAAAAAAAAAAAGGAACAATAATACTACTTATTACATCCGGTTTTGTGGGAATTAAATGAGAAAATGCATGTAAAGCGCAGGAAACTTCCAGCCAATGTTAGTGCTTTTATTATTTGTCTCCTGTCCCTCAAGAGTACCATCCACGGGCTGCTTCCAACTGCACCCTCCTAAAATCCAGAGCACATGGGGGGAAGTAACATGCCCATTGGGTACGGAACAGTGGAAAGATCTCTGGAGTTAAGGATGAGATCCCTTGAGTGCTATCTTTCCCTTTCTCTAGCAGTATGACCTTGGGCAAGTCACTTGCCTGTAGGTTTGTGGGGTTAATCATACTTGCCTAGTCAGCTCACAGAGTCATAGCCCAAAAGAGAGAGAGTAGTACAACAGAAAGTTCTAGAGTTGGTTCCGCAGGATGCATTCTTGACTCTGCCTTGTAATATTAAAGACTGAAAAAAACATTCTGAGAAATTGAAAGTAATATTTTAACATAGTGACACCCTTATTATTATTTTTCATGGGTTTAAAATGCAAGTTTTATTTTTGAATCCCCATTGAAATAAATATGTTAATCTTTGAAAAATATTTGGTTATATGCCACTAAAATTATCCCTAGAGCCCCCAGCGATAGTCGTGCCCCATTCTGGAAAACACTACCATAGGGAATTACTGGAGGTACCCTGGAGAGGTAGGATGAGGCCACTGTTTGTTGGTGACACCCTTATTTTTAACTGGCATGTCACACCATTTTTCAATGAAGAGACTAATTTTCAGCTTTGTCCCTACTGAACAGAAACGGCCCCCCCTTCACTTCCTAAATTTTAAACATATGTCTGGGTGGCTGTTGAGAGAATATGATCAGAGGCTTAGAAGAGGAAAATGTGACCAGCCAGGAAATCACCCTGGAGAGTAAAAATACAACTCTCTTTTCTGGCCATGGCTTAGCAAGTAAATATGAAAAGGGAGTGAGAGAAGTGGGAGATGGAAACAGATAAAGGAACAGAGAGGCAGAAGGCAGAGCAGAGGCAAAGGGAGGAAGGCAGGGTGAAGGACAAGGAGTTGAAGAAATCCAGATGGAGTCTTGGGCTTTAACACATCCAGCAGAGGCTTGACCTGGAGCAGACGTGGAAGGGTGTACAGATTTTTAATTTCCTCTGTGAAAAATACAAAATAAGCATTCGGTTCACATGAAGATAGCTTGTGATTTCTCTTGTCAATGAGTGTTTGCCTGAGTGCAGACACCAAACGATGTTTCGCCGCTGTGAACTGACTCGACTTCTACTCCAAGTCTTTCCCATTCCCTGCACTTTGGGGCTCTCGAAAGGTATTGGAAATGTTGGGGATGGGGGCAGAGGAGGGGAGAGAGATTCAGAACTGAGGTGACTTGGATGAGAAGGGACTTCCTGGCCTCTACAATGGTCCCCTGACTGGCCAATGATGCCAGTGTAGTATGGGCACCGAAATTGCCCAGACACGGGCTTGAATTTTGCTTCTGCCACTTACCAGATATGTGTCCTTGAACTCGCTGCTTCCTGTCTCTGTGCCTCAGTTTTCTCCCATGTCATGTAAACATAATAATCACTTCTGTCTCCTAATGTTATTGTGAGGATTAAATGGGTAAGGACACGTCAAAGGCCTGGCGCGGGGCCTTGCACATAGTCGTAGGCACTTTTAATAAAAATGTTCAGCATGACTCTTATAATTCAGAACAAGAAAGAGCTGCCACCTGAGCCATATATTTCGTAAAAATGTCTTGTCTCATGCAGAGTGATCGCCAGTGAACCAGACTAGTCCGTACCCTCCATACTTTTTCAAACGCTTTCTCAAAATAGTGAAAAGGTTTTTCTTTTATCCGTCTCTTTCTCCTGCCCTAGTACCCTCTTTGGCTCTCTCACGCTCTCTTGTGCTCTCCCCACCCCGCCTCCCCTGCTACCCCCAAAGAAGCCCCCCAGTGCTCCAAAGAGATATAAAGATGTGACAGTACACAGGCCCGGCTTCATTTGAAGCTGGGTAGCCTTGTCCAAAACGGATGACAATATTGCTTTTGTTTCTCAGATCCTAACATCTCCCACAAACCCTTAAGTGGACATTCCAGCGCCTCTTCAGCCCACTCCTAGCTACTTCAGCCTGGGCTCTCAGGAATCCAACAGTGCCACCTTTAAGGCCTCACTCACAATTCTGACACCTGCATCCTGGCTCCTATAGAAACGCTTTCCCTCTTCTCAATGTATGTGATGTTGAGAAAACTACAGGATGAATGGGGAAAGCAGAATCATAATGTTAATGGGACTTTAGACATGCAAATGTATGTTCAGAGCAGGGATGAGCTGAACAAAGTCAGTGTGAGGGGCAGGAATGGACAGTTGCCATCAGAGCCCCAGATGTGTGATGTTGGGAGGAGGGGACCGAGAAATGATGAAAGGAAACATAGGGGCTATTTAGAAAAATGGGACATTTGAAGGACTCGATGAGAGGTGTGTCAATGGACAGACAGCATGAGAAAGTCGGGGAAAGAAGTCTGAGTGCCTGCAGGGAGCACAGTTCAGAGAATTCTTGAAAGCCAGAGAGCAGGAGAGGAGCCCGGGTGGGAAACTGCTGGAAGCTGGGGGCTTTGTGCTCAAAGAACTCCAGGACAGGAGGCCATGGGAGCCTGTCCGCTCAGGCTGCCCAGGTAGATCCTGAACAGTTACAACCTGGGACCAAAGTACTCACCTAGGAATCGGGCTGAAAGGATCTGGCTTTCCACTGATGAGTTAAGATGGACTGTGGACCTAGGCTTTTGCTATGTGTAACCTTTGAACCTTGCATTTCTTCCCGCTGTAATAATGCATTTCAAAGAGCTAGCTAAAAATCCTGGCAAAGAGGACCGAGGAGACTGAAAGGACACAGGAACATCCCTGGTTTTGAGCCTAACCTGCATCAGTGTCTATCTAAGCCCCAATAAATTGCTCTTCTCTTAACAGTGTCTTTCAAATTATGGACAAAACCAGGGTATTCTGCCACTGAAGATGAAACGACATGATAGTCTTTTCCCCAAATTGTTCAAGAAAGAGCAATAAGTTAGTGGATAGAATGTGTTCTGGTCCCGTAAATTTTGCTGACATCCTTGGTGCCTATACTAGAATATAAAAGATAGCACTTAAGGGCTTCCCTGGTGGCGCAGTGGTTGAGAGTCCGCCTGCCGATGCAGGGGACGCGGGTTCGTGCCCTGGTCTGGGAAGATCCCACGTGCCGCAGAGCGGCTGGGCCCGTGAGCCATACCCGCTGAGCCTGTGTGCCCGGAGCCTGTGCTCCGCAACGGGAGAGGCCACAACAGTGAGAGGCCCACGTACCGCAAAAAAATAAATAAATAAAGCTTTAAAAAAAAAAAAGATAGCACTTGCGTTGGAATTATATTGGTAGATACTTTATGATTTAGATATGAATATTTTATGATATTCCACAACGAGCTCTGTGATGTGATTTTCAGTGCTATGTCACTTAAACAGGTTTAGAGGCTCTAGAATTAGGGATTGAGATCATTATCTTTATTCTGCATGATGATTTTCTCCCTTTCATGCTTGTTCCCTTCCAATTCATTCTCCACGATGTAGTGAGAATGATCTTTCTAATACGTCAACAAGATCATGTCATTTCCCAGCTTTAACTTTTTTAATGGCTTCTCATTGCCCTTAGACTAAAATAAAGCCTCCTGACCATGGTCCCACAGGCCCTGTAAGCTGGCCTCTGCCCGCCTGTCCACCCTCAACTTGCCCCACTGTCCTCCTTGCTCACAATATTCCAGCTACACGTGTTTCTTAGTTCCTCAAATATGCCAAGCTGGAGTCCATCTCATTGCACTTGTGCATGCTATTCTCTTGGCCTGGATGGAATACGCTTTCTATCTGTGGGAGGCCTGATAAGACCTTTGCAAGGGGAAAAAGAATAAAAAAAAAACATACATATGCACATGCAACTTTCCATACAATTTCAGGGAATTCAGAGATGTCATAAACCTCAGATTAATTTATATGCTACCTGCATCAAAGGGTAGTCACAGTTTAATAGAGGTTAGCTGGCTTTGATCAGATGAGCTTCAGATGCCCTTCTAGGTTTTAGATGGGCATTCCTGAAGCTAGGGAAAAGCCTTTATGACTCAAAGACATTACATGCCAACAGTAAGGTGACAGGTATGGTGGTGGCTAGGATTTAGGGATGAGGCTCTCACATCCTCTATGACTAAAGACCATGTGTCCCACTGGTAAGACCTATAGGTCTGTAGCAGTTTCTCTGGTGGAACCTAATATTCCAAGTATTTGTGAAGTCACCAGGGGTTTGAGAATATCCTGAAGCAAAGTGAGTAAGAAAGCTCAGCACAGAGCTGTGAATTTTGAGGGAGGCCAGGATTCCTAACCACCCAGCTCCTGTGGTTCAAGGTCTGGGAGCTGTGACAGTTTCCCTTTCTCCAAAAGCCCCCGTCCAGCCCTGGCTCTGAGGAGGTTTCCAGTCCCCCTCTGAGTACTGTTTCATCAAAACCAAGTATTTGTGTTGCCTCTCAGCTTTGTGTAACACTTGAAATTCCTTCCAGATAAACAACAGGATTGTGGCCAAGAAGGAGCCCAGAAAGAAGTGAGAGATAAGCCCGTGAGGTTTGATTGATGAAGTCGAGTTTCTGAAAACTGCTCGTATCCCTCAGTGGCCAGCAGCAGCTGGCAGACTTCTCTTTTCCAGCTTCGCTGCCACCATCCTAGGGTTTGCCAGGGCTCTTCTGGTGCCCACAACCTTGGAATGCCACTCTCCCTTTCCCTACCTCTCATCTCCTTCCTCACAATGAATCGTGATGACCCCAGACTCCCAGGCTGGGCTTCCCGAGGGCAACTGAAACTACTCTGGGGCAGGCAGCAAGGAGAGCATCAGTATACCCAGTTCACACGCAAAACTTCCTCATTCTCCACAGAGAGGGGCCACCCCCAAACCTGTGTTCTCTTAAGAGTCTGGACACTTTCCAGCTAAATCCCCTTCACTTTTCTAAATGGCTGCTTACTCGCCATAGCCTTCACTAGGGTTTCAGCTTCCAATTTGCGAGGGGAGAGCATAGTGGTTAAGAATTCAGGCTCTGGAGCCACGCTGTCTAGATTCATATCAAGTTCTGCTACTGTTTGCTAGCTGAACGTTGTGGCCTGCCGCCAGTTACCCAACATCTCTGGGCCCCTTTCCTCCTCAGTAGAAAATATAGTATAGTTACTATGAAGATAGTAACTATAGCCCTGAACTCTTGGTGTTATGAGGATTCAACGAATTAATATAAGTAAAGCACTTAGAACATTGTCTGGCTCATAGTTAGCACTCATTGAAATGTTAACTATTACTCTTTACCTATTCTGGGAGGCAAAGAATCCTCTTGTATATACATAGCACAACTAGATACCTTACCTGCTGCTTTCAAGGCCATTGCTATGTATCATATAGAGCAACGTGTGATGGCCTCAACTTGGAGCTATGCATTGCCCCGCCACATTAATAATAACAGACATGACTTATTGAGCACTTACTACGTTTCAGTCCCTGCCCTAAACACTTCACATACATTATTTCCTTTAATGCTCATGAGAAATGTAAGAGGTGGATGCTGTTGTTTTCCTCACCTACCCCATCAAGGCACAGAGAGATTAAATAACTGTGTAATGTAAAATATAAGTGAGCTTTGTGCAAGGGGTAATTGTCATGGGTTGGGGCAATAAAGGAATGCTCTATGGAGGAGACAGAACGCTGATTTTGGATCACATAGATCTATAGATCATTCAGATAAGCAAAGGAGAAGAGGAGGGAGAAATCCAAGTAGAGGAAATCAAGGAAATGGAAGGTGGAAATGAGCCTGGCGTGTGTAAAGGGAAAAGACTGTCCTGATTGGTCCAGAGGCCGATGATGGAGAAAGATAGGAACTCAGGTTGATAGCATTATCCTTCCCACCTCACAGACTGAGCAACTGAGCCTTGGTCCTGGAACAGCCACCAAAATCCAAAAGCAGCAATATTTTGCTTTTCTGCCCTAGTCTATCCACTTTGGATGATCATGCTTTCTAAATCATCCCTCCAGGCTCCCCCCACCATGGGCTCCATGACCACATGATAGACCCTCAGTTTCCAAGGCCGAAATCTCACCCCCACTGAGATTTAGCAATGTGTGTAGGCTAGGTCAGGAGAGTAAGCCTTGTGAAGTCTGAGCCAAAGTGGATCTATTCCCTACCTTAAAGTAGGGCTATCCCCTACCTTAGGATCCAAAAGCAATTCAAATCCACGCCAGAACCTTACCCCACCCCCATTCCTGCCCTCATTTAAATGTCTTGCTTCGCTGCTGACCATAACTCTTGGGTTTTGCCCCAGTTGGGGAGAGCCCTTAAGAAAACTAATATTTATTTTTGCCACAAAAGCTTGTGAATCTCTCAGCCATGTCAGACTGTTGGTGGAATCAGGAGAAAGGAGTAAGGAGGGTTGGATTTCTAAGGAAGCAGCTACAGTCAGAACAGTTTTTTTCCAGGCCAGGAAGGGTTAATGCAGCACAGTATTTTATATCGCAAGCAAAATACCAATGAAAAGAAAAGCTTCTCCTCTCCCTGCCTCCCTCCCTCCCTTTCTTCCTTCTTTTCTTCCTTCCTTCCCTTCCTTCCCTTCCTTCCCTTCCTTCCCTTCCTTCCCTTCCTTCACCTTCAAAAATGAGGACATTGCAAACAGGAAGAAAAGAGAGTGTCCACCTTCTTATCACCCCACCCTGCCCTCCCCCACCCCTAACACTTGACAACTGGAGGCCCATTCTCTTGGAGTGTCAAATCCCATCTTGACAAGAATGAGAGGCCAGGCAGTATGTGAGAATTCTATCTTCTCCCTTGAGCCTGAAATGCATGCCCAGATGTTGCTATGGTAACTTGCTAGTACTCAGACTCCCATCTACACAAGCATGATGCTTCTCTAGTGACCACCAGTTCCTTAGCTTTTATGTTTGTTTCACCTTTTCTGGACATAAATAACATGCTGGGGTCTTAGCAGATCACAGGCTAGTCTGAGTGACCATTGTACCACCAATAAACACAAAGGGAAAAAGAGTAGCCTAAAACTGGTCTGTAAGGTGGAAGACTGGGTTTTATGTGAAACTGCATTAGTGGGCTACGTAACTTAGCAAGATGCTTCACCTCTCATGACCTCATAGCCCCTTCCTAGTATGGGGGAGGGGCATGGGCTAGCTAATTTCCAAAGGCTTTTCTCTTCCCAAAATGATTCCGTGCATATCTTTAATATGAACAGAAATGTCAGTGGTAACTGTTTATAGAGCATCAGCTGGCATCCTGAGAATTTTTAAAAGAGGCTATTTAATGAGAGGCCTGTGAAAGGAGTGGGAGAAAGGAAGTAAATGGTGGGTTGGGGATGGCTGAGAGTAGGAGACAGATTGTAACTTTCTACCTCCCAGTTTGGTGGGAGAACACTCAGAGTCAAATACAAGTGGGAAATGGAGCCGCCCTTTCACTCCTCTGTCCTTTGTACCTTCTGGGTAGGTGGTGTCCCTCACTTTACTCAATCTCCCAAATTTCTAGATTACAGGAACTCAGTCTCACTTTCTTGCCTTTATGTGGTCCTCTTTCCCCATCTGAACTCCATATAATCTCTGCCAACCAAATCCTACATATATGCAAAGTTTAACTTAAGCTCCATCACCTCCATGAAGGCTCTCCATAGCTCTCTTAGGCTATAGAGATCACTCACGCTTCGGAATGTGTATGGCTCTTGGGATGTCACCTCCTAAATCTTATCATAGACTGCTCTCTCACTTTAGCTACCCTTATTTTTATAGTTTTAAATACGCTTCCTTTAAAAAATTTCATTACTTTCATATTGATTTTAAGTATAGAGAGATGCAAAGAAGAAAACAAGAATGAACCATAATCTTCCCCTTTCTAACACTGTTGACCTTTTTTTGTAAAAGTAATACCCATATAAAGGTTAGAAAATTCAAACTATGGAAAGGTACCAAATGAAAAGCAAAATTCTTTCCCAACCATCCCTAGTCTCTTTCCCCAAGTTAACTATAAAATATTACATATGGTATTGTTCATTAAAAAAAGAAAGCAACATATACCAGCATACATATGTATATCTATATTACAGAGCATAATCCTTTATCCTAAACCCTTGAGGCCAGAAGTATGTTGGAATTCAAAATTTTTAAGATTTTAACATGGTGAGATAGTGCTTGCGACATTTAGCATGTCATTCCCACAGTGGGGTTTGGGAGAGCAAAGACAGATTAGGCATGTTCAATATTAATCAAACACATTAAAATTTGTCACACTATTTTGAGATAAATGAAGATTACAAATAGCCACATGTCAGTTAATATCAGGTTTTTCCCCAGACGAATTTGTGCCAGTTTTTGGAGAAAAAAAAAAGTGTTCTGTTTTCAGAGGTTTTAGGCTTAAGGAAGAGCAGATAAGGGATTGTCTTTGTATTCATAGTCTCTCTCTCTCTCTCTCTCTCTCTCTCTCTCTCTCTCTCTCTCTCTCTCTCTCACTTTCTCTCTCTCTCTCTCTCTCTCTCTCTCTCTCACACACACACACACACACAGAGGGTACTAGATACATACTGTTCTGCTCTTGCTTCCCTTTCTCCTGAATAACTTAGGGAATTTTAACGTCAGCCGATACAGATCTAACTTTTTCTTCTCGCTATCCCCCAATATTCCAATGTATGGTTGCACCAATATTTATTTATCAAGTCCCCTAACTGGTTGACATTTTGGTAATATCCAAGTTTGGGGTTTTGGTTTTGATTAGTTTTGTGTGGGCATTTCGGGTTTATTTATTTTATTTTTTTTGCTATTACAAAGTTGCAGGGAATATCCTTCTTTATACTTTTTGGTGAACTTTTGCATTCTATCTGCTGTAGGGGATATCCTTACCAATAGAATTTGGTAAACTTTTATGTGTTTGGATCTTGTCTTTTTGGATAAGTTGCAAGCTCCAAAGAACAGAGTTTGTCTCTTTAAGTTCTTTGTTATCCACCTCAGAGCTTTGACTATAGTGCTAGTAAATGTTTGTTAAATGAGTAAAAATAATAAAGATAATGAAAACCCTTTTCATATAGATCTTAAAAATCAGACAAAAATATGTAGCGAGAGCTTAAAAATAGCATAACCATTCGACCCTGTAGTGTACCTCCTAGTTATATTTTTCCTAAGGAAAAAATTTTAAGTGTAATATATTTATGAATAAAAATATCAGTTGGAACAGTATTCATAATAGCAAAACCTTTGAGAATGTCTAAATGCTCAACCCTGCTGGTTTGCAAAATGCTTGTTTGCAAAATGATATAGAGAAAATTTTAAGATCAAGTGGGGAAAAAAAGCAAGGTAGAAATTATATATACAATTCTCAATTATCTAGAGGTGTTTTAAAGGCACTGTAATAAAACTGGACTAAAGCATGAACAGTGGCTACATCTAGGCAGAGGAATAATCAGGAATGTTTTTCATCTGCTTTATAACACTTTTCTGTGCCATGCTTTTTATATTTCTACAGTGAGCTTGTATTGTTTTGATAATTAGAACCAATATTTTTTTTAGGTTAGCTAGAAGGAAAGTATCTTAGTCTATTTGGGCTGCTATAACAAAATACCATAGACTGGGTAGCTCTTAAACAACATAAATGTATTTCTCACAGTTCTGGGGGCTGGGTAGTACAAGATTAAGGGGCTGGCAGATTCAGTGTCTGGTGAGGGTCTACTTTCAAGTTCAATAGACAGTGCCTTCTCTCTGTGTCTTCCTCCACATGGTGGAAGGGATGAGGGCTCTCTCTGAGGCCACTTTTATAAGGCACTAATCCTATTCATGAGTGCTCCACCCTCATGACCTTATCACTTCCCAAGGGCTTCACTTCCTAATACCATCACATTGGGGGGTTAGGATTTCAACATATGAATTTTGGGGGGACACACACATTCACTCTAAATCAGGAAGGATTCTCATTTTCATCTCCACATGGAAGTAAGGGGACATCTTTTGGCACTTGCTCATATTTTCCTCCACCTGGTACCCTAGTGAATTCTCACAGGGTCTCTAGGATGCATTCTAGCCATAAGGTATGTTCTGTCATGTACCCATTTTATAAACTCCAGCCCAGGGTGAATCATGCCTTTCTCAGAAAGTCTTCTTCTCCCCATCCCTGGCTCCACACATACCTATGCTTTGGGCTCATTCTAGTTCAAATTAGTTAGGTTGACTACTTAATCATTTTAACAGCTTTTCATTCTTGGTATGTTTTTCATAATGGTTGGCTGGTCTCTCTCTCTTTCTCTCTCTCTCACTCTCGCTCTCTTGGATGTTTTCCCACTTGAAGTTCCCTAAGATCTGGGGAAGAGTCATGCAATTTATCAGAAGGAGGAAAGCCAAAGAAGTTAACAAGAGAGTCTGCCTGATTTGGGTTGTTGTCTGGCACCACCTTTCTTCTGCCTGATTGGTTTCAGATGGTCTGGGTTCTTTATTCTTGCCATACCTTTGGGACTTCATAGAGAGTGGAGGCTGTTTATAAATCCAGGTCTGAGTAGTATCCCACCTCTATCCATCCAAAATTATGTTCCCAAGCCAGTCTTGCCTTTCTTATAGCCATGACCATATTTTCCCAGCTGATATGCATGATTACATGTTCTAACTGGGGAAAGGAGGCCTCTCATCTACATGCCACCTACCATGTGAAACACATTGATTCTTGGGACTTCCCTGGTGGTCCAGTGGTTGACTCCATGCTTCCACTGCAGGGGGCGCCAGTTTGATCACTGGTGGGGAAACTAATATCCCACATGCCACCCCACAGCCAAAAAAAAAAAAAAAAAAAAAGATATCTGGCTCCACCACAGATGCTGCAGGGTTTTGGGGTGAGGACTGGAAATGAAAATGAGGAGAGAAGTCTAGAATGTCCCTCTGCTGCCTTATCTATGTGACTTCTCTTGTGGCCTTACACACCGGTGACCACTCTATTCTTGGAGCTCTCCACACTTTCTCCTCCATCTCTGGCCTGTTTTACCATTTCTTTCTGTGGCTCCTCTTGTGCTCTCGTCCACTATCTCTCTCCCATTAATCCAGGGTTCTCTCTCCTGTCGCCACTCTTTCAGGTACCTGGGTAGATAAAGTGGTCACTAAATTTACCCTTGGCTCTGTTGTTCTCGCAGCATCCTTCAGATTCTACCCAGAGAGGGATAGGTTCTAGAAGGAGTTGGAAGCCCTACTTAAGCCTCTGACCTAAGCTATGTACTCCAACCCAACTTTCCTAGAGAACCATGTATTGAATTTTCAGCTTTTCTATTAAAGTGATGTTTTGTCCTCCATTTGGCTACTGTTCTTTGCAAATCTTTCCCTTGGGAATCTCATGAGGGGAAAGGGCTGATTGGCAGCGAAGAATTTCAACATTTCCATGTACAATAGACAAATACCACCTAAATGCAAGCAAAATTTCACCCCAATTCCCAACAGAAACCTTTTCTCTTGGTTCTCTTTTTTCCTCTCAGTCTGTTCTATCCCAGGGTCCATTACTAACCCTTCTTCTTGTGTCAACCCTTTACATGCTGCTGTGACCCCAGATTCTTTCTTTGTTCCTTTTCTCTTCACACTGTATACACTCTTCTTGATGAATCAAAAAATCTTTATCTCTAGTCTAGATTTCTCTCCTGAGCTTCAGACCCATATATTCATCTGCCTGCTAGTCATCTTAGCTTGGCTACCCCAAAGGCACCTCAAATCAACAGGTCCCAAAATAAATTATCTCTACTCCCTCCCTTCAAACCTTCTTCTCTCCCTATGTACTCTTACTGCATGGCACCTCTATTCCCCAAGACACCCAAGTCAGAAACCTGGGAGTCATCTTAGATTCCTCCCACTATACCTCCCTCACCACATTAAATCACTCACTCTGTCTTATGAATGTCACCTCCTAATTATCTCTGAAATCCACCCCTCCTCTCCATTCTTATTTCTACTATTTGCCCTGGTTTAGGCACTCATCATTACTCATCAAAAAAGAAAAAAAAAGCAACTATGGGAACAATCTAGTTCAAGTCTACCCCTTTCAATACATCCACCAGACTGCCAGAGCGATTTTTCTAAATTGCAGAGTAGGTTTTGTCCCTTTCCTGCTTTAAAACCTATAACTCTGCAGAAAGTCAAGTCTAAATCCCTGTGCGTGGCATGTAAGACTCCGTATGATGTGACTTCTGCTTTGCACACTCTTCTTCAAATACATCCTGCCCTAGTTGTATTGAGCACCTTGCATTGCTCAACTCCAAACACATCAAGCTATTTCTGACCTTCATGCCTTTGCCTAGAATGCCCTTCCCCATACTACCCTCCCCCCAACAAATCTTGTAGCACAACTTGTCAGAGCTTTGCTAGGTGACAAGCTAGCTAACATCTGATAGACATTCATACTGAGATGGCTGGTGGCTACTTCTTGTCAAAAAATAATACTAGTAATAGACAATACTTATATAGTGCTTACCATGTGACAGGCATTCTTCTAAGTGTTTTCTTATATTAACACAGGTAATCTTCATGACATCTCTATGAGATAGGTACTACAATAATCCTCATGTTCTAGATGAAAATACTATGTGTCTAAATCACAGTCACAACAGCTCGTGGGTGGTAGAGATTCAGACTCAGGCATTCTGGCTCCAGAGTGTGTGCTCTTGACCACAGCTCACTTGGTGTCACAGTTCCATAATTCTGTCATCACTTTGGGGAAGGCAGTATGGGCTCTTCAGCCAGAACTTGTTTCAAATAGAAGCTCTGCCACTTACTAACCAACATTTGACCTTGAACAAGTGAATTAACCTCTCTGATTCTCAGCTTCCTCTCTGTAAAATAAGGATAATTATTGTAAACATTAAATGAGATAAGCAGTATTTGCGAATGCATAGAACAGAACTTGATACATATTAAGACTTTAATAAATACTACCATTGTTGATTGTTATAGTGAATAAAAACAATGACTCTAATGGTGATTTCAGATATCAAAGGGAAGGGAATATAGAAAAGTGGTTAAGAAAAGGACTTTGACTTCTAGCTCTGCCTCTTGATAACTGAGTGATCTTAGGCAAATTATGTAATCTTTCTGTGTCTCAGTTTCTTCATCTATTAAATGGGATAATAATAGTATCTATTTCTTAAAATTATTTTGAGGATGAAATGAGTTAATAGATGTAAAACTTTTAGAACAGTGCCTACATAACTGTTGGGTTATGATAACAAATATATTCCCTTGAGGCCCTTGCCTCTTCTGCCCATGAGTATGGACCACCCTATATGCATCTTTGTTTTGGTAACATCTGTGCCAGATGGCTACTGGTTTTTAAAAAATCATTAGTGTCCTTCGTAGAGAATGGACTTGAGGACAAGGGGAGGGGGAGGGGGAAGGGAAAGCTGGGACGAAGTGAGAGAGTGGCATGGACCTATATACACTACCAAACGTAAAACAGATAGCTAGTGGGAAGCAGCCACATAGCACGGGGAGACCAGCTCGTGCTTTGTGACCACCTAGAGGGGTGGGATAGGGAAGGTGGGAGAGAGATGCAAGAGGGAGGGGATATGGGGATATATGTATACGTATAGCTGATTCACTTTGTTATACAGCAGCAACTAACACAGAAATGTAAAGCAATTATACTCCAATAAAGATGTTAAGGGCTTCCCTGGTGGTGCAGTGGTTGAGAATCCGCCTGCCGATGCAGGGGACACGGGTTCGTGCCCCGGTCCGGGAAGATCCCACATGCCGCAAAGCGGCTGGGCCCGTGAGCCATGGCTGCTGAGCCTGCGCGTCTGGAGCCTGGGCTCCGCAACAGGAGAGGCCACAACAGTGAGAGGCCCGCCTAGCACACACACAAAAAAGATGTTAAAAAATCATTAGTGTCGGGCTTCCCTGGTGGCGCAGTGGTTGAGAATCTGCCTGCTAATGCAGGGGACACAGGTTTGAGCCCTGGTCTGGGAGGATCCCACATGCCGCGGAACAGCTAGGCCCGTGAGCCACAACTACTGAGCCTGCGCATCTGGAGCCTGTGCTCCACAACAAGAGAGGCCGCAACAGTGAGAGGCCAGCGCACCACGATGAAGAGTGGCCCCCGCTTGCCACAACTAGACAAAGCCTTCGCACAGAAATGAAGACCCAATACAGCAAAAATAAATCAATAAATTAATAAACTCCTACTCCCAATATCTTCTTTAAACAAAAAATTAGTGTCCTTAAAGGCAGAGAATTGACTTTTCCATTATATCCCCAAAGCCAGCATAGTCTCTGGAGCATGGTCTGATGAGTCAATGAATAAATGAATGAATGGGTCTGAAGAAAAACATGAATAAATTAACAAACAGAAGAATGAAAAATTGGGTTGACGTTCTGGGGCTGATATAATATCAGCAGGTTGGACCAATTTTTCTGACCAAACAGTAGAATGGAAAATTCCCTCCTGCCCACTCTGGGGACTTAATAAATATTTAATAAATGGCACTTAAATAGCGATATGCAAATGGCATATTCCATTTCATTTAGCTCAGTGGGATGCCTCAGAGTCCTTCATTTGAAAGAAAACATGAAAGATCATTCATTTTGCCTTACATATAAAGCATCACAACAGAAAAGCTTCCTTTCTTCAAATCATGGCAGCCTAAGGGTCTGCAACTGATCTAGCTAAGGAAAGCTGAGGTTGGCTTTTGTGGATATGTCCACCTGTTAATTTTGGAGGCCCTCTAAGGCAAGGGTTTTCAATCCTGACTGTGCATCAGAGTAACTTGGGAGTTTATTAAATATGCAGATACCCAGGTCCTTTAACAGAACTACTCAATCATATCCTCCGGGAACAGAAGTCCAGGGCCTTGCACTTTTAAAAATTTGCCCTTACTCTAAAGCAGTGCCTTAAGGGTAGTCAAGATTGACCAGTAGATGTCACTGAATCCTTCCTAGGCTCTATCACCTACCTGTCCTGTTGTCTTAACCTTTACATACTTACTTGGAAAACTGTCTACAGCAAGTAGCTCTGACCGTATCCCAGAGGCATCCATAGCTCAGGTCACATGGACCATGAGAGAGAACAAGGGCCCTGTCATACATAGCATCTGGAAACCAAATGTTTTCCTGGGCAGCTTGGTAGAGCAAGCTGGGTGAAGCCTGTGCAGGAAGCAGTCCCCAAGCCTGTGGTTTTTCATTCCATCTTGATGCATTGACTGCTAAAGTGATATAGTCTGAAGGAGCCACTGTTCCTTTGGGTGCCTGGAAATAAATAGATCTGTTAAATGGAGCACAGAATCAGAAGCAGCAATTTTGTTTTCTTTAAAAATGAAAGAAGAAGAGTTTAAGTTATAAATCGACCTCAATTTTTAATATTTCTAGTTCTAAAGAAACAAGGGGGGGGGAAGCATAGCAAAAGAAGGTGCCGAAATAATCCCATCTGCTACAGAAGGCCTCTACAGAACTTGACCACTAAAAAAAGAAACAGACTGTTCCTTGCTTCAACACCTCAGCCTCTCATGGTTCAATCGAGACAATCGCACCACAAAAGGATTCAGGGATTTGCTCAGAAATGTGGCTTTTGTTTAAAACACAAACGACCCCCTGCTGGAAAACAGTTGTGGTGCTCCTTGTCCAGGAAGGCAGGCACCACTCATTCACACACCATACACCACTGCTTCCCATGTTTATGGACCTCAGATCAGGGTGGAGTTTCCTCTTGATTTGTAGCCCTTTCCTCCATGGCCGGTGTGTGCACGTCTGCATGTGCCTGAAGTGTGTTGGCAAGTATCTTAGTCAGAACGGACTACCAAATACCATAACAAATACCATAGACTAGGTGGCTTCAACAGCAGACATTTATTTTCTCACCGTTCTGGAGCCTGGGGCGTCCAAGAGCAAGGTTCAGCAGGGTTAAGTTTCTGATGAGAGCTCTCTTCCTAGCTTGAGGACAGCCCCCTTTTCACTGTGTGCTCACATGGCCTCTCCTCAGTGTTCGCCCATGGGAAGAGACATTTCTCTCTCTTCCTCTTTTTGTAAAGCCACAAATTTTATCAGATTAGGATCCCATTCTTATGACCTCATTCAACTTGAATTGCTTCCTAAAAGTCCTATCATCAAATATTGGGGGTTAGGGTTTTAACATATGAATTTGGGGATGGTGGGGGGACACAATTCAGTCCATAGCAAGAAGGCAGTGTAGGAAAACTACAAAGAGACACCTAGACTGGCCTGCAGGCACCTTCTGGAAAGGCTCAACCAGGAAAGAAAAGCACATATCAGATGAAGGAAGGAGCCCAAACTCAACTGACACCGAGCCAGTCAGTCTGCACTCCCCAAATGCCACCCTCCCCCGCCCACATCACCCTGTGGTCATCTCCCAAAGCCAGATGTGTACACACTGCCAAGGCGTATAGGCTTTCAACAGGGACCCCGGCCAGAGCATTTATACTCTCTAAGGCTCAATTATTCTCTCTCTAAGGAGAAGGGGAAGTTGGATATATTGGGTACCAATTATCAGCACGATAAGTAAGAAAAATTAATACTAACTGGGTTTCACAAGAGCAGAGACATGAAAGGCATGCATAATGATGATCATAATTGCATTTGTAGAGTGTGGTTTACTTTGACTAAGTACATTCTGGTATGTTACCTATTTGATCAAAGTAAGTCGGGAGTTATTAGTCCCATTTGACCGATGAGGAAACAAGTACAAATGACGTATGACAGTGCCCAAGGTCACAGACCAAGTTAGTGTTGAAACCAATACTGCACTCTTAAAGAATGTAAGCGGTTGTTGATAAATTAACAGGGCCACACTGGCCCCCTGGGCACCAGAAGTGCTGTTATGAGGACAGCACCACACAATTTAGCACTGAATTTCTTTTCTATTCTTTCATATACATTTATTTGGTCTCCTTGAATTGTGAGCTTCTCAAAATCAGAGACCTAGGTTTGTATATTATCGAATTGCCCATAAGGCTTAGCATAGGGCTGGGCCAAGAGAATGAAATCATTGAAAATACTTAACTGTTGGTATAGCACTTTACAGTTTGCAAAGTGCTCTCACATATACTATCTTATTTCATCTTTATGACAAACACCAGAATATCACTTTAGGAAAAGTCATTTTGTCTTCTCATTCTCATGAGGCTTATTTTAATGCATTCATTTTATGAAATAGTCACTGAGAACTTACCATTATTTTTATCATGAATAACTAACACTGATTGAGCACTTACTGTGTAACAGGCGTTGAACCAGGCACTGGGCCTAATGCTGAGAATACAAAAATAAATCATGTGTCCCCAGCCTGAAGGAGTCTCCTGAATAAATAAATAATGCCATTTGATGAATGCCTGTTAGTGATCATTTGGCTTCTGAACTGTACTGCTCTAATGATGAGGATCTAATTATCCTCTAAGTAGCTTATCTCATTTTATTTTCCAGATAGTTCTGGTACAAAGCTCTTCCTTACCTTGTATCTCCTTTGTTTCCACCCCTTTGCTCTTAGACCTAGTCCTGGGGCCACACAATATAAATTTTCCTTTTCACTTGACAAACTTCCAAATATTTGAAGGCAACTGGTATCATCAGCCACCCTATCCTAAGCTTCCCTGTCTCTGGCTCTGCCTGCCCTGGCTCTCTGGCAGCTGGGCCCACTAATTTACCCCCAAGGACTCAGCCCTTCCCCAGTTTCCAGAGAAACAGACGCTTGATGTCAGAAGCACTCAAGTGGCCAGCCTGAGCCTCCTCCATTCCAAATTCCAATCACTGAGGCTCTGCATTAGGGCGCTCTCCTTGTTCGGTTAGTTTCTGAATCCCAGCTTCTTCCCCACCTGTGCCCTAGTTTGTAAAGCAAGAGATGAACCTGCAGCTTGAGCACTTTAATTAAAGGGGAGGAGGAACTGATAAGGGAAAGAGGGGATTTCATGGGTGGACCAAAATGCTTGAGGAGATAAGGATGAAGTCCAGAGCAAAGGTGGAGATGATGGGATTGATCTTGATCTGGAAGAAGGATGCCTTATCCACAGAGACTGAAGGAAAATGGTGAGCTGAGCCGAGCTGTTGATAAGTTTGCTGTTGGAGAGGGCTGGGAGGTGAAATTGTTCCTGAGGCTGATTTTGACCTGGTTAACACCAACATGGTGACATCACCTGTTAAAGCTGAAGTGCTTTCTGAGTGGGCGGGGTAGTCCTTTACCTATTGTTATATATTTTCTTCCAGATTCAGTGAGATATAATTGACATACAGCACTGTGTAAGTTTAAGGTATACAACGTAATGATTTCACTTACATACATCATGAAACGATTACCACAATAGGTTTAGTGAACATCTATCTTTTCATACAGATACAACATTAAAGAAATAGAAAAAATTGTTTTCCTTGTGATGAGAACTCTTTGGATTTCCTCTCCTAACAACTTTCACATATAAGACACAGCAGTGTTCATTATCTTTGTCATGTTGCACAATACATCCCTATACCTATTGTTATATATTTTTAATAATAACCTTGGGTTCCCAAATGAAAAGTCTGCTTTCACACTGAAGTGGGAGTTGAGGCTATCTGTGAGGGAGGGAGGCAGGCGTGTAATTGCAGGCTTCAGGAGAAGAGTGCTATGTGTGGAATACTTCCTGAGGGGAACAGGAAACTGGCTGAGGGCAAAAACAGAAGTTCTCAGCTGGAATTCAAGCCTCTGGCTGTGTAGTGGCACCAATTTCATTATCTTTCTTCAGCAACCACAACAGCTCAGATACAGGAATGGAGAATGCAGTTTAATTCATTCATTCATTTATCAAAAAAAATTAGTGAGCACCTACTTTATATCAGGCAGTATTCTAGGCTCTGAGGATATAATAATGAACAAAAATAGGGTCATTTACAGTATCAATATGTCTGCATAGGTCAGCATTTTCCCTTTCACTTCCTGGAAATTATGCAAGAACAACAAGGAGAATGGAAAAAAAAACTCTCCAAGCTCCACTTATCTACCAGGACAGATATAATCTCCAGACTCCAAATTGCAGCTGCCGAAAGTATTTGAGATAGGGGAGGAATGGGAAGAAGGCATGGGAAGTGAAGAAGCACTGAGAGTGTAGAAAGAACACAGAAGATCTTAGGAAGCTTCAACAAAAGTATACTTCCTGAAGGTGACCGGTACATCCTGAGGTATGAAAGCTAATTCCCTAGTTGGCAACAACAGGTCCAAGGACTAGGATGAGTACAGCAGGGGCAGATATCCTCCTAGACTAGGTTTGACTCAGAGAAGCTGACAAAATGAGACTAGAGAAAGAACCTCACAGAGGAGCCATATTTGCTGTAAGATATCTTTGCCTGCAGGGGATAGAGCTTTGGGGTAGTGAAACATGGAAGGCTACTCTGGCCCATTTTCCATCCCTGGAATCTCCTGCAAATAGCTGAGACAGGATAATCCAAATCATTCAAGGATGGATAATAAAAAGGGAACTGACATAGTATTGATAAAAGTATATTATCTGGGCTTCCCTGGTGGCACAGTGGTTAAGAATCCGCCTGCCAATGCAGGGGACATGGGTTCGAGCCCTGGTCTGGGAAGATCCCACATGCCACGGAGCAACTAAGCCTGTGCGCCACAACTACTGAGCCCACGTGCCACAACTACTGAAACCCGCGTGCCTAGAGACCATGCTCCACAACAAGAACAAGAGAAGCCACCACAATGAGAAGGCGCCACGCACTGCAACGAAGAGTATCCCCCTCTTGACTCAACTAAAGCCTGCGTGCAGCAATGAAGACCCAATGCAGCCAAAAGTAAATAAATTTATTTTAAAAAACTATATTATCTTTTAAAAGGTGGAAATGTGCAACAAAAACAAAACACCATAAACAATTCTGCCACTGAGTAGATGAAAATTGTTTCCAAAAATTCCTCCATATATTTAAAAAACAATGAGGTAACCAACTCTCTGAATGAAGAACACAAAACAGATAAACAAATTCTGGAAGAGATAGTGATATAACAGAAGGTGAAACTAGCAGAACTCAAGGGAAGTGATCAGATTCTGGGTATATATATATATTTTTTAAACATCTTTATTGGAGTATAATTGTTTTACAATAGTGTGTTAGTTTTTCCTTTACAACAAACTGAATCAGTTATACATATACATATGTTTCTGGGTATATTTTGATGATGGAACTGATGGGATTTACTGATGGATTGGATGTGGGATATGAATTCCAATGCCCTAGGAGAGTTCCTAGCATGGTAGTGTGTTTCTATAATATTTACAAACATAGGAGAGCGTAACCTTTTGGTTAAAATTGGTTAAGACTGCTATGCTATGACTGTCAATTTTATGTGCCAACTTGGCTATGGTGGCCAGTTGTTTGGTCAAACACCAGTCTAGATGTTACTATGAAGATATTTTTTTAGATGTGATTAACACTGAAATCAGTAGACTGTGTAAAGCAGATTACCCTTCATTATATGGGTAGTTCCCACCAATCAGTTGAAGGCCTTAAGAGCAAAGACTGAAGTTTCCCAGAATAAAAGCAGCTCTGCCTCAATATTTCAAATTTGATAACTTCTCCGTCTTTCTCTTTCTCTCTCTGTCTCCCTCCCTCCCTCTCTCCCCTCCCTTATAATTAGCTTTTTTTGGAGAACCCTGACTCGTATAACTGCTTTCTCATTCCACTCTCATTGCCCTCCCTTACACTTTCTCTCATGTTTGAGATCCAGCAAAGGGGAAGTTCAGTGGGAGATATATTTAGTTTGTGTTCAGTGACATATTTATGTGGTTTGCAGTCAGTCCTGTGTATAGATAAATCATTGCTAAACCATCCTGGTAAAGGAATGACTTCCAGAAATACCTCCACCACTCACTCTGCTGACTTATCCAGCATGGTAATACAAAGGTGCAAAGCCAGAGGTCTTATCACACTGTATGAATGCATCTTACGGTCCTTGGCACTGAAAGTGTGTGGGTACTGAAATAAGGTTTGAAATGTGTGGGTTCAGAAGCTAATCTGAGGAAAATTTCTTCAATCCCCTGGTGTGCAAAATGGTATGCAGAGTATTCAGTTCTCACTAATGCCTGAAAACAGAGGAAGTTTTCTTCTGTCAGAAATGTACTCAATAATACAATGTATACAACTATGCACAGTACTTTTATTTATTCTGCGATGGGAGTTGCATGAAATATAATTTATCAGAATTCTTCTGTGTATAGAGCACAAACCTGAATCAGTTCTACAAGTATCAGTTCTACTTCAAGTGTGTCTTCACTTTCCAACTATCAATAATAACAACACATTCTGATCAACTATGCTAGTGGAAAGAGTAAATTATCTTCCTATTCTCTAGATAGGAAATGATGTTACAAAACCACTGTTATATGAAGAAGCCAACAAAAATATAAAGCCAAGAGTGTAGGAAAAAAGTATTATAGAGGTGTACTGGGCAGTTAATTCATTAAAAATTATACTGCGTTGGTTTTCTTTCTTATTGTTATGTATGTGGTATTTGTCAGCTTTTTAAAATTTTGTAGTTAGCTGTGATTTCTCATTCTAAATAAGTACTTTAATATCTGGTTGTGTATTTATAATTAAAAAAAATTCTCTTTCATAAAGAGGGCCTCCAAGCTGTCTAAGTTTCACAATTCACAAGATGTGGATTAGCCCCTGGATGTGAGAGAAAGAAAAGAGTTTTAAAAGATACATTTGTTTTTGCTTTTTGGATCTTTTAACTTTGCTTGTTGGGAAGAATACATATGTTACAGAACAAGTTCTTAACACCTAGCAGGTTACAAAAATTTTATTTCCTTTTCCCCTTTTCCTAGCTTTAGTTAGTTCCATGGGTATCATGGTGGCTCAGCAAATGCCATCCTTCTCTAGGCCATCTACTGCAACATGACACACGCCTTGATTACTTCCCCTTTTACCCTCTCTTGTTTGTGTGACTCAGCCCCCTACAACTGGATAAATGTGAATTACCATAGACTTATGGCTTGAAAGAAATGTAAACTATCCTTCCTTTCCTCTGTTTTGATCTTCTTAGATTTTTCTGGGAAGTTTATTTTTGTGGATGTGTCTTCTTTGGAAAATGACATGTATAGTAGGAGAATGAAGTAGGTATAGCCAAGATGGGGGAATAAAATGTCAAGTGTGGGCAGAACCAGTGGGGAAAAAAAAATTGAAGTTTGATTAATAGATTTTAGGCCTGTAGAATATTTTCAATCTATTTAGAATTTAAAGTCTTTTATCTGTGCCACATGGCCAATTTTGGATCCATGTGAAAGAATTTATAACCTGGGAGGTAGTATTTAGTCTTATGGAATCAAGGAATAGAAGAATCAAAAGGGACATTAGAGATCGTAATCCAATGACTGCATATTATAGAACAGTCATTGGAGCTAAATGAGCTAACCAAGATCATAAATATGTTGGTGGTTGTCTCAAGGACTATAAACCATGTAAACCAATAACAAAAGCAACCAACATGTCTTGTTTGATCAGAGCAGTGAATCCAACCACTTAAGAGTTATATCTGGGGAGAATAGGCAGCTATTTCACCATAGGTATTAAGGGTGAATGAAGAAAATAAAATGGCTGCCTACTGAAGTAAGGGTGTGTGTGATAGCTCATGTTCAAACTGGACTTTGAGGAACTGAAGAGGGGAAGGGAAGTAAGATAAATGCCAGGAAATCTTCAGCCAATGTTTCTCAAAGTCCTGTAGTCTCAGGACAAACTACATCAAAGTCTCCCGGGAAGCTTGTTAAATTGCAAATTCCTGGGTCTTATGCTAGAACTACAGGGTAAGTTCTCTTGGGGCAAAGCCAGGGAGTGTGCATTGAATAAATGCCTGCCTGAGGTGATTCTGATACAGATTGTTTGGAGAGGACTTCAAGAAGTACTCTGCTAGATTAGTATCAGAGAAAATAATGATGCCATAGCAGTAGTGTCCTATAAGCATAAGAAAAAGAAGGTACTCAGAATAAAGCACGATAATCATTCTACTGGAATAAGAGTCCAAGATATCTGCATTTTAGTTTCACAACCATCAACTGTAAAATTTGGGGTTAGTTGTTTAACTCTCACGGTCTCATTTTTTTCACTTTGCAATGGAAGCTTTTGAAAGATTTTAAGCAGGGGAGTGACATGAATTATATTTGTTGCTGAAAAAATATAAATATTTGTGCTAAACAGATAAGAGAGTAGAACAAGAGCAGGCATGGCAGATCAGTTAGTATGCTATTGAAATAGTCTAGGGAAAGATAATGATAGCTTAAAATATGTTGCTGACAGTAGAGTTGGAGAGTAGTGAATGGGTTTTGTTATTTATTTTGTTAGGATCAGTGATGGATCGTATGTCAGCTATGAAGGAGAGGGAGGTGTCAAGGATGACTCATGAGTTCCTGGCTTGTGATGAATGATTGACATCTTAAGGGGTATGAATGATTTGAGGGTTCAGGTGATTGAGCATGAGGTTCAGATCAGGTAGGTCAAGGCTAAAAGCCTATGAGGAAATGGGGACGTCAGAGGACTTTGAAGTCTCTCAGAAGTCAAAGGGCAGATAGAGTAGGAGTAGGAGAGCTGGGAGGATGGGAGACTGTGGCCAGAGAGTGGGGTACTGGTGTATGTGATTTCTACGGCGGAGCAGTTCTGCGTGATGCCAAGGTCTGTGTTAGCCATGGGCACAGAGGACTCAAGTGGAATGGATGTGGGGGTCTGTGGAGCTGGAGAGGGCAACGAGCTAACGGGCCAGGATGCTAACTGGGCCTTTGAGCCTGGAGAGGAGAACTGTGATTGGGGGCCAAAATCATCATCGCACTTAGAAGAGTGACCAAATTGTTAGATGAGAGTATACAAGGACTAGCTGGATGACAGGGACTTTAAAGGAGCCGGAGCTTTTTATACGAGTGGCAGAGAAATAACAGCTTAGAACCTGCACTGGGGAGCCTTTAAAGGTGGCGCAGTGTTTGGGAGTGTGCCTGCCGATGCAGGGGACGTGGGTTCGTGCCCCGGTCCGCGAAGATCCCACGTGCCGTGGAGTGGCTGGGCCCGTGAGCCATGGCCGCTGAGCCTGCGCGTCTGGAGCCTGTGCTCCACAATGGGAGAGGCCACAACAGTGAGAGGCCCGTGTACAGCAAAAAAAGAAAAAAGAAAAAAAAAGAAAATATCTTCCTCTTTGATATGTGAATTGTGGGGAAATGAACTTCTCCATTTCTGAGACTTTAAGTTGCACTTTAAGGCAGGAGTTGTGGTATCAAACAAACAAGTTTTGCAAGCAACGAAGCACAAATGTGATTATCATTTTGTTTGGTTGGTGAGTTCTATGTTTTGGTTCCAGGAGTAGCACTTTAAATTTTTCACTATTAAAAATTTCATCTTTACGCATACAAAAATATTTTTGGAGGAAATGCTATGATGTCTGGGATGTGCTTCAAAATAATGTAGGATGGATGGGTGGGAGCTAAAAATGAAGCAAGATTTGGCATGTGTTGAGAATTGCTGAAGCCCAGTAATGGTGACATGGAAGTGCCTTGCACCGTTCTGTTTTGTGCAAGTTTGAATTTTTCTTTGATAAAAGTTAAATAAACCACTTCATCTTTATAGATCCAGCCTATCGTTTTGACTTGCATTTTTTATATTCTCACTTTGTGAAGCTCTCTTATCCCCTCTCCATGAGGTTCACAGGGATAACTATTTATCCCCATTTTACTGATAAACTTCTCTGATCCTGTTAAGGGATTTGTCCAAAGGTAAACATCTGTTAAGCGGCAGATTTAGGACTAGAACTCCATGTTCTTTTGACTCCTGGACCAGTATGTTCTACCACCTACTTGAGTGAGTTTTTAAGTTCCCATTAAGAGGTTGTTAAAATTTAGAGCAGTTATCTAGGGACTTTGATCTTGGAAACAGTCTTCATTTGGTTGCAGGTCTGACAAAGTGAGATTGCCTTTGTACATGCTATTTCTTTTGCATGGAATGTTTGTTCCCACCCCCTAGTTCACCAAGTTAACACCTGTGCATCCTTCAAAGCTCAGTTTAGTTTTTCCCACACACATACACTCTGTTCATTTCCAACAATCATTCCCTCTTTTGCCTCGTATATAATGGTAACATCTACTATGGAGTTATTCAACAACTCCCACCAACTAAAATCATTGATAGAGGCAATAAGCTAATGAAAAAAACATGTGAGCCAAAATAAATACCCTGGACCTGGCCAGTTTGTGTATCTGAGGAGTGAGTACTTGGATGTGGTATGAAATTTTGGTGCTGTGGAGAACATTTCTCTTTTTGGAAACTGTCCTGTCATTCAGGTGTCTTCACTCAAATACCACAGTGAATGCCAATCAATGTGTCAACTATTCTAAGACCAAATGACTTACACTTTTTTCCTCCAATAAAACCTTCCTTCAGGATCAGATGGAAGTGGAGGTGAGAAGCAAGAGGTGTTTTTTCCTGCAATGTGTAACTCATAGACTGAGCAGATCGCTTATCATGGCAGGGGAGGCCCACAGGATGGGAGGTGCAGTACCACAGAGATAAGAAGATTGGTTATAACACTGGATAATATATAGAAATGCTCCTACAATGTGATCTTTGTCACATTTGAAGGAATACTTGCTTTTTCTCTCCACAAGTGACTGCTCATTAAAAACTAGGTACAATATATTTCTGAAAGAAATGCTTCACAAAGCTTTCTAAGAAGGTGTGGTTAACTTAATGCTGTCTTCTTTGTCCTGAAAAACAGGAGTGGGCTTTCACACATACAGTTTTCAAAGCACTCATCATAAATATGGAGGGAATTTAGCCCAATTTAATTAAAAAAATCAAATTTAGAACGGAATGAATTCTATACCCTCTCCCTATCCATTCTGCAACACCCATCAAGCCCAATTTCACTGTGAACAGTGTCATTTCAAAGCCTGTGGGGATCTTATCCTCCCAGGTCAGACTGGGACTCAGTGGTAAACAGAAGGCACAGAGAGGGCAGTGTAAAGGCAGCTTTAACATTTTCAGTGAAAAGAGCCAACTTGTTTGTGGTTTTGATTTGCTTTTAATAACAAGCTCCCTCAACCAAAACTGATGAATTGGCATAAGAACAAGGGTACAAAAGGAACATCAAGGGGCCTTCCAAAATGCTAACCAAAGGATGAATTCTCTGCTTTGGGCGGCCATCATTTTATCCCTTGGAACCAGGAGATAAAAAGATGCAAAGCTTTTAATATATGCTGCGTGAGTATATAAAGGAACTGATTAGATCATGTGGCCCGTGGTGGTGTTGTCTTAATACTTTATAATCACATTCCATACTTTAAGCAAATGCAAATTCTGCCACATGCTGCCCTTGAAAGGCCATTTCACTGCATACTGAATTGAAAGTAATCACTGACACAGCGTAAATAAAGCCTCTGTTGGGTAAACACCAAAGCATTTTCCACACAGTATTGCATCTTAAAATAGCTAAGTTTATTGTCAGTGAAAAGATAGGCACAAAGTGGATTCAAACCTGCTTAACTTTATTGGAACTAGCTCAGTCAATTACAGAATGGGGTCTCAATCATTATGGGGCCACATACATTTTAAACCAAAGGTGATCCCTGTCTAGCCATCTGCCAACCCCAGCTATCCATTTTACAAACACATGCCATCAATCACAAGGGAGGCCAGAAGGAGGTTTGATGGCTCCATCGTTGCTACCAGAAAAAAATAAACAAACTCCCAACACTTGTCCAACTGATGATGGATGGTACTTGGAAGCTATATTTCCAAGGATCATGGCAGGCTAAAATTGGTGGCAATTAGCCCATAGCTGATGTCTTCCTTTGAAAACATGTTCAGTAAGAATGCACACATTTTAAGTAACACATTCCGTATGTGAATCAGCAATTGAGATAACAGGAGATGGTATGGCTAACAGACATGAGAATATCACTTATAAAAGTTAGTGCATACGTATACACTTGAAGCTGCCGCATTATGAGTGTTTAGGCTCTTCATAAAAAGTAGTCTGCACAATCAGTTTGTTCCATTTTCCAATTGGTGTCCCCAACCCAACTGTGTAATAAGAAAAAGAATGCACGACGGGGCTCTCGGTGTGTTTCCTATGGCAGATGACGGCAGATATTTCAGGTTCCTGCTATCCTGTCATCCTGAAGCTCAAAAGCAGCATTGAGAATAAATCCTTCATTAAAACAGCAATCAAGATACATGATCTTAAAAGACAGCTCAAGCTAGTTTTATTTAATAAAAAAAATTGTTAATAGGAATTTTATATCAAGTCAAGTTTGTTCTAATGAAGTTTTTCTGTACATGGGACATTGGTGTACAACTGACTTAGAAGGTCCCCAGAGACCACCAGGCAGTACAAGTTAAGACAACAAGGTCACCCTCCTGTCCTGAGGTGCCAGTAAAATGCATAGATAGATGGGAGTCCAGAAAGATCCCCCAAATGTTATTACATCTACACAATCATGAAAAGGTGGCTAACTTGAGATTTCTCCCATAAACCTCAATTTTTTTAATGACACCTATTAGAGATTTTCTGAAAAGGCTGGATCTATCTTCCTCGTAAACATAATACACTGACATGGACTTCTTCCACCTCTTAGATGTTCCATATTATTTTAGCAAATTTTACCTGTGATAAAAAATTGAGCCAAAAGGAACTGCCTCTGGTGTGAGGGGGCAGAGAAGTTGTGGAAAGTTCAAAATAGTAGTTGGCCGGGCTTCCCTGGTGGCGCAGTGGTTGAGAATCCGCCTGCCGATGCAGGGGATACGGGTTCGTGCCCCTGTCCGGAAGGATCCCACATGCCGCGGAGCGGCTGGGCCTGTGAGCCATGGCCGCTGAGCCTGCACGTCCGGAGCCTGTGCTCCGCAACGGGAGAGGCCACAACAGTGAGAGGCCCGTGAACCGCAAAAAAACAAACAAACAAAAAAAACAAACAAAAAAAATAGTAGTTGGCCAAGAACTTCCTCCTTTCCCCAAAATATATGAGTCTAAAGAGATGGCTGCCCCACAGTGTGGAATGTATGACATTTGTCACCTTACAGAATGTGATTAAAACGATGGCTCCCAGAGCTAACAAAAATTCTGGCAATGTGTCATAACCATGAAAGGAGTAGATGAAAGGTTTCTTTTTATTTATTTTTTATTTATTTGAATAGAAAGTAGCAGTCCTGAAGTTTGCTACTTGTTGCTTCTACTATTTGAAGGATTTTTTTTCCCCTGTGACTATAGGGTAGTATGAGTATTAACACAACTGCACTTTTAATTGCTATTTGGGATTCACTTGATGACTGAGGACTCGTGTAGGATGATCACTTCATCTTTGAAAATGTCAAGACTGGCTGAAAAATCACGTCACCTTCCCTCCTGTCTCTCCCTCACCACATACAAAATAATTCCTTTTAGGAATGATCAAAAAAATATTGTTAAATATACCATTCCTATACTCGCAGAGGAACCCTGTAAGATGATCTGAGATAGCCAATCCCATAGCAAGAAAAGTGAGGTTGATTTCTTAGGGGGATGTTTCATGTGGCTCAGCGTTGAAATAAGGATCAGGAAAGGGAAAACCTTGTAAAAGGCACTGCAGGAGAGGCAAGATAGGAATTCAAAACCTTGGACAGATTACTCAAGCCAAGGACATTTTCCAAAATGCATGTGCCCTGGACCATGTCAATGTCTTTTCTTAAAATGGGGCTTTTTGTATATAAGCGTTTCCCAAATTAAGCATGGTAATCGGCAGAGTGGAAAGCTGTGTTGTGTGATGTTGAAAAAAATCATTTAACCTCTCCAGGTCTCAGATTCCTCATTACTAAAATGAGGGGGTATGGCTATATTGCTAAAGTTCCTTCCAGCCACTATGCCTCACAATGTAATATATCAGGCCTACTCTTCTATGAATTTGGTTTCTAACTAACACATCCCCAAACCTCTACCCCCCACCCTTACCTAATACCCCCCACTCCCCTCACCCCCTAATACCCCTGAAAACTGATCTTAATGACATTGTCTATGGATTTGTCACCTTAATGAAGGGCAGAGAGGAGACACAGGGCAGAGACCTGTGACAATAGGCAGCCCTTCTGTGTCCCTGGAGGCAGACCTAAGGCAAAGCTTGGAGCCATGGCCTCCTTGGTCCCTGCCCACATGTGCTTTTCCTGCTGCTCTCCAAAGGTATTCCAAGATGGAGTCACTGGCAGTGAGAAGAGGTAGCTGGGATACTGCTGCAGCCCCCCTCTCCCCTGACTGCAGCATAGTACTTTGGGCTTCTGATGCTATTCCCTTGGAGGTGATAGTCATATATGCCTTTTAAGACGTATGCTAAGAATTCGGGAAAACAACATGAGTTATTTCAAAGTAGTCACCAGAAATTCAAAGCATTCAACCTGTCAACAAAAACGCTTCCTCATTTTGCAAATGATTGGCAATTTGAGACTGGTGACACAGCCAGTGAGTTTGTGCTGAAGAAGAAATAAACACTAAGCAGGTTGGTCTCGGGAAAGGCAAGCGAGCTATGTTCCTGGCTACACACAGACCACACAAGTCTGCATACAGCACCTCATGCAACTCTCCGTCAAGGCCTCGGATGGTCTAACTCCCTAATAGAGAAGAAGTTGTACATCACTCAGCTAATTTACTCTCCTAGCATCTGAAAGCAATATATTAATTATCCAAATGCATAAATTACTCCACAGTATATATATGAATGTATGAACCTCCACGAGGGAACCAAAAGAATCCACTTCCAAAGCACCACTGAAATAAAGATAAACATAATCTCCTGGCCCAGGGTAGCTGGGAAATTGGGAGGGAAAATTAGCTCCAGCACCCTTCCACACCCCAATACTCCCTACCTTTTCTCCAGTTTACATAGCTCTTAAAACTATTCCCTTTCATGCGCCCGAGGCGAGAGCTCTCTCTGGATGCTGCCTAGATGGAAACTATACAAAACAGCACACACCCAAATCCTCCCTGGCTTCGACTTCTGAACTACATGTTACACACTGTCTTCCAAACATACTGTGTTCTTCGATGAAAGAATGATCCAGAATATGGAAATGCTAAACAAATTTCAGCACATTGAAAACATTGATGTATATCCAGCTATTAACAGTCCCAGAATTTGTATAAATCCCAACAATAAACTTTAGAGTACATTCTGATTGATCTGGCTTTTTAGAGGTACTCTCTAAGTGTACCAGAACAGACTGGAGTTCATATGGTATTACCTAAGTACTATGTTGTTTCAATAAAAAGTCCCTTTAAAAAACATCCCCCCACCCAACCCTTGTCCTCACCCTCAAAATAAGAACAAACAAAAGGGAAAAATGATTAAAAGCATTCTTGCTGATAAACTGCAGCTCTTGATTAGGCCATTTAGATGAGATATTCCACCATCTCTGCATCAGGCTCTTGTCCCAGGATCTGAATGGGAGCTTTTCTTTCCAGAGTATTGGAGTGGAAAACAGGGCCATCTGAATGGAAATAAGGGGTTAGAAAACACTTAGGGACAAGGTGAAAACTCAAATTTTAGAAGTGGCTTTAGAGCCCCCATTAAGCCTATAGCAAAGTGGCACTGGCCCACTACCCACCCCCACCCCCCCCACCCCCCCCCCCCCACCCCCCCGCGTTGTTCACCTGAGCATTTACTTTTACTGGGAAAATGACCTTGACTCATCCCCGTTCTATCCTGGAGAAGTCATTTACAGACTCTCTGCCCTTATCTCCTTTGCTCCTCTGATTAATCCGCTTTAGAACTTGAAAGGCCCTGCCCACATGACCAGCTGTGCCTAAACAGCAGGCCAAGCACCCAATCTGTCACTGAGGGCAGAACCCAGGGCTACCTGATCCAGAGAATTACTACCTGTCTTATCTGGACTGCAGCTCACACTTGGTATAGACAAACGACGTGGTCCAGAGCCGGCAGCTGGACTCGCAGGAGCCTCGGCCTGAGCCAAAGCTGGAGCTGGAGCTGGAGAAGCAGCTGCAGCCGGAGCTGGAGTTGGTGCCTGAGTCTGAGCCGGAGCCGGAGCCGCTGCTGCAGCCGTAACTGGAATTGGAGCCGGAGCCGGAGCCAGAGCCGCTGGAGCAAGCTGAACAGCAGCGGCGGCGGCCGCGGCGGCGGCTGGAGTCTGAGCTGGGGCAGCGGCTGGAGCGGCGGCAGCGGCTGCTGGAGACGGGGCGGCGGCGGTGGCGGCGGCGGCAGTGGCGGCGGCTGGAGCGGCAGCGGCGACAGCCACTGGAGCAGCGGCTACCATAGTGGCGGTGCTGGCGGCGGCGGCAGCAACTGGGGCAGGGACAGAGATGGGAGCGACAGCTGCGGTTTTGTTGGGTTCCGTTCCCCGTTCTGTTTGCGTGCTGCAGTCCCGGCTGCCTGTCTTGGAGTGAGCTGACAGCAGGGGAGTCGAGGGCGGCACAGGCGAGGGGGTGGAAGGGACAGACTCGGCACGGTAGTCTCCACCCAGGAGGATACCTACAGAGGAAAGAGGGAAGGAGCTTAGAAAACTACAGGCTATTCCAATATAGACATCCGATTACCTCTTCTTCCTTGCAGGAGGTTCAGAAGGAATAGGAATGGTCCCAAACTCTCTACCTTTGCCTCCAGTGAACCCAGGAATCAGTTGCTCAGGCACCTCCCACCGTGGCTAAAAGCTTCTTTCAGACTTGGCAGATCCCTTCTGGTTCTCATTCTCTAATCCCCCAGCGAAACGTATTAAACCTTTAAGTGTCCTGGGTATCTGTTCTGATTTATTTTTCCAATGGTGATTGATTCCCAATGAGCTGTCAGAATGCTTCTACTTGGTTCCACTTATAACCAACACCAGCCATTACCAAACAGCTGGAAAGGATCAGGGAAAGAAGTCTGTGGTGGCAGAGGAGTGTGAGAGTAATTGTGTGATCTAAGGTTCTAACCATGACCATGGTCCCCCAAATACCTATTCTAACCAAAGGACACTGCAAGTGTCAGACGACCAAGAAAGGTATTAGAAGCAACAAAGAGAGCTAAAATAAAAATATATATAGCTTGTCTCCTCAGGCTCCAAAAATGTGCCTCGTGGTATCCACAATACTTCTGGGGTTTTGATTAGAGGGGAAGGGATGGACAGGAATGGAATGAAAAAAGTACATTCTGTTCTCATCTCAGAATATTCTGGTAACAAAAACCTGCCACCCAGCTCCACTTAGCTTAACTAGAACTCTGTGTCCTCCTATTATATGGGAGGAAAGAACACAGAAAAAGCTGGAATTTTGAAATTTTGAATGACACGAAAGCCACATGGGCTTTGGACAAAGACAAAAGGTTCCGCATGGCAAAGGCCAAAGCGGAGAATTTTGAAGAGGAAATTGAAGTTATCTTCTTTCTCACCCAAACAGAACTCAGGATTCTTATCGTCTAGGGCTTTGGCTTCAACCAGTGTTCTCTCAGTGAGACTTCATGGTGTCTCCTAAATATGCAGTCACCCTCTCAGGAGGACAAAACCCAACCAGGTTTATCTTCCTCTCTAGAAGTGGGACCATTATTCCTTCTCATTGCCACGTGGGCATGTATCCAAGTCAGGGCTCTCTTTAAACGTGTCACTTTCATCTTCCTTATTTACTGTCATTACCTAGGCTCCCCTTCCAGCTCTTGTCATCCCGTTTCTCTTCCATGATGGGGGTGCCAGTCAGGGTGGAAGAATGGGAGAGCAAGCCTGATCCAGCATTGGAAATGGACATCAGAGACTTTGCTGGCCGCATGGATGACAGCTGCTCTGTCTTACTTGGCTCCTTCCGGGAACGCTGCTGGAGTACCTTGATCATGGCATCCTTCTCAATAATCTGGGCATGGAGGGTCTTAATCCTAGGAGCCAAAGACAAAGAACATATAAAACATTGTTGCCACCTCCAGGTTCTGGTCTCACTACCTGCATGGACTTGAGCTTCCATTATCTTTTTGACTAGGGGGTGGTCTACTTATTTCTGAGTTATAAGACAAGAGACAGTGTGCAACAATTTTTAATGCACACCCATATGGGCACAGAGGAACATCCAGGAGTTGTCAGTTAAACCTTAGGAAGGCAAAGAAAAGTATCTGTGCAAAGAAGGGCTGTATATGAGAGAGTAAACTGATGCAGCAGGTACCTTAGTGAAGAATCTGAGTCAATGGAAATGATGAGTCAGTCAGTGAGAAGATGAGAACTTCTAAGAATGGGCTACTTCGGCTAATAAGTAAATGATCATGCGCTTGTAAGAGACATCAGATGCCCCATCTCCGAGTTTGAGTGGATGTTCTTTTACCGAGCACTCTGCTGTACCACAGAGTTGAGGTGCAATGCTAGAAAGAATACCTCAGATTGCAAATACCAACAATTCACTTCTGGCAGAGGGCATACGGAAGCAATTTACCAAGGACAGTGGGGAAAGCAGTGTTACTTGGAATTCCAGACTTAGTGGGAATGATCAAGGTAAAGGTCACTGCATCTCAAATCCTAAATAACAGGCTGGCAGGGGTGCAGGGGTTGGGGGAGGCTGCATTATCAGGTTCCCCTGTTGTGAATGAAGATGCTTGCCCTTCCCTACTGACCTATCTGGTCTCCATACCAACTTCTCAGATCCACCAGAGTCCAGATCAACATTTTACCTGCCCTCCATGTCAAGGCAACGCTTGTTGGCCATCAAGATTTCTTCTTCCTCCTTCTGGATGCGAGCTTCTAGAGCTGTGTCATAGCTGGTGTTAGGAGAGTGGCTGATGACTGTTGTGTCCCTGGGAAGGAAAATGGCAGTGATAATGATGGGAGGGCAACAAAATCTCTGTCCTAAGTCAAAAGCCTTAGGCTGGAAGGCCCTACAGTGAAATCAAACTTATTAGGAATGGTTGGTTTCTGGGTGACTTACTGATAAGAATCTCCAAGATGGGAAGGTTCAGCTTTCAGAGCTAGAAGAGGTTATTGACAGACATAACTGCAAAAGTCAGTGATGGATTCTATGAGAAGTGCACAGGATTGCTTTCAGAACTAGAGACACCCTCCCCAAACCTCTGGCAGAAAGTCCCTTCAAGTTTGTAGATCATGACCAGGCAATAGGAAGATATTCATATTTCCACTTTACATGATTATTTGTATTACATATGAGATATGCCCACTTTATTCTCATGACAGTCATGAAGGGGAAAAGGCTAGACTTTGAAGGAAGTCAGAGAAAGTACCAAAGAGCTATTGCTACATTCAACAGCAGTAACTCCACCTGAGTGTTTGCTAGAGATGAACTCTAGACACATCAACAGCCAAGTTCAGGTAGGGCATGGGAGCTGAATGAGAAGCAGGGACTTTGAGTCTGTGCCCTTTGATTCCTATCTAAGCTATATCTGAAACATTCAAGTGCCAAATCAATGAGTCTCCCCCAACTAAGTGACTAATCTCTTGCCAGAGTCCCAACTGCATGAGGGACCATCATGTTCCATCTGAAAATGTCTCAGGCCATTAACTCAAGGGGTAATAAGGAGAAAAGTGTGTGTGTGTGTGTGTGAGAGAGAGAGAGAGAGAGAGAGAGAGAGAGAGAGAGAGAGAGAGAGAGAGAGAGAGAGAGAGAAGAGGAGGAGAGGAGAGGGGAGGGGAGGGGAGGGGAGGGGAGGGGAGGGGAGGGGAGAGGAGAGGAGAGGAGAGGAGAGGAGAGGAGAGGAGAGGAGAGGAGAGGATGTAACCCATGGGCAAGGCTGATGTTTAAACAGCACAAGTCAAAGACATAATGGGAATCCTATACCCTCCTGATAAGTGACATCATGCATCTTTCTTTAGTTCATTTAGAACTAGTGGTAGAGAAAAGAGGGAAGGGAAGAAAGAAAACTGGATCGTATTTGAGTAACTTGGAGGGAAAGAAAACGAGTTTAGGAAGAATGTTGATGTAATTATATTGGTCTTAAAGAAAACCAGACTATAGGCTGAAGGAACAATGAACTGGCACTGCTGCATTATACTTCCTCTGAGAATGAGGGTCTGTGGGAGAACTCCAGGCATCTTTTCTGCTGGCAGCTGGTTATGTCCTGTTAGCATAGAGATTGTGACCAGTGCAGATGGCTGTGAAGGAGCAGGGGGATGAAGAGGCAGAAAGTTGGTATTGAAGTTGGGGAATTTTGGTGAGCTTCTGCAAAACTACTGTTCCCCAAAATGCTTGCACCTTATATGCGAGGTGGAAACAATTCATTTGAATGGTGAAATAACTGGAGAACAAGAAGGGAAAGGACCACAGTGGCTTTCATCATTTGCTAAATCCAAACTATTTTAGTATCTCGGAATTCTACTCTTGCTGTAGTGCAGTTCACTTGCTTGTAGTCCTACTGCAAATGGCCCCTGTATTCCAAAGTGTTGAGAGCACAGGCCCTGTCTATAGGCCATGCCAGGGTCAAGTTCCACTTTCCCTAGTCCTCTGCCACTAACAAACTCTATGAGCTCAGGAATTGGGTTAACTGCTCTAAGCCTCAGGCTCCTTGTTTGCAAAATTGAGATAATAATTATATCTCATGGGATTTTGGGGGGGGATGAAATGAAAGTGTGCATGTAAAACATGCATTGCCAGGCACAGTAAAAACACTCAACGAGTTATTATTAAGAGAGAAAAGTGTAGGTAGAAAGAGAATAACATACAAGAGAGTATGAGTTGAATGAATTCCAGCTCTTGCTATGACCCTGGAGGCGATCCCCGCAGTGCAGAGTTCCAATGTGATGGCAGAGGCTTCAGAGGCAGGCCTCTTTTAAAAGTGCATAGTGTCTATGGACGCTGCGGACTTGAGCGTATGGTTTGTCCCTGGGGGAGCCACTTTCATTGCATAAAAGACCATTCTGGGGACACAGAGCCCTGCCAGCTAATTGATATGGACACTGTGAACTCCTCAGGAATGGAGCCTGAAAATGTGGGGCACTTGGTGAATTCCTACAGAGCTGCCAGGACGGCCTTCGACATCAATCTTCCTTCTAGAAGACTGGGGCTACTGAGCAATAGCTTAAGCAAAAGCAAGCAGGCACAGCATTTGAGGGAGCAACTTGACCTGCCAACTTCCAATACTCTGAGCCTACCCTTAAGCACATGAGTAGAGAGATGCTGGGCTTGAAATGACAACCTACAGACCCCAAACCGCATATCCCTGAATTACTAGCCTGCACCTCAAATTCTTAAGTAAATGGTTTCTGGCAACTATTCCTCCAGTCATCTACTCTCTCCTTCCTCTGATGAAGTTATCCCCGTCACATTACTTACATTGCTTTCTAGAATGTCACCCATGACCTCCTAATTAAAACATCTAGCAGCCTTTTAAACTCCAAGGCCATCTTTTTCCTATCGGTAGCACCATTTTGTTTACTTAAAATGGAAACTCAACCATGAGTGGAGCACTGTGCTTGAAGTTCCTGGGAGGCTGGAGGGTGGATAGACATGGATAAGACTAGTCCCCGACTGTAGGGAACTTGCAGGGGGGGGGGGAGTCATTAACTATTACAGAAATGAGTTTGGACTTTATTCCAATAGTCACTGAAGCTTATTAGAGCTTTTCAAAGGGAATGAAATGATCCAAGCTGTGGTTCAGGAAGACAGCATTATCTCTGCTGAAATGTAATGGAGGGATTAGAGGAGCCATACTACTGGAATTGGGCAGACCAGTCAGAAAGGTTATAATCCCAGCAAGAGATATTGAAAACAGGACCCGGCGAAGCGGCAAGGGAAATGGAAACAGGCTACAGGAAGCAGAATTGCTAGAACTTGGAGACTATTTAAATTTGGGTGTTAGGGAGAGGGAAGAATGAATGGGGACTTTGTTGTTTCTAATTCAAATGACTAGAAAAGATGGCATACTGCTCGTTTTCTGTGATAGGAAACCAAGGAGAACTTTTTTTTTCTTTTTGGAAAATGCCTATAATGGGTTTTGATTTTAGTTACAGTGGACTTAAAGTGTCTTATGAATAGCCATATGACAATATCCATCCAACAAGTTGTTGAAAATTCTAACTTTAATCTTAGAGATGTCAGAGTTACTATCTGAAGCTATAGTAGAGAACAAGATAACTAAGACAGAAGGTAGAATGAGAAAAAAGCAGAGAACAGAACCTGAGAAAGGCCTCCACAACGCAAGACTAGGTAGACACGCGTCACGTATGTGACCAGTTTCTACCTTCTGCCTTCCCTTTCTTTACTTCCTTCTTTCCCAGATTTACTTTGTCCCAAATAAAAGTGAAACATTGCACATTCAGAGAAAGGTAACAACCTGATTCAGTAAGTGCAAAGAAATAAATTACTGGTTGATCGGATGTGTTATCTTTTTATCTTTTTGCTGCTATTCAGAAATAAATCACCATTTGTGAGCTGAAACTAAAAATCTGCACTGCCAAATCAGTTCTTCTGAGATGAACTCCTACTCGGTAGTAATTTCCCTCATCTACATTAAGCATCTGGAGAGGAATCTCTAGGAACACAATAATATGAAGTTGTAATATAGGCCATGTTTTTGTGATTATTTATAATAGTCTAAGAAACTAATAAGCCTCAAATAGTAACTCTTGAACAGGTAATACTCCCTATTTCACCATCTTTGAAATCATCCTATCTGGGAGGCAGCAGAGTATATATAGCAGTTAAGGTGTCAAAAATGTAGATTTAAGTCCTGGTTCTTCTGCCTCTTAGTAGCTGTGTGATCTTAGGGGAATTCTTTAATTTGTCTGTGCCTCAGTTTCCTCATCTGTAGAATGGATACCAGTACTTCTCTCAAAGAATTATTGTGAAGATAAGCAATAATTGTAAAGCGCTTAGAAGCGTACCATATATAGTAAACACTACATGTGACTTCTTACATTGACAGCCTTCCCTTTGACAAGAGATGCTTCACAGAATCAAAATGCTGGAATGGATATAAAAGAGATAACCCAATATGTCTTCTCACCTGAGAAAAGACAGATGTCTATTCTTATATTAAAAAAATCTATATTTTATTATTCACAGTGGCCAAACACTGGAAACAATCCGAATATCCATCATCAAGTGAATGCATAAACTGTGGTACATCCATGCTATGGAGCACTACTCAGCAATAAAAAGGAATAAACTATTGATATATGCATTAACTTAGAGCAAGCTCAAAGTAATCATGCTGAGTGAAAGAAATCAAACAAAAAAAGTACATATTATATGGCTCTTTTTATATGACGTTCTAGAAAGGCAAAATTACAATGACAAGAGATGTTGTCTGGGGTCAGGCATAGGAAGAAGGGATCAAGTTAAAGGGGCATAAGGGCACTTTAGAATGTGTCCTCTATCTTGATGGTAGTGGTGGCTACATTATTATATACAATTACCAACATTCACCAAACCAGACACTTAAAATAAGTGTTTTTTAAATATGTGAATAATACTTCAATTGAAAAAATTCTACAACTACCATTGTATGACCGCCGGCAACATTTCCTAATTGTGCAACTTATTATTTATGTATGAGCTATTATTTTACAAATATATTAAGTTTGAGATACTTAATATCTCAGAATAATAAGCAGAATACACAGAAACTGAGCAGGCTGGTACAATGTGGCACTAGATTTAAGGATTTAAGTTGTATAGAGTTAGAAAGCATTTCCTTTCTTCTTTTACTTCTTCCTTTCTCCCTCTTTTTTTTCTCCTTTTTTTCCTTCCTTCATTACTCAAACATATGTTGTGCACTTTCCATCTGCAGCCAATATCCTAGGCACTTAAAAATTATTTTGGAAGAAAATAGAATATAAAGCCTTTACTACAGAAAGGGGTGAATAGTAGATCCTTGGTCAGTACATTTAGGGTTGGGAGGAGGGAAAGTGAAATCACTGGACAGAAAAGAAATGGCAAGAAGAGATGTTGGAAGGGAAGGCAGAAGAGCCCACAGGTTCTGAAACAAAGTTTTCTGAATGTTACTTTCCAAATTTGAAATCTCATAAAGAAAGAAAGAAAGGAGGAGAAGGAAATTAATCTCCGTGGCAGAGCATAAGAAGCAAATCTTTGGAAAAATAGTATAATCTTAGCAATAGAAGGGTCTGGAGCAATCACCTAGTCCAATTCTCTCATTTTACAGAAATTCAAATACAATCTCTCAGTCTCTTCTGTGGGTTGTATTAATAGGCATGCAAAAGGTACGCAGTCCAGATATGGAATGTTTGTCCGGGGAACTATTACAAAGTGTTCCTATTAGGTGGGAACTGGCTGCTTTCTACCATATGAAATGATAAACATGACATTTTACTGAAAACAGTGATTGCATGGAAACTTTCTACCTGGTGATTTAAAGGAATTCAATTTAAATTAAATCTATTTTATGGGAGCCAACAGATTCTGGAAAGAAATCCATCTGACAGGGGATTCGCCCAATATTCAAAACTTTCCAGGGAAGAAGGAAAGGGGTAGTTTCTTTATACAAGGCCCCCGAATGACAACCTCCTAGCTTTCCTGCATTTTGACCTGGAGTCTATTCTGAAGTCAGTTTCAACAGTGAACTTCCCAGCACCAAGAACCCTGGCTTTCCAAAATTTTCTCACACCACACACCTTCATGAGCTGTATCTTTCTAAGTTTCTGCCCAAAGATGACAAAAATGCCCTGCACCTCTTTGTCAGTGTTAGGGTTTCCTGAATAACCTCTGAACAAGCACTGGGCACAGGTGTTTTCTTGGGAACCAACAACTAAAATTACACTTCATTCTGCTTCTAAGCTGCCTACAAACTTCTCAACCATCTTCCAGCCCAGCTGGGGCTTCTCTGCACGCTATTACTACACTGGCATGGACTGAGCACATCGTTCTCAGAAAAAAGAAAAATAAATAAATGTATCCACTGCCCCCTCCACACACATATTCCAACCCAAAGTCTGGCAAGTGCTGCGAGACTCTGCCGGCTCACCACATTTAGGAGAATGCTAAAAACAATGCCATGATTTTTAATAACTTTCTGGATAGAGATCTATCTGGGTGCAATATGCTATAATAGCCTGCCTTAGATACCCAACTCCAGACCACGGCTCTGTCTGTATCTCCAACAATCCACATCATCTCCAGATTTGAATTTAGTTTTTGTTTCTTTCCCAACTGATGATTACAAACAGCAGCGAGACAAACTGGATAAGAGCACTGTGTCCTCTAAAGAGCAATAATAAATGTTTATAATGAGAAAAGGGGAACACATAAAGGGCAAAACATGAAAATGCCTCCTGCCACTTTCTCTCCCTTACCAAATGGAATGTGACTGCTTACATGTGATGAACTTGGAGGCACAGAGAATGTGGGCTTCAAATATAGACCTTCTCAAAGGGCAGGGATGGATTCATGTTCTGCACAGTCTTTGGCATATCTTGGACAAGCCAGAGCTATCAAATGGCAGTAGCCACTCCTGAGTGACATTTAGTTTCTGAGTGGCATTTCTCTGGAGAAGCTTTCATTCCAGTCCTGGGGCTAAACAAAGAAACCTACACATGTGGCTGAAAGAACCTGAGGCTTTGGGGAAGGAGGTGTGCGGATGTTCACCTGATCCCATCTGCAATTGTTCTGGCTCCTGAAGAAAGCTGAACTATGATTCCAGTAAGTTCGTCAGTAACTTTAATTTACAAATCCCAGACCCTCTGCCCCACAGTTGTTCAGTCTCTGCATAACCAGATTGAAAAAAAAAAAAAAAACACACACTTAAGCAGAAACTGAGAAAAAAGAAACAGAACATTATGGGAAAATAAACCACTGGAAAATCTATTAATCAGTCACTCTCTGTTCTCCACACCACCACTGCCCTTCATTCAGGGACTCTACCAACCAGCTACTTACCTCTGAGCAGCTACGGTGGCCGCAGCATCCAGGGCAAAATGTCTCATCACATTCTCCTCTAAATACTTCTGCTCCCATTTAGTCATGTCAGCTTCCAGGGCCAGGATTCTCTCCTCCTTCTCACGAAGGAGCTCCATCAGTGCAGCGGCATTGTATTCTGAAACATTGGTGGGCTGAGAGTTGCCCTGGCGCTGTTGGAGGAGATGCCGAGACCCCCGATGTTAATGAGTTAGGACCATAGTGGCTGAGTCCCATTTGAAGAGCCCTTATTTTTGGAAAGGATTACTGCCCAAGCCACTTCAGTTTGGATTCTGATTCAGAAGCAAGGGGAATTCACAGGACTTTCTACCTCGGGCTTGAGTATGAGACTCTTGATCACGAAACGAGCCTGCCATGTCAGATGGTCACGCTGCTCAGAAAGTGGCTCAGTGGTTTAAAAATCACTAGCCCTTGGGCTTCCCTGATGGCACAGTGGTTGAGAGCCCGCCTGCCGATGCAGGGGACACGGGTTCATGCCCCGGTCCAGGAAGATCCCACATGCCACGGAGCGGCTGGGCCCATGAGCCACGGCCGCTGAGCCTGCGTGTCCGGAGTCTGTGCTCCACAACGGGTGAGGCCACACAGTGAGAGGCCCGCGTACCGCAAAAAAAAAAAAAAAAAAAAAAAATCACTAGCCCTGCCGGCCAGCATGGTTCTCCATAGAAACGGAAATTAAAAATCTAGGATTTGGTCTCTACCTTGCCCCTAAACTTGTTGTGTGACCTTAAGGGAGTCATGCCACCTTTCCTGGGTCTTGATTTTCTCTCATCTAAAAGTGAGGAGAGGGCTTCCCTGGTGGCACAGTGGTTGAGAGCCCGCCTGCCGATGCAGGGGACACGGGTTCGTGCCCCGGTGCGGGAAGATCCCACATGACGTGGAGCAACTAAGCCCGTGAGCCACGGCCGCTGAGCCTGCGTGTCCGGAGCCTGTGCTCCGCAAAGGGAGAGGCCACAGCAGTGAGAGGCCCGCGTACCGCAAAAAAAAAAAAAAAAAGTGAGGAGATGTATGGCCAAATGATTATAAAGACCATTTCCAATCCTAAAATGTCCAGGAGTCTATTTGTATAGTGTCTTCACTTCTTATAGGGCCTACTGTTTCTGGGGTTCATATGAAAACAAAAAGTGCAAGATAATAGGCATTAAGGATTTTGCTGCGATAGGAAGCTAAGGAAGCCAACTTCGTCTGGAGTAAGATCAGTTGGGGCAAAAAACTTGAAGATGAGCAAGAGTGTTTTTTGATTCTCATGTCAGACACTATCTGACAAATAAGCAATCAGGAGCAATCTCACTTTCTTGAAGTTCTCTATACCTGCTGGATCCGGAGAGATTCCAGTTCTCTCTCCAGTCGTGTCCGGAGACGGTGCTCCAGCTGTTCTCGTTTTTCACATGCTGCCTGGAGCTGTACAAGAGCTTGCTGCATCTTTTCCACCTTATCTACGTACACTTGCTTCTTTTTCAGCTGAAAATCCAGGTTGGGAGAATTACAAGATAGAAGGAAAGAGAACAACAAGGTCAGTTATACAGCCCCCAAATCCAGCCTTGTGTTTAGATCTCTTCCTGTCCAGCTCCAGAAAAGCATGAATGGCAAGAAGGTCCTTCATGAGTATCGGGCTGCCTTGTATTTACCATACAGAGAATGTCTCAAGGGATAGGAATTAGGAGCTCCTTTTTCACCTCTCCCTCCTTCCCCATCTCTATGTTTTCCCCAAGTCTATTTCTATCAGTAGAGTCTGTCTTAGATGGCAAGGTCTTAAGATTCCCATTTATGGATGGCCTCACCTCTGCTCTTCTTCACTCTAAACTGTAATATTCTGGGGGAGGGTATATCTTACTTTGGTCATTACAGTAGGGGAATGCTAAAAAAATAAAAGGGGGGCTCTCCAGGGAGAAAAGTTTAATTCGGAATGGAAAGGAAGCCTACCCACTTTATACAGCTGTCTCCTCTCCAAGTGAGAGAAAAAGGGTGGTCAACTGCTGCACATAGAGGGAGGCCAGAATTGTCTTTCTGAACTCTACAGTCCTGGTAATTACTCAATGTAATCATCACTGCTCTCCTGGAATGTTTCTGCTCCTCAAAAGTGAAGCTGCTGGGACTTCCCTGGAGGTCCAGTGGTTAAGACTCTGTGCTCCCAATGCGGGGGGCACGGGTTCGATACCCGGTCAGGGAACTAGATCCCACTCACTGCAACTAATGATCCTGCATGCTGCAATGAAGATTCCACATGCCGCAACTAAGACCCGGTGTAGCCAAAAAAAAAAAAAAGAAAAGAAAGTGAAGCTTCCATGCAACCATGCAATGGTTCATCTTTAGTCTCTTCATTGACCAGCACTGCCGCCCCAGTTCTTTATTAAAAGAACACAGGTCACTTGCGATTCTGCCTCACTCATGAGCCTGAGCTGATAACATTGGACCATAATCTCTCAACTATCACTCTGGGACCTTTAAAGATATCTAAAGATGCAAACTAATGAATCAAATCTAAGACTAAATGAGATCAAATATGATTCTTCCTCTTTGAAAGCTTATGAACCATAACCAAAAACAAAGGTAGAAGCAGGTTGGGACTAACTAAGAGTTTGAGTTCTTTGTACCCTTGTAACTTCCAAGGCAAATCCCATCATGGTAAATCCCTGACTCCACTGAAATGAAGGAATGAAGAGAATTTCAGAGCTTTTTAAAGAAGGAATACATACCCTCAACACCTAAGAAGATAGGGGAAAGTGCAGCCTTCACAAATTGTTAGGAATGAGCAGATGGTGCTTCTTCATACCTATAATACTTGTGCGGGTGCCTCTCTTGCTAATAAAATCAACGCATGGACTCTTTCTAAAGTAGAAATTCTTCCAAGCTGGTCACATCTGTTATTATTATTTTCGTGAAACCTGCGGTTAGGGATACTCTCATTATTAAGATTTAAATGTGAAAATATTATTGATAACATGGTCCAAAGGAAATTCAAGAATTCAGCTCAACTCTAACTTTCCAACAAATTTCCAAGCCCTTGAGATACCTAGATAGATAGTTGCAATGTAAGAGGTTACCCACTTTACCAGCACTGCCCACATCCATTTAGCTGGGGCCAGACCAGCAGAACCAACCTGACACCCTCATTGCAGAAACCAGGTAAGACCTTCGTGGTAATGTGTCCAAATCACTGCTCTCTAGAATGTCCACTCAGACAGCAATGGCATGTGCTAATGGGGAAACTCTCCTTGTCTTATAACTGCTCTCTCTCCAAATTCGAATTGCTGAACTTTCTCTAGGTGGAAGAAAACTTATATTTTCCTACCAGACTTGCATTATGCCTTGCCTAGGTGACTGGGAAAACTTTAAAAATTCGTGCTACACTTCTTGGCATTTCCTTTCATTCCAAGGCCTAGTTCAATCTAGCCCTGTAAACCAGTTGAGGTGAGTTATAAGTCTAAATGTTTTTATCCATTAGACCTTTCCCTAGGAAATAAAAGAAACAAAAATCGCCATTCTCATCCTCTCAATAAGCTTAAACCTTTCTTTCCTGGGATATGCGACTATTTGTAATAACACTGACTAGGGCAATCAAGACCTTTGGGCCATGGATGCCTCTGCCTTCCTATTTGCTAAGCTTTGAATTACTGGAGAGCAGGAAATATCCTCTACCCTTTGCCTTTTGGGTTCTATAATCCTGATGAGCTATTGAAAGTTGAATGCATTTATTTGTGAATCGCTCTGAAAACCCTAGGGGAGCAGTGCAATGTTAATGCAGAGAGTGTTAATTATAATTACTGAAGCTTACAGGAGTTATACTTAAAGGCAATTAAAGTTAGATAGTATGCAGTTCTTGCCTTGATGGTAAAGTACTGCAACGTAAGCTCAGATAACTGAAAAATAAGTAGTCAGGACTAGGTGTATTTCTCTATGCCCTGCCTTTCTTGAGAAAGGAATCCTCAATGTCTTAGCTAAGGAATGCCCAGCGGTGGAAGTCACTGAGCCAACTGTCTGGAAGGGAAAAGCAATAAAGGCCCAGAGAGTTTTCTGAGTTGGCTGAAGATAGTCACACAAGTCAGACAACTTCCACAAACCAGGCCAAGGAAAATCCCATTATGCTTTGCCACTGGGATGATTTTCCACAAGGTACCAGGACCTCTATTGTTGGCATAATTCTTCTACTTCCTTTTTTTTTGCATATCTTATTTTTTTATTGTGCAAAGTGCCAATCTATTATGTCAGCAGATCCAAATAACAACCTAGTAGTATGGAAAATCAAGGACATTTGCAGATATTAAAACCAAGAGTCACAGACATTAAAGTCTCCAAAATAACTATTTTAATAAGAGAGAAAATTTTACAACATAATATCCAAATCCCCAGGAATTTTTCCAGATAATTTCAAAATTCACCAAACCCTTTGCCTATTATAGTTTTCTCTGAGGAAAACTTTTACATCTTCCCTAACGAATCTCTTAACTTTACGACCAATTATGAAATCACAATACCCATATATAGGACCAAGAAAAAGTGCAGCTCAGCCATAAACGCCAAGATCACCTAGTAAGTGCTTAATACCTAGGTAATTTAGGGTACAAAAGGACAACTGTTGGATGCTACCAGTGCAAGACCCTATAAAGATGCAATCCACAAAGTCAGGTATCTTCTAAGTTACATATTCTATGTTTTCTAGATCTCATCTATACATAGAAAGGAACAAAGGTCTATGTGGCTTATTAACTCCTCTATTATCCTGAACTTTATATGCTTCACTTTTTCCTTCATTATGGTAAATCCCCTTTTCTGCCTCTCTTCTATAAACTTATCTCCTGTGCTAAGCTCCTCAAATGTTAGCTCAGTAATTAAGACATCCTAGATCCCCAACTTCACCTTTCAATGCCATCAGAAATGTCAGTGGTTCCTTCTAGGTAAAGAGAGAGGCCATACAGTAAAATGGTTAAGGTCATGAGCTCTGGCCTCAGGCTACCCCAGTCCAAATGTTGGCTCTCCCACTTACTAGGTATGCAACCTGAGGAAAGCTACTTAATCTCCCTGAACTTCCCTTTACTCATTCATACATAACATAGAGATGATGATAATTTGATATACCTCTAAAAGGAGCAAATGAGATAACAAATGAAGTGCTTAGTAGAGTGTCCGGCACAAAAAGTACACAGAGTTGTTTTTCTTTTTTAAAGAAAAAGTTAATCCCAATTCACACATACTCTAGTCCTCTCAACTTTGAACATTCATTCCAGATAGCCTTGACATGATTCTCATTATCTCAATAACTCTAATTAACACATCAATTAAGACATTAAAAACACAGCCATTTTTCCCCAGGAAGACATATAACACTAGGCCTCAAACCCTTCATGCAACAGAGCTTCAGATATCTTTATAGGGCAAGGCCTTTCATTGGAGATACAATTAGAAGAGAGTACTGAGTAGCTGCAAGGACACCATATTCTCTCAAAATGACACGATTTAGAGGGCACCTCCACTTTGTGAGAGATACTTTACCTATAGTCAAAGGTACTGTTTAACTAAAGACACTTAGGCAGAGCTCATTCCCTGACACACACACACACACACACACACACACACACACACACATACACACACACACACACACACACACACACACACACACACACACACACACACACACACACACCAGAAATTTCTATTTGACAGCAAACTGAAAGATAAAGGAACAAGGTGGCAATCAGGAGACTTGGGTTCTAGTCTTAGCTCTGTTTTTAATAGTAATTTGCTTCCCAGTTCTCAGCCTCAGAGTCCCCATTTGTAAAAAAAGAAACAATGAGTGGGGTTTTGGGGGGTCAGCAAACCAAAATGGTCAGCAGTGGGCCAAATCCAGCCATGCCCATGCATTTACGTATTGGCTAGGGCTGCCTTCCTGCCATAATGGCAGAGTTGAGCAGTTGCAGTTGCAGAAGAAACTCTACATCCACAAAACTGAAAATATGTACTATCTGGTCCTTTAGAGATAAGGTGCCAGCCCTTGGAGTGATTTTCAAACTGTGTTCCACAGTCCTAGTGTTCTAAGGAGTGCTTCAGAAGCCACTACAATGGGTGAGTTGTATCAAGTGGCTCCTCTTTTATGTGTTTTACAATGAGGGTTCTACATAAAACTTAATTTCAAAAAAAAAGACTGTTACATCTTTTAAGATACATATGAATATCCAGTTGACCCTTGAACAGCATGGGGGTTAGGGGTGCTGACCCTCCCTGCAGTTGAAAATCCATGTATGACTTTATAGTCAGCTCTCCATATATGCGGTTCCTCCATATCCACAGTTCCATATCCAGGGATTCAACCAATGGCAGATCGTGTAGTACTATAGTATTTACTACTGAAAATGTCTGCATATAGGTGGAATCACACAGTTCAAACCAGTGTTGTTCAAGGGTCCACTGTATATATGTTCTTGTGCTTCCCTAAAGAATGGGCTTCCCATCTTACCTCACTCCATCACCTTTTCACACTTGACACTTCAGCATGGTTAAATAACTTTAGGTTCCCGAGGACCCCCTCATATTTTAGCCCTCATTGCCTTTGGATATGGCATTCTCTCTCTTAGGAATGCCTTGCCCACTAGGTTTTAAGAAGTTTTTAAAAAAACCAAACAAACCAGCAACAGTAGGATAGACAGATGTCTATCTAATAGTCTTTCAATTCACAAATATTTTATGAAACTAAGCTTCCCCTTTTCATATTCAACACTGACCAGTAACTAAGGGGACTGGACAAAATGGGATCCTAGAAATCTGTATAGGCATATTCTTGGAGGTAAAAAAAAAAAAAAAAAAAAACCATAAAAGTCCTGCCTTTGTTTGTGTGTATGTACATGTAAGAGACAGATCATATAAGGTGTGTACTCTCCATAGGATCCTAGATGATTTATTTTTCTATGTCTTTAGTGTTCAAGGAAGTGAAAGTTCACTTGAAAAGTTTCTAAAGCCAACGTAGTGGTTTTGGTATAGAGACGAGTACCTACAGATCTCTAGAAGAAGCCAGAACCAAATTCCCTCTAGATACTCAGTGAATGGGGGAACTCATTCCATCCACTTAAGTTTTCTTACCAAATGCCAATTTTCAAAAACCTGTCAAAACCCCCCCTTCCCTAGCTTTCCCTAAACCTGTGTTCTCCTAACATGGTTCCTTAAATCATTCTTACTTTCTGTCTTGATCTTTTACACCCACCTTCCCTTCCAATTTCATCCCCATCTCCTGCTATACCCCAAAGGTCCAATCTATGGTAGTTTACTCTTTTACCTCTATACTGATGATTCTTAACTGGGGATGATTTTACCCCCAGGGAACATTTAGCAATGTATGGAGACATTTTGGGTTGTTACATCTGGGGTTAGGTTGCTATTGGTATCTTGAGACTGGAAGCCAGGGATACTGCTCAACACCCCACCGTGCACAGGACAGCCTCCTCCATCACTATCACCAAAGAATTATCTGGCCCCAAATGTCAATAATGCTGAGGTCGAGAAACCTTGCTCTCCACTTCAACACTACTGGAGATTTCCTTCATGCCACAATTCTCACAACTGCTTATATTCATATTTTAAAGTTATTATGCTCTCTTTAGTCACAGACCCCTAACTGAGGGCAAGATTTCTCACTCTGACACAGTGTGCCCCAGACTGCTTTCATCTTTATCCAAAATGATATCCCTTCAATAGTTCAGCCATTATAATAATTTATCCTGTTTTTCCAATCTCCAAATCTTGGAATTATTGTCCTTTCTTCCCTCTTTCCTTTGACCACCATATCCAACCTGTCACTATATCTTAATTTTAAATAACATCTCTCATATTCTTTCATTTCCTTATATTTTCATAGCATACATAGTTTAAGTCCTTATTTCACAACTAAATAATTAGAATAATAACCTAATAGATATTCTTACTTTGTTGCCCTCTCCCATCTACACACAAGCACATATGCACAGATGAATACACACACACACACATACACACACACACACATACACACACACACAATCAGTCCATCTGACATACAATTGCTATAACAGACTTGCTCAAGTAGAACATTATGGCACTGCCTTATTTAAGAACAAAAGCAATCTACTGCTAGCACATCCATTGAACTATTGATTAGGTACCTACTATATATCAAAGGCAACTTTACACCTCCTCTCTCACTTCTTTAGACCACAGCTATTCTTTCTCAGCCATATTTTAAACCACTTGGTATTTTTCAATCCACCCCCCGATCTACTGTCTCATTGTCCCCTGTCCATCCTAGATATGCCTCTTAGAAATGCCTTTATCAATGTTCTAGGCTCCTACTGCCTTACATTCTACCAGGCCTACTATGCAAATGATCAACCTTTGTATTAGTCTGATCATTTCTTCATCCTTCCTCACCATATAAGTAAACTCTCCAGGAGTTCTTCCTGAATAATCTTACCTGACCCTGATCGCTGCTTTTCCCTAGAGCCTCTTATAACGTGCACTCTATTAGCAGTCATTTTATAAGATTTTGTTCAAGTGTGGATTCATTCATTCATTCATTCATTCAACAGATATTTACTGAATGTTTATCACACATCATGCCCTATTCTACATCTGAGAGCAGTAGTGATGCAATGGGAGGCAAGACAAAGTCTCTGCCCCATTGGAGGGCAGTATCCCATAAGCCACTTAAGGGTAGGGCCTTCTATTTTCCTTCATATCTCTCTTAGGTTCTAGATCTAGTTCATTTTTCACTACTCTCTTGGTGACCAGTTAATATTAAATAACTGTCAAATACAAAAACAAAAATGTGCAAAGCATAGCTTAGCTATAACACTGAAAATATAAAAATAATAAACATACACATTCATAAATGTATTCACTTTGATTGGAAAGTCAAGATAAGGGTTTCAGATCATTCCTATTAAGAGATAAGTTTTTAAAGAGGAGTCATAAAATTGGGAGGAAGAACAGCAGGAAGGCAACCTATTGAAGAATAGAGCAAATACTCTTGAGCTCAATCAATCATGTTTTTCCATTGCACTTCTGCAATAATTTGAACCCATTCCCAAGCATTTGGCAGATCTCTTAACCCCCTTCTGACTCAGGAAAATCTGATCCCTGCAAATGAATACCACGTGATGGCATCTCTTCTCTCCTTCCAACAACTGCAGATGTCTTTCAAATTTATTTTTTCAAGGATGGCTATACACAAAATTACCTCTAGGGCCCCTAAAGCTATCCATTTGTCGCAGCCATTTGTAAGGAAGTGATTTAATCATCAACCTTCTCCATTTATTCACTGGTGGACAAAGCATAGTATGGGATATTTTGGAATTAAGAGATCTGGGTTTTCTTCTAGATGTATTACTAACTGTATAAACTGTCTGCACTTTAATTTCCTACTCTACTGAAACTTCCAAGCTTCATAGTGGGGATGTAGTAAGTATTTGGAAATATTTTTGAAAAATACATGGTAGGAATGAATAGGCAGAACACAGAGGATTTTTAGCACAGTGAAAATATTCTGTATGATACCATAATGATGGATACATATAATTACATACATTTACCAAACCCACAGAATGTATACTACCAAGAGTGAACCCTAATGTACACTACGGACTTCGGGTGATTATGTGTCAGTGTAGGTTCATCAGCTGTAACAAATGTACCCCTCTGGTGGGGGAAGGTGATAACAGGGGAGGCTGTGCATATGCGGCAGCAATGAGTATATGGGGAAGTCTCTGTACCTGTCCCTCAATTTTGCTGTGAACATAAAACTGCCCTAAAAAAGTAAAGTCTTAATAAATGATAAAAAAATATATAATATGGATAGAGGGGGTGGGCTACTATTATTAGGTAGATGAACACCAACATATACACACACTCTGATGACTAAAGGACATTGAGACTAATAATACAGAACTAAGTCCAGTGTCACAGAGGCCATCCTTCATTATGTCTGATTTTCATCTTCCCTTCTATCACCCAGAACTCATGGTGTCACAAATGTCACAACTGAAGTGTACTTTCTTTGCTCCTCTCCTTCATACAACTAAGTTATATGTTACTCCATGAGCCTTCAGTGATTTCCATTTGATCTTATTTAGCCTTGCCCAGGAGCCCATGGCTCCAAGTAAGAGTTCCCTCTGAAGCAATTTGGTAACACTACCCTGGTATTAGCAAGTTGCCTGTGTCCATTGCCAAGAAGCTGTGGTCCACTGGTAGATATTAAAAGAATTGAAGAGTAAAAAAAAAAAAAAAAAAAAAAAAAAAAAAACACGCCTAGAAACTTGCTACCAAGGGAATGGAGTCCATTCTCTTAAGGAGGCTAAAGAAAAATACACAAGACTTTCAATTTGGGAATTTCAAAAGCCAAAATCATAGGAAAAACTGAGAAAATCAAGCTTTGAGAAGTAGCTCCACCTCTATTGGGGGCAGGGAACATAATTTCTTATACTGAGTGGAGCAATACCTACTTCAAAGAAAATATGCTGCCATAAATATGGGAAAAGTCATCCTTAGTTGAAATGCCCTTCAAATAAGTCAACAGAACACTCTGGAAGATTCCTGGGTAGATATGTATTTTATCTGAATTCCTATCAATACCCTCAATGCACACATAATTCATACCCTCAGATCTTCTATCACATTTATAATCCATCATAACTATTGGATGAGTTTTACCTATACCGACAATATCCTACTGTTTGAGGATTATTCTGGATTAGACATATAAATGTCTATGCCTAGGACATTTTCTTCTAATATTGGGAAAGAAGGAGACTAGTTATGGTGCTGTGTGGATAGCTGTGATAGCAGAAAATGATGTATCTCTAAAACCAAAGAGACAAATCAAATAAATGGCAAGAGATCTAGAAATAAGAAAAAATATGAACCATGAAGAATAATGGTGGAAATGAAGTGAAACAATATGAATTTAGTTTTGGAGAATTGAGAGGAGTGGCAAAATGACTCTGGAAAATGCACCGCCACTAAAAGTGTTCACTGCAACGTCTAAATGTCTGCACCAGACGTTGCAGTTGAGAAAAGGTTAACACTTGGGTCCTTTTTTCCCCTGAATCTCTGTGGCTGTCAATCTAGCCTAAAGCCAAAGAACAAGGCTCACTGGCTCTTTCTGCCAGCCCTCCCACATTCCGCTCTATCCCTTCCTATGCACTCTGCTCAGTAAGCAGCCCACCCGCAGCATCTTCCCTCTTTGATCTTGCCAGGGCCTTTTTCCCACCATCCCTGAAACAATTACCCAAGCAGTGGCTCAGCTCTGGATCATCATAAGACAGCAGCCGGCCAGAAGCCTGGGCTGCCTTGAACCTTGTGAGTGGATATGCCAGGCATCTGTCAAAACTCTCCAGTGAGGTCAAATTAGTGGGGGGCGGAGGGAGGTCTCTTTGAATGGGAGAATACCATGGTTGCTGTAGGACACAGAATTCTTTTGACTTGGAGTTTAATGAACCTCCACTTCAACAGGACCTACGTGTCCCGAAAGATAAGGGCAGGGATGGAAAGGCACCATTTACGCCAGCCAGCTGCCTGCCGCATAAGCTGTAGATTGGTGGCAAGACCTGGATTATAGTGAATCACCAAAAAGCAGGTCTGCTCTTTATGAGATATGCTCTTTAGAGTGCTATCCCCTTCCCAGCAAGATACCATATCCCTCTATGTCAGCAGAGCAGGGTCCGTGAGAGAATCTGTGCTGAACTTGGAAGAGGAAGGAAGTTGTGATTGCAGGAGAAAGTTCTCTGTAAGCCTGAGGCACCATTTCTGTATAGAGCTTAGAGCACAGTGAATGTTGAGTGTCACGGGCAAAAGACTTAATAGGATTAGAAAGATGGAATGGATTTTAGGGAAAGTATCTAAATGAGGACGTTGTAAAGAGAAAGACATAAATATATGCAAGAGTCTTCAGACCATTAAAGTAGTCATAACCGTTCCCTAACCATCTTTTTTTTTTTATTGAGATATAAATGACTTGTAACATTACATGAGTTTCCTCTCACTGTTGTGGCCTCTCCCGCCGCAGAGCACAGGCTCTGGACGCGCAGGCTCAGCGGCCATGGCTCACGGGCCTAGCTGCTCCACGGCATGTGGGATCTTCCCGGACCGGGGCACGAACCCGCGTCCCCTGCATCGGCAGGCGGACTCTCAACTACTGCGCCACCAGGGAAGCCCTACCTGACCATCTTGATGCAACGCAAAATAGTTAAACCTGAGTGGCCTTGCACTTAGTAGGCTAAGAAAATACCCCCTAGAATAAAGGCTTAATTTGGGAAGGTTCCCCTAATTCTCATTTGCTAAGTAGACTATAGAGGTTTTCCCTAGAAGAACTTCTAAGGAAAATGCATGGTGCCATTTGTAAGCCATAACTAAATGATCTGTTTCTATGAGACATAGGCAGGCATCTGACATATCCCTCTGCCTTCCAACATGACATGACTTGAGCCATCTCCAACAGATAGAGGGATATATTTTCTATTTGTGAATACTCTTATTGCTTTAGAAATGCTCACTAATTTTGTGAAGGAATCACAACGAAGAAACCTTACTAGATTAGTTCCAGGGCTACCTACTCACCTTAAATACCTCCTAAATGTTCTGTACTTAAAAATTTTACCCCAGGATAAATGAGACCTAGTGGGGGTTGAGTCACAGCAAAAAAGCAAAACTTCAGTTATCAATTCCTGTCTTTGAAGATAAGGGAAAGGAATGTTTTCCTTTGAATATTATGGAGGAGATAGGAAAAATACCACCCAGGAGCAGACACAGCTCTGATAGACTACTAAAATGAAAAGGAAAATAGGAATCTGTGGATTTTCCCTGAGATGTGGTTTCAAGCCCCTATATGTGCTAGAGGTGATCTGGCTTAAGAGACTAGAAGGCATTACATGGCCTCTGCCTCTGATTCCACCGGGTAGAAGCTTGCTCTCCCCATCAAAGGTTCCGCCTCCTTTAGCAACAGCAACTCAGAATTTCCCAACAGCTAGACTACATGCAAAAGAACAGGTTGGATGAGGACTAAAAAATTAACAATAATTGATGAGTTCATGTGAGATATCTCTGACCACTAGATGCCATCATTCAATCCTACCCCAATATTTAGAGCTTCTTCTTTATATTGTAAATCTACATATTTTGGAGCAGGGCCTTGGAAAATGACTAAAAATCTCTGGAACAAATTCCCAGAAAAGCCTCAGAAGTCTGAAGCCAGAAATATATGTCAGGCAACTGTTTCAGTGAGGGCTACCCGGTGGGAACTACAGATTAAGATCCTCTCCATACAAGTATACTATTTCCATGATTAACAACCAGTTACCACTGAGCCCTCAGATACTGCAAACCAAGATGGTTGCAGAATCTTTGTTTCCATTTATCTCCAACTGGATGGGCACCCTTCCAGGAGGGGCAGTGGGGCTGTTTATATACCCCAATCTCAAAGCAGTCCAGACAAGCTTCTCATAGTCTGTTGAAAAACAGGGGTCCAATGGGTAAAGCAATTTCTTTTCAAATTAAAAGATGCAGAGGTTACTAAATCTGAACAGGCGCCCACATTTTCTTTTTGGGAGTGGAACCAAAGGATGATTCAGACGGAGAGACAGGCAGCAGGGTCTAGGGAATGAAGAGTCATGAGATTCCAGTTTTATTCCTGGCTCTGCCCAAGACTTGCCATGTGACCACCAGCAAACTACTTCTCAGCGGGTCTCTCAGTTTTCCCTTCTCTAAAAGAATACAGTCTTATCCCCGTCCTGTAATTTACTCTGTCATTTCCTTGCAAAAAGGGAAAAGAAGGGAATATATGAGGTATGGCGAAGGGCTGGCTAAAGGGTGTGCTAAGATCTTAAGACCTGGACACCAAGCATGTACAAGTATCCCTCATTTTCAATAAAGCAACTTGGCAGTATTTCTGATCTAGACAACTGATGAAGCAGAACATCAGCCTGATTTTATACAACCTGAAGTTTAACAATTAAGCAGTTCAGGTTAAAGGACATCATAGGTTAGATGGCATCACGCACTAGAAAAGCATGAGCCCACAATATAGCTCCAACAAGTGTGTTAACACCCACAAAAGAAATCAAAGGATATCTATAAGTCAGGAGATCTTTAAGAACTAGACATTCTTACTAAGGGAGAAGAAGCAGGCAATGAATGAAAGTAGGAAAGATACCTCACCTGCAATAGCCAGAATGCTCAAGGTTTGGTCACTAAACACTTTTTTGTAATCTCAAGTTTATAAAGATTTCAGCTTCTTATAATGGAGGCTATTTTTTTTTCTTTTAAAACAATTCCAATTTTAGAATAGACAAGTCAGTGAGATGTGAAATTTTCTTTACCAAGTTACATTTTAGCATCATTTTCTTGCTGGAATATACCCATTCCCTGAAGTGCATAACATCTAAGACCTAGTAGTACTCCAATACAATGACAACTGACATCCAAGATTAATGAATGACAGGCCAGCAGCAAAGTTCCCTCTATTTCATATAAACACAGCTTAGTGTTGCAATTGAGTAACATCTACATTGAGAGTAATCAGATACATATTAATCAGATGCTTAGTAGTTTGGGGGCCCCTGCATTTGTCAAGGAAAGGCTCCATCCTTACACACAAGTAACTGAGAACTTCACCCTACCACATACCTACATTCCAGAACCTAGCCAGTAAGAGCCAGGGCAGAGCTCTTGGCCTACCATAAACTGTAAATGGTCCTTGGATCCCATCCTGTGCCAGGCACCCCAAGATCGCTTCTATTCAAAAATCAATCTGCAAAATAAATACAACAAGAGGCATAGCCCTCAAGATTCATTTTTTTGCCTGAGAGGACCAACTTCCCACTGAGCATGGGGAGACAAGGACCATTCTGATTTCAACATCCTTGGAGTACCTTAAAATATCCAGAATCATTTTCTAGCCCTTCCAAAATAAAGCTTTAAAGCCCTGTAAGAGCAGGACTATATATACATACATATATATATATGTATGTGTATGTTTGTGTGTGTGTATATATATACATACACACGTGTACATATGTAAGTGTATATATATATATATATATATATATATATATATATAATCTGTCATAGGCTTAATTTAAGGCAGTGCTAGGTACACAGTCAGAACTTAGGGAAGGCGGGTGGTTAGCTTATTATATGAATGAGCAAATGAAAATTTATCCTTGACCTTGGTGACTTTCTATTCTGGAGCAAAAGGAAGGAACTTGAAGAGAAGAAAAAAGAAATCAAAGTCTACTCACATCAGCACAGTTATAACTAGAAGTAGCAGATGGCACCTTCCTGTTGGGGGATGATGCAGCTGCCAGTTCACCAAAGTGGGGGGCCCCCAGTGCCCTTGGTTTCCCAGCTCTTCTACCCTCAGGCTCATATGCTACCCGAGGAAACTACACATACCTCTTCCTCCAGCTTTACCACCTTGGCCTGGGCGTTGCTCAGGGCCTGGTCTCGGATTTCAATGTGTCGCCTTTGGTCCTCGTTGGTAGAACGGGCAGTGGCCAGCTCCGCTTCCAGTTTCTCTTTCTCCCGCTGGCTCTCCTTATCTATCAGGACATGAAATATCAATACTGCCATTCCAGAGCTAGCTCAAAACCTTACCTGAGCAAAACTGAATCATACCCACTACTAGACGTTCTAGTGTTCTCACACACAGCCCAAGAACCAGGACACCAAGATCTGGACTCCTATCACTGGCTCTACCACTAACTTGCTCTATAAATTCAGAAGTCACTTAACAATGGTGGTTGTGCAGAAGCAGTGAGAAAATATATGTAAAAAGTGTTGTGGAAAGTATTATACAAAGAAGAATATACACACATACACATACACACACACATATGTCAGAAGAACAGGTGGGCTTATCTCCTCAATTTTATTTCTTCAGTCTTGTCTTGGCTAATGAGCAATTGAGCCTCCACAAATTTTCCCCATTGTTTCCTCATGACAATATATTAAATCAATATAAATATGGTATTTCATAAAATGCATAAAACCACAAATCCCACCCTTTACTCACTAACATGATTTTCTAACTGAGATCAATCCACGATCACATTGTAGCTACAGATGACCATGACACATGTAGTTATGCCTCATGCCTTTCTAGGTCCCTCCCCTTTTAACTAGGACAGACCTCATACCAGAAACTCAAATGAGCGGTTTTGATTCTCATTGGGAGGTAGAGTGCCCTTCCTCTCAAGACACTGATACATAAGTTTGTAGGAAAGACTTCAATAGGACAGCCTCACCTTCCTTCCCACTCTGACTTTATATATCTATTCAGATGTACCTTGGGAAGAAATAAACATTTGTTGAATACTTATTGCATACCGAGTATTGTACTAACTTAATCCTCAGAACAACCATACACGGCAGGTGTTCTATTATTCTCTTCTCCATCGTGCATATAAGAAAACAGAGCCTCTGAGGGCTTGAGTAACTTGCACCAGGTCCCACAATTGGAGAGCAAGCAGTGGAGCCTACACTTAAGGCCAGGTTGTTCTAAGCTTTTTGTACTGTACCACACTGCCTTCTCCTAGGATTGCGTTGGTCTGGCCTCTCCAGGGGGCCTTTTCAAGAGGGCTTTCTTGGTTCCTGACATACTTCCAACCATGTGGCGCCCTGTTGATGCCCAAAGGCAAAAGAAATTAAAGTCATGTCCTCTTCCCTGCCTACTAGGTAGAGTTTGACGCCCAAAGGCAGAAGAAATTAAAGTCATGTCCTCTTCCCTGCCTACTAGGTAGAGTTTGACGCCCAAAGGCAGAAGAAATTAAAGTCATGTCCTCTTCCCTGCCTACTAGGTAGAGTCCACTTTTCCCTTCTAGAACCATGTGACAGTCTTTCACCCTGCTGTGAATACAATTTGACCTACTAAATTACCACATTTTATAAACCAGCAGCAGAACTCCTAGGACACCTGAAATACCATCTCCATGCAGGGAGAAGTGTGAAGTAGCAGATCCAGGGCCAAGCATCCATACATTTTCTGTTTTGTTTTATACTGGGAGGCTGCCACCCTCTGCACCAGTGAAGTAGCTTCCAAGGTAACTGTGACACTGCAAAAGCCACTTCACAACAATTTACACTAAGCACTGATGACACCAGAAAAACTACATTCCTTTCTCTAAGACATACTGACAGAGGAACAGGAGGCTCAGGGAAATGAGGAAGAAAAAAAAAAGCTCTAGTTCTAAAGCCAAAGCACAAGAGAGCAACCCAGGAAGGGAGGGAGATATTGTTAAGTGAAGATCAAACAACTTGTAAAAGCTGACTGGAAGCCGCATGGAATGACTTGAAAGGGTCATGTGGAGGCCCAGCAAAGATGGGGACTGACAAGTTCCCATCAAGCACTCCTCCAGCTGGGAACCACACTGGTGGAGGCTAGGGGTAGGGGACACCAACTATGGGCATCTGCAGGAGTCAGGGTAGATCATCTGTTTCCCCCGAAATTCACTCTCCCTATGGACTCAATCCACTGTGTAGTTTTTATTGCTGGTTTTACTGTGGCAGTTGGAAAGAATGAGGCATTGTCTAGCTGGGTGGAGTCCATTAGGGACTCTATAAAGAAGAGGATTAATTCATTGTCAGGGTCCTAGGAGTATTTCCAGACAAAGGAAACACTATTAGGAGGAAGACATAGCTCTGCCCTCCCCCACACCCTCCAACTCCACACCAGAGTCAGTAGTTGAGGCCTTAGCAGTGGTCTCCGTCCAGCTACCCTTGCAATCCCCCAACATGGAATGATATGATATAATACAGGGTGTTTAAGGGAGCCCCAGGTACAAGTTGGGTATTCTAAGCACTAATCATCGATCCTGCATGTTAATCCCATCTCTTCCGGAGCCAACACATGGAGCCTTCAATGATAAATCCCTTCAATATTAAGGGACCCCAAGTTTATCAAGGTCCTTTTCAGCTAGCATGACAAAAAGCAGGGATTCCAAGGGGCTTCTCTGTTTCAATACAGAAGGATTTATGTTGATGTGACTAGATGTTGCGGCAAGCAGCCTTCTTGGCCGGAAGGAAAAGAACACAGTCTCCCAACTTCATGCTTGAACAGGAAAAAGAATCCTTAGATGACATTTCACTCTGCCCTGGCTGTTCTAGAAGGCTAAATAGAACTGTGTAACCTTTTCATACACCTCACTCCCACCCACATATTAAAACCTGCTGCTGAAGCTTTCAGACTTACTTTTTGCAAAGAGCTGAGAGATGGTTTTTCTGGTGTCTTCTGACCCCTCATATTCCTTCTCTGCAAGCTGCTTGTTGGCCGTCTCTAGACGCTCTGTGGAATTTGGAGACAATCAACAGGGCCCTATGGACAAACTTCTAAGCATATGCTATTTGCCCTCCAAACAGTGATCTTGGGCAAAACAAGCCTGTCTCTTCTTGTTACACAAGAAGGGGTGACACAGATATAGGTCTGCAAATGTGGATCCCAAAACAATACTAGACCATGACGGGGAAGGAGGAGGTGAGTACTTTAATACTTTCACTCCTCACTGACAAAACCTTAGTGCAGATTTCTAAATTCCAACCAAGGAATCCATCCCTGAATATATGATAGCTTTCATTCACCAGGAAAAAAAATCATCAAAGTTATTATAAAATCTTTAAACCTGGAAAAGGAAGAGAGGTAACACAGACTATGGGGACAGGCCAAGTGGGTCCAGGAGACCCGGGAGGGATACTGTCTGATTCACACATCAGTTCATCCCACTTTGATTAAGAAAGCTTAGGACCAGACACTACTGTAGTCACAAAAACCTAGCCTGGTCTATGTTCTGCAATTTGCTGACTATCCTAGTGGGCTGGACAAGACCTAGAAGCCTCACCATGTGCTCCTTAGCTTAGCCCTTCCTTTCACCATTCTTTTTTAAAAATTGAAGTATAGTTGATTTACAATGTTGTGTTAATTTCTGCTGCACAGAAAAGTATTCAGTTATACGTATTTATATATATATACATTCTTTTTATATTCTTTTCCATTATGGTTTATCACAGGGTATGGAATATACTTCTCTATGCTATAGAGTAGGACCTTGTTGTTTACAGTAGGACCTTATTGTTCCCTTCGTCATCTTGACTGATGCTTCAGATGTGATTCCCTCACCTCTCAGATCCCTGTTGAAGTCATGCATCCTCCGAATCTCGCCCTCAAGCTTGTTTCTCATGGCTTTCTCCAGGGCCTCTCTTTTAGAGGATGACTTCACAAGGTTCTCATATGCCTCTGAGACACGCTGGATTTCTGTCTCCACCTGAACAACAACAAAAATGAAAGGTAGTGATGATGACAGGAAGTTGATGGGGAAGACGATCTGAAAACATATATGTAAATCCTTAATGACAGCTTCTCCCAGGGCTTTACAGATTGCCAGAAGGCAAGCATAACACAGTCAGATGAGAAAAGTTTCCTGGAAGAATTTCTAAGTTCAACTTTGAGCTCAGTAATTAACTCACCAGGTCACGAGATTTCCTCAGGTTAAAAACAAATACATGTTTCTGCCTTCAGAGAAGGTGGTAGGAGAGGATAAATTTAATAAGTATAGTTATAAATGATTTTCCTTTCCGAATAAGAATTTCTTAATTTTGAAAATATTAATAATAATGTATATAGTCATTGCAGAGCTTTCAAAGGGCTTTCATATGTTTATTTCAATCCGGGATGATATTGGCCTACACAAGGGTACCACTCCCCATTTTAGCAGAGAGAAGACTTCAACAGCCTTTTCTAGAGCAAGTCAGTGGCAGAGGTGAACCCTAAAAACCCTAAGCCTCAGACTCATGTAGTTAGTTCAGTTCAATTTAACAAACATTTACCAGGGGCCAAGTATTACAAGAACCCTTAAAGCACTGTAGGGTGTGTAAATATGAATGAGGACATTATAACTGCCCTCAAGAAGCTTTCAGTCTAATCAAGTAAAATAATATAGGGAAAGATACATTATTAAGAAAAGGAGTAAAGTTATAAAGTGTAGGGGAGGAAGAGGTTATTCCTGCTTGGGGGTGAAGTGAGAGAAGAAGAATTTCAGGGAGGAGGTGGCATTTAGAGTAGGATCCTGAAAGCTGGGTCAGATTTCAATGAGCAGAGGTGAGGGGAAGGGTATTCTATTCTGAGTGAGCGAATGCATTCCCAGAATGACCAGTAGTCTCGTTTGGCTGGACACTGTGGGGTACACAGGGGGAAGCTGGTGAGATCTGGCTGCAAAGACAGATTGGAGTAAGATCATAAAAGGGCTTTAATGCTAGGCATTTGGACTTTATCCCGTAGTCAGTGGGAAACCAGAACAGATTTTTTAACAGAAACTCACGATCAGAGTTGTTAACAGAAACTCATGATCAGAGTTGTGTTTTATGACACCCCAGCAAATCTTGTAAAAGGGAACACACACACACACACACACACACACACACACACACACACACACACACACACACACACACACACACACACACACACAAAATCCTCAAAGAGAAAGGGTCCTGCCCTGAATCAGCCCAAGTCAGGAAGAAAATAAGAAAGACTCCAGAGTCTTTCTGGAACCAGTAGAGTTTCATTGCACATATCACAACCACAGAGATATTTGCATATGATTTGTATAAGACAAGTAAACCTCATGGCCTATTAAGCAATTTTCAAATAAAATTTGACTCCTGCAACCATTCTGCATTCCTTCTCAGCTTTCCACTATCCTCCTTAACAAAGCTCAGGGTACTTTATGGGGAGAAATATCAGGCCCCCCGTGGGAGACTCAGAAAAAGGTGGGGTTACCAAACAACTTAGATTCCACCCGTCCCAGCTCCAAAATGATGCCTGAGGCAGCACTGCCTGCAAACAAATGAGGATTACACCACAGAAAAGAGCAGACTTGAGAGTGTTTTTCTCCTTGCAGATGGCACCAAGATAGCAGCACAGAAGGTGAAAACTGGTGAATGGCATTTAGAGACAAGATCTGCAAGGCCTGAGCCTGATAAAGCTTTTGCATGAAATTCAAGTGCTCAGTAGAGAAAATACACATTTCCATTTGAAAGAGCAGGCTTGGTATTGGTCTGCTCTGGGCAGCCTTTAGGGTACAAGGCTTTCCAATGCCCCACAGAATGCCACACCTGGAAGGCAGTCCTCATTTTTTGTTTGTTTGTTTATGGTTTTTTATTGAAGTATATTTGATGTATAATATTATATGTTACAGGTGTACAATATAGTGATTCCCAATTTTTAAAGGTTATACTCCATTTATAGTTACTATAAAATATTGGCTATATTCCCTGTGGTGTACAATATATCCTTGTAGCTTTTAAAAAAAAAATTTATTTATTTTATTTATTTTTGGCTGCTTTGGGTCTTCGTTGCTATGTGCGGCCTTCTCTAGTTGTGGTGAGCAAGGGCTACTCTTCTTTGTGGTGCGTGGGCTTCTCACTGCAGTGGCTTCTCTTGTTGCAGAGCATGGGCTCTAGGCACGTGGGCTTCAGTAGTTGTGGCTCACAGGCTCTAGAGCACAGGCTCAGTAGCTGTGGCTCGCGGGATTAGCTGCTCCGCAGCATGTGGGATCTTCCTGGACCAGGGCTCGAACCCATGTCTCCTGCGGTGGCAGGCAGATTCTTAACCACTGCACCACCAGGGAAACCCTGTAGCTTATTTTATACACAATAGTTTGTACCTCCTAATCCCCTACCTCTATCTCTCCGCTCCCCCTTCCCCTCTCCCCACTCTTAACCCCAGTTTGTTTTCTGTATCTTTGAGCCTGCATCTTTTTTGTTATATTCACTAGTTGGTTTTGTTTTTTAGATTTCACATATACGTGATAATGTACAGTATTTGTCTTTCTCTGACTGATTTCACTAAGCATAATACCCTCCAAGTCCATCCATGTTGCTGCAAATGGCAAAGTTTCATTCTTTTTTATGGCTGAGTAGTATTCCATTGTGTGTGTGGGGGGGTATACATACCACATCTTCTTTATCCATTCATCTGTTGATGGACAGTTAGCTGGCCTTCATATCTTGGCCATTGTAAACAATCTTGCTATGAACATTGGGATGCATGTATCTTTTTGAATTCGTGTTTTTGTTTCTTTCGGATATATACCCAGGAGCAAAGTTGCTGGGTCATATGGTAGTTCTAGTTTTAGTTTTTTGAGAAACTTCCATGCTGTTTTCTACTGTCACTACACCAATTTACATTCCCACCAATAGTGTACAAGGGTTCCCTTTTCTCCTCATCCTCGTGGAAGGCTGACCCTTTACTCAAGCTGTTCAGAGGACTCTTTCAAGATGTTGTATTGATCCTTTCCCTACCCTCTTTGTAGATACTGTTCCCTCCAAAAGGGCAAGTTGTACATCTGTCAACAGGACCTTCCAGGAAAAGAAGTCACAGAAGGGCGTATCCATTGGTTTGGTCTGTGGGCAGTGGAGAGGAAGGATGGTGGTGGGTTTCCAGACTTATTCTGTCTATTTATTCCCCTCATGAGCCTTGGGCCTTCTTCTTTGTTCTAGCACCAGCTGATATCTACCTTATTCTCCCCACTTTCCTTGTCCTCTTCTCCCCACCTGTGCCTCTAATGCACTGCAGCACTGGGACAGCGTTCACTTCTCCCAACACTCAAGCTGTCCCGATTACGCTTGGTTGAGGCATCTTTCCCCATACTGGGGAACAAAACCACAACCCAAGTCCTATTCTGCTCCACTTCCCTGCCACCCACCCTCCCCCTCAAAAAAACATTCACCATCCTCTGGCAAAGAGAGGCTGCAGAAGATCTGGGTCCATCCTTTGTTTACTGCATCAAAGATGGGGCCAGGGCCACCATGAATAGAGAGTTTAGGGAGCGGTGTCAACTGTTAAACCTAATCAGTCAATGGGCCAGTCTGCTTCTAGTGTGTGAGTATGATTAATTTATTGTACAAATGTGATGGGGGGGCAGGTATGAGAGGAGGGAGAGAATGTTAAATTGTGGGCAAGCTGGGAAGAAACATTTCTTACCCAACAACCCCCATCCAGACTTGGGAACATTGGGTAGGTGGTAAGCATTTTTTGCTACATAAAAATACTTAGCTGATAGTAAGCCCTCCTCTTCATTAGGACCCAGATCTGGTGTTTACATATTGCCAGCTTCATTCAGGCCCCTGAAATTTCCACTCCTGGGTGTCTCCTAAGGACAGAGTTGCTGAACAATACCAGGCAACATTCCTTCCCTCCTCCACCTTCACCCTCACCTCCCTGAACAGTCTGCATTGTTGGGAGATCAAACCACAGGAGCTCCACAATGACAAAAGCTGTAAAGAGGCTGCCAAAGGCATAACCCCATTCACCAACAGCCACTGGAAGCCAAGAGGTAAGGTTCCTAGCTTAGGGCACTCAAGAGCTAAAGTCCCAGCTGCAGTAGACTCAGGAGGGGCCCAGGAAAGAACGTGAACTTGGGACATACACTCCTTTTGCTACTTCCTCAGCCTAGGGCTGTCACCTGTCACCCAGCTGTGGTGCTAAGCCTCTCCTGCCCCGCCACACACGCCAGAGAAAGAGAGTAGATGTTGAATTTGATCTGCAGGGAAGGACCAAAGCAAGAAGAGGGAAAAGGAAAGGGTGTTGAAAAAGGGTTACTGTGAGAACTGCCACTCGGAAAAGTACTCTAAGCCCTTTCCAGAACAAGGCAGGGCAGGATCTAACTTCAGTGGTGAGATTCTTCTGGGAACTGTGGGTTTATATTTAACATTCAAAATCAGTATTTGGGAAAATATAATCAAAAGGAAAAGTCTTTATGCTGGCAGGTCCTTCACCTACACAGACCTCTCCAGTGTTCTTGACCTTCTGAAGCAGTTTCTCTGCCTTTTGTAATTCTCAAACACTCAATTAAGCTTTCTTGAGGGCTACAGTGTCTGCGAGATGTTACTTCTGCTAGAAAGACAGGCAGAAGGCTTTTCCAAAGTTTGCTCCATCTATAACCTTGAAATATAAGAATCCTGAAGACGCGCCCATAAGTCATGCAGGGACCCACAAGTGGAGACTTTTACATCGATATTAAACCAATAAGATGGGACTTCCCTGGTGGCGCAGTGGTTGAGAGTCCGCCTGCCGATGCGGGGGACGCGGGTTCGTGCCCCGGTCCGGGAAGATCCCACGTGCCGCGGAGCCGCTGGGCCCGTGAGCCATGGCCGCTGAGCCTGCGCGTCCGGAGCCTGTGCTCCGCAACGGGAGAGGCCACAGCAGTGAGAGGCCCACGTACCGCAAAAGAAACAAAAACAAAAAAAACCAATAAGATTTCAAAAAGACTCAAATATCCCCATACGGGGGCCTCACCTTCTGCAGTCTCGCCACCTTCTCGTAGCATCCTTCCAACTCCTGCCGCAAGTTCCGGTTCTCATCTGAGAGAATCTCAACCATCTGCTGGGCTCTGGAAACAATGGCAAAAGGGTCGGCTGGCATTGGCTGATACGAAGCAGACGACTGCTGAGCCCGAGGCATAGCTGAATAGGCTTCTCCTGGCTGCTGCTGCTGGTGATGGTGGTGATGGTGTGGCTGCGGCTGCGGCTGACTCAGGCCAGGCTGGGGGAGACGGTAATGATCCCCCTGGTGAGCCTGGTTAGCAAGGAAATGCTGCTGTGGCCTAGGCAGGTGAGCTGAGTGGTCTCCTTGGTTTGGAACCAAGGGGTGTTGGGCAGGAGACAATCTAGTGGACGGTGGAGATTGCAGCAAGGGTAAGGAACCCCCAGACGTGAGGGAAGAAGTAGGGCTGTGAGGCTGAGAGTTCCGGGCTGACAACGGCAATGAGATGTCCTGCGTTGGCCTGGAAAACATGGAGGGTGTGCTCAGGTTAAGCTCCCTCTAAAGGCACTGGGGGAGGGGCTTCCCTGGTGGCACAGTGGTTGAGAATCCGCCTGCCGATGCAGGGGACGCGGGTTCGTGCCCCGGTCCGGGAGGATCCCGCAGGCCGCGGAGCGGCTGGGCCCGTGAGCCATGGCCACTGAGCCTGCGCGTCCAGAGCTTGTGCTCCGCAGTGGGCAGTGAGAGGCCCGCATACCACAAAATAAATAAATTAATTAAATAAATAAAATAAAAATAAAGGCACTGGGGAGGGGGGCACAAGAAAGGGAGACGAGGAGGCTCCCAGGGCCCCCAGGTAGCTGAGAAATGAGGAGCAGGAAGGGTTAGACTTACAGGGTCCTGTGAACACCTGACCAACAGAAGGGTGATCCCACGCAGGATGGAACCAGATGATCTCAAAGGTTACTTTGTGAAAATCTAAGTGATGCATCCTTGTACACTAGTTATTCAAGGGGAAGCATTTCAAATTTGTCTTCAACTAGGTAATTGTCACCTCAGGATTTTAAACTAACCCTTTGCTGGCATTCTATATGTGGCCCAGCACACAGAAAGAGTCACAGTTAGAAAGTTCGTTCCACTTGCGCAGAAGGAAACGGCAAACCGTCATCAAAAGAACCCTTCATCGTGTTATCTGCAATTCTCCTGGATAATTCACATAGTCACAAAAAATTACTTGAGGATATATAGATACTTATTACGTTAGAGACACCAAATAATTATTGTTGATTACAGGTAATAATTGAATGATGCCTTTTAGCAGCAATAATCCCAAGGTTTGGAGGGGATTACAGGCAACACTACCATACTATTTTTGACTTAACTGAATCACAGAATGTAAGGACTGGAAAGGCCTTAAGGAAATCCTTTAGTCCAACTCTGTCATTGGACAGAGGTGGAAACTGAGGTACAGAGAGAGGAAGTGATCTGCCAAATATTACAGAGTGAGTTAGTGGCAGTTCTATGGTACAGCCTAAGTCCCATTTTCTGGCTCTTTCCACTACTATAATGCAATGATTTCCACTGATGTTCAGATTCCCAGTCTATCGCTTATAAAAAGTTCTAGAAAGAGAACTTGGTACGTGGTTTAGTGTGACTCTTCCATTTTCGTACCTAATACTGGACTATCAGCCTTTAAGGGAAACAATCAGAGTATGCAGATGGATCACTTCTACCATCACCACGACCAGGAAGAATATGTCGGTATACACTGAAAACAAAATAACTTGTTCACCCCCCAGCCCATACCCAGCTACCCTCATATACTTCCACATCCTGTGGATGCCTGTCCTACAGTTGATATTTCTCAATCCAGGGAAGACAGATGGCTAAGAGCACAGGATCCGGATCCCAACAGAGTTTGGAGACCTTTCCTACTGCTTACTAGCTGTGTAACCTTGCTCAAGTTACTTCATCTGCATGAACCTATTTTGTTCCCGAGGTCACAAATGAATTACAAAAATACTGGACTCTTCTTCGTTTTGAGCTCCATAGGAATTACAAAGAGCCTCATATCTACCTCCCAATGAGAATGGTTGACCCTGTTAGTGATTTTACTTATGGGATATCCACTTAATCTTTGCACTAAATTGCATAAAATTTGTGGTGAAACTGGGACGAATCACCAGGAGCAATTAACTTTTAACAGGCATTCCAGATGCTAAAGCACATCCCTCCCACACATACTCCAGTTGTCATTACTGTTCATTTATCTCTCTCTACAAGAGATCCTCACTATGAGGGATTTTTACAGCTACAAAACCATTCCAAACACTTGCTCACAGATATCCAATAACCCAGATGTTCGCCAGAGCCCTCAAACCTGCTCAAGCCGAAGGTTGTCTCTCATCCCCATCAATGCGTCTGGTGTACCCACATTCTTCCAATTTCACACATCTGTCACTATAAATAATTGTTGAATATTGAAGAGGGAAAAGTTTTTGTAGACAGAAGAATTTACACGGTTTTTATGATTACAACTGGAAAGTTGCTACCATACATAACCGTTATGTCGAAGAGCTCAAAGCACTCATTCAATCAAAAACCTGGGAGCTGTTTATAAACTTATTTGGGGGGGAGTCTTTCTGCATTTTTCATGATGTGGATCTTCAGTTTCCTCAGAAGTAAAATGGACTATGTGCTTTCCTTCCACTTCTAGTAAGAGCTATTATAATTTATATATATCCCTAGAGTTAAAGCATGATGTCCTGGGATTTGCTGGGGCTTTTGTATATCTTGAGCAGAAAAGAGGGGCTTAAATTTCATGTTCTTCAATCCAGCTTTCAAATTTTAAGGGGTAAATGACCATATTAACCTTCATCCTCAGTGCCATGATTTGGAAACCCAAGGCCCGGGAGGTGTTCTCTTTTTAAAGACTGAATGCCCAGTTGTGAACTGGGCCTCCTTCCCACAGCTCCCCTGGGTCCCATCAGCAACCCAGATGTCTCTCTCAAACACACCGGCCACTGGCCTCCCTCCTGAAAGGCCCCTCCATGCCCTGGACAGAACATGGCCTCCCAGGGGCCTCGGGAAAGGAGAGAACACAAGGTCTCTGGGAGGAGGTCTCCAGAGTAGGATAAGCTCAGGATGGCAGTGGCCCCGGCCACGACTCTGGGCTCTGCCTAAAGATAAGTGGAGAAAAAGCAGCTGCCCCTTGGGTTCCCCAGGCTGGAAAAGGGAGCAGATTTCAGTGCACCGTGATGTTGGGAAAACCAACGCAGTCCGTCCCTGGCAGGTTTGCAAACACAAAGCAAGGTTTGGGCAGTCTCAAAAGGAGAGAAAGCCCTCCAGCCAACGAACTCCATCTGGACTCCGGCATCCGCCCACCATGAAAAAGTAGGACAGTATTAACACTCCTGTGAATTTCCCCCTGAGAGAAGGGGACTGAGGAATGAGGGGAGTGGGAGCAAGCTGGGGGAATGTCAGAGGAAGCAAAACTACACTCAAGATTAAAAAATAATCAGAGTAATAGTAATAATAAAGGTGGCAGCTGGGTGAGTGGCACACTCCCCAGGTCCTTCCACTGCACAGCAGCAGGAATCTCTCCCCACTGACACATTAACCAGGAACAACAAGCCGCCTGTAGATAACACAATCACATGATCCCATGGACGCCCTGACCTGCCTCCCTGCCCCTTCCATCCCTTCATCCTTCTCCTTCCTAAGACAACCTGGGCCCCAGGTGCTCTGCAGAAAAGAAGACCTGACAGACACGCAGGGCAGAGGCCAGTGTCCAAAATCAGCATCTCCTCAAAGCCGGGGGAAATCCCTCCCAGAGACAGCTTGTGAGGACACAAAGGGAAAGCAAAAGCAGATCCATCGAGCTGACACAGCAACTTCCACCCTGCCACCTCTCTGACTGGAGCCCCTGCCCTTCCCAGACACACAGCCCCCCCCCACACACACACCCAATGCACACTATACACTCCTGGCCTACACGTGTGCAAGCCCGCACATGCACACTCTCACCAGAGCAGGTGCCAACAGCCTGGAACCCAATTTATTCTCCCCACAGAAACTGTGCCTTTCCCAGGCTCTGTGATGGTTACTCTCTGAATCCTGGAGAGGGCTGCAAATTCCTGATTGTTTCTCTTGCACAACCAGCTCCGCTGTGAACTACAGAGTTAGGTCACCCTTAGATTCCACTAAAAAAGGATTTCAAGAAACCTCAGATCTGGGCACGATTTCAACAATTGAAAGGAGGTGGCTGCTTTACAAACAGAAAGGATTTAATTTTTAAAAGCGGTTGATAAATGTATAAACCCCGGATGCAGAAAAGGCTCAGCACTTAGAAAGACAAAGATTCAGAAAAGTTTTAATTCTTCAGATGGCTTGGCCTTGTTTCCCATCTGGAGTTCTGGGCATTCAGGATATTTATTTTTTAAGTGGGGAGGAGGGCATAGGGAAGATGAAGTAATAAAAAAGACTTTATAACATTTTGTTCATTTTAACAGCAAATCTCTAGCATTTCACCGTACCTCTAAAGGCCAACAAAGGTTTTTTGAACAACAATTTGTTCAAAGAGCTTACTCTGAATCTTGATCTGTAATTTGTGGATTAAGAACGAAGGATTTTGTCTTCTAATCGTTTGGTGGTAGCGGCAATTACTTGGAAAGGTACTCACAAACTGTCCAGCTAGTTGGTTAAAGGAAATAAAGGAGGAAAAATGTGCCACCACCTAAAAATGGTATACTTACGGAAAGCAATTCAAGGACCTCCCCTTGCCAGTAATTTGTCAATAGGTGCCACACCCTCACCCCAGGCTCTGCAAAAATTTTATTGCCAGAGTTTGTCTGCTGCAGACCCAGAGCTCACAAAGAGCATCTTCTGGTTAGGACTGTCTTAGGCTTGATTATTCTTTGAGCATATCAAGCACCCTATTCCTCTCCCATAGAGGAAAAATTAAAAAACTGTTCCAGCAAACCTGTGTATTAAAATACCGCTCAAGAGAGGGTAATCAGCGTGGAATCTACTGCTTTGGGGAATAGAGCGAGAGAGCCACAGATAACATAGGAGGGAGGAAAAAATACAAATACCTTCCGGATAAATATATGCAGCTAAGTTTCTCTGGTGGTTTAATCAGTATGAGGAGGAAAAAAAAATCTCTCTTTGGGCTCCTTAATATTTTTTTAGGCAGATCAAAGGGCTTTTCTATCTAGCTTCAAACACTGTGGGAGTCATTTCAGATCACAAACAATGCTGGTGAATGAGTTCTGAAAATAGCTTTCCTGGGAAGGCGGGCCATGTGTTGAGCGGGGCTCAACACCCCAGCCAACACACTCCCCTCCCGCAAGGCAATACACTTACAGCCCACTCACATACAGGAGGGAGTCCCATACACTCTCCCATGCTGATGAGAAGAGCAAAATAAAACCCCCCAGCTTCACGGCCATGTTGCTGGTTTGGATGGGTTTCCATTAAGCTAAGCAGTCCAATGGACCAACCCCTCCCTGGGTCTTCCGTTTCGTTGGGCAGATGGGAATTGGGTTCTTGCTCATTTAAACCGGAAGGGCCCTGTCCATTACCCCATTTCCTGTTTCAAGCCACTTATCAGACATTAGGCTCCTGCCCTTTGAAAGCTGCACAGAGGAGGTTGAAAAAGGTTAGGAAATCAGCCTGGGTTAAGGAATTAAAAAAATCCTAAACTGGCAAAGTTAGGGGTGGAGCCCAAAGTGAATTGCCTCTGGCTAAAAAACAGGACCTAGAGGTGAAAAAAATGAAATACCAGGAAATGCCAGGTGCATTCTCTTACCTTCACCCTCCTCCACCCCCTGACTGCCTTCTTCCTTGAGTCACCCACTATACTTCAAGCCAAGAGACTCTTTCCCAAATGAGTAAGAGGGGACAGGAGGCACAAAATTAGGCATCAAAGAGATCACAGGCCTCGTCTAGGGGCTGCCTATGGAAAAATGCCACCCATAACTACTCATGGTAACAAGGCAGGAATACCACACATAACTGCCATCATTTTTGCCCAAGGTTGAAACCTTCCCTCTGTCCCATATGCTGAAATACTCCTGACTGGAGACATGGCCCTAACAGGAACAATAGTAACAATGAACAGAATCATAGAACCATAAGGTCTGGTTGATACAGCAATGAGTCAATGGGTCCCTGAATAATTCAGAAGTACATTTAGGAATTAATGAATATACAAAACAGTCCTCCTGAACTAATGGCAAGTTGTACAGAAGCCATGGGAATATTTTTCCTTCTGCATTTTAGCATCTATATGATATGAGGTGAATTTGACTTAGATGTTTAAAAAAGGTCACCGGCAGCTAACAAACTCTCTACAGAAGAAAGATGAAGCAGTCCAGACTTCATGAACTGCTAGGAAGTACAAGGCAGGTCACATTCTGAACCTGCACATATATAGTTCTTCCAACAATAATATCTGGATGTTTGTTTAGTGTCTGAGAAAAATCATACAAATTCTGCAGAAAGATTTGTTTGCAAAAATTAGTGGAGAGAACTTTGTGGAGGAGAATAAATGAAAGTGACAGGATATTCCAGACTCAAGCGCAAAATAATTTACTTCCCCTCAAAGAAGGGCTTAATAACTCACAAGAAGAGGAACACTGACTCTTCCTTCAATATCTGAGGAGACCGGACAGCGAAAAGCTGCTGAAATCAAGACTTGTGTTCCTGTTCAACCACTAGGCAGTTGGGGCCATGCTCAACCTATAAAGTCAAGGGTATGTTAATACAGGGCTAGTGACGGCTGAAAAGGCTAGAAATTCAGGTTGGCAGGAAATTTGCTAAGCCAGGGGCCAGCCATGCACTGCAGAGTTTGTTATACCAAACACCTGCCCATTCCTTCCCTTAAGATTCCCAACACACAGCAGAAGCTGGTTGGGGATGAGGTCAGGGAATGACAGAAAGGGAACTCTCTTACCTGGCTGCTCCATACTCAGGGGGATGCTGATACCTCATCAGTTGCCCCTCTGTTCTCCCTGGCTGGTTCAGACGATGCTCACTATAGAAGTGCCCTGGCTCTTGGGGCTTGCACACTACAGATTGGGGTGGCATGCCCTTGAAGGGATACTCTGGTGGGGGGCCTCGGTGTTCCATGCCCTTCAGGCTATGCTGGCTGGGAGGTGGCCCTTGGGCCTTGTAGAAGTCACTGGAACTTGTGGGATTCTTGTAGAGGTCATTGGGTTGTGGTGGGGAGAGGGGAGCGCTGGTAACAGGCGGATGGGCCTTAACTCCACTGGTGGCCAGTGACATCTGCATTAGTCGTTCACTCAAGGAGCGAACGTGTCCTTGCTTAAGGTCTCTGAGTCCTTCATCCTGATGCATCTTTCCAGGATTGAGCCGCTGAACTGACGGGCGTCCCTCAGTCCTCATCTTCTGGTTGGTCACTCCAGTGACATAGAAGGCAGCTCCGACACTGGCATGCTGTTGGCCCCGAAAGTACTGGGACTGGACCTTGGCTTCCTCATAGGTCGGGAGTTCTTCATTATTCTGCATTCGAGGGGAAAGCTGCTTCTCCATGATGATGTTTTCTGACTGGATTTCCTGCCCCTGGGGTTCTTGTCGAGCAGCATGAGCCACAAGCTGTTGGTGGTGGTCTTGGGGACTCAACACATCGTTCTGAGGGCCTGGGTTCCCACTGCCACTGGGGAAAGGAGGGCTGTTCCCTGTGGCTTGCTGGTGTATGGCAAGCAGGTTGCGATTCTCATTAGGATTGCCATAGCGGAGCTGCTCTTGTAGCAGACGCTGCAATACTGTGGTTCCTCCACTTGGCTGTTCTTCAGAATTTCTCATCTCTATTGCTGGTGGTGCCTTGTGAAGAGAGAGAGAAATTGGGCACCTGGGCTGCCCTTGACCTGGGAAGGGGAAACAGGAAGCTTAACATCCAGGTGATGGATAAATCAGTCCTCTAAAGGGGAGGAAAATGAGTATTTGGGGGTGAGGATTCCACTGCAGAGACAAAGTAGAGAACTGAATCTAGAATTAATCGGTTAATTGTTGGTGGCTTCTGGCTCTAACCTTGACATGATGAGGAACTTGGAGGCATAAGAGCCCTCTGTTTCCTCTTTTACTTTTAGCCTGGGTTAAGTATTCCATCTTGACTTAACTCCTAAAAGCACTGGGGAAACGTGAAGCAGCCAAGTAGGGTGATCAGAGAGGGCAATTTTCCTAGGTCCTTACAAAGTTCATCTCTCTGTATTCTACTGAAATGAAAAATCCAACTCTTATGGTTGTGGCAGCGGGGGAAGGACCGTGAGGGAAATTGCCCCATAGGCAAGATCTGTAAAGCTGTTCAGCATGTGGAGGGAGCTACAAAATGCCAAATAATAACTCAAATAAATAAAAAGTGAAGAGAGCTTGGCTTGCACCAGATAGAAATGATCTCTGCTTGATGCAAATCTTTTTCTCTGATCTCATAAAACTCTGAAACATATCTTTTTTTAAAAAAATCCTTTTTGTATTGTCCGTTTTGGATACTCCTTGGCTTAGTAAGAGAAGGGCTTGGGATAATTGTTATTGACAAAGTTTCTCTTTCAGCCATCCAGAAATAGTCATTGAGAATTTGTTGTTGTTGTTGGGTAGGAGGAGCTTAAAGGGGAAGCCCTCTTTATTTGAAGTGTGCCACTGACAGCATTTAGAAATTGAAAAACTAAAAGGTCATCCTTCTGGAAAGGGTATGATTACCATATCCCTTCCCCCACCCCAATTCTTCTTAGGGAAATAATATGGGTTGAGTGAAATGGATATCAGTAGTAAAGACAACTTAAGACTCAAATTCTAATCATGCTATGGGTTTACAGGTTAACCTAAGTAATTGATTCCTCTTTTCTTGTCTTCTGTTTTCCCACCTGAAAAATGGTAGTAGGTGACCTCTCTCTTCTCTCTCTCTCTGCACAGCATAGTCTATGCAAATTCATTAGAGGCTCATAAAATCTTTGGACAGAATCTGTCATGTTAAGTCCTGCAATTCAATACTAATATTCAATAGTGAAACTTTCACTTCAAGGATCTTAAGTAGTGTTGGAGAATGGACATGATGTCACACAAAAAGTCACAATTAGGTCAACCTAACCAGCCTCGGGTTCCTAGATGAGAACTTTGGAGTCTTGGCTCCCAGGCCCTGACTTCTATGATTTGAAATAGTCTCCAGTCTCTCTAGAAACATGACCCCCTGTCCTTTAGTCTTGCAGGGAGTGACCTGGAAGATGCGTGTGGTAGATGGAAAAAGGTCATCCCCTCTCCTTTTGCACTTCTTGCATGATTACTGCTACCTGGTTTCTAATTGTTCTATTGAGCAGTTTCACCCCACAGTTAACCTTCCCAAGACCCCTTTTAAATCCCATTCATCATATTTTGGGGTAAAGTACGCACCAAGGGGCTGAACAACCTACCCTTAAGTCCACTTTCCCTCTCTCGCAGTGACCCTCTGGGACTCCTGTACTTAAACTGTCAGATTGCGATTTTCTATTAGGCTGACAGGTATAACATAAATTTCTGCTGGTGCCTGAAACTGGAAAGATGACTAGAAAACTACTTCTCTTCTCTCCAAAAAATAGAAATGGGAGCATGTATGGTTCAAACAAAATCACTTAGAAACCCTTCCTGAAAGGCAGGGAAATGCAGACTCGGAAGAGCGCGCCACCCCCTCCCACCCCACACCCGCCCCGCCCTGCACACACCCGGGCTCGCACGCACACACCGGCACCCACTCACACCGATGGTCCATACCTATTTCTGCTTTCTTTTAGGCTTAAAGCCTTGCTCAGGATAGGGAATTCTTGCTTATGAGCAGCTCCAGAAACCGCAACGGCAGATTCCCTCTCCCCTAACACTCAGGTTCAGGGTAAGCGCCGCCAAGAGTCCAACCACTGGTCACTCTGAAATGGTCAGGAGGGGGAGGGAGGGAGAAATAAAAACGTCGTTTCTATTTTGCCACCAATGGCCAACAGTTAACCAAACCAGTCCTTCCAAGGGGATGACTTTACCTCCCGTGTGCTTGCCTTTTATGTGAGTGGCAGAGTCCATTTCCACAAGGACAAAAAGAAACCTCACTCTCCAGCGGCTGTGTTCAGGGGGTCGGTCGTCCAGTCTCCAGGGGATGGAAATGTTCAGGATTGCTCTGCTCTAGCCTCACAGCCCCCAGGAGCAGCTGCTTCCATTCTGACTTGGAATGGTAGGTGACGACAAAAGCTATAACCACTGTCACCTTTTGGGTGCAACATTTAAACTGCTATCCGTAGCAGGAAAGGTGAGTGAGGCTCACTGGCCCACATCCCAGAAGGGAAGGCAGTCATCAAAAGGTAGATTTTAGACAAAAAAAGAACACTCAGTGAAGCTCCTGATTTAACTGCTACAGCCTCAGAGGGGCAGAAGAAAACCCAAGCTTCTTTTCAACGAAGTCATTAAGTACTTCTTGCATCCTGGCTATTCCACACATTTGCCAGCCTTGTGCTAAACACAATGAGGGATACAAAGGACGCACGACACATAGTTCCTGCGCTCACAGAGCTTACAATCTGATCAATGGCCCGTCCATTCTTACTGGAGTAGCAAAAGTGATTGCCCTTCTCCACACATAGCAGCAACTCTTCTCCAAGGAGATGCCTCAACTTGCTTTCTCAACACTTCCACTGCCCCAGTATCTCCACAAAAGGAAACTACTGGGCTCACATTATAGAGACAAGATGCAAACGCCCACCAGATATGGATCTGACATAGTCCTCATTTCGAATTACTCCTTTGACCCTCAGAAAAGCCCTGCAGGTCCAACCAAAATGGTTATGAAACTGAAGGGTTTGTGTTTAGGTGAGAGTCACATGTTCTACATTCCTATTTTCTGCCCTGGCCTAGCCATGACTCACTCATATCACTTAAAGGAAAGCCTTTAATCAGCACCAGGGACACCATTTGAGGAGCAAAGCAATGCAAAGGAAGCACACAAGCATCCCTGTATTTTGGGAGCATGTCCAAAACATCCAAGTTTAAAAAAAAAATCCACAAAACCACACACAGTGATTAATTTAACATTATTTCCTTGCAATGTTGCCCAAAATAAAATGAACAGATATACAGTGAACAAACATGGAAATTTGTCTTTCCATCTTGTTTTGGTCCAACATAAAATCACAAGCAAAAGCAAAATCATCTCCAGTATGCAAGGTAATTATTTTGGGGTATCTCCCCTAATTTCAAAACAGAGGAACAACTTCTAATTGGAATCAAAGCTGGGCTATTAACAGAGCTATGGTAAATAACCACCATGCTTCTATTGTCCAATTTTGAACAAAACAGTTGTCTTTTTTTTTCTTCAACTGAAACAGGCAGAAAACAGCCCAAGGCTTTTAAACTTGAGCCCCTGGTGAGAAACCACTACAATTCTTTTCCAGTACTATTTAGATTCTTCATGCTGATTTTAACTGGCTTGCTCCTGACACCCAGCTCCTCACCAAGAAAACTTTACATATCCAAAATCTTACTCTCTTCCTTTAATTTTGTCCCCTCTCCTCCATATCCTTTTCAAAACCCAAACCACTTTATGTCAACCGGACACAGATTGTCCCTCCCCACCACCCCGCCCCCTGGCCTTTTTTGTTTCTGTTTAAAAGAGGAAAAGAAATCTGTCTAAGAAAAAAGCTTTGCTGATTCCTCTCCAGTTTACTGATTTTTTTTTTCCTTGAAGAACTTATGTTCATCTACATTGTAAGAGTCACATAAGAAGGGGAACACTACTCCATTTATTTATTAGAGAAAGGAAAGGAAAAGATTCCTTGTCTCATGCACAAGAATTAAAATAGTTATGAACTCTGCAACCTTTAATCTGCCCACAGCTTTAATCACGCCACTGCCAGGGGTCTGACATCATCTTCAATCAATAAAATAACCTTGTTTCCCCTGGACAAACAGACTGTCCCTGAGGATACTTGATAGGGGAAGAAAGGATGTCCATGGTTCTCTCTTTAAAAATGCAATTTGAATCTATATATTCAACTCTTTTGTAACAACAACAAGGCAGCAAGGCCAAGCTAAATTCTTACTCCATTTGCAGTCATCGGCCACTCCCAGTATACCTGAGGGGCCGAGCCAAAATGAAACGCATTAGTGAGAGCCTAGATATTTCCCAAGCCAAGACCCAGAAAATCAACATTACAAGGTGGGCAGGGCAGACCGAATTCCTACCCTTCAATTAATTTTGAAATCTGCCTATAAGATCTTCTTTCTATCCCTTCTACCTCCTCCTCCTATTCTGCCCCCACCCCTCACTCCACCAACCAGGATAAAGAATCTAAGTCTAGGAAACCTGTTTCTCTGCTAAATCTTGGTCAACTTGTTTCATACCATTTTACTTCCAGCTAAATGGAAAGAAGCCAATTCAAAGTTTTCCCTATACCTACGTGCATGTATTTGTGCATAAAACACACACACAGCCTCCACACCCCCCACACCCCCCCCACACACAGCCTCCCACACAAAGATGCAAAACAGCCCACTGAATTCTCTCATGTCCTCTCATGTTGGTCCATATTGTGGCCTGAAGTGTCCTAGAGAACAGCTTTCCCAAGAGTCTTGCAATGCAAGATACTAATTGCTTCCTTTGGGAGGTAAGAAACAATGGTCCCTTTGCAGGTTATCCCTAAACTTTCACTGGGTAATGGGCAGGCAGTACAAATACCATGGTTAAAAGCCTGGGTCCAGAGTCACACTGCCCAAGTCCAAATCCTGGATCTATGACTTACTAACTGACTTCATACATGTCTCTTGATTTCCCTAAGTCTCAATTTCATCATCTGCAAAATAGGGCTAACGGTGCTCATACCTCAAAGGGTTGTTATAAAGACTAAGGGAAGTAATCTATGTAAAGTGCTAAGCTCAAAGCCTGGTACATAGTAAACGCTCAATAAACATTATCTATGAATATTATTTTTTCAAAGGGGTCTTTTTCTAGAAGGGTACAGCAATTTTATGAAGTAAGGGTTTTTTCTTTTAAACCCTTTATTTGCAACTCAGTCTTTTGTGCAGGTGTCCTTAGGTAAGTAAAGGCTAGAAGAAGAAAGACTCTTGGGAGACCATCTAGTGCTTCAACCCTCTCTTTCTATAGATGAAGCTGCCAGAGCTTAAAAGTGGTCAGAGCCAGGACCAGAGTGCAGGTTTTATTACTCCTAGGGTAATAGCACTTCCACTACAATATATTATCTAGCATATTAGTTCGTACATAGAAGATGCTTAATAAATATTAATTAAATTGAATTGACTCTGGTTTTAACAGATTATAAACCTGGCTTAATGCTACCTTCAATTTGCCAATTCCATTGTAAGCAAAATGCTAATGGCGGGAGGGAAAATTCAAAGACGTAAGAGGAAGGCATTTAGCCGGAAGTATGGCAGAAGGACCCTGCAAAATCTCTCCTCTTTAGGCCACGATATGCAGGTAGGTTGGACAGCAACAGGAATCTCCACTGATCAATGTTTCCAGGACCCTGTTCTAGGTCTTGTCAACATCACACCAACTTGGCACTTGCTGTTATTTAAGTTCAGCGCTAGCTTAAGAACAGGCTTTTTGAGTCGGTCCCACCTCTTTGCTCTATCTTTACTTCTATCTAGATTAGGTTGGAAAATTATTTTAAGAACCACAATAAGTCCTTGGCATTTCCAAATCTTGGATCGGTGTCAGTTATCTGTTTCGCAGGTGATAACTCAAGGCATGGTCAATTCGGTAGTTTTACTCTTCTGAACTCTAAAACAATTAGCTTGAACATGGTAATAGGCAACAAAGGTGATTAATCCTAAAGTGTACATGAGCAGTGAAACACTGAGTAACAAGGAGAATCCTGTTGCCACCACCCCTCCACCTCCCTCCACGCACACCCATTCCAAGGGAGGAACAGATCACACCATAATGTCCTATTTCTTCTTGCCTCAGAAAAAGTATAAACAGTCCATGAAATCAGATTGAGCATAAACTGAGAAAGGTTTAAGAATATACCTACAAGCTGCCTGCTTTACCAATCTCCTGTCTTCACTGGCACACTACCCACTTTTATTTTTACTTTATTTTACAAGTAATATAAGCACAACATGCAAATATTGATAACAAAGAGAAAAACACCACTCATAATCCCAGCACCTCAACCCAAGCATTGTTAGCATTATAGACTATTTCCTTTAGTTTTTTCCTATGTGTTTTTGTATTTTTACAAAGCAGTGGAATATTAATGTACATATCATTTTGGGTCCTACATTTCACTTAGTCATCAGCACTTTCTCCATGCTGTGGCATAGACTTCTTAGCAAACATTGTGTGTAGCAGTCTATTAAACCAGTGTATCAAGATTCACCGACCCATTCTCCAATTATTAAGAGATTTAGATTGCTCTTCATTTTCTGCTAGTCTAAATCATGTTACAAAAACATCTTTGTGATTTAGCCTTCTTTTCAATATTTTGGATTGTTTCCTAATGATAGTATCCCGGAAGTGAAATTAATGGGTCAAGGAACATGAATGTTTTCAGACAACCCACTAAAAAAATAAATAAATAAAACTAACAAAACACCAAAGCCCCATGAAATCTCTCCATTCAATGAAAAGTTCTCCTGCTCCCATTTTTCCACCAGGGCAGATCAGGACTCCTGGGAGGGAAAGAAGCCAAGAGGAGCAGTGTAGTATCCCAGTGGCTTGCGAAATGGCAGAGTGGAATGTGGGCTCCCCTGTGAATCCAGCTTGCATGCACTTGCCCCAAATTGCCACCCAGCCAAGAAGCTAATTAGTAAAAGCATCAGGTGGGTGAGAACAGGTTCATGGCCTGTAATGGCTGATATCATGTTTCATTTTTGCCCTTGGAAAGATCTGACAGTCAGCTCAAAGACATTCAGTTCTAGTGACCCAATGTGCTACATTCTTAGACTTAAATCTGTTAATTTTCAGAACCAATCTTCAATATATTTTAAAGGGTATTTTGCTGTATAGAACTAAGCATACATGACCCATGAGCCTGTGTGTGTGTACCTCTATTTTCAAGCACGGTTCAAGAGGCACATTTAAGGTCAGCCTTGTTTAATATTATATGACTAAGTGGCACCTGTCTTACATGGTCAATGTGTTATAAACAGAGGTTTATTTGCAGATCCGACCATAAAAGTCATCCAGTCCTAAGGCAGGGGACTGGCCAGAGATGCCCCTGTCTTAGCAAGGGCTGGGCTGCTTTGTCAGAACTCTCAGAAGAGGGCAGTTCCGCTCTCCACCTTCTCCTTGAAGACTTTTCCCTAGTCCTTCTCCATCTTCCCCGTGCCTCCAGCTCTGCTCAATATGGAAATTTAATTCTCTCTTCTCAGTCTTCCTACTGGACTTTGGACACACATCTCTATCACAACATTTATCACCACATTTTCCACAAACTTTATTGAACACTTACTATAGCCAGGTACTGTATAGGCCCTAGGATGGATAAAAAAGAGAAATAAAACAGAGTCCCGTCCTCAAGGAGCTCCCAGTCAAGCAGAGGGGTCACAATCCAATGGGAAACCAGAGGTACGAGCAGATAGCTCAGGCAATACAGAGGACCCTGCAAAAAAACTCTGGGCCACCTGAGCAAAACTTCCTAGAGGAAAAAACTCATGAGCTGAGTAGGAGATATAGAATCTGATAACCAATGTTGGGGAAGCTGAAAAGGGAGGAGTCAAAGATAGGTTGATATACATCTTTGGGAGTTATTAGCATATGGATAACAGCTAAGGTCAAAGAGTGGGCTAGGGCTTCCCTGGTGGCACAGTGATTGAGAGTCTGCCTGCGGATGCAGGGGACTCGGGCTCATGCCCTGGTCCAGGAAGATCCCACATGCCGCGGAGCGGCTAGACCTGTGAGCCATGGCCGCTGAGCCTGCGCGTCTGGAGCCTGTGCTCCGCAAGGGAGGGGCCACAACAGTCAGAGGCCTGCGTACCACAAAAAAAAAAAAAAAAGAGTGGGCTGGATCATATAGCAGAACAGAACCAAGGATGAAGCTAAGGACAGACGCCTGAACAAAAAAAGTGATCATTCAAGGGTCAGGTACTTTGCAATTGTGGGAGTGAGAGAGAAATTCCTTTATTTACACTGCATGGTTTTTCCCCCAGATACCTTCAATCTAGACCTTGTAGTACAAAGCTCCAGGGACAGAAGTCCCCAGTTACAATGCAGAGAGAAAAAATGAAGTTAATTCTTGTCTTTTATGCTTCTAATTACCCAGGTAGAAATCATTATAATAGGCTGAGGCAGAAATGGAAGTTGCAATCTTAGAGGGCATGGACTGGGTGCATGATTTTCCTCTGTATCCTTCCCAACACCAAAAATATCAACTGGTACATAAAGCATGTTTAATAATTGCCTATTACTTTCCAAAGACTTTGCTAGAGGCAACAGAAAGAGAAGAAAAGGAATGAAAGACATAGAATAGCAATAACAATAATACTCTTACCTTAAGTTTCTCAGCCTTTCTTCTAAGGAGACAAGAGCTCTTTCACTTCTGTTATCTTATTTGTCCTTCTCTGCAGCTCTGTGAGGAAATAAAGGCCGATGTGATTAATTCCATTTTACAACCGGAGAAGCTTAAGTCCAGGACAGATAGCTCCTGATAATTAATTTGACCAAGGTTTCACTCTGGCTTACTGGTGAGGCCAGGATCAGAACCCAGGTCTTGTGACTTCCTGCCCTGTGCTGGGTTACTAGACACAAACTTCTACAGAACTGACTCTCCAATTATTAAGAGGACAGTTCACAGGAGAAATTCATTAGGAAAGCAAATTCCCTAGGGACTCCAACAGTCTCTTGAGCAAGCCAGTGCACTGCACCTGTAAGAAAATATCTAAGACATTTCCCCATACCAACACTAGAACGGCTGGATGTAATCATTCACAGTCGTGCTCCACTAACATAATTGGGAGCTCCTCGTTTTGTTGTACCCCTTTTGAAGGGAGCTCCATCTGCCTTCAGTCTGCTTTTTGTGTCTGAGTGGGGCTCAGGTGCTGATTGCAGGTGTGGCATCCAGCAGGTGCATGGACAGAAGCCAGAATTTCATATCTTCATACCAAAGGGCCTGAGTCACTCCCCAAAGGCAGCTTCTCCTCCTCCCTCTGACTTGCAAGCCCCAAGAACCTGTCTTGACTGAGTTGCCACTGCAAAACTAAATCTAGACCCTGATTTCTCAGGAAGGGGTAGGGTGAAATCAGTTAAACTACAAATTAGATAACTCAGCCAATCCCCCAACTTACTCTCCAGAACTAGTGCAGGCATATGCCACAGGCATAGCATCAGGGAATATATGTACAGAATGACTGTCCCTTACTAGTTATGGGAGAAAGGAAGACTACAGCAGACCCATATTACATGTTTAGCTACAGAGCACTTATTCTATTGCAAATGGCCTTGAACCCTCAGGAGCAAGTATTCATTTCCCTAAATAAGATGGAGTACAGTAGAAAGAACATGCTAGAAATCCTGCACTCCCGTTCCCATCATAACCACTCTCCTTCAGGCTGCCAAGGGAGAACAACTCAGTGTAGTCACAAAAAGTACCAGGACAGAAAAGTCATCACGTTGTCCTAATGCAAGCCTAACTGAGAGCCTGAGGCAGACAGAATGTTCTAGGGGGTAAAGGGGGGGGGGGTCATCAAATTTTTCTTAGCTCCAAATTTTTTTGTTTTAAAAAGAAAGCAAGGGTTTTCCTGGTGGCTCAGTGGTTAAGAAGCCCCCTGCCAATGCAGGGGACAAGGGTTCCAGCCCTGGTTCCAGAATATCCCACATGCCGTGGAGCAACTAAGTCTGTGCGCCACAACTACTGAAGCCCGCGCACCTAGAGCCCGTGCTCTGCAGCAAGAGAAGCCACCGCAATGAGAAGCCTGTGCACCGCAACGAAGAGTAGCCCCTGCTCGCTGCAACTAGAGGAAGCCCACGTGCAGCAACAAAGACTCAATGCAGTCAAAAATAATAAATAAATAAATAAATAAATAATTTATTTTTAGAAAAAGCAATTTGCCTCCACCAAACACACACACACACACACACACACACACACACACACACACACACACACACACACACCAAAGAGAAACTAATTGTAGGAGGAAAGAAACCCCAAATGTTATTTTAATAGAATGGTTTGTCATTTGTCATATTTCTTCAATTCATATGGGAAACTCAAATTAACAAGCTTTGGTTTACAGCCCATGATCCAGAAAGTAAAACTGGCTACTAAACTAAAATGTGATCACTGTATATAAACAGAGTGAAAGAAAAATCTGAACTGAAAACCTAAATGTAATAAAGAGGAGATTAGATTTCTTCAAAATAGGCAATCTAAATAATTTTCCCCATCTGTGATTTTTATCTTAGTTTGCTATCACATGGAAAAGAATGTCATTAATTCAATGCAAATCCATGCCCCTTGAAAACAACCAAAATGAGTAAGTGATGTACTAATTAGCTTCCTAATGGGGAAGGTTTTAATTGAACCATTCTATAACAACCTTCATCAAAGTTTCCAGGGCAACTTCATAAAAGGATGTCAAACCTGGCCCATATTTTTATCCCCTTAAAAATAATTCTCAATGCACAGAAACACGGAAAGCTTATTTCTCTTCAATGCTGTTAACACTCAGGCCACTACATTTTCTGATGTCAGCAATCTCCTTCCCACAAATATTCCAAGTATGCACCACCGTCATTCTCCTTTCAATTATGTGGTTTCTCTGCTCCTTTACTGATTGAGTCCAGGCCTCTCGGATAATGAGAAGCATGTGCAGGGAAAATATGCTCTTAAAAAACACATACATCAGTTTCATCTGCATTATGAAAGGGGGGGATCATTTGTCCATATCAAAAGGATCAAAATGTGAAGTTTGCTACGGGATATATAAAGGAAAAAAAAAAAAGATCAGCATCAATGCCTAAAGTTGAGGGGCAGTTATTGTGATCTGAAGCAACACCAAAAAGAATAAAGAGGACTCCCCCAATCCACCCTTTCTAGCTTGGCCACATTTATACTTAATGTTATCTTAATGTTGCTTTGGGGGGTATTTAAGTTCTGACATACACATGGAAATGAGCCACGAATTGTACAGCAAGCATAAATATTCCATCATTAATAAAAACCAGCTGTGTATAAAACACTACAATGGCTGGGTTTCAGTTACTGGCTATCATCAGTATGTGTCACAAGCAAATGTTACTCAAAACCTTCCCCCTTAAAACACACACACACACACACACACACACAGATGCATGCAGAAATTTTTTTTACTCTTTTTAATCTTTTGGAAGAGCTTTGAAGAACTCACTGATCTCTATGGCACATACCAACTAATGTCTCTTTTTGAAGCTATTTTTCATCACCCCAGCAGATGCTAGAGTCCTCTTATTAGAACTTCAACTTACTACATAGAATGACAATGCTTAATTTTTTATAAAAGCCAAGAGGGTCAATAATACAAATGTTGGGACAATCAATTATAGTCAGTAAGGCATTTGAGGCACCAAAGGGCACTGTATAAGAGAGCAAAGCTCATTAAAAGTGAACACCTGCTCAGAACCCTATAATAAGCCTGCTCCGCCATCAGGCAGACACCTTTCATCCAATGACCTCAAAGCATGTGCCTAATATGAAGCATGCCTAAACACCTCTGTGAAATATTAATATCCTTGCTTCCCAGAAGGGTAACTGAAGCTCAGAGCATCTAATTCATTTACCCTTGGTCACGTGGCAAGTCAAAAAGGGTTGGGCAGAGAAACCCAGAGCCTGACTTCAAGTCATGCAGTCTAATGATATTTCATGGAGTTGGGGCAATAGTGAAAGTGACTTAACAAATGTCAAGGGCAGCCTATACAGTTAAAAAAAAGTAGATTTTCAAAAATCACCTTAGGAGATGTTAGCAAATATATCCATCTGTATTTTCCCCATGAACACATATCATAAAAAATGTTCCTGTACTTAACTTGGTACTTTCTAAGTACTAAAACCCATACTTTACTTTCCTATTCTGGCTAATGAAATTTAATCTAATTTATGAAGAGCCATTGGTTTCCAGGAGTGAGTCCATCCAAAACTGGAGATCATATGTATACTATACCTTCATTATCAAAGGAAAATTAAAGGACCGTGTAACTGAACTTTCATTATATGGTAAAGCCTCAAATGAAGAACCTCTTATGTGTGGGTCATCCTGCTACACCTACATGTCTTTTATTTAATTATCTAAAGCCCTTAGTTTCCTTACTATTATTTATTCTAATTTAAACATATTATTTTCAAAGCTATTAAAATTTTTTGTGCTTTCCCGCTTTTCCTTTCTCATTCAGGAGATTTCATAGTCTACCCAAATTTGTTGTCTCTTGATGGGATATCATGATACAGTGATTTAAGAATCATTGCTAATGATTTAGACAAAGTAAACAGTGAATCCTAGTTTTCTTTCTGCTTAAAAAGAGTGGAGGAAGGGTAATAAGGTCAAGGGAGTAGAATTAAAAGCCTTGCAACATACATGAACACCCTAAATTACAGAAATCGTTTAGGGATTACTTACTAAATCTGTTAGTTTCTTCTGGCATTGGAGGAACAAACGTGTGTGATTCCTCATAAGTACTCAGTCAGGTTCTGACTTCATTCCTCCACATAGGTTTACAAAGCTAAGTCTTAGGTGAGCTCCTTTTAAAATTTAAAAGCAGCATTGTACATTTCTATGACCTTCACTCTGTAAAATTCTTACAAGTACAGAAACAAGGACTTGAAAGGAACTAGGAAAAATGAAAACAGGTGCTATGTTAGGATGATGGGATTCTTGATGAAGTTTTGGGCAGGGTCTTAGCTTTTTAATTTGATATGTTGTTAAAATACAAAACACAATGCATTTATATTGATATATTGATTATTGATATCTCCTTAGAGGTTTGTGTGTGTGTGTGTGTGTATATGTGTGTGTGTGTGTGTGTGTGTTTATATCCAGGTGACTACATGATTGCACTTCTAACAACCGTTGCACCTCATTCTAGTAGGAATCATTCACATTCACACCAGAAATTGAGGCCTAAGAAGAGAACCATAAGCTTTTGATAACTGGTTCTCAAAATCACCCTGTCCAATCCCCCACCATTTACAGAGGAGGAAACTTGCTAAGGGTGGTAAACTGATTTAGAGTTGGGCCCAGAGCCAAGGCCCTCTCACCAATAGGCTCACTAGGAAAGCTTATTGTGGATTCTTTGATTAAAAATGGCATCAGTTGCTATTACTTTCGACAGCCTTGCTAGATACATGAACAGAATACCAGAAAAAATTTTCTGGATCCTTGGGTTATTCAAATACAACAACTAGAATTTAAATCTTTTACCTATATGGGATAGAGTCCCATCCTTAGACTTACCAAAATCCATGAAGTCTGATATATTTCCAGAAAATCATACTAGCTCTCTTCTACAAGTAGGTGTAGGCTGGGGCTAAACGTGGCCAGCATTATTACAAGCCAGAATGATTTAGACAATTAACTCCATGCCATGTAACTAAAAGATTTCAAAGGCCAAATAATGGCCTCACTTAATTCAAGAAATAATCATTACAACACAATTCTAATGCCTTCCTTGATGCAATAAAAATATGTTTCTGAGCAGTCTCAGTTATAGTGAATTTTTATATATCAAGGCATAGTTCAAAGGCACTAACTAGGAAAGCTATTTCTTTCAAAGAAAACTGTAGTGGATTCTTTTATAAAGCAAATGACCTCCTATTTTCCTGCTTTTTCCTTTTTTCTAGTTCAGATTTTGTGTGTTGTGTGTGGAAGGGGAGACATCCCTCCTTTCTCTGTTTTAAAAGGGGTCAGAAGCCCACCATGGAGGAGAGTAAAGCAGTATGGGCAGCTTGTTTAATGCCCCCTTAGTTCCTGAGACCAAATTCTAACCTTTGACTTGGGGGTGGGACCCTAGATTTTGGACCAAAGTCCACAAAAGGCAGCAAGAAACGAAGAAGTAAGCAAGACTAAAGACAACACATCATAGTAAACCACCAACGAAAATTCCTGGGGACAGGAAATCAATGGAGCACAATTCTAAACAAATTGGTTTAGTCCCAAGCTAATTAACTTGTCAAGCAGATCTCCAAACCCACTCAATACATGGGGGAAAGAGGTGATGTAATAGGAGATTTGGGAACATTTACCCATTTACCATCCTAAAAGGCTCAGCCACGACCACACACACCTCTCTCCACTCCTTTCAGTGGGTTTAAGCTGGGCTTAATGGGTGCAAAGGACAATTTCTTCCAGACAGTCCCTAAGAATAGACTGTTCTCATGCATTCCAGATGCTCAGTCTCCATGGAGGAGGTTACCTGGTCACAAACATTTCTCAAGAAGGAATATATCCTCAACACTTCCTCATTGGTAACACCCCCTCACCCCAACAAAACAAAATTTCTAACCATCCTGAGAACTTTGGGGCACTTTTGGGGGGAGAAAGCAAAAGAAACCTTAAGAGGAAAGTAGGAGAATGTGAGAAACTCCTCTTGTCTCCAAATGGAAAAAAGCCCTTAAAAAGTTGGATCAGAGGAAGAAAGGGGGATGGGGGAGAAGGGCTGCTTAATTACAAAGACACCCTTTTAAAGAAGGCACAGGCCCTGGGAGAGGGCTCTTAGGAGAGGCACAGAAGCAGATGTACCCACTTAGAATTCTGGCACTCAGTGGGACCTCAAGGTCATAGCATCCATCCCTCTGCTTTCTGAATAAACTGTTCTTAAGGCATTCTAGAAAGAGACTGATTCGTTCTTTACAAAACTTCAGAAAAAGCAACTCCACAAAACGCCTTACTAATACATTAGTCTAATAAATCCTACTTCATAAACCAGAAATGAGATTTCAACTTCCAAATCCAAAACAATATTGAATGTGAATTTTTAAATTCCCTTCTAAAATCTTTTAAATAGGTAAACAGATCCACAACTTTCACATAAAAGTTACTCTACATATAAGATGGTCAGAGGTTTACTTCATATCTAGACTATGAAGTAAGAAGAAGCACTTTCAATTTTACGGAGCCATAGACTTTTCCAAAGAAAGAAGTATCTTAAAATGAAGTATGATGTAGTGCCAGAAAGTGTCTGTAAATGACACCGGATAAACCCATACAGAATAGCTGGAACCTGAGTTATCATCTGTAAATAGATGCAACTACTCTACAACCACCTGGCTATTAAAATGTCCCAGGCCAGTTATAAAATGTAGTTTGGTCAGGCCAACTTTTCCTTTCCAGCTGATCTGAAATATGATACCCTTTAAAATTGTCACCCTGTAGTGTTCCTTCTCTCCTTCCTGCTTTCTTTTCCCCCATTAAAACCAACTAATGAAATTAGGTTAAAATATAAGTACATAATTTGTTCCCAAATAAGCAATGTGTTGGGGACATCTTTGTAACTGGTTTTTGAACACCACCATTCTTATAAGTTTTCCACGCTTGTTCAATTGGAGGTAGGTGGGAGATGGGTGAAGATTTATCCCACAGCCAAAATGGTATTTCAGACTGTTCTTAGCTAGTAAATGAGGGTGCTGAAAGGTCTAACTGGGAAAGCTTCACAAAGACTGTCCTGAGAAAGGACTTTTCACAAAGCCTAGTTCAAGGAGACTTACATACACTTAGCCCTCCATTATTGAAGATTATGGTGACTAATTATCTTCCTCTCTGAATGGGAGAAGGTTATATTTTAAAAAGCTTTAATCTGCCTCCCGACTTCCACTCTTCATGGGGATGGGGGAGGACAGGGAGGATGAAGGAAAACTAAATTAGATACTTGATACACAAGGTGTCAGAAAATTCTAAACTACATGCTAAAGATTGGGAATGCCGTTTTTCACAAACTGCCCTTTCCTCTCTCATTTAATTGTATTTAGTCCCTTGCTGCAAATTACTATTGATATTATATTATTATTAGTGGCAATTTACCAGGGATTGCTCAGTCTACAAAGACTGTCACTTTCCCTCTCACTTTTCCTTCTCTTCATTTGCATATACTGATAAGTCCATATTGCTGTTGAAGTACCTACGTACTGTGACCCAGGCTTGGGACCCTCAACACACCTGCATGATCAGGCAAAACTAGTTACTAACATCCATAAAGAAAATAAGGGGCAACCCTCTCCTCAAGACCACACACACACACACACACACACACATATACCTAAGACTGTAGCACTGCAGATCACTCCAGGCTAAGGCTTCAAGAATTCACAGCCCCTGGCGGAGGGGAGTGTAAGCCCCCACCCCAACCCCAAGCATTAGGAGTAACGCATCTAACAATCTGAGATAAGCGCGTACATTCCAGATGAGCTAAACGTAGCTCAAGTTTCCTTTGGTCTTTAATTCCTTTTGTGCTTAATGACCTAGAGACCTACAAGGACCCCAGGAGGCAAGAAAGTAAAAGTACCATCTAGTAGTGGTACCCATTAGCATCTCTGTAGGACGGGGAAAGGTGCGCAGACTCTTTAACCTATTTAACTTGCTGCACATACCGGAAAACTCTCGGCCAGCAAAGTAGAACACAGGCATCCCCACACGCATCTAGATTGACTCACTCACGCCGAGGTTACGATCAAGTTCATGCCACCATGGATTCCTGCCCCAGTTCCCCGCGAAAAGTAACCACGCGTCTCCTACCCCTGAAGGCAACGAAGACAAGGTGACGACTCTGCTCGCTCAAGCGGCTTCGGTCCCGGGCCAGAGGCCAGGGATAGGCAGGAGGGAAGCCCCAACTCCCGGCTGCTCCCCTCCTCGCTGCTCCGTCCGGGATCTCCTTGGTGGCAGTGCACAGGCAGGATACCGGGCCGGAGGGTGGAGCAGCGGATGGTCCGAGGCGAGACAGACTGGAGGTGGGGGTGGAGGGGGCTGTGAGAACTAAGAGAAGATGAGGCGAAAGGGAGCGGAGATGGAGGAATAAATCAGGGGGTCTACCAGCTTAGGCAGCCAGAAAGCTCCTCGGAAGGAAGGGGCGTGACTGCGATGAAGGCAGCTCCTGGGCAAAGGATTGGAGGTAGGGGAAGGGGGACGAACGGGTGGCTTTTCTTCTTGCGGTGAGCGGCTAGGACCGCCCAGGAGCCGGGGGGGCGGTGGATTAGGGATTGGGGCGGAGTAGAGGGCGGGGAAAGAAGGGAGGGAGTCTGCCTGTACCCTCGGGGCGGGGGGGGGCGGAAGAGAGGCGGGGCTAGGGGGCAGGGAAGTTCAAACAATTGAACGGCGGGGTCCGGCCGCTCCGGCGAAAGCGGTCGGGGGGGGGGCCCTCACTCTGGTCCTCCCACTAAAGTGGTACGACTCGGTTACAGTAACCCTGAGAGTCTAAGCAAGGACTGGTTGGGAGGAACGAAAGGGTTTTGCAAAGACTCCAATAATAGTGTACGGCAACAGCGGAGCGGAGTCGCGTGGGAGAGCTAGTGCAGCTCCCCGCCCCACAGCGGGAGGAAGAAAAACAAATAATAGAAATGCTGAAAAGCAGCTTCTCGCAAAGGTTGCTTAAAATAATTCAGGAAGGAGCAGCGATCCTTCGTTTTCCTTCCCCTCTTGCTTCCTATGACCAGCAGGCCCCCACCCAGGTCGCAACTCGGCGAGACACCCTCCTTTCTTCCTCCACTCTCTCTAGCCTCCCCCTTCCTCCTCCGCGCCACCCTGCGTCCCGGCCCCCCTCCCGTTGGCAGGCCGCGCTGGCGGCAGGGGTGGCGTGGGCGGGGCTCTGCCAAGCCTCCGCCTCTGGGGCGGACTGAGAGGGCCGGCCTGGGCGGAGCCGGCCCAGAGGAGTAAATCCCTCCCACCATTCTTTGGCAGCTATTGGTTGGCGAATCCTGGCCTAGGGTTCCTTTGCGATTGGTTACTTGTGTTGTCGATCCGATTCTTTTGTCCCACCCGCCCTCAAAATTAATAAAACTAAACAAGAGGCTATTGTCTAACTCTCGGTTCTCCCCCAGCTACTGCTGAGGAAAGAAAGATGAGACGCCTGGTTTCTCAGTCTCCTAAGAGAATGCGGCAGTGTGTCGGCCGGCTCTAGTACACCTTTATGGCACTGCCCGGCCCTCTGGGAACAGGTAACTTTTCTTCCCCCTTAATTCATTAGGCCAAGAGGGGGGGGAAGTATGAGAAGTGTCAATGTGGTATTCACATTTCCCGGCTGCGAAAAAATTGATATTGCTTGAAGAACACAGAGGGTTGAGAACAGCCTCCTGGGACACTGAAAATCAACCATTTTACAACCGGGAAACGAAAGCACAAAGAAATAGCAGAATAAGATGGAATTTGAAACTAAAGGAAGAACTCGTTTCAGACTCAAGCACTTACCAGCTAGTTGTGCGACTTTCGTTAAGTCCCTTAAATTCTCTGAGCCTTCATTTTCCTATCTGTAAATAAAGGCTATAAGACATATCCTATTAAACTTACTGGCACTGGTATATGAAAATAAAATGAATTGTGTGTGAAAACTCTGTAAACCACAAAGCACTCCACACGTGTATGTGTTCCTACTTGTGTCTGTCACATGGTGGAGATTCTCACATGTGTTTGGGATATATTCTGCTCATCTGTTTTAAGCATTCATAGCCAAGGTGTGTAGGTTTTGTGGCTTTATTTTTAAAAGTCAACTCTTTTCCTGCACTTTTCAGGGTGGATATGAATGTGGCTCCCTGCAGTTAGAATAATAAATTACTCCTTTTCTATCCAGGGTAGGTGAGATTTCTTTTTTAAACTGTTCTGCAGTGGCGCCACGACCTAAGTCTATTGTGGTGCTGGTATTGAAAGAGGAAATCATACTGTGTATCTCTGAAGAGAACTTAAGAAAACAAATATGAGGGAACATTTACCATGGAAACCACCATTCTCTACAGATCCGTATTTCCTAGAAAATACTACAAGGAGGAAGCGAGTCTTTTTGTGAGGCCTTGACAATGCAGAACTATTATAATGAACTCATGCCAATGAGAAAATGACACCCAATTCAAGCCTGCCTACCGGGAGCTTCAGAGGGGCCATGGACCAAAGCATGCAAGAGGGAATGTGCTCAAAGGAAATACCATCTCATTGTGAACAGGGTTCCAGAATATAACCAGGTACAGGAAAAGTAGTGGGGTAGCCTCAATGTGCAGAGGGCTCTGCTAGAGCTGCTGCAAAAATTCAGAAGCCAGAGCATGGGCAACAATGGATTCTTGATATGATTCAGTTTATGTGTGAGATGAAGTTATTTGGGTGATTTTTCCTGGAGAAAGTGAGATTTTGAGGTTAAAGTCCTGGAGACACCTAGTTTGTGAAACAAAGGAAGATTATCCCAGCTTTGTTTGGAGGGATGGACAGCAGAGCTGGATAGGATGGGTACATGCTGCAGACGACTACTGATCAGAATGGCAATAGGATACTTGCTAAAATTAACACTGCTATTAAAGTGGGAAAAATAAAATATGTGGGCTTCCCTGGTGGTGCAGTGGATAAGAATCTGCCTGCCAATGCAGGGGATACAGGTTCAATCCCTGGTCCAGGAAGATCCCACATGCCGCGGAGCAACTAAGCCTGTGTGCCATAACTACTGAGCCTGCCCTCTAGAGCCCGTGAACCACAACTACTGAGCCCACGTGCCACAACTACTGAAGCCCGCACGCCTAGAGCCCATGCTCTGCAACAAGAGAAGCCACGCAATGAGAAGCCCGCGCACCGCAACGAAGAGTAGCCCCCGCTTGCTGCAACTAGAGAAAGCCTGCGTGCAGCAACGAAGACCCAACACAGCCAAAAATATGTAAATAAATAAATATTTTAAAACTAAAAATAAAATATGCACATGGTAAACTGAAAACAGTACTGAAAGTAGGACCATAAAAAGTTCCTCTCCACCACTCTGTTCTCATAGTCCCTTTTTCCCTTTTTCTCCATACCTGTGTATAATCTTCAAAATATATTATTTGCATACATGCACACACTTTGCATTTCTTTACTCAGCAATGTCTCTTAAATATCCTTCCATCTCAGGATAACTTCCTTTGCCTCATTCTTTTTCATGATAGTTCTGTGTTCCAGTGCATACATGTGCCAAAATTCTTTTACTCATTCCCCTATTGAGAGGTGATTCAGGCCATTACAGAAGATGCTGGGAAACAAAACCTGGTAGCAATTGTCTGGTGGCTCTGTTTGCAGAATGCCTGTCCCCAGCCTTGAAGTTGCCCTCCCAAGACTTTTCCAAACCTGCCTTCCCCACAGCTACTGGGGCCTTCATACAATGGAAACCCCTAAAACACTTAATTCTTTTAATACCCCCCTTCTCAAATCCTGCCTTGGGCATTATTGATCTCCTCCAATTTTGAATTTTGTTGGGGTAGAGCAGAGCACAGCACTGAATTTGATGGTGGATCAGGCCCCGTGTGAGTCACTTTCTTACCCTGTGGCTAATAACAGGTTTTTTAATACCTCGTCTTTGCCCAGGTCTTCTAAGCGTCTTAGGTGTTCCTTCTCTTCTGCCATGCAAGACTTCCTTCTTTTTTTACCCTGAAAACCCTTCAGTTTGTTATGCTTTGCCAGCTCTACTTAAAAGGAAGGGGGAGGGGGGCCAACATCAGCAAACATTGATGGAGCTGCTATTATGGACAAGACTGAAAAAACAAAGAGGGATGAGACTTGGCTCCTGCCTTCAAGGGTATATACAGAAAAAAGACAACTAACAAGCATATGCTAAGTGCTAAATGAATGGGATTGACAGTAAAAGCTGTGGAAGTTGAGAGCAGGGAGCGAAAACTAGTTCCAGGGAGTGAGTTTATACAGCGAAGTATGCCACACACATTTAACTAATCCCCAGAGCATCCCTGTGTCTTCATATCCTGACTGTAAAATATAGAGAAGCCTCTGGGGGATACCAGGAGAATTAACCACTAACTGTAAAACACCTGTGTAAAGATGCAGGGTTACCTAAGTACATTAAGAACCTCCACATATCGATAATGGATGTAATCATCATTTAAAGAAGTCAAGAATCTTCATCCCAAACTATCTGTCCTATTTGACTTTTTTCTTTTTTCAATGAAATGCAACTCCTTTAAAATGCAATAAAAAGCGGGAGTGGTTAGGACTCGGTGCTTTCACTGCTGTGGCCTGGGTTCAATCCCTGGTTGGGGAAGTAAGATCCCTCAAGCCGAGGGGCGTGGCCAAAAAATGCAATAAAATTCAATGTTTATGCGCTTAAAAAAAGGCAATTAAAAAATCAAGGTCTCCCTTAAAAATATTATGCTAAGTGAAAGAAGCCAGACACAAAAGAACAAATATTGTGTGATTCCACTTATCTGAGTTACCTAGAATAGGCACGTTCACAGACACAGAAAGTAGCCTAGTGGTTATCGGGGCCTGAGGGGAGGGAGGAACAGGGAGTTATTGTTTAATGAGCGCAGTTTCTGTTTGTGATGATGAAAAAATTCTGGAACAAGATAGTGATGATGGTTGTACAACATTTTTAATGTATTTAATGCTACTGAATTGTATACTTACAAATGGTTAACATGGTAAATTTTATGTTATGTATATTTTAACAAAATAAACAAAAAATTAAGATACCAACCCTCAGGCTCAGTGTCAAGAGACGAGGCCAATTATGGAGGCTGCTAAGAAGGCAGGACCCCTCTAAAGGGGGCAGCTTGGTCAACACCACAGGAAATGCAGGCCCAATGTAGCCAGGACTTCTGATTTTTCAAGAGAAACCAGAAGTCAAATGTTTTAGTGTAAAACCTCCTGTTTTTTTTTTTTATTTCGGCAACTAATAAATATTTTAATTAAAATATCTGCCCTTTGCATGCAATATTTTCCCCAATGTACAGGAAAAGTGCAAAGGAGAACGTGGTTTATAGCTGATTCCTTGATCCCTGGCTAGATTTTTCTAGAAGGAAAGACCACAAAACCATAGTGCTTTGTATTGAATGACATTCTTCCCCACCCACCAAGTCAACTGGGAGTGTGAAATGAGCACATCTTCCTCTAATTGCCTCGTGAACAACTCAATCATTTAAATGTATTTAGAAACAAAAGCGGAGGCAAGCACATACACCAGGGAAAATAAATCCTAAGGATTTATGGGTCCACATAACTCTCCCTCTTCCCCCCAGCTCCAGAAAAAAAAAAAAAAAACCTTCAAATAAATTGGACAAACATTGAAAAGCAGCCTTCTCCAGGACACCTTTTAAAATCAGTCTCTTATTTATTCACAAGGATACTACCGTTGCACATACAGAAGCCAGCTGATTAGAAAATAGCAGCTTTATCTGAACAGGAAAGGATCAAAGGGATACATATGCAATACAAGCATTGAGTTAAATTCTCTTCCTTTTGGGTTCCCCTCCTCCCCCCTTCCACCCTTCCCAAGCATATAAACACACACACAAACGTGCACACACACACAGTCCAGACAGGAAGTTTGAAGCCTGATCCATGCGTGGAAAACAGCAATGTGGGAATTCAGGAAACAACACCAGAACTGTGCTCCAAGGCCAAGACCTGCTCCAGCATTTGGGAGCCAAGTTACTCCTGGGGTACTTGTGGGCCCCAGCATTTTGGAAGTAAATCGGCTGTAGAAAAATAAAGCTGCCTGCAAGTCTATTCCCCAAGCACCTCCTAGGGTCCTGTTTGAGTAACCTGGGTTCGCCTCTTTATGATTTATGCAGGGCTTCACTTCAGCTTGACTAAATATCATATCTCCTTCAGCAGCTTGAGTTTCTGGAAAGGCCCAGACTGTCCATACTTCTCAGTAGGGTTTGTTTGCAAAGTCCTAGGTTAGCTGGTGCAAGAGGGAGGTAGAGAGACCGAGGAGCACACATCAAAGTCTGCACTCTAAAAGGTGGTGGGATGAGAGGAAGAAGACGATTTAGTCAATGATAAAGAATAAATCGCTGAAAGCAAGTCAGAGGCAAATCACATTCCTGAGCCAGTAAGCTGTTTAACTGTACAAAGTTAGCAGGATTTAAAGGAAGTTCATCCTCTGACATTACACTTTGCAAATAAACTCTTGATTGATTCGGCGCTTTCTCTGTTTCTGTAGTTGCCAGAGTGTCTGAGAGTTGTTATCCCAGTTGGAGAAGAAGGCTGTGACTGGAGTAGAGATTTATCTTCTCTGGCAGGCTGCCCCACTTCAGTAAGTACAGGGAGAGGGTAGGTCAATGCCATTCCGGTGTGATTTAAGGCAGGCTCACCTTGCAGCCCCCAATTAGCCTTCTATTCACGGTCGCCACGGTCCCGTGAGATTCGCACAGGAAAGACCCCTGTTAAAGTGCAAATATGTAACCTGGGAAGGGTTAAATATTAAGCCGTCTTTGGTGTGCTCTGATGGAAAGGGTGTAAGCTTTTGGAGTCACTCAAGCCTGGATTTCGGTCACAGCTCAAGTACTCACCAATGAGGTAAATTACTTAACCATGCTGGGCCTCGGCTCCCTCATCTGTAAAGTAGGGATAATTTCTCCACCATGATGGGGTTGCTGTAAGGATTAAATGAAATAACATATTTAGGGGCCTTATCATGATTGCTGGCTTTTAGTAGTCACTTAACACCGTTTCTTTATTCCCCTCTGTTCAATCTTCTTCGGGAATTCCAGGGGTTGGGACAATGGGTTTGCTTAGTGGCCCACAGGGATTAAGGCTCTGGTAATCACTCTTCCCTACTAACCCTGCTCAGTGGGGCAGTATCGTACTAAGCATATGGGTTTTAGCACCAAATGGACCTAGTGTCACAGTCTTTGTTCTGTCACTCACTAGCTATGTGACTTTGGGCCCATTTGGAGCCTATTATTTCCTCATTTGTAAAAGAGTAATAACAGCACCTATTTCACTGGGGGAGTGATGAGGATAAAATGACAGCCGTATGCAAATATTAGCTAATATTTTGTGCAATGGCTGACTAGAGTTTACTTTTATACCAAGCAGTTACTAGTGAATGGTTTTAGCAAGAGTGTTGAAAATCCTTAAGCAATAACAGCGATGTGTTCCTGGTTTCCTGGTTTTGGCTAAGGAATTTGGGGTGCCGCTGGAGTAGCTACAGACATCTCAGTTCCAGGCAATTGGACCTTCTCCCCTCTCCCAAGATTTTCACAGTGTTTTGGAAGGATGTGAACGAAACAGGGATTCGAACCCTGGCCCATACTATTCTTTCTGACAAGGACTCTACACGTACCTCTCTCCACTCCATTCTTCACCTCGCCGACTCAACCTTATTTCTCAGGCCTCAACTTAAATGTCACTTCTTCAGGGAAATATTTCCTAAGCAGTAACCTCTACCCTAGTCTCCTGTTTAAACATTCGCGTGAATTGCATATTCTATGTGATAAAACTATATCAGAAGTGGTTTTAGTATACAAATAATACTTAAATTATTCAATAGGTAAATTATTTAATTTTGTCTTCCAGTCTAGAAAATCATTGGTCCAGGAAGAAGCTTCAGGCGTATCCTATAGCTTTGTGTATGGCCTGGCACCCTCTTGCTTACTGCCTTAGGGATACACTTGGGCTGGCCTGAGTTGGTCATTTGTTAGACTTCTTCCTGTACTAGGTGGGCACATTGAACTAGATGATCTTTAGGGTTCCTTGCAACTCTTGACTGCTGACAGTTGTCAGATGCTGACAAGTTTGCCGAATGTTGGAGTGGGAAAATATGTCAGAAGTGTCATCCATATCCTCCTGCCTCCCAGTTCCTTGATCTTGGTGTATAACGGGGAGTTTTGAAGTATGGCAAGGAAATGTGGGTGTGAACTGTTTAAGCACAAGGTGGTATATTTATTTGGTGGCTAGCAAATGAGTGCTGTGGGATCAGAAGGAAGACAGTGTAAGTATGAGCGCTAGGGAGTAGATTCATTAGAGTGTGACTGGCTGGCTGGGGCCTTTGATGGCAAGAAGATTGTTCCAGATGACTTTATGGATGGTGTCGCTTCCTGTACTCCCATCAGAACTGTAAACCAGGAATAGTTTTAGAAAAGGCAGCCTAGTATAGTGGGAGAAACAAAGCAGTTTTTCATTCAGGCCAAACTGGGTTAAGATCCCCACGTTCAAGTGGCTATATGACCTTGGATAAATCACTTAACCTCTCAAGTCTGAATTATAATTTGTTGGTTGGACAAATATGTATTGAGTATCCACTATGTGTTCAACACTGTTCGAACCACTTGGAATGCATTGGTGGACAAAACAGGCAAAATCCCTGCTCTTACGGAGCTTACATTTTGGAGGGATGTGGGAGTGGTGAGTATATATTTAAAGATCTGTGAGGATTCAGTGCTGTCCACACAGTCCCGGAACATAGTAGGTACTCAATAAATAATAATAGTAGTAACAGTAGTTATTATTATTATATTTTTAGTAAAGCAATCAACATCTGTGAAGCCAGGTAATTTCTATACAGACGCAAATGTCTATACAAAGGGTTGTTAAAAAGAAACAAGGAAATAAACTCAGGTGAAGCCAGGTAATTTCTACGTAAGAGATAATAGATGGCTTGAACAAAGTACTTGAGATTCATGTAATTAGTAATAACAGGTGGCTTGTATGAGTTTTTCCATCCTAAGTGGCAGTATTTTTTCCTACTATTTAGTAGCAGTTCCCTCTGTGGCAAAATTTAACCCAGGGTGACCCTAAGCCATAGGTTTAACCTCCATTTGGATAAACTTTCCTCTTTGTTATCTCCAGATCAAAGAGCATAAATCTGGGATCATGATATTCCCCCTCTAACCACTCCTGGCATGCTCCTCCCCAGGTGACATTAACCAACCAAACTTTTTAGAAAAGTTTGATGTCCCATGCCTCTAGTCCCATAGCCCCCTTTCTAGAAGCATAGTGTCAGAGGGGGTGGGAAAGAAGGGAAGGCTGCTCATAGCTTTTCACAGTTCATGGTTTCTAGTTTGATAGAAAAAAAAATAATTTCAATTTTTACCTCATTGCAGAACAATAGAACCACAACTTTTGTTTCACAGTTTATGTAGTTCATTTCACAAGGTGTCATGTTTCATGTACTATAGGGTTTCCAACATTTCAATTACCACTCCCCTCCCTCGAGAGTGGGACAGGCATTGAGTCAGGGTGTGCTGTGGGCTAGCAGCACCTCGTCCCTAGCCCCCTCCCTCTTTCCCTAGGCTCCAGTTCCCTTCCTAGTTCCTCTCTCTATCAGATTACTTTTCATACTGTCTTGTAGCTATTTATTCTCTTGATTCCCAACTAGACTTTAGGTTCCCCCAAGGTCATGGACAGTGTCTTAATCACTGCTGTATCCCCAATACCTAGCACACGCTGTATCTGGCTCATAGTGGGTACCTAGGAAATATTTGTCGGGTCAAGGAAACATATTTCATGACACAGGTTTTTTGTGTAAATGAGTCATTTATAATCCTTTCCAATTCCCCATCTCACTTTGTGTTTAAAACCAAAATCAAAGCTATTTTTCTCAGCATCTGTGATGAACCGGGCAGGCAAAGCCTTTGCTCCGGTGTACCCCTCTGCCCCAGGTAAAAATCCCCTGAAGCCATTCCAACCCTATCTTGGTGGCTTTCCCGGGATACCCTCAATATTTTAAAAACTCATCTCCCTGTTTCTTTGGAATGCAGAATCTGGATTCAGAACTATTTCAGTGTAAAAACCTTTTCAATTCCCAGCCTTCTGAAAGCGTGAAGTTTTTTCACAGCTCTACCATCCTGACCTTTTTTTTTAAAAATAAATTATTTACTTTTGGCTGCGTTGGGTCTTCGTTGCTGTACGTGGGCTTCCTCTAGTTGTGGCGAGCGGGGGCTATTCTTCATTGCGGTGTGCGGGCTTCTTATTGCAGCGGCTTCTCTTGTTGCAGAGCCTGGGCTCTAGGCACGTGGGCTTCAGTAGTTGTGGCATGTGGGCTCAGTAGTTATGGCTCGAGGGCTCTGGAGCACAGGCTCAGTAGTTGTGGCGCCTGGGCTTAGTTGCTCTGCGGCATGTGGGATCTTCCCAGACCAGGGCTTGAACCCTGCACTGGCAGGCGGATTCTTAGCCACTGCGCCACCAGGGAAGTCCCTACCATCCTGGCCTTCTAACTTCATTTCTGTCCCCACCCTCTCCAGCTCCCAAGCGGGTCACCTCTCCCTGTGGATGTACTTCTTTGCCAGCCATTTCCCACCTTGGTGGTTTGTCACTAAGAACACTGGTAGTAGTGTAAAAGTAGCACTGGATATGAACTCTTGAGAGATTTGAGTGTGGCACTGCTATTTACAAGCTGTGAGAACTTGAGCAAGTAGCTCAACCCTTTTGAGCCTCAATTTCCTCATCTGTAAAACTTGGGAGAATAATCTCTGTCATGTTTTAGGACCACACTGGCTTGTTGTGAGCTTCAGATCAAACAGCAGTGGTGAAAACACCTTGGAAACTGAAATATATGGTTATTTTCAGGACACCTGTGGTTAGTGTGGTTACCACCCACACTAACCCTTCCTCCTTGCAATTAGGCACCAAGCATTTATTTAGTCTTAAATGCTCTAGCCCAAGGCTATAGCTGGGTGGGGGAAGCATTGTTCTTCCTATCTTCTTGACAAGTTGATCTCAGCTTAAGACTTGTTGCCCTCAGGTCTTTTCAGTCAGCATCTGGGGGGAGCCCCTCCCTTGGTTTCTCAAAAGCATATTTGTCAGGTGTTCTTTAGATACTCTGTACCTTCTACCTTCAGGCCTGCTTTGTCCTCCCTAGTGAAAAGTGGTTCCTGTGGGGGAATGGGAAGGGAACATTTCTAACCTCTTCCTCTCCTGCACCAGAACTCCCAGGGTCCCCAGACTCCAATTTTTCAGGCATAATTTCTTTATATCCATCAGGGTCTACCCCATAAGGTATTTTAGACTGATCCCAGGCAGGTGAGTTACATTTTGCAGAGATTTTACTTATTCCCAAAGTGCAGTCTCAGCTGTTTGGTAATTACAAAGCCCAGGACTTCCCCTGCTTTGTGGTCAAAAAACACCCTGAGCATTTGCCTCTCCTTGACCCCAGCTTCCAGACTACGTTTGGGTTTGCTCTGAAAGCTCCTGAGGGAGTTCCCCAGCTTTAATTTGGCCAGATGCTCAGTGTCCTGCTCAAATCACACTCACCAATTTCTTTTCCACTTTGAACAGCTTTTGCACAGACCGTTAGATTCACCCAAATCTGGCTCCCCTCCTCTAGCTAGTTCTTCATGCTGGGAGTGTTGCCCTATTTGGGGTCTGAGGATCACTGGGTAGTTAGCCTTGAGTTTCGTCTTTCCCTCATTCAGAATCCTCTTCACCATAAGCATTCTTCAAGCTAAAATGGAATTGAAATTAACACACAAACCATCTTCTAGAGCAAGGGTGGACAAACTGCTGCTAAGAATTATTTTTAAAGCATTTTTAAAGAGTTGTTAAAAGAAACAAAGGAGAATGTGCTGCAACCAAGACTATAGGTCTATAGCTTGCAAAGCCTAAAATATTTACTAGCTGGCCCTTTACAAAAAAGTTTGCTGACTCTTAGACTTTTCCTCAATATCCAAAAACAGAGTCTGAAGCAGTTTTGACCCTATCACCTTCTCTTCCAAGGCTACAGGAAATTTCTGACTTATTTATTGCCACATTTAACCATCTCATCTCTCTCTTCCATTCAATTTCTAGCCTGGCCATGAAGAGTTTAAAAGGTTTCTCTTCTACCTCCTGAACTCACATTTCATTTCTTTCCCAGGGAATAAATGAACTTCCTTTGGTGAGGCCAGCTCCCTGCTCCCTTCCCTCCTGCCTCTAATTAATATTCCTTTGACTTTGGTGGACATTTTGGAAAGTGAGAGCTCCTTGCTCATTTTCACAGAATCTTAGAAAAATGCCCAAGGTAATTTGAAGATGGAGCAGATGTTAAACATGGAGAGATTTCTGTGGAGGACTAAACCATGGAGACACTTAAAATCCCCCTGCTATGGAGACTAATTCTGTTTCACCCACAAGGTGATTTATTTCCATTGCTCTTTGGAGGAAGACAGGATCAGTTTACTAAGGCTCAGCTTACTCAGCAGATGGGCTAATCTCCTCTGTTAAAATGTATTTTTCTGCCGAATTTAATCTTCGTTTCATTGGTTTTCCTTGTGCACTACCTTCCTAGTTATTGAGGGTGGGCCACACCTAAAGAATGTTGCCAGACTCAAACAAAGAACATCAGTACTTAGTCCAAACACAAATACTTACCGAACAATGAACAACTATTAGATACCTAGCATGTGATTGGTGCCATGTGGGGTACAAAGAAGTCTAAACTTGGACTCAGCCTCCAGAAACTCCAGTGTAGCTAGGAAGATAAAATGCTAAGATAAATATGTAAAGGGTTCTCTGATATAATTCAGATGAATGAATATCCTCAATTTTAGATAATCTCTCCTGATTGTCTCATAACACAAATTTATTTGTCAAACTGTCATTTTATCCTGAATATATGTTTGCTGTAACCATGCTTGCTACATAATAAGGAAGAGAAGGGAGAGAGCTGTATGAACTTTGAATGGCAAAGAAGGTATATTGTATGTGTTCAATGAAGATTCCTTGAATGACTGTAGCTACGTAGAGAAGTTAGTAGAGGGCATTTCAAGCTCATGGAATAACTATTTAACTCTTTCATTAGAAGAGTTTACAATTTGAAAAACTCTGGTTTGTTTTCAGTACAAGAGAGTTGTCAGTTTGTCTAGAGGCTAGGAAAACTTCAGTTCAGATGTGTAAGGTTGGACCAGATTTTTCAGGAACTTGAATGACAACTAGAACAATTGGAACTTGTTCTTTTGGAGGTTTGGGAGACTAATGAAAGTGGTATTTTATGAAGAGTAACCTGGTGGTGGTACAGAATGGTTTAGAAGGTCTGTAAACTGGGGTCAGGAAGACTTTACAGAGCATTAAGAATAATAAAGGACAAAAGCAGGAGTATACAACCTCTTGTTCATTCTGTCAAGTTCTCCTTGATGCATAAATGCTATTTAGTGAGGGACCAAGACTGACAGGTACCAAGTTTGATTTTCTTGGGTCATTTACCACCCTTTGAAAAATACATTAATTACTGCATACATCACATTTCACAACCAAAGTCCACAAACCTATCCACCTATCCTGGGTCAAGAGCAGATTGAGTTGGGCCGGCAGTGGGGCGGGGTGCCCAAGACCAACCGGTGGCCAAGATCATAAAAGCATTTCAAAGATACCTGCAAGTTTCTCCCCCCTTAACAATGTCTCTTCCACCTGCTACTGAGCCTTCAGAAGTCAGACTTTTTATGATCTCACAGAATAACAAGGGGACATGTTGACTGATTCCAAAATCAATACCATCTGTCATATCTCTAAGACCCAGGTATCAAACTGCATGCTGAAATCCCCTGAATGTCTCATAGGCATCTCAAAATTGACATGTGTAAATCCAAACGTATCATCTGCTTCCATCCCTACACGTAATTCTCATTTGCCTCTTCCTATATTACCCATCTCCTTGAATGACACCACCATCTACCTTATTGGCTAATTACCCAAGACAGAATCACAGGAGACCTACAAAAATCTCTCTCTCTCTCTCTCTCTCTCTCTCTCTCTCTTTCGTTCTCTCTCTTTCCAGAAATTATTACCTCCCTGGGAAACACTCCCTCAATTCTCATAGTATATGTTAGATGTTCCTCTGTGGCCTCTACAGTATTCTGGTTATAGTTTGAATATAAAATAATGACATTCAATTCTATTGTAATGGTCTGTTTGTCTTTCCCTCTAGAAAATGAGTTTCTTTTTTTGAAAATGAGTTTCTTGAAGTAAAGTGTCCATGAATTTTTTCTATCAATGATGTATTCACAAAGTACATCCTTCAAAGTATTTATTATTGGAATGGATGAATAAATGAATTTGACCGTATTCACAGTGATATGTAAAGGTTCAATACCTGATCCCTCTGGAGAGCAGTTTTGATAGGTAGAGCAGGGAAATCATGATGGTGACAGAGGATTGAAAATATGGGGGGAATCTTGTTATGTGGAGTATTAGGGGATGCTATGAGCAGAGAAAAAAATCGTACTGAATGGTCCATAGAAACTGCCCATCATTGGAGAGGGCAAGCCTTGGCAATCTAGGAATTTCTGTTACAACAGAGAAAGAGTGCAGCCTAGTTAGGAGAGCCAGCTGACTTCCTGGGAGATTTAGCAGGAGGCTATAGAAGGAAGAAGACTTTCAGATTTTGGTCACAAGAAAGCATCTGAATGAATGTATCATCACGACCTCCCTCTTCTCCCCCACCCCTGAGTGATTCTCTAGAATGAGAGTTCCTTAGACCTGTGTAAGACAATCCATGAGATATTCAAGGGATGCCAGGACTGGCCTTGAGGCAGTGACTACATGAGGTGATTTGAAGGGCATAGGCATACTCTACTCATTTCTGTCTCATCCCATAAGGCTCAAGTCAGAGTCTTGAACATAAGGAGGTATTCTTTCAATTTTTTTTAAAATTTATTTTATTTATTTATTTTTTTCAATACGCGGGCCTCTCACCGCTGCGGCCTCTCCCGTTGCGGAGCACAGGCTCTGGACGCGCAGGCTCAGCGGCCATGGCTCATGGGCCCAGCCGCTCCGCGGCATGTGGGATCCTCCCGGACCGGGGCACGAACCCGTATCCCCTGCATCGGCAGGCGGACTCCCAATCACTGTGCCACCAGGGAAGCCCTATTCTTTCAATTTATAACATGTTTAATGAGGCAGTGGGGTATAGAAGAAAGAGTATTGGACTGGGAGTCAGAGAGACATTGGGAACTAGCTCTAACTTTTACACATTCCTGCTGTCTGACCATGAGAATTCACTTCAATCCTCTGTCCTGCAGTTTCCTTTTCCTTAAAATTAAGATGTCAGTATCTACTTCACAAGGTTGTTGTGAAGAATACAGTGAGCTCAGTGAGTGAAAGAAAATGCCTGGTCTGATCAGGCAAAGAACACATGCTCAATACATGTCAGCTGGAACTGAATACATGAATCTGAGAGGTTACAGAACCCCTGCCCCAAAGGATTCACCCACCGCATGTCAATGCATCATTAGAGCTATATTCCTTTCGGATTTGAGTGCTTTTTGATATCTAAGATAGCCCTGTTTAAAAATAAAATACGGGCTTCCCTGGTGGCACAGTGGTTGAGAATCCGCCTGCAGATGCAGGGGACACGGGTTCGTGCCCCGGTCCGGGAAGATCCCATATGCCGCGGAGCGGCTGGGCCCGTGAGCCATGGCCACTGAGCCTGCGCGTCCAGAGCCTGTGCTCCGCAAGGGGAGAGGCCACAACAGGGAGAGGCCCGCGTACCACAAAAAAATAATAATAATAAAAAAATAAATAAAATACTTCTCTGAGGGGGTCATAACTCAACCTGACACTTGTTATCAGTTAGTACCTTAGTGGGCAAAATTACGAAAGCCAGGCAAAGCAAGAACGTGACAGGGACACAAGTAAGGGCACCTTCCTGGGGGTAGGCAGAGGGGAGAAGGTGGAGCATGATAAAAAAAAAAAATGGGAGTCTCTAACTATGTATATGGGAGTGAAATAAAGACAAATACTGCCTATTTCATCAATTTGTCAAAGGCTTGCCATGGAGGCAGCAAGGTCTGGCTTGGGCTCTGTTACTGAGGGTGACATTTAATTGGCCTTAGATTTGCACCATAAACCCTGAGGTGAAGGCCTCATAGTGTGCACTAAATGAACTGTGTATTTTATTAAATTTTGGGAATGAAACAGTGCCACAGTGTGGTCCCTGCATAGTGTTTCATAAAATGTGTGAGAAGTTCCTCATTTTAGAGCAGGAGATAGATCATTGGGCATATGGATTCATTGGGAAAGATATGGGCAGAAAACCAAATGTAAATCTGTCCTAGAACCTTCCCCCTTTCCACTTCCCTACTCTCCTCCCATGGCCACTTCAGAGGGACAGAGAGCTATGTGAATGTGTCATTGGATAAATGGAATAGTCAGAAGTGCCAGGAGAAATCTAGTCTTTAGAGCAACTGTATACCCTCTATATATGAGCAAATAAGACAAAAAAAAATATGTGCTTGCCAGGTCACAGGGTAGGGAAAAGCACCTGTGGGGCCCTGGAAATGTCCTAATCCATCACAGAAGACAAGTCTGCTTTAAAGCAAGAATAGGACCTGTCTTATCTTTGTCTTTCCCCGGTTCCTAGCATAGTGCCTGGCACAGAGTATATTCAATAAATGTCTCATGGATACCCAAATAAGGGTGTGTTTTAGCTTCCCAAGGCTACTGTAGCAAAGTGCCACAAATTAAATGGCTTAAAAGAACAGAAATTTATTCTCTCACAGTTCTGGAGACCAGAAGTCCAAAATCAAGGTGTTGACAGGGCCATACTCCCTCTGAAGCTTCTAGGGGAGGATCATTTCTTGCCTCTTCTGGCTTCTGGCATTCTTTCATGTCTGGCAGCACAACTCCAATCTCTGCCTTTGTGTTCACATGGCCATCTTCCTTCTGTGTGTCACTGTGTCTCTACACAGTATTTTCCTCTCTGTCTCTTCTCTTCTTATAAAAATACCAGTCATGTTGGATTAGGCCCCACCCTAATGACCTCATCTTAACTTGATTATATCTGCAAAGACACTATTTCTAAGGTCATATTCACAAGTACTTGGGGTCAGGATTTCAACATATCTTTTTGGGAACATAATTCATGTCACAACAGGGCCCAAATGAACCCAGGTCCCTGATTGCATTTCCTGGTTATTAAGTTTGGAGAGCACAATCTTTCTCTGAACCTAGCTTCAGGCTTGATCTCTACTACAGTCAAGCTCTCACTTCCTCTCCCAAATATTTTTTTAAGGGGAAAAAATATAGGTACAATCTTTTTTGAATGGCCACGTTTTAAATATCTTAATTCACTTGGACAAATGGTACTTCCATCCCCATTGTGTTAGGTTTGTTTACTTTTTTTTAAAGTACTCTTTGTTCAAATTCTTTCAGTGTGACAATGTGTTTATTTTCTCTGGTTTGCAAATATTGGGGTGGGGAAAGGAGGGCTCTTGAGGAAGCAGGAAGTACCGAGATGCTGATGAAATACACAGAAAAAGTTCTTGTCCTACCCTTTGATTTGCTAGGCCTGGTTAGCATGGCTGTCCCATATATTCTTCCATATCCTATCTCATATCAGGGCCTTCGGGTTGCTGTAATCAGCCCTCCCTCCTCCTAGTTGAATACCTAGCTTGGGGCTTACCTGAGTCCCTGGTTCCTGATCAGTAAATGAGAAAGGAGGATAAGAGCAGGGTTTCTCAATCTGGGGTTCACGGACTAACTAAAATCTACAAGATTGTGAGTGAATATGTGCGTTTCTACTAGTTTCCTGTGGCTGATGTAAAAAATTACCACAAACTTGGTGACTTAAAATAACAGAAGTTTATTCTCTCACGGTTCTGGAGGCCAGAAATCCAAAATCAAGGTGTCAACAGGGCCGTGCTCCCTCCAAAAGCTCTAGGGGAGATTCTGTTCCTTGCTGCTTCCAGTTTCTGCTGACTGCTAGCATTCCCTGACTTCTGGCCACATCTCTGCCTCCATCTTCACATTGCTTCCTCCTCTTCTGTGTCCTCTGTGCATTTCTTATAAGGATACTTGTCAATGGATTTAGGGCCCACGTGTGTAATCCAGGATAAATTCCTCATCTCAAAATCCTTATTTTGGGCTTCTCTGGTGGCGCAGTGGTTGAGAATCCGCCTGCCGATGCAGGGGACACGGGTTCGTGCCCCGGTCCGGGAAGATCCCACATACCGCAGAGCAGCTGGGCCCGTGAGCCATGGCCGCTGAGCCTGCGCGTCTGGAGCCTGTGCTCCGCAACGGGAGAGGCCACGACAGTGAGAGGCCCGCATACCACAAAAAAAAAAAAAAAAAAAAAAAAAAAAGAAATCCTTATTTTAATTGTATCTACAAAGACTCTTTTTCAAAATAAGGTCACATTCACAGGTTCTGGAGATTAGGACATGAATATATCTTTTAGGGAGCCACCATTCAGCCCACTACAGCGTTGTTGTTGTTGTTTGGGGGGGCAGTTCCAAAAAATTTACCAGATTCTCAAGTGTCTGTGATACAGAGAAACCTTAAGAACCAGTGATCTTTGGGCTTCCCTGGTGGCGCAGTAGTTAAGAAACTGCCTGCCAATGCAGGGGACACGGGTTCGAGCCCTGGTCTGGCAAGATCCCACATGCTGTGGAGCAACTAAGCCCGTGCACCACAACTACTGAGCCCGCGCTCTAGAGCCCGTGAGCCACAACTACTGAGCCCATGCGCTGTAACTACTGAAGCCCACATGCCTAGAGCCCATGCTCCACAACAAGAGAAACCACCACAATGAGAAGCCCATGCACTGCAACCAAGAGTAGCCCCCGCTCGCTGCGACTAGAGAAAGCCCGTGCCCGCGTACAGCAACAGACCCAACAAAGCCAAAAATAAATAAATAAAATAAATAAATTTATTTTAAAAAAAAGAACCAATGCTCTTTAAAGCCTTTTGAAGCCCAACATTCTGCTGTTCTGTAACTGATGAGATAAATGTTACCTGGCCTTAGAAAAAGACCTTACTTGTAAGAGATGCTCAGTAAATTTTTGTACATTTGATTTGACATTGGAGTTATAGAAATATTGATGTATCTAACATTATTGAGCACTTACCATGTACTAGGTGCCATGTACTAGGTGCTATTCTAAGTGTTATATGTGTATCAACTCATTTAATCCTCACAACAACCTTATGAAGTACCATACTCAACCGTATTTTTCATATGAGGAAGCTGAGACACAGAGACATTAAGTAACTTGCTTAAGGTTGCACAGTTAATTGTTGGCAGACCTCAGACTCTATTTTAGCCAGTCTGGCTTCAGAGCCTATGTTTTTAACTACTATATTTTGTGAAAGAACCCTGTTTACATTTTAAGATTTATGGAACATCCAATGTCATAAAAGATAAAGAACAGCTGTGGAAATAGTCCAGATTAAATGAGGCCAGAAAGACATGACAGCTAATTTAAATACCACACCTAGACTGGGTCCTGTATGTGAGGGGGACAGTACGCTACAGAGGGCATTACTGGGCCAATTGACGAAACTAGAAAACAGATGGTAGATTGGATAAAATATTGTACCAATGTTAATATCACTGAAGTTGTTAACTGTACTGTGGTGTGTAAGAGAATATCCTTATACCTAGGAAATATACACCAAAGCATTTAGGGGCAAAGGGTCACGATGCATGCAACTTACTCTCAAATGGTTCAGGAATATAGTTAGATTAGATAGGTAGATAAAATAAAATGCGGTAAAATGCTAACAATAGGTGCATCTGGATGAAGGGTATGTGGATATTCTTTGTGCCTTTTTAAAAATTTTTTTTGGCTGTGCAGCATGGCTTGCAGGATCTTAGTTCCCTGACCAAGGATCGAACCCTGGCCACATCAGAGAAATTGCAGTGTCCTAACAACTGGACCACCAGGGAATTCCCTGTGCCATTTTATTCTTGCAACTTTTGTAAGTTTGAAATTATTTCTAAATAAAAAGCTATTTTTTTAATGTATGGAACATTTATGTATAGAACATAATGTATGGGGAACTGTATGGCTCCCCTTTGTTAAACTATTTGCATTTTATGCTAAATAAACAAATAACATATTTTAGGTTTATAATTCAAAGATGCTAATATTATTGAGTGCCAACTATGTGCTATGAACAGTTACATATATTATCTTATTTAATGATTCCCCAAAACACTATGCTATTTATTTCTAATCCCATTTTACTGATGAAGAAACTAAGATCAATAGAGGCCCAGTGATTTGCTTAAAGTTCAAGACAATTATGTGACAGAGCTGGGATTTGAAATCAGCTTCTCTGACCCCAGGTCTAGTGCTTTTTACACTATGCTACAGCTACCTCCAATTACAAATGGCCGATTTCAACATTTCTGAACACAGACATCTTTAACTATTTTCAGCCTGACTTTCTGACCCAGTGGTCAGAAGGTCATTGGGAGGGTTTTCTCCCTTCTCTCCTGCTAGTGATTATAGCCTTGAGTCCTGAGGAGCCAGAAAGGGAGGATCAGTCTAAAGGAACAATGTTTCTGTCCTTGTTTGATAAATGGAATTAGCATTCCCACAGGAACAGGAAATGTTGAACTGTTAATAGCCTCCCTTGGGTTTATTATATATATAGTATATCTATATCTACATGCCTTAGCTATACCCAGGAGGTATTCAAGACAAGTACTGCCACCTGAAAGTAATGCTGTCCTGTTTTCTGTCAGTCTACTGACAAGAATAGAGGTTAAACATACTAATTAATTTTCTAATATTACTGGCACAAACATATAAAGTTAGTTACAGATTGATTGATACATCCTTTATGATGGGATGGACATCAACCAATCAACGTATTTATTGAATGCCTACAATATTCATAGCACTGAACTAAGTACAGAGGGGAATGTATGGTAAATATAGACTATGTCCCCAGGACTTAGAAACTAATTAGGAAAATGAGACATGGAAACAGAAATTATTACAGTACAAGGCAATGCTTAGGTAATGACCACATAGGCCAAAAGTGCTACAGGTGCCCCAAGGGTAGATAATCACTATGGTCTGAATTCCTTAGGGAAAGCTTCTTGGATGAACTGAAGCTTGAAGGATGAGTAAGATTTGGGTAGGCAGAAGAAAGGCATTTCAGCATATGGTCATGAAGGTGGGAGGGCCTAGGTTTCATGGGATAGAATTGGGTCAGATTTTAAGGAGCCTTGAAGTTGGTCATTGGAGGCTTATTAAAGGTTTTGAGCCAGTAAATTACATAATGAGAGCAGTGCTTGCATTATATAAGTCCTGGCAGTAGTGAGTAGAATGGAATAAGCATTGGTTTGCAATCTTGGATGTACAGTAAAGTTAACTGGGGGCTTTACAAAATACTGATGCCTCGATCCTAACCCTGAAATTCTGATTTAATGGTATGGGATGTAGCCTGGGCCTTAGGATTTTTAAAAGATCTCCAGGTATTCCTAATATGCAGCAAAGTTCGGGAACACTGTAATGGAGGAAGGAGAGATACGAGCAAGGAGACCAGATAGAAGGCTTATTATAAGGCAAGCTTAAGATCATGAGTTCTGGGCTGCTAAAGTGCGTGACAAAGAGAAAAGAGAAGAATGTTTGGATATGGGCAACACTTCGAAGGAAAAGCTTACTTAGCTTAGGGATAGACTGAAGATGGAGAAAAAGAAGGAAGATTTAAAGATGCCAGCACGATTTCTGGGCTCAAAGTCTTCTTCGTGGTAAGCATCCAATTACTATTTGTTGAAATGAAATTAATAGAGTAGTTTGGAGACTCGTGCTCCATTAGCAGAAATCAGGGAGGAAAAAGTCAGCTTGGGAGGAAGGAGGGGATTTTGTTCCTTGGCCAAGTATGAGATGGCAATAAGTTATCAAAGTCATCAGTCACTTTTGAGAGGTAGGGCTGGGATTCTGAGGCAAAATCACAGCTGGAGACCGCCACTTAGAAACCATCTTCATAGTTGATAGTTGAAATCCTGAGAGTGATGGTATCACCTAGGGAAAATAATAGAGTAAGAAGAAAAACAGTTTGGTGATAAAAGTTGAGGGAAGGCAGAATCATGTCTTTATTGTTTTTGTTTGTTTGTTTGTTTGCGGTACGCGGGCCTCTCACTGTTGTGGCCCCTCGCGTTGCGGAGTACAGGCTCCGGACGCGCAGGCTCAGCGGCCATGGCTCACGGGCCTAGCTGCTCCGCAGCATGTGGGATCTTCCCGGACCAGGGCACGGTGTCCCCTGCATCGGCAGGCGGACTCCCAACCACTGCGCCACCAGGGAAGCCCTATTGTTGTTTTCAATAGTCAGAAGGTCCTGTGCATGTAAGTAAGCGAAGAAGAGCAAGTTAAAACATCTAGCTGGAGCAGGGAATGAAGAGATGCCCAGCATCCTATAGCTATCCTGAGAAGTAGAAGTCAAGGTCCCTCTCTTCAGGTAGATTATAATCCAGTTGTATAGACAAGCCACAGTGCTGGCTGTATTAGTCAGTAGAGCTGCCCCTACCAAATGTGACAGTAAGTGCTTGAAATGATCACAGGAAAGGCAGGAAGACTGAGCTTGAACAATGATTGGTGCACTGTGGTTTTGAGATTTGCAGGAAGGATAAAAAGATGAATTCATAGATGAAAGTAGAGGTAGACAGGAGAAGTTTACCTCTTAAATAGCAGGGCCCATGGCCCATATCTTCTCTGTTGCCTTCCCTGAACACTTCAGCCCATTGCTTACATCTGCTACCCTCCACAGATCCCACCGTTAAGGTATGGCTGCCTCTCAATCCAGCTGTGCCCTGAGTCACTAGACAACTAGAGAAATCCCCTTAATTTGCCTTAGCCTAAGATGTCCCCGGGGGGAACATTTAAGAAAATACTGCATAGGTGACTTTAGTCCATTTCAGAACGACATGAGTTTTTCCTTAAGGTTCATTCATTTTAAGTATTTAGTGAATGAATGTGTTCTACGTGTTCAGGATGGTTTATCAAGACGAAACGTGGGAGGGTGGCCCAGACAATTCCCCAACTTCACAGTGTTGCCGTGGGGCAGGCTTGACTGTGCCTCTCAGAATAATTTCAAGTTGCCAACCTACAGTGTAGGCACGACCTGAGACGGTCCCCAGGTTACTGAATCAGCTTATTATTTGTTCAGTGCCCTACCATTTGTTTGACATTATGTAGACACAAGGCTCTATTGAATGAGGAGAGTGTGCTCGTTGGTAGGGTCATAACTGGGGCCTTGGAATTACAATCCAAACAACCTGTCACACATTTCAGTCACACATAAGCGGCAATATAATTCTGTTGCTTTGGAAAGAGTTAAAAGCTAGTTTTACAATAAGAAGACAAGCTCTTGAAAACAGGGAGGGGCAGGGTTGGGGTGTGATTGACAGACTGTCATTAGTATTTGACAGATCTCCATGATTGTTTTTTCTAACAGGAAAATGGTGATTTTCAAAAGCAGTTTTAGATTCCTGCTTCTATTTTTGTATAAAGAAGAAAGCCTCAACTTTTCTGTGTAGTGTCAGTAAATGAACAGTTTCCTCTCAAATCATGCATGTTGCCTTGCAGCCCTCAACTGTGTAGTAATATATCACAAACATTTGGATGTGGGCAGGGGAATGGCCAGAAATAACCATTTAGGTCATATGGGCTTTCAAATACATCTGTTTACACACAGAGGGTCCCTACAGAAGACTTTTATTTCAGGGAATATTTTACCCTGATGACAAACTGTAAGTCAGTGAGTCATTTTCATGGTCTGACATTTTGCTGTAAAAGTGCTTGAGAGAGGGTACATCATTTTTACAGGCTTGCTTGTGTCCTGAAGCAAAGTTGCAGGCATTGTGCATGACACACATAGGTTATATTGGATGGAGGACCTTTATGAGACTGGGTTATAATGGAAACTTGCATTTTTCAACTTTATTTCAATTACTTTGTTATTGAATATAATACTAGTTGCAATAATGGGTAATTTGAGAACTACAGAATAGGATTGGTATAATCTAATCACAATACCTATATATAATGTTACAGTTTAATTTGGCCATGATCATTTTCTCCCTGATTAAGACTCTTCATTTTCATATATCTCTAGATTCCCATTGATACACTCACTGAACTTCCAAAAAGAATTCAGGAAGTCCCAAAGTTAAGTTCCAAAGGTTTGTTTTTTTGAACTCAGAAGCAATTTTCCCATATGAACAGCATTATAAATTATGGGCATATTCCCAAACCAGTCTACCCGAAGCTACTTAACCCATAATGTGCTTGAAGTAAAGTAGTGTGTATATCATATATAATAGCATTTCTATGAAAAAAAAAGTTCAGTTCCAACATGAGAAGACCAGAATAAATTTACCTTTTCTTCAGTGACCACCCCCACCCCCCATCTAGTGCTGCCTCCGACCCCAACTCTGAATCCTTTATCAGTCAGGCCAAGTGAAGGGGAAACATCCTTGGCTCCAAGACTGATATGATTTCCTTAGCAGCAGGAAAGAAAAAGGAAGGCAGAGACTTTTAGGCAATTGAGTCTCACTACCCCCTTTCTTTTCCATCATCAGGTATTGGACTGCCTGCTGCTCTGACAACACAGTCTCTTTAAGAACTTTTTTTTAGGACTTTTATTTTTTTAATTAAACATTTTTTATGTGAATAGCAAAGTGAATCAGTTATACATGTACATATAGGACTTTTATTGATAGTAGTGGTGGAAACAGGGATAAAAATGAACAGATCTGTGCTTCCCCTTCTCTATATTCATTCACTCACTCAACAATGCATTAATCAATTCCTAGGTAGCTTTCCACTTCAATCTAAACCCTGGGGATACAAACATGAATGGGCCCTGAGGTTCCCCCAATCTAGGAAGGGACACAGACCAATAAACAAACCATTGCCATGCAGCGTGCTACCTGCAGTGATAGAGGGCTATACTAGGTAGGGTGGTGGGACAAAAGAGGCAGTGTTCTGCTTGGCCTGAGGAGCAGGGAAGGTTGTCAAAGAAAGCTCCACAGGGCAAACACTAAGGCTAGTCTTGAAGGATGAGGTGTTCATCAGGCAGATAAGGAACTCTGAGAAGGCATTTTAAGCAGAGACAAGAAGTCACGTTACTTTTCCCCATGTTTGGAAAAGTAAGAGCAGCCTGGTATGGTTTGACCAGAGATACAAAATAGGGCAGCGTTAGGAGATGGGACTAGGCAGGGGCTTCAGGTGAAGAGCCTTCCATGTCAGGCTGAAAATTGCATTTTATCCTATAGTGGTTAATGGGGAGTGTTGTCATCAGTTTCACCATTCTAGTGACAATATGGAAAATAGATTGAATGGGAGATAAAGGGAGACAGAGGTCTTTTAAGAAGGGCAAGAGGAAGGGAGAGAAACATTTTCATTTAGCTATTTTAATTTTTTAAAAGTTTAATGAATTTTTTAAATTGTGGTAAAATACACATAATTCAAAATTTACAGTCTTAACCATTTTTAAGTATACAGTTCAGTGACATTAAGTACATTTATGTGGTGGTGCAACTGTCAACACCATTGATCTCCAGAAATCTTTTATCTTTTCAAAACTCCTTACCCATTAAACAATAACTCCTCATTCCCCTTCTACCCCCATCCCCTGGAAATCACCATTCTACTCTCTGTCTGTGAATTTGACTACTCTAGGGACCTCATATAAGTGGAATCATAAAATCTTGGCCCTTTCGTAACTGGCTTATTTAGTTATTTTAAAATAAATAAGGGAAATGCATGTTTGTGTTTAAAAAAATTCCAAATAACATCATAAGGTGCAAAATGAAAAGTAAAAGCATGGAATGGCTGGTAGATTTCGTTAAGGAGATTTTCCATGCCCATTTGGGAACTAACATTTGACGAGTGTATGCCATATGACACTATGTTGAATGCTTTACATATGTAATTTAAGTTGCCTCTTAAGACATATGTGATTTCATTAACTCATCGTACTTTATAATTTCATCATCTTAAGTCCCTAGGGAGAGGGGGTCTGACAGGAACTAGGCAAGCAGTCAGTGTTAGTGCCATAAAGACTAGAATGTACACTAGAATATACTCTGGGAACCAAGGAAGCCCAGCCTTCAACGCTGAACAGGGCAGAGCAAGGCAGGAGGAGGTTATTTGCCCAGGTGGGCCTGGAGTTCACAGGACCCTCCTCAGACACACTGGTTCCTGAGCTTGAAAGACTTGTCAGACATGCTCCCTGGTGGGGTTGATGTTCTTATCAAGCTTTCTCTGGGTTGATTTAAGAACTCTTAGCTTGGCTGCCAGAAACTTCTGACAGTGTCTTGGTCCTCCAGTATAGATATCAATTAATATATGTCATACCTATTGCTACACTAGCCTAGACTAGCATTCTTTAAAGTGTATTTCATGGAAACATACTGGTTTTTCTAAGACGTTAATATATAGTTATCAAAAAGATACAAACAAAAAAACCCTAGTCAAATACATTTGGAAAACAGTTCATACTAGATGCTTCTCCTAAAGAGTGATAGCATATATGAGCTTATTAAGACCTCTGGGAAGTCCTGTAATAAATAATAGATCTGTTAAACTTGTAAACCACTATTTTCCAAACATTTTGACCACCATATATTTTTTTTCTTTTCTCCTTAGCAACATGAATATACATTTGGTGTGACACTAGTATTCTATGGAGCCCAGAAGCACAGTAATTAGGTAGCATCTAGGCTAGGCTATATCAACCATCCAGGAACTGACAAAGCTGCCCTGGGGCAGCATCCTAGATATACTAGATTCAGAACTGGGCTCAATAAGCAAAAAGTCACGCAGATGTCCTCAACTTCAAATGTGATTAGACTACCTCCAAAATGCCTATGGTGATGATTTCTTCCAAAAGTTTTAACTAAATTTCAAATCCATAAGTTCAAGTTCTTTAAGCCTCTTACACAGAGGCAGCCTACCGCTTCCTACTTCCCACTCCAATTCCATAACTGTAACTGTCAATAATCCATGACTCCTTAGGCTACATTTTATCTTACCTAGATCGCTGAAAGGCATACAAATTGATACAAATTTGGAAGGAAGGTGAAGAGAAAACCACCTTCCAACTGAATACAGTCAATGTGACTACCAGCTCACTTTCCTCTGTGTAACAGCTCTGAAGTTTCCCAGAAATTTATGAACATTGTATTTCATCATGGACTAGAACAACGTGCGATTACCAGTCTACTTTAGCAAAAATGTGATCTACCCTAATGTCCTTGCTTGAGTGACTAGAATACCTCATTCAGGACAGACTTAATGACAGCATGAATTCTACTTAAAAAACTCCAGAAATGTCAATTCAACCCTCTAAGCATCAGGTTTCTCATCCTATAAGGAATGAAGATACTACCTACCAAGGTCCACATCATTCTCTAAGTATCAAAAATATACCATAAATTGCCTATTATTTTCAGATTTCATGGTAGATCACCAGCATTCCATGGGAAATCTATGGCATAATGGTAAGAACACAAACCTTGGAGTTGGATAAACTAGATTTAAATACCAACTCTGAAAATGAACACTTCTGTTATCTTAACCAATTATTTAAAATAGAATAGCAATACCTATCTCAATAGGACTATTGCCACATAATGTATATTAAATACCTGGCATAATGCCATGCACATAGTAATAATAATAATAGAACCATTGACTGAATACTTAATATGGGCTCATTGTACTAAGTACTTTATATGCATTGTATAAATTAATATATCCAATACCATTTTGTTCATGGTCCTTCATAATTCTGGGTTTGAACATGGATGTATCACAGCTTTGGAGCTGTGATGCCATTCATTGTTTCGAAACTGGATTCTCTCAAAAATATCCACAAATACATGCATCCTTAGGCAAATATCCTGCTCCCTGTTTTTCCTTGACTATTAAAACTCCAACTGCAACCTGAATTCATCTCCTGGATCTGGAGGGTTCATCTTTGACACCTTACTGATTACATTACACTTCTCTCCTGTACATTATCCCCAGATTTTTGAGCAATGACTCCATTTCTATACCTGTTATAGAAAAAATATACTAGGTAGTAAGGTTGCCTTACTACCTTCACTGGACTTCTCATGAGATTACATGTTTCATAGATTACATATCTATCAAGAATACTCTATTCTATACCAGATGTGGTTTTCACCTTTGTATCTTCCAAACAATGCCCACTGCTGTCTTCATTAGACATGACTAACCGACAAAGATTCTAACAGCACAAATATTCTTCAGCAAGCAACATCCTAGGACAAACAGTCCCAATCTGTATCAAATTCCTGGAGAGCATCTGAACAGAGGTCTGAATCTGGACTCTTTTGCTCAGAAAATTAGATTTTAAGTGATTGGACTCTGTAGTGGTTTTTTATCTTGTTTTTTCTGTTCCTTTGAGGAACTGCTCCTCCTCCTCTCCAATCATGTGACTTTTGTGAGGGAGCTGCTAAGCATAGTGCCCTATCTCACTGGCCCCAAGATTAGCTTCTGATCCATGCCCTTCCAAACAAAACTCCATTCCTCTAACCATGCTGATTGTTCTGGGTTGAGCATGTGACCACGCTTAGTCAATTTGAATCGTTCCTCGAGGTTTTCAATTTTGATCTAGAGAAAAATGATCTCGCTTTTTAAGTCATAAATCTAGAAGAAGAAAGGAGCTACAAGCAGTTATCATCCCTGCCATAAGGAAAAACCTACCTCATTAGAGGAGAATGAGGCCAACAAACAAATGGAAACGAAGACAAAAGATGGACAGAGATATCCCCGATGGCATTATTTGAGTGTCTGGTCCAGATAGTCTAGCTCTATCTAAGATTTCCCAGTTACATGAGCCAATAATTTTCTTTTTCTCTTCAAGTGACTTTGATTTGGGTTTATGTCATTTGCAAATGTACTTTCTCTTAACTTCCATTGTCTGTCTGGTTGCCTGGCTCTCTCCATACCACAGATATATTCTGTGTTCCAGCAACTCCTTCTCCTTTTGTGTAAACAGGACCCCACTCCATACCTGACTTTACCACTGAGTACCAATCCAGCAGTATTAGACTCCACTGGTAATTGAGCAGACATTTTGGAAGTAGCCATCTAGTCAAGAAATTGCTCTTCAACATCAGGGCAGTGTGAAGTAGGAGCAAATAGTGTTTACAATGAAACAGTGATGCATCCTAATAGAGAACATATTACGATAATGAGGAAATTCAGACATGGGCAATACTCAGAACACAAAGCTAAGAAGTTAGTGTTGAGAGAAATGTCATTTTCAGGTTTTTTTGTGTCTTCTAGTTATTCTAGCTATCTCTAGTTAACTATTTACCTAATTACTCTGGTTGTATCTAGTAACCCATAATTATTCAAATGAGAAATTAGAATTGAGTGGAATGTGTAGTATGTCTGTAGTATGTAGCTATTAGTTAGCTTGCTACTAGTTAACTAATTATATAATGTTTCTATTTGTCTCTAGTTTTCTAAAGTTCTCACTCACTGTTCTAACAAGAAATAAAAAGTTAGATTGGAGAGGAATGAGTTTTTGAGCTTCTTGGTTTACTCTAGTTACTCTAGTTATTGCTAATCAACACTAGTTACTTCTAGTTACCAGTAGTTATTCCAGCAAGAAATGAGAATTTAGAGTTGAGAGAATAAAGTATCATTCTGAGCCTCTTGGCTTACTCCAGTTATTCTGGTTATCTAGTTATTAATTATCTAGTTATTGGCTAATTTTCTCCTCTATTTTTTCTAGTTTTCTATAGTTCTCACTTATTCTAGTAAGAAATAAGACATTCGATTTGAGAGGGTTTTTTTTCTTAGTTTCTTGTTTTCATCTAGTTATCTCTAGTTACCTCTAGCTAACAAGTTACCAAGTTGCCACTAGTTACATTTACTTATCAATATTTGTTCACCAAGCTTGTTTACTTTTCTTAGGGACACAGCTGAACTATCTTTCCCAGTCTTCCTTTGTCTAAATGGAGCCACCTGACTGGTTCTCCCCCATGCAATGTGGGCAGAAGTGGTAAGAGTGGATGTGTTTTCTCCACACTCTCTTTCTTTTCCCTCCATGATGATCTTAGAGACCATGTGTTGAAGATGACGGTGTTATAAGATTGAAGGAATCTAGGTCCCTGAATGACTGGTTGGAGTAGAGGTCCCTCTGCCTCTTCCTGATCACATTGGACTTTGACTTGAATGAACAAAAAAACTTTACTGAGTTAAGCCACTGATACCTTGAGGTTTGTTACAGTATTTAGCCTACCCTGACAAATTCATCCTATCACAGTACTTATCATATTCTATTATAAATTGCCTGTTTTGTTTCTCTGTCTCCTCCATTAAGACTGTGAGTTCCTTGAGGTCAGGGCCAGTGTCTATTTATTCATTATTTTATCCCTAGTATTTAGTGCAGTGTTAATAATTACAGCAATGGATATTATTGTAAGGATATAATAAACAAATTTATATGCACTGACAGCATCCCCCTTATTGTCTCACTAAATAAGGATTGCTCTTAATTAAAGAGGAGATGCTAATTCTTTACTAATGGAGACTCAGTGTTTCTCCCTTAAGTTTTGATTGTAGGTAGGTAGTGCAGGTAGGTAGAAGAGATTTGTAAAGATTTCGATCTAAGTGATAAGGTTCAAAGATCAACCAGTTGCTTAGTCACAGTGGACTTGGAGACCCTTATTCTACATAGTTGAGTCACAGTTTAAGTTGCTTGTAAGTAGCCAACAGAATTTTTCTAAATAGCTGAATTTCTTTTATGGAGTCCATAGATGTCAGTATAACATAAAACAAATATACTGAAAACTGGCTTCATGGAGTATAAAGTGTACGTAGCAAAGTTATTTTGAAATTCATGTATATGGGGGTCTATGAAATTGCACTTGTGTTTAGTCATTCTGGATAAAAATCCAACCAAACAAACAAACAAGCACAATTAGCCTAACTAATATTTGGCAACATGCAACCAAGAAGAAATCTGGTTATTTGAGAGACTTTTTCACTTTTACAAGTTGAGCAATCATATATAGAAAATGAGCTTAGTGTTTTTAAAATGAGTGTTTATAGTCTTCACGCAAATTTAACAAAAATCTCATCAGTCTCTAGCACATGTTTTGAAATGTGACAGGCATTTTCTAAGCTGGTAGGAAAGAGAAATTTGCAGTGTTAGGCGGAAACGTTTTTCGTTGAGTCTTAGAAAAAGTCACTGAAAAGATTTCTGAGAAACTTCTAGAACATTCAGGCTATGCTACTTCCTGAATCGGTATGTCCAGTTGAAAAGGAAACTGAACCCAAAAGAAACAAAACGAAACAAAACTGGGGGTTATCTCAAGGTCTACTTCATGCCAAATAACCATTTTGCTTTTATTTTTCAACTATCCTTTTGGCTTTGTTTGATGCAACCTGAGTATGTGAGGGATTACAGGGCTACAGGGCACTGTTTGACTCGGCTATAATTCAATATACTGGGTATACTTGTTTTTACAGTTCTGAACATATTCTTATAACAGATCTTCTAAGGCAAGTGCAGAAAGACAGCTATTGTGCTACTAAAAGACAATAAAGATAAGGTTGCAGTTTTCCAAATGAAAGTTTTTATTTATAATTGCATATGTAGCACATTCCTTAATGCACTTGCATAAAAGACATTACCAATTACTTCTGAGAGTCAAAAAGGAACAATTCCATGTTCATACACTAATAAGCATTGCCTGAGCAGTGGCAATGGAAACATATACAAGTAGTAATTACCTTCCTCAAAGTGCAGCTTTTCGCATAAACGCGTTTCAGCTGGCAGGTTTAGTAACTTTCAACAATAAAATTTGGTAAATAAACCTCATTTTCTCTAGTAGAAATAGCCTATAAAATACAGAATATCACGTTACCTTAAAAACATCTCTAAGGAAAGAGACGTTTGCTACAAATGCTGCAAACTTCCCATTTCTTATTTTTATGTTTTTTTTCCGGACGCGCAGGCTCAGCGGCCATGGCTTACGGGCCCAGCCGCTCCGCGGCATGTGGGATCTTCCCGGACCGAGGCACGAACCCGCGTCCCTTGCATCGGCAGGCGGACGCTCAACCACTGCGCCACCAGGGAAGCCCCCATTTCTTATTTTTAAAAGCTTGCGTTCGTAGAATATGCTAGAACCTCCATTTCATTTTTTTCCTTTTTAGAAAAAAATTCATCAGGAAGAGGAGCAGGAGGTATCCCTGTATTTTCATTAACTGGCATTTGTTGTAAGGCTCCAGAGAGATTGGGGAACATGGCTATTTTAGGTGTTGGAAATTAGTCCCAAAAGATCTCACAGAGTATCTCGGTTTTGACATGTGTCTCTCAGAGTGAGTATTCAACAACAGGCTAATGTTTGACATTTGTTAGGTGGGTTGGTTGATGGTTAATAAAAATCAAGCCATAGGAAAATTATTCCCTGACATGCTTGAGGGGTAGATTTTAATTTACCAAGTTTATCGGTAAATAAACAATCATGAAATCCAAATGAAGTCACACCTTAATCAGGGTGTTTCGTGGTGTTTAGGTCACACTGCACATGGATTATTTAGCACATAATGTTGAGCACTAGCTCATTATTGAACATGAGCTGTCACATCTGCATCATGCCAGTTTCACTGAGCAACCTGCCTGTCTGCTGTTTCTGCACAATGTTTAACATACTGAAAACACTAGTCGAAATAAAGATGAGCGTGGCACACACTGCTGTGAGATTTTCTTCACAATCAGCATTCTTAGGGGATAGAATTATGAGTTCTTCAGATACCTCCATTCCTCATTTACCTTGCACAAAAAGGCAACTCATTCTTATGCATACCAACTCACAGTGCAACCTTGGGTAAGTCACTTAACCTTTTTGTGCCTGAATTTCTTCATCCTTCAAAAAGCCTATATTAATGAACACCTGTCCCACAGGGTTGGCGTGGATATCAAAAGAGAGAATGGTCATAAAAGGGCTCTGTAAATCGTAAAGTGTTGTGAAAGTGCAATGTTTTAAGAATAATAATCTGTTAAAAATTGGACGTGGCTTTTGTTTCTGCTGCTGCCTTTGTGCCTTAGAGAAGCTAGACATTTGCCTTCTTGCCTTTTTAAAAATCAGAAATTCTGAATCAATCTATCTGCCTACTCTGTTTATGAAGTTGTTCCAAGGTGAATTGCTGTTTAGCAAATTGCACAAGCTGCAACCTCCAGTTCAAACCAGAAATAAGCTAGAAGGTGTGCTCTGCGGCCTTTGAAGTCTGGTAAAAGTTTTTTGTGCACAGGACGGGATAATGTGGTCAGAGCAGAACTGCATATAAAGATTCTGCTCAATATGCCATATAAGCAGGAAAACCAAACAAAGGAAACAATCACATTTTGAACCTAATAAGTAGTGCGAGTGAATGAAAAGGGGTTACTTGTCACCTTTGCTTTTCCCCATGAAATAATCCTAGATACTTATCAATTCCATAGTGAAACCCACATATCATAGAAATCCTGTTAGTCAATGGGATAATGAAAAATATAGATTGTGTTATATAAAAGGCACATAAGACTTTGTAACCCGTGAAATCTCAATGTGCAACATATTGTTAGGTCTGCATGAAAATATTCCTTTGGAAAGTTGATCTTACTGCTTACCCAGATGCTATGATTTCCCAGGTGCCAAGTGAGTCTGCTGCCCTTAGAAATGTGTCTGTCCACTAGTTGACCAAAAATCTGCATGTTCCCTTTTAGTTGGTGCTTCATTCCAGGACCTTAAGAATTTTACTCTTGTAATAAATTTTCCTTATTAATGTATTTCACGTACTTGTGTCTTATTCAAGATTATAAAAAACGGAACTGTTATTTACAACTGAAAGTTAAAAAAAAAAAAAAAGATGATCTCCTGACAGTATAAAAGGAGTGATCCTCTAGACTAAGAGGCTGTAAATCCTTTTGTGAGAGCAGGGTTGGATCATGAAAAAGCATTTGGGGAAAGAGAGCCTGAGGTTACTTCACCCACGGAAGGGGTGAAATTTGGGAACTAAAGAGGCCTCACCTACTTCTGCATTTTCCCCTTGTAGACGATTGCAAAAGAGACATTTTATGGTTGCCATGACCTTGGAAAGACAGGATTGCACAATTACACACACCTGTTACAATGGCAGTCGTCAGAAGTTTGCTTCTATCAGGCATCTGGCCAGCTTGAAAGAATTTTAATTGAGAAGAGGTTTACGATGTAACATTGCTTGTACTCCTTTCTGAAGCCCTTTTGATACCAAGCAAAAGGTTGTTCCGTGGATCAGTTGCTTATTGGGCCTATCTTAATTATACCTTGGAAATCAGTATGCAAGTTAAATTGTCGTTAAGCTGTTACTATACTGTCTTAGAAAGTGTGCACTCTGTTCATTTCTTTTTTTAAGTAAATTTATCTTTAAAAAAAAATATTTACTTATTTGGCTGCACTGGATCTTAGTTGCAGCACGTGGGATCTAGTTCCCTGACCAGGGATTGAACCTGGACCTCCTGCATTGGGAGCGCAGAGTCTTGACCACTGGACCACCAGGGAAGTCTCTGTCTATTCATTTCTGAAAGGAGATTTTCTTCCTCTTGAGCGTCACAGCTGGAGCATGACTAAAACCTCACACTAGCCAGGAAACCTCCTGCTGTGTACAGTTTCTTAGCTTTCAGCATAATTATGCAAATACATCTTTGACATTAGAGAAAGGCCAATGACAATGTCGGGCAAATGTTTATCCAGTTTTCACTTAGCCTCATTTTAGGTATTCACAGAGCTAATGTTCAAGGGCTAAAATATGAACATCATTTAAATGTCTAAGGGAGTTGCAGTTTGGTTCCTGCTGCAGGGGTGGATCAGTTAAAAGAAAAAACTCATCTGCGCAGAGGCCTTTCCACTTCTAGCTCGTTAACCAGCAACGGTGCTTTCAGTTTACTGGTATTCTTGTAACACTCCCAAGCGGCCGTTTCCATGACACTGACCACTGCGAACTCTGCTATTCTGGAATTCAGTTGTGTCTGAATGAAAAACAGAAGCACCTGCAGCCAGCATTTTATCCTGTTTTGTTTTGTTTGTTTGTTTTTATGTATCTCTACCCAGCACAGCCGCAATGGTCTAGGAAACCATAACCATCATTTGGCTTTTCAAATGGAATAAAATGGTTACAGAAATTCTTATTGATTACAGAGGCTACAGAAATAGATTTGTGGACATGATGAGCTGGAAACAACCATAGTATGATCTCGAATGGCCTCTACATTCTGCATGTGAGTTACCAGAAGCCTGCAGCAAAGGACTTGTCCAAAGTCTCTAAGTAAATCAGTGGCATAGCTAGAAGGAGAACCCAGATTTTCTGGCATCCAATCTGTATTCATTCTACTACATTACACTGTTTCCAGGAGATGTTTGAGCACTAGGGTCCCCAACATTTCAGAGAGGCAATAAGGGCATCTTCTTATGCCATGAAATTTGGAAGGTTTTCAAAACCTCTTGGAGAGGGCCAGAATCCAAAGCCTTACTTCTACAAATTCAGGAAGCTTGGATATTTGCCCAACTACAGTGGTGACTATGAAGAGCAAATGATCCAAATGATGATGTTTTTAGGAAAACTGATTACAGAAGAAGATTCCTACATTCCAGAGAAGATCAGTTGGCTTTGAGAGACTGATGACTTCACTGAATCAGGTTTCTTTGGTTGGGCAAGCTGGATTCCATCATAGCTATGTTAGCCTTGGGTTCCAGGAAGTCTGAAAAATATACACAGTCCATTAAGAAAAGTGTTATCGGTTTTCAGGCCTTTTCATGGCGTGACTTGAGAGATTACCAGGGTTTAAAAGGGTTCAGGCCAGAGGACAAAGAGGGTGAGGCAAGAAGGATGGAAGGGGAAAACCAATATGGATGAGAGGATAATAAAGCAAAAGAGAGATGTAAGAGGAGGAATTCAAAGAAAGGAGGCAGGGATCCTATTTTAGTTTCAATAATGGGTTTGCAGAGTGGTTGAACTTTTACTGCTGAGGTAGAAATAGCAAAGCCAGATTGGCAGATTCTATGAATATTATAGAAAGGATACCAAGACTGGATGTAGTGTAAAAGTAGAGCTGCTGATGAGCCAAGCTCTGATACCCAAGTCAAGAAACTGTCTCCAAGTCTGAGCAAAAACAAACAGAAACCAGAGTTGGAAGGGACAAATCTGATAAGAACCAATAAAGTGGAGCCAGTTCACTGGCCAATTTGTAGTGTTCTGTGTTGGTGGTAGAGCAAGCCCCAAGTAAGGAAAGTACTGTATGTTTCTGCAAACAATTTTATTTCCAACATCTAGCATAGTGCCTGGCACAAAGTAGGAATTTGATAAATGTTTGTTGAATGAATGAATTATTGAAACAGGTTCTCTCTTAAAGACCTATTCTTCTGAATTGGGTGATTGTCCATAGGGACAGAAAAAAAAAAATCCAAAGCATACGTCGAATGAGAAGAACATAGCAGAAGGGTATGAGGGTAGAGTTTGAGGGTGTAACTTGGGGGGTCTGGACAGATACCTAAAAGATAGACTTACTAGAGATTATTATTTTGCTGAAGGCAGACTTTGGATTTTCTTTTATATAAAATGAGATGATGTCCCTTTGTGATCATACTTTGAAGTTTGCAGTGTCAATGTAAATATGAATTATTATCATCATTGTGCACCTTAGCTGAGTCAAGATATGTTTGTTCTTTCTGATCCATTCCCTTGGGGCTTTTGCGAGTACAGAATGGGTGTGGGATATATACATAGATTTGATAAATCTCAATGTATTTCTTCTCCTCCTTGTATGAAAAGGGCTAAATATGAAGACATTTCTTGTTAGGCTCGTATGTCACTACTTGTTTTGACATAAAAAGGAAGTCTTTAATGCCCTTATGATCAAAGGGTACAAGCAGAGTCACTGAGTTACCATGCCGAAGTATTTATTGGTCATGAAAATTCAAAAGCACCCTGTTCATAAAAGAGTCTCCCACCTCCTCAATTGTTTGTTTCTCCATGTTTTCATGGCAAATTGCAAATTGACTTCAAATTCTAGTTTAATTTAGGCTCAACGGAGCTACTTAACAAATGTGTAGTTAATAAATGAATGAACGGATGAACTCAGAGGCAATCATATTGTACAATAAAGGAGATGTTTGAATGCCTCACTGGTACTCATTAAAGAAAGAAAACAGTATCATAACCTTCCTTTCTCCAGTCAACTTCTTATAACCCCAGCTGCTAGGTCATGATGTCCTTGGCATTCAGCAAAATGGACTGTTTGAAAATGAATCATTTCAGAGCATTAATTTAAAAAGAAATCCAAATTCCTGCTGCTTGGATTACTGGTCCTTAATAGTTTGGCCTGTGTTTGAGCTTGTAGTCTGCCTACCCCTGTTACTTGCTATTAACTTTGTGCAAGTTATTTAATCTCTAATCTCTCAGTTTCCTTCTCTGTAAAATTATGACAACAGTATCTATTCTGTAGGGTTATTATGAGGTATTATGATGTTAAGTGTAAATCATTTTGTAATAGTGCTTGACACAGAAAGCACTCAATAAATGTTTTCTGTTATTATTTTTCCATTATTATTATCTTAAAAGATTTTATCAGCAGATAGATGGAAGTCTCAAAGAAGAGCTGCTGGTTTGTCAGGAAAGATGTGGGTCTGTTTTTGGCAGATTGGGTTTAATGTGCTGGTCAAATATTCTGTAGTGCCATCCAGCAATTTGTTTTAAATATGCAATGGTGTCTTAGGATAGTAATTGAATTGTTGAGAAATAGACTAAGGAGAAAGCTGTACAGAGGTGAGAGCTGAACCTAAAAGAGGAAAGAGAATACCTTGGGGGAAAGTACAGAAACAGAAAAGGACCTCAGGCCTCTCAACCTTGGAGGAAACTCACATTTATGGAATCAGAGAAGGAGCTAGCAAAGCCAATAGAAGTACAGCTGGAATACCTCCACAAAACTCAAGGGAAGAGATATTTTTTAGAAGGGATAGTCAAGAGTTTCAAATACTTCTGCAGAGAAGTCAAGGATGATTAGGTTGAGAATTCTATTCATTTTTGTTAGATTGCTTTTTGATAGCAAGTACTGAGTTTTATTGATATTTACATTCATTTCCCCAGCATACTGCCTGGCTCGTGGTAGGTGGTCAATGTATACTTGTTAAATGAGTCAGTGAAAGGGACATCCAAAGGAGGAAATGCCATGGAGTTTTCATGACAGAAATCAGATTGCAAAAGGTAAAGAGTAAATTGGATGATGAGAAGATGAGAGGTGCCAATTGAGAAAATGGTTATAACACAGGTTGGAGATTAGGATGGTAACTGAAAGAAGTCACAGGGTAAACAAAAGGCCTTTTAAAAAATGTGGAGGTGATGGGGGAACGGGGCATGTTTTTAGGTGCAGAGATGAAAGAGAAAGAGATTGAATCGGCCCCAGGAGAAGGAGTGAATGATGGAACAGGGATGGATGGAGAAATAAGATGAAAGAAGAGAGTACAATTGAGGCACCTCATCCTCTAGTGGGAGGAAGAGGGGGTGGGTGGCCATATCCAAATACTGTGATTTAGGAAAATGTGGCAAAGGTGAGATGTGAAGATAGAAAAGAGGGGACATAAGAGATGTCACTTCAGGTGGTTTAAGTATCCTTGGTGTTGGAGAAGATGGGTGGGCCTAGGGATTTGAACAGGAAAGATTGAAAACAACTCTACAGAACATTCCATCTCTCATCTATGAGGTGAAGGAGTAGACCAATTGGCCTTAGCCTTTGGTTAAGGGTTTCGTGTATTCCTTGGGTTCTGACATTATTTCCTAAAAAATTTTGTACACTCGTAATAATTTAGTTTAAGTCACTAATGCTAAAGCTTGAAGAAATATAGATAAGTCTTTTAAGAACCAAGCAGCACTTTTAAAAAAATGGCATACTATCATGTCAGGTTCTAAGAATTTTGTTATTGTCAATAGCCACCTTGGCAGAGTATAATTAGTTTTATTTCATGTGCTTTCTAAACACTAAGACAATAGCATTTTAAATCTAGCAGAGAGATGGTTTAGTGTTTTCATGAAAATAATTCAAATGTGTAAATTACTGTTTTATAGCCACACACCTTGCAAATGTCACTATCACATTTGTAGCCCTATGGATTCCAGGGTTTGAGTGTAATCAGCCTTTTGTTAAACAGTTTTTTGGTAACTTTTGTTTTGTTTTGTTTTTGTGCTTTCACTTTTTTGCCTCATCATTTTTTTGTTTGTTTGTTTCAGAAGAAAAGGATTTACTATATGCCTGCATAGGAGCAACAGGACTGAATCTGAGACAAATATTTCAACTTGATTTGGTCCATTTTCCTTAGAGTTTTGGTATTTTTATAATAGTTGAGCTGATTTCAGTAATTGAACTCTACTACAGCTAAGAACTGCTCAATCATGTATTCCCCATCTCCTCTGTCATGCAAATAAATTATACTAGGCTTCTAAAAAATGCAACCTGACCACGGCAAGGGGGTATGTGTGTGGGATGGGGAGGAGGAGTACAAGGATGGAGGAGGATGTTTATTACAAGAGGTCGTTACAAGAATTTCTAGTTGTTTCTACTTCTGCAGCTGTATCAGCCACATGAGAAATATGACTTTCTTTTCTTTGTGGCTTCGGAGGGTTTTCAGGAAGTGTAATAGAGAGTTCAATGGCTTTTAACATCTATATTTCATCCTCAGGACCTCTTTCCTTTTACTTCTCTTTCCTTTGGAGCAATTTTTGTGAGTCCTGCCATTTTAGGTCTGGATCAAATTTAATAGTTGGTTCCTCTTTCCATTCTGGGTTGGTGTGTAGCTTTTGTATTGGTCAGTTTATAACAAAAGCTAATTTTTTCCCCTTGCAGTTCCTCGTGATTTTTCCCTTATATTTTGTTCTTTGGCAGCAGTAGAATTACTTAAAAACTTCAACGTGTGGTTTAAAATCTGAACTTCGATTGCTGAGATTTTCAAGGTGTTTTGCTTTTTGTTTTTTTAAGGCAAGATGCTTTGATTTTTGAGAATTCATTCAACTATCAAGCTTATTTTTCATGGATTTTAAATTTCTTTTTAATGTATTTGTCCTTTGTGTTCAGTACATTTAGGATGGACATTATTATTATAACCCTTTGGGTATGAATTCCTGAAGCTCAGATGCTACCACATTTTATTCACGTAAAGATACGATTTTAACCTTCAAGCTCATAGATGCAAAGGCTGAAATCAGATAGTTATATCCTGTGAGTTTTATAACTGACCAAGTTTCCTTCTTCACTTTAGCCAGTAGGTAGCTTAAAACCAAATTTGAAGCTCACTTTCAGTAACTACATATGACCATAGATATACTTTTCTGGTGGCTGATCTTCCCCTTGGTTTTTATTATTTTTCCATTTTCCTGTTTCTTTAAACTATTTGTGGATTTTCTCCTTCTTTTATACATGCTTATGACTTCACATCCTTGGCAGAAGGAGGTGGGTGATAAGTAAATACATACAAATGGTGTCTATAGCATGGACTTCCTTTAACCTCCCAGTTTTCTGGAGGACACTTTAGGAAATTTGTTATCACCTCCTATAACCAGCACTTCTCAGGATATGAATGTTTTCCTACTCACTTCCTAAGAGGTTTCTGTACCACCCCCTTACTGTTACAGGTACAAGCATCTCTCTGGAGGAGCCACACTACATATATCTGGGGAAGCTTCCAGCCACATTGACTCTATTATTATTTTACTCTTGAAGGGTCAATAGCCTTGGAGACTGGTTATTTGAAACCTAGCTGTGGAAAGTATCTTAACAAGTTAGAGGCACGCCATCTTACACTCATGGCCACCGCTGTAAGCATTGCAGTATTCAGAGGTGTCTTGCTGTGAACTCTTTAAATATGCTCCGACTTCTGTCTTTGTCATCTTGAAGCATAAATGCTTACCTGGAGTAAGGGAGTGTGAGATTATGTGATACTGCTAAGACATTTTAAAAATGGATTTTGAATGGCAAACTCCAAGAATGGTCCATCCTCTTTGAGAATCTGCACTCTATAACCTTGAGTCAGTAAGCACAGTGTTAATATAATTCTCCAGAGCCAGAATGAAGGTTAGTATATCTGAAATGACTTGTAGATTTGGGGGGACAGCTGCCACCTGTGTTATGTTGACTCAGTCGGTCAGAACTCTGTTTGCATATTTTGAGCAGGATTAATATTGGTAACTGCCTTTTTGATTTAGGAGACATTTAGCAATGCTGTTTCACTGTCTAGATGCTTTTTCTGGGCCATTACAAATGTCAAATTGAATCTAGTCCAAAGTTTCACTATGTCCTCCATATACAAGGTGATTCCACAGAATATTATTTAAGAAATCATCAAGCTATATTGAATCAGATGGTGTAACTGGTGTTGTAAGCACTGAGAGCTGTTTATTAGGATTTTGATATGTACATTTCTGAACTCAGGGTGGAAATATGATTCCTTAGTACTTTGAGAATTTTACACAATATACTGATCTCAGGTGAAGTTAGTAAGGTGAAAGGTATTAAAATAGCATATGTTTGCAATCTACCAATGGTCAAGGACACTGCACGAGTCTGCCTAGCACTTTAAAGCTCTATTTCATGGTAAAATAGAATATCTTGGCACACATGACTTCACTGAGTGTGCAAAGAGACAGTACTAACCAGAGTGCCTTCCCTTGCCCCCAACACACACACCTCATAGGAAACATCAACTTGCTTCCTGGAAGAGGAAATTTAGTAGCCTCTGAAGGGTACAAGCTGAAACTTTCTATTTATCTGGCAGTCTAGATTTGAGATGTTATGAAGGCTCAAGAAGAGAAGTAGGCTGATAGGGCAACAAGTAGTTTAATTGACTTAGGCTCATAAAGAATAGGTGCTGGGTATCAGCATAGCTGAACTTTCTACTGGGGACAGTTTTAGCCTGTACTTCTGACCTCCCTTGTTCTTTTTTGATTGAATAAATTTGACATATAGCTGTGTAAATTGAAAACGTACAACAGGTTACTTTGATACATTTATATATTGTAATATGATTGCCACTGTAGCAATATTTATTACATTACATAATTATAGTTCAGTATTGTTGTCTGTATTCATTATGCCGTGCATTAGATCTCTATGGCTTATTTACTACTCATTGCAAGTATGTACTCTTAAACAACATCAATCTTATCTCCCACCACCCTCCATCCTCTGGTAACCACCATTATACTCTGCTTTTTAGGGGTTTAAATTTTTAGATTTCACATGTAAGTGATATTATACGGTACTTGTCTTTCTCTGTATGACTTATCTCACTTAGCATAATGTGATCAAGGTCCATCAGTGTTGTCACAGATGGAAGCATATCCTTTATCATGGCTTAATAATATTCCACTACATATATTTACATCTTTTTCATGCATTCATCAGTTGATGGACATACAATAATCCAATTAAAAAATGGGAAGAACTAAGTAGATGCTTTTCCAAAAAGGACATCAAAATATCCAACAGGTTCTTGAAAAGATGCTCAATACCACTAATTATCAGGGAAATGCAACTCAAAACCACAGTGAGATATCACCTCACACCTGTTAGAATGGCTATCATCAAGAAGACAGGAGACAACAGGTGCAGGTGAGGCTGTGGAGAAGAGGGAACCCTTTACACTGTTGGTGGCAATGTAACTTGGCCCCGCCACCATGGAAAACAATATGGAGTTTCCTCAAAAAATTAAAAATAGATCTACCATACGATTCAGCGATTCCACTTCTGGGTATATACCCAAAGGAAATGAAAACAAGATTTTGAAGCGATATCTGCCCTCCCTTGTTCGTGCCCTATAAATAGTAAAAACTCTGAGTTCCTGTGTCCCTGACACTTTCACCTCTGGAAAACTATAACTCTACCTTCTAATCTCCATTTTTAATACCCAGGCATGATACAACAATTTCACCCCCACTGCCTGCCTGTTTTTTTCCCTCATGGTTTCATTTCTCTACTTGATCCCTGACCACCTCCAAACTCTGATAAACCCAGTCACTGTTACTCAGAAGCAAGGGCCCGGGTCCTAAACACTCTATGAAAACGTGTTTGAAGTAAAAAATATATAATTCTCTATGCTATGGCATTCTGTTGCTAGGAGAGATATTCAAAATATTTAGCAGCCAGGACACAATGAACACCAACAGTCAAAGGTGACCCTGCACTGAAAACTTTTAAGGCCGTAACTGTGCACATCAACTAAATATCAGCCTTGGCTATACATTTCCACCAGATGAATCCTAAAGAATTTTACAAACTTAAAGTCAGTCTTTCATTCATTCATTCAATGAATATTTTTTGCAAGCCTACTATTGCCACACACTGTGTAAAGTACTGGTTAAAATAAGACCTGTGAGCTAAAGGAATTTACAAGCTAGTCCTATAATTATATGAGGGCTGGAAACTACCTTAAATTTCCTCTTAAATCTAGAAAGTGAAGTACTCTGGGCTGATGGGAAACTCTGATCCTACTGATTTGGACAATATAAAAATAATAAGCCTTGCATTTACCTTTTTATAAGATCAGTAGGAGAAGGATTTAGGATTTTTTTCTCCTTCCTGGAGCCCCAAAGAGCTGTACAGGAAGAGTTGAATTAACTAAACCCTTAAAAGTAATTCCTAGAAAGAGGAGATAATATCATTTGCATCACCATAAATAAAAGTAACTCATATCTCTTCTGGGTTTTTGTATTTTTCTTAAATTAAAGATAGCTTATTTCAAGCAGCACTATCCTAAATTTCTTCAGATGGTTTGGTAGTTGGTGAGCAGCTGAAATTACGGATAGTAGATGAGACAGAGGGAGAAAAGACATTCAAGGTGAGCACTGAGGAGAGTTTGCATGCCTAATGATCAAGAATTATGCAGAATCCTGTGTTGGGGGCTCCCACCAGGCTGGGGCCAATTATCCAGATGTTGTGGCTGGGCTGAATGGTGTGGGAAGATTTGCTCTACAGGAAATGAACTTGATGAATGTTCCTTTTCTTCAACTTGTGGTACACTGAGCACATATTCCTCTCAGGATTGTATTTTTACAGCAAAGCCAAAAAGAGATATGAGTTTAATGCTTTTTTTTCAAATTAGCATTTACTTTGGATATCTTCTGAGTAAGTAAAACATGAACTAAAGTATCAGGCATCAGGAAACTCCTGTGAAAGAAATACCTCTTAGAACTTTCTGGATATCAGAAGGGTTTTGAATATCTTAGAGAATGTGACATTTTTTGGACACTGACTTATCTTTAAACCATCTCAAGATCCCAGTTTAAAATGGCAGGTAAATATTAAGCAGCTCATTAAATGATGCTGGCTGCATGAGTGGATACATAGATGGATTGAAGGGGATGCAAAAAGCACATGAGTATGGGTATGGATGGTGTGACTTTGCTTTTGCTTGAAGAACTGTTTTGCTTTGTTTTGCTTGTTTTTTCTTGAAGAATGAGAAAATTTGAGAACTGTTATAATTAACAGAACTTTCTGGCATAGATATTGACATCCCTGGAGACTCCATACATTTAATGAAGGGAGTCATCAATTGTTTATCAAAGGTAGAAGCAATTTTGATCCTTATTTCCTTTTCTCATAAAATTCTCTTCCCTCACAATTTCTTTTCCCCAGTGATGAGTAAAAATATATGAATTAATTTGTCTGCTTTACCTCCTGGGTAGGTGCCATTGAAGGTTTGGTCAGAGCAGTTGAGAAGGTGTAAACAACTCTGCTGAATGTAAAAGGAAGATAACTTAATAATTATTTAAACCTCTTTAGTTGCCTTGATCATGCTTCTAAAAATTTATCTATGGAGCAAATTATACTTCTAGGAGTAGTAGTGGTTTCACAATTCCCCTTCATAGTCTCCTCTATCATGGGTAAAATGCATCCTCAAAGGGGGAAATTTTTAAGTAAATGTGGTAATCATGAATCTCTGTGCTAAGTTTGCTGATAAAAAATGTCCTTTCAGACACTTCATCCAGAATAGTAAAATAAATTTAGACATGTTTCATTTTTAAAACCACATTAATAATTTTTTGTACTTAACCAATGGTACTAAATTATTTACTTTAGTAACAGTACATCTAAATACCATGTATTTGTAAAAACGTGACTGTCCTGGAAAGATAGAAAGGAAGTTATAACACTTCAGTTCTTTTCAATTCAGATCATGTCTACATAATTTTTTTGTTTAATGTATAAGGACGTTCATTCTATTTTTTAAAAATAAATTTATTTATTTTTGGCTGCGTTGGGTCTTCATTGCTGTGCATGGGCTTTCTCTAGTTGTGTTGAGCAGGGGCTACTCTTCATTGTGGTGCACGGGCTTCTCATCGCAGTGGCTTCTCTTGTTGTGGAGTACGGGCTGTAGGCACATGGGTTTCAGTAGTTGTGGCACGTGGGCTCAGTAGTTATGGCTCGCGGGCTCTAGAGCACAGGCTCAGTAGTTGTGGCTCATGGGCTTAGTTGCTCCGTGGCATGTGGGATCTTCCCAGACCAGGGATCCAACCCGTGTCTCCTGCGTTGGCAGGTGTATTCTTAATCACTGCACCACGAGGGAAGTCCCCATGTCTACATAAAGTTGACCTTAATTAACAAATTACATGCTTTGGTCCTTGATGAATCTCTCTGAGGAAACTAAAGAGTATCCCCATTTACACACTCAAACTGTTACATTGTTCAGGAATCACTCATTCCATTCTTACCATCTTTACAGGTTGTAGCCTCCCCAAAGTCTTCAGAATGACTGCATCTTGAGAGAGAGCCTAGCTATTCTTTGTTGAACAAGTATCCAGTTGTAAGTGCATTGGGACATATTTTTCAAGCTTGGGAAATCACAGTGGCTACACTTTCTCGATTGCAAATCTTCAGGGAAAGGGCTCAAATTAAGTTAATCTTTTTTTTTTTTTTGAGCACCGACTAAATGTTCGGTTAATTATACCAAGTACTGCATCTGGAGAGGGAGATAAATGAAGTAGAATGCAACCCTGCTTATTTAGAGCTCAGATATTTAGCACCTGCAAATGGCCAGAATATTTGCAAACTGAAATAAACAAAGAAGCCTCCAAAATGCAACCATTCTTTCCCAAAATGGCTTAGAAGATGCAATGTGTTTGGCTAATTTTCCAAGCAGAATAAAGGACTGTTCTGTTTGAATAGTAATGATGGCTGTGCAAGTCAAACCTTGATAGTGACAACGTATTCCAATTTTAATGAAATGGAAACAAAAATATAAAAATAAAGTTTATTTTTACCAAACTGTACCAAAACGTGGGCACAACTTGTAGTTTCACACTGTATTTAGAACAAAATGCTTAAAAGGCTGAAATAGTCAAGGACCAATTTTCCAAGGACTTCTCTTAAACCTTTGATATTCAAATCATTTTCTCTTGCTGTGTCTACCTTGGTATTATCCTTGTTATTTTTCTTTTCTTTATTTGCTCACTGGTTTTACTCTACCAGATCTTCAGTTGTCAATGGCATTGCATGTGATCAGAGTACTTCTTCAGCATCACTTTCATCAACTGCATGCAATCCTGAACATTTTGCAAGATTTGCAATTTCACTTTGAAACTGGTTTGCATTGTATTGTCTGACAATATCAGAAAATCCACCACATACTGATCAACATAGGCTCATACTAAGCAGGAAGAGATGTTTGAGTAGAAAATAATTTTATAGGGAGTCAGTTCCTTAGTGAATAATTTGCATTTTGCTTTCATTCATATCCTCCTAACTTTGGGGACATGGATAATGGAGACTCAGATAATGAAGACCACATGTTAAATCAGCATAAACTCAAACCCAATTAACATGTAAGCGATTTGATAGGTTGTGTGAGATGGATCACAGCAATACCAATCAAATTATGTGGTTGACTTAAAGAGCCAAATGATCTTTCTGAAAAAAATAACTGAACAAAAACTGAAATAGTGGGCTCAGTCTGGGGATTTTTAGTTAATGCATCCTCAACATGAGCTGAAAGGTGCTAGGATGCCAAGTCAATTATACCCTCCCCAACACCTGATACTGGAAATTCACCCTAAGGGATTTTATTTCTTGATTCTAAGGTTTTATCGCTGACATTAAAAAGCAAAACAAAGCAAAACAAAACGAATGTAGGAGTGAGCTAGCATAGGATGGTAGGTGAGCTAATAGGTCTCCAGTTGGAGTGCCTGTGTTCAAATATAAGCCCTGCCACTTACTGAGTGACACTGGCTAAGTTGCTTTGCCTCTCTCAGCTTCTCTTTCTCAACTGTAAAATGTGAGATTATAATTACACCTATCTCATAGGGTATGAAATAAGATAATGTGTACGAAGCACTCAGAATAGTACCAGGCCCATGAAAATCACTCAATAAATGTTATTATTATCAGTCATTGATTTCTTGCCATAGGCAAGTTTCAGACTGTTTCCTGAGCTAGGATTCTAGGGATAGTGTAGGACTGTGTACGGTGTGTGGTAGAGTTGGGGGTCAGAAAATGGTGAGGGACAAAATTTACTTTCTGAGGATTAGATCTGTCTCATGGCATTCCAATTCAATCTTAACTTTTTCTTTTCCACAGTTTGGACAAATCTCATTCCAGATGATGTTTATTATCTACATCTATATGTCATGTGACATTGTAAAATTAGCTCTCTTGGCTGCACTGGAGAGGAAAATATTCTTAATACTTTAATTATAATATTTATGCAAGTGATGGCTCCTAATAAATTATTTTGTCTCTTAGAACAGAGCACTTGATATGGCGACTGCAAAAGAATACTGTTACGGGTGTCAGAGCTACATTTTCCAAGAAATTGCTATCAGAAGAGAAGCAATCACTTAGCAGAAAGAGAGCCTTTCTCAAGGCTGGCATATTTCTTGTTCTTGGAAAAGTTGCTGGGGTGGAGGCTTGGGTATATAGGCTGAGAGGCAGAATTAGTCACTTTCCAGGTGCTGAATGTATTATTTTAATGCTGTCTGTGATATTTGGGTTTCTCAGGCCACCCAGCAATGCTTCTGACTCATGACTTTTAATTTGTTTGTTTTGTCACTCAAGTGTACACTTGATATACTGTAGGTCACCGTGTCAAATCTCCTGTTTGATTTTGTTATGATTGTAGGATTGCGGAGGTAAGGGATGGTTAAAAGAAGAGGCAAATCTCCCAAGACACACAGCCTCAACCCTCCATCCTCGGCCTGGAACCTAAATTAGCTTTTACCATTCCCATATCTTATATGCTTTTCCTTGTCCCATGTCTGTGTAAAATGCTCCATGCTTTCTTACCCCTGTGTCTTTGCTTATTAATTAAGTCATTTCACAAACGTTTATTGAACACCTGCTGTGTGCTGTGAACTGTGCTAGGAATTAGAATTACAGTGGTGAATGAAACGAATGTGATTCTGGCTTGAAATACATTTTTCTTCCTCTTTATCTTTAAAAATATCCACCATCCTTCAAGACCCACCTCCGAGTCATCCTATTATATGTACCTCTCCCTGATAAACTGAACCTACAGGAGCTCTTCTTGCTCTCAACTAGCATTTAATTGGTACATCATTCATTTGACTCATCATATACTCTATAGCAATTGTTTCAAATGCTTTGGGCTGCAAATAATAGAATACCTAATTAACAGAAGCTGAACCACAAGGCACTCAGGAAGAAGGTGGCCCTAGAGTTGATCTGGCATCTTATAACAATGTCATTCAGGAGCCAAGCTGCTTTGATCCTTCCACTCTGCTTTCCTCAGTGAGTCAGTGATATTTTCCCTCATGGTTTAAAAATGGTTGCTGTAGCTCCAAGTATTACATCATTGCATTACAGTGTCTAAAGCAGGATGCAAGAGGGCAACAGTGGCACTGAAAAAGCTTCCTCCTTCTGTGCCTTTTTCAGGAGACCCAGACAATATTTTGTCACTGGCAAAGGGCAACAGGATTTCCATTGCTGGCTTAAATTATTTAGGATTCAGCCCCTAGGTCTGGACACATTGCTGCCAGAATAATACTGGGAATCTGTTAGGAGAGAAAGAGTGAGAAATTGCTGTTGGCTAGGAAACCAACCTCATATACCAGAGTTTTTATGATTTTGATATGTACATTTATTGGCTGTGTTACCTTGGACAAGTTAGCTAGCCTTTCTAATGCTCAGTTAATGCATCTGCAAAATTGGGCATAGTAATACCTATCTCACAGGGTGGCTATGGGCATCAAATGAAATGCTGCTTGTAAAAATGCCTCACACATTTCTTAAGCACATAGTAGATGCTTAAGAAATGTTTCCCATATAAACAGATTAGGCATGGCTCTAGAACAGGAGACCTGTAACCATGCTTCTGGATTCTGATCTGTAGTCTTTGTTCCAGCTTATACAAATACTTATAGTGAAGCTTTGCAATGTTGGTTATGTGTATGGGCTGAGTAAGTGATTGCCTATGATTGTAATACATGGAGTGTGGAAACAGGCTCCCAAGTCTAAAAATACCCTCTTCACAATTCCTGTTGCTCATTTCTCCTGTTATATTTCAATGACCCTTACAAACTATTAGGCAGTAGTGTCTTGGTGTGAATTATGTGATCAGAGCTTTTCTAATGATAACTTAGAGTAAGTTGAAGGATAAGGTATAGGTCTAGAGCACCAAACAGAATATAATTGACTCATTTTCTCCCTTCAGGTTCCAGAGCTCAGGATATAATAATTTAGTTCATACTAAGGTGTTAATATCTAACTCCAATCTAATGTGTTAAATAGCCTAGTCATATGTAGACTTTCACATCTAGGCAGACTGTGGAATCAGACAGATTTGAGCTTGAATCCCATCTCTCACTTAGTGTGTGATTGTTACCAAATTATGTAGCCTCTCTGGGCGGGTTATCCACCTGTAAACTAATTGAAAATAGTAACAATAATCTCATAGAATTGAAAGCATTAAATGAGACTATATCAAAGGGTTTAGCATTTGTCTGGCACATGCTAAGTTTGCCCAAATGTTCACTATTATTACTATTATTTATTGAGATAAATATTATCATCAAAATCATCTTATGGTATAGAAATAGCCATGAAGATGATTCTTACCTTGCCTTTGAAGAAATGGGTACATAGGGTTTAATCGATTTGTCTTACATCTCCCAGGAAGGTAATGGTAGAGCCAGGACTAGAATCTAGGCCTCCAGCACAGAGCCAGAGGTCCTTCTGCCTGGATTAAAGAGTCTCTCAAAGACCTCTATGCTCTTCCTGACCAAGGCTGATTCCTAATGACACAGCTAATTTGTGGCAGCTATTTATTGAAGGAACAGAGTTAAAAACGCTGTTTTTTATTAACAGGCAATGTATGATGCAGACACACCTGGAACTTATTCCATCCACCACCTCATCCTTGCCACCCAGGCTCATGGACTGGGAATCAGAAGTGTGGCAATATGGTCTGGGTCCAGACACAACCTTATTGGTCTTGTTCACTATTATATATGTCCATCCAGCACTTAGAACAAAACCTGTCACATGGTAGGGGCTCAATAAATACTTGCAAAATGCATGAGTTGTTTGGTAATGTTTAAGAGGTGAAAATTTAATGGTTAGGGTTTTTTCTTTCTTTTATTTTTAGTATCATGAACCTACCTGATTTTTACAGTTGGATCATTTTGAGCAGCACACATCTTGTTCTAAAGACAGAACATAAAAATGAACCAGCCAGGCTGGGGTTTTTAATTTTCCCAACACAGATCTGGACTTCAGACAAGCTTTCATTTCATACAGGATTTGACTTTAATGTTAGTCTTCTCTCAAACTGCTCACAAATCACTTCCTGCAGTGAGAGCTAATTTTCTAAAGGAGCAGCAAAGCTCAAGCCTTGCAGGCAAACTCAGCTAGCTCTTTCTGGCTTCTTGAGAAATGAAACAGTTACACAATGGTTTAACTTTAAAAAAAAATCAAACAGCACAGATGTAGTTCCTTGAAAAACAAATGGATGAAGCAACCCTGAATTAGGAAAAGATAACAGTCTCTTTAACAATGGACATTCTATAGTCATGACTCATTATTCTCTCCCTTCACCTCTTTTGGGGCCCTGATAGTGTTTTTGTTTTCTCCTCCATGCCTATTTCCAGGAAATGATTTCTTTTCAGTCCTTTAGACATAATGGTAAATATAAAATTGCTCATTCATTAATTCATTCCTTTGTCATTTTGTTAACTGTGTGTTTGCTTTCTGTCAGACACTGGTAAAAATCCTGAGGGGTCAAAGATGAGTGGGGCATATTCACTGCCTTGAAGGAATTCACAACCTCGTGGGCATAGACAGACATGCAAACAGATGAATTATAAAGTAACGTAGTTAAGTGCTATTACCAAGATATGAGCCAAATGCTGTGGGAGCCCAGTTCTCTTTCCCAAGGGTATCTGATTTATCATCTTTATCTCCAATTTTGAAACAGAAAGCAAAGTCCTCATTAAATGATTTTAAGCCTCAGAGAACAGACTGGAGAGATATTTTTGGCAAAGGACACCTTCCTGTTGTCCCTGAAATCGCACTGAGAGGCTGCCTACCCCATCTCTGTGTAAGGCCAGTCTTGCTAATAATAGTATGTCTTCCAACAAATTAATAATACAGCATCTGGCTCAAAAGGAAGTGCTCCCATGAGTTAGCTGGGGAAAAAAAAAAGAAAAAATATGTCTGCTGTGATGCATCTGAAGCAATTCTGGGGATGAAGGTAGAATGACACGGAGGGTTACTTATTTTGGGGGACTGCCTCTGAAAGCAATCACCTCATTTGGCATGGCAAGTTTAATGGAAACTAAGCAACTGAAAGAATCTAAAGTAAAACAGTTTCTGTAAGTGCTCAGGCATAAAAAGTTGTTGAGTCTTTTACCAGTCCAAATGGGCCATTCAGAAGTAGTCTTTTTCAATTTGCAAAGGGATACTGCCATTCCACTGCTCAAAAGTGGGGAAGGGCCCCTAAGATCTGGCCCTCTGCCTCTGAGTTTGAGGCGTTTCACATATGACCTACCTAGCAGTGAAAAAACTTAGGCAATGTTGCCTATTAAGAAAATAACAAAACAAAAGAAAACAACAACCAAAAAAGTATCTCTGCTTAGAAAGTGTTGGGGAACCTACACATGATGAATGTTGAGTTTGTCACGGAATTGTAGGATATTTACTTTTTTTAAACATCTTTATTGGAGTATAACTGTTTTACAATGGTGTGTTAGTTTCTGCTTTACAGCAAAGTGAATCAGTTATACATATACATATGTTCCCATATCTCTTCCCTCTTGCGTCTCCCTCCCTCCCACCCTCCCTATCCCACCCCTCTAGGTGGTCACAAAGCATGAGCTGATCTCCCTGTACTATGCGGCTGCTTCCCACTAGCTATCTATTTTACATTTGGTAGTGTATATATGTCCATGCCACTCTCTCACTTCGTTGGATATTTACTTTTAAGTGATGTTTCATTTTGTCTTCCTTGAATGCTGGAACTACTGATGACATTGTTTTCTTGTGGATGTTGATGTCATGTGTGGACACATCCTTCACCAAACTATCTCTCTCTCAGTAATAGTGTGAGGAAAGAGTAGCGTGCTCTCTAAATTGGAATATCATTTATTTTAAGGACTATTTACAAGTGTGATGAAACATTCAGAATGTCTGGTGCTATAGACTGAATATTTTATCCCCCAAAATTCAAATGTTGAAACTTAGTTCCCAATACAATGGTATTAGATCATTCAACAAGCAAATTTGATCATATAACACTGAAGATAAAAGAATTTTTTTTCTTTTTAAAAAAATTTTATTAAAGTATAATTGATTTAAAATGTATCAATTTCTGCTGTATAGTAAACTGATTCAGTTATACATATATATATTCTTTTTTCATATTCTTTTCCATTATGGTTTATCACAGGACACTGAATATAGTTCCCTATGCTATACAATAGGACCTTGTTGTTTATCTATCCTATATATTATAGTTTGCATCTGTTAATCCCAAACTCCCAATACTTCCCTCCCCCACGCCCCCTCCCCCTTGGCAATCACAAGTCTGTTCTCTATGTCTGTGAGTCTGTTTCTGAGATATGTTAATTTGTGTTGTATTTTAGATTCCACATATAGGTGATATCATATGGTATTTTTCTCTTTCTAACTTACTTTGTTTAATGTGACAATCTCTAGGTCCATCCGTGTTGCTGCAAATGGCATTATTTCATTCTGTTTTATGGCTGAGTAATATTCCATTGTGTGTGTGTCTGTGTGTGTGTGTGTGTGTGTGTGTGTACGTCACATCTTCTTTATCCATTCACTTGTTGATGGACATTTAGGTTGTTTCCATGTCTTGGCTATTGTAAATAGTGCTGTGAACCTAAAAGAATTTTAATGACACATTGTTAGTTATGTTTGTGTTGAAAGAAAGAAATATAGCTAGGAGTCCAATTCTCTATTCCAATTATTTACTATGAAGTAGAGTATTAGTAGTAACATCTATTTATTGACCATTTGTTATGTGCCAGATACTAGGCTAAGTGATTTACATATATTGTCTCATTGAATCCTTACAACCTTTCAAGTAGGTATTATTATATCCATTTCGTAGATGAGAAAACTGGAGATAGAGAGGTCAGATAACACAGGAAAGAAGTGTGATGCTAAGACTGGGGCCCAGTACTCTATCCCTTCATTACACTTCCTCAGGTGAATGTTGGGCAGTAGGGTAGAAGCAGAGCCTGGGTTAATGTTGGGAGTGAAGCAGGGCTTCCTTTGAAAGACTCAGTTTCTTACCAGGATCTTCTACTTTGTCTGAACAAAAATATGCTATTAACCATTCTTAGGCTCAAATTGTTCACTCTAGGGTTACAATAGGTTTCAAAAAAGTGATGGATCTCAGATGGAATATGTTCAACCTTAACTGGGGAACCTAGCTAAGTTGGAGGTAAGAAGATCTGAAAAAAAAAGACTGTATTTTCAACCCAGTGAATAGAAATGAGGGCTTCAGCATCTCTTACTGCAGTTAGGTTTTAACAGCTGGAGAGTAAGGAGCACTTAATAGGGAAATTCTAGTTTGGATCTACTTTTCTGATTTTGGGTGAATTCTGGTCTGTGAAGTCTGTTTGTCTTAAGTTAAATATGTTGGGAAATGGATGCTCACTACAGAAGTTGATTATTTCCTTTGAGACAGTGGTTCTCAAAATGTGATCTTGGAACCAGGAAGAGCAACATCATCTGAGAACTTGTTAGATATGCAAATTCTTGGGCTTCAGTCTGAGAATCAAAGACTCTGGATGTGGAGCCCAGCAGTCTGTTTTAACAAGCCCCTCCAGGTGACTTTTGATGCACACTACAGTTTGAGAGCCACTGGTAGAGCTATCCTTGGGACAAGGGTTTATGTGTTCTCCCCCTAGTCTGCTTATGAGGACAGCTGTATTGTGTTAGTGAATTGTCAATAGACAATTTGTAGTATGTAATTGGGAGATACAGCAGTCCTCAGAAGAGAAAGAGTCTATTCTCTCAATTTCCCAGCCCTGCTCTCAAGAAACTTATAAATCTTCCTCCCAGGACTGAATGAGAAGACAGTTATGTGGTATAACCCTGATATATGCTAAAATTTGAGAATCACTACTGTAAGACTTTAGCTAACTATTCCTGTAGCTGTGATGGTGGTAGATTAGGTTTATAGGTTTGTTACAACTGTGAAGTTTACCCAGACAGAACTAACTTAAAACAGAAAAAAATAGTAGGAATTTAGGTTCCTTTGCTTACTCTACAAAACCATGAATGTTTCTAAAATTAACGTGTAGATATGGAAAGATACCAATTACGTGGGGGGGGAAAAAGCAAATTGCAGAAAATCTGTATCGTATGGCTACATTAAAAATAAAAAAAAATTCTTGTGTATGTATGTTTGCATATGTATAGGAAAAAATTCACAGCAAACCCTTAACAGTGGCTACCTGGGGAGAGTTGTGTAAGGTATGGTAGCTACTTTTAAATTTCACTTTATACACATTTCTACTTTTGAATTTGTCACAATGAATATATATTATTTTTAAAATATATTTTAAAATGGACCCATTTTTTTATTAAAAAAAATTTTAACATCTTTTCACAATTCTCAGCTACAGTGCTTCCAGGCATTGGAAAGTTCCAGCACTCTGTATTTTCACAGCATCCTGACAAGGGCTGGCAGTTTTCTTAAGCTAGTATTCTAACAATCCTCAAACTAACAATGGTCAAGTCTCAAAGCTCTGACCCTCTCTCTGTCCTACAGGTGTCAAAAGCTGGCAACTATCTTTTCTATCCTTTCTGGAAACAATTCACTATTTTAGTGCTGCTAATTAGATTTGGAGTGCAATGGCAGTTCTTTGCCTTCTTTTCTTTAATATTCATGGCAAAAAAGGTTTTCTGGTTCTCTCCCATTTGTGTTTATTTTCCTCCTAAATGTCTTGCCTCTAATCAGAGTAAAGCTCCCTGTGGAAACCAAGTTACCAACTCATTCGATTGACTTCCCCTTCTTCTAGATGAATGGCTTATGTCCATAAGAAGAGGGTTCATTATCATAATGCTTCAGGTTTACTATTTCCCAATCTGCTATATACCTTCACTAGCCCTATGTTTAATGAAGACTGCTTTTAAACCATGCTTTGACCTTTCCCCTCAAAATGTTTTAAAAGATATTTAAATATGACAGGCCAGATTTATTTAAAGAGTAAAACAATTCTCTCATGCCACACATGTGCTAAATTTGGAAAAAATCTGGAGGAGATTAGAAGAGGAAGGATGACGTCAATTTACAGAGGCTATCATATATTTTCCTTACTGGGATAGTAAATATCTATCTTAAATCAACAGCTAACATCATATGCAATGGTAAAACCTCAGATATATTCCTATTAAAATCAGAAACAAGATAAAAATAACTGCTATCACCATTATGATTTAAATTTTTAATTTCCGAGACTTTTTAAAGTTCTTATTGAATTTGTTACAATATTGCTTCTGTTCTATGTTTTGGTTTCTTGACCATGAGGCATGTGGACCTTAGCTTCCCAACCAGGCATCGAACCCACACCCCCTGCATTAGAAGGTGAAGTCCCAACCACCGGACCACCAGAGAAGTCCCTATTTTCATGTCTTGATGAAGTGACTCTAATTCCATCCTAAAGAATATATAATCAAGAATAATAAGTACAGTTGACCCTTGAACAACACAGGTTTGAACAACTTACAAGCGGATTTTTTTCAATAGTACACAGTACAGTGCTACATGATCTATGGTTGGTTGAATATGAGAAGGCCAAACAGTGGATACAGAGGAACACTGGATACAGAGGGCCAGCTATAAATTATACATGAATATTTGACTGTGGGGAGAATGGGTGTCCCTAATGCCCTCTTTGTTCCAGGGTCAATTGTATATTCTGAAAAAGAAGACTAATGAGGAGGACTTGCTCTAACAAATAATAGAAACTGGTTCAAAAACTACAATAATTAAAACAGTATGGTACTGGTACACAGATTTTTTTAAAAAACAACAAATAAATGTAACAGACTGTAGAGCCCCAAAAGAGTGAAATAAAACTTAGTATGTTTCACCACAAGTTCAGGTATGTGTTATTTTGGACCTGTTTTAACACAGTGATGAAAGGATTTGTGTTGTGGCAGCTGTTGCTTTCATGTTGGGCTCCTGGATTATTTTGAAAGGAACAGTGCCAGAAAGTCAGAGTCCTTGACAGTCTGTAAGCTCTTAGGGGAAGTTAGTAGGCATAGTTTTCATGGTCAAGGATTTCTTCTAATGCTTCCTTCTCCTTCTTTAGTGAATGTATGCAATGGGTTGAATTGCTTATTTTGGCAGATGGCCTTAAATATTTAGAAGGTTAGCACTACCTTTTGATTTTTTTGTAGGTTTCAGGTTAAAACAGAATTATTTCACATTCCTACCCTCTGATCTAAGTAAGTAATCTTTAAAGTGTAATTTTAAGATTCTATTTCCTTGGATTAGTTACCCCAGTCAGCACAATGTAGCATCATAGTCATCTTTTGGCAGGCTTCATTTTAGAAGTAAAGTACACACATGGATCCCAATTCCAGATCCTTTGCTTTAATCTACAATGTGTATAAAACCAAATATGTGCCTTTGAAAAAAATTGATTAACAATATATGAAATTATGTCTGTATAAGAAAAGGCAATTATTCCCGACCAATAAGCACTAAATTGAAGAGAAAGCATTTTAAAAAGCCTTACATTATATTTATTTTTGTAAATAAAATGTATTAAGAAATATTTGATATTGATGCTATCTAAAAGTATATTCGTTTTTTTTCAAAAACATTCTACAGTTGCACTCAAGTTTATAACTATGGATGAATCAGGTCCTTATTTTTATTTATTTATTTATTTATTTTGCAGTACGTGGGCCTCTCACTGCTGTGGCCTCTCCCTTTGCGGAGCACAGGCTCCGGATGCGCAGGCTCAGCAGCCATGGCTCACGGGCCCAGCTGCTCCGCGGCATGTGGGATCTTCCCGGACTGGGGCACAAACCCATGTCTCCTGCATCAGCAGGCAGACTTTCAACCACTGAGCCACCAGGGAAGCCCATGGTCCTTACTTTATGCTGAATAATTTTGTCTGATTTTTCCTATGTAAAGAAAACTATAATTTGGCAACAAATTATCTGCTTATTATTTATTTAATGGAGAAATATTTATTGATTGAATTTGCTAGGTTTTATACAAGATATTACATTGTTACAACAAAATAGACACAATCTCTGCCCTCATGAAGTTTTCAGTGTAGGGGAGACAGACAATAGGCATTTAAATGGCCAGATAGATATATAATTACAAATGTTAATAAATTCTATGACAGAAACAGAGTACACCAAGAGAGAAAATAGCTGGAGTTACATATTTTAATTTTGTTATTTAGTTGGAGCATAAGGGAAGCTCTCTCTGAGGAGGCAATATTTAAACTGAGATCTGAAGAATGAGAAGTACCTGGACATGGAGAAGGTGGGTGGAAGAGTGTTCTATGAATAAAGAACATCTCTTTGAAGGTGTAAAGCATGCTGAAGCAACTGAAAGGTCGATGTGGCTGAAGCTTGGAGAGAGAGCAGGACAGTAGCACGAGGTGAGTTGAGAATGGTAGGCAGGGACCAGAGTGTGTAGGGCTGTATTGTAGAACTTGCATTTTATTGTAAATTCAAAGGAAAGGCATTAAGGGTTTTTAGAGGAGTAATATGATCAGATTTACATATTTTAAATGATCATTTTGACTTTAGTGTGAACAGTGGATGGAGTTGGGGGAGAATGGATATTGGGAGAAGTTGGCTAATAATTTCTGGCTTGTGAGAAGTATGCCCAAATAACTCAATTAATCCTTGAAAGGCAAAAAAAAAATTGCTCTCAAACTACCATGTTTTGTTGTATTTTACCTACACTACACTCATAGTCATTCTCTTTGAAGATTTTGTGTACATGTTTTTATAGTATTACACAAGTTAATAAATGGTGACAACATGCTTTTTTTGTGTGTGTGTGTGGTAAGCGGGCCTCTAACTGTTCTGGCCTCTCCCACTGTGGAGCACAGGCTCTGGACGCACAGGCTCAGCAGCCATGGCTCATGGGCCCAGCCGCTCCACGGCATGTGGGATCCTCCCGGACCAGGGCACGAACCCGTGTCCCCCACATCGGAAGGCGGACTCCCAACCACTGCGCCACCAGGGAAGCCCCATGCTTCTTATTTTTGCCTATGAAACATGTTAACCATAATACTCTACTGAAAGTTGTATTTAACTATCTAGCTTCTATTTTGAAGGCTAAGTTTACATATTATTAATATTTTGGTTAGGCATATTTGTAAATAAGTACTTTTTTAAAAACCAATTCATTCTGGATTCAGTTCTGTAGAGCTTATTCAAGGAAAGGATGGATCAAAGAGTTTAGAAGGAATTTCTGTGATTTTCCCAACCACAGTAACCAACTCTCTCTTGGTGGATTTTCTCCACCAGCTTCTTTTTGCAATCCAGCTATTTATGTGTTATCAAAACAGCTTGAATGAACAAATGCTTAGGTGACTTCTTATTTCAGTAGAATGAAAAATATAGTCACAAAGAAACATTCGCTTTGTTAGAAATTGTTATATTTAATGAGTGCGGGAAGAATTTATGGCATTATAAAACTGTGGTCATAGTTTCTGGAAAATTGCCCCCAGGGACATGGAGAAGCCGGTTAACCTGGAATGCCCTGACCATCTACTGGGCCAAGGGCACGGCAGTGATCTCTACTCTGCAAATGAGTTGAGGACAAATGGAACTTGGTGGGTATTCCTGAAAAGAGTACAGAACTCCATCCAAAATAAAAGGAGGTATATAGTATCTGATAATTTGAAGGAGGTACCACAACTAGACCATTAAGAGAGGAAGTCAAGTGGTTGATGAGTCCATCTTAAATGAAGAGAAATGAGTCAGAAAACTATAGACAGAGAGGTCTCTAAGGAGATCTGTGAAAGAGGTCACTGTAAGGTCAATGATAGACAACATACAGCTGAAGAAGAAATCTTTGAGACCTAATATGAATTCACTTTCCTTTGAAGAGCACCAAGAACTAGGTAAGGCCTGAGTGAGGTAGGTCTCAAGAGAGTTCAGACATCTGCCAAGTGGAAGTCTAGCATGAGCAAGGGTCAGAGTCGATAAGGGGACTACTGTCCAGAAAGGAATGGGATATAAGTCCTAAGAGAAACCAAGGATTCTGCTCATCTGACAGTGGTGTCAACTCAAATATACTCCAGATTAAAAGTCTGAATAGTTTATTCCAGCATACTCATTTTTTCCTAGAGTGAGGTGAAAGAAAATGAGATTTTTTTAAAAATTGTGCTAACCAAACTATGCTGAAGTGGACTTTAAGTAAAAATAACTTGTTTGCTCTGAGATATTATTTCTTGCTCTATTTCTGATTTTGCTCTATTTTCCTTCAGTTTTCCTTATAAAGACTTTGATTACAATGAGTCAATCTTCTCTGGACTGAATCAAAGTAAAAGGATTTTCCAGACATCAGGAGTATAGATGGGAAGAGAACTAAGCACCCTGCATGACACGTACAAGTAGCAGAAACCATCCAGAATGAAGTAGTGGAGCTGGGATAGATGGAGATCATAGAATTAACAAAATCTCTCCAACAGCTATGGATGTGAATACCCTCCTGGGTCCTTTGTCATCTTGCTTCAAAACCAAACAGACTTAAAGCAGAAAATTAAGGCTGCTTTAAAAGATGAAAGTAAAGAACCCAGAGCAGAAGGGCCACAAACTTCTCTTGGGCTGCTTAAAAACAAATCTCAAGAAAAGATAGTTCAGCTTCCAGAGAAAAGTAATTCCTGTGGTTGTGAAACTCCAGACCACAGGCCAAGCAAGTGTCATTCAGAAGGAAGACATGAGAGTAGCGGCAAAGGCAAAATCAGTCAAATCGATTCTGTGTCTTAAGAGACCACTATTATATGGTCATGGCAAGGGAAAAAAAAATCTCTCTGGATTTGATCTATTGCCACATTTTATGAACAGAGTCTGAAATGAAACAATGCGATTGTTTTGGTCATTAAGATGCCCTAAGGCAAACCTATTTATTTTTTTTCTCTTGAAACAAAGGTACTTAATGCAAGACTCTGGGGTTTGCTGTAAATAAAAACTATAAACTTCACAGCTAGTCACACTTATATTTTTACATGGTTCAGAGCTTAGTATCACCAAATATACAACAAATATTTTGGTAATATTTTTTTCTACCAAGACAATTAAGTTCCTAAAAACCATCTATTTTATGCATACACAACAAAGGCAATGTTTCAGTTTGCACATCATAGATACCTTCTGAAAATGCCACAGAAGGTTAGCTTATATGCTAATCAAAAAAAAGCAAGAATATTTTTTTCTGAGAGCTTGCATTGGATCAGATAACCAATTTAGCCAGGACATAAAAACAAATACTGTAGCAAATGTCTTATACTTAACACTGACTAGGGCTTCCCTGGTGGCACAGTGGTGGAGAGTCCGCCTGCCGATGCAGGGGACACGGGTTCGTGCCCCGGTCTGGGAGGATCCCACATGCCGCGGAGCGGCTGGGCCCGTGAGCCATGGCCACTGAGCCTGCGCGTCCAGAGCCTGTGCTCCATAATGGGAGAGGCCACAACAGTGAGAGGCCCGCGTACCACAAAAAAACCCCAAAAAACAAACAAAAAAAAACCACTGACTATATTTGGTTTCTATCACTGTGAACACTTCTTTGAAACAAATATCACTATACTCAATATCTTGTAATAACTTATAGTGAAAAAGTATCTTAAAAAGAATATATATACACACACATATATACATACACACATATACATATATACGTTTATATAACTGAATCACTTTGCTGTATACTTGAAACTAACACAACATTGTAAATTAACTCGACTTCAATAAAAAAAGAAATAAACATCACTTACATTTATGTATAATCTATATTCCTAAATATTTTATTAGAGTAAAACTTTTCTGATTTGCTAAAGCTGCTCAGTAATTTAGAGGTAACAATGCCAAGTGCTCATTTGAGGAAACTAACAGGGCCACATGACATGAGGCATGTGATGTATTGCTGGGAATTTTGTATAGGCTTGGAAGTCAAGATAATTGTGAAAAATCTGTATTAACACTAATTTACCACAGGAGATCTTGGGCAGTATAATTTGGGGCTTGGAGATGTCATTATCCAAAGGTAGGGTGAAGAGTCCTGGAATTCCTTAGGGATGATGACTGTAGTGGTTATGGGAAATGAGAGGGGAGTTCTAGACCACCGCTGCCATCGAAATAGGTCTTTTTGACTTGTTTAACAACATATCGAACTTCTGTGTAAGATTCAATTTGAAGCTAGGCTATCATGGCCAGAAAAAAAATATCACTGGATGAAGTACCCCTTCAGCAAGATGCCTTCAGGATTTACCATTTTTTGACACTAATTCAGCTGGTTTTCATGCCTTTCATTTGAACTGCAATCATGAAGCAAATGAAATATTTTCACCCTTATCTCTTTCGATCAGGATCGTGTCAGCCATCTGTGTGACAGTGAGCAGTTAAACTGCATCTTGCTTGTTCATCGTGCAGTGATTTAACTCCTACCATCTTCACCATAATCATCTTTCCCTCTCCTTTCCTGTCACTCTGAGTGACATGCCAGCTGACAGTGTTATGAATAGGAAGGTTTGGGCAGAGTGACTGTCAGAAATATTTTTACCGTGTGAAAGGACATTTGTGGAATGTTATGGCATCGTTGCCTCCTGCCCCTTAGAGAATGTGGCATTGACTGTTGGGCTCTTGCCACTGTACCCAGCATACCAAAGTGAGATCCTGGCTTCATCATACATTGCAAAATATTTAAATAATATCCCTACCTTATATATCCAAATGTATTGATTTTCATGTTCTTCCTTATGCCCTAACTTATATTTTATACTTTGACTTAGATATGATTTAGTTGAAGTCCGTAGAACACTTTGGTAAATGCTCCTACCAGAATTAGAACATGCCCCCTGCGTTGCAGTGAGATTTGTGCTAAAGTTCACAATGCAAATTTGATAGCTCTAAACATGAGATATGTATTTGCTGCGTTTACTGAAAGCCCTCAGTCCCCTATCACTTTCCTTAGATTTCAAAGTTATGGAATTGTCCAGTATGTTTGCTCAGAATGACCTGATATGACTCAAGTGTTATTCTGGGCATGATTCTGTGGCCAATTACCTTGGTCTACATGTTTATGTGATTTGGGTTACTAATATAAATGAGTTGATTGCATACAATTCCTTTGTATCTTCTATTGTAATAACATTATATGTCTTTTCAGACATTTTATTGTCCTAGACTATAATATAGCATCTTGATATAAGGCAATTTTAAGTGGACTTGATCATCTGTCAGTGCTTTCATCGTAAACGTATCGGATTTTAAATTTGAAGCATGTTTTAGTGGCAAATTCATTAACCTCTAACATCTCTTGGATCATGTTTACAATTATTTCAAGGCTTACCCCAAGCCAGAACAACCATGTGATAATCTGAAAAACAATTCTATTTTTTTGATCTATTTATTATTTTAGGGGGACAATTTATGGCTCATCATGGCTATGTGAATAACCAGGTACCAGAAAATACATTGACATCATCTCAGACACAGATTTCCAGCTAGTTTTGCCCATAGGTTAATCAGGTAGTTGTGTATGTTGTGAGATTTGAGGGCTCCTACCTTTAAAAATTATTCCCCTCGGGCTTCCCTGGTGGCGCAGTGGTTGAGAGTCCACCTGCGGATGCAGGGGACACGGGTTCGTGCCCCCGTCCGGGAAGATCCCACATGCTGCGGAGCGGCTAGGCCCGTGAGCCATGGCTGCTGAGCCTGCGCGTCCAGAGCCTGTGCTCCGCAACGGGAGAGGCCACAACAGTGAGAGGCCCGCGTACCACACACACACACACACACACACACACACACACACACACACAAAAAAAAAAAAAAAAAAAATATATATATATATATATATATAATTCCCCTCAAGATATAATTTGAAATTAGAAGGTTTTTGGACTCTATGAGTAGTCTGTTGAAATTTAAATACCTCTGGATGGGTAGCATATGAATCTATTACCTGTCATTAGCAACTTAGTACAGATTTATTTAGCAGACTTTTGATAATTAGCTGAAAGGGACAAGCAAGACCAAAATTTGACACTGGTAAAAGTCAATGGCAGGTCTGCAAGATTCGATATTGGTTTAAGTGCGGGGCAAGTCTTCTTAAAGTAATGGTAAGTTTTAGCTAGGTAAGGGAAGCATGTTGGCATAAGGCATCTGAGGGCAGGCAGGAAAAAGAAATAGCAGAATGCTTATACCAACTTTACCTGATTCCCCATTTTCCTGAAAGTCAGCCTTTACCTGTGATTTCTAGATAAGGTTAGACTGCTTGGTTGCCACTCTGCCACCCATCTACCAGTGTAACTTTCAAGACTACCTTGGATGGGATATTCCCTACGCAGGTGGCAAAAATACAATTCTGTAGCATCTTCCTCCTTTTACAACTTCCTTAGGTGTCTTCTGGCTATTTTTGGAAAAGATTTCCTTGAAAAACTTATTGTTGCCTAGCATTCTTGGTGCTTTACCCTTTAATCAAGGCAACCTTATTCAACATTTCCCACCAAATGTTCTGTTTAAAATAGTTTTTACCTGTTGAATCACTGGTGGGAGGGAGCCTTGTACAGGTTCTACAGCTTCTTGGGGAAAGCCCTGAAAATCCTTCTCAATACTGTTTTCTACACATTCATCCTCTTGTTTGGTTTACTCCTTTATTTTGATTGAATACAACCTCCAAACCTCCGAGAACTTTCTGTGCAAGACTATTTGAGAGAGAAATTGTTCATTAAGAACTTTCATATCTGAAAATCCCTTTATTCTACCATTAAGTTTGGTAGGGTATAGAGTTCTAGGTTGCAAATAATTTTCCCGCCAACTTTTGAAAACATTGGTTCATTGCTTTACAGATTCCAGTGCTGCTGTTGAGTCAACATTGCCACTTTCATTCCATGGTGTTCTGAAATTTCACTATGATGTGCCCTTGTGTGATCTATTTTTATTTGTTATACGATGTACTTAATGGGCCCTTTCAGTTGGGGAAACTCATATCCTTCATTTTTCATAAATCTTCTTGCATGATTTCTTGGTAATTTCCTTTTTTCATTTCTCTATCCTTTCTGTAAATATTATTATCCATATGTTGGACATCCTAGATTGATCCCCAAATCATCTCTTCTCCCTATTTTCTATTTTTCTAGTTTGCAAGAGATTTCCTCCAATTTATATTCCAACACTTATATATTTTATCTTATTTTTAATCCCCCAAACATTTTCATTGCTCTCTGAATGTTCTGAATGCCGTATATTCTCATCTCTCTGAAAGATAAGTATTTGTAAAGTTTTCTTCCATTCCCTGTTCCCTGCGTTGTATCTGTTTCCTACATGGTCACATTTTCTGTTCTGTTGTTTCTATCTCTCTTTCCTTAAAGTCTTGTTTTTTGATGGCTCATTTACATACAATAACAAGAGACTAAGAAGCTGATTAGAAGTTCTTTGTATATGAATGGCCACTGTTATGTGGTACATTTCCCTTTAAGTTGAGAAGGCAGCAATTCAGCTTTTCCACTAGGGTTCTCCAAAATTTCAGTAGTTTTAGGTGTTTTGTATTGGACGATTTAGTTTCCACAGAGAGGAATATTCCAATTTCCTATAAGGTGTTATAAGCCTGGCTGTTGATGTTCTGGGATATATGAAAGGAGTGGGTAGAGACTGAAGGTTGCACTATTTAATGTGTAGACTTTACATCGTTGCTTTCAGTGTGGCAGCTCACGCCAGTTCATAGCCATGTAAACTTTTCCAGCAAGAAAAATACCTCCAGTCTTCTGCATGCATTGTCAAAGGGAAATTACTCCATGGAGTGCATGAGTGAACTTAGGAGGAGGGGCTGTATACTGTTTTTTTTTTTATACTCTTTATACCAACTGCCAAATTATCTTTCCATTTTCAGTCCTACCCACACCCCTGCCTCTAGAGGTCCTTGGTGCCCCCAAATTCTAAGATTTTATGAGCAGGATTTGCCCCATTTTGTTTTGTTTTTTGGCTTCTCCCCAGTTTCAGGCTTAGGTTTCAGTATTATCTACTCTGCTAAGTCAGTTACCACCTGTCCATCTGCTTTCCAGCGTGCAAAACTTGCATTGACATTTCTCTTCTGCTGTCATATCCTCTCATGTTCTCTTTGTCCTTTTGGAATTCTTTGCTGTCATTTTAGTGAGGTTTCAAAAGTCAGTGAAGATAAATGTATTCACTAAATCTGCCATGCTTATCTGGAGCTCCCCTTGTTCATTTTTAATAGCTGTATGGTATTCTGTGATATGTATGGGCCAAAGAGTAAGGGAAAAAATATTTAATATCTGGTAGGACATGAGACCAAACCAGTCAGAATAGACACCAATCATAGCGTTAAAGCATGACACTGAAGCTCCCTGCTATACAAGTGTTAACCCTTTAGTTGTTAGATAGTGTAGAGCTTTGAGGTGTCCTGGGGAAAGGACCAAGATGGCCAAAGTGCTGGAGGGGTATACTTGGTGTGGGAGTCAAGGTAGAAACTATTAACAAACTGCTCTGGATATATTTTAATATTTCACCAAGCATTTTATCTTCATTTGTGCATGCTGGCTAAATATCAACCATAATGTGCCATAAACTATTTAATTAATCCTTTATTGATGGACATTTAGATTATTTCTCATTTTTGTAGAACTTTACAACAATGTGTGCATGACAACCTTGGACATACCTCTTTCTGCACCTTTGGGAATATTCCTGTAGCACTGCTTTTTGTAGTAGTAGATTCATTCACCCATTATCTTGAAAACAACTAATGGAAATGAAACAGTTCCTGATTTTTTTGAGATAAACTATAATTTAACCTATTCATGTTTAAAAGTAAGTTCTGAGACGTTTTGCCCCAAGGACAATTGTTGTTAGACATAATTTTCCCTATTTCTCCTGCTAAGAACAGCTAAAATTATATATAAAACAAAAAGGGGCATTGCATAACAAAAAGATCAATATGCCAGGAAGATATAATGATCCTAAATGTGTATGAATCAAACAACAGCACCTCAAAGTACATGACACAATAGCTGATAGAGCTGAAAGAAGACATGGACAGATCCACAACTGTAGTTGTGAAATTCAAAACCCAAGTTTCAGCAACTAATAGAAATACTAAACAGGAAATCAGCAAGGATATGGAAGATCTAAACAAGACAATCAACCAAGAGAATCTAATTGATATATATAGAGTACTCTACCTCAAAACAGCAGAATATGCATTCTTTTCAAGCACCCATGGAACATTCATCAAGATGCATGATATCCTGGGTCATAAAACCCATCTCAAGAAATGTAAAAGAATTGTAATTATACAGAGTATGTTCTTTGACCACAAGAAACTTAAATAAAAAATCAATAACAGAAAAACAAAATAAAATCATTAAACACTTAGAAATTAAGCAGCACAAATATAAATAATTCATGGATCATAGAGGAAATCTCAAATGGAATATTTTTTAAAGGTATAAAACTGGGGCTTCCCTGGTGGCACAGTGGTTAAGAATCCACCTGCCAATGCAGGGGACATGGGTTCGAGCCCTGGTCTGGGAAGATCTCACATGCTGCGGAGCAACTAAGCCCATGCGCCACTACTGAGCCTGTGCTCTAGAGCCCGCGAGCCACAACTACTGAGCCTGCATGCACAACTACTGAAGCCCGCACGCCTAGAGCCCATGCTCCACCACAAGAGAAGCCACCGCAATGAGAAGCCCGCACACCGCAACAAAGAGTAGCCACCACTCACCGCAACTAGAGAAAGCCTGTGCACAGCAACGAAGATCCAATGCAGCCAAAAATAAATATATTTTTAAAAAAGGTATAGAACTAAATAAAAAGAGGCAAGATTTAAAATTAATAATCAAAGTTCCTACCTCAAGAAACTAGAAGAGCAAAATATCCTACAGCAAGAAGGAAGAAAATGGTAAATATAAGAGCAGAAATCAATGAAATTGAAAATAGAAAAGCAATAGAGAAAAATCAATGAAATGAAAAGCTGGTTTTTGAAAAAAATCAAAACAATTGATAACTGTCTAGCAAGACTGACAAAAATAAAAAGAGAAAATACACAAATCATCAATATCAGAAGTGAGCTGGGGATATCACTAAAGATTCTTCAACCATTCAAAGGATAATAAGAGAGTGTTATGAACAAGTTTGTGCTCACTCATCAATTTAACAAGTTAGAAAATAGACCTATTCCTTGAAAACCACAAGCTACAAAATCTCAACCAAGATAAAACATAATGTAAATTGTTCCACGACCTTTAAAGGTGCTACATTCATGAAAAAAAAAAAAAAAAAAAAACAGAAAAAACACCTCTCCAAAAGGAGAGCTCCAGTTCTAGATGGTTTAACTGGAGAATTTTATTATATATTTAAAGAATTAAGACCAATTCTACACTATCCTTTCCAGAAAACAGAGGACAGAACACTTCCCTATTCATGTTGTGAAGTTAGTATTTCCCTGATACCAAACTTGACAAAGACATTATAAGAAAAGAAAACCAAAGACCAATATCCCTATGAATATAGATGCAAAAATCCTCAGCAAAATACTAGTAACCAAATCAAGCAACATTTAAAAAGGACTATACACCATGACCAAATAAGTTTCATTCCAGGAATGAAAATGGGTTCAATATACAAAAATAATCAATATAATAAACTGCATATTAGGATAAAGGACAAAAACAACATGATCATCTCAATAGACATCAAAAAAACATTTGATAAAATTCAACACCTATTCATGATAAAAACTCTCAGAAAAATAGGAACAGAAGGGGCACTTCCTCAACTTTATGAAGAGAATCTACAAAAATCCTACAGCTAACATTATACTTAATGGTGAAAGACTGAATGTTTGTATTCTAAGATCAGAAACAAAACTAGGATGGTCATTCTCACCATACTTATTCAACATTGTTCTGGAAATTGTAGCCAGTGCAATAAGTCAAGGCAAGAAAATAAAAGTCATACAGACCAGAAAGGAAGAAGTGCAACTTTCCCTAGTTGAAGATGACATGTTTGTCTATGTTGAAAATCTCAGGAAATCCACAAAAGAACCCTAGAATCAATAAGTGAGGTCAGCAAAGTCTCAGCATACAAGATAAACGTACAAAAATTAATTATATTCCTATATACTAGCAACAAACACATGGAAACCAAAATTAAAAATCTAACATTTACCATTGCTCAAAAAAGTGAAATACTTAGGTGGAAATCTAACACAACATATATAGTACTTATATGCTGAAAACTACAAAACATTGAAAGAAATCAAAGGAGATCTAAATAAATAGACATACCTATTTCATGGACTGAAAGGCAATAGATAAAGGTGTCGATTCTTTCCAAATTAATATTCAGTTTGAACTTGATCCTCATCAAAATTCCAGTAAATTTTTTATAGATATAGACCAGATTATTTAAACACGTACATGGAAAAGGAAAGGAACTAGAATAACTAAAACAATTTTGAAAAGAAAATAGTGAGAAAAATCAGTCTACCCAATTTTAGACATTATATAGCTATCACAGTTAAAGCTGTGTTGTATTGGTGGAGAGATGCATAGACCAATGGAACAGAATAGAGAACCAAGAAATAGACCCACATAAATGCCCAACTGATGTCTGACAAAGATCCTGAAACAATTAGAATGAGAAAAGGTAGCCTTTTCAACAAATGGTGCAGGGGCACTTGAACATCCATAGGCAAAACAAAACAAAACAAAACAAAACAAACCCCCAAACCAAACCAAACCAAACCAAGACAAAAACTTTAACCTAAGTTTAACACCTTATTAAAAAGTTAAATCAAAATGGATCATGGACTTAAGTGTAAAATGTAAACTTTAAAAGTTTCAGAAAAAAATAAGAAAATCTTAGGTATTTAGGGATAGACAGACTTCTTAGAATTGACACCAAAAGCACAATCCATAAAAGGAAATATTGATAAATTGGACTTCATCCAAATTTCAAACTTTTGTTTTGGAAAAGACCCTGTTAAGAGTATATAAAGGAAAACTATAGACACTGAAGAAATATTTGTAGACCACATATTTGCAAAAAACTAATATCTACGATATATAAAGAACCCTCAAAACTCAATGGTAAAAAAAATCCAACTAGAAAATGAGAAAACGACATGAAAAGACATTTCACCAAAGAGGATATACAGATGACAAATAAGCACACGAAAAAATGTTCAACATAATTAGCCATTAGAGAATGCAAATAAAACCACAATGAGCTATTATGAAACACCTATCACAATGTATTAAAAAAAAGTGACAACACCAAATGCTAGTAAGGACAGAGAAACTGGATCACACTTACACTGCTGATGGGAATGTAAAATGGTATAGTTACTCTGGAAAATAGTTTAGCAGTTTCTTATAAAACCAAATAAAAACTACAACATGACCCAGCAATTGCACTCCTGGCATTTATCCCAGGGAAATGAAAACTTATGCTGATTCAGAAACACATACATGAATGTTTCCAGCAGCTTCATGTGTGATAGCCAAAAACTTGAAACAACAATCCTTTAATGGGCAAATAGTTAAACAAACAGCGGTACATCCATACCATGGAATATTACTTAGCAATAAAAATGAATGAACTAGTGATACATGCAACAATCTGCATGAATCTCCAGAAGATTATGCTGAATGAAAAAAGCAAACTCCAAAAGCTTATATACTATGTGATTCCATTTATGTAATATTTCTGAAATGGCAAAATTGTGGAAATGGAGAAGAGAGTAGTGGTTGCCAGTATTTAAGAAGGGAGTTGGTGGAGAGGGAAGTGGATTTGGCTATATAAAATGGCAACATGGAGGATCCTTGTGGTGATGGAACTGTTCTGCATCTTGACTGTATCACTGACAATATCTTGGTTGTGATATTATGCTATAGCTTGCTAGATGCTATCGTTGGGAGAAACTGGGTGAATGGTACATGGGATCTTTCTGTAATATTTCTTGCAACTATATGTGAATCTACAATTATCTCAAAATAAAAAGTCTAATTTAAAAAAATCACCCCCAAGTAGATTTTGTTAGTAGTAGGTAGACAATCTAAAATAATGTATGTGTATTTTTGTTTACTCAACTTGAAAAGAGCAATGGCATTGTTCTCTTTGAGGGGATTCAGTGGTTCCAACTGCTCCAAGTAAACTTCTCTTTCTGCATAAATATTTATACACAGGTATGTTTAGAATACCACAATTTAACATACAAAACACTGGAAAAATCCACTTCCAAAAAGCAGGATTTGGTTAAATAAATTAGGAAACATTATTTGATGAATAATTTGCAACCACAAAAAGCCATATTTTCAAAGAATATTTTATACAATGTGGGTAATGATCATGATATATTGTTAACAAAAATTGTTATAATATCATATAATAAAACATGATCACAATTTTGTAAAACCAATATGTGAATATAATTACTTAGGCATGACTGAAATATATTTCTTAAAACACTAAAATTCTGTCTTATCCAAATTTTATATGATAATAATGTGTGACTTCTATAAATAGAAAAAAACTATTCAAAAATTTAAAAAAACCCTGTTTTAAAAACAGTTCTAATTTAGGTTAAAAGTGATGAAGACTTCTGTATAAGTAAAGCCTCCAATAAATCAATTATTCAGAAAATTATACTTTTTATACTAATGGAAAATAATCAAACAGAATTCTTTGGCATTGTTGTTAAAGTAGAAATGATACACAATTATAGTCATAACCTGTTATGTCTTAGAATAAATAGAGTTCTAACAGTTATATATTTTAAATACATCAATTTCTGTGAAATGCAAACGAATACAATCAGCCTCTCTTTTCTCAACTATATGACCATACATTCATTCTAAAAGGAGGCAGCAAAGAGCAATAAGGATGAACTTTGGCTTCTAGTCCCTGGGCCACCACCTATGAGCACTGTGACTCAGGTCAATTTTTTTTTTCTGACCACTCACTTTCTCTTTTATAAAATAGAAAAATTAATAATTTTTTCCTTAAGGCTTCTCATGTGGATAAAATTAAATAATATGAATGAAAGTACTATGCAGGGACTTCCCTGGTGGTGCAGTGGTTAAGAATCTGCCTGCCAATTCAAGGGACACGGATTCGAGCCCTGGTCTTGGAAGATCCCACATGTTGTGGAGCAACTAAGCCTGCGCACCACAACTACTGAGCCTACACTCTATAGCCTGTGAGCCACAACTACTGAGCCCGCGTGCCACAACTACTGAAGCCCGTGTGCCTAGAGCCTGTGCTCTGCAACAAGAGAAGCCACTGCTATGAGAAGCCGGTGCACCACAATGAAGAGTAGCCCCCGCTCACCGCAAATAGAGAAAAGCCCCAGCACAGCAATGAAAACCCAATGCAGCCAAAAATAAATAAATATTTTTTTAAAGAAAGGAAAGTACCATGCAAATTGTTAAATACTATCTACACTGTTCTTTATTATTTCTATTTCCGATGAGACAAATGTTACCTTTTGCTTTGCTTAGTTAATCCCTGGATACATATTACTAACTAGAAATCTGCAATTAGACAGTACTCATCGGGGAAAACTGTAGTTTGTAGAATGTTATTGATGCTTCAAATATGTAAGTATTCTATAGTGGCCTTTCGTTTCTCCCTATTAAAAATGTCCTTCTAAAATAATTCATCAGGAAGCTGTTTGTGGAACACATTAGTTCATTTAGACACCACAACCTCCCTCCCTTCTGTTAGGATCACTTGCAGTTTCACAGGCAGAATTATGTTTTTGAGAGTTTCCCAATTTAGGTGTGGTGTTTGCTTCCCATCAGAGTTGATTACCATTTTAGAATCTCACTCAAATCTGGCTGATAGTCTATCCAGCGACCTTCACGCCTGAGGAAGGAACAGACTTAAGAAGACAACCACTAATATTTTTTATAGGCCTATTGAATTGATTTATGTTAAAAATGATCAGAAAGGACCTCAATTAGATCTAGCAATGAGTATAATTTTCATGGGGGTTTGGTTAGGTATCTGTGAAGCTCTTGCCTAACATAAAAAATAGAAATAAAAGAAAGGGTTTTGTAAAATTGTTCTAAAACATCACTCATTTCACCAATAGTTTAGGGTGCCCAGCTTTTTGGATGATGCAGTATTTATGTTTTTTGTTTTATTTTCTATTTGGGGCTAAAAAGGCCTGATCTTCATCTCAATATAATGACAAATAAGGCTTTTTACTCTCCACGTGCCCTGGAGCATAAGGAGAATCACTCCATAGCAAGCACCAAACAGTGAGATTACCTTTTTTCTGTTGCTCTGAGGTACATTCACTAATATTCATCTTGTCATCCTGTGTACCAGTGCCCTCTTGTGAAAGGTACTGTTATGGGTCCACACTTATATCCATTTCGCCTGTTCCTTCTCAGAAAAACAAGAAAACATAGATCAGACAGTGATTGAAGAATCTTTGGCCCATCCCTTTCTCCTTCTTCCTTTTCCTTTTTGTTTTTATTTGGTGTCCCTTTTCATTTCCTCTCCACGCACTCTCCCTTCTCTACCTCAAATCGTTCTTCTCCTCTATCTTAATAAATATATAGAAGCATGAAGCTGGTTATGAAGGATTTGAAAAGTCTTTCCCACTTCCCACCAAGAAAACAGAGATAATGGAAAATATAGAATTACTT